>NC_141139.1:113370226-114590226 GCF_053477565.2 Lygodium microphyllum
AGCCTCATACCGTACTTGGTTCAAAGATAATGGGAAATGAGAGGAATGCATTGCTCGACCTCTCTACTCGTAGGGCATGGTCCCATTCCGGTCCCCTAAAACGGTATGAATCGGGGTTCTAACCAACATTGTCTAAGGTCATTGTTCGACTTTTCCTAACATGTCTCATTAAAATTTCCTTTGAGGAAAGCTCTCGGCTAAGCAAGACCACCCTGCCTAAGGATGGACCCGACAGTCACATCCACCATGCTTCCCTCGGGGGTTGTTTTAGTTATCTAATTAGATACCACATTATGTTTGACACATAAAAGCAACTTACTTAATTAATCAATTAATCACACGTTCCTTTACGTAATTTAGGACACAGATACGAAGACAAGATAAAACAAGATCAAACACTTCCTTAACATATCTTCAGATTAATGTTTGTCTCCCGCCTATACAGGAGAATTAAGTGTCCCTTTCTGCCTCGGTAGAAATAGTCCTTCCATATCCAGGAAATAAAAACATGAAGGTTTATCCAACCAAGACTCTACCTTGTAACCAATATCAAGGCCTCAAGATCCCATCTCGAGTCATGTAGAACACTTGTGTAGGGTCTCGAGGCATTGGGATTTATGGCCAGAGCCCCCCTGCTGGCACCCAAGCGTCCTCCTACGCCAAGTAATTTCCACGGAGAGAACTCTCGCAGCTGGTTTGGTCCACACTCTCGGTACGGATTCATAACCCCCTTGGTTAGGGTTTGGCAGTTCGTGGGGGTAGTTAACGACATCCTTCCTTAAGTAGTCCCTTTAGGAAATCATCCACAGCTGAAGTAACCAGCCTAATAACATTTAGTAGGGAAAACATCCCTTTAGTTCCCATGGCAATCAATCATCACAATCCCCGCCATGAAATCATCAATCACAAACAACTTGGATTAGCATCCAAAACCACATCAAGCAATCACCTTGCTTATAACCCACCTATCCTTAGTAAGATTCTCTCGTCTTACCAACACAACCAGTTGATATTCACTTGGAGATACCGTTTTCAAATAATCAAGCATAACTTGGGTCAATAGTCCATTTAGAGTTGGGTCACCAACTTTTATTAAGATAGGAACGTATCCATTTGTGATAGTCTACAGCAAGATCGATAAATTAATTTGCAAGCAATTATACTTATTCCTAATGCACCAAATCTCATGTGACTTTCGTATATGAAAGTCTGTGTTTCTATCCATAGGTGCCATTGCATCCTATGAACGGAAACTAATATTTCGTGTGTTTAATTTTTATGTAGATGCAAATCGTGATTTTTATTGGTTAATTTAGGCATTGCTGTACACAAAGGTCTATCATTTTATGTAAAATTTTATGAAAACCTTATCATTTCATGTGCGTCAATCCATGCAGAATCCATTCTATTTGTCCACTTGACTCCCATGCAATCATCCCGTATTTGCAAGATTTTGTGGAACAATATTTCATGTACTAGGCTATTCAATATTTCATGCAACTCATGCACTTGAGTTTTCATAATCATGCACTTTAAGTATGGAAGAAAAACCATGAACAATAAGCAATAAGAATAGCGGGAGGGTTAGAGGACACCATTTTCAAGGGGGATGGTCAATGTCATCTTGCTAGGTATCACGAGCCATCCACGGACTTCCTATCTCATGCGTCTGCATAACCCTAAGTGTCCTTGATTTCTTGATGGCTGCAAACGAGTCTTTATGCTTGGCCCTCTGATTTCTCTTCAAGTTCTCTTCTTTCTCACCTTCTTCTTCTTCTTCTCCTCTCTCTTCCTCTTCATCTCCTTCTTTCTCTCCCTTCCTCTTCTTCTTCTTCTTCTTCTTCTTCTTCTTCTCCTCTCTCTCCCTCTTCTTCTTCTTCTCTCTCTCTCTCTCTTCTTCTTCTTCTTCTCCTCTCTCCCTCTTCTTCTCCTTCTCTCTCTCCCTCTTCTTCTTCTTCTTCTTCTTCTTCTTCTTCTTCTTCTTCTTCTTCTCCTTCTCTCTCTCCCTTCCTCTTCTTCTTCTTCTTCTACCCTTCTTGTCCTTCTCTTTCTCTACTCTTCTTCTTCTTCTTCTCCTCCTTTTTCTTCTCTCTTCTTCTCTTCTTCTCCTTCTCTCTCTCTCCCTCTTCCTCTTCTTCTCTTCTTCTCTTCTTCTCCTTCTCTCTCTCCCTCTACTTCCTCACTTCTTCTCCTCTCTCTCTCCCTTCTTCTCCTTCTCCCTTCTTCTTCCTCTTCTTCTTCTCTCTTCTCCTTCTCTCTCTCACTATTCTTCTTTTCTTCTCTCCTTCTCCTATTCTCTCTCTCCCTCTTCTTCTCCTTCTCCCTCTTCCTCTTCTTCTTCTGTCTTCTCCTTCTCTCTCTCCCTCTTCTTATTATTTTCTTCTCTCCTTCTTCTATTCTCTCTCTCCCTCTTTTCTTATTCTTCTCCTTCTCTCTCTCCCTCTCCTTCTCTTCTTCTCTCTCTCTCTCTCCTCTTCCTCTCCTTCTCTCCCTCCCTCCTTGTTCCTTTTCTTCTTCTTCTCTTCTTCCTCTCCTTCTCTCTTCTCCTTTGTTGAGCACAGGGGGGTTTCACCTGACGAGGAGGGGGGGGGGGGGGGGAGGTCTTTGTCGAAGCCTAGGGGGAGGGAGGGTCTCCTTCACTGAGCACGGGGGGGGTTTCACCTGACGAGGAGGAGGGGGGGTGCGTGCGTTGTTGCCGCAACGGAGGGGGGTGGCGAAGTACGAGGGGGGGCTGTCGCTATGTCAAATTAGAGAGGGGGGAAGGCTTACTGCTTGTTGCCTTATAAGGTGGGGGGAGGGGGGGGATGGCTTATGGAGGGGGACGATGGCGCCTCCCGCCATCTGGGGGGGCTACATGCCCCCCATCACACACTTCACTCCCTCTCTCTCTCTCTCTCCCCAATGTACTATCGTTTGGCAGGGAGAGAGAGAGAAGGATGAAAAATTTTCAAAATTTTTTAAAAATCTAAAGGGGGGAGAGTGGTTTGCATGGGGAAGGCACGGGGGGGAAACACCGCGTCCTCATCTCGAGAGAAACTGGGGAAGAAAAGCACTAATGGGGCTTATGACCTGTGGGTTAAGACCCACCATGCATCCGCTGCGCTACTCTTAATGTTTGAAGTAGTGCATTCATATTATTTGAATTGACCATAGGTACAAGAGTAGGATTTATTCTCAATTGTGTTACATGTTGATTAAGCTTCTAGGAATTTTAGTCCTCCTAATAAAGTTTAGTGGGCTCTAGGTCTTTGTCTTCATCTAATTTGTCTATATATCCATAGACTGCACCTCGTGTAGCTTTGTTTTCTTGGAGGCTCAATGTCTTCTGGACTTAGATTGGGGTAGTCTACTTGAATGTGTCCTCGCTCATTACAATGGAAGCATTGACGGTATGGACATCTGCTACGAATGTGCCCTATCTCTCCGCACGTATGGCATCACTTTTCCTGATCTCCATAGTCATCTTTGCTAAAATTGCCAGATTTAAGCTCTTGGACAATTGGATTTTCTCGGAGTAACGCGTCTTGCAAGTCCGTTGGGCGCATTGATTCCAATCGAGTGTTTATGGGTGGATTCAACCCAACACAGAATTTTGACACCTATTGTGTCATATCCATTGGGAGTGCATACTTTAGGAGCGAAACGAACTTTGAATAATATGCTTCAAGGGATAATCCTAGCTGCTTCAAGCCATAGAATTCATTCATCTTTTGTGTGGAGTAGGCAGGTGGAAGATACCTCCCTCGCATAGCTTCCTTAAGCTTATCCCAAGTGATTGTCCCCTCCGAGATTGCTTGGTCTTTGCACCACTGTTTCCACCAAAGTCTCGCTTTGCCTGTAAACTTAATGTTTGCGAGCATGGCTTGGTTAACAGGTGCAATTCTTGCTGCCTCAAAATAGTCCTCCATGGACTCAATCGAGATCTCGACGTCAGCTTGAACAATCCTTCCCTTGCCATCAAGCTCGTGTGCCTTAATTTTCTTGAGAAGAAATTTCTTCTCTTGCATGTCAGCATTTGCAGGTGCAGAAGGTGCCTGAAAATCAAGCCATACCACTTACGTTATTTCTGTTTAGGATATGTCTATGAACCGAACACTAATCAATCATGTATCATTATGAAGTTTTGCTCTGATACCAACTGTAACATGCCTGCTCCTCAAATCGTGGGACACATCTTAGCAGTCCATCGAGAGATATATCTAGAAGACGCCACCCGGCACTCCCAAGGAATGATACAGGGTTTGCCAGCCAGGGTCTCTCAAGTCTGCCTCGCAATGGAACTTATCCAACCATTCCCACTAGGATCGACTTGAAGTCTGAGTTCCTCGTAGTGGGGTCTTCCTAATAGCCTTCTAACGTCGGTCTATAATTGCTCCACTTTGCGAAAATACAACTTTCCCTTTAGGAAATCATCCACAGCTGAAGCAACCAGCCTAATAACATTTACTAGGGAAAACATCCTTTTAGTTCCCATGGAAATCAGTCATCACAAACGCCACCATGAAATCATCAATCACAAACAACTTGGATTAGCATCCAAAACCACATCAAGCAATCACCTTGCTTATGATCCACCTATCCTTAGTAATATTCTCTCGTCTAACCAACACAACCAATCGATATTCACTTGGAGATACCCTTTTCAAACAATCAGGCATAACTTGGGTCAATAGTCCATTTAGAGTTGGGTCACCAACTTCTATTAAGCTAGGAACATATCCATTTGTGATAGTCTATAGCAAGATCGATAAATCAATTTGCATGCAATTATACTTATTCCTAATGCACCAAATCTCATGTGACTTGGGTATATGAAAGTCTAGGTTTCTATCCATAGGTGCCATTGCATCCTATGAACGGAAACTAACATTTCGTGTTTAATTTTTATGCAGATGTAAATCGTGATTTTTATTGGTTAATTTAGGCATTGCTCTACATGAAGGTCTATCATTTTATGTAAAGATTTATGAAAACCTTATCATTTCATGTGCATCAATCCATGCAGAATCCATTCTATTTGTCCACTTGACTCCCATGCAATCATCCTGTATTTGCAAGATTTCGTGTAACAATATTTCATGTACTAGGCTAGTCAATATTTCATGTAGCTCATGCACTTGAGTTTTCATAATCATGCACTTTAAGTATGGAAGAAAAACCATGAACAATAAGCAATAATAATAGTGGGAGGGTTAGAGGACACCATTTTCGAGGGGGGTGGTCAATGTCATCCAGCTAGGTGTCACGAGCCATCCACGGACTTCCGGTCTCATGCATCCACGTAATCCTGAGTGTCCTTGATTTCTTGATGGCTGCAAACGAGTCTTTATGCTTGGCCCTCTGATTTCTCTTCAAGTTCTCTTCTTTCTCACCTTCTTCTTCTTCTTCTCCTCTCTCTTCCTCTTCATCTCCTTCTTTCTCTCCCTTCCTCTTCTTCTCCTTCTTCTTCTCCTCTCTCTCCCTCTTCTTCTTCTTCTTCTTCTTCTTCTTCTTCTTCCTTTTCCTCTTTTCCTTCACTGAGCACGGGGGGGAGGGAGGGGGCGGTTTCACCTGACGACTTCCTCTCCTTCTCTCTTCTCTCCTTCTTCCTCTTCTCCTTTGCTAAGCACAGGGGGGGTTTCACCTGACGACGAGGAGGGTGGGGAGGATGGGACGAAGTAGGAGGGGGGGCTGCCGCTGTGTTGAGTCAGAGAGGGGGGAAGGCTTCCTGCCTACCGCCTTATAAGGTGGGGGGAGGGGGGAGATGGCTTATGGGGGGAGGATAGCGCCTCCCGCCATCTGGGGGGTTACATGCCCCCCATCACACACTTCACTCCCTTTCTCTCTCTCCCTGATGTGCTGTCAGCGGGGAGATAGAGAGGGATAAAAAATTTTCAAAAAAATTAAAAATTTAAAGGGGGGGAGTGGTTTGCATGGGGAAGGCATGGGGGGGAAACACCGGGGACATTACAAGAGACAACAGAGTGAACTAAGATTTAGTGAGAGAAGTAGATGGAATAGAAGGGGTTTGAAGAAACAGAAGACGTAGAAGAATACTCGCAGAAAGAAATAGAAGATATATAAGAATACTCATAGAGGTGAAGCCTATTGGTTTATGATGTCCCCATTGGCTCCAAAAAGGAGGTAAAATACTAGCACACTTGGCTAGAATTCTGCCAGATCACTCCTTCTTCATCACCCACTTTGAAGTACTGTTCACTGCTTGAAAATAGCAATTGTGTGTCACATGATTTTTCCAATCCCTCTTTTTAAATAAAATCCTCTCAAAATGGCTAAAGGCCATGTACTTTCTTTTACATATCATCCTAATCTAGAAGTTTTCTATAGTTTTAGGATTTTTACAAGAGATAATATCCAAAATATAAAAAATTGGCTAAAATTGTCCAAAAATCTAATATTTTTGAACCATGGACACTGATGCTAATGTATAAAATGGCATTGGCTCTCTAGAACAATGAGAAAGCCACACTCTCGAGTTATTCACACGATGTGCATGTAGTGGCATGACAACGATCACAAAGTGAGAGCAAAAGCAAGAGTAGAACAATCAAGGAGAGTTGAGGTAGGTTGAAGTGAGTGTGAGCAAGCACAAATCAGACTGACAATTGACTTGGGTAAGTTAGTGCCACATGGCATTCCCTATCCATGTTCTTAACAAGAAACATAGCAAGAGATGTGCTCCATGCTGCTATGTTTCCTATACAAAAACAGGAAGGTGGATTTCCATGACACCTTTGCACCTGTAGCTCGGATGGCTACCATGAGAACCACTCTTGCCTTAGCCAACCATAGGATTTGTCTACTTTACTAGTTTTATGTGCAAATTGCTTTCCTTAATCGGGATTTGTGTGAGGAGATCTATGTTGAGTAACTTCCTGGCTTTTCCTCATCTAATGGCAAGGTGTACCTCGGAGAAGTTACTATATGTATATCCTCTACATCACGTGTGTTCAAGGATTTTTTATAAATATCCTTATCTATGAATTTTTTTGAGTAAAATATAACCCTTTTCTATTCAATCTATACATAATCCCATTATATTACACCCTTTTGTATGTAAAAAATGTATAAAAATAATATTTTAAAAATACCTTATTTTGAACCCACATGATGCACACATATATTCATGAGTAACTTATCCAAGAGGTGTACAGATTGAAGAAGATCCTTTGCGGCCTTAAATAGGCTCCACATGCTTCAAATGAGAAGATAGACTTGTTTCTCCAAGGGAAGTTATGATATTGTTATTCCTCTTCCAATTCCTAATTGTATGTCCACACCTTATCTAGAGGGCATGCATTATTTGTGCTTTATATAGTTGATCTCATCTTAATAGGTGACCATGCCCAAAAGGTGAAGCAAACAAAGGAGGCACTATTCACTGGGTAGGTTCATTGGGCAAGTGCAGCATCACAAATCACAGATTTTCTACTTATTTTATGTGTAGTCAACTATTTTTAACAACTTCTCACTAGACATTGTCATTTTATTGGGTTGTTTTTAGCTATTTATTAGTAGCCTTTGGCTAGCCCAATTCATTTGCCATTTTTAAGTGGATAGAGGGATCAGCACGCGAAGATACTTTTGACAACTTGTTTGTATATCTATCTTATTCATTTTAGCATTCATCTAGTACAGATTTTTGTGTTCTACTGTCTCTTTTTTCTCTCTCTCCCTCTTCTCTCATGTTCATTGTCTCTAAGTCTTGTCCATATGCTTCCACATTCGTTGCACTCTGATATCTCTCTCTCTCTCTCTCTCTCTCTCTCTCTCTCTCTAAGGAGGGGTTTGGGCTTCTCCATAAGATGATGGAATACCAGGACCAAAGATGTCTAGGATTGTTTTTATTGAATATCCAAGCATACAAAGAGAAGCTTCTCAAGAGTAAGACCAAAAAAAAGGAAAAGTCAATGATCTAACAGCTTTTTAAGTGGCTGCCATCTCTAATCTTTTTCAAGTTAGAATAAGGTAATGATGTAATAACAAATCACTCACATGAAGGCTCTATAACATGGTAGAATACTATCATCAAGTTCAAATGACTTTCTGCAAGATAGTAAGGAGAATTGTTGCATTCTGGAACATACTGAAGGACTATAATTAATCACTATTATCATGGCTCTACAACATGGTAAAATACTATCATCAAGATCTATACCCTCCCTCCCAATATATTCAAGGACCTCTAGGCCCTTAGCTATTATAGCATTCCCACCTCTCAAAACATCTAATAAGGAAAAACTAGTGTGACACAAACTGATTTATTGTATTTTACACATATCTTAGAAGCAAATCCTTAAGAGTACTTTTAATTTATCCTAGCACTACTTAGAGTTGTAAAATGTGTGTCAAAAGGGCACCTCAAGTAGTCTTTGGGCAAGAGTTCTAGCTTTGAAAGAGAAGCCTCCTTGGTTTTGAAATGTCTCAGTAAATTTTTAAGCTGACTACTCTATTTTGCACAAATATTAAGTTATCCAAGCCACAAAAGTCATTCTTCTTTATTCTTAAAGTTTTGTCTCTTGCATCAAAAGTATATAAAACTAGCAAACCCAAGCCCCTCACAACAACCCAAAACAAAAACATCTCTTTCAGTGCCCACTTTTAATGAAATTCACCCCACCTTTCAAAGTAGTTCCAAAGGCTACCCATGCTCCTATTGCCAAGTTCTCCATTAATGAGTCAATCTCCTTCAACCCATGTAGAAAAAGAAAACTAACCATCAAGTAAACTTTAAATTGGTTAGAAGTGAAAGAAACTCACATAGCACATAATGCAAAGTATACATGTCCAAAAGCAAAATCTTGACAAGCTCCTTCAAGCTTTTCCAATGTAGCTTTTTGCACCTCATCATGGGGAGATTTTGATCCCGTGATTTCTACAAATTTATCAATAGCCTTGTCTTCTACGATCCTATCTTATGTATCAAGCTTGAGTGATTCTATCATGCTCTATTGTAATTCAACGACTCCTTTTGCTACATATTTAGCAATTGCAAGTGTGTGATGTTCAAGGCAATCCCTTCAAGCATCACAACTCAATAACAATAGTACACAATTGAAGGGACTATGGCATGGCCATGTTTTGTAGCATCTCATAAAGCTATCATTTATCATGAAGCTTCAATAATAGTTTTTCATTTATAAGAAAAAGAAAGTTCCAATCACTACCTAAGTTAGACTTGGTGACGTTAATGGACTTGCAATCGTTGCTCCTATCACATGACCATTCATCCCCCCTGCCACTAGCATGCTAAGTCTAGAAGTTGTTTTGCAAGTGTCTCCTTTATTAGGCAAAAGGAAGGATCTAGAAAGACCTATACTAACCTAGCTACCATTAACATTCAAGCAACTCAACCCTATAGAGTTGATGTAAAGAGTTGATAAACTCTCCCTTTATATATGGGACTAGCACATGCACCCAAACTAGAGATTCCTTCAACTCATCTTTGATGGCCTTGCTCAAGGTATCCACACCTTTTCTAGTCATGGAAAAGTTGCAAACGACGTTCTATAGATTTACTTGTACTTGAAAGGATTACAAGGCTAAACTTGAATAAAAAAACTAAAGTTTTAAATAAAGCCTCAGAAGTCACAAGTTTCATGAATGAATGGAGGAATTGAAGCAAGCAACCAACACATCAGGAGTAGCAGAGATGCTACCACCAATCTCAAGCATCATTGGCTCATAGCCATGTTCAAGATGATCATGACATAGTCACAAAGCTCATTAGCTCAATCATGTGTTGGTCTCTAGAGTCTTTGCTACGTTGTTTAGCTTGATTCGGGTCAAACGGGGATCTAGGGTCCATCTCATAGCTCTAATAGGGACGAAAAGCAAACTTGATTGCCAGCAACTCAGTCTAGTCATCCTGCTGTGATTTCTAGAGCAATTTTGTTTGTAAGGCTTCTAGAGCCTCTCCCAATCCTAGGAGTTGTTCTGCTTTGCTCAGGATACGCTATATTTGTCAGTTTCTCCGGTTAGAATTTTGGTTTGATTTGATAGTGTCTGATTCTAAGAGTCAGATGTCCAATTTTGCTGTCCAATTTCAAAATATATCCAATTCTGGCATGTTCGAGTGCCAAGCGTCAGATTTTGACAAAGTCTGATTTTCGTCTCTCCGAGTGGCCGATGGTGGCTAAGTGTCCAAGTTTGATTCAAATGAGTCTGATCATCCCAATTGGACAAGGTGAATGTCCTATCAAATAGGTGATGGATAATCCGATTTCCAGGATCAGATGAACAATGCTTGATCAGACACGTCAAGTTGGTCCGAATGTCCAAATTCTAGGAATTGGACGTGTGAGTGTCCGATTCTAGGAATTGGATTGCAAACCTCTGTGGACCTTTTTTGATTCCATTGGCACACAAACAACAACAAAAATTCGAATCGTGGCGGTTTTGGCCATGCCCTCAAGCAAGGAGCTCCAGAATGTAAGAGTGCATACACAAGGAGGGTTGTATGTATCTGATATGTACGAGAAACTCCTGTGGTAGTCAATCGATTCACCCTAAGCTCCAAGTTTCTCTCAAGCTCTCAAGCTCTCAAGCTCTCTCTCTCTCTCTCTCTCTCTCTCTCTCTCTCTCTCTCTCTCTCTCTTTCTCTCTCTCTCTCTCTCTCTCTCTCTCTCTCCACTATAAAAAATGAAAATGAGCCTTCCACCCCCCTTCCCTGGGTCTTAAGTCCTTTTCCTAATGTCCAAGTGCTATCCCGTTAGTGCTCAAGGCTTGTCAATGGAGTGCAAGCCTACTTTTTCCTTGATTTCTTCCTTGTTTGGGCTCATTTTATAGTAGAAACCCTAAAGCTTTTTGCTTCAATTTCTTGCTCCTATCCTACTCTAACTGCGACAAGAATCAAAATACAAATACATAAATGAATCCTCCTACTTTACTACTCATCAAAACCCAAAATAATTACTTTTTATAAAGATTAAAAAGCCCAAATCTCCTACCTATCTCAAGCATCGCTTCGAGGATGCAACCCTACTTCGACGCTCGATTTGAGGCATGCAAGTGCTCAAACTTGAATCCGTTTGTCTCAACAACATAACCAAAATGTAGTGGGAGCTCATGCTCAATTGCCAAGACCCACAGATCTTATTGCTTCAAGTGTTTCAAGTGAGTACAAAGGGCTATCTCTCACCTAACCGACACACCTTCGATCCTACGGGGGTGTAATAAGCTTACCTTGATGCCCGAATGAGTGCCCTCCTCTCTCAAGAAATCTTGTAGCTCCATGATTGGAGATGAAAGCTCAAGAAACCTCAAGCCTCGTGATTCAAGCTCCATCCTCCATGGTCACACGTAAGACAGGAGAAGAGAAGAGAAGAGAAAAAGAAGATAGGAGATGATGGAGAGCTTCTACTCACAATCCGTCACCGTCACACACTCACTTCCTCACTCCCTTACACTCCCTCCCTCAAGCACACATAAGAAAGTAAGAAGGAGAGAAGAAAAAGTAATCCCTTTTTCCACACACCAAAGAATGAGCTTTTTATTCACTTTTTGAGTTTATATGAAAAACCCTAAATACCTTGGGTACACATCCCCTTTTTTACATGACCAAGCATCCTTCCAAGGTCCTCTTCCTCCATTCCCTTCTAGTTGCCTTATCCCTTCACCCATGTCCATTTAGACCTACAACTTGCACAAGAGAAAGCCTAGTGCTCTTATAAAATGAATTACATCCCCCCCCCTCGCTCTTTCCTTGTCACAAGATCCCTCAGAGGTTCTTCCTCATCCTTGAGAGAGCCTTGCTAGAATAGTCAATGCTGTTCTTCGTACTTGAGAGACCTTGCTAGAATCTTTGGTGCTTTTCTTCATCCTTGAGAGCACCTTGCTAGAATATTCAGTGGTCTCCCACATTTTTTTTGAGCTTGCCTTCTCCTCCACTTTCCCTACCTACCTAGGAAGAATGACCTTCTTCATTTACTTTTTGCCTTGGGCTTCCTTCGTTTTTTTCTACTTCCTCTTGGCTATGTGATTCTTGTCCATGAAATGTTTGTAGCATTGTAACAAAGCTTGCTACCAATTCTAATGCCAAAGGATCATCTACCTAAGTTTATTATTTGTTGAATGAGAAGATAAATATTTAAATTTTGGAGTCTTCTTTAGCTTCTTACTCTAATAAGTAATTTATACTACCCAAGAAAAATGGGACATTAACATTTGTTTAGGATATGTAATTGGTTAATAAAGTGACCATTGGGAATATGGGAGGAGGTTTTGTTTTGGATGAGTTTATGGAGGATTTTGTTGAGAGTTTTTATGTATTCTTTGAGTGACTTATAGTCTCTTTATGATCAATTCCACTTATTAGGAATTGAAAGCACGAATCATATTCCCATAATGACTGTTAGGGGCATAGATCCCCAAGCCTTGAATTCCATTTATGACCTTAGATCTCTTACTTTCATATAAGGATATAATGGTTTGATATCAACCTATGTGATTGTGTCTTTAAATGTCATAGGACAGGATATCTATATGTCAAGCACTCATTCTGATATGCAAGTAGTTGTATTTTCTTGAAAAAGAGTCACATGATTTCAATATACAAAAAGAGTTAGCACCATGTATTTGAATCTCTATTTATGTATTCTTTGCTTCCTTCTTGCAAATACTCTAAACAATGACATTGTTGGAGTTAGTGCATATGTGCACTTTACCATAAGAGAAAACTAAGTCTATTTTGCACAGATGATGAACACAATGAATATAGTAGTGTGAGATTACATACTAAATATTACTATTCCTTTTTTGGATACGTGAAAGGCAATGAAGAGTGGTATACCAAAGCCCAAGTGGCTCAATGTTGATGATTGATATGACTCTATTTTTGGTTGTTTTTTGTTGTCTTTTTGGGTAATTTATGTTTGACTTGAATGATAATTGATTGGTTTGGAAGTTTTTGAGATATTTTTGGATAAGTTTGAATAGGTTTGAGAAGCTCATGATGTTTTTAAGTGGAGATATGATGTTCTGAAAGGTTCTGTCGACGAGTGCCTGTTGAGATTATGATTAGTTCTATTTAGCTTCTATTTTGTTTTGATTTATTTCTGTATATGAGAGGTTGGAATGATGATTTATTGAGTTTAAGAGTTTTTGTAAGCTTATTGAATGATTATTGATGGTTTTAGTTGAGCTAAATGCTTTCCAAAATAACCTCTATATGGTACTATAGACCTTCCGTAGACCTTCTATAGAGTCTCTATCTCTGTTCTATTTTTGTTCTATATGCTTCTATAAGTGTTCTGTAGGATGAATGTGTAGCCTTTGAAAATTTTCTAATATTTGTAAGAGATGAATAAAAGTTCAAAATATCTCAAATAAGTGAAAAAAATTCCTACTGAAGACTCAAGTGAAGATTGAAGTGATAGTGACAGTGTTGAGCTACAAAAGGACACTATAGTGGCTCTGATGACCCTTCATATTAGACATACCTCTTGCAAGGAGTATCCATGACAAAATAGGGATTATGGATATTTTTTATTCATTATTCAAATTTACTATTAAGAGAAAGCATGTGTGAGGGAGATAGAGAGTGAGAGATAGCCAATTATCTATGAGAAACTTTCTATCTACATGAGAAAGATTATGAAGACTATAAAGACATTAAAGATGAAATCGGTGTGATGAATTCCATTCAAAATTGATCTTTCTTTTGTGTTCTCTAGTTATTTTGATGGTTTCTATGAAGAATATGAAGAATGTTTTGAAGTTCTATTGTGATTAAATCCATGGGAGAATTGCTATATGATGTTGCGTGAAGATTTGAGAAGATTAGTGTTTTTCTTCTTCTTGTGGTTGATTAGATTATGAAGAAAATGCTTGTTTATGATAAAATATAGATTTTCTTATAGTAGATTCTCTATTTTCTTGGTATCTATCTTGGAGCTCCATGTTTTTTGTGCACAGTCAGGGAAAACTACCTTTAATAAGCACCACAACAGAGGCTCAAAAAGGAAGAAGTTGCATTGTTGAAGAGGAAGAAAAGCAATGGAAGATTGGAGAATCCCTACAATAACTTTTGAAGAATTGGAGATCTCCATTTCCAAAGCCACTTTCTACAAGAAGAAGTGCATCCCTCAATGGTGAAAGCATGTTACTATCTTGATGCAGGCTCTATGTGACAGATTGATCCCATTGTCTTCTCAAGCTACAGAAAGTTGTATTACAATAGCCAATTATTTTTCACAAAACTAAAAAGAGAAAAAGAAACATAGAGAATGACCATCCATGAAAGATTTAACCTTCATTGAAGTATTTTCAAATATCATCAAGTGGGATATTTTAAAGAAACTTTAGGAGTTGTGGTCAATTGAAGTTCACAGGATTAAGAAGAAAAAGTGTTGGAATCAACTTTTGGATGCTTAGCAATAAGATACATGGGATGCTTGATGCACTAACAATATTCTATTTGTCCATTTGGCAACCCACTAAAAGCTAGTAGAGAGAGTGTTGTTCACAACCTATGCACTAACAATATTCTATTTTTCCATTTGGCAACCAACTAAAAGCTAGTAGAGAGAGTGTTCTTCACAACCTATGCTATTGAAACCCTCTAAATTTGGTATTATAAAAAAAATGGAACAATGGCGATCCTCAGAATAATGAGTTTCAATACACCTTTAAAATTGAATATAATCCCCTTTGTAGTAGAATGAAAGCTGAATTTAGAGATGTAAAAAAAAAAGGAAGTAGAAGAAATGTTAGCAAGAGAATCCTCCAAAGACTGAAGGCCTTCTGATTTTATTCTATTGAGTACAAATAAAGTGGGTGGAGTCAACTCTCTAATGAATGATGCAATCAAGAGGCAATCACTAGAATCAGTCCATAGGTACGTCAAAAGAGAGAATGCAAAAGCCAAAGCTAAGAATAAGCTAGTAGCAGAAGCCTCCTTTGACGTCCTTGCACCACTCTTTACAGAAGTCCCCATGGTGACTCAAGGTCCCCTTCCTAGATAGATCCATCTTGGAAATTTTGATGATAGGCCAGTGAATGTAGTATCATTTCCCATCTTTAAGGGAGAGTATAATGAAGGCCCTCATCTTCATGTAGCTGAGTTCATGGTAGCATATATAGCAAACAATGCCAGAATCCCTGAGAATTGATTGGTGATATTTCGTGCCACTTTCAAAGGTACGACATTTTAGTGGTATGAGAGGAAAGTAGCAAGAACTTTTGGCACACGGGACAATATGAAGTTTGCCTTCCTTACTAAATATTGAGGAGATGGACCAACCATGACTTGGATGAAGGCATTCAGAATGGATTTTTTCTTAGAGGCCTACAACTACAAGTTTGTAAGTTTGTGAAATTGAGAAGAAAAGTCAACTTGCAAGCTACAATGGAAGGTGCAAGACTGTATGATGATGAAGTTAAAGCAAGGCTTTCAATGACCTCAGAAAGAGGATTCTTACCTCCTTCCATGATGCCAGTAATGGTATATCCACCAAATGCAGTCCCAAGGAGGTCTGCTCCCTACCCCTACCCTCCAGATGCAAACAGTGCCGTAGTATAATGCAGTGAATTCATAGTAGCCATAGACTACACTACCTCAAATGATAGTTCAATCACAACAACAGTGGCCTCAAATAGTTTCCCTAATGGAAACTCGACAACAAGAATGGAACCCTACCAATTGGAACCAACAACCACCAATCTCAACAGGAGCTCTGAATTAGAATCAAAATAGAGAATCTTCTAAATCAATCCAACAAGTCTATGCGATGATTATAGAAGCTTCCCAAAACCCTACTGGGAATAATCCAAGATGAGAAAATTTAAAGGATTATTTTTTTAATTCAATTTTGCAAGCATTAAGAAAAAGTTGATTGGATGCGATTACATAATAGTTGTAGACATTGAAGTGAATACGGCCAACATATCTAATCCTATAGAAGGTGGAAGAGCTATGATGAAATCTAATACATGGTGTGGAAAGTGCCATCATGCGGGACATTTAGCCATAGAATGTACCTAAAAACCAACTATTTCCAGGGCCTTCTATTCATACTATTTAAAGAAGAACCATACAAAAGATATTTTCTCTCTAAAGGAGATGCATGAAAGATGGAAGAAAGACGAAGAAGAAACATTCAACTTGTTGGAATCCAAGATGACCACCTAGGATATTACACCAAAGCCTAGAGAGTTTGGTCCTAATTTTGGCCCAAGGAGGTTTCCCTCTCAAAGTTACAGAGGATGATAGTTTAGTGATGACCAAAGATGGGAAATGGAGTATTATAGATGTAGAGAAAATGAACATATCTCACCAAATTATCCAAACCCTAGAAGGTCCATACACTACAAACCCTTATGTAGTCAATGCAAAGGAGAAGGCCACACTACAAAAGATTTTTCCATCCAGCTCCTGCAAAAGCCAATACCACTGACAACCAATAGAAGACATAAGAACCTGCCTCCAACTTGGTGGAATTGGAAGTTGCTGCAATAACGCATACTAAGAAAAGAGAATCCACAATTCCAAAAGAGAACGTCCCCTCTGTCAAAATAGTGAAGTTCAATCTTCCAAAGGAGAAACAAAATAGTACAATATAGAGTAGTCCAGTAGAATAGAAGGATACAGAGACAGGACTAAAGGTCCAAGAGATAGTGAACGAAGAACAATCCCTAGTGATAAAAGAAGTGCAAATGTTGCCACTTTAAAGAAAATAGAAAAGATAGAAGTGGGTGTTTCCCCATTCTTCAACCGATTGGAGAAGCCTTTCAACCCTATTAAAGAGTATGACTTGGTCAAAGACTTAGACACCTTCAAATCAAATCTAACATTCCGATAGTTGTTGATGTTGTCCCTTAGTTTGTTGAAAGAAATACAAAAGCATACTGACAAGAAGATGAGGCCTTAGAATTACTCCTACAACTATCCCAAAGTCTAATAAAGTCACAGAACCTATGAAAGAAGTGGATGTGGCTAATGCCTTCCTAGATCCCAGCACCCCCAGATATCAAAATGTGGATAGAATGTTGCATTATTGCAGATGCATTGATTGATGGAGGTTCATCAATGAACATAATGACAAATGTGACAATGAAAGATCTCAGCTTGCAAGATATGTAACCTACACAGTGGCTTATAAGGCTAGTAGACCAAAGCACAATTAAGCCTTTGGATATTCTTCCATATATAAAGACAACCTTGGTAGGAAGAGACTATTCGACTGACCTATCTAGTAGTGAAATCTTATTTCTATAGAACCTCACATCCTTTGCTATCGGGAAGTGCATGGCTTTTCAAAGCAAGAGTACAAACAAATTGGTTCAAAGAAACCCTAACCCTAGGTAGAGGGCCCAACAAAGTGGTGTGTTGAAGTTGTATGGCTCGCAAAAAGATAATGGATCCACCTCCATTGAAGTTTTAATAGACTTCTCTAAAGAAGTAACACATGGAACATCAACATAAAAATTTTATCAAACAAATCTCTCCCAAGAAAACAGAGGCACAATCCCTAACAATGGGGCCACTGTAAGCCAACTTCTAAAATAAGAAATGTCCATGTCTGTAACGTGTCCACCTGTTATCTTCAAGACACGTCTTAGCAATCCATCGGAAAGGATGTCTAGAAAGCTCTGCCCGGCACTCCCATAGAATGTTACGGGGTTTGCGATCTAGGACTTTCTGCATCTACCACGTAGCGGAAGTATTCTAGCTGTTCCCACTTAGGACCGACCTGAATCAGGGTTTTCCCTAATGGTCATTTCCTAAATGGCAACTAGCGTCGAATCCGAGCGAACTACTTTACGCAAAAACGCCAGGTCCGAAGTAGATTTACACTGCACTTGGTTCAAGGAGAACTAGAAATGAGAGGGATGCAAGGCTTGACCTCTTTGCCATAAGGCATAGTCCCATTCCGTTCCCCTAAAACAGCGAAAATCGTGATTATTATAACTTAGACTCTAGGTTAGTGTCCTTGTTGTTTTTGTCCTTTGAACGATCTTCTTGTTGTCCATCATGATTGAGAAAAGTTCCCGGCCAACCGGGACCACCCATCCGTAGGATGGACCCATGGCCTCATTCTCCGCACTTTCCTCAAGTTGTTTTAGTTATTTAATTACCTACCACATTTAGTTGGACATGCATCAATCAGCTTCGTTAATTAGCATGTTAGGCACTGGTTTCTTCACGTAATCATAGCACTTGACATAGAAAAGCAATGTCAAACAAGTTCATTTTCACAACTTATCATATTTATCTCTGAAATACATTTATAAAGTCTAGCCGGTAGGCTTATCCATAATCCGCCCAAAGGCTATCCAACAATCCATAGGGATTACTAATCCAAGATTCCACCCATAGACTAGTATGTGGGCCTCGAGATCCAATCCCGAGTAATGTTGGCCTCTTGTGCAGGGTCCGAAAGGCGAGGGATTTACGACCAGAGCCCCCTTGGCACCCAAGCGTCCTCCTGCTCCAAGTAGCTATCCCTTCAGCCCTTCAACTTGAAGCATTAGATATCTTTTCATCCTTTAATTCTTTGAGCAAACAAAGTAAAATAGTGCTCTTTAAACTGTTACAAGCACAATCATTTCCATTGGTCGTTATTTTTGGCCAACTGCTAAGGAGTGAATTCTTCTTTCCGAATGCATCCAGCACTCGATCCAGGATCAATTGCGACTTGGCAAGATCCCTAAGGGTTTGTTTGTTAACCCTTATATCCTTGGGTTAGGTCCGTACCCTACTAACCCAACTTAACCAATACCTTAAGTTCTATTAGCACTAAATATGTTATTCCAATTTACTGATTGGTCTCTTGCTTCCAAGCAAATATCTAATCCCCATATCTTGGTTACTTTACCCAAGAAAGGTACTAAATCAGGATGATTATTCATCCTCTTCCAAGAAAAACTTGCGCAAGAATCTTCCAATCTCATTCTGAGGAATTGGCCATTCCCTTGTGATCAACTCACAGATCATGCGACACTGCAACTTGTTGCATAGGTGTCGCATAAAAAATATGGGACTATTTTACCCGTCGAATGGTGTTTTCTAATCACGAAATCATGATTAGATAGGAAATAGAGTTAGGGTGTCTTCATAACAATCTGCTCTTTATTGCACTAGGCCAACATTGTCAGTCCTAGGATTCAACTCAATCCGAGCTTTATCTCTTTAGCGAGCGATCCTTAGGGTAAAAACCCTAGATCTTTTCTTGCAAGTATGTCCTATTATCCCTACATTCTGTAAATGTGGACAGGTCTTTAGGTTTATAAGAGTTTCAACTTGATAATAAGAGCGATTAGGTCACGTGCTAAATCCCAGTTAGCACTTGGGATATGTTGCATCGATTTAACCCTTCCTAAACGAGTCCCTCGCGGTCTAGGTGTTTAGGTTAAACAAATTTACTTGTCTATTCTTGAACATATTTACGATACCATTTTTGTAACCACATGATTCATTGCCTACATATGAGTAGATTTGCAAACGCTAACAAAGGGTGTCAAGATTGTGGGAGAGAAGGAAGTAGTCTCACTTGTAGCTTTCTTGCTTGCACAATGGGGGAATACACACAAAGGTGGAGGCTGAAAAACAGTTTTCCTCTTCTTAGTTGTGTAAGCCAAAAAGAACTCAAGTACATAGAAATAGAAGAACCCTATATATGGGTCTCAAACCAAACTCAACTAACTAAGGTGGCATACTAACTGAGCCATGAACTAGAATAGATAAGGATAGCTGTCATCTAGCTATTATTCATGAGCGGTGTACCAACCGCATTTGCACAACTGACACGTCGGTGACATAAATGCACAACGGTCATGGTGCGCAGATCGGTCGCAGAATGCTCACGTAGTGAATCCCGGAAGGTCCCCAAGAACAATGAACTCTACCTTTTTGCACAAAAAACAATGTAAAAGCATGCACGACAAGAGGCAAGAGACAAATTGGGTTCAATCTCCCCCCATGCCTTGTGTGAGCGCTTCACAAAGCATGTATTTTATGTATATTTCAATCTTCATGCTTAATAATAGCCCAATTTACAAAAATATGACAAGCTTTTAGCTTTTGAGTTTGCTTTCTACAAAAATAGAAAAATAAAGCTAATGGATGGTGCCCATAGAGTCTGGCACGCCCAACACAATGTCCAAATAGAAATAACATATCCATGCGCATATGCGCATACAAAATAATAATCAATAATCAATGTCTCAATAGACATAACAAAATATAGGCGTGGCGCCTATCAAAATATAGTCCAAAGGTTGAATACTCGCTAAACTCCAATGCTTTCCTCCGCCACTGCTGCTATCTCTACACATCAACTGAAGCGTTCACAATCGTTAGTAAAATAATACAATTAAACTGACAAAAGTGAATACCTAGCAGTCTTCAGCTACATAAACAAATCAACTGGTTAGAAATAAATCCTAACCTTAATTTATTACGAGTGCGCACTCTAAACTCATAAATGTTTATTAATTTAATATGCATTTTGCGGAATCACCCGCTATGGAATCACCCATGTACACACTAAATTAATGAAACCCCCGAAAAGGACAGGCGTCCCCATCAACTTCTCGCACAAAGAATCCTCTTTGTGTATGAGCCCCGGTCATCTAAGTTTACGGAATCCACCGTAAAACCTCACGGAATCCACCATGGCACGGAATCCACCATGGAATATGCCTCCTAGCATCATACCCCCGGGGTGGGATAGCAATTGACCTCAATTGCTATTAGCTCAATGTAGAGCTAACAGAGTGGGGAAAGCATTTAAGTCTCTAGCATGCATCCATTGTGCTTCCTCTACAGGATGGTTCTTAAATTTTACTAGATATCTAGAATACCTTCGGCCAGTTCTAGTGGTTAGGTAGTCAGTGTCTATGATGGCTTCTGGTTCAATTATTTCAGTCTCTTCTTCTAATAAAGGTGGGTTTTCATAAACAGGGTGGATAGGTAATTGGCCTCTAAATGGTCTCAATAAACTAATGTGAAATGTATTATGAATTTTCCAATGAGATGGCAATTCTAACTTGAATGCATTATCATTAATCTTATGAATGATTCTAAATGGTCCATAGAATCTAGGAGCTAATTTGACAACTGGATGTCTATCTACACTTTGCAGTCTACACTTTTCTATTCTAAGCCAAACATAATCATCAACTTTGAAATTCATAGCTTGTCTTTTCTTGTTGGCTTGTTTGGTATATGATTGTTGGGCTTTAGCAATCATATCCTTAACCTCATCAAAAATATTGTTATGCATAGTAGCAATATCATCAGCACTCTGAATTCTATTAGACAAAGATGCAACAGGTGTAGATAATCTATATCCATAAATGACTTCAAAAGGTGCTTTCTTTGTAGATGTGTGTGGTGTATTGTTATGTGCAAACTGTAATAAATACAAATGAGTGTCCCATGTTTGAGGTTTAGAGATAGTATATGCACGTAAAAGATCTAAAATGGTGCTATTTGTGGCTTCTGTTTGTCCATTTGTTTCTGGATGAAATGCAGATGAGAAATCAATCTTTGTGCCTAGATTTGCAAACAGTGTAATCCAAAAATTGTTACAAAATCTAGAATCTCGATCTGAAATAATCACTTTTGGCAATCCATGATTAGTAAGAATAGTTTTCAAAAATAACTGTGCTGCTTGTGATGTTGTTAAAGTTTTCTTACATGCAATGAAATATGCTTTCTTACTAAATCTATCTACAATTGTCCAAATCATGTCATGGTTAGATTTAGTATTTGGTAAACCAGTAATGAAATCCATAGATATATGTTCCCAAGGTTTAGATGGAATAGATAAAGGCATTAGTAATCCATACTGTTTACCATGATGTCTCTTTATTCTTTGACAAATCAAACATTCAGAAACGAAATTAGATACATCTGCATCCATATGCGGCCAATAAAAATCTTCAGTCAACATGCGTAATGTAGATATGATACCTCTATGACCTTGATATGGGGGACAATGAATTTCATTCAAAACAAAAGATCGGAATGGAATAGTAACACACTGTCTCTTTTCAAAAAACATAAATCCATCATTATATGATAATGAATCAACAGGAATGAAATTATTTTGAACTAGTTTTTGCCAATCAGAATGAAAAGTAATATCCTGGTGATATGTATCTTTCATAGCAATCAAAGAGTCAAAAGATATGATAGAAATATTATGAATTGCAGGTCTTCTACTCAATGCATCAGCAACTACATTTTCTTTTCCAAGTTGGTATTGAATGATAGGATGAAAACTTTGAATGAAGGAAGCCCATTTGATATGACGGTCAGAAATTTGGGGTTGGCTAAGTAGATGTCTAATGCTTTGCTGGTCGGTCTTTATCATGAATTCTGAACCCATTAAGTAGTGCTTCCACTGTTTTAATGCTTGTACAACTGCTAATAGTTCTTTGTCATAAGTGGAATATTTGAGCTCAGAGGGTTTCAGCCTAGAACTAGAATATGCTATTGGATGATTGTCTTGCATTAGTACGGCTCCTATTCCTGATCCGCTAGCATCGGTCACAACTAGAAAGAATGGTCTATTAAAGTCAGGCAATTGTAGAACAGGGGCATTAGTTAATGCACGTTTCAGTAAGTCAAAGGATTTCTACTGAGTTTCAGTCCATTGATAAACAATTCCTTTCTTAAGAAGTTTTGTTAATGGTAAAGCAAGTAATGAAAAATTACGTACAAACTTCCTATAGAAACTAGCAAGACCAAGGAATGAGCATAATTCATGTACATTCTTAGGAAGAGGCCAATGCAATATTGCATCAATTTTCTTAGGATCAACTTTAATTCCTTCTTTTGATACAATATGACCTAAATACTCAATTTCTGTCTTAAAGAATTCACTCTTTTCAGGATTTGCAAACAATTGATTTTCTTTCAGTGATTGAAAAACTAATGATAAATGCTCATAATGATCTTTTTCACTTTGACTAAACACCAAAATATCATCAAAGAAAACAATCACACAATACTGATATTTCAGAAAGATACGATTCATCATTCTACTGAAAGTAGCAGGTGCATTGGTCAATCCGAATGGCATGACTAAGAATTCGTAATGGCCAAATTGTGTTTTGAATGCAGTCTTAAATATGTCAGATCTATCTAACCTCACCTGATGATATCCAAACTTAAGGTCAATTTTACTAAATATAGAAGATCCTTGCAGTTTGTCCATAAGGTCATTGACTCTAGGTATGGGATACCTATTCTTTACAGTGATCTTATTTAATGCTCGGTAGTCAATACACATACGATAGGTATTATTCTTTTTCTTGACTAAGAGTACAGGTGCACCGAATGGAGAACTGCTAGGTCGAATTAAGCCTCTATTTAGTAATTCTTCAACTTGACTCTGGATTTCTCTTTGCTCTATTTGATTGTGCCTATATGGTGCTTTGCAAGGTGGTTGTGTACCAGGAATTAAATCAATCTTATGGTCTTCTGGACGTGAAGGTGGTAAACCTGGTGGTAGGTCTTGTGCAAAACAGTCCTTAAAATATGCAAGAAATTCCTTATGCCTAGGGTGCATATGATTTTCCTTTGCGTGCAATTCATTCACCCAAATGAGATATGATTTAGTATTCTTGCGTAGTGCACGTTTTGCTTGAGTATGCGAAAGCAGTGGAAAAATATTAGATGCATGCATACCATATAATGTAATAGATTTTCGTTGAAAATTAATATTCATGGTGTGCCTGGAATAATCTATATTTGGATTATGCTGGTGTCTCGAAGGCATTCCTAAAATAATGTCGCTTGACTGTAATGGAACAACTAAGAAATTTCTACTTTCAATGTATGCACCGATTTGAATTTCTAAATCTTGAACTTCTTGTGTGCCATTGTACCTGGTGCCTAAAAATGCAACTTTTATGTGATAATGCGTAGGTACTGTATGCAATTTCAATTCCTTTACCAATTTTGCTGAAATAAAGTCATGAGTACTACCATCATCATGCAAGATAGTTCTTTCCTTTCCATGCACCATACATTTCATAGTCAACAATGAATGTGGAGTAAGCATACCTGGTAAAGTGTCGGAAGTAGTAGTAGGATCATCCTCATCTTCAGTGAAATCTAGCATATCCTCATGCTCGTCTTCGTCCATGGCTCCAAGATAGTTGATATGTGCTGGTGGCTTCTTTGAATGACAATTTGCTGCGAGATGCCCTAGCTGGTGATACTTATAGCATACTATTGGCTTGGCTTTGGTTACATTATTTGCAATGGCGGGAAGTCTGGGTACATTTGGATTTGCTTGTGGAATAGGCTTTGGATTTGGATTGACAGTGGATGGTAATGCAGGTGGTTTAGGCCAATTCTTGCGGAAAGATGGTGATGAGAAACGACCTGGATTAAACCTTCTAAAATTGGAATTGAATTGTTTAGATCCGTAATTACCATTGGCTTGGAATTGCTGTGGTCGTCTATCTCTTCCGTGTAGCTTATCTTCAGTGTCGTGAGCTAAGGAGATGGCGTCTTCAAGGGTAGCAGGCTTGAACATGTTCACTTCAGCGTAGTAATGTCCAAGAAGTCCAGACATATACTTCCGCTTATGTGTCGTCTCTGGTACGTCTTCAAGCATACGTAGCTGTAGGAGTGCATTCCAAAAACGCTCTGTATATTGTGGAATAGGCTCAGGATCCCATTGTTGAAGTAAATCCCATTGCTTGATAGCCTTCTCATGAAATTGCGGTGGAAGGAAATTCTGCATGAACTTCTTCTTGAAATCTTCCCAAGTAGTAGGACATTCTATGCTCTTGCGGACTACAGTCCACCAAAGTGATGCTCTGTCTATCAGATGGTTAGTAACACACTTGATTTTATCTTTTTCTGGATAAGTTTCCTCATGGAAATAGTCATCAAACTGGCTAATGAATGATAAAACAATCTTTCCTTCTCGTATACCATTGAAAGTGCGAAACTTGAAACTTCGTTTACTTATCTTGGATTCCTTGCGAATGGTTTGTGCTTCAAGAATGGCGTCGATGGTACGTCAAATCAAATCTTCAGCTTGGGGTTCTTCTTTGTCGGTAGACGCTCTTTGTAATTTTGTCAATTGCGCTTGCAATGCTTGCCTAGCCCTTCGCTCTTCTTCCAGTTGTAGCATGATTAGATCCAACTTTTGTTCCATGGTAGGCTCAGGTAAGTCGTCTTCAGCCATAGGATCATCCATATGTGGGGTCGTCATCCTGTAAAACTCAACAAACCTTTCTCACTCAAAATCAGGTTAGTGGGATGAGCGTAGCTCAAATTCGGGGTTACAAGGCTATGTATTTTTTGGGTATTTCTTTGTCTATTTTCAGAAAATCTGTAATATTTCCGTCTTCGTTTGCTGAAAATACTTCAACGAACTTCAAGATAGGTAGAACACCTTGCCACGAACAACTTTCCAGTTCAGAGTTTTTGCATACGAACAAGTCTTCTAGGAGTTTTAAGCACTAGTCAGTTCTGATTCCAAGTGACTAGTCTGACTTGCAGAGTTGCAGACTTAGCAGACTTGCAGAGTTGTTGACTTGCTGAACTTATGCCGACTTGCAGAACTTATAGAACTTGATTCCAATTGACTTGCTGAACTTGACTTTTGCGGTGTAGGACCTAGAGTTTGTCGACTTGTGTGTCTTGTCAGACTTGATGAAAGCTTAAGGATTTAAGCTTAATAACTTAAGCTTATTATGGAGAAAGATCCGTCAGAAAACGGCGCAATTTGTGGAGGACATGAGTATGGATTTGATGCCGTCGCGGAATTTTCGGACCCACTCATACAGCTCGTGATGAAATTTGTGAAGTATTAAGCTTTCTTCTAAAGCTTAACTCAAGCTTAAACCTGAGATAGAAAAGAAATATGAAATTTTCCTCACTGTTTGTTGACGACTTGATAAAGGAGATGGATGCGTGGTCCTCCACCTACAGAGCCTGGTCCTTCGCGATCTGACAATAGAAACAAGGGTTCTTGATCGCCAGAAGTCTGCCTGTATCGACGGTTCGCGACAAGATTGACTGTAGAGCCTGTTTGTTCCTGAAGCTCCGCCTTCGCCCGAGATTGGTAGCGATTGGAAGCTCTTGATCTCAGCTCCCCTCTGATACCACTGGTGCGCAGATCGGTCGCAGAATGCTCACGTAGTGAATCCCGGAAGGTCCCGAAGAACAATGAACTCTACCTTTTTGCACAAAAAACAATGTAAAAGCATGCGCGACAAGAGGCTAGAGACAAAGTGGGTTCAATCTCCCCCATGCCTTGTGTGAGCACTTCACAAAGCATGTATTTTATGTATATTTCAATCTTCATGCTCAATAATAGCCCAATTTACAAAAATATGACAAGCTTTTAGCTTTTGAGTTTGCTTTCTACAAAAATAGAAAAATAAAGCTAATGGACGATGCCCATAGAGTCTGGCATGCCCAACACAATGTCCAAATAGAAATAACATATCCATGCGCATAGGCGCATACAAAATAATAATCAATAATCAATGTCTCAATAGACATAACAAAATATAGACGTGGCGCCTATCAAAATATAGTCGAAAGGTCGAATACTCGCTAAACTCCAATGCTTTCCTCCGCCACTACTGCTATCTCTACACATCAACTGAAGCGTTCACAATCGTTAGTAAAATAATATAATTAAACCGACAAAAGTGAATACCTAGCAGTCTTCAGCTACATAAATAAATCAACTGGTTAGAAATAAATCCTAACCTTAATTTATTACGAGTGCGCACTCTAAACTCATAAACGTTTATTAATTTAATATGCATTTTGCGAAATCACCCGCTATGGAATCACCCATGTACACACTAAATTAATGAAACGCCCGAAAAGGACAGGCGTCCCCATCAACTTCTCGCACAAAGAATCCTCTTTGTGTATGAGCCCCGGTCATCTAAGTTTACGGAATCCACCATAAAACCTCATGGAATCCACCGTGGCACGGAATCCACCGTGGAATATGCCTCCTTGCATCAGGTCACCCTGGCATATCACGAGTGGAGCTCGATATCTCAACACTCTCCCTCGAGCTCAATCCCAATTCATGCACACCAAGCAGGTCTCTGAACTTGCGCAGCTTCTCTGCGCCCAATGCCTTTGTGAATATGTTAGCTACCTGATCCTCTGTGCTGACATAAACTAGATCAATAAGACCTAGTAAAACCCTCTCTCGCACATAGTGATAATGCACCTCAATGTGCTTTGTTCTAGCATGATAGACTGGGTTATTTGCCAAGTGTATACTACTCATGTTGTCACAGTAAATGACAACTGACCCATCTGTAGGAGGCTGATGCATATCATAAAGTAGCTTATGCAACCAAGCTACCTCACATGTAGCCATTGCTGCACCCCTGTACTCGGCCTCTGTGCTCGACAAGGCAACTGTAGGCTGTTTCTTGCTGCTCCAAGTGAATGCAGCACTCCCAAAAGAGAACACATATCCACTGATAGATCGTCTATCAGAAATACTACCAGCCCAATTAGCATCAGTGTATCCATGCAGCTGTATCTGAACCCCAGTCTCATAAAATAGTCCATACTACAATGTGGACTTCACATACCTGAGTATGCGTCTAGCCGCATCCAAATGCGGTTTCCTTGGAGCCTGCATAAACTGACTTACCAGTCCAACAGCATAATTCAAATCTGGCCTGGTAATAGTCATATAAATCAAGCTTCCTACTATGCGTCTGTACATAGTAGGGTCTTCCAGAAGCTCACCTGCATCTGCGCTCAGCTTCACATTTTGCTCCAAAGGAACTGAAATAGGCTTACAGCCTATCATCCCATATTTGGACAACATGTCCAATCCATACTGCCTCTACAAGAGCTGTATCCCACTTGGTGATCTAATCACCTCAATGCCCAAGAAATAACGCAGCTCTCCCAAATCCTTCATCTCAAACTTCTGCTTCAATAGCATTTTCACATGAAGGATATCTTCATCACTGTCACCTGTCATAATCAAATCATCAACATAAATGACAAGTAGCATAATACCTTTCTCTGTTTTTCTCACATAAAGTGAGAAATCTGCCTTGGAAATCTGAAAGTCAATAGTGACAAGATACTGTCCTATCTTGTCAGACCATGCTGTAGGTGCTTGCTTCAAGCCATACAAGGCTTTCTTCAACCTGCAAACAAACTCAGGATGAACAGCATGCACATAACCTGGTGGCTGCTCCATATAGACCTCTTCTTGCAAATCACCATGCAAGAAGGCATTCTTTACATCCATTTGATGTAAAGACCATCCCTTTAATGCAGCCATAGCAATGACTGCTCTTACGATTGCCATCCTTGCAACCAGACTGAATGTTTCTTCATAGTCAATGCCATATGTTTGTGCATACCCCTTGACTACTAATCTTGCCTTGTATCTGTTCAGAGAACCATCTGCATTGTGCTTCACCTTATAAACCCACTTACAGCCAATTGCATTCTTACCTTTAGGCAAAGGTACCAATTCCCATGTAGCATTTGCTTCCAAGGCATCCATTTCTTCATCCACGGCTTTCTCCCATTTTTCTTTTCCCATGGCTTGCTCAAAAGAAGTGGGTTCTGGTTCCTGTATCACTTTGACCATATATGCATAGTGAATGACTGTAAATCCATTATATTTCAGCCTATCCACAAGATACCTAGCTCTGGTAGACCTGCGCAAAGTAGGTTCACTCCCAAGTGCTCTCAAAACATCCCTGGTCTTCCTTATTCCAGGTGTAACAATAGAAGGAATACCCAACTCATCATCAATGCTCTGTTCTGAGCCACTGGATTCACCATCCACATAAGAGTGACCTGCATTCACATCAAACATGGACTGATCTACCTTCTCTTTTCCTTTTCGTGACACCTGCATACCACTATTTGCACTACCTTCAGAAGATTCTCCTGATCTCAATCTGCCTGTCCATGGCGAAGAATGTGAACCACTGCTAGAGGACGCTCTAGGTTCACTAATATCTTGTGACTGCTGCTGTGAATTTTGTGCAACATTACCATTTTGTGCATCTACATTATCAATCACATTTACTGGTTTATACCAGCTACTCATCTCATCAAAAACAACATCTGTGCTCACTGTAAACTTACGAGTAGAAGGGTTATAGCATCTATATCCTTTTTGCTGCAGAGAATAACCAATAAAGATGCACTTCTCAGCTTTTGGATCCAACTTGGATCTCAACTCATCTGGCACATGTACATAGGCAATGCAACCAAAAATTTTCAAATGAGAAATATCTGGTTTCCTACCAGTATACCTCTCCTTTGGAGTCATCCCATGTATTGCTGCAGTGGGAGTCCTGTTCATTATATAGACTGCTGTAGCAATTGCTTTAGCCCAATAAAAATCTGGCAAGTCTTTTTCATTGAGCATGGCACGAGATACCTCTCCAATATGCCTGTTTTTCCTTTCTGCAATTCCATTTTGTTGTGGGATATGACTGCATGAATATTGCTGCTTTATGCCATGCTCCTGCAGGAACCTTGGAAACTCATTTGAGAGGTACTCTCCCCCTCCATTTGACCTTAGGCATTTTATTTGCAGGCCTGTTTCTTTTTCAACCATAGCTTTAAGAGTTTTGAAATGCCCAAAAACTTCACTTTTCTTTTTCATAAAATACACCCAAACTTTTTTGCTATAGTCATCAATAAAAGTGACAAAATAATGACAGCCTCCAAGAGATGCAGCTTAAGTAGTCCACACATCAAAGTGAATTAATTCCAATGGCTTCTTACTCTCTTGAACATGTCTAGGAAATGGTTTCCTTGCTTGTTTTCCAAATTGGTAGGCTTCACATACCTTATGTATTTCTGCAACCTTGAATTTAGGCAATCCTACAACAATATTTTGGGCCTGCATTGATTTAAGTCGTTGTACATTAACATGACCAATGCGTTTATGCCAGATATCAATATCTGCGACTACACCGGTCCCAGGTGCAAACATTGTTGCACTCAATTCAGACATGTCTGCATCCAACATAAACATTCTGCCCTTCTTCTTTCCTTTTGCTATCAAGCGACCTTTATTTTTCATATCCTCAACAAAGCATCCATGAGGATTAAATCTGACCTGCAAGCCCTGCTCAACCATTTGACCAACAGAAACCAGATTCTTGGTGATATTCGGGACATGAAATACATCGGACATGTATTTCTTTTTCCCATCCTGCATAGACAAAGGAATTTTTCCAATCTGCATAATAGGATGTGCAGTATCATCACCAGTCTCCACAAATCCTAGTTTTTCCATTTTCCTTGCATCCTCCATCCATTCTGCATGACCTGTCATGTGGTTTGATGCACCTGAGTCAACATACCATAGATCGTTGCTTTCTTCTGCACTTGTCACAGAATTGTTCATGTGCTGCACCATGAACAAATGCTCATTTATGTCATCACCCTGTCTACTAGAAGATGCATAATTCCCTTGTTGCAATTTTCCATTCATGATGTCATTCTGCTTTTTATAGCAGTCTTTAGCCATATGACCCATTTTACCACAGTAGTAGCATTCAACATTACTGCTTGCATTTTGGCCTCTTTTCCATCCACCACGACCTCTTTGGCTCCCCCTGCCTCTAGAGTTACCACGTCCTCCTCCATAGGACTGGTTTTCTTGAGTTTGCTGCATATTCTGATTTCTACCACGGCCTCCAGATCAGCCTTCTCTACCTCTGCCTCTACCTCTTCCAGCATTTGAGTAGAAGACAGCTTATTTTGAAGTTTCTCCTGAAGAAGATGCACCACCATTTCTCTGCTCCTCAGAAATTAGAAGAGCAATCAACTCCTCAAAATCAGGAAATCTTTCACGAACTGAAATGGATGTCCAAAACTGTGCATAATCCTTTCCTAGACCATTCAAGGTCACAGAAACTAAATCATCATCTTCCACTGGCGACCCAATGGAAGCAAGTGCATCTGCAATCTTCTTCACCTTCATGTGGTAGTCATTGATGCTCATATTTTCTCTTTGCACATTATGCAACTCTTGCTTGAGCTGCATTTTCCTGGCTTGCGTATTTGTGCTATACATTTTTGACAAAGCATCCCATGCCTCCTTTGGCGTACTTGCATCCTGAATATGCACAATCATAGAGTCTGAAATGTTGATAGACAGCCAATACATAACTTTTCTGGCTCTCTCATGCCATGCTTTAAATGCCTGCATTTGCTGTTGATTGGGAACATCAGGAAGAACTGGTTCTTCTTCATTTCCTGCAACAAATTCGCAATATCCTTTTCCCATAAGAAAATTCGTCATTCTAAACTTCCATGCTTGGAAGTTGTTCTTGTCAAGCTTTTCAGTTACCATCTATGAGAGAGAATCAGACGCCATTATAGAACACTGCAAAAAATTCTGTCACTGCAAAAAACACAGCTTCACCCTCACAAGGGCAAATCTGCAAAACTGGCGAAAGTGGTATTTGACCACATAGTCACTTCCTAGTGACGATTTTGCATATACAGGAGCCAAGGATGATTCTGTAACTCCCAATGTCTCTGCACACAAGCATACGATGCAATTTCTGTGGTAACTTTTCACCGACCTGTAGAACAGTGGTCGCAAAGCATAAAACAGGGCTTTTTCTTGAGTGTGTGTAGAAAACTTCTGCCTCCAAAACAGGCCCCGAAATGGCCTCAAATAAAAAAAACAGGGTCACAAAGGGCTCTTGCTTCACCGCGAAGGGCGTCTCAACCTGAGACAATGCACTCTTGCAATTTCCGGTTGTGCTACCTGCAGAGATCTGCTCCCAAAACAGAAAATGAAAGCAACACTGCTCCTCTTACCAAAGCACTGTGAGCTTGGCTTGCTTTCTTGAGCTCCTTACCACGAACAAGGCTCTAATACCATGTCAAGATTGTGGGAGAGAAGGAAGGAGTCTCACTTGTAGCTTTCTTGCTTGCACAATGGGGGAATACACACAAAGGTGGAGACTGAAAAACAGTTTTTCTCTTCCTAGTTGTGTAAGCCAAAAAGAACTCAAGTACATAGAAATAGAAGAACCCTATATATGGGTCTCAAACCAAACTCAACTAACTAAGGTGGCATACTAACTGAGCCACGAACTAGAATAGATAAGGATAGCTTTCATCTAGCTATTATTCATGAGCGGTGTACCAATCGCATCTGCACAACTAACATGTCGGTGACATAAATGCACAACGGTCACCCTGGCATATCACGAGTGGAGCTCGATATCTCAACAGGGGGTTTAGAATCTCGGCTAATGGGAGCTTGTGGGGGACCTAAGGGAGAAATTGTTTTAATGATCTTTTTTTTAAAAAAAGGCATCGGATAGGACTCCACGGGAAAGGGGGTTCTAAATGAACTTTAGTGTATTGAAAAAAGGGGGCAAGGGGTGTAAAAGACCTTTAAGAGAGATTTTTATGTGGGGGGGGACCCACTGGAAGGGGTTTAAATCCTGAGAAGGGGGGGTTTTTTAAATGGACTTGGTGGAAAAAATGAGGGCAGGAAAGGGGGCTTAAAGAGTTCCCCCCTTAGAAGCTTCTAAAGCTTCCGGATAAAGCACATGGCAGGGAGGAGAGATGATGGAGCTTGTTGGCAACTCAAACTATAGGCGATGACATCTGGCGAATCTTCAGCGGACTTCTTCCCTCCATCACGGTGCACTTAAGCCTTCAGGCGGCGGCTTGCTCCTTCTCAACTCCCCTCAGATTGGCGGCGTTACGCTCATAGCTCCCCTCCTTCCTTTCTTCAAGCCTTCTCCCTCTTACTTCACGGGCAGCATTACACTTCCTTTCCCCTACAGCAGTTTCCAATTATCACAGCCTCTCCCTTTTCCTACAGCTCCCCCCTCACAAGGTTTTATAGATGAAGGGAGGGGAACCTCCCTCCCCCATGCGGCATTACTCATGGCATTCACTCCTCCAACGAGCTCCAGCAAGGAGCTAGGTCATAGTGCCTTCCCTCCCTCTCCTCTAGCACGAGAGTCGCCTGGGGGAAAGAGGGGATATTTTTTTTAAATAATTTTTTTTGCCATAATTCCAATTATTATCCTCATGACCTCCTATTAAGAGGAGGTTTTTGCAAAGAACGCGAGTTTAGAAATTGGAAATATTATATTCTCTCCCCCTTGGAGGAATCAAGATGTCCTCATCTCGAGATAAACTAGGGATATTGATGGTTGAGAGTGCTTTCATCTACCCAAGTGGCATCCTCCTCGGGATAATCTTTCCACTAGACGAGGCATTCTCTCAAGGTTCTAGATCTCAGTTGTCTCTCCCTAACATCTAAGATCCTGTCAGGCCATAATTCAAGGACTCCTTGACTAGGCATTACAACTTCTTGGTCATCAAGTACATGGTTAGGATTAGGTACATATTTCTTCAATAGGTTGATATGGAATACATTATGAACCTTTAGGTTCTCAGGGAGTTGCAGTCTATACGCATTAGGTCCTAGGCACTTGAGGATCTTGTATGGTCCACAATACCTTGGACTTAGCTTCTTGCAATCTCCTAAGGATAGGGAACTCTGCTTGGGCATACGCGAATGAAGACCATGTCTCTTTCTTTGAAGATTCTATCTTGATGCTTCAAATCCACGTATGCCTTCTGTCTATCCTTGGCGGCTTGGATGTCCTATCTTATTGACTTTATTTGGTCATCCATCTCTTCCAACATCTGCCTTGAAGCTTCAACACTCAAGGTTGGATTTGAGAAGTTTAGGGGACTTCGACAGTCATGACCATGCAATGCTTGAAAAGGGGTCATCTGAATGCTTTGTTGGTAAGAAGCATTGTAGGCAAATTCAACCAAGGGCAAGTATTGAATCCATCTTTTTGGTTCACGGTAGCAGTGTGCCCTTAGCATATCCTCGATGACTTGATTGACTCGCTCCATTTGGCCATCAGTTTGGGGATGGTAAGCTGTACTAAAACAGAGTTGAGTCCCAATGGCTTCAAAGATAGCTCTCCAGAAGTGTGATGTGAAGAGAGAATCAAGATCACTAATGATTCTTCTGGGTAACCCATGTAGCTTGAATATCTCCTTGATAAACAATCTTGTAATGTCTGAGACTTTATAGTTTGTCTTTGCTGGAATAAGGTGTGCAACCTTAGTTAGCATGTCAACCACAACCATGATGGAATTGTATCCTCCCTGAACTTGGGGTAGGCCAATAACAAAGTCCATACTGATGAATTCCCATTTCATTTGGGGAATATCAAGTGGTTGTAACTTTCTTGGCATTTTGGCATGTTCCGGCTTTGATACGTTGACAAGACAAACACTTAGTGACATATTTGAGAACGTCACCTTTAAGCCTCTCCCAATAGTAGCTCTTCTTAATTGTATTGAGAGTCTTAGCATAGCCAGGATGTCCTAAGAAGGGGGAATCATGAGCTTTCCACAATATCTTCTGCTTAAGTGACTGGCTTGCCAGTATACATAGCCTCGTTCTATAGTAGACAAGTCCACTATTGATAGAGAATTCATGATACTTAGCCTGTAGCTTTTGATCTTGGTCCTTGATAGAGATCTCCCTTAGCATCTTCTGGTAGGATGGATCATGGCATGCTTCCTCTTTGGCTAGCTCAAGTATTGGGCTGTTCGGCATGGATACCTTTGTGGCTAGAGATCTGGCTATTGATGGATTTTGCAAAATTAATGAGTTAAGGAATGCCTTGCGACTGAGTGCATCAGAAACTACATTCTCCTTTCTTGGTCGATATTTGATTTCAAAGTCATACTCCTCCAGCACTTCAATCCACCGACGTTGCCTCATGTTGAGCTCATTCTGGGTAAAGATCCACTTGAGACTCCTATGATCAGTCACACAAGAGTAAACTTGTTACCCAACAGGTAGTGTCTCCAAAGCTTTAGAGCATGGATGACAGCTAACAATTCTAGATCATGGGTAGCATAATTATTCTCATGGCTCTTCAGTTTCCTTGAAGAGTATGCTACAGGATAACCTTCCTGCATAAGTATTTGGCTGGGTCCAGTGATTCCTTCTGCTAATATGATGAATCCCAAATATTCAATCTGATGCTTGAAGAATGCACATTTCTTCCTCTTAGCATATAGCTTGTGTGCCCTCATTGTCTCAAGGACAATCCGAAGTTGGGGTTCATGATCTTCCTCCTGTTTGGAATAGACTAAAGTTTCATAGAAGAAGACGAGTACAAAGTCATCAAGATATGGCCTAAAAATATCCAACATTAACCTGTTGAAGGTGGCAGGCACATTTGTAAGCCCGAATGACATAACTAGAAACTCAAAGTGTCCATATCTTGTGTTGAAGGCCATCTTTGGGATATCTTCTTCCTTGATCCTTATCTGATAGTAACCAGACCTGAGATCAATCTTGGAGAAGATTTTCGCACCCTGAAGACGATCAACAAGTTCATCTATTCTAGGAATAGGGTACTTGTTCTTGACAGTTAATTGATTCAACCCTCTGTAATCAATACACAGTCGAAGCATTCTATCTTTCTTTTTCTGGAATAGTACTGGAGCTCCCCATGATGAACTGCTAGGATGGATGTAGCCCTGATCTAGCAATTGCTTGAGTTGTTCCTTCACCTCAATTGTTTCCGGGATGGACATTCTAAAAGGTCTATTTGCAATTGGCACAACTCCTGGTACTAGCTTGATCTCATGATCCACTTCTCTTTGAGGCGGGAGTTCTATCAACTCATCAGAAAATACGTCCATGCATTCCTTTAGCCAAGAAGGTCCTTCACTAGACTCCTGCTTCTGATCTAACTTGTTGAGCTTAAACAAGTAGACAGGTAGTCCCTTTTTGACTCCCTTTATAATCCGAGATGCTTTGGCTAATTGAATTTTTGGCTTTCCAGCCTCACCTTGAGTTGTGACCAATTCCCCTTCAGAGTTCTGAAAGGAAATTTGGCCCTTTCCACAATGAATGTGGGTGTCATTAGGTTTAAGCCAATCCATTCCGAGTAGACACTCATGGATACCTAAGTTCATGACTCTGAATTTGAGTGACATCGTCTTTCCTCCCATAAAGAATTCCACCTTAGTAGTTTACCTGGTACAAGTGACCTCACGACCATTTGCTAATTCCACAAGCAAGGTAGGTGCTTCTACTGTGGCTATTCCTAATTTTCTTGCACAAGCTAATGAGATAAAGAAATGTGTACTGCCACAATCAATCAAGGTCTTGAAACCTTTACCTTGATAGTCCGATGGTGTCCTAATCATCGAGAACTAGCGATTCGGGCCTTTCTTGTGGAGAGCAGCATGGACTGTTTCCCTTTCAACCTCTGCTTCCATGGTCGGATCTTATTCTTCACACATTTCCCTGTGGGCATTGCCTCTTGAAATGAACGGGCTCGTTGCAGTGGAAACATCGAAAGTTTTGGCCATTGCTTTGATTAGGGACAAAGTTGTTGACGTTATTAGTCCTTGCTTTCTTCCTTTGTCCCCGATTTTGACCTTGAACTCTCTTCATTTGAGGCCTAAATGCTCCTCTGTTCGGGTCATTAAAAGACCAAGTTTTGTAACCTCTTGGCCTAGCGTGCACCTCTTGAATTATAGGCGCAGCTCGAATGAGTGCGTCCTATAGATCTAATGGGCGCATAGATTCGAGACGGGTATTCATTGGTGGATTTAAACTAGCACAAAATTTTGACACTTGTTGTGTCATGTCCATTTGTGGTGCATACTTAAGAAGTGAGACGAATTTAGAGTAGTATGCGTCAAGAGTGAGTCCTAGTTGTTTCAGCTCATAGAACTCATTCATTTTCTGCATGCGATATGCAAGCGGTAAGTATCTTCCCTGCACGGCTTTCTTTAGCTTCTCCTAGGTAACAGATCCTTCCGCGATCCCTTGATCTCTACACCATTGTTTCCACCAAAGTCTAGGTTTGCCGATGAGCTTCAGCTTGGCGAGCATAGCCTGGTTGGCGGGTGTAGTACCGACTACTTCAAAGTAATCCTCCATGGATTCAATCCAAATTTCAGCATCCGCTTGGATGGATCTGCCTTTCCCATCAAATTCAAGTGGCTTAATCTTCTTGAGAAGAAACTTCTTCTCCTGGATTACAACAATAGTTGATGTAGGAGGCGAATTGGGAATCTGTACCTGGGGTTGTGCCTAGATAAAGTTTTCGTAACGTTATTACTCCTTAATCATTATGATTTATATTTCGTCTCCATTTTTGCTATCACCCAAGCAATCTAACCACTTAACTTCTTATCAATTCTCATGAACAAAACAGACATTGATAAAAATAGGTCTTGTTGCATTTATATGGGCATAGCCTTTCGAAATACAACATTTCTTGGGATGATAGGGAAACTGTTACATTTAGTTTGGGGAGAATAATGTTGTATTACATTTATCTACGGGAACTGGATAATAGTATGGTTTCGGGTCGTGGATCTTCAGGAATCGGTAAGTCATTGGAAGATCAGGGTATCCTTTCCTTTGGAACCCATTCTTCTCATAGCACCCCAACACCTTGATCCTGTCGGTGGGGATTACACAGGTCACTTCCTCATATACATATGAGTTCAGCTCAACCCTCCGACCTCAAATATGTAAAGTTGAGTTTACGTGAGCTTCCACAAAAATGAACAGCTTCACGATCTTCAAGTCTTCCAACCACTTGATCTTCTTTAGGTTGGTTTGAAGGTATGCAAACCGGTGGGCAGCTATATAGTAGATTCCTGAGGCACTTGTCCATCTTCATTCCACATACAAAGGTGATGGATTATAAATACGCTCTAAGATGTTCATAATTTTAATCCTTTTTGGATAATCCAAGGAATGCAACGTAGTCATAAACATGACTCGGAACATTAAGAACATGTTCCATGCTTCATAATTTTGCAAGACAGCATTGAAAGTAAGGAAATGTTCGGAATAGAAACATTTGCTTTACTTCTTTTTATTAAAATGTCTTACAACAAATCCTTCATTGTTTCGCTCTGATACCAACTGTAACGTGTCCACCTATTATCTTTAGGACACTCTTAGCAGTCCATCAAAAAGGATGTCTAGAAGGCTCCACCCGGCACTTCCATGGAATGTTACGGGGTTTGCGATCTAGGACTTTCTGCATCTACCATGTAGCGGAAGTATTCTAGCTATTCCCACTTAGGACCGACCTGAATCAGGGTTTTCCCTAATGGTCATTTCCTAAACGGCAACTAGCGTCGAACCTGAGCGAACTACTTTATAACACCATATTGGGGAATATGGGAACTTCTCTTAAATTTGGGACATGTGGTCAAAACTTTGGATTTCCCATAACTTGAATACCATTTCTCCAAAATGAGCACTTTATGGCTCTTTAGATCCCGTTTTTCAAGCAATTTCCAATTATAGGTCAGATGATAGGGTTTTGAGAAACTTACGAACATGTTATCCACACCCTCTTTTTTAGTTTTCAAAAATGGGAATTGGGAGATTTCCAAGTTCACTAATATGGTGTTTTATGTAGAAACGCCAGGTCCAAAGCGGATTCATGCTGCACTTAGTTCAATGAGAATGGGAAAGGAGAGGGATGCAAGGCTCGACATCTTTGCCATAAGGCATAGTCCCATTCCGTTTCCCTAAAATAGTGTAAATCAGGATTATTATAACTTACACTCTAGGTCAGTGCCCTTGCTGTTCGTGTCCTTTGAATGATCTTCTTGCTATCCATCATGATTGAGAAAAGTTTCCAACCAACTTGGACCACCCATCCGTAGGACGGACCCATGGCCTGATCCTTCGCACTTTCCTCAAGTTGTTTTAGTTATTTAATTACCTACCACATTTAGTTGGACATGTATCAATCAGCTTCCTTAATTAGCCCATTAGGCATTGGTTTCTTCACGTAATCATAGCATTTGACATAGAAAACCAATGTCAAACAAGTTTCTTTTCACAACTTATCATATTTATCTTTGAAATACATTTATAAAGTCCATCCCATAGGCTTATCCATAATCCACTTGAAGGCTATCCAGCAACCCACAGGGATAACTAATCCAAGATTCCGCCTGTAGACTAGTATGCGGGCCTCGAGATCCAATCCCAAGTCACGTTGGCATCTTGTGTAGGGCCCGAAAGGTGAGGGATTTACGGCTAGAGCCCCCCTGGCACCCAAGCGTCCTCTTGCTCCAAGTAGCACTCAACGGAGAGACCTCTCGCAGCGGGTTCGGTCCACCTTCCCGGCGCGCAGTTAACAAACCCCTTGGTTAGGGTCAGGCACACAGTCAGGGATAACTGAAGCTACCTATCCCTTCACGCCTTCAACCTGAATCATTAGATATCTTTTCATCCTTTAATTATTTGAGAAAACAAAGCAAAACAGTGCTCTTTAAACTATTACAAGCACAATCAGTTCCATTGGTCGTTATTTTTGGCCAACTTCTAAGGACCAAATTCGTCTTTCCAAATGCATCAAGCACTCGATCCAGGATCAATTGCGACTTGGAAAGATCCCTAAGGGTTTGTTTGTTAACCCTTATATCCTTGTGTTACGACCGTACCCTACTAACCCAACTTAACTAATACCTTAAGTTCTATTAGCAGTAAATATGTTATTCCAATTTACTAATTGCTCTTTTGCTTCCAGGCAAATATCTAATCCCCGTATCTTGGTTACTTTACCCAAGAAAGGTACTAAATTAGGACGATTATTCATCCTCTTGCAATATAAACTTGCGTAAGAATCTGCCAATCTCATTCGGAGGAATTGGCCATTCCCTTGTGATCAACTCACAAGATCATGCAACACTGCAACTTGTTGCACAGGTGTCGCATCAAAACTATGGGACTATTTCACTCGTCGAATGGCGTCTTCTAATCACAAAATCATGATTAGATAGGAAACAGGGATAGGGTGTCTTCATAACAATCTGTTCCTGATTGCACTAGGCCGACATTGTCAGTCCTAGGGTTCCAACTCAATCCGAGCTTGATCTCTTTAACGAGTGATCCTTAGGGTAAAAACCCTAGATCATTTCTCGCAAGTATGTCCTATTGTCCCTACATTTCGTAAATGTGGGTAGGTCTTTAGGTTTATAAAAGTTTCATCTTGACAATAAGAGCGATTAGGTCACGTTCTCAACGTGCTAAATCCCTCGCGGTCTAGGTGTTTAGGTTAAACCAATTTACTTGTCTATTATTGAAGATATTTACGCTACCATTTTCGTAACCACATGATTCATTGCCTATGTATGATTAGATTTGCAAATGCTAACTTTTCTGGTTAAAATCGAAGCATATTGTAAGTTACAGCATAACTTCTATTGATTCTTCTAGAACATGCATTCAAGATTCATGCTACTAAGCGTTAGGATTTTATGTGAATCATGCAACCTTTTTCTAACTTCTTTTCTAAATGAGATATTTGTATACTGAATGAGCATTACACAACCTTTCGTAACTAATTACGTAGTTGATTGAGATTTAAGCCAATTGACTAGAGTTTAATCTACTTCATGCAGCTTAAGAACCATTTCCATGCCTTGCAAATTCCTACGGATTATTAGCAATCTTCTTTTAATGAATCCTTTCGAAGGAAAGATATTCAATAATGTGACATGCGATTTATTCCTTTCATGCATAATTGAAGTGTACTATCATTATTTCGATTTGTAAAGATGGGCATTTAGTTAATCTAAATTCGTTACTTTGCAATGCATAAAAACCGCTTGCTAGGAAGGCATAGAGATCTTATGCTCTTCTTTTTCATTTGTTTAAATGACCAATTCTTTGATCATAAATTATTTCCTTTAATTTAGCCAAGGTGCTTCGATCGAAAAAGTACATCCTATTTCCATAAATGATACATGCACAATTGAAATATCATGATGTTAATGAAAATTAGGAAAGAAAACCTGGACTTGTGGTGAAATGTCCACATGGATGCTAGGAGATGTTCCTCCTGCGATTGTGCTTTTTGCCTTCTTAGGAGCCATCGAGGCTTCAACCTTCTCGCCTTGGTCGTGGACTTATGATCTTGGCCTGTCTCCTTCGAATGCGAAACTCCCTTTGTGACCATTTGCACCGTCTTTTGGAATTGGCTTTAGAAGGCTTTATAGGCTTCCTCCATGAAATGGTTTTAAAGGGCTTATGTGGGAATGCAAGGGCTTAAACTCTCGGGCTATGAGGGAAGAAAAAACCTTAAACTTCAAGGGAAGAGGGGTGTAAAAGATTGCTTTGGGAAGGCAAATAAAAGGGGATTTTAAAAGATCTCAGGGTAACAAGAACCCGCTTGAGAGGGCAATAAGGAAGGGGGTTTAGAATCTCGGCTAATGATAGCTTGTGGGGGACCTAAGGGGGGAAAGGGTTTAATGAGCTTTTTTTTTGAAAAGGCCTCGGATAGGACTCCACGGGAAAGGGGGTTCTAAATGGACTTTAGTGTATTGAAAAAAGGGAGCAAGGGGTGTAAAAGACCTTTAAGAGAGATTTTTGAGTTGGGGGGGGGACCCACGGGAAGGGGTTTAAATCCCAGGGAGGGGGGGGTTTTAAAATGGCCTTGGTGGAAAAAAGGGGGGAAAGGGGGCTTAAAGAGTCCCCCCCTTAGAAGCTTCTAAAGATTCCAGATAAAGCACATGGCAGGGAGGAGAGATGATGGGAGCTTGTTGGCGGCTCGAACTACAGGCGGCGGTAGTTGGCAAATCTTCAGCGGACTTCTTCCCTCCGTCACGGCGCGCTTAAGCCTTTAGGCGGCGTCTTGCTCCTTCTCGACTTCCCTCAGACTGGTGGCATTACGCTCATAGATCCCCTTCTTCCTTTCTTCAAGCCTTCTCCATCTTACTTCATGGGTAGCGTTACGCTTCCTTTCCCCTACGACACTGTTTGATCATCACAGCCTCTCCCTTCTCCTACAGCTCCCCCCTCACAAGGTTTTATAGGTGAAGGGAGGGGAACCTCCCTCCCCCACACGGCCTTACACATGGCATTCACTCCTCCAATGAGCTCTAGCAAGGAGCTAGGTCATAGCACCTTCCCTCCCTCTCCTCCAGCATGACAGTCGGCAAGGGGATAGAGGGGATAAATTTTTTTTTTTAAATGCCATAATTTCAATTATTATCCTCATGACCTCCTGTTAAGAGGAGGTTTTTGTGAAGAACATGGGTTTAGAAATCGGAAAAATAGACAGAGACAAACACCAGAGGAGAACTAGAGACAGAGGTAGAAAACAACACAAAGAATATGTTCTTCTCTTATAGAGCCCCTACAAAGGAAGAGACAGAGCTTGAAGCAGATGATGATGATAGTGCAAAAGAAGATTATGATAGAGAATTGGAAGAATCTATCTAGTCTAAAGAGAATACAAATTAGGAGAAAGTTTCAAAGGCTAGAGAAGCTGAAGATTCCATATTGTTGGACAGAATGACTCTAGTACCCTTTGGATTAGTAAATGAATCACATTATATACAAAACCTCCATAAGAAATGGATTAAGTAGAATAAGCCTTCCTTTATACTAGTGGCTCTTTGTCACCCAAATTTACCCTTATCAAGACAAGATGATGACGATATACCTTGCCAACAGCCACACGTTTGCTAACTCAAGCAAAACTCTGATGGTTCTTGTTGTATGACATTCCTAGAGGCATCCTCAGAAGATGAATCCTCAACAACAAAGAGGTAACTAATTCTCAAACAAAAACCAAAATAGTTCGAATACCATTTCAACATCCAAAGGAGCAAGATGAGTCCTCATGGAAAGAATAAGTCACTTCTAGTGAAGCATTGAACGAGGAGGCCACTCCCTTGAAGGAGTCAGATTTGTACCCTAGAGAAGTTTGTGGGACCTTCATCCACAAAGTGAAAGGTGAGAAGCAGTTAACTTTCATGGATATAGATGGTACCGAACATCACTTAAAGGTGGGTACCAGTCTTCTAGAAGAGGAGTTGTCGGTCCTACATGACATTTTGAAGGAGAATTTAGACGTGTTTGCATGGTCATGTAAAGATCTAAAGGGGATTGATCCCACGGTGTGTTAATATCACATCGGCCTCAAGAATGGGCTTCAAGCCTAATGCCATGCCAGTGAGGCAAAGATAAAAGTGTATGAATCCAAATTACTTAGCCATGGTGAAAGCCAAATTGTTAAAGCTCCTTAAAGCTGAGTTTTTCTATCCAGTGGGGCCAACAATGAATGGGTCTCACCCATTGTGATAGTATTGAAGAAGAATGGAAAGCTTTGAATATGTGTGGACTTTTACAAGTTAAGCTCTAAGACAAAGAAGGATCATTTTCCCATCCCTTTCACAGACCAACTGTTGGACATAGTGGCACGCCATGAGCTCCATTCCCTCTTGGATGGATTCTGTGGATATGACCAAGTCTATATAGCAAAAAAATATCAATCTAAGATAACCTTCAAAATAGAATGGAAAACCTATGCTTATAGAGCAATGTTTTTTGGGCTCTATAATGCTCTTTCTACCTTTCAAAGAGTGATGATGGCCATATTCCAAAACCATCTGCACGATTTTATTGAGGTATACCTAGATGACTCTTGTGTCTATAGCCTGATTTGTGAGCATTGAGGACACTTGAAGTAGTAGTTTGACAGATGTCATGAGTATTGGATCTCTCTCAACCCCATCAAATGTGTCTTTAGAGTCTCTTCACGAGTTTTCCTAGGCCACATTGTCTCTGTACAAGGAATAGCAACATACCCTACCAAGATTGAGAAGATTGCAGCTCTAACAGTGCTAACAAATCTTAAACAATTGAGGAGATTCCTCAACCATGTGGGCTATTACACATGGTTCATTGCACATTTTGCAACAAAAGTAGAACCCTTGCATAAGTTCTTGAAGAAATATGTAAAGTTTACATGGACTACTGATTGTGATGAAGTGTTTAACACTCTGAAGTAGTATTTGATTAAGACACCCATCTTGCAACCTCCTAATTGGACAAAGGAATTCCATGTGCATACTGATGCATCTGTCAAAGTCTTAGGAGCAGTACTATGCTAGATAGATTCCGCAAAGTTAGATTATCCTATCTACTATGCAAGCCATAAGGTAACTGATCGAGAAAGAAACTACATAGTGATGGAGTTGGAGTGCCTTTCAATGGTGTTTACCTTGGAGAAATTCTATACTATGTATCAACATACTTCAAATTCTATGTGGACCATGAGGCATTGTCCTTCCTGTGATGAACAAAGTAAATGTGAAAGGTTGGATGATGAGATGGCTCCTTCTGTTCCACGAGTTTGACTTTGAAGTGGTTACCAAGCCTGGTCACTCCCATATTGTCTTGGCTAATCATTTGTCATTGTGTATCCCTTAGAGTGATGAAGAATAGTAGGGTGACCTAGACCTCCCCGATGCTTCTCTCTTCTTGATTGAAATTATAACCCCATGGTACACAAATATAGCCAACCTCTTGGCTACTCAACAATATCCTCTTGGTATCTCCAGCCATGAGAAGAAGAAACTTCTATTGAAATCAGCCCCCTACACCCTGTTAGTAGGCATGGCGCTCTTTATACAAGAGAGGCAAGGATGAAGTGTTGCACACATGTGTTGCAAGAGAGAGATTGAGATAGTTCTGAAAGCATGCCATGAAGAGCCCTTTGCAAGAGAAGCGATAGCTCGAAAGGATTTGCTCACCTGATATACTAGTGGTGGCCGACTCTCCACAAAGATGCCTATGACTATTGCAAATGTGATGATGCTTGATAACATATGGAAAAACCCACCAAAACTAATGCCATGCCAGTACAATCTGTGCTTCCCCTAAAGACTTTTGAGAAGTGGGGCACCAACTTCATTGGCCCCATCGATTCATCGACTAGAAGGAAGAAGAATAGATACATTTTGGTCTATACAGACTACATGAGGAAGTGGTGTGAAATCAAAGCTCTAAAGTGGGATGATGGAAACATCCTGGCCATGTTCTTATATGAGAACATCATCACCTCTTTTGGCAATCCTCTAGAGCTATTAAGTGATAGAGGTACTCACTTTCTCAACCAGATTATGGAAGAAGTGACAAAGCTTTATAAGATCCACCATCGCTAATCCACACACTACTACCCCAGAGCCAATGGCCAAGTCAAAGTCACCAGTCACATCCTTTGCTCGATCCTGTGACAAGTATGATTTTTGCACATCACCGTGATTGCGGTGATTGACTTACAAAGACCCTCTGGGCATAGAAAACCTCTCATAAGGCTGTTATAGGACAGAAACCCTTCCAAATAGTATACAATACAGAAGTTATTTTTCTTGTAGAGATGGAATTGTCCTCTTTGTGTGTGGCTATCAAAGAACGCCTAGGCAACAATGAGTCCCTGCAATGCCATCTCATTCACTTGGAATGTCTAGACGAGACTCGCAAGATGGCCCTACAATGTATGGAAGCTGATTCAAGAAAATCATAAAAAAATATTTGTCTAACACTTTGTTGATTTTTTGTACATTTGGAGTTTTTAAGTAAAGAAGAGGGCGGGAACAACCTCTTGGGAAATCCAAGAAATCACTAGATGGAAATATTTCATGGACCGGTTTACCAAGGGGAGGGTGAAGAGTAAAGATCAATGGAGGAAGGTGAAGGGAAAATGTATAATGTGAAAAGAAAAGACATGAAGTGGATTTTGAGCTATCCAAAGGCATGTGAGGCTCATAATGCCACGGCTTTGGAGCCTTATGATAATTCAAACAAATGGGACCCTTCTTGGAAGCATTAGTGGAAGAAAAATCAGGCACATGATTTTGTAAGATTTTTAAAAAATACTTCCATCCCGATCCAAAAGCACTTTTCAACATAAAAGTTGTAGCATGTGAGCTAAAGTTTTGGCTGGTATTTTTTATAATTTTTTGAAGCTACGAGTTAGTACATATGGCCAAAATGGTGGATGCCAACTTTTTCCAACTGTGGTGGAGACCACCTCCCAATTTTATACACACCCACACTTTCTTCCCCACACTTAACACTTTCATAAAACATCATTCATTAGACTCCCAACCCTTTCCCCTCTCTTCTCCTCTCTCTCAAGCTAATAAACCATTAGAATTCCCCTCCTAAATCACCCTCAAATCATCCTTAATTGTAGTAGTAATGTATGAATTCTCACTATTCTCTCTCCATTATTGCTAGATATGATCTTATTTTATGAAGATTCTCTATATTTTTTTATAGGAGAGCTTTTGGAATCAAACTATGGGGGGGAGAATGGATACAACTCATCTATGATGGAACTTTATTAAGTTCAAAATTTGTCAACAAAACATCTAGATGGAGCTTCCACATTGGTGGAACCGTTTTAATACAGCTTTGGTGGTGTTAATTGCTATTCTATCTTAACCTCCTCCCTAACCACCCTCAAGGCCTATATAAAGAGGCCTTCTCCTTTCTAATTTGCAAGATAGAGCCAAGAGGCCTTCTTCAGCCCTATTGAGCCTTCCCCATTCTCCCTCATGAGCTTATGTAGTTCATTCCCTTAGTATAGCTTATGCATGCTCTACAGTGTAATAAGCCCATGCTATTGGTATCCATATTGTGTATATTGGTTATGTCTTGAGGGTTCTCCATCTCTTGTGCCCTCTTAATTTTTATTGATTCATCTATTTTTTGTAGTTCTCTCTCTCTCTCTCTCTCTCTCTCTCTCTCTCTCTCTCTCTCTCTTAGTTTTCCTCTCTTCTCCCTCACAAGCTCCTCTCCCTCTTGCATAGCGTCCTAGTCTGCTCTTCCATGATTAGGTGGTGCCCTTACCTGATTCACTTTGTGACAAAAGAGAGTTTGGCATAGTATAGAGGCTGCCATACCGAATTTCCTTCGTCAGAAGCCGTATAGGCTCAACGGAAGGCTTACCATGATAGTTTTATCATGCATAAGGAACTCAAGGAAGTCACCTAGTCCTGGCCTATGATTAGAGATTTAGCATTGGATGGGCCCCTATAAGGTACTTGCTATCAACCCTAATGGCTTTGTCCAACTGTAGGTCCAAGTGCAGGCTGTCAATGCTTCTGATGATCTCTTTCTAATTAATCACTATCCCCTCAAGAAGTATTTCTCTCCCTGGGGATCCTGTTAATCACAGTTGACTGCCCCTTTCCATTTTGGACATCACACTGTAATCCTTCTCATGTTGCTATTAATAGCCATCATGCTCATCCTAATGAGATGGCCTCATTCTTCTACCCCCTCATAGCCATTTCCCACCCCTATTTTGCTTCCTTCTTGTTTGATCCAGTAGAGGTGGTGAGGATGGTTCTGATAAATGGTATTCTTTTCATTCTCCTCTTAGATTTAAAAAAAAGAAAAAGAAATATATATATATATATATATATATATATATATTGTTCATGGAAGAAAAGGACCTTGTTCCATGCCATGCTAACCTATTCTTCAAGAAAAGGTGGAAATGAGGTGGAAACACTCTTGGGATTAGGGAAAAAAGAAAAAACAAACCAAACTGTTATGGGAGAAAATGAGAAAATTCATTGTCATAATATGCCTTGTTCCAAGAAAAGGCAGAAGACACCCTTGGATGGAAAGGTTGCTGTGGACAAGGTGGCAATACCCTAGATTCTAGATTAGTTGATTTTCTCAGTTGACCTTTTAGGATGCAATTCCAAAGTCGCCTCCCTTGGTGCACTGTATCTTGTAACTTCATCATTGCATCTAACTCCTACAATAGACATATCTCACCTACAATCAAAGTTCTAGATCTGTTGACTACCTCCTTGGGTACATCTCTTTAGCAGTCAACTTGACCGAACATCATCGACCAAAAGCAGCCGATCTTCATGGAAAATCCCTTGAGTAACACGAGCCTTCATCCTAACTAGATGGGAATGTGAGTGTGGGATGCTCTCTGTATTTATCAAACAAGTGTGAGACAGAGGGTGGAATGAGTCACCAATCCTTACACTTTTAAATCCAATTGAGAGGTGAGATGTTTGAATTAAGTGTCGCACACACGAGCTGGGCATGTTAATGCCCAAAGCACAATCTATTCGTGTGCATGACATTATAAGGCTCCCTGGCCTTCCTTCATGCACCATATGTCGACACAAGGAGGTATGCATTGTTGTACCATCAATTACACAAAAGGGATGCAACCTTTGCACAAGTGATAGTAAGGATTAAATCAATGGGTGTGAGAAACTTGGTTCTCCTCTTGTATCTATCGAATAGAGCATGAGATGGAGGGGGGATGAGCGTGATTAATTTTCCTTTCATACTGAGAGGTGAGGATTGAGGGAGGTCTGACAACTATTGTTTGTTACATTTCCATTTTTCTATCCATGCATGGGATTGGCCTCCCATCACTACACACATCCCACTCTATTCGACGCACTGCATTACCAATAACGATTTACATTGACCACAGATGGGCCAAGTGATTCTAATCTTATCTCTTGTGTTCATTTATTTGTATGTCATGTTTTAAGTATGGAAATGTATGAGTATGGATTATGGTCAACTATCAAGCCCCTGCTGAATAGTCAAATTGATCTATTCATGTCTAAATTGTGGGGAAGTGTCCCTGCGTATCTTGGTTGTATACATTCATGAACATCCTATTAGTTGATCCTTACATGATCTCTTGTTTTTTTTATGCCCTACTAGGGTCCCTTCCTCCCCCACCTAGCCTATTTTACTCCATTCGCGTGGTATTTTCTTACCCTTTTAGCTATTTTATCATTTTGTGATCCTCCATATGAAAGGGTAAGAAAAGACTGAGTTATTAATTTTTGAAGAATTTTATATGAATTCGATGTGTTTCCATACGAACACAACTTTTTTACATCAGAACTACAACTTGATGCAATAACCCTAATATTTTCTTATTCTTGGACACTTTTCCTTTTTACTACGCATCTTTCAATGCATGGGTTGGTTGCTATTTATTTTTATGTGTTTGCGGGTTTATTTTTACGTGTTTCTTACATTTTTTTTCATATAACACACTCTTTTCTCGTCGGAGAGGCATTTTGTTTGGGTAGCCTCAAGCTCTTAGTCCCCCCATACATATTCCCTTTTCCTCCCCCTCATTCCAACTACCTCATTTTTTGTTATTAATTTTTAATTGCATTTTCTTACATATTTTTTCTCATTTTTCTATGTGAACATGTCCTTTCTTCATCATAATTGCATTTTGACTAGATAGCCCTATTGCCCACCATTCCTTGCACATTTTTCATTTTTGTTGCTCCTCATTTTTGCCTCATAATGCATGCTAAGCATTCAATGTGTCGAGTTTGGCCACCCCGATTTCTGCCCCGCTCCCATCCATTTCTATTAGCGCAAATTTTTTTTACCCCCTGCTTGCGTTGCTGCACAGGATGGGAAGCACACTTATGTTTTTACTCAATTAAAAAAATTAATTCTACTCTTTCAACGGTCTCATACCCCCTATCTTCTTCTCTCTCTGCCCTCGCGCTTTCTCTCTCCCATCCTCCCCATCTTTGCGGTCCCTCCTTCTCCTCCCACCCTCTCTTCTCTCTCTTCTCATCCTACTCCTTCTCTCTCCTCTTTCTCCACCTTTCTCTTGCTCTCCTTCTTCTTCTTTTTCTTTCACATATGATTTTTGACACTGAGAAGTGCTTACAAACAGCCAAAAATGTTGAATTTCAAGGAAAAATAGACTTCGTCGAAGGCGGCAACTGCAATCAGTACGATTTTAAGCAGCAATATCCAAAAGTGCTTTAAATACCCACTCAACGGTGGTCTTTTAATTTTCATAATTTTTGGATTGTCAGACGGGACTTCTCGAGATGCTCAGCAGTGGGGGACTTTGAGAGACAGACGTCCATGAATTTTCAAAAGCTGATTCGGAGGCTAGACAATCGAATGGGGTGCCTAGGAAACGAAGACCCAAAAGGTCAAGTGGAAATGGACTTGAGAGGTCCCCAAGGATGTGACCTTTGGGGGTTCCCTTTGGAGGCCCAACCAAACTTGATTTTCATGGGGGGCGGCATTTTTTCAGCCGCTAATCAGGGAGAAGGCGCCATGAAGACCACATCGATTTTTGTAGGAGAGGGGCTATGGTGACTACAAACAACCCCTCAAATTGATTTGATGCCCCATCTACATTCTTCCTATGCTTCCTATCGCTTGTCTCCGCTCCTCCAATGGCTGCCCAGTTGGCTGAGATACAAAATCAGTCTTTCTCTCTCCTCCCTCTCTCAAGAAGCAATTCATGCCCATGAAAAAGATTGAAGACCGGCATGGTACCGAATCACTCCCGGATTGGTGCAAGGATAGAGTTTGTTGTTCGGAGGTGGGCTAAGCATTGAATGAGAGCTAATATACAATGCCGCATCAGTTTTTAAAACCCACAAAGAAGGAAAAAATCGGTAATTCTATTTTACAAAGGAAATTTACTTGTTTTTGACATTTGATTGAGCCAATGTTGTTCTTATAGAGTGAAAATTGGTAGAAATGTTGTTCACTATTTTTTTTGTGCTTTCATGATGGAAATTTTAGGAAACATAAAGTCAAAATGCTAGAAATAATTTTTTGGAACCCGTAAAACATGGATTTTATGAGGAAAATAGAAATTTTGGTGTTTTTGGGTGGGATAAACCAATACACATGGGATAAAATGCTAATAAAATCTATATTTCTGCTACTCTAAGAATTAAGACCCACATCTCTAAAAATATATCAAATTTTCATTGGAAAAATAGAGAAAAATAGAGAAAATTTGGGAAAATTTGAAATATGCCTTAGAAAAATACAAAAGAATATAATAAGTGGTTGTGGATGTATAGTGGGGCAAAGCATGAGGTTTGGTCTCAGTTTGCCTTATTTTTTTGTCACAATGTGTGATTTATCACTTTTTATACATTGAACCATGACAAAAATAACCTCTATACACCTATGCAATGAAGCAAAACTTAAACGGTGAGGGGGAGTAGGATTTTTTGCAACAATTTTAGAGCTAAAATAATACAAATTTTGATTTGTTTTTTTTTTAATACATAGCATTTAGAAAAGATTCCCCTTGCCACAAGATAGCCGTTCGTTTCATTGAGAAAAATTATTGGTGAGAAGCATGGTATCTCCTAGATCTCACTGACAAAGAGAGAAGTTTTGTGTAAATGTATTTATATGTAAAAGAAATGCATCTAGGGGTCAATCCCCAAGATGTAGGAGAAATGCATTGGGGCTACGGCAATCAACCGATGGGGTGCCTCCTATGTCTGTGATACATGGCGTTTATTGCCAATATGTGTGGGATACCCCCTCTTATGGATTTTGGAAAACGTGCCGTTAGACTCTTATCTAGCTACAAACGCAATATTAGATGTATCTAGTGTGCAGTTAGTTATTATAAACGCTCCTGGACCGTGAGGCCGTGTGTGGTGGAGGTGTCTATTGTATGCATGAGGTCCGACTAGTGCCATAGCCAGTGCCAGTCCACCCATCATTGGTGTGGTTGCTGGGAGCTTCCTCAAAGTGGTGGTTTCAGAATCTAGGGTCTCTTGGAGCCTACTTGTTAGTTGATTTCCTTTGAAGAGATCTGTCAAGACGAACTCCAAAAACATGAGAGAGCTGAGCGGGCTAGATGGAGGGCCAAAATCAATAGGCATTATTCTCCTAAAAGTTGTAGTCTTGAACCTATTCAAGGGTGGAGTCATAGTAACCATAGCTTAAATCAAAGTCCATCAGGAGATGGAAGTTCTAGTACTTACCCCCTCCCAATTAATCTGCCCACTTCAAGTGGTGTGACAGCTTTGCCTATCCCGATTCCATTAGCAAATCCGATAATTGCCATGGAGCAACCTATCGCAATCCTTCGGAGAACGACGAATTTGCCAGCCTTAGGTTTCCCCCTACCCATTATTAATGGGTTAGTAGAAGAGGATGCATAGCATCATATAAGGGAGTTCCAAAAGCTGATGCTTAACTGTCGCATCTAAGAAGAAGAGCATCTAATGATGTTCTTTAACATGACCCTGAAGGGAAGAGCAGCTTTATGGTATCACGGCCTTGAGGTCGGGACCATAACCACCGTGGATCTATTTTATGAAGCCTTTCAAAGGGAGTTTGTCCCCGAGAGAGGTGGCCAATATTGGCTCGCGTGTTGAATTTGACACACCAAGAACCGCATGATTATATACAAGCGTATGCCAAGAATATCAAAGAGGTTTTTCGTAAATTGGATGCTTCTATCCCTATCCCACCTGCTCCCTAGTTACAATACTTCTTGCATGGTATTGATTTTAACATCCAGGTGCAGTTGAGTAGTGTCACCTTGGCGAATATAGACATTGCCATTAGACGAGCGCAAGAAATAGAATCCCGACTACAAGCAGCCTATGCTTATCAAATCAATCCCACTCTGGGTCTAGCGTTGGGAAATAATTCGCAATTGATCAATGGCAGTGGAAGCCAAGGGATAGGGATAGCCAACCCTAATGGGAGAGGGAATGTGGTGCCGAATGTGCTTTTATTGCCAGCTCTGCCTAGTGTGACTATGCCTATGGCTAGTCAAATGTCTCCAAATGTGGGAAGCCAAGTAGCGAACCCTAACATCGTTCCTGTGGGTCAGCAACTAATGCAACCAATGCCTAATCAAATTGTAAGGCCAAGGGACCGGCGGGTAGATGATCAAGGCAATGAGTGGAGTTTATCAAATGTCCTTAGCGAAGTCTTGAAGCACTACACGAATATGATCTCTAAAAAATATTAGCAAATAGTTGTTAATGTTAATTTCTTAAAGAAACAATAAAACCTGATAGGGAGTCGATGCCTCGAAGAGGGTGCACCCTCTAGATTTAGGTGCAAATGGTGTGGTGGGAAACATTATCCACGTAATTGCCCAAATGTCAAGTGTAACATTTGTGGGAAGTCTGTCATTTAGCAACCACCTATTGGAGCAATATCAGTTCTCTCTAGTAAGGCAGTCGGCAACTAGGGCATGTTAATCATCATGTCCAAGGAAACAATTTTCAGCAGGATGATGGGGCAGAAAAAGTACTCCAAAGGGGTAAGGCTACTATCGAGAAACTGCCAAGTGGCAGTGGAGTGAGCCTCATCGAGGCTGTAAAGGTTATTGGCACTGAAGCTTCTAGGCTACATGCCATAACAAGAGGCCAAAAACATAGAGAAGACAACAAAGATAATGTAAAACCTATTGACGAAAACCCTAGGCAGAGTGATAAAGGAACGCAAGTTCTAAATCGTGACAAGGAAGGGGGGCCTCTGAAGCCCGCAGAGAGTAAGGCTAACATCAAGAGAGATAAAGAGGTATCGAGAAAGAAGGTGAGAGTTAAAAAAGATGCAATAAAGTCCATGCAGTGTCCTAAAGAGCAAATGGTTTGGCATGAGAAGCGAGATTTAGCAAATTATCACGAATTTAATTTAGTTAGCTCCCTTTACAATGTTAAACTAGATGTAAATCTCTTGCAACTAATCAAGCTATCGCCAAGAGTACGCAACGAATTTAAAAAGATCTTGTGTATGGGTTATATCGTAGAACCCTTGGGAATAACGCGGTAGGGGATGACCGGTTTGAACATGCCGAAAAGCACTACCCAAGGATTGTGGATGGGATTCTAGTGGATAATGCTATTCGACACATGATCCTTGGTTAATATTATGAGTTCTGAATTGATGGAAAGGTTGGGTCTTGCGATTCAGAAATATACCTTCACAATCCTTAGAATGGCTAATGATAGTCTGAGACAGTCGAAGGGCTGCATTACTAAAGTCCATGTGACAGTTGCCAATGTAGAATGCCTATTGGACTTTAGGGTAATCCGATTTGCAGGGCATTCGAGCTACCAAGTATTTCTTGGTCAACCTTGGAGTTTGCAAGAAAACTATTAAGTAGATATGCCCTCTGGTAGATTGATATTTGGCAGAGGTGCTAGACGGGTGGTAGTGAATGCATACGTCGAGTGACAAATCCAAAGAGGGGTCGACCACAGATGATGACTATCAAATAACACTGAACGAGCCATTAGAAGCTCAAGATAGAATAAGGGATGCAGATGTTATCAAGCTAGACCACCTTGGTATGCCAGACGATAAGTGACCAATAAGGCTAGGGTCCATGCTTAGTGCGGAGAAATGGGAGGATTATGTCACTCTTATCCAAGAGTTCCGTGATATTTTTTCTTGGAGTTACAATGAACTTAGGGGCATTCCTCCCAGTCTCGCTATCCATACAATTTCGTTGAAGGAAAAAAGCCATCCTGTGCGACAGAAAGTCAGGCGTATGCCGTTTGAGTTGTGGGATGGGCTGTTTGAGGAGTTACAGAAATTACAAAAAGCGGGTTTGATCTTCCCTATGCAGCACACCGAATTGTGTTCACTAGTTGTGATCAAGAAGAATAAAAATAATCAAATCCGACTGTGGGTGGGCTTTTGAGAGTTGAATAGGGCTTTTGAGAGTTGAATAAGCAAACAGTTAAGGATTACTATCCACTGCCTTTTATTTACCAGATTCTAAATCAATTGGCGGGTAGGGAGATATATTCATTCATGAACTGTTTTGCAGGCTATAATAAGATGGCGATTGCAAAAGAGGATAAGCTCAAAACAACGTTCATAAAAGTCTTCGGGACCTTTGCATATCATGTGATGGCATTTGGTCTATGCAAAGCGCCTAGTTCTTGGCAATGAACTACCGATAAGACCTTTGGCAACATTTCCCTTGAGGAACTCAAGGCATTTATTGACGATTTAGGGGCGGCCACCGCGAGAGAAAGGCAGTTGATTATTTTATGAAAATGTTTTGAGTGATGTAAACAATTTTGCATAGCTCTCAATCCAAGGAAGTGCATTTTTGGCGTACCTTATGGGCTCCTACTAGGCCATGTAGTTAGCTCAGTAGGGATTGCGACGGATCCTAAAAAGATCAAAGCTATAGTCACCATGAGTCTGCCACATACCCGCAAAGAAGTTCATAGCTTTCTGTCGTCAGTTGGATATTATCGACGGTTCATAAACGCTTTGGCACAAATAACATTGCCAATGACAAATCTGTTATCCTTTAACTATTTATTTATGTGGAGTGACCCTTGTAAGGAGGCTTTCGAGGATGTAAAGCAGGAATTTGCAAGAGCACCTGTGCTAAAAGCACCAAAAATGGGTGAAATTTTTTATATCTTTTCAGCAGAAGCTACCATGCATAGCATTAGTTGTTGTTTATCGAAGATGTGGAAAGAGAAGTGGTATCACCCGATTGATTTTTCTAGTTGGAAGTTGGGTGTATCCAAAATTAATAATACTTATATGGAAAAGTTGTGCCTTGCGATGGTCTTTGCGGCTAAAAAATTCAGGCACTACATCCTTTATGAGAAGGTTGTCATATATACAAAGGCAGAAGGGCTATGACTATTGATGAATAAATTACAGTTGCTTGATCATTTAGCAAAGTGGTTAATCACTTTGCAAGAGTTTGACTATGAGTTTAAGAGCAAGCCACCTAGGTTGCAAGGTATCGTAGAGTGCCTTGTGGACTTTCGGGAGCCAAAGGAAGCTTTGGTTGAAGGTAGTGACTGGGACTCATTGTTCAAGATTGACACATCATCTATTCCCTCCTGATTTGTGGTGATAGCGCATTATTTGTTGACGGGAGAGACTGGAGCTGGTCTATCAAAGTCAAAATAGTGAAAGATCAAGCAACATGCTTTAAAATTCACAATAATGGTAAGCACATTGTATCGGCAAGGGGTAGATGATACCTACCACAGATGCATAATGCTTGACAAGGTCCCTTTCATCTTAGAAGAGTGCCATGACTCTGCTTGTGGAGGTCATTTCATTGGGCGGCTAATTGCGCAAAAAGCCTTAAGGACGGGATATTGGTGGCCGGCCATTTTCTAGGATGCATTCGATTACGTTAAAAGATGTGACAATTGTCAACGACATGATAGCCAAGAGAATAGGAAGCGACCAGTCACTCCTATTATGGCAATCCTTCCGTTTGAGAAGTGGGAATTGACTTTGTGGACCCTATTACTCCATCGTCCACTACACAAAAAAGATATATTATAGTAGCAACTAATTATTTTACTAAGTGTTCGAAAGCACATGCATGGAAAGACGATGCAAAGGAAACCACCAGTTTCCCATTGGAGCAAATAGTACATCACTTTGGTCCAGCAAAAGAAATAGTATCAAATCATGGAATCCATTTTTTGAACAAAGTGATTAAAAGCCTGACTGAAGCATGGAAAATTGAGCATAATAAGACAACCCCCTATAATCAATAAGAAAATGGACAAGTTGAGAGTACCAATAAGCAGCTTGTGAGTATCCTATCCAAGATAGTCTCCGAAAAGAAACGGGACTGGGATACAAAATTATATGTGGCGGTATGGGCGTATAACACAACATTTAAGCGAGCCACTGGCCACACCCCATTCAAATTAGTTTATAGGGACGAGTGCATCTTGCCCTTAGAAATTGAGTTGCCAACCATAAGCTTCACAATCAATCATTTTTTGGGTGATGAAGATGCCCTATTTGAGTGTTTTACGACTTTGGGACACCTCAATGAGATTAAATTGCAAAGTTTGTTACACCAGGAAGTGGCTAATCATCAAATGAAGCAGCTCCATAATCTAAAAGCGAAGAAATATACCTTTAAGAAAGGATAGTTAGTTCTATACTATGATGCGCATAGGGAGCTATTTCTAGGGAAGCTGGAGCCTAGATGGGATGGCCCTTACAAGATAGTTAGGAAAATAAGCCCATGGCTTTACCAGCTGCTCTATAGGGAGTGGAATTTAAGAATAAGGTTAATCTTAATAAGATTAAACTTTATTATTTTTTAGTATGATAACATGCTAAATGCATTGCAGGTCCATGCTAAGGCTAATTTGAGACCTACAAGAGAGCCTAAATTGGTTGATGGGGTAGTTAATTCCTTATTTGGAGCACCCATATCTCGAGCAAAGATATCATCAGAGAAAGCTCATCTGGTGGAGTAAAGGCTTTAAAGTGGCTGAGCAAGATGACGGTACATTCGTTTGGGAGATTAAGGTCTTCTGTCATCGCTGTTTGCAGATTTTGACGAGCATCCCTATAGTCCTTAATGACGAAGGTGGGATGGAGCCATCAGTTCATCCTCTCAATATGTTGAATTTTGACTATCATAATTACGAATAGGGGAGTTCTGGATGGCTAGCTGTGTAAACCCATTGTGGACGTACACATTATACTTTGATGGGGGTTCACGGGTCCTAATAAAAAAGGGAGTATTGAAGTAGTTATCCGAGATCCTCGACGTAGAGTTACAATGAAATTAGCTACCTATCTCAGGATAGGATTCACTAACAACATGGCGGAATATAAATCCTTGATTATGGGACTGAATGTTGCCAAGAAAGGTGGTATTCGATAGTTGTTAGTAAAAGGGGATTCCCAACAACTGATCTTAAATCAACTCAATGAGACATATAAAATCCGGAATCCTATCCTTTGTATGTATCATCGAACTGCTATAACCCTACTTGATGAATTTGAGAGCGTATCTCTTTAGTTAGCTCCACGTTCTTGGAATCAGTTTGTGAAATCACTAGCCAATTTTGCTTATGAAGAGGACCTTCTTCAAATGTGGTCCTAGTCCAGATGTTGCTCTTGATAATGAGACAGGACCTAGTCACATATGGGGAATGTTATCAAACCATACATTATATGGCAGGCGATGCTTGATTTGGGTAATGCAAAGAGTAGCCGAGACCCATCTACCACTATTATCCTGGGCCCATAGGTTGGTCAAACGACATGTTATGCGTACGCCTCTTGCTATATATGCAGGAGGTATGGGTCACAACTTGATGCATTTAGTTTAGGGCTGAAAGCCCTATTTTTTCCCTTGGAATAGAGCATATTTTCGTACATCTTCCTTCTTCCAAGGCGAGATCTATATGAGCTAATTTGTTTGATTTCTTTAGGCCAAGAGGGCTAGTTTTTTTAAGGTTTTAATGTTTGATTTCTTTAGGCCAAGAGGGCCAGTTGTTTTAAGGTTTTAATGTTTGATTTCTTTAGGACAAGAGGGCCCTATCTGTGTTTAGTGCAGGTATGGTTAATGGTTTGTTGTTTTAGTGATTGCAACATACAGGTTTATGAAGTCGCTGAAGGGAGCCTTTGCTGCGGAGGAGCTTCTTGTGGCCATTCCAGGTGGTTTCGTCCCCTTTTTGAGCCTTTTTCCTTAAGCAATTAATGATATATATGCCTGTGAGGAAGACTTTCTTTTGTTTGTTGGGGATCGGCAATTGAGGCATGAAGTCCTAGGTTTAGGTTATGTATGTCTATGGGAAGTTTGAGTAGTCATGGCCTCCTGCAAAGGCATTGTCAGGCATTGAAAAACATGTTTTCAAAGGAAATTCTAGTGGCCCTATTGTGCTGACCTGCTAGGCGGTCATTCTAGGAGTTTTTGTTAGTTGTGATGCAGTTAGAAAAGCCTACTAAAACCACCCAAAAGGGAAAACCCTAAATATTTGAAAGAAAGTATATGAATATACAGAGGTGTGTAAAAAGGGATTCTAACTTCTAAAGCAATAAAATATTTAAAAAAAAGAAAAATCCTCGAGCAGTTGTTTATCACCTTGCAAAGGCTTGATAGGTTCTTGGGGACAAGTATGACCTAGGGCCGATGCCTTATCTTCCTAGGGATGGCATCTAGCTGGAAAAATAAGAATAGAAGAAGGTTGGACCGAAAATAAATGTGAGCATTAGAAAAGGATTAAGTGTCGCCTTGCGAGGGTTTGGTAGGTTCTTGGGTACCGAGATAGGACTTGAGGCCGATGCCTTGTTCCCCTTGGGTCACTACACTCAGCTCCCTCCTCTTTACACACCCAAGTATGGAAAATAAGAGGCTAAAGGACCCATGTGCTACAAGATAATATTTGTTGATCAGGCTATAGGAGTCCTCGCCTAGTAGGAACTCCTAGTTTAGTTGTCCCTAGTTAGGTCGATAGTTCAGGCCACCACTTAGGATGCCCTCTTTGATAGTTCTTTTTAGCTTGGATGTGTTAGAACAGTTGGTTAGTGACTATCTTTAGCCCTTTTATCAGATTATGCTAGGTCTACTCCTCGTGGATTTCATGCCTTGGTTTTGTCACGCGGTAGGGTGAGAGCTGTGATGTGTTTTGATGTGTTCCTATTTTGTATCAGCTTGATGCTCTTTACGATTGTGTTGTGCAAATCTTTTCGTGGGATTCGATGGGTTGAGTTGCCCTATCATGTGGTTGCTAATGACAGATGATTTTTGACACTGAGAAGTGCTTAAAAATAGCCAAAAATTTTGAATTTTAGGGAAAAAATAAACTTCGTTAAAGGCTGTAGCTACAATCAATACGATTTTAAGTGGTAGTGCCCAAAAGTGCTTTAAAGACCCACTAGACAGTGGTCGGTGAATTTTTATAGTTTTTCTTCAAACTGTTAGATAGGACTTTTGGAGATGTCAGCAGTGGGGGACTTCGAGACGGACGCCAAGGAATTTTCGGAAGCTAATTCAGAGGCTCGACAATCGAATGGGGTGCCCGGGAGGCCAAGACCCAAAAGGTCAAGTGGAAATGGACTTGAGAGGTCCTAAAGGATGTGAGCTTTGGGAACTCCCTTTGAGGGCCCAACCAAACTTGATTTTTGTGGGGAGGGGCCATTTTTTTCGGCGTAGCGGGAAGGCGCCATGAAGACCACGCCGATTTTTGTGGGAGAGGGGCTATGGTGGCTGCAAACAACCCCCCAAACTGATTTGATGCTCGATCTACATTCTTCCTATGCTTCTTATTTCTTGTCTCTGCTCCTCCAATGGCTACCCGATTGCTGAGATACAAAATCACTATTTCTCTCTCCTCCCTCTCTCTCCCCTTAAGAGGCAGTTCATGCCCATGAAGAAGATTGAAGACCGCTTGTCCGGCATGGTATCGGATAACTCCTAGATTGGTGGAGGGCCATCGTTTGCTATATGGAGGCATGCTAAGCCTTGAATGAGGGCTGATCTGTAGTTCCGCATCAATTTTTAAAACCCACAATTCTATTTTACAAAGGAAAGTTGCTTGTTTTTTACATTTGATTGAGCCAATGTTGTTCTTATGGAGTGAAAATTGGTAGAAATGTTGTTCATTGTTTGTTCTATGCTTGCATGATGGGAAAATCAGGAAATATAAAGTCAAAATGCTGAAAATAATTTTTTGAAACCTGCAAAACATGGATTTTATGAGAAAAATAGGGTTTTTGGTGTTTTCGGGTGAGATAAACCAATATACATGGATAGAATGCTAATAAAATCTATATTTCTATTGTTCTAAGAATCAAGAGCCATAGCTATGAAAATATATCAAATTTTTATTGGAAAAATAGAGGACAATATAGAAAAATGGGAGAAAATAAAATGAAAAATAGGAATATGCCTTAGAAAAATACGGCAAAATATAATAAGTGGTTGTGGATGTATGGTGGGGAAAAGCATGAGGTTTGGCCTCATTTTTCCTTATCTTTTTGTCACAATGTGTGATTTATCACTTTTTATACGTTGAACCATGACAAAATAACCTCTATACACCTATGCAACGAAGCAAATCTTAAACGGTGAGGGGGAGTAGGATTTTGTGCAACACTTTGAGAGCTGAAATAAAAACAATTCTGATTGGTTTTTTTTTTCTATGCACAGCATTTAGGAAACGGTCTACTTGGAAATAATGGATCTAGTAGCACAAGATTCGCCTTGGTGCTAGATTCTTGCAACAAAGCATACGAGTATTAGTTGGAATTCATGGAAATATTTTTTGCATACTACCACGTAGGCTGATTTTGAAACATAATTGTTTGTGCACAATGAGACATCCACTATTGCATTGATCATACATGTGGTATCAACTCCTGGAAATGCATAGCATTTCTTTGAATTATAGTTGACCCATGTTTAAGAGAGTGAGATTCCCCTTGCCACAAGATAGCCATTCGTTTCGTAGGGAAAAATTTATTGGTGAGAAACATGGTATCTCTTGGATCTCACTGACAAAGAGAGGAGTTTTGTGTAAATGTATTTATATGTAAAAGCAGCACATCTAGGGGCCAATCCCTAAGATGTAGGAGAGCTACAGTGGGGCCACGGCAATCAGTCGATGGGGTGTCTCCTATGTCTGTGATATGTGGCATTTATTTCCAATATGTGTGGGATACACCCTCTTAGGGGTTTTGGGAAAGGTGCCGTTAGACTCTTATGGACTCTTATCCAACTACAAACGTAATATTAGATGTATCTAGTGTGCAGTTAGTTATTACAAACGCTCTTGGACCGCGAGATTGTGTGGTGGTGGAGGTGTGTGTTGTATGCATGAGGTCCGGCTAGTGCCATAGCCAGTGCCGGCCCATTTTTGGTCCCATCATTCTTTCCCTCCCGCTTCTTTCCCCTCATCCCCCTTCTCTCCTTGTTCCTTCCTCCCTTCCTCCTCCCCTTCCTCCCTGCCCTATCTGCCTTCATCACCCTCCTTGTTGCTATAGGTCGCCTCTAGCGTAAACTCCTCCTCCTCCTCCTCCTCCTCCTCCTTCCTACCACCCATTCCTCCCACCCCTTCCCCCTATCCCCTTGGCTTGCACAAACTCCACTTGTCTACCTCCCCCTTTGTCCCCTCTCCCCCCCCTCCCTCCCAATTTCCACCCTACCTCCATCCCCACCCCTTCCTTTATCCCTACCCCCCCACAAAGATCAACCCATGTCTCCCAACTCGCCCACCTAAGAAAATTACATATATATATATATATATATATATATATATATAACCCATGTCTCCCAACTCGCCCACCTAAGAAAATTTTATATATATATATATATATATATATATATATATATATATATATATATATATAACCCCGATTCCACACCCCTTCCAAGTATTAAAAAAAAACTTGCCCTTTCCCTAACCTCGAACTCGCTTTTGGTTTTTGCACACGTGGCGCAAAAGTCATGATCCTTTAAGTGGTTGTTCATGGACAAGGACACGCGTGTGCTAAAAAGAAAGCACCATACACACACATTAAATGTTTAAAAATAAATTTGCATTTAGAGACATTGAGTCGGAAACGATGTTTGAAACACCAAGAAACTTAATAATTTTTAATTAATGGGTAAAATATAGTGTTGTTTTCTTGCTAAGGTTTATCATTTAATAAAGCACCCATTATTAATTAATTATTAAAATTTACACTCAATTAAATTTCTCATTACCCTCACATTGTATAATTCTCCTTCTAAATGAAGTGCTACGTAGGGTGGGTGACATGGTTATCAGTCTCAATTCGTGTTGACCATCTTAGTTAGGTGTGGTTTGGTTATTAGTGTGTTGTGGTTTGGTTTAGTCCAGTTTTCATTGGTCACATTGATTTGAGTCATGGTATGGTGGTGTGTATTATTATTTTTTCCTGATTAGGGGGGTATTGGGTGCTTGAATGTCGAAATTTTTGAGGATGTGGATTTGCCTGGGGAGGTGTGTTGTCGATCGTGTCCATGTGAGTCATTTCTTTTATCGATATCTTATCCATTGCTATTATGTTGTTTTGTAGGCATTCCTTGTGATTAGCTGTGTATGTGTAATGTGATCCATTTGAATGGTGCCTTGTACTCCTTCCCCAATCCAGTATATTCCATTGGTTTCTCTTGATTATTCACACTTGCTAGAATCAAACCTCACTTATAAGGCCAGATTATCCAAATTTGTGGCTCTTACATTGCCACTTGTCCCTAATGATCCTAACATGTGTAATCGATTCTTAACTTCTTACAACAAGGGATATGTCTCTGTTCATGACACATTTATCCTCATGATGGCTAAAAGCATGGGAAAAACTCTTTCTTTACCCTACCATGGGGAATCTTTTCCTACTGTCCATCAACTTTTCTCAAATTAGGATATTTTGAAGCTTTTGCAGAAGTAGATCATGGATGTCTTGGATCTTAAGCGGGTCATTACTACTTCGAGAGCTAGTGTATCCAAGATTTCTAACCCTTTCTGGAAATAGTCACGATAGGTTCATGCCTGCCAAAACCCCTTCTAATTATCTTTCAAAGGAATTGTTTACAGCTTTCCACATGGTGCTGAAGGGTATCGTTATTGATTAGAGTTTATATATCCTCCCTAAAATGGATCAGAATTTTATCTGAATCATGAGGGGTAACCTAACTAATGTCACATTTGTCTCCTATCTTTATATTTTCTTAACATATGTTTCCCATGCGAAGGACATTCCCTCACTACTGGTTGATCCTCCAATGGTTCCTCCTCCTACTAGCTCTTGATGTCATGATTGAGGTTACTGATCCTCCTCCTTTGGTCATTTAGAGGAAATGTCTTAAGAGAATGATTGAATTAGTGTGAGTTTCTACTCCTTTAGTTCCAGTTCCTATTCAATCTTGCAATATACTACCTACTTTCCTTACAAGGCCCAATCTTTTCAGAGCACATAGAGATGGTACTCTAGATATTTCAATTCCTTTTGTACAATTTGTGGTGACATGAGAGATGCAATTCCATTTCTGTGCAAAGACATTCAAATCTCTATTCAACTCTCAGTCACTACTTGTATTCAACAACTCTATTCTTATTTTTATGAGGAGGTATAGCAGCCCCCAAGGAGGAGTTGAAGAAGGCTAGTATTGAGCTAGTCTCTATCACATAAATTTTTTTTAACCTCTATACATAGATGGAACAAAAAACTAAGTTCATTGATGCCTAGAAATCAAAGATGTCTACTTTGTAAGGTCAATTGGTAGATATAAAATCTAAAGTAGTTATTATGATTGGGGAGAGGGATAGGTTGCTAAAGGAAGCCCAAGAGATCATAATGAAGCCTCTGCTCATGTGCAAAATACTAATCAACTAAGGGTGAATCTCTTAGCCCACCTTTTTGAACAATCTCTATTTGATTCATCTATCTTTGATGCCTATCATCCCAAATGTGTGCTAAGAGTATTAGTGCTTTGTTTATCTTATTATCAGTAGATGGCCCATAGATATGAAGCCTATCTTTTTATGTATCAATCTAATCCATATATTATTCTACCCCTTCTTTTTCAACCCCAAGATGCCTCACAGATCTCTATTTTCACCCGCTATTCATTTATTGAGGATCATATCTTATTCCCTCCTTCTTGTCCTTCTCCATCCAAAGCTATTTTTTTCACTTTTCCAATATAATTGTTAACAATAATTTTAGCTCATTTTCCTAAATTAACAAGCTATCCTTCTTTAACCCATTACGTCTTTTACGATTTTTCTTATCCATACCTTCACCCTCTCTTACTTATTTCTCTTCCATCTCCTACCACTTTTATCCCTCAACCTCCTCAGTTGGTTAGTAGTCACACGCTATAATCTCAAGATTCTTAGATGACAATGATGAAGTTCATTAGATTCTTAACAAGTCCTCAAAAAAATTGGCTACTGATTCTAGGGGAATGTATAACTCTAGCCAAGCTTTTCAAAATTATCAACACTTTGCTCAAAAGTAATCTCAATCTTTAGATCCTTCAGTGTGTGAGACTAACATCACACTTTCCTTGGTAACTTGCATACATGCATCGACATTTGCATAATTATCCGAAGTCAATCCCAAAGTTGTGTATGAATGTGAATGTGGATATCAATCTCCAATAATTGGATACTTTGTACTTTCATGTCCTTTGCTTGCCTAATTGGTATCTTGTATTGGTGGAGAGGATGTGTTGCTTGTAAATTTGCCAAAATCCTTCCAAGACTTTTGTAGATGAATCTTTGTCTATGGATCATTTTTAAACCACCATGATTTTAAGATAAAACACCTTCATTGATATCCTAGGATGTATTTTAATGATTTATAATGTGATATCTCTCCTTTGGAGATACCATTCAAATGGCTATTTACTATTTGTATTGTGTGTATTATTTGTATGATGGGATTGTGATTGGAAATTTAAACTATTTGAGAAGATACCTTTTTGAAGTTTCATGATGATGATAGATGGATGGATGTAGATAAAGAAACTCTCATATCCTTTAAGAGTTTGTTTAAATTTAGTTGGTTTCATTAAATATTATTCTTGATCTCTTATTTTGGGATTTTTTTTGTTAGATTTTTGGGTGATTTTTGTATGATTTGAAAAAGGATTGATTGTTTTGAAAGTGTTTGAGAGAGTTTTGGATAAGGTTGAATAGGTTTGAGAAGCTCATGATGTTTTTTAGTGGAGATAAGATGTGCTAAAAGGTTCTGTTGGGTGCTTGTTTTGAGGTTCTAATTAGTTTTGTTTAGCATCTATTTTGTTGTAATTTCTTTCTATATGACAGGTTGGAATGATGATTGATGGAATTTAAGAGTGTTTGGAAGCTTATTGAATGTTTCTTGATGGTTTTGAATGGTTTTAGTTGAGCTAAATGCCTTTTGATGACCTTATGTATGGTACTATAGACCTTCTCTAGAGCCGTTGTCTCTATTTTATTTTTGTTCTCTATGCTTGTGTAAGTGTTTTGTGGGATGAATTTTTTTAATCTTTGGAAGAGATGAATGCAAGTTCAAAATAGCTCAAAGAAGCGGATAAAGTAACTGTTGAAAGTGAAGATTGAAGTGATAGTGACGCTATTGAGCTACAAAAGGACACTGTAATGGCTCTAGTGACCCTTCATATCTGACATACCTCTTGGGAGGGATATCCACGACCAAAGAGACATTATGGATGGTTCTTCTTCACATTAATCAAATGTATTATTTAGAAGAGCATGTGTGCGAGAGATAGAGAGTGAGAAATACTTGATTCTCTATGGGAAACATTGTATCTATATGAGAGAGATTATGAAGATATTAAATATGAAATCTATGTGATGATTTCCATTCAAAGTTGATTTTTTTTTTGTATTCTCTTGTTCTTTTGATGGTTTCTATGAAGAATGTATTGAAGTTCTATTACGATAAATCCATGGGAGAAGTGCTATATGATGCTCCCTGAATTTGATTGGTGTTTTTTTTCTTCTTGTGGTTGATTAAATTATGAAGAACATGCTTGTCGATGATATAGTAATAACCCTATTCTAATAATGCTACTTTGCTATTTTTGCTACAACACTCAATTGCAAGTCACAATCCTATAGGATTGGAGACCCCATCCATTGGAAAACATGATCTTACCACTCTTACTAACAATTGATATGCAAGTAATGGCATCGGGAATTCACTATATGTATATCCTCTATATCACATGTGTTCAAGGTCTATTTATAAATATCCTTATCTTTGAATTTCTTCTTAATAAAACATTAACCTTTTCTATTCAATCTGTAAGTATCCCCTTTATATGTAAAAAATGTGTAAAAATAGTATTTAAAAAAACTTTTTGTTGAACCCATGTGATACATACATATATTTATGGTGGTTGTCTTCCCCAAGGCAATGGCTGGTTTAGTTTGTCATGCCTCTTTCATGCTTTCAAAATTTAGTTTTTATGATGCATTTTGTACATTGGATCGATCTTTGATTATGTTGTTGATTCCTTTTAATGGTCCATAGCATTTGCATGAGCTATTGGATGGTGATGAGTTATAGCAGTTGCTTGGATTCATGGAGCACCCCTCTCTTTTTTGGCCTAGTGCTCCATACATACTCTTTCTATTGATTGTATACAGGTCTTATTAGGGGAGTTTTGAGGTCTCGAAAATGCCTTTTAGGAGATAGAAAGAGAGTGCTCTAGACCAATAGGAGAAAAGCCTCCATAACGAAACTTCTATTTTAAAAAATGTAAAAAATATTTTACAAAAAGATATATATATAATAATAATATGAATTTTTATTATCAATATCTATTTTTTGTCTCTTATATTTTTTATTATGACATTATTTACATTAATGATATACAGTCTTGACCACTTTTATTTAATGATATGTCTGGATTAATGATAATGATAGGTTTACTCTAAATTCATTTAAAAAAATATTGGCACATTTTTTTTTCTCCTTTCTTTTGTCCCTCACATGTTTTTCCCTCCTTTGTGGTAGCCTAGTCATGTGTGTGTGTGTGTGTGTATGTGTGTGTGCCATGGATACATAAATTCGATCTTTAACAAGGCGTCCAAGCTCCCAAATCACATCCATATCAGTGTTTAGCTCATTTCAAAAAGATGGAAGATGGATTCCTATAATCATTAGCAAAGGCATTTGAATCACCATGAAACATACAAAATGTGGGAAAAGGCGAAGATATGAGAGCTCATTCATCTCTACTTGGAAGGGTAGAATCTGAGATTTCAGGCTTGGATTAAATAAGAATAGCATAAAAGAGGTTCTTGTGCAACATGTATCTATGCACAGAGAGCTATATTTGGAACCTGGAAGTTCAAAACTTCCAATGCATAAACCAAATTGTAAGGATTTTATTCTTAAGGTCTTTCTTTTCTTGGACTTGGTTGAAAGTTTTCCATTGTAACATTTGTTCATTTGTCTTGTAGATGTCTATCCCTCTAATATTGAGGAATGGCAACTAGTCGAGTCTATTGTTGATGTGATTGATGTGATGCATGGTTGGATTGGAGAAGAGATGTACAAGGCAGAAAGAAGTTAGAGCTTGCAAAGAATGGAATACTTGTCTGTGACCATTCTTATATTGTCCCCATGCAGCGTAGCCAATGGGGATCAATTTCTCTCCTTCCTTTGCCCGATTTTTAAAGCTTTGAGTGGCCTTTGCCAAGTTGAGCTACTAGTGAGGGCTATAGATGCAAAATATTTTGTGAGATACAAAAAGCATTAAAACCTAGTATCTCAAGTAGGCTAAGCAGAGTTACTTTGTTCATCCCTATTAATATATTTGTTGACTTCTTTTCTAATGATGAGATAAGAAGATCAAAGGCCATGCTTTCAGTGAAGAGACTAATATATGATTGTGTTATACAATCTGTTAATGAGGGATGAGACATTAGGACAAAAGGATCAATTATATGTAAGATAGATCAAGACTCTCTAGCTTGTAAATATATGATTGGTACTCAAAATTTCATCCTTAGTTTTTATTATAGTAGATGGCATTATGTTGGTGGTAGTGTGGTTGCTTTAGACTAAAATCTTGATAATTTTAGTAAATATCCTATAGTGGATCTTGATGTTTGGTACAATAAGGACATTATTGCAATCCTAAAGGTTAGATCCTCATGTATGCTACATCAAGTGAGGATGGATTTACAGAATGAAGACATTGAACCACCATACTCATTTGTGTTCTAACTTAATAACAAACGAGTAAGTTTTTATATCATATTATATCCACTTCAATGTATATCAGATTTCACTTCTTGATTAATAAACATTTGTAACTTTTTTTTTACAAATATCAATGAGGAGAGAGAATAATATACAGTGCAAGGACATTGAAAAAAATATATCTTTACTATCAATATAAAATACATGTACAAATTTTACGGGAAATTTTTGTTAGCCATCTCCATGACTTACACACAAGGGCTTACAATCAATGATGCAAAGCTACTTTTTTTGAGAATTTTTCTTAGGAGAAGGGACATCCTTTCTAGGTGTTCTTTTTCCTATCTTTGATGCTTTGGTTGCCTTGGGTGTTGAAGGCATAGCTTCACCTACTATAGTTACATGTACCTCCTCTCCTTCAATGTCCAAGCCCCCATTATTGTCCATTCTTGTTAGTTGTATACAATTGACGATTATGTACTTCATGAGCTTTGCTCTTATACACCAAACATGCTCACTTGTATAGCAATCCCTTGTAAAATATCATACATTTGTAAGAAAATATCTTTAGTTCATTATTATTTTTTCACAGTGGACTATTTTGCAATAATCCTCTATCTTAAAGTTTAGTATGTTTCACATTACCTTTATAAGTATATCATCATTCAAGAGATAAATAAACTAAACCAATCTTCTAGCATTCACAATTACTCTCTAGTCACTAGAGTAACTATCATCCTAATGAGGACACTGCAATCAACAATATAAAGTAAAACTATGAAACTTGTTTATGGTAGTTTTTAGAATAAATTTTCATATTATGTTCCAACCATATTAATCAAGAATTTACTACAACTTGTCTATATTGCATTGTTGTAAGTAAGTCAATTTAAGGCATGGGAGGCTTTTTCTCTAGCACTTCAATCAATCTTTTTACAGCTCTGTACCAAAAAAGAAATAAAATTTAGAGTAATTACAAAAGAAAGATAAAATATTTATAGTACCTACAAAAAAAGATCAAAATATCAAGGAGACTCTAGATTATATAACTTATAACTTAGCATTTCCATAGCTTCCTTTTATAGAATTGATGAGGAAACATTGCCTCTCCACACACTCTATTCCAATTACGCTCCAATGAGAACCGAAAACAAAAATATTTCAATAATCTAGCAAAACAAGATCTCATAAAATCTAACAAAAGATCAAATTACTTACTTTTCATTGTATGGAATTAGAAGAATCTCCAAAGTTTCAAAGTCAATTGAATTGAACAAATGGTCAAATGCACTTGCATCAAGCTCACTCCTCATATAGTATGAGATAGATGGATCTAGAATCTTAATCTTTTGTTGTATATCAAATGGGAGCTCATGCAGTACACACCTAGCAAAGGAATGGAGATAGTAAGCATCAACATGAAAGTTTATTCCTAGAGAAATATAGTAAGTAAAAATAAAATTTGGTATACTATACCTTATCCCAACAATAAGAATAGATTCATTCACTTCTCTCACTTTATTCTTGAGAATTGGAGCACAGTCAGAGTCCAAAAATAACATATAAGATATTTTGTTAATATCACCAAGTAAAAAGCAACAAACATTCAAGCCCTTAGGGTCAACCCTTTCAAGAAGGGTAGATAACTCCTCTTCAAATGATGGGAGTTGTTCTGCTTCCTTTTCTTCTTCCTTCTTTCTTTTATGCTGTCTCTATTTATATGCCTGCTCTTCTGTGGCATTTTCCTCTTTCTCATGTTGTCTTGTGCCCTTTTCATGGGTGACATCTTCAATCTTAAGGCCTGGATAATTTTTCTTCTTTCTATATGGAGGGACATTTAAAATATTGAAAGCCTTCACATCAAAAAGAGGGACTGACTCAAGGACTTTTGAAAACCTATATCTCAATCTCCAGAGAATTATCATGTCTTTATCCATAAGGGTAAGCCTATGTGCATGAGTAGCATAGATATAACAATATTAGAAAAACTCAATTAAAAAATCTTTTGTAGCCTCCTAGATACAATTGAGAGCTATCCTAGTCCATCTAAAACTATCAAGGCTATGCTTGTCACAAATTTCTCTGACAAACCTCTAAAAAGACAGTTTTGTAATTGCATTACTCAAAGTCTTCAGTACACTTCTAATCTCCTTAAGGCACCTAGCATGCTGTGAGAACCTTCTCATTCGCTTTGATTTCCTTGTAAGCTTGGAAGGCTTGGAGGATTAATGGATCTTTGAGGAAAGAGCTCTAGGATCAACTTTCTGCTTCCTTGTAGTGGCCTTTGTTCTAGCCATCTGAAATATCAAAGAAAAAATAATAATACAAGAAAATTAAGACAAATCTCCAAATTTCTGACATAATGTTATCTAAAATCACCTAGTAGCAAATAAACACTAATCACATAGTCTAACTTCAATTTGAATAAAATAATGCATGCAAAAGGCATATGAAACACGAGGACTCCTTCTAGATAAGAGAAACAAACACATCTCGCATTTCACACGTCACTTCTTTTTAGGACGTATATTTGATCAAAGATAATAAATTTCATGAAGTTTTACAAGTCTCAAAAAATTCCATATTATTATAAAAAAGTATCCTAAAAATAGAACATCTTATTATCATGAAGTTTTACAAGCCGAGATTGAATATCAAGTAACTTGCATTCTGATGTCATATGAAACTTGAAAGAAGTCTTTTCCAAGGGGAGAACCATGACTTATCACGTTTCATATATCACTCCTTTTTAGGGCACATATTTGATCAATGAGAATAAATGCCATGAAGTTTTACACATCTCAAAATAGAACATCTTATTATCAACAAGTATCAACAAGTATCCTAAGAATAGAACCTCTTATTATCATGAAGTTTTACAAGCCACGATTGTATATCAAGAAACTTGCATTCCAGTGACGTATGAAACATGAAAGAAGTCTTTTCCATGGGAGGTACCATGACCAAAATTGCATTAGTGGAAAAAAATCAATTGAGGAAACTTGCATTCCCAATGACGTATGAAATGCAAATGAACTTTTGTCGATTGGAAGATCATGAGTTATTGTGTTTCATACATTAGGCATTTTTTTGTATAATTTGACAAGTGTTGCGGAGTAACCTTAAAATTGTCCAAGAACTTATGTTTTCGAGGGTTCGGTGCATATGATAGGCAAGGAAACCTTCTTTATTCACCTTGTGCTAAATAATAACTTTAGATTATTTCTTAGTGAGCTTGTGTCAGTGTGATCGAGCATAGAAAGAGCTTTGTCTTTGAAAGAAATCTTTTGCAGTTCAAGATTTGGGTTTAAAATGATGTTGGTTTATATATGTGGATACCCTAATGTGTAATTAATTTCACACGTGTGACGGGAAGGCCGTTTTTGCATGGGAATTTGTGCCACGTGCCACTTTCTTTCTTGGAATGATTGCACTTTTATGGCTCATTTTTCAAAGGTAAAAGATAATTCTTAGCATTTTCTTTTTCATAGCTTCTCCGAATTAGTGCATCTTGGACAAATGTGTGGTGAGCGTTGGCATATATATATATATATGCATGACACTCACGGCTGGGTCTTTGATGTATTTTGTCTTGTCTTTGACAAGCTATTTTATATTGTAAGCATAGTAAGCTTTACCAAGCATATTCTAATAATAGACCATCTATTCTCAGTAGAAGTAGGGACAACAAATCTCAGGTAACAAACTTTCTCTTATCATTTTTCCCTCTTAGCTTGAATTTGGAGGTACTGAAGATGATCAAATGATTCATAGACGTATGAAACACGATTTTACAACTTCTTAATTGTTTTGAAAGTATATTTTCGTGTTTCATGAAAAACAAAAATTAGAAATTGCTTTTTCCTAGTTTTATGTAATTTTGAAAGTTTGTTATCGCATTTCGTGGAACTAGGAGTCATGAAACTTATATCATATTATGAAACTAGTTTTATATAATTGCCCCTAGCTAGGTCTTTCCTTTAGAGTTCATGATTTTGAATAGTGTGGGGATAGACATGGATATTCTATCATTGAAAAATGTCAAATACTTCATTGAAATTATCAAGAGCTCACCTTGAGGGACAACATAAGAGGCAACATGACATTCACGGTAGCGTCTCCATTAAATGATGGGATTTTGATATTCTAGATGCATTGTTTTGGATAATTTTTTTGGATGTTTTAAATGTGAATTTGTGAGTTTTTTAAAAAGTGAGGTATGAAACATGATTTTATGAACTGTAAAGTAGTTTGGATCATCATTTTCGTGTTTTATGAGTCATGGATATATAACAAAATTTGATCAATGAGATGCGAAATTTTTTTGGCTTTCTCTGCTACATAAAGTTTTAATTCACTTCATTCATCTTGCATTTCTAAATCTCTAGCATGACAAACATGTTAAATTTGTCAAAATTCAAAAGCAGTGCCTTGTAAGTTTGAACTTAAATTTTTTAACACTCTTTCTTTAGTCTTCTGGATATGGGTAGACGTGGATTGGTATATTATGCCCCTTTTTTTGGATTTTTTTAAAGTGATCACGATGACTAAAAGGAAGTTTTCTTTAGAGCAAATGGAGGAGGAGGATCTAGAGGATACTTGTCTTTGATTTTCTTCACGCACATGGAAATTCATCTAGATTTATTTAAATTCCAGATATGATCAATGTTCCCTTTGATTGCAAGAGCTCTTGAAGGATCTTGAAGATAAACTAAAGGATTATAGGGAGTTTTATGTGCCATGTAAGGGGGCCAATTATGTGCCATGTAACTCGAAGATATTGTGTTAAACGAATCTCTTGAAATCCTTCAAGGCAAGACTTCCTTGACTATAACACAGTTGGGAAAAAAACTCTCAAGGATAGATACACACCATATCTAGAAATTGAGCTTGGAAAGTAGAATTAAGACATAAAAAATGACTTGTTCAAATATGACATAATGGAGCCATGCACACCTTGTGATGAAGAGCGCATGCGTAGAATATGTTGCACTTCATAGTACAACTCCAAGTACACATAGAGGGAAGCAACAACAACGAATGCCCTCTTCTGATATGCACACTCTCTCTTTCTCTCTTTCCCAAAGAGTACATCCATAGTACAAGTCTCGTTCTCATATGCACACACTCTCTTACTCTCTTTCCCAAAGAGTACATCCATAGTATAAATCTTGTTCTCCTTCTTCTTCCTCCTCTCTCTCTCTTTCTCTCTCCCATTGAAATAGAGGTTATCATGACATATCAAGGAAAAAAAAAGGCATATACAATCAAATCCAAGAGACACAGTCTTCTGGATATGGGTACATGTGGATTGGTATATTATGCCCCCTTTTTTTTGGATTTTTGTAAAAGTGATCACGATGACTAAAAGGAAGTTTTCTTTGGAGGGAATGGAGGAGGAGGATCTGGAGGATACTTGTGTGAAAAGCTCTTTGATTTTCTTCATGCAACTAGAAATTCATCTAGATTTATTTAAATTCGAGATATACTCAATGTTCCCTTTGATTTGCAAGAGCTCTTGAAGGATGTTGAAGATAAACTAAAGGAGGAAGTTTTATGATAAACATGTGGAAGGCCTAGAGATTGAGGGATTTGTCTATTATAGCGATGTAATGGAAGCTAGCAATGCTGCTGGAACAACTTTGCAAACAAGGTTTAATCTTATTAATGAGGAAATCAAGAAGTGGAAAGCAGATTTCCCTTTTTATCAGAATTGATATCAATGTCTTCTTGTACAAAAGGATGTTAGATTTCTTGTATATCTTCAATATATGGATAGTTGTTCTTCAGATACAATACAAGAGAAAAAGATAGAGAATATTGCATGCAAAGACAAAGAAGTTGAAGAAAAGGGGGAAATTTTTCACGAGGATATCGAGAACCAATTAGTGCATGGATTCAATGTTGCTTTGTTTAAAATTGAGAACATTACAAAAGTGGAAGAAAAGGAGATAGAGTTGAGTGTAGAGATTGAAACATGTCCTCTCATGTGTCCCAATATTTCCTAGTTATCTCATTAAATAAAAGAGATATATGTTGCTAAATGATATTCAACACCTTTTTGATCTTAGAGAATATTACTACTTGGCAATCATTGTAGCATGGGGTCAGAATGATAATAATTTTATAGGTTATGAAGAGGAATTCATAGCAACTCTTAATGTTGAGGGAGAGAATTTTCAAGATAGCTCTATAGCCTTGCATTCTTGTATTAATCAGATCGTGGAATATGAAAAAGGGTGGAAACCTATAGAGAAAGAGTTCTTACAAATTCAGAAGAGACTTGGTATTGATAACATGGGGTATGAAGAGAAACTGAAGTCTCCATTAGAGGAGAAACCAAAAAGTTCAATAAATCTATACGGATGATAGTCTTCTTGAAGAAGATAAAAACCCTAAGGTATGAAAGATAATTCTAAGATATGCATTGTGATTTATATTACAGTATGTTATGCATTATAGACAAATATTATTGGATATTTATCTACTGACATCTTATACTATTGTGATTTACTGTGCAAATAGAAATTGAAGATGCAGACAACTTTCTTGGAAGAGCCAACGGCTCAAGGCCATTGAAGCATGGCAAAAGTCAAGGCCTTGGTCATTATATTGGAAGCTCAAATAATCAAACAGTTGCAATTTATCATAGTAGGTTATCAAGCTCTCAAAGATTACCAATAATGGCTTTGAAAGCTATCTCCAAGGTGATTGGATCCCAAGCTTTCAATAGATGTTTGGACAAGATAATTTGCTGGAGAATGAAGAATTTGTAAGAATTTTTGGCTTCATGCTTGGATACAATGGATCTAGGGCAGGATACTTTGGAGTTTTTGGCTCTTATTTTCTCTCCCATGTAGGAGATGCCAAGAATTTGAAGCTTTTTTCAAGCTGTAGGAAACAAGAGTTCTTGAAATGTAGAGGTCTCATCGAGTGGGATGAAACAAAAGATTCCTTTAGAGAACCTAGTGAATTCCCTGAAACTGAAGACTCCTTTGCAACAGAGTTAGACTAATGTCAATGCTTTGAACATCATATTAGAGAATTTGGGAATCTACCATGTCTCGCTTTCAAATAATGGGTAAAGATTTGGTCATGTGACTAAAACTTAACCCATGCTTCAAATGGCTTCAAAGTGGAACTTGGAAAGGCAACCTATATAGTAATTAGGGTGGACTCCACTTTCAAGCAAGGGGACAAGATTTGATCATGTGGCCAATTATTAACTATATTGGGAATCCCCAAACTATATGAAAATTTCTAAATTCTCTAATATAGTGTTTTTGTAAGAAATTCTAGAAATTGCATCAATCTCGACTCTAATATGTATTAACATTGAATGACCAACATAATTTTTCCCTCGCTAAATGAGGGGATAGCCTCTCAAGAATAAGATTAACCTTGCTAAAGTACCATAGCTCAAAGACTTGCTAAAAATAGAATCCAGTACCATAGCTAAAAGACTTGCCAAAAACTAGAATCTCCCGTGTTGTCCACCCATGCCTCCTTTGTTATAGGCTTCCCTCTTTGAAGCAACCCCACCACTTGGCTGATATTAAAGACTTAACTAATCTTTTATAGGTTAACCTCAGCCTCTTTGTGAGTCTTGCCAATCAGCTCTTCAACCTCCTCTTGATTGATAAAGCATGAAACACGCCAACTAAACTTGTAGAAGACCTTGAAATAATTTTAATTTGAAGGCGATGCTAGAGTAAGGGGGCCAATTATGTGCCAAGTAACTTGACCTTTATCGAAGATGTTGTGTTAAACGAATCTCTTGAAATCCTTCAAGGCAAGCCTTCCTTGACTATAACATAGTTGGAAAACAAACTCTCAAGGATAGATACACACCATATCTAGAAATTGAGCTTGGAAAATAGAATTGAGACATTAAAAATGACTTGTTCAAATATGATATAATGGAGCCATGCACACCTTGTGATGAAGAGTGCATGCGTAGAATATGTTGCACTTCATAGTACAACTCCAAGTATACATAGAGAGAAGCAACAACAACGAATGCCCTCTTCTCATATGCACACTCTCTCTTTCTCTCTTTCCCAAAGAGTACATGCATAGTACAAGTCTCGTTCTCATATGCACACTCTCTCTTGCTCTCTTTCCCAAAGAGTACATCCATAGTACAAATCTCGTTCTCCTTCTTCTTCTTCCTCCTCCTCTCTCTCTCTTTCTCTCTCCCATTGAAATAGAGGTCATCATTACATATCAAGGAAAAAAAAAGGCATATACAATCAAATCCAAGAGGCACTGTCTTTTGGCAGTCCTCTAGAGCTATTAAGTGACAGAGGTACTCACTTCCTCAACAAGATTATGGAAGAACCGACAAAGCTTTATAAGATCTACCATTGCTAGACCACACCCTACTACCCCAGAGCTAATGGCCAAGTCAAAGTCACCAATCACATCCTTTGCTCGATCCTGTGACAAGGATGATTTTTGCACATCACCGTGATTGACTTACAAAGACCCTCTGGGCATATAGAACCTCTCATAAGGCTGCTATAGGACAGATACCCTTTCAAATAGTATACAATATAGAAGTTATTTTCCTTGTAGAGATGGAATTGTCCTCTTTGTGTGTGGCTATCAAAGAACGCCTAGGCAATAATGAGTCCCTGCAATACCATCTCCTTCACTTGAAATGCCTAGACGAGACTCGCAAGATGGCCCTACAATGTATGGAAGCTAATCCGAGAAAATCACAAAAAAATATTTGTCTAATACTTTGTCGATTTTTTGTACATTTGGAGGTTTGAAATAAAGAAGAGGGTGGGAACAACCTGTTGGGAAATTCAAGAAATCATTGGATGGAAATATTTCATGGACTCGTTTATCAAGGGGACGTGAAGAGCAAAGATCAATGGAGGAAGGTGAAGAGAAAATGTGTAATGTGAAAAGAAAATACATGAGCTGGATTTGGAGCCATCCAAAGGGCATGTGAGGCTCATAATGTCATGGCTTTGGAGCCTTATGATAATTCAAACAAATGGGACCCTTCTTGGAAGCATTAGTGGAAGAAAAACCATGCACATGATTTTTTAAAAATACTTCCACTCCGATCCAAAAACACTTTTCAACATAAACATTGTAGCGTGTGAGCTAAAGTTTTGGCTGGTATTTTTTTATAATTTTTTAGAGCTACGAGTCAGGAGATATGGCCAAAATGATGGATGTCAACTTTTTTATACACACCCACACTTTCTTCCCCACACTTACCACTTCCATAAAACATCATTTATTTTAATTATCATGGCTTTGGAGCCTTATGATAATTCAAACAAATGGGACCCTTCTTAGAAGCATTAGTGGAAGAAAAATCAGGCACATGATTTTGTAAGATTTTTTAAAAATACTTCCACTCCGATCCAAAAACACTTTTCAGCATAAAAGTTATAGCGTGTGAGATAAAGTTTTGGTTGGTATTTTTTTATAATTTTTTGGAGCTACAAGTCAAGAGATATGGCCAAAATGAAGGATGCTAACATTTTCCAATTGTGCTGGAGACCACCTCCCAATTTTATACATACCCACACTTCCTTCCCCACACTTACCACGTCCATAAAACATCATTCATTTGACTCCCAACCCTTTCTCCTCTCTTCTCCTCTCTCTCAAGCTAATAAACCATTAGAATTCCCCTCCTAAACCACCCTCAAATCATCCTTAATTGTAGTAGTAATGTATAAATTCTCACTATTCTCTCTTCATTATTGCTAGATATAATCTTATTTTATGAAGATTCTCTATATTTTTTTATAGGAGAGCTTTTGGACTCAAGCAATGGGGGGGAGAATGGAGACAACTCACCTATGATGGAACTTGATTAAGTACAAAATTGGTCAAGATAACATCTAGATGGAGCTTCCACATTGGTGGAACCACCTTAATGTAGCTTTAGTGGTGTTAATTCCTATTCTCTCTTAACCTCCTTCCTAACCACCCTTAAGGCCTATATAAAGAGACATTCTCCTTTGTAATTTGCAAGAGAGAGCCAAGAGGCCTTCTTCAGCCCTATTGAGCCTTTCCCATTCTCTCTCACGAGCTTATGCAGTTCATTCCCTTACTATAGCTTATGCATGCTCTACAATGTAATAAGCCCATGCTATTGGTATCCATATTGTGTATATTGGTTATGTCTTGAGGGTTCTCCATCTCTTGTGCCCTCTTAAGTTTTATTGATTCATCTATTTTTTGTAGTTTTTTTTTTCTCTCTCTCTCTCTCTCTCTCTCTCAGTTTTCCTCTCTTCTCCCTCACAAGCTCCTCTCCCTCTTGCATAGTGTCCTAATCCACTCTTCCATGACTAGGTGGTGCCCTTACCTCATTCACTTTGTGGCAGAAGGGAGTTTGGCATAGTATAGAGGCTGCCATACGGAGTTTCATTTGTCATAAATTGGTGCCCTCACTAAGGACATTCTCATCCACAATTCTCTATCATCCTTATGCGGGACGATACAACACATAGTGGTGCATCCTCTACAACAAGTGCTCCAAGTGGCTCTTCTCCAATGGCTTCACCAACTCTTTTTGAAGTTGGTTGAAGTCCATGACTCCCACAATGGTCTCCCAAGGAAGCCCAAGAAAGGAAGTATGCCTATCGGATGACGGCATGTATGCGGGTAAAAGGTGTGCACCTTAGAAATTCCATTTTCTCACAACAGAAAAAATCATGTTGCCATCAATTGCTAGGTTCTCATAATTGTGGTGAGTATTTTGCAAACAAAGTGAAGGCCCTTTCGGGAGGTCCTCGTCTCCAAATCATCAAATCCCTCTCTTTCTCTGGCCTAATCCACATCAAAGGAGGACAACTATGCATGAACGGTGTGGAGTTTTGTAGTGGTGCAAAGTATGGAGACTACCTTCAGTTGTTGCTAGCTCAAAGGTTGGGTGTGGTTGAAAAGGTATCCATCACACCTTATGAAATATATGTTGCCGAGGATGGACACACTAAGGCAAGAACAATCAGTGGTGAGCCAATTCTCTATATAGCAAAGTTGGTGGGTTCAAAAAAGAAACACTCTGGGAAAAATCCTTTATAATTCAAGAAAGTACATTCCCTCTACTCTCTTAAGTAGTCTTCACTTATGAATAATAATAATGGACCGAATTTCCACATCTTCCACTTTGTAAAAAACATCCGAGTTAATGTATGCATCAATAGGAAGATTTTCTTCCAGTAGCTTCTTGTCATGTACTTTGGGGCTGAAAGATTAAGGGAGATTCTTGTATCACCAGAACCTATAATCTTCCCAATGCTAGACTACGATGCATCCTTCAATGTATATATCTTTATTTTATTATAATATTTTCTCATGAACCACCAGGAGTTGTATGGACCAATCCAACCTCTTGCTATGCAAACTATGCATATTGTAGCCAGCACAAAGCTTAGATTCCAAGGAATTTTTAGAAGCATACTGGGGCGTAGACGTATTGCTGAAATCAATGTATCTGTGAACCCATTCATCCTTCCCCTCATAAAATACAACTTAAGTCTAGACGTGTTCATCTTTGTACTCTACTAAGGAAACATAGCATTTCCAAGCTTCTTTGGGTGCACTGGGAAAAATACAGTGGATTTTTTGGACAACCTTGAGATGTCCTTCCTTGTCTCTGGGAGGGATGATGAAGCATTCAAGTTGAGGCCTTTTCCTTTGGTGCTCAAGGAAGAAGCTAGAATGTGGTTCCAAACTCCAAATCTGGTCCAAAGAGCTGAATGGGAGGGATTGAAGGCAGCTTTCTTGCAGAGATTTCAACAAACTAACTGAGCTAAAGAGTTATGGCAACGGTTGTTGGCCCTCCATCAAAGTGATCCTTATGGTTATGCAGCTTATGAGGAAGGGTTTTTGAAGCTTTGGGGTTAGTGGTCAGACTTACTGAATCCTGGTGAGAGAGCTCCAAACTGCCTTCAAAATGATTGATTTATTTCAGGTTTGTACCCCTTGCTCAAGGAGAAGGTAAAAGTGAAATTTCCAAACACTTTTGAAGATGCTTTGAGAATCACTAGGGAAAAGAATCAAAATATTCTCTACCAAGCCCAATCTAGCCAAGAAGTTTTAGGAAACAACATCACAACTATGGAGGCCTCTCAAGTTCCCCCAAATGTATCTAATGCACCAAGCCTTGTTAGAGGTCAAGAAAACATGATCCAACAAATAAACAATCTTACTAATCAACTAGAGGATTTGAGAGTGAATCTTGTGCAAGGTGCAAGAAGACCTATCGAGGGAATGGTGGAATCGGCCACAAATGCGGCGATAAGCAAGGGAGATATTGTGTTACAACTGTGGAGAAAATGGACATGGCATGTACAATTGTCCTCATCCTAGAAGATATAATCACCCTGCCAGAGGTCCTCGACAACAAGTAAGCTCTCCTCATGCTAGGACTCAAGAGCAAGAGTAGTCACGACCTACAAATTTACAACCATCTTATGTTCAAGCTAAAACCCTTGGTGTTCACCCAAATGTTAATGTCATAAAAATAGAGGAGGTGGTCAGGGATAGAAGGCTCCAAGAAGAAATAGCGAGAGGTAAGATGAAGGTAGATGTAGTAGAGACCGTGCCTATCAAGCGGGTGCATGTCCAAACTAAGGCAAGCAAGGAAGAAATCAATGAGGCAAGTACATCACGGGCACCTAGAGATGAAGGGAAGAAGAGAAATACTCGAACTCGGGAAGAAGAGAAATACTCGAACCTTGAGCTAGAAACACCTACCGATAAGTGGAGCTCAAGTGGATGTTCCTCATCAGTAGAAGAGAAAGAGAGTTTAAGTGGAGAGAATGATAGCACTCTCAAAGTTATGGGTGTCACCTTAAAGGATCCTATCTCATCAAAAGACAACCCAAGAGTCCAAGGAGAAGATGTGTAGGATGCTAGCCTAGAGAAGATGATATCTAAGGATATAAAGGATGAAGAAAGGGAGAGTTATGTAAATGTTCTCAAGAAGCATGCATCATTGTTTATTTCTGATTATACTCACATTACACGTGTCACTGAAGTGAAGCATCATATCCAACTTAAAGAAGGAAGTAAACTTGTAGTACAAAGATTGAGAAGACTGGGAGTTGTGCAAGAGGATGCACTGTTAACAGAGCTGAAGAGACTCTTGAATGCAGGATTCATATACCCAGTGGAAGATTCAGAATGGGTCTCCCCAGTAATAGTGAGGAAAAAGAAAAATGGTAAGTGGCGAGTATGCATAGATTACAAGCCACTAAATGTTGCAACAAAGAGGAACCACTTCCCTCTCCCATTTTAGGATGAAATCTTGAATGAAGTAGCCGGACATGAGTGGTATACAGTGTATGATGGCTACTTTGGCTTTCCAGATTCGCATTGCAGAGGAGGATCAAAAGAACACCACTTTCATCACACCATGGGGCTATTTTGCCTTTCGGGTCATGCCCTTTGGTCTCACAAATACAGTGTATGATGGCTACTTTGGCTTTCCAGATTCGCATTGCAGAGGAGGATCAAAAGAAGACCACTTTCATCACACCATGGGGTTGTTTTGCCTTTCGGGTCATGCCCTTTGGTCTCACAAATGCCCTAGTAACCTTTCAACGATTCATGAATATGGTCTTCCAACCTTACTTTGGTAAGTCTATAAGGGTTTTCATAGATGACTTTTGTATTTATAGCTCAAGAAACATACATCTACACAAGGTTGATGAAGGATTTACTCGCTTAGCTAGGTTGGGTGGATAACTAAATAAGGATAAATGTCACATTGGGAAAATCAAGGTTACACTACTAGGGCATGTAGTGTCAATTGAAGGAATTGAGGTAGATCCAAAAAAGGTAGAAACATTGCTAGCTCTATCTTCCCCAACCTCCATCAAACAATTAGTATCCTTCTTACAAAAGCTAAGATATTTGGGTAGATTTATACACTTACTCTCTTAGGCCATATATCCCCTGCAGCAACTGACACGCCAAGAAACACTTATATGGAGTGAAAAAAGTGAAGGACATTTTAAGAGATAAAGAAAATTTTGGGGTCACTTCCTATAATCCTCCAATTTCGTTGGGAAGAAAAATTCTTTGTAAACCCTAGCATGGGAGAAGAGGCCATTGGTGCTGCTCTCCTACAAAAAGATCCAAAAACATCCTTCATGAGGCCTACGTATTTTGCCAGCCACCTCATGAAAACCTCAGAGAAGGCTTACACCTCCATGGAACAACTAGTGTTGGCCCTCATGTAAGCAGTAACCAAATTTCGGCCATATTTGCTTCCAAAGAGGTTTGTGATCATCACTGTGGAGGATATGTTTCCCTATGCACCATATGGAAATCTCTGACAAAATAGCAAAGTGTATGGTTCTAATTCAAGAGTTTGATTATACAGTGCAGGTTGAATAAAAAACTCGAGCATGCCTCGCTGATGTTTTGACAAACATGTGCTATGAGAAAAATCTCAAGGTGAAAAGAAAGGACCTTCCATCACCCCCATCCATAAAGACTCTTGTAGATGCTTATAGCCTCTACTTTGATGGTGCATATAAGAGAACTAAGGATAAGGCAGCCGCAGGCATTGTTGTTTTTTCTCCTTTAGGAGAGAAAATCTATGGTGAAGGAATCATCTTCGAAGGCGTCCACTCTAACAATGAGGCAGAATATCAAGCTTTAATTCATGGTCTTTGTTGGCGTCTTAGTAATTCAATCGAGAGGTTGAATGCTTCTCGAGACTCCATGCTATTAGTAAAGCAGATGCAAGGTACATGAGCATGCAAAAATACAAACCTCTCTAGTAAAATGAGAGAGGCCAAATCTCTTATGAGAAGATTTAGGGAGGCACAAGTACATCATGTGCCAAGAGACCAGAACAAGAATGCCGACCATCTAGCATCATCAAAGCTGAATGAGTTAATGGTGGGAGAAGTAGCTATCAAACCCCCACTTTAGCAAGGCAAGGAAGACTTAGAAGATATTCTATACCTCTTAGAGCAAGGAGAAGCTCCCAAACACCTGACTAAAGGAGAAAGACTGTGGCTAGCTCGGAAGGCTACAAGATATCGCATGATAAATGATAGTTTGTATTGTCTTGGTAAGGATGGTGTGCATAGGAAAGTGCCTTCAAAGTGGAAAATTGAAGAAATCTTAAAAGCTTGCCATGATGATGTGTGTGGAGGCCACTTTGCACACGACATCACAAGTAGAAAGGTTCTACAAGCCAGCTTTACTTGGCCTAGTCTACACCGAGATGTCAAATATTGGTGTCAAACATGTGAAGAATGTCAGAAATCAGGACCACGACGGCTCAAAGCAGAACCCCAAAACCTAATCAAGGTTTATGGACCCTTTGAGAAGTGGGGAATTTATGCCATAGGGCCTCTACCACACACTCCATTAGGAAAAGAGTATATTATCATGGTGGTAGATTACATGACTAGATGGGCCAAGGCTATGCCAACTAGAAGAATCACAACTAAGGAAGTCAGTAAATTCATCTTTAACCACATTTGTTGTAGGTTTGGTACCCCTCTTGAAATACTATCAGATAGAGAACCAGGGTTTAGAGCTAATGTGGTGGGTGAACTCATGCAAAAACTAAATATTCAACGATGACACTCTACCCCTTACTACCCTCAATGCAATGGATTGGTGGAGAAGGTAAATGGAATGATTTGTAAAATCATCAGCAAACAGGTACATTCAAGGCCCCAGGATTGGGACAAGCACCTTAGTGGAGATCTATGGGATTATAGAACCTCATTCAAAACCATGTTAGGGTTCACATCTTTTCATCTAGTTTATGGACAAGAGGCTCTTTTTCCTATTGAGGTGAAATTAGCTAGCCTTCGGTATTAGGTGGCACAATAGGCTCTCAAAAGGAGAAGTTACATCAAAGATTACTGGACCTAGAGAGGCTACAATTGGATCGTGAAGAAGCCATCAACCACTACTCCTAGGAAGCTAAAAAGCATAGAGAAAAGTTCAACAAGAAGCTAACAGATAAAAACATCAAGGAGGGATCTTTAGTGCTTCGATATAACAATCGCTTTGATAAGAGAAAGGATGGCAAGTTTCTCTATTGGTGGGAGGGACCGTTTTGGGTCACAAAAAAATTCAACAATGGCTCCTACAAACTTCAAGACATTGAGGGAAAAGTGCACAAGACTACGGTAAATGGATGGCACTTAAAACCCTATCACATCAAGGCAGGATCAGCTAGAGATACCAAAGAGTGTCTAGAGGCATAAATACCTCTAGCCAGAATTGGGGGGGATTTATGATCCGAGAAAATCACCAAAAAATATTTGTTTAACACTTTGTTGATTTTTTGTACATTTGGAGATTTGAAATAAAGAAGAGGGTGGGAACAACCTCTTGGAAAATCCAAGAAATCACTGGACCGAAATATTTCATGGACCGGTTTACCAAGGGGGGGTGAAGAGTAAAGATCAATGGAGGAAGGTGAAGGAAAAATGTGTAATGTGAAAAGAAAAGACATGAAGTGGATTTGAAGCCATGCAAAGGGCATGTGAGGCTCATAATGTCATGGCTTTGGAGCCTTATGATAATTCAAACAAATGGGACCCATCTTAGAAGCATTAGTGGAAGAAAAATCAGGCACATGATTTTGTAAGATTTTTAAAAAATACTTCCACTCCGATTAAAAAAAATATTTCAACATGAAAGTTGTAGCGCATGAGCTGAAGTTTTGGCTGGTATTTTTGTTATAATTTTTTGGAGCTATGAGTGGGAAGATATGGCCAAAATGGTGGATGCCAACTTTTTCCAACTCCAGTGGATACCACCTCCCAATTTTATACACACCCACACTTTCTTCCCCACACTTACCACTTCCATAAAACATCATCATTAGACTCCCAACCCTTTCCCCTCTCTTATCCTCTCTCTCAAGCTAATAAACCATTAGAATTCCCCTCCTAAATCACCCTCAAATCATCCTTAATTATAGTAGTAATGTATAAATTCTCACTACTCTCTCTCCATTATTGCTAGATATGATCAATATCAGACTGCCCAGAATTGGACCACCCTTGTCTGACTGATCACCATCGGATCTTGAAAATCAGACACTCGAACCCTGGAAATCCAACACAAGAAATTGGACCACTCAGAATCGGACACTTGTTAAAATTGGATGACCAATTCTGGAAATCGGACGTGACCAAAATCGAACCACTGGTCCAATCGGACCAGCCCAAAATTGGACGTCCGATTCTGATAATCGGACACAAATTTTGATGCATCTAAACCCCGAAATTGACCCCAAAAGCTACATAGAGCTGAAGGCACATCATAGATCCATCACTAAGCTGAAACTTAGAACAAGTAGTTCAAAATTCGGCTACAAACGGTCCTCTAAATTCTGCATGGTGTTTATCGTAACAGCCCTACGGACTGGGCGGGACTGCCTCCCCCCCCCCCCAGACCCCCACAGAGCAACCAAAAGCCCCCTCCGCACCTTCCCCAAGTAGGTTGGAGAGAAACCGCACGCTGTGATAGGTCCTCCAAATTAGACCCTAGTGTAGTAATGGCTCTACATGAGCATGGATCCTCACTTGTAAAAGAGCAACCAAAAGCCCATAACCGAACAAAGAGAAACAGAGGCCCTAGAACATCAACGGGCCAAACTATCCATTAAGGGAAAAAAGGCCACACCATGAGAACACAAAGACATTGTGTTTAGACCATGTCTAGTCAGAGCAAAATGCAACATCAGCAAGCTACGAATGCGAAGATGACTAGACATGACACTCTTGACGAGAGATGTACCTTGAGCAGCACTACACAGATGACCCAAGACATTGGTGCAGAATCCACATCTGGTCATGCAATTGGGGACTCAAGCGCATTTGTCAAAAGGCTTAAATTTACAAGCCAAGACCCAAAAGACGAAGACATAGTACCACCTGCTTATCTTAGGGTCAAACTCACTGTGAAAAGAGAGCATACTATTGATTCTCTGGTTGATGAAGGAGCAAATTTTAATATCTTGACCTATGAATCATGGACCCTATTGGGCCAACCAGAGCTCACACCGACTAATTTAACTCTTAGCCCTTACGGGGCACACCCACGAGTACTCATAGGGAAGTGCAAAATCCTTGCGACAATTGAAACTGAAAGCTTGCTTATCCTATTTTATGTTCCTCCAAGTAGTGCTAATTACGGGAAGGAAACCCTCCTAGGAAGACCCTTAAAAAGGGTGACCAAGTGTGAGGCTGACTATGTAGCACAGAGGATACACCTGACACTACCGGGTGTGAGGATAGTCACAACCTTTAGTAAGGGTGACCTCATCGAACCTCGAGGGAAAGGCAAGGAAGGTGCTGACATAATAGTCAAGCCTACTAACAAGAGCAAGGACTTGTTGGAAGAGTTGATACAAGCACAGGATGAACAACGAGAACCAATGAGTGAGACCATGCTTGAAACAAGAAGGTAAAGAGACAATGCCAAGGACGGGATTTGGACATACAAATATCGTAGAAGACCCCAAAAGAAGCCCAAGCCTTATAGGCGAAGGCATCGATGGAGGGTCAGCACAATGCTGCGATGGATATCCAAAGTGTTGCTATGTGCTCAAGGGTATTACGTAGGTAACCGATGGATTTGGGTACCAAAATCCCCTGCTAAACCACCTCTATCAGCTGAAGGCTAGATTACATCCAAAGCAATGAAGCATAGGAGAAAATCTAAGAGAAACTCTAGGTCTTGAGGCAAGAAACCAAACATGAGTGTAATAAGCAGATGTCATACGTAACCATCGAGTGTGCGCAAAAGCCATTAGTGCCCAAAAAGCCTTTGATTTCCCAAGAACATAATATTAGTGAGTTTGGGAATCTCCCAATTCTCAATTTTTGAATACTCAAAAGGTGGCACCCGGATAACATGCCCATAAGTTTCTCAAAACCATATGATGTGACCTATCATTGAAAAGCGCTTGAAAAATGGAATCTATTAAGCTATAGAGCGCTCAATTTGGAGTTATAGTGTTCAAGTTATGATAAATCCAAAGATTTGACCACGTGTCCCAAACTTATGGGAAATTCCCATATTTCCTAATATGGTGTTCAAGAGGATAACATGCATCATGGGAAGAACATTGCTCATGGAAAGGCTGATCGCTCAACAAAGAAAATGGCACAATCGTCTAATAGCCTCGAGCAAATCATTCAGCCAATGCCCAGTCCACCTAAGAGTCCTAGATCTCCTACACCCTCTTTTTCCAAACGGACACACGAAGCACAACATCGGTCGTCAAGGGTGACTGCTCACTCCCAATCTCTATCTTCATCTAAGCTTCCAAATGTCCAAGAGGTGGGACATGACACTAGCCGTAGCTCTCGGCCCAAGGATATGCCTGTGCAACCGAATGTGACTAGATTAACTCATGCTGGATCTACACAGATGAATGCTCAAAGGGCAATACATGACCACTTCCGTTCACCCTAAGGACCTCACACCGCAATCCATTAAGAGTAGTCAGCCCACTGGACTAGCCGCTACTACTTCCAATCAAGGATCACAGTAGTCACAGCCCTTGGCCGTAACAATGCCCGTTATGGAACGTGTCCTTAGTAGTCTACCTGTGGAGGCGTCGCAAACAACCTCCTTGACAACTCTAGCACTTCCAAAGTGCCTAAAGCCTAGACTAGAGGAGTTAAACACAAGGAAATTGACTAAAGAGCTAGACTCTCCAAAAAGGGAGGTAGTTGTACCCTCACAACCTAGCAAGGCTATTCAATAGGCCACAGCTATGTCCCGTGAGGACACATTAGAGAGAGAGAAGGCTGAGGCCCAATAAAGCACATCAACGGTTGACCTAGTCTAGGGTCCTGCATCATTGAGAGATGCACCTTCACTGACCAAGAAAAAGAGGAGAAAAAAATGAAGACAATAGCAGTCACAAGTGGTTGAGGATCCCAAGAACATTGACACCAAGAGCGTTGAAGAGCTCAGAAATAAAGCATCAAGTCCATCCACCAATGATCCCATTGATGCCTCTCCTAATAGCGATGAAAACTCAGACACATCCATATGCTCTAAAAAATCAAAGCAGTCGTTACCATCAATGGTTGCTTGCAACACTCAATCCACCGACAATGGAACTTGCATTGACCAATCAAGAGTGGATACAATGCTGTCACAACAGGGTGACAAACTTATACCAATCACATCCAAGAAGAACCATGATGCAATGACAAAGCCTCAGGAGAAACATGAAAACCCCAAAAGCATAAGAAATCCTAGCATTGGCCAAACTTGCTCGTCTAGGCCTGGGTCCCCCTGCTACGCTAAAGCCCAGGCAAACTCCTAGAACCTTGCATGAGATAGCAAATGAACAAGCCCTCATTGAACATAGAAGTGCCACAGAATGCTTAATCGAGTTGGATGCTAAGCTCAAAGTGTTTGCACGTGTCTACGTCCTGGCAGACATGGGCGCATTCCCTAATGAGCAGCTTGAAGAATACTTGCCATTTCTCTTATCTTGGAAAGAGCAAGAACATCTTGACGAGCAATATAACAGACTCCTGTATGAATGCATGCGACTCATCTCTGACAAGGAAGCCGATGAACTACGCTTAACCGTCACATTCAATTATGTGCTCTGCCAACCAAATCTCTTAGAGATAGAGCAACTAAAGCGACTATCAGAGGGTCGAAGCCAATTTGAACAACGTTGGTGTGAAAACCGCATTGCAATGGCCAAGGAGCCCAGATCATGACAGTCTCAGAGGAGCGATTGGCCAAATGGCAGTCTCAAAGAGACCCAACCTATATGGCACCAACTTCCCTTCGAGTGTGCTGACTGCTATACGGGGTACTGACTTAGCTGAACCTAGCCAAGAAAACTCTCTGTTTGATAAGGTTTTCATTGAGGAGGAGTTACATGTTGCCAATAGACTCGGACAAGGTTCCATGCTACTCGATGTTGCAAAATATCTATCGGTATTGAGTAAGTTGCCATGAGTACTAAATGTGTGTGCCACGCTCCAGTACAATCCAGAGTTCTACAATTGGCTTTTATCCTCATGACGTGACATGGATTCATGGATATGTATATAAATCAACAATGACTTTTGTGACCATGTATAGATATTATCAACATATACAAGCAATAATAGTCAAGCACAGGGAGAAGAGCATGGGGGACATCCCTCTACAACAAACACTTCGCGTCATATGCGCTTGATAACCCACACTATAATCCCTTTCATGCAAATGGTTTTATCCTATATCAAGACCTAATCATTGGTTCGCATTTTGCAGGTCTCCCTGTGTGGAAGACATGGAGCACCTAGGGAAGCTAGCTTATAAAGACGCTCTCCGATGTCGAAGGGAACATGAAGCACAAGCTCCTCCGCCGGTGCGCTACATGCCTACCCTCAAAAGGTATGCAAAGAAACGAGGTCCCAAGTGACACCGCCCCAGACATAGGCCAAAGAATCCCCAAGCTAGGGGAGTAGAAGCTCAAAGAAGCACACAAAGTGTGGCAACACCGATTGTGGAAGCCCCTAACAGATGCTCGGGCACCAGGTGCTCAAAGGCAGAGAGGGCATCACGAGACAAGGAAGAATTCTATGCATTGTTCAAAAGAATTTTAGAAACGGTTGTAGCGAGAGACTACACCATTCAGGTCTTCGCCGACATCTTCCCTGCCCAACCTCACAAGAGCCCCTCACTAGTAGAGCCTCAGTGGCCTGACCACCCGGACTCACCCCGCCTTGTGCAAATAGAGTAGCTCCTATGATATGCAAGCAACTTAACAAAGGCCACCCTGCCATAACTTTTTGTCTTTTGATGGTTAAGGGGACAGACTCCCCACTTGTACACACTCTCCTCACCTATTGCTAATATATGCCGAGTCTTTAACAAGCACTGGAATAGGCAACGCAATCAGCATCATAGGATTTTGAAAAAGTAATATCTTGACATGATTGCATTTGTTCGTTGTACTTGGCGCATGCGACTTGCATGTACTCTCATAATTTGACAAGTGGATGCAGGATGACACAGGTCTTCATGCGAACGTGTTCAATGTCCAAGTCACTGTAAGACCACCAACCTCACAAAGAACCGCGACAAAGCCACGCTGCCGAACGTGAAAAATCACCCTTGCGAGTACCCACATCGCATGGCCCAAAGCATAGTCATGGGCTACACTCTCTTTCTGGGTCAAGCTCTACAGCTGGCTCATGGCAATTGTTACCTCAATTGTACCGACATCGCGTGTCGCAAAGAGGTTTGCAATATCTCATGTGTATCTCCCCATCTCAACAACTATTTCTCTAACAACGAGGCTAGGGCACAATCATCACTGTAATATCTATTTTCTGAGCCTTCGAAGCTTAACATTTTCCAACCCATTGAAAGGCTCATAGCCTCAACGTATTGCAATGGTTGTACTCAAGCAAGTCCACAAAAAAAAGAAAAAAAAAAGAGAAGAAAGAAAGAAAGAAAGAAAAAAGAAAAAAAAGAAAAAGAAAGAGGAAATAAAAAGAAAAAAAAAGGAAAGAAAAAAACATACAAAGCACCCACGATCACAGCACAGCACCTAGGGGTCCTAAAATTAAGTACGACCAATGACCTTGGTCGGTTGGCTCCGTCCCTAGTTCCCTAGCCCTTTAGCATCACCCACAATTATTCAGGGCACATCAAGGGCAGGACATACCTAGGGAGCTTGTCTCGCCTATGGTTAGACCTGTCACCCTAACCCATTCGCACAACTCCCTCTTGCACTCTACCTTAATACCATTGCAATCACTTGTGGTAAGCACTGCACAAATGGCCATGAAAAGTACACCGCCCTCATGAAGCAAGTCCAATAGCTCCCAACTACCGAAAGTGCGGTGTCCTTGTATTCAATTGTGCTACGTCATGCGGTCACAATGCAAATTATGTCTCATACATCTTCACATGTACTTCTTCTCACCATGGATAACTTTGCTTCATCCACACATTGTTACGAGAAACCAGCCGTGCTCTTCTAACTACGTAATATCTAAGTATGCACATGTTACAACTATATATATAATCTCTTACTTGACTTGGGTCTCACCTATATATAGTAACTCTACATCAATATGAATCATTCTTTGGGAGCATGTCTTGTGTATCTCTCTCGTACTCTCTCTCTCTCTTAACATGGTATCAGAGCTATGGATGCGTAGCAACAACAAGGAAGATAAGTTGTTTCATTGTTTATACTTGATTGAATTCTTTGCACAAGTGATGATTTGATACATGAACTTGTCAATCGGAGTTCTGGATCAAAAGTTATGACACTTTAGGATTCAAAACAACAATTCTGCTTGAATCTACGATTCTTTATTTAAAACTATAATTCTAATTACAGTTCGTTAATTCCCAATTACAGTTCATTAATCGCTCGTCTTCGTTAATGATGTTGATTACGACAAGCAAACATCTTGCTATTTTTAGCGATGTTTTATTCTCGTTCACGTTCTTTGTTCGACCAAAATAGCACTTTTCTTAACGTGTCAACTCGTCTTGCACGTTACGTCTCTCTATTTTGGGCTTTCTTTTTAGTAACTCAATACTTTTCGTCGTTCTTACATGCATCTCCCTTTTTTGATTGTCACGCGTCTCAACTACGCTCGTCTTGTTCATGGTTTGCAGATTCTGCGATCTCATCTTATTTGTTTTCTCTCGAAATACAGGCATGGCCAATTGCGTAATTGTTAATAACCAACGTTCGGTTCCCTTCTTCCAAGAACAAGGCTTTCCTGGGTGGAAAGCAAAGATGATGCTAATTCTTGAAGGTGACGAGTTATTTGATATTGTTTTGGGCGACCTGTCTTGCCCAGTTCAACCTATTGATGTGATGAATGACAATTCTCTGATTACTAATGACCCATTATTTGAACAATGGAAATTTGATCATATTAATTGCGTTTGTCGTGACAAAGCGGCTCGTCGTTATATATTATATGTACTTTCCGACTCACTTATGTTGGATGTCTTTCATCTGGAAACCTCTCATGCTATTTGGGAGTATCTTATCTCAACGTTTGAGAAGAAATCAACACCGAAAGTTTATATTTCCAAACTCATTTAAAGAATCTTCAATATAAGGTTGGTACTTCTATGCACTCTCATATCGAGGCTTTTAAAGACATTTTCAATCAGCTTGGTGCTGCCGGTGCTCTTGTTGCTAAAAATCAGATTGTTACTCAACTTCTTCATACCATCAAAGATCCTTTATATGACAATATCATCACTATTTTGTCTAACAAGGATTATATCCACTTTGACAAAGCATGTATATCTCTTATTGAATATTCTCAACGTCATGAGCATCATTTGAAAAAATCTGATGCTATTTTGGTCACTCGCAAACAAAGGGATTTTGATGCTGCTTTTGTTGCTCGCAAGCATCCCGCTTCACGTTTTTAGCAGGGTGGACCCCCTAATCAAGGTGGTAAATCTTCTCATCTTGCTTATCCTAACAAACATTGTTCTTATTGTGATAAGAAAGGCCATGTGGCTTCTGATTGTTGCTGGGCATGTCAATATGATGAGGAGCATGGAGTTACTACAAAGCAACCTCGCTCATCCAAAATCTTTCCTCCTTGTGATTATTGTGCACATACAGATCATCCATCTCATCGTTGTTATAAACCCAGATATGATGAAGAACGTTCTCAAGCTTATATTATTCAAAAAACTACAATTGATGATGATCATACTCATCAGGAGCTCGATTTCGTCCATCATGATATCTCTTCAGAAAAGGTACTTCATGTTCATGATGGTTCTCTACTCATCGCTGATTCAGATACCACTGGAAACATGACATACCAATTGCAATGGCTTCACAATTATCATTCTCTTCCTGTCAAGAAGTTTGTTTACCTTGCGGATGATATGACTTGTCAAGTCAAAGGAGTGGGTGATTTATATCTGGGGACTATTTCATCCACTAGAATATTAAGAGGAGTTCTTCATGTTCCAGATTTGCAAAGAAATCTTATTTCTCTTGCTTGTCTAGTTGATCTTGGTTTGTTTGTTGGCTTTGATCATAATCAATGTCATATAGAGAAAGATGGACATACTATAGAAATGGCTCCTCGACTTGGTAATCTATTTGAGCTATCATTGAACGATACGGTTGCAAATGTTTTTACTGCCCCTGGAGATGCAGATTGCAAAGTATGGCATCAACGATTTGCACACTCCGATTTTGCCAAAATTCTTGATCTTCATCATCATGGTCTTGTGCAAGGTATGGATCTTAAATCTCATCTACGTATGGGAATATGTGAGTATTGTGCACTTGGAAAACACCATCGTTTGCCTTTCCACACTTCTACTTCATCACATTCCTATGCTCTCTTGGATTTGGTTCATACCGATATTTGCGGTCCTTTTCCTGCCTCAAAGTCTCAATATCAATATTTTATAACTTTCATTGATGATTTCTCACGGTACACACATGTCTATCTTCTTCAACATAAGTCTAAGGCTTTATCTATATTTAAACAATACAAGATAAGTGTGGAGCTTCAAACTAGATTCTCTATAAAGACTCTTCGCAGTGACAATGGCGGTGAATATGTATCCAATCTATTTGATGACTTCTGTAAGGATCAAGGTATTCATCATGAGTTTAAAGTTCCTTATTCTCCTCAGTAAAATGGTGTTGCTGAGCACAAAATTTGCACTATTCTTAATAATATACGTTGCATGCTTATACACTCTCGTTTGTCTTGAAAGTTTTGGACTAAAGCACTTCTAACAGCCGTTTTTATTCAAAATCATCTTCCAACAACTGCACCTCTACTAGTAAAATTTCTATAACAATTTGGACAGGGAAGACACCTTCAATCTCTCACATTCGCACATTTGGCTGCATTGCTTATATTCATGTGCCCAAGGACACTCGACATAAGTTGGATCCTCCAGGTTTGAAGGTTATTTTTCTTGGCTATTCAGATCATTCCAAAGGTTACAAATTTTATGATCCTTCTACTCAAAAGGTTATCATTAGTCGTGATGCTATATTTGATGAGAATATTATGGGTGGCACATGGTCGTCACATGTTTCACATGATACATAGTCTTTGCTTAGTGCATTTCCTTACTTGCTTTGTGAGTCTACTAATTCTGATGATCATAAACCTCCTTCACCTCCAAAGAAGATTGATGAAAATTTGGAGATATATGTCGATCTTCCTATTGAGATAGAGCATGGATTCTATTCTATTGAATATGATGTCTTTGATGATGCTATGTCTATCCATGAGGATCCAATATCGTATATGGAAGCTATCAATTGGTCTCAAAGGGATCAATGGCAAGGAGCTATGCAAGCTGAGTACGATTCTTTAATCTCCAAAGGTACATGGATTCTTACTGACTCCCCCCAAATCGTGTTCCTATCAAATGTAAACGGGTTTATAAAACCAAGATCAAAGCTGATGGCTTGTTTGATAAGTTCAAAGCATGACTTGTTGCAAAAGGTTACTCGCAGATTGCAGGAGTAGATTATCAAGAAACATTTTCTCCTGTTGTGCGCTCCACAACTGTTCGTATGCTTTTGGCTTTTGCAACACTATTTGATCTAGAAATTCACCAAATGGATGTGAAAACAACTTTTCTCAATGGAGATCTTGAAGAAGAAATCTATATGGAGCAACCTGAAGGTTTTATGATTGCAAGAAAGGAGCATCTTGTATGTGAGCTTCATCGTGCATTATATGGATTGAAGCAAGCCTCTCGTGCTTGGTATATTAAGATTGATCAGCTCCTCACATCTAAAGGTTTTTTTGCATGTTTTGCTGACCCAAATCTTTACATCAAAAGGGAGGACAAATGTTTTATTATTCTTTCTCTATATGTTGATGATACTATTCTTGTGTCAAATAATATTGCTTTCTCGGATGCTATGAAGAAGCTTTTATCGACTGCATTTAAAATGGTGGATCTTGGTGAGATACATTCTTGTTTGGGTATTCAAGTTCAACGACACCGACAAGAAGGCATTCTTCTTTTTCACCAGACAAAGTTTATTAATGATATTGTTGAGAAGTTTGGGTTGACAAATGCACACTCTGCCAACACTTCCATTCTTTCAAGCTCTACCAAGGCTAACTTTTTGGGGCAGTATCTTTCTTCCCCTTCTACTATTCATTGTAGTGTTGCAAAACGTATTCTTAAGTACCTCAAGGGTACTAAGGAGTTTGGTCTTATTTATCGTTGTTGAGAGGATTCTTCTTTATCTTCTTCAACTTCTCTTGATCTTATTGGATATACAGATGTTGATTGGGCAAGCTCACATTTATCCATGCGATCTACAAGTGGGAATTATCTCTTTGTAAATGGATGTTTGGTTTCTTGGTCTAGCAAGAAACAACGATGTGTTGCGGTTTCTACAACTGAGGTCGAATATGCTGCTGCATCATTAGCAGCTCACGAGCTAGTTTGGCTTCGACAACTACTTGCAGATTTGGGATATCCTTCATCATCTAGTACACCTCTTCGATGTGATAACCAAAGTGCTATTAGTCTTACCAAAGACTATATACAACATAGTAAATCAAAGCATATTGCTATTCATTATCATTATGTTTGACATGAAGTCAAGAAAGGTTCCATTATGGTGGAGCATTGTCCTAGTGATCAAATGGTTGCAGACATCTTCACAAAAGCTCTTAGTGAAGCTCGCTTTAGCTCATTAAGACATGCACTTGGTATTGTTCCAAGTTCTTGTCTCATTGATTGAGGCATGTATCATTGTATTCAAGAAAACTTTATAGTAAATCATTTTTGTATCGTAGGTATGTGTAGGGGCTCGGGTTTTTCCATTGTTCTCCCCAAGGGTTTTTTCACTCGTAGCCAGAGACCTTTGTTTGAGTGGGGATGTTACAACTATATATATCATCTCTCACTTGACTTGGGTCTTGCCTATATATACTCACCTATATATACTAACTCTATATCAATATGAATCATTCTTTGGGAGCATGTCTTGTGTATCTCTCTCGTACTCTCCCTCTCTCTAAACATGGCCCCTGGTCCTTGTTAACTACAATATAGCGCCATGGCTTTCCACCAAGAAAGGACACCTTTTGCTCAGCTTGCTTGTGCCTGGACGATACAAAGTCAAGAATATGGATGTCTACCTCTCTCCACTAATTGATGAGCTAAAGGAGTTGTGGGAGGGAATTGTATTGGAGGACATGAGCAAACATATTGGTAGGCGATCCGCAACTATAAGGGCAATTCTTATGTGGACCATGTATGACTTTCCAGGTTATGGAGAATGCTCTTGTAAAGCATGTTTTCTTATTTTGCTAGTTTTCTTTGAGTGATGTTGGTATTATGACATGCCTCATTGTACATGTGTGTTCTGCAGGGCTAATCACATCAGGTTACCATGCATGTCCTCTGTGTGGACCAAGGTTGGATTCCCCTATGTCAAAATCTATGAAGAAGATGGTATTTAAGGAACATCGGGCTTTTTTGCCAGAGGGTCATGTCATGAGAGAAGGATTTCTTGGTTGCCCTCCTGTGAGAATGAACGCACTGAGCTGGTTTGATCGCAGGATGGTGGACCAAGACTCGCTTCCCAGTGGAATGTGATGCTTCTCAATTTTCTATGAGCTGACTTATTGGGAAAAACTGAAGATTAAACACCTTTTAGATCCCATGCACATTTTTAAGAATGTGGGTAGCTTGCTATGGGACCACCTCACTGGGCAGCGAGACACACTAGGAGCGAGGATGGATTTGAAAGCAGTGGGAAAGATGGAACCATATTGGCCTGTAAGTGGTGTCGACGGTCGAGTGCAATTGCCGCACGCTCCTTGGGTTTTGTCTGGCAATGAAGTGCGATGAGTAAAGGAAAACATCAAGTCCTTTCGCACGCTGATTGGCCTAATGCATTCTCTCAAGACAGCATTCACAAAGGATGACCAACTGACAGGACTCAAATCCCATGATTGGCATAAGATGTGTCAGGTATGTACGGTATGAGGCTGTGTATGGCATGATTCTGCATATTAGATTTCAGAATCTCTGTTTGTTTATACACAATGTTATGATCATGGTTTTCACAGTTTGTATTGCCGATCGCAATCGCGGGGTCTCTGACATGGGAAGTATGGACATCCATTTACAAATTATCCGAGTTGGTTCAGTTTCTCTCCCAAAAAGAGATTCACACATCATTGATTGAATCTGCGAAATGCATGGCAGTAGAGATTGCTTGTCTTTTGGAGAAGTATCTTCCGACTAGTATGCTCACGATAAAAACCCATCTTCTAGTGCATATTGTAGATGAATTGTAGGTTGCAGGTCCAATCCATACTCGATGGATGTTTTTCATTGAACGGTTCATGAAGACCTTAAAGGGATTTATGCGACAACGGGCTCGTCCTAAGGGTAGCATGGCTGAAGGTTGGTTAGTGTCAAAGGCCTTGGTGTACATTTCTGAGTGGTTGTCCACTGTGGACCGAGACAAAGGCTTGATATGGTCACTTGAGGAGGATGATCGTCTGAATGGAGATGTCCTAGTGGGAAACGGAATAGAGAAGAAGATGGACGCATCCATGGAGTCCAAGGTGAACCGATTTTGTATGCTGCATAATGCTACGATGGAGAAGTGGCTACAATTGTATGAGGATGCTCGCGCTGAGTGAGAGTCTGCAAGATCTGACTTTCGACGGGGAGCATGCGGCAACGGCCCATTCGATATCCGAAGGGCTTAGAGGAGATGCCTCTACTCATGTCCACTAGATGGCTACATGAGGCCCTAACCAAAGCATCTCAAGATGGAGAAACAGTTACTAAAGAAGAGTGGGACTTCTCACGTGGATGGAATCCCAAGGTATGCAATCCCAAGAAATTACAATCTATACTGCAAATCGCAACTAATATACTTGTTCTTCTCCCAGTATAAGGTGCCATCTATACGACATTTCAAAGTAGAGCACATCGACAAGTTACGCTCGACAATGGATTGTGGAGTGATGGCAAAGTTTGAACAGGAAAGCCGACGATGTGCCACAGATGCAAACTATGTAGTTGTAGAGATGGAGTATTTCGGATGTTTAGAGAGTATCCTTGCAGTGGACTATCAAAGTTTCTCCATTACCATATTTTATGTGCAATGGTTAAAGGTTACTCTCGAAGGAGCAGGTGCAACTGTTCGGTGAGGGCTGAGTGGCTTTGTTGAGATTGACTCAACAAAGAAGTGGACCGATTTGAGTGATACATTTGTTTTGCCAAATCACTGTGAGCAGGTAAGCGTCCCTAATACTTGATGCGCTTTAGCAATCTCAAAGTGGACTTTTATACTAATCATAATATGGATCAGGTCATTTTTTTCCCTAATCCGCAACAACCTCAATGGTGGTATGTCATTCCCATGACATCTAGGAGTATCCCAATGTTTGCCCGAACCCCCATACCGATCGTAGAAGAGACACCTTTAATAGTGGCAATGATAGAAGGCATACAAGAAACTAGGATGAAATGCCTGGAGGACCAAGACATCTCACCTATGGAGATAGAGGATGGGTTTTTTGAAAATGAAGCAGAGTCCTTATTTTGTGGAGAATTTTGTATAGACCTTCCGGTGTATATTGAGCTATGTCAAGATGAGATTGTGGAACCCTAAACAAAAGTGACTCGATCAAAACGTTCCTCCCACTACATCATGTCCACTTTTTGCAAATCGGTTAGGACAGTTTGTATGTTTTTGGAGTATCGTATTTTGTATTATCTAATTTTTATTATTATTTTAAAATGAATTCTTACAAATTAAGTCTTAGTTTTATTATGTCTTGCAATTCATTATCAGATTGACTTATTTTTCCTTGTATGTGCAGGTTTAGGATTTGGGCACGGACAGCAGGATAAGCTGGGATTTTACAGACGACAACATCGACGTGATGCTAGCGCATTTCTCATTGGAGCAGCTAGCACGGGTCAGAGATAGAGCCGATGAATAGCTTTCCCATTCCACCTCAGCACGATCAGTAGACTCTACACGGTCCGATGCGTCGCTCTCCAGTAGGCGCAGTCGTAGGTCTCGCTTTGCTTCAGAGTCATGTGGTTGATGAGGAGGTAGCTCCTGTTATGGGGACGCGGATGCAGTCTCCCCCACTCACATTGCCACTAGGGAGTCAACACCGTCTTTCACTGGCGGTGGCGGGCAGACGTCTACTGCTCCCACTCCTTCAGGCACCCCACCGATCACTCCCACTCCTTCACGCACCCCACCGATCACTCCCAGGGCCGACAAGAAGTACACGAAACCCACTCCTCCAGGTATGTATTTTCGCATGAAGATTTTCGCAGTAGCACTTATCAATTCAAATTGTGTTTAACACATTTGTATTAATGTCTTGAAAGTATCCGTTTGCAAAATCTTGCAAGTTACTCGTATCTCATAGATAAGGCCTCTGGCCATTTATACATGAATGATGATGGAAAAGCTGTCATCTCTAGAATGCATGAGTTGTGCCAACAAGTATTTTGGCACAACATTACAGACAAGTGGAAGGAGATCCCAGATGCCAGTAAGGAGTACATAATCGATACATTGTATCGAGAGTTCCCTTAGCCCTCTAGCAATGATAGATTTTCGAGAGGGTGGATGATGATGCGTATGCGTGACTATCAGTTGCATAGGCAGTCTGATGCACACGAAGCAATCAAGCAGGGGAAATCGAAGCCGGAGTGGCTGGATACAGAGGATTGGAGTAATCTCTAGGATGAGGCAACATCCACTCCAAACAAGTGAAAGCAGCAGAAGGATGCAGCAAAGGCATGCTTGGACGCAGGATTGATGCATCACCTTGGTAATGGCGGCCACGCAACATTCGTGACAGATTTTGTAAGTATTAATAGGGTAGAGTACTCTAATTTAATGACATCCATGTTGATGTATGTATTTTGAACATGAATCTCAAGTACGTTTTTTTTCAATGTTTGTGTGCCACAACAAGGTTTTACGAATCGCGACCCGACTGCACTTGAGGTAACATATGGGGAGAAGCATGGCTTGAGTGCCCTGATCGAGAAGCTCTATGCTCGCGAAGGACCACTAAGTAGTAATAAATATCATTCCTAATTTGAGAAATCTGTCATTATATGTCAGTTTGTATTTGGTACTCACAATTATATATGCATTTGCTGTTGCAGACTCCCTTCGATATGCCACTACAGTGATATGAGTTTTCTGATGCCTCCCCATCTTGTATTATGTATGGCATTATGGCCTCTATCCTCCATATGTAATAGCAAAGTATATATGATTTGGACTTCTATCTTGTAGCATGACTCCATATTTGCTTTGTCGCAGTAGCACTTCTCAATTTAAGTTCTATTATTTTATTTATCAATGCAATGCACATTTCTATTAATTAATGTCATAAAGGTCCTTGTTTGCAAAGTCTTGTAATTATTTGGGATCGATTGTCTAACTTCTTTGACAGCAAGAATTGTCTCTTAGCCCTATGTGGCTCTAACTATGGCAGGGCTGCATCTGCAACTCTGCCACAAAAAAAAATTTATTCTCTCTAACCATCGGTATCAGCGTCGGAAAAGTATTCTGCAATCGTCGGTATTAGCATCGAAAATTTACTGTAACCGTCGCTATTTTTGTCGGTATTAGCGTCGGTATGTGCGTCGCTAAATAGCGACGCACATACCGACGATTTTCTAGCGACGTTAATACCGATGCTAATACCGACGACGAGGAAAATTTTTATATATAAAGAAAACATTGTTATAGACATCGTTATAGCATGTATATGTTGTAGTGATTTTCCCTGAGGAACTCAAGGTATTTATTGATGATTTAGGGGTGGCCACCGTGAGAAAAAGGCAGTTGATTATTTTATGAAAATGTTTTGAGTGATGCAAACAATTTTGCATAGCTCTCAATCCGAGGAAGTGCATTTCTAGCATACCTTATGGGCTCCTACTAGGCCATGTAGTTAGCTCGGTAGGGATTGCGACGGATCCTGAAAAGATCAAAGCTATAGTCACCATGAGTCTGCCACATACCCCCAAAGAAGTCCATAGATTTCTGTTGTCAGTTGGATCTTATCGATGGTTCATAAATGCTTTGGCAAAAAGAACATTGGCAATGACAAATCTAATATCCTTTAACTATTTATTTATGTGGAGTGACCCTTGTAAGGAGGCTTTCGAGGATGTAAAGCAAAAACTGGCAAGAGCACCTGTGCTAAAAGCACCAAAGACGGGTGAAATTTTTTATATCTTTTCAACAGCTACAATGCATAGCATTAGTTGTTGTTTAGCGCAGATGTGGGAAGAGAAGTGGTATCACCCAATTGATTTTGCTAGTCGAAAGTTGGGTGTATCCAAAATTAATTATACTTATATGGAAAAGTTGTGCCTTGGGATGGTCTTTGCAGCTAAAAAATTCAGGCACTACATCCTTTATGAGAAGGTTATCATATATACAAAGGCAGAAGGGCTATGACTGTTGATGAACAAATTATAGTCACCTGTTCCTGTACCAAAGTGGTTAATCACTTTGCAGGAGTTTGACATTGAGGTTAAGAGCAAGCCACCTAGGTTTCAAGGTATCGTAGAGTGCCTTGTGGACTTTGGGGAGCCAAAGGAAGCTCTGGCTAAAGGCAGTGATTGGGACTCATTGTTCAAGATTGACAGGGCATCTATTCCCTCATGGTATGTGGCAATAACACATTATCTGTTGACGGGAGAGACTACAGATGGTCTATCAAAGTAAGAAAAGTGAAAGATCAAGAAGCAAGCTTTAAAATTCACAATAATGGCAAGCACATTGTATCGGCAAGGGGTAGACGATATCTACCACCGATGTGTAATGCTTGATGAGGTCCCTTTCATCTTAGAAGAGTGCCATGACTCTACTTGCGGAGGTCATTTCATTGGGTGGCTAACTGGGCAAAAAGCCTTAAGGACGGGATATTGGTAGCCGACCATTTTCTAGGATGTATTCTAGGTTAAAAGATGTGACATTTGTCAAGGACATGATAGCCGAGAGAATAGGAAACAACAACTCACTCCTATTATGGCGATCCTTCCATTCGAGAAGTGGGGGATCGACTTTGTGGGCACTATTACTCCATCGTCCACTACACAGAAAAGATATATTATAGTAGCAACTGATTATTTTACTGTGTGTTCGGAAGCACGTGCACGGAAAGACGATGCAAAGGAAACCACCAGTTTCCCATTGGAGCAAATAGTACATCAATTTGGTCCACCAAAAGAAATAGTATCAAACCGTGGAACCCATTTTTTGACCAAGGTGATTAAAAGCCTGACTTAAGCATGAAAAATTCAGCATAATAAGACAACCCCCTATAATCAGCAAGAAAATGGATAAATTGAAAGTACCAATAAGCATCTTGTGGGTATCCTATCCAAGATAGTCTCCAAAAAGAATAAGTCCACAGCTGATCCCATCTAGTAAAGCCCTTACTAGCTGATCTACAGTGAGCAGAATTTAAGAATAAGGTTAATCTTAATAAGATAAAACCTTATTTTTTTTTAGTATGCTAACATGCTAAATGCATTGCAGGTCCATGCTAAGGCTGATTTGAGACCTGCACGAGAGCTTAAACTGGTTGATGGGGCGGTTAATTCCTTATTTGGAGCACCCATATCTCAAGCAAAGATATCATCAGAGAAAGCTCATCTGGTGGAGTAAACGCTTTAAAGTGGTTGAGCAAGACGACAATACATTCATTTGGGAGATTAAGGTCACTATTTGCAGATTTTGATGAGCGTCCCTGTAGTCTTTAATGGCGAAGGTGGGATGGAGCCGTCAATTCATTCTCTCAATATGTTGAATTTTGACTATCATAATTACGAATAGGGGAGTTCTGGATGGCTCGCTATGTAAACCCATTACGTACACATTATACTTTGATGGGGCGTTCATGGGTCCTAATAAAAAAAGGAGTGTTGGAGTAGTTATCCGAGATCCCTGATGTAGAGTTACAATGAAATTAGCTGCCTATCTCAGGGTAGGATTCACTAACAACATGGCGGAACATAAATCCATGATTATGGGATTGAATGTTGCCAAGAAAGGTGGTATTCGATAGTTGTTAGTAAAAGGGGATTCACAAACTGATCTTAAATCAACTCAATGAGACATATACAATCCGGAATCCTATCCTTCGTATGGATCATCGAACTGCTATAACCCTACTTGATGAATTTGAGAGCGTATCTCTTCAGTTAATTCCACGTTCTTGGAATCAGTTTGCAAAATCACTAGCCAATTTTGCTTATGAAGAGGACCTCTTCTTCAACTGTGGTCCTAGTCCGGATGTTGCTCTTGATAATGAGATAGGACATGGTCACGTGTGGGGAATGTTATCAGACCATGCATTATATGACAGGCGATAGTTGATTTGGGTAATGCAAAGAGTAGCCGAGACCCATCTACCACTATTATCCTACGCCCATAGGTTGGTCAGACAACATGTTATGCATACGCCTCTTGCTATATATGGAGGAGGTATGGATGACAACTTGATGCATTTAGTTTAGGGCTGAGAGCCCTATTTTTCCCCTTGGAATAGAGCATATTTTCGTACATCTTCCTTCTTCTAAGGAGGGATCTATATGAGCTAATTTGTTTGATTTCTTTAGGCCAAGAGGGCTAGTTGTTTTAAGGTTTTAATGTTTGATTTCTTTAGGCCAAGAGGGCCAGTTTTTTTAAGGCTTTAATGTTTGATTTCTTTAGGCCAAGAGGGCCCTATGTCTGTTTGGTGCAGGTATGGTTAATGGTTAGTTGTTTTAGTGATTGCAACATACATGTTTATGAAGTCGCTGGAGGGAACCTATGCTGTGAAGGAGCTTCTTGTGGCCATTCCAGGTGGTTTCATCCCCTTTTTGAGTCTTTGTCCTTAAGCAATTAATGATATATATGCCTATGAGGGAGACTTTCTTTTGTTTATTGGGGATCGGCAATTGAGGCATGAAGTCCCAGGTTTAGGTTATGTATGTCTATGGGAAGTTTGAGTAGTCATTGAATCCTGCAAAGGCATTGTCAGGCATTGAAAGACATGTTTTCAAATGAATTTCTAGTGGCCCTGTTGTGTTGACCTGCTTGGCGGTCATTTTAGGAGTTTTTGTTAGTTGTGATGCAGTTAGAAAAGCCTACTAAAACCACCCGAAAGGGAAAACCCTAAATATTTGAAAGAAAGTATATGAATATACAGAGGTGTGTAAAAAGGGATTCTAACTCCTAAAGCAATAAAATAGAAAAAAAAGAAAAATCCTCGAGCAGTTGTTTATCACCCTATGAAGGCTTGATAGGTTCTTGGGGACGAGTCTGACCTAGGGCTGATGCCTTGTCTTCCTAACGATGGCATCTAGCTGGAAAAATAAGAATAGAAGAAGGTTGGACTGAAAATAAATATGAGTGTTAGAAAAGGATTAAGTGTCGCCTTACAAGGGTTTGGTAGGTTCTTGGGTACCGAGATAGGACTACACTCAACTCCCTCCCACCCAAGTGTGGAAAATAAGAGGCTAAAGGACCCATGTGCTACAAGATAATATTTGTTGATCAGACTATAGGAGTCCTCACCTAATAGGAGCTCCTAATTGAGTTGTCCCTGGTAAGGTCGGTAGTTCAGGCCACCACTTAGGATTCCCTCTTTGATAGATCTTTTTAGCTTGGTTGTGTTGGAACAGTTGGTTAGTGACTATCTTTAGGCTTTTTATCAGATTATGCTAGGTCTACTCCTCATGGATTTCATGCCTTGGTTTTGTCAGGGGGTAGGGTGAGAGCTATGATGTGTTTTGATGCGTATCTATTTTGTATCAACTTGATGCTCTTTACGATTGTGCTGTGCAAATCTGTTCGTGGGATTCGACAGGCTGAGTTGCCCTATCATGTGGTTGCTAATGACAAATGATTTTTGACACTGAGAAGTGCTTAAAAATAGCCAAAAATTCTGAATTTCAAGAAAAAAATAAACTTCGTTGAGGGCGATAGCTACAATCAATATGATTTTAAGTGGCAATGCGCAAAAAGTGCTTTAAACACCCACTAGACAGTGGTCAGTGAATTTTCATAGTTTTTCAGACTGTCAGACAGGACTTTTGTATATGTCAGTAGTGGGGGACTTTGAGACGGACGCCTGGGAATTTTCAAAAGCTAATTCGGAGGCTGTATGATCGAATGGGGTGCCCGGGAGGTCAAGACCCAAAAGGTCAAGTGGAAATGGACTTGAGAGGTCCTAAAGGATGTGACATTTGGGAGCTCCCTTTGGGGGCCCAACCAAACTTGATTTTCATGGGGAGGGGCCATTTTTTTCGGTCGTTGATCAGGGGGAAGGTGCCATGAAGACCACTCCGATTTTTGTGGGAGAGGGGCTATGGTGGCTGCAAACAACCCCCTCAATTGATTTGATGCCCGATCTACATTCTTCCTATGCTTCCTATTGCTTATCTTCACTCCTCCAATGGCTACCCGGTTGTTGAGATACAAAATTAGTATTTCTCTCTTCTTCCTCTCTCTCCCCTTAAGAGGCAGTTCATGCCCATGAAGAAGATTAAAGACTGCTTATCTGGCATGGTATCGGATCACTCCTAGATTGGTGGAGGGCTAGAGTTTATTGTTTGTATGTGGGCTAAGCCTTGAATGAAGGCTGATCTATAGTCCCACATCAGTTTTTAAAACCCGCAATTCTATTTTACAAAGGAAAATTGCTTGTTTTTGACATTTGATTGAGCCAATGTTGTTCTTATGGAGTGAAAATTGGTAGAAATGTTGTCCATTGTTTGCTCAATGCTTGCATGATGGAAAAATCAAGAAACATAAAGCCAAAATGCTGGAAATAAATTTTTGAAACTCGTAAAACATCGATTTTATGATAAAAATAGGATTTTTGGTGTTTTCGGGTGGGATAAACCAATACTCATGGGATAAAATGCTAATAAAATCTATATTGTTGTTGTTTTAAAAATGAAGAGCCATAGATCTGAAAATATATCAAATTTTTATTGAAAAAATAGAGAAAAGTAGAGAAAAATGAGAGAAAATAAGATGAAAAATAGGAATATACCTTAGAAAAATACAACAAAATATAATAAGTGGTTGTGGATGTATGGTTGGGCAAAGCATGAGGTTTGGCCTTAGTTTTCCTTATCTTTTTGTCACAGTATGTGTTTTATCACTTTTTATACGTTGAACTATGACAAAATAACCTCTATACATTATGCAACGAAGCAAAACTTAAACGATGAGGGGGAGTAGGATTTTGTGCAACAGTTTGAGAGTTGAAATAATAAAAGTTCTAATAGGGTTTTTTTAATGCATAGCATTTAGGAAACGGTCTACTTGGAAATAATGGATCTAGTAGTACAAGATTCGCCTTGGTGCTAGATTCTTACAACAAAGCATACAAGTATTGGTTGGAATTCATGGAAAGATTATTTGTGTACTACCAGCTAGGCTCATTTTGAAACATAATTGTTTGTGCGCAATGAGACATCCACTATTGCATTGATCATACATGTGGTATCAACTCCTAGAAATGCATAGCAATTATTTGAATTATAGTTGACCCATGTTTAAGAGGGTGAGATTCCCCTTGCCACAGGATAGGTGTTCGTTTCATAGGGGAAAATTATTGGTGAGAAATATGGTATCTCCTGGATCTCGCTGACAAAGAGAGGAGTTTTGTGTAAATGTATTTATATGTAAAAGCAGCACATCTAGGGGCCAATCCCCAAGATGTAGGAGAACATCCAAGAAGCGCTCCAAGAAGAACATCCATTGCGTATGGACAGGTCCAGCAATCTCCACTTCATATACAAGATGCATAAGAAGGTGGATTTGTATCATGAGCATGCTGGTGGGCAGGTATTTCTCAAAGAGACAGACCGTCTCCATTACTTCCCACCTCGCAGATTCAATAGAGGACGTCTTAATCTCCTTCTATGAGATCCATTGCACCAAAGTCGACAACCTATAAATGACCCCGTGTATTTTTGAAGTAAGATATCCTACGATCGTGATCGGTAGTACAAACTACCATAAATGAGAAAACATTATGAATAATGGCTACATTCCAAATAGCAAAATGCCCACGCTAATTACAATCCATTCGTAGTACAAACCTAACATATCTTATGCCAATCATGGGATTTTAGCCCTGATAATTGGTCGTCTTTAGAAAATGCAGACCTAAGAGAATGCATCATACCCGTCGGAGTGCGGATAGACTTGATTACTTGCTTCACAATGCACTCTTCTTTAGTGGATAAAACCCAAGGAGCGCGAGGAAGCTGCACGTGACCATCAGCACTCGACTGCGGCCAAAGTGCCTCCATCTTACCTATCTTTTTCAAATCCATTCGTGCCCCTATAGTGTCTCTCTTTCCTTTGATATGGTCCCATAACAAGCTGCCCACATTCTTGAAAATATGCATGGGATCCAACAAGTGGTTGACTTGTAAAAGGGTCCAATATGGCAACTCGTAGAAAACTGAGAACCATTGCATTCCATTTGGATGTGATTCTGCATGGACCATTTTCAGCACGTACCAGCTTGCGGCGTTCATACGTGTTGGAGGTCGTCCAAGGAAACCTTCCCTGAGTTCATGATCCTCCGGCAAGAAAGCAGCGTGTCCTTGATATATCATCTTCTTCATGGTTCATGACCTTCGGGAGTCTAACTGTGGCCCGCACAATGGACATCATGATAACCTAAGATTACCAGACATGTTCCAACACCACGATCTAGTGGATACTTGCTTGAACGAGATAAAATATAGATATTACCAGCGAGAACGAAGGCCTGCTCACCTGAGCACTCTCGGAATCCCAAAAAGTCATGCATCGTCTACATGAGAATGGCTCGAATATTGACTGACCGTCAATCATCGTGCCTGCTCATATCTTGCACGGTGACCCTCTCCTCCCACAAAATCTTAAGCTCATCGATTAATGGACAAAGGTACATGTCCATATTTTTGACTTTGTAGCAGCCGGGGACGAGCAAGCTAAGGATGAGATGTCCTTTCTTCGTAGAAAGCCATGGAGGGATATTGTAGCTGACAAGGACTATAGGCCACATACTGTAAGAAGTTGATCGCAGACCGAATGGGCTCATGCCATCCATTGCAAGACCGAGCCGAAGATTCCTTAGCTCTCAGACAAAGACTGGGAAGGTAGAGTCAATGTGGCTCCATGAGCGTGAGTCTGCTGATATTTGTTGAACTCCATCCGTAGACCTATCCTATGCATGCCACGTTGTCAAGCTTGCCATGCCAGACATATGAAACATGTGGTTTATGGGGGGGATAAGCGAAAAGTATCTAAGAACTTTTTGAGGGATGGTTTGCCCTTGCAAGTCCTATCGATACCTGTGAGCACCACACTTTGGACACATCTCCATAGTCTCGTATTCTCCTCAAAACAGTATGTAATCATTGATATATGCATGGATGTTGTTGTAGTCCATGCCAAGCTTCTGTAAAACATATCGTGCATCATCACGAGACTCAGATATGTTATTTGCAGGTGGTAATATATGATATTTCAATAACCTGAAAAAAATCATAAAACACCGTGAAAAAGCACAAATGTTTGTAATAATAGTGCCAAAAAAAAAACTCAATAAATCGTATGTACAAGGCACCTAAACAATTCGGTCACACTTGTATCGCTCCACCCATATTTTGCTTGCACACTTAAGAGTGCAAGTAGTTTCTTCAGCCGAGATACTTGACACCCATCATATAATGGTATGGATGCTTCCTCTCTAAGCACATCAGAAGTCTCGACATCCATGGGAATCAATGCATCGATCATTACCTCCATCTCAGGCTCCAAGATTGTAGGTAGGTCTGGAAGGTTGCCTGTCTCCTCTATCATTGATGGTATAGATTGGCCTTGTGAGTTGTGGATTGGCTCTTGCACTCCATCCATCGCACACCCACGTACTCTTCTAATTGGCCGCAAAGGGTGCACTCCCCCTTGGGACGAGACATCACCTCCCTGGATAGAAAATTTGCCAGTGAGACCCAATCTTATTGTATATGGTATTCAATTAGCTTGCGAGTACAATGCATGATTGATATTAACTTCAAATTATTGTTTGTTGAAAATCCACAATCGCCTGATCAATGATCTCAGATTGAAACTTGCCAAATCGTCGTACGTGTTCTATAGACAATCAGCGTTTTCGTCTAATTGCCAGCTTGCATTGAGAGCAAGGACATGGGACACACTGATTAAGATACGCCTCACGATCTTGAACAATAGGGCCTTCTTCATTTTTCATTTTGTCTACGTTACAACAAACAATTTGTTTTTGTTATCATTCTTTTCTTTTCTTAGATTGTTATCCTCTCCTTCCATCTCTCTCTCTCTTTTTCTATGACCTAGCATATAGTATCATAGAACACTAGTATTTAGTACCTAGTACTCAGTACCTAGCACATAATATTTCGTTTTCTCTCTTCCTCTCCCTCTCTCATTTCCTCTCCCTCCCTCGCCCTCACCCTCTCTTTCTCTCTTTCCCTATTAGGTTTAATGATATTTCTAATTTTCTCTCTACTCTCTCTCTCATTTTCTTTTCTCTCTCCTCTCTCTCTCATTCCTTTTCTCTCTCCTCTCCCTCTTTCATTTCCTCTCTCTCTCTCGCCCTCACCCTCTCTTTCTCTCTTTCCCTATTAGGTTTAATGGTTTTTCTCTCTTTTTCTCTCTCCTCTCTCTCTCTCATTTTTTTCTCTCTCCTCTCCCTCTCTCATTTCATTTTCTCTCTTCCTCTCCCTCCCTCGTCCTCACCCTCTCTTTCTCTCTTTCCCTATTAGGTTTAATGATATTTCTTTTTTTCTCTCTCCTCTCTCTCTCTCATTTCCTTTTCTCTCTCCTCTCCCTCTCATTCCTCTCCCTCCCTCTCTCTTTTTCTCTCTCCTCTCCCTCTCTCATTTCCTCTCCCTCCCTCGCCCTTACCCTCTCTTTCTCTCTTTCCCTATTAGGTTTAATGGTTTTTCACTCTCCTCTCTCTCTCATTTTTTCTCTCTCCTCTCCCTCTCTCATTTCCTCTCCCTCCCTCGTCCTCACCCTCTCTTTCTATCTCTCTTTCCCTATTAGGTTTAATGATTTTTCTCTTTTTCTCTCTCCTCTCTCTCTCTCTCATTTTTTCTCTCTCCTCTCCCTCTCTCATTTACCTTTCTCTCTTTCTCTCCCTCTCTCATTTCCTATCCCTTCCTCACCTTGGCCCTCTCTTTTTCTCTTTCTCTATTATTTTTAATAATTTTTTCTATTTTTCTCTCTCCTCTCCCTGTCTCATTTTCCTTTCTTTCTTTCTCTCCCTCTCTCACTTCCTCTCCCTCCCTCACCCTGACTCTCTCTTTCTCTATTTTTCCATTAGGTTTAATGATCTTTCTCTCTTTTTCTCTCTCCTTTCTCTCATTCCTTTTTCTCTCTCCTCTCCCTCTCTCATTTTCTTTTCTCTCTTCCTCTCCCTCTCTCATTTCCTCTCCCTCCCTCGCCCTCACCCTCACCCACACCCTCTCTTTCTCTATTTGCCTATTATGCTTAACATCTTATCTCTTTTTCTCTCTCCTCTCATTCTCTCTTTTTTTCTCTCTCCTCTCCCTCTCTCATTCCCTCTCCCTCTCCCTCTCTCATTTCCTCTCCCCCTCCCTCTCCTTCTCTTTAATTTCCCTCTCTTTCTCCCTCTCCCTCTCCCTCATTTCTTCTCCCTCTCTCATTACATACAAATTATACAAAAAATAAATAAATAAGAGAGAGAATACACTCTCCCTACCTCTCGTTCTTCCATTTCCTTCCTCTCCCTCTCGCTCCCTTTCCCTCTCTCCCTCTCCCTCTCTCATTTCCTCCCCATCCCTCTCCCTCTCCCTCTCCCTCTCCCTCTCTTTCTCTTTCTCTTTCTCTTTCCCTCCCTCTCTCATTTCCTCCCCCCTCCCTCTCCCTCTCTTTCTCTTTCTCTTTCTCTCTCCCTCTCTCATTCCCTCTCTTACTTCCTTCCTCTCCCTCTCTCATTTCCTCCCCCTCCCTCTCCCATTTCCTCTCTCTCTCTCTCTTTAATTTCACTCTCTTTCTCCCTCTCCCTCTCCCTCATTTCTTCTCCCTCTCTCATTATATACAAATTATACAAAAAATAAATAAAAAAGAGAGAATACACTCTCCCTCTCTCTCGTTCTCTCATTTCACCCCCCTCCCTCTTCCATTTCCTCCCTCTCCCTCTTCCTCCCTCCCCCTCCCATGGTGCTAAAGGGTATCGCTATTGATTAGAGTTTATATATCCTCGCTAAAATGGATCAGAATTTTATCTGAATCATGAGGGGTAATAATGCCAGGAGGCATATTACACGGTGGATTCCGTGCCACGGTGGATTCTGTGAGGTTTTACGGTGGATTTCGTAAACTTTGATTACCGGGGCTCATACACAATGTGGATTCTTTGTGCGAGAAGTTGATGGGGATGCCTATCCTTTTCGGCGTTTTGTTAATTTAGTGTGTACATGGGTGATTCCGCAAAATACATATTTAAATTAATAAACATTTATGAGTTTAGAGTATGCACTCATGATAAATTAAGGTTAGGATTGATTTCTAACCAATTGATTTATTTATGTAGTTGAAGACTGCTAGGTATTAACTTTTGTCGGTTTAATTGTATTATTTTACTAACAATTGTGAATGCTTCAGTTGATGTGTAGAGATAGCAGCAGTGGCGGTGGAAAGCATTGGAGGATAGCGTGTATTCCAGTTATTGTCAATATTTTGATGGGCGCATACCTTAGGCATGGCACCTATATTTTGTCGCGCCTATTTATCAAGGTGTTTGATATTTATTTATTATTTTTGTATGCGCATGGGCGCACGATTTAGATATTTGCACTTGGAAATTGTTTTGGGTATGCTTGACTTCTTGGGCGCCCACCCATTAGCTTTATTTCTATTTGGTACAAAAGCAAACTCAAAAGCCAAAAGCGTGCTATTTTGTAATTTGGGCTATTATTTGAGCTTGAAGATGATTAATACTAAAAATACATGCTTTGTGGAGCGCTCACACAAGGCATGGGGGGAGATTGCACCCAATTGGTCTCTTGTTCATGTCGTGCATGCTTTCTACATTGATTTGTGTGCAAAAAGTAGAGTTCTTTTATTCTTGGGGACCTTTTGACACTCACTATGCGTGCTTACGACATCCGATCTGTGCACCAGTGGTATCAGAGAGAAGCTGAGATCGAGATCTTCCAATTGCTTACTATCTTGCGCGAAGGCGGAGCTCCTGGAACAAACAAGCTCTACACTGAGTTTCATCGCGAAGGGCCTGACGGTCAAGAACCTCTATCTGCAGCCTGTGATGGCGAAGGACTGGCCTGAGGAGGCGGAGCACCACAAGGAAAGCTCCTTCTACAAGTCGTTTTTCAATAGATAGTAAACTCTTCTTCCATATCTCAAAAAAGTTGAAAATCTTAAGTCAAAGCTTAAGTAAGCTTAATAAGAAAGCTAAGGCCCCACAATTTTATAATCGGTGGCAACGACATTTTCTGTTTGAGACGACGGTGAAAAAACGGCCCCCCTCCTAAATCAAATTCGTTGGCAAACAAACTTAAGTCTTCTAAAGCTTAAGTCAATTAAGCTTAAAAGAAGCTTAATCATCTAAATCTTTCAAGCTTGCTTACTTCTGCAAGTCTTGTAAGTCCACAGAAGTCAAAACAAACTTACTTCAACCATTCCCATAAAGACTGCTCCTGCGTAGAAGCACAGAGTTCGTGTATTGCTCTCTGGAAGACTCTATTCATACACCAGACTTGCTGAACCAGTTTCAGCAAATGCAGAAGGTCATATGCAGTTCATACGCAGTTCCTACAAAGACAACAAATCCCGCAATTGCAAAAGACAAAGACCGTAAAAGCCAAACAAAATTTATAAGCCTTGTATACCCAACTTTGAGCTACGCTCATCCTGCTAATGAGATTTTGAGAGTGTGAGGTCTTTTGGATTTTTACAGGATGATGGAACAAAATATGGACGATTTAATGGCTGAAGGTGATTCACCCGAACCAACGATGGAACAAAAATTGGATTTAATTATGATGCAGCTTGATGAAGAACGAAGAGCCCGACAAGCTTTGCAAGTTCAATTGGCCAATCTACAATGAACTACCATCGACAAAGATGGACCGCAACCCGAAGATCTTATACGACGTACCATCGATGCGACGCTCGAAGCTCAATCCATCCGGAAAGAAACAAAGATAAGTAAAAGAAATTTCAAATTTCGTACTTTCAATGGATCTCAAGATGGAAAGACTGTACTTGCATTTATCAGTCAGTTTGATGATTACTTTTATGAAGAGATATATGCTGAGAAAGACAAAATTAAATGAGTCACTAATCATTTAGTCGATCGAGCATCTTTATGGTACATTGTGGTTCGCAAGAGCATTGATTGTCCCACTACTTGGGAGAGTTTTCAAAAGACGTTTTTTGCAGAATTTCCTTCCTCCTCAATTCCATGAAAAAGCCATAAAGCAATGGGATCTTCTACAGCAAAGAGATCATGAACCTATTTCCCAATACATTGAACGTTTTTGGATTGCCCTACTGCAACTACGCATGCTCGAAGATGTACCTGAAGTGACTCACAAACGCAAGTTTATGTCTGGATTACTTGGACATTACTATGCTAAAGTCAATATGTTCAAGCCAACAACCCTTAAAGATGCAATTTCTTTGGCTCATGACACTGAAGACAAGATTCGAGGAAGAGACAAGCGTCCTCAACAATTTCAAGCTAATGGTAACTATGGTTCCAAGCAATTCAATTCAAATTTTAGAAGATTCAATCAAAGTCATTTTCTTCCATCTTCATTCCGTAAGTCTTGGACACGACCACATGCTTTGCCATCAAATACCAATCCAAACCCTAAGCCATCCTCACAGCCAAATCCCAATATTCCTAAACTTCTTGCCATTGCTAACAATGTATCTAAAGGCAAACCCATAGTTTGTTACAAATGCCATCAACCTGGACATCTAGCAGCCAATTGCCAATCAAAGAAACCACTTGTTCATATCAATTATCTTGGAGCAATGGAAGAAGAACGTGAGGAAATGCCTGGCTTTACAGAAGATGATGATGACATTGGTACTACTTCGGATACTTTGCCAGGTATGCCAACTCCACATTCTTTGTTGACAATGAAATGTTTTGTGCATGGTAAAGAAAAGATTATTTTGCATGATGATGGTAGCACACATGACTTTATTTATGCAAAGTTAGTGAAAGAATTGAAATTACAAACTGTTTCTACACATTATCACATTAAAGCAACATTCTTAGGTACGAGATGTAATGGAACACAAGAGGTGCATAACTTAGAAATTGAAATTGGTGAATATACTGAATGAAGGAATTTCCTAGTTGTACCTTTGTAGTCTAGTGATATTATCTTAGGTATGCCTTGGCGTCATCAGTATAATCCTAACCTAGATTATTCCACGCATTCAATTAAAATTTATTTTCAAGGAAAACAAATCATATTGCATGGTATGCACTCTTCTAATAATTTTCCACTGCTTACTCATACTCAAGCTAAACGTGTATTACGTAAAAGTAGAAAATCTTATTTAATTTGGGTGAATGAACTTCAAGCTAAAGAAAAACATATGAATCCTAGGCATACACAATTTCTTGCTCAATTTAAAGATTGTTTTGCTAATGATTTACCACCTAGACTACTACCTTTACGTCCTGAAGATCACAAAATAGATTTAATTCCTGGTACACAACCACCATGTAAAGCACCATATAGGCATAACCAAATTGAACATAAAGAAATTCAAAATCAAGTAGAAGAATTGCTAAACAGAGGATTAATTAGACCTAGTAGTTTTCCATTTGGCGCACCTATTTTACTGGTAAAGAAGAAGAATAATACTTATCGCATGTGCATTGCTTATCGTGCCCTGAATAAAATTACTGTTAAGAATAGATATCCAATATGATACAAGGAGGCATATTACAGGGTGGATTCTGTGCCACGATGGATTCCATGAGGTTTTACGGTGGATTCCGTAAACTTTGATTACTGAGGCTCATACACAAAGTGGATTCTTCGTATGAGAAGTTGATGGGAACGCCTATCCTTTTCGGGTGTTTTGTTAATTTAGTGTGTACATGGGTGATTCCATAGCGGGTGATTGCGCAAAATACATATTTAAATTAATAAATGTTTCTGAATTTAGAGTGCGCACTCGTGATAAATGAAGGTTAGGATTGATTTCTAACCAATTGATTTATTTATGTAGCTAAAGACTGCTAGGTATTCACTTTTTTCGGTTTAATTGTATTATTTTACTAACGATTGTGAATGCTTTAGTTGATGTTTAGAGATAGCAGCAGTGGTGGTGGAAAGCATTGGAGGATAACATGTATACCAGTTATCGTCAATATTTTGATGGGCGCATACCTTAGGCATGGCGTCTATTATTTGTCACGCCTATAAAAAATATATCATCTTTGAATCCCAAAGCATTCAATCCAATAGAGAATTTAGGTGATGAATCAATCCTTAACAAAGATACCTAGCCAATCTTGAGTATTTCAAGCTATGGCAACCTTTTCTCATGTTTCTCATGGGCAAATACCATCTAAGGAGGTTCCACAATGGGTCAAATACAAATCTTTTGGAAAGGGCCTTAAATAGGCTTAGTTGGGTTTAGAGAGAGCTAGTCCACTATTTGCATTGGTTAGTAGACTCTTCTCTTGAGGAAGATAGTGTATTCTCACAATATCACAAGATCATGCACTTAGTTGGTACCAACACAATGCAAAGTATAAATAATATAAATGAGGACTCTCATGAGAGAAACCACAATGGCATGGATATTTCTAGGACCCCCTCTTGATACTTAATAAATGCTATAACAACAAGTGATTGATGCTAGAAACATGAATGCTGGAGTCTTACATATACACTACATGTGTCTCAAAGACAACACAAGGAAGATTCATCAACTATGAAGCATGGCATAAGAAAACAACTCCCTACAAGTGGTAGCGCACAAATGTCCAATAGTTCCTCAAAGCTTCAAGAGGACCATTAAATAGTTGTAGCATTTGTAAGGCCACATAATATTGAAGAATATTGAAGCCTCAAGCTATTGATCATAGCAAAAACTAGACATGGATTCTAATATTTGTAGGTCACATATTTGTAAGTGATTCCAATATGGAAACTTTGCTTTATGTTTTGATCTAACACATGGGATGTGGACACAAGTAATATTTTTTGGCAATTGACATGGAAAAAATTGCACTCTAATTAGTCATGGAGGGCAAACTAGGCTTGATCGCCTCTATTTCAATGAGAGGGCATGTGGTATTTGTAATTGTTCTATATCAAGATTAAAGGTGCAATCAACCCTTGTAAGCAATATGAAGGATACAATGAGAGAATTGGAAGCTAGTTCTTGTAATGCATCAAAATTGTCTTACAAAAGCAAAAGGAGGATAGAACTATTTCTATCAAAGATGACCATATGCTATTGTAATTTAATAACCTCAAGTTGTTGCTATCAAAGATTTTAGCTTGTTACAATACCTTCACTTTCAAAAATCCAAATCCTATGAATACTGTTGCTTCATTAACTTGCCACCATAGATAGAAATGAGAAATGCTAAAACAATAAATAAAAAGGAATCAAATCCTCCATGATTGCTAGAGTGGGGCCTATTGCATCTAGAGGGCCCAAGATTACAATACATCCACATCACCCTGAATCTTTTGCCATGGAACTAGTGGCCAAAAAAATAGATATCAAGACCATATTTTATGTATTTCACTTCTCATGCTTCAACCCATTATTTTATGATACAAATATGATGAGCTCTATACATGTTGATAGTGATTATTACTAAGGTTTAGGCATTTGACCCTACAAATATAGGTTTCTACTTGGCAATATTTTTTGTCCTCTAGAACAAATGAAGTTAGCAGGTCCCTATGATTTAGCTCCTGTAGCTCAACATGTGAAGAATCAACATGCTCACCTTGATAGTCCTTGCACATAACCTTTTGTAGTCCCAAAACATTTTAGTATGGTGACTTGTTTTTCAATGTTTCTAGGCAAGCTTCAATTAAAACATTTAGTCCTAATTGACCTAGTATAGCATGTGTAAGATTTTCCTTCATTGAGGATGGTGGTAGTCAATGGTGAGGTTCAATTTCTTGTTCATGTACCAAAATTTCAGCTACTTATTTATTTTGGTTGGCCTTTTTGGTTTTATTATGATTGATCATGGAGACATCATGTGTGAGGCAAATGATTTGCTTCAATTTTTTGTCATGGCTAGAGACATTAGTTCATGTGCACTAAAGAATTTGACTACTACGAGAGACATAAGGTGATGTGAAGTTGCACTTATCCATCCAAAATAGAGATTCAAGTAGGCTTAATGGGAATTTAGGGGAGAGGCTATTGATGGAAAGGTGAAGCTCAACCATATTGCAAGAAATTTCAAGTAGGAATATTTGGATATTGTAGCTTACAAATATCTTATTCTAGCTTATGAATATGGTGTTATCTATTTGGCCAAATAAGGAAAGAAAGGGCTCAACAAAAGGTTACAACAAGTGAAATTGTAGAAAAATGTGCCATATGTATTTTGATTTTGGCAAAGAAGCATGCAAAGATTTTGACAAGAAATTGAATAGGTATGGGTGCTAAAATCATGTGGACTGCACAAAAAATGAAGATAGCTATTGGATTCTAGAGGGCTGAATCTTGAGGAAACTTTTTTAGATGATTGTAAAATCCATGAAGGAGATGGAAACATTCAAATGCAAGTTGAACGATGCTTGAAGATAATTTGGAAAGGATTTTTCTTCTGTGTGTGGCATCATCAATTATATGAAGAAAGTAACCTCCTAATCATGAGGGGCATTGATTGAGACTACACCTAGGTTTAACCATGAACTATACTCGGCATGTCGCTAGGAATCTTCGCAACACATGTATTAGGTATGTTATTTGTTGTACCTCTTTCACCTCTATGAGATTCTAGCTCGGCATTCCCTATCTTTTGTTAGACATTGTATCATTCTATGTAGAGATTTGAAATTGGAGGAAAGTGAATGTAAGATTGACTCAAGAGATGTGCATACTGCAAAGAAAAACCAATAATTGTAAATGCAACAAGTTTCCAATGTAAAGGATTCTTTTATCACTACAATGAGTTAGTGGGATGGTCTTTTTTTTCCCAATTCTGATTGGAGTGTTTGATGGTGGATACACTCTTGAAATAAGTACATGCATTAGGGCCACTAAATTTTTTTTCCCCTTGCTCATGTTTCAATACATTTGTAGAATGCATGTGGAGAATATACTCTCGGGGGGATCACTCATGAATATATGTATGTATAACGTAAGTTCAAAATAAGGGGTTTTAAAACACCATTTGTATAGATCTTTTACATTATACAAAAGGGTGTCATATAAAGGGGTTACTTACAGATTGAATAAAAAAGGGTTGTGTTTTATTCAAGAAAAATTCACAGATTAGGATATTTATAAATAGGCCATGAACGCAAGTTATATAGAGGATATATATATAGTGAACCCCCCGAGAATATACTCCCCTTTTATCATAGCTATGGAAGTACTCAAAAGAATTTCCAATGCAAGTTTGTGGCTACTACAAACTCCATTCAAAGGTCATTCACTAGCTTTAGTAGGGTCTGCAAAGGTAAATCACAACTAGATTATTATGCTTTTGTATACATGAGATTTTTTTTTTCATGCACAGTTTAAACAGAATATTAAATAACATAAATGTCTATCTAATGAAACTTGTTGAAATTTATTTTGCTCTTTAAGTAATAGAAGTTGAAAGCCACATGAGGAAAATATATGAATCCCAAATATTTACAACATAATTTTGCACATTTCTTTAATGATTCCATAGAAAATGAAATTTTATTTATTAGCAAATGATTTAACAGGTAGGTAGCAGGAGATTGGTTCCTCTTCTTGACTTGAAACAAGCTATGGGGAGGCAAGATATGTCTAATGTTTCTTAGTGGGCCAAACACTCAAGTGACTGCAAAATTGTAAGATCTTTCCTCAAGATGAAATTACATACCTTGAGGGAAATAAGTTGGGTTTTTACAACACACCTTTGGTATGGAAGAGTATGACAAGGGAGAACTTTGCATCTCTTACATATATTTAATTAACATGATTGAATGGAATGTTAATGTAGCAATCAAAAACAAGGTTGTGCCTCTTGGATTTGATTGTATATGCCTTTTTTTTTCCTTGATATGTCATGATCACCTCTATTTCAATGGGAGAGAGAAAGAGAGAGAGGAGGAGGAAGAAGAAGGAGAACTAGATTTGTACTATGGATGTACTCTTTGGGAAAGAGAGCAAGAGAGTGTGTGAATATGAGAACGAGACTTGTATTATGCATGTACTCTTTGGGAAAGATAGAAATAGAGAGTGTGCATACAAGAAGAGGGCATTGGTTGTTGTTGCTTCCCTCTTGTATACTTGGAGTTGTACTATGAAGTGCAACATATTCTATACATGCACTCTTCATCACAAGGTGTGCATGGCTCCATTATGACATATTTGAACAAGTCATTTTTTATGTCTCAATTCTACTTTCCAAGCTCGATTTCTAGATATGGTGTGTATCTGTCCTTGAGAGTTTTTTTCCCAACTGTGTTATAGTCAAGGAAGGCTTGTCTTGAAAGATTTCAAGAGATTCATTTAGCACAACATCTTCGATAAAGGTCAAGTTACGTGGCACATAATTGGCCCCCTTACTCTAGCATCGCCTTCAAATTTAAATTATTTCAAGGTTTCCTACAAGTTTAGTTGGAGTGTTTCATGCTTTATCAATATCAAGAGGAGGTTAAAGAGCTAATTGGAAAGACTCACAAAGAGGCTGAGGTTAACCTACAAAAGATTAGTCAACTCTTTAATATCAGCCAAGTGGTGGGTTTGCTTCAAGGAGGGGAGCCTATAACATAGGAGGCATGGGTGGACAACAAGGGGGATTCTAGTTTTTGGCAAGTCTTTTAGCTATGGTATTGGATTATGTTTTTGGCAAGCCTTTTAGCTATGGTATTGGATTCTATTTTTAGCAAGTCTTTGAGCTATGGTACTTTAGCAGGGTTAATCTTGTTCTTGAGAGGCTCTCCCCTCATTTAGCGAGGGAAAATCATGTTGGTCATTCAGCATTAATACATAGTAGAGTCGAGATTGATGCAATTTTGAGAGCGGAATTTAGGTGACCGGAAGTGCTTAAAAATAGCAAAAAATTATGAATGTCAAGGGAAAAATATTCACTGTCAAAGGCGGCGGCTCGATCTAGGACAATTTTAAGCGCCAAAGTGCTTTAAAGGCGCCCGAGCGACACTTGTTGATTTTCATAATTTTTCAGACAGTCGTGCGGGTTGACGCGAGCTACTGGCCAATGCGGGATGCTAAGTTGGACGCCTAGGATTTTTCAGAGCTCGATTCCGAGACCGGACGGGGGAATAGCCACAAAGTGGTCAAGATTTGAAAAGGTGGACCAAAGTTTGGCCAAAATGGGCATGACCTTTGGGATGTCAAGATTGTGGGAGAGAAGGAAGGAGTCTCACTTGAAGCTTTCTTGCTTGCACAATGGGGGAATACACACAAGGGTGGAGGCTAAAAACAGTTTTCCTCTTCTTAGTTGTGTAAGCCAAAAGAACTCAAGTACAAAGAAATAGAAGAACCCTATATATGGGTCTCAAACCAAACTTAACTAACTAAGGTGGCATACTAACTGAGCCACGAACTAGAGTAGATAAGGATAGCTATCATGTAGCTATTATTCATGGGCGGTGTACCAACCGCGTCTGCAATTGACAAGTCGGTGACATAAATACACAACGGTCAACCTGGCGTATCACGAGTGGAGCTCGATATCTCAACACTCCCCCTCGAGCTCAATCCCAATTCCTGCACACCAAGTAGGTCTCTAAACTTGCGCAGCTTCTCTGCGCCCAATGCCTTCGTGAATATGTCAGCTACCTGATCCTCTGTGCTGACATAAACTAGATCAATAAGACCTAGTAAAACCCTCTCTCGCACATAGTGATAATGCACCTCAATGTGCTTTGTTCTAGCATGATAGACTGGGTTATTTGCCAAGTGTATACTACTCATGTTGTCACAATAAATGACAACTGGCCCATCTGTAGACTGATGCATATCATAAAGTAGCTTATGCAACCAAGCTACCTCACATGCAGCCATTGCTGCACCCCTGTACTCAGCCTCTGTGCTCGACAAGGCAACTGTAGGCTGTTTCTTGCTACTCCAAGTGACTGCAGCACTCCCAAAAGAGAACACATATCCACTGGTAGATCGTCTATCATAGATACTACCAGCCCAATCAGCATCAGTGTATCCATGCAACTGTATCTGAACCCCAGTCTTATAAAATAGTCCATACTGCAATGTGGACTTCACATACCTGAGTATGCGTCTAGCCACATCCAAATGTGGTTTCCTTGGAGCCTGCATAAACTGACTTACCAATCCAACAGCATAGCTCAAATCTAGCCTGGTAATAGTCATATAAATCAAACTTCCTACTATGCGTCTGTACATAGTAGGGTCTTCTAGAAGCTCACCTGCATCTGTGCTCAGCTTCACATTCTGCTCCAAAGGAACTGAAATAGGCTTACAGCCTGTCATCCCATAATTGGACAGCATGTCCAATCCATACTGCCTCTGCAAGAGCTGTATCCCACTTGGTGATCTAATCACCTCAATGCCCAAGAAATAACGCAGCTCTCCCAAATCCTTCATCTCAAACTTCTGCTTCAATAGCATTTTCACATGAAGGATATCTTCATCACTGTCACCTGTCATAATCAAATCATCAACATAAATGACAAGTAGCATAATACCTTTCTCTGTTTTTCTCACATAAAGTGAGAAATCTGCCTTGGAAATTTGAAAGCCAATAGTGACAAGATACTGTCCTATCTTGTCAGACCATGCTCTAGGTGCTTGCTTCAAGCCATACAAGGCTTTCTTCAACCTGCAAACAAACTCATGATGAACAGTATGCACATAACCTGGTGGCTGCTCCAAATAGACCTCTTCTTGCAAATCACCATGCAAGAAGGCATTCTTTACATCCATATGATATAAAGACCATCCCTTTGATGCAGCCATAGCAATGACTGCTCTTACGGTTGCCATCCTTGCAACCGGACTGAATGTTTCTTCATAGTCAATGCCATATGTTTGTGCATACCCCTTGACTACTAATCTTGCTTTGTATCTGTTCACAGAACCATTTGCATTGTGCTTCACCTTATAAACCCACTTACAGCCAATTGCATTTTTACCTTTAGGCAAAGGTACCAATTCCCATGTAGCATTTGCTTCCAAGGCATCCATTTCTTCATCCATGGCTTTCTCCCATTTTTCTTTTCCCATGGCTTGCTCAAAAGAAGTGGGTTCTGGTTCTTGTATCACTTTGACCATATATGCATAGTGAATGGCTGTAAATCCATCATATTTCAACCTATCCATAGGATACCTAGCTCTCGTAGACCTGCGCAAAGTAGGTTCACTCCCAGGTGCTCTCAAAACATCCCTGGTCTTCCTTCCTCCAGGTGTAACAATAGAAGGAATACCCAACTCATCATCAATGCTCTGTTTTGAGCCACTGGATTCACCATCCACATAAGAGTGACCTGCATTCACATCAAACATGGGCTGATCAACCTTCTCTTTTCCTTTTTGTGATACCTGCATACCACTATCTGCATTACTTTGAGAAGATTCTCCTGATCTCAATCTACGTGTCCATGGCGAAGAATGTGAACCACTGCTAGAGGACGCTCCAGGTCCACTAATATTTTGTGACTCCTGCTATGAATTCTGTGCAGCATTACCATTTTGTGCATCTACATCATCAATCACATTTACTGGTTTATACCAGCTACTCATCTCATCAAAAACAACATCTCTGCTCACTGTATACTTACGAGTAGAAGGGTTATAGCATCTATACCCTTTTTGCTGCAGAGAGTAACCAATAAAGATGCACTTATCAGCCTTTGGATCCAACTTGGATCTCAACTCATCTGGCACATGTACATAGGCAATGCAACCAAAAATTTTCAAATGAGAAATATTTGGTTTCCTACCAGTATACCTCTCCTCTGGAGTCATTCCATGTATTGCTGCAGTGGGAGTCCTGTTCATTATGTAGACTGCTGTGGCAACTGCTTCAGCCCAATAAAAATCTGGCAAGTCTTTTTCATTGAGCATGGCACGAGATACCTCTCCAATATGCCTGTTTTTCCTTTCTGCAATTCCATTTTGTTGTGGGGTATGACTGCATGAATATTACTGCTTTATGCCATGCTCCTGCAGGAACCTTGCAAACTCATTTGAGAGGTACTCTCCCCCTCCATCTGACCTTAGGCATTTTATCAGCAGGCCTATTTCTTTTTCAACCATCGCTTTAAGAGTTTTGAAATTTCCAAAAACTTCACTTTTCTTTTTCATAAAATACACCCAAACTTTTCTGCTATAGTCATCAATAAAACTGACAAAATAATGACAGCCTCCAAGAGATGTAGCTTTAGTTGTCCACACATCAGAGTGGATTAATTCCAATGGCTTCTTACTCTCTTGAACATGTCTAGGAAATGGTTTCCTTGCCTGTTTTCCAAACTGACAGGCTTCACATACCTTATGCATTTCTGCAACCTTGAATTTTGGCAAACCTGCAACAATATTTTGGGCCTACATTGATTTAAGTCGCTGTACATTAACATGACCAATGCGTTTATGCCAGATATCAATATCTGCAACTACACCGGTCCCATGTGCAAACATTGCTACACTCAATTCAGACATGTCTGCATCCAATGTAAACATTCTGCCCTTCTTCTTTTCTTTTGCTATCAAGCGACCTTTATTTTTCATATCCTCAACAAAGCATCCATGAGGATTAAATCTGACCTGCAAGCCCTGCTCAACCATTTGACCAACAGAAACCAGATTCTTGGTGATATTCGGGACATGAAATACATCGGACAGGTATTTCTTTTTTCCATCCTGCATAGACAAGGGAATTTTTCCAATCTGCACAATAGGATGTGTAGTATCATCACCAGTCTCCACAAATCCTGGTTTTTCCATTTTCCTTGCATCCTCCATCCATTCTGCATGACGTGTCATGTGGTTTGATGCACCTGAGTCAACATACCATACATCATTGCTTTCTTCTGCACTTGTCACAGATTTGTTCATGTGCTACACCATAAACAAGTGCTCATTTCTGTCATCACCCTGTCTACTAGAAGATGCATAATTCCCTTGTTGCAGTTTTTCATTCATGATGTCATTCTGCTTTTTATAGCAGTCTTTAGCCATATGACCCATTTTACAACAGTAGTAGCATTCAACATTACTGTTTGCATTTTGGCCTCTTTGCCATCCACCATGACCTCTTTGGCTCCCCCTGCCTCTAGAGTTACCACGTCCTCCTCCATAGGACTCGTTTTCTTGAGTTTGCTGCATATTCTGATTTCTGCCACGGCCTCCAAATTGGCCTCCTCTACCTCTGCCTCTACCTCTTCCAGCATTTGAGTAGAAGACAGCTTCTTTTGAAGTTCCTCCTGAAGAAGATGCACCACCATTTCTCCGCTCCTCAGAAATTAGAAGAGCAATCAACTCCTCAAAATCAGGAAATCTTTCACGGACGGAAATGGATGTTCGGAATTGTGTATAATCCTTTCCTAGACCATTCAAGGTCACGGAAACTAAATCATCATCTTCCACTGGCGACCCAATGCAAGCAAGTGCATCTGCAATCTTCTTCACCTTCATGTGGTAGTCGTTGATGCTCATACTTTCTCTTTGCACATTATGCAACTCTTGCTTGAGCTGCATTTTCCTGGCTTGCGTATTTGTGCTATACATTTTTGACAAAGTATCCCATGCCTCCTTTGGCGTACTTGCATCCTGAATATGCACAATCATAGAGTCTGAAATACTGATAGACAGCCAATACATAACTTTCCTGGCTCTCTCATGCCATGTTTTGAATGCCTGCATTTGCTGTTGATTGGGAACATCAGGAAGAATTGGTTCTTCTTCATTTCCTGCAACAAATTCCCAATATCCTTTTCCCATAAGGAAATTTGTCATTCTAAACTTCCATGCTTGGAAGTTGTTCTTGTCAAGCTTTTCAGTGAAAATCTGTGAAAGAGAATCAGATGCCATTACAGAACACTGCAAAAAATTCTGTCACTGCAAAGAACACAGCTTCAGCCTCACAAGGGCAAATCTGCAAAACTGACGAAAGTGGTATTTGACCACACAGTCACTTCCTAGTGACGATTTTGCATCAACAGGCAACAGGGATGATTCTGTAACTCTTCTAGTCGCATGAAGAAAATCAAAGAGCTTTTCACATAATTATCCTCCAGATCCTCCTCCTCCATTCCCTCCAAAGAAAAATTCCTTTTAGTCATCATGATCACTTTTAAAAAATCCAAAAAAAAGGGGACATAATATACCAATCCACATCTACCCATATCCAGAAGACTAAAGAAAGATTGCTAAAAAATTTAAGTCCAAACTTACAAGGCATTGCTTTTGAATTTTGATAAATTTAACATGTTTGTCATGCTAGAGATTTAGAAATGCAAGATGAATGAAGTGAATTCAAACTTTATGCAGCAAAGAAAGCCAAAAAAATTTCGCATCTCATCGATCAAATTTTGTTATACATCTATGACTCATAAAACACAAAAACGATGATCCAAATCACCTTATAGTTCATAAAATCGTGTTTCATACATCACTTTTTAAAAAACTGACAAATTTGCATTTAAAACATCCAAAAAAATTGTCCAAAACAATGCATCTAGAAGATCAAAATCCCATCATTTAATGGAGACGCTACCGTGAATGTCATGTTGCCTCTTATGTTATCCCTCAAGGTGAGCTCTTGATAATTTCAATGAAGTATTTGACATTTTCCAATGTAAGAATATCCATGTTTATCCCCACACTATTCAGAATCATGAACTCTAAAGGAAAGACCTAGCTAGGGGCAATTATATAAAACTAGTTTCATAATATGAAATAAGTTTCATAATTCCTAGTTCCACGAAATGCGATAACAAACTTTCAAAATTACATAAAACTAGGGAAAATTAATTTCTAATTTTTGTTTTTCATGAGATAGGAAAATATACTTTCAAAAAAATTAAGAAGTTGTAAAATCTTGTTTCATATGTCTATGAATCATTTGATCATCTTCAATATCTCCAAATTCAGGGTAAGAGGAAAAAATGACAAGAAAAAGTTTGTTACATGAGATTTGTTGTCCCTGTTTGTACTGAGAATAAATGGTCTATTATTAGAATATGCTTGGTAAAGCTTACTATGCTTACAAGATAAAATAGCTCGTCAACGACAATACAAAATACATCAAAGACCTAGCCCTGAGTGTCATGCACATTATGTCAGAAATTTGGAGATTTGTCTTAATTTTCTTGTATTATTTATTTTCTTTGATATTTCAGATGGCTAGAACAAAGGCCACTACAAGGAAGTAGAAAGTTGATCCTAGAGCTCTTGCCTCAAAGATCCATTAATCCTCCAAGCCTTCCAAACTTTCAAGGAAATCAAAGCCAAGGAGAAGGTTCTCACAGCATGTTAGGTGCCTTAAGGAGATTAGAAGTGTAATCAAGACTTTGAGTAATGCAATTACAAAGCTGTCTTTTTAGAGGTTTGTCAGAGAAATTTGTGACAAGCATAGCCTTGATAGTTTTAGATGGACTAGGATAGCTCTCAATTGTATCTAGGAGGCTACATAAGATTTTTTATTGAGTTTTTCTAAGATTCTTATATCTGTGCTACTCATGCACATAGGCTTACCCTTATGGATTAAGACATGATAATTCTTTGGAGATCGAGATATAGGTTTTCAAAGGTCCTTGAGTCAGTCTCACTTTCTGATGTGAAGGCTTTCAATATTTTAAATGTCCCTCCATATAGAAAGAAGAAAAATGATCCAAGTCTTAAGATTGAAGATGTCACCCATGAAAATGACAAAAGACAACATGAGAAAGAGGAAAAGGCTACAGAAGAGCAGGCTAATAAATAGAGACAGTATAAAAGAAAGAAGGAAGAAGAAAAGAAAGCAGAACAACTCCCATCATTTGAAGAGGAGTTATCTACCCTTCTTGAATGTTTGTTTCTTTTTACTTGGTGATATTAACAAAATATCTTATATGTTATTTTTGGACTCTGAGTGTGTTCAAATTCTCAAGAATAAAGTGAGAGAAGTGAATGAATCTATTCTTATTGCTGGGATAAGGTATATTATATGAAAATTTATTTTGACTCACTATATTTCTCTAGCAATAAACTTTCATGTTGATGCTTGCTATCTCCATTCCTTTGCTAGGTGTGTACTTCATGAGCTCCCATTTGATATACAACAAAAGATTAAGATTCTAGATCCATCTATCTCATACTATATGAGGAGTGAGCTTGATGTAAGTGCATTTGACCATTTGTTCAATTCAATTGACTTTGAAACTTTGGAGATTCTTCTAATTCCATACAATGAAAAGTAAGTAATTTGATCTTTTGTTAGATTTTATGAGATCTTGTTTTGCTAGATTATTGAAATATTTTTGTTTTCGATTCTCATTGGAGCCTAATTGGAATAGAGTGTGTGAAGAGGCAATGTTTCCTCATCAATTCTATAAAAGGAAGCTATGGAAATGCTAAGTTGTAAGTTATATAATCTAGGATCTCCTTGATATTTTGATCTTTTTTTGTAGGTACTCTAAATATTTTTATATTTCTTTTGTAATTACTCTAAATTTTATTTCTTTTTTGGTAGAGAGCTATAAAAAGATTGATTGAAGTGCTAGAGAAAAAGCCTCCCATGCCTTAAATTGACTTACTTGCAACAATGCAATATAGACAAATTGCAGTAAGTTCTTGATTAATATGGTTGGAACATAATATGAAATTTTATTCTAAAAACTACCATAAACAAGTTTCATAGGTTTACTTTATATTGTTGATTGCAGTGTCCTCATTAGGATGATAGTTACTCTTGTGGCTGGAGAGTAATTGTGAATGTTAGAAGATTGGTTCAATTTATTTATCTCTTGAATGATGATATACTTATAAAGGTAATGTGAAACATACTAAACTTTAAGATAGAGTTTTATTGCAAAATAATCCACTGTGAAAAAATAGTAATGAACTAAAGATATTTTCTTACAAATGTATGACATTTTTCAAGGGATTGCTATACAAGTGAGAATGTTTGGTATATAAGAGCAAAGCTCATGAAGTACATAATGTTCAATTGTATACAACTCACAAGAATAGACAATAATGGGGGCTTGGACATTGAAGGAGAGGAGGTACATGTAACTATAGTAGGTGAAGCTATGCCTTCAACACCCAAGGCAACCAAATCATCAAAGATAGGCAAAAGAATACCTAGAAAGGATGTCCCTTCTCCTTAGAAAAGTTCTCAAAAAAAGTAGCTTTGCATCATTGATTTTAAACCCTTGTGTGTAAGTCATGGAGATTGCTGACAAAAATTTCCCATAAAATTTGTACATGTATTTTATATTGATAGTAAAGAGATATTTTTTTCAATATCCTTGCAGTGTATATTCTTCTCTCTCTTCATTGATATTTGTTTTAAAAAATGTTACAAATGTTTATTAATCAAGAAGTGAAATCTGATATACATTGAAGTGGATATAATATGATATAAAAACTTACTCGTTTGTTATTAAGTTGGAACACAAATGAGTATGGTGGTTCAATGTCTTCATTCTGTAAATCCATCCTCACTTGATGTAGCATACATGAGGATCTAACCTTTAGGATTGCAATAATGTCCTTATTGTACCAAACATCAAGATCCACTATAGGATATTTGCTAAAATGATCAAGATTTTAGTCTAAAGCAACCACATTACCACCAACATAATGCCATCTACTATAATAAAAACTAAGGATGAAATTTTGAGTAGCAATCATATATTTACCAGCTAGAGAGACTTGATCTATCTTACATGTAATTTTTCCTTTTGTTCTATTGTCCCATCTCTCATCAACAGATTGTATAACACGATCATATATTAGTCTCTTCACTGAAAGCATGGCCTTTGATCTTCTTATCTCATCATTAGAAAAGAAGTCAACAAATATATTAATAGGGATGAACAAAGTAACTCTCCTTAGCCTACTTGAGATACTAGGTTTTAATGCTCTTTGTATCTCACAAAATATTTTACATCTATAGCCCTCACTAGTAGCTCAACTTGGCAAAGGCCACTCAAAGCTTGAAAAATCAGGCAAAGGAAGGAGAGAAATTGATCGCCAATGGCTACGCTACATGGGAACAATATAAGAATGGTCATAGACGAGTATTCCATTCTCTACAAGCTTTGTCTTCTTTCTACCTTTGTATATCTCTTCTCCAATCCAACCATGCATCACATCAATCACATCAACAATAGACTCGACTAGTTGCCATTCCTCAAGATTAGAGGGATAGACATCTACAAGACAAATGAACAAATATTATAATGGAAAACTTTCAAATAAGTCCAAGAAAAGAAAGACCTTAAGAATCAAATCCTTACAATTTGGTTTATGCATTGGAAGATTTGAACTTCCAAGTTCCAAATATAGCTCTCTATGCATAAATATATGTTGCGCAAAGAGCCTCTTTTATGCTATTCTTATTTAATCCAAGCTTGAAATCACGGATTCTACTAACCTTAATTTATTGAGTGCGTACTCGTAATAAATTAAGGTTGGTTTAATTGTATTATTTTACTAACGATTGTGAATGCTTTAGTTGATGTGTAGAGATAGCAGCAGTGGCGGAGGAAAGCATTGGAGGAAAGCGAGTATTCGATTTATTGATTATATTTTGATAGGCGCCACGCCTATTTATTGAGGTGTTGGATATTTATTATTATTTTGTATGCACATGGGCGCATGATTATGTTATTTCTACTTGGACATTGTATTGGGCACACCGGACTCTTTGGGCACCGCCCATTAGCTTTATTCCTATTTTGTGTTAAAGCAAACTCAAAAGCTAAAAGCTTGCTATTTTGTAATTTGGGCTATTATTTGAGCTTGAAGATGAGTAATACATAAAATACATGCTTTGTGGAGTGCTCACACAAGGCATGGGAGGAGATTGCACCCAATTGGTCTCTTGTTCATGTCGTTCATGCTTTTTACCTTGTAATTTGTGCAAAAAGTAGAGTTCTATTGTTCTTGGGGACCTTCCGGCATTCACTACGCGAGCGTACATCATCTCATCTGCGCACCAGTGGTATCAGAGCGAAGCTGAGATCAAGAGCTTCCAATCACTACCCATCTTTTGCGAAAGCGGAGCTCCTAGAACGATCGGGCTCTATGGTCAATCTCGTCGCGAATGGTCGATACAGGCAGATTCCTGGCGATTAAGAACCCCTGTTTCCATCATCAAACTGCGAGGGACCGATCTGCAGAGGCGGAGGACCACTCCTATATCTTCTTCATCAAGTCGTCAAAAACAAAGAGATAAGTTAAAAACTCCATATTTTCAAGCTTTAAAAACTAAAGCTTAGGAAGCTTTAAGAAGCTTAAAAGCTTCAAAACAACATCGCAAGCTATGAAGAGACCTCTGATTTGTGCGCCGCCCTTCAAAAACGCCCCCCCCCCCCCCCCCACGATTTTACGTTTTGATCAGTAAGCTTAAGCTTACTTACCAAAGCTGCAAGTTACTTAAGTCTTACAACTCAGCAAGTCTGTAAAGTCCAAATTCTGCAAGTCTATCAAGTTGAAATTCTACAAGTTCCATAAAGCAAGCAAGTTCTGCAAGTCTACAAACTCTGCAAGTCACATTAGTTTGGTACTCTGCAAGTCAGACAAGTCAACTGGAGTCAAAACTGACTTCTTTTCAAAACTCATAGAAGGGATGTTCCTGCGCAGAAACTCCGAACTGCAAAGTTGTTCATTGGAAGGTACTCTACGCATACGCAGGTTTGCTGAAGCATTTTCAGCATACGAAGAAGGATAAAACACAAATTTTTCGAAGATTGTGAAAGCCACACCCAAAAATACATAAGCCTTGTATTCCCGAACTTGAGCAACGCTCATCCCGCTAACTTGATTTTGAGAATGAAAGGTCTTCTGAGTTTTGCAGGATGACGGAACCACAAATGGATGATTTAATGGCTGAAGGCGACCTACCTGAACCTACGATGGAGCAAAAGCTAGACTTAATTATGATGCAATTGGATGAAGAACGACGGGCTAGGCAAGCATTACAAGTTCAATTGGCAAATTTACAAAGATCGTCTAGCAACAAAGAGGAACCTCAATCTGAAGATCTTATCCGACGTACCATCGACACAACTCTCAAAGCTCAAACTATCCGCAAGGAATCAAAGATAAGTAAAAGAAATTTCAAATTCCGTACTTTCAATGGCACTCGAGAGGGAAAAACTGTTCTTGCATTCATTAGTCAGTTTGAGGACTACTTTCATGAGGAAACCTATGCAGAAAAAGATAAAATCAAGTGTGTCACTAATCATTTAGTGGATAGAGCATCTCTTTGGTGGACTGTAGTACGCAAGAGTATAGATTGTTCCGCTACGTGGGATAATTTCAAGAAGAAGTTTATGCAGAATTTCCTTCCTCCACAATTTCAGGAGAAAGCCATAAAGCAATGGGATCTTCTTCAGCAACGAGATCATGAGCCTATTCCTCAGTACACAGAGTGTTTTTAGAATGCACTACTCTAATTACGCATGCTTGAAGACGTACCTGAAATGACACACAAGCGCAAGTATATGTTTGGACTCCTTAGGCATTACTACGCTGAAGTTAACATGTTCAAGCCTACTACTCTTGAAGACGCAATTTCATTAGCTCACGACACTGAAGACAAGCTGCGAGGTAGAGACAGACGTCCACAGCAATTCCAAGCCAACGGTAACTATGGATCTAAACAATACAACTCAAACTTTAGAAGATTTAATCAAGGTCGTTTCACTTCATCATCTTTCCATAAAAATTGGGCAAAACCACCTGCTTTACCATCCAATGTTAATCAAAACCCCAAGCCTGTTCCACAACCAAATCCCAATATCCCTAGATTTCCTGCCATTGCAAACAATGTAACCAAAGCCAAGTCTATAGTGTGTTATAAATGCCACCAGCCTGGACATCTAGCAGCAAATTGCCATTCGAAGAAGCCACCTTCCCATATCAACTACCTTGGAGCAATGGAAGATGAAGTACATGAAGATATGCCTGATTTCACGGAAGATGAGGACGACACTACTACTCCTTCGGATACTTTACCAGGTATGCCAACTCCACATTCTTTATTGACTATGAAATGTTTAGTGCATGGAAAGGAAAATATTATTTTGCACGATGACGGTAGCACTCATGATTTTATTTCAGCAAAGCTAGTAAAAGAATGGAAGTTACAGACTGTACCTATGCATTATCGCATTAAAGCATCATTCTTAGGCACTAGGTATAATGGTACACAAGAAGTGCATGACTTAGAGATTCAAATTGGTCAATACACTGAAAGAAGAAATTTTCTAGTTGTTCCATTACAGTCGAGTGACATTATTTTAGGTATGCCTTGGCGTCATCAGCATAACCCAGATATAGATTATTCCACACATTCAATTAATCTTCAATTTCAAGGAAAACCTATTACACTGTATGGTATGCATGCATCTAATGCTTTTCCACTGCTTTCGCATTCTCAAGCTAAACGTGCATTACGCAAAAGTAGTAAATCTTATCTCTTTTGGGTGAATGAATTGCAAGTTAAAGAAAATCATATGCATCCTAGGCATAAAGAATTTTTTGCACATTTTAAAGACTGTTTTGCCGAAGACCTACCACCTAGTTTACCTTCTTCACGTCCAGAAGATCATAAAATAGATTTGATTCCTAGTACACAACCACCTTGCAAAGCACCATATAGGCATAACCAGATAGAGCAAAAAGAAATCCAGAGTCAAGTTGAGGAATTACTAAATAGAGGATTGATTAGACCTAGTAGTTCTCCATTCGGTGCACCTGTTCTGTTAGTCAAGAAAAAGAATAATACCTATCGTATGTGCATTGACTATCGAGCTTTAAATAAGATCACAGTAAAGAATAGGTATCCAATTCCTAGAGTTGATGACCTTATGGACAAACTGCAAGGATCTACTATATTTAGTAAAATAGACCTTAAGTCTGGTTATCATCAGGTGAGACTAGATAAGTCTGACATATTCAAGATTGCATTTAGGACACAGTTTGGTCATTATGAATTTTTAGTGATGCCATTTGGATTGACTAATGCACCTGCTACATTTAGTAGAATGATGAACCGTATATTTTTGAAATATCAGTATTGTGTAATTGTCTTCTTTGATGATATTTTGGTGTTTAGTCAAAATGAGAAAGAACATTATGAGCATTTGTCATTGGTTTTCCAATTACTACGAGATAATCAACTGTATTCAAATCCTAAAAAGAGTGAATTTTTTAAAACAGAAATTGAGTATTTAGGTCATATTGTATCATCTGATGGAATTAAAGTTGACCCTAAGAAAATAGATGCAATATTGAATTGGCCTGTACCTAAAAATGTGCATGAGTTACGATCATTCCTTGGTCTTGCTAGTTTCTATAGGAAGTTTGTACGTAATTTTTCATTACTTGCTTTACCACTGACCAAACTTCTGAAGAAAGGAATTGTCTATCATTGATCCGAAAATCAACAAAAATCCTTTGACTTATTGAAACATGCATTAACCCATGCCCCTGTCCTACAGTTGCCTGATTTTAATAGACCATTCTTTTTATTAGTGACTGATGCTAGTGGATCAGGAATAGAAGCCGTACTTATGCAAGAGAATCATCCTATAGCATATTCTAGTTGTAAGCTGAGACCCTCTGAACTGAAATATTCCACATATGACAAAGAATTATTAGCTGTTGTACAAGCCTTAAGACAGTGGAAACACTACTTAATGGGTTCAGAATTTATGATTAAGACCGATCAGCAAAGTATTAGACATTTACTTAGCCAACCCCAAATATCTGACCGACATATCAAATGGGCATCCTTTATCCAGAGTTTTCATCCTATCATTCAATATCAACCCGGTAAAGAAAATGTAGTGGCTGATGCATTAAGTAGAAGACCTGCCATTCATAATATTTCTGTTATATCTTTTGATTCTTTGATTGCTATGAAAGATACTTATCATCAGGATATTAATTTTCATGCTGATTGGAATAAATTAGTTCAAAATAACTTGATTCCTATTGATTCATTATCTTATAATGATGGATTTATGTTTTATGAAAAGAGATTGTGTGTTACAGTTCCATTCCGATCTTTTGTTTTGAATGAGATTCATTGTCCCCCATATCAAGGTCATAGAGGTATCATATCTACTTTACGAACATTAACTGAAGATTTTTATTGGCCGCATATGGACACTGATGTATCTAACTTTGTTTCTAAATGTTTGATTTGTCAAAGAGTTAAGAGACATCATGGTAAACAGTATGGATTACTTATGCCTTTGTCTATTCCATCTAGACCATGGGAACAAATTTCTATGGATTTTATTACTGGTTTACCTAATACTAAATCTAACCATGATATGATTTGGACAGTAGTAGATAGATTTAGTAAACAAGCATATTTCATTCCATGTAAGAAAACTTTAACAACATCACAAGCAGCACAATTGTTTTTGAAAATTGTTTTTACTAACCATGGATTGCCAAAAGTTATTATTTCTGTTCTAGATTTTGTAACAACTTTTGGATTACTCTGTTTGCTAACCTAGGCACAAAGATTGATTTCTCATCTGCATTTCATCCTGAAACTAATGGACAAACAGAAGCCACTAACAATACTATTCTAGATCTTTTATGTGCGTATACTATTTCTAAACCACAGACATGGGATACACATTTGCATTTATTATAGTTTGCATATAACAATACACCACACACATCTACAAAGAAAGCACCGTTTGAAGTGATTTATGGTTATAGATTATCTACACCTGTTGCATCTTTGTCAAATAGAATTCAGAGTGCTGATGATATTGCTAGTATGCATAATACTATTTTTGATGAGGTTAAATACATGATTGCTAAAGCCCAGCAATCATATACCAAACAAGCCAATAAGAAAAGACAAGCAATGAATTTCAAAGTTGATGACTATGTTTGGTTGAGAATAGAAAAACGTAGATTACAAAGTGTAGATAGACACCCAGTTGTTAAATTAGCCCCTAGATTCTATGGACCATTTAGGATCATTCATAAAATTAATGACAATGCATTCAAGTTAGAATTACCACCTCACGAGAAAATTCACAACACATTTCACATTAGTTTATTAAGACCATTTAGAGGCCAATTACCTGTACACCTTGTTTATGAAAACCCACCTTTGTTAGAGGAAGAGATTGAAATACTTGAACCTGAAGCTATCATAGATTTTGATTTTATGACCACTAGAACTGGCCGAAGTTATTCTAGATGTCTAGTCAAATTTAAGAACCATCCTGTAGAAGAAGCACAATGGATGCATGCTAGAGACTTAAATGCTTTTTCCACTCTGTTAGCTCCACATTAAGCTAATAGCAATTGAGGTCAATTGCTATCCCACCCCGCGGGTATGATGCCAGGAGGCATATTTCACGGTGGATTCCGTGCCACGGTGGATTCCGTGAGGTTTTACGGTGGATTCTGTAAACTTTGATGACCAGGGCTCACATACAAAGTGGATTCTTTGTACGAGAAGTTGATAGGGACGCCTCTCCTTTTCGGGTGTTTCATTAATTTAGTGTGTACATGGGTGATTCCATAGCGGGTGATTCCACAAAATGCATATTAAATTAATAAACGTTTACGAGTTTAGAGTGCGCACTCGTAATAAATTAAGGTTAGGATTTATTACTAACCATTTGATTTATTTATGTAGCTGAAGACTGCTAGGTATTCACTTTTGTCGGTTTAATTGTATTATTTTACTAACGATTGTGAATGCTTCAGTTGATGTGTAGAGATAGCAGCAGTGGCGGAGGAAAGCATTGGAGGATAGCGAGTATTCGATTTATTGATTATATTTTGATAGGTGCCACGCCTATATTTTGTCACGCCTATTTATTGAGGCGTTGGATATTTATTATTATTTTGTATGCGCATGGGCGCACGATTATGTTATTTCTACTTGAACATTGTATTGGGTATGCGAGACTCTTTGGGCACTGCCCATTAGCTTTATTCCTATTTTGTGTTAAAGAAAACTCAAAAGCTAAAAGCTTGCTATTTTGTAATTTGGGCTATTATTTGAGCTTGAAGATGAATAATATATAAAATACATGCTTTGTGGAGCGCTCACACAAGGCATGGGGGGAGATTGCACCCAATTGGTCTCTTGTTCATGTCGTTCATGCTTTTTACCTTGTAATTTGTGCAAAAAGTAGAGTTCTATTGTTCTTGGGGACCTTCCAGCATTCACTACGCGAGCGTACAACATCCGATCTGCGCACCACATGGCATGCGTGCACGCGTGCACACACACACACAGAGGACTAGGCTACCACAAAGGAGGGAAAAACACGAGAGGGACAACCAAAAAGAGAAAAAAAAAATGTGCAAAGCTTTTTTTAACTTTGAGTTTAGAGTAAACCTATCATTATCATTAAACTAGACATATCATTAAATAAAAGTAATCAAGATTGTATATCATTAATGCAAAGAATGTCATAATCACGAATATAAGAGACTAAAAATAGATATTGATAATATAAATTCATAATATTATATATATATATATCTTTTTGTAAAATATTTTTTTACATTTTTTAAAATAGAAGTTCCGTTACGGAGGCTTTTCTCCTATTGGTTTAGAGCACTCTCTTTCTATCTCCTAAAAGGCATTTTCGAGACCTCAAAACTCCCCTAATAAGACCCATATACAATCAATAGAAAGAGTATGTATGGAGCACTAGGCCAAAAAAGAGAGGGGTGCTCCATGAATCCAAGCAACTGCTATAACTCATCACCATCCAATAGCTCATGCAAATGCTATGCACCATCAAAAGGAATCAGTAACATAATCAAAGATCAATCCAATGTACAAAATGCATCATAAAAACTAAAATTTTAAAGCATGAAAGAGGCATGACAAACTAAACCAGCCATCGCCTTGGGGAAGACAACCACCATAAATATATGTATGTATCACATGGGTTCAACAAAAAGGTTTTTTAAAATACTATTTTTACACATATTTTACATACAAAGGGGATACTTATAGATTGAACCAAAAAGGTTTATGTTTTATTAAGAAAAAAATTCAAAGATAAGGATATTTATAAATAGACCTTGAACGCATGTGATATAGAGGATATACATATAGTGAATTCTCAAGGCCATCACTTGCATATAGATTGTTAGTAAGAGTGGTAAGATCATGTCTTCCTTTGTATGGGATCTCCAATCCTATGGGATTGTGACTTGCAATTGAGTGTTGTAGAAAAAATAGCAAAGTAGCATTATTAGAATAGGGTTATTACTATAAGAAATACATAAAATATAAAAATGAACATAACTAGTAGAGAGCATAGAAAGTCCTCCAAGTAGGTCATGTGGCTGCCACTCCCAAGATTATCCATGACTCTTATTCTGTAGTCGTGCCCTCACTGCCTCTTGCTACCGCTATCACTGCCTTGGAGAATCCACATCCTCCTCAGTGAGTCTCCTCCAGTTCTCCTAGTCTATTGGAGCTCCAAGAGAGACACCAAGAAAACATGGAATCTACTTCAAGAAAATCTATCTTGTATCATCAACAAGCATTTTCTTCATAATTTAATCAACCACAAGAAGAAAAAAAACACCAATCAAATGTTCAAGGAGCATCATATAGCACTTCTCCCATGGATTTATCACAATAGAACTTCAATACATTCTTCATAGAAACCATCAAAAGAACAAGAGAATACAAAAGAAATATCAACTTTGAATGGAAATCATCACATAGATTTCACATTGAATATCTTCATAATCTCTCTCATATAGATACAATGTTTCTCATAGAGAATCAACTATTTCTCACTCTCTATCTCTTGCGCACATGCTCTTCTCAATAATACATTTGATTAATGTGAAGAAGAACCATCCATAATCTCTCTTTGGTCGTGGATATCCCTCCCAAGAGGTATGTCTGATATGAAGGGTCACCAGAGCCATTACAATGTCCTTTTGTAGCTCAATAGCATCACTATCACTTCAGTCTTTGCTTTTAACATCTACTTTATTTGCTTCTTTGAGCTATTTTGAACTTGCATTCATCTCTTCCAAAGATTAAAAAACTTCATCCCACAAAACACTTACACAAGCATAGAGAACAAAAATAAAATAGAGACAGAGGCTCTAGAGAAGGTCTATAGTACCATACATAAGGTCATCAAAAGGCATTTAGCTCAACTAAAACCATTCAAAACCATCAAGAAACATTTAATAAGCTTTCAAACACTCTTAAATGCTCAAATTGCTCTACTAGGAAGGTGTACAAGGATGATCATCATCCCTATACTTATCTTGCTATTTAGCCACCAATAGATTTTTGAAGTGGTCCCTCTAGGAGGAAGTGTTTTCCATCCCTATCAAAATGGTTTGTGCAATGTGCATTCCTACTTGAAGGATATAAGTTTGGTCAAATAATCAACCTTGCACAAGATTAGAGAGTGAGTCTTGTAAAGACCCAGTTGCTCCTACATTGAAACAACATTTTGTGAATGTTATCCATTTCTACTTGCACGGTGGAAAGCCGCATCTTGGTTGTCATTTGTTGAGGTCCACTAGTGGTAGGGGGTAATTTGTCCTTCTCCTCTTAGCTTGGGTAGTTTCTATTGTATAGTCTCAAGAGTCATATTAGAGACATCCAAGCATGTGCACTATTGGAAGATATCTAATGTGGCTTGGAAGGCATCCTAACTTACTTCTAAATTTTTGAACATATCCATCATGTCAACTATTATTTTCGGAGTCTCTTCATTGACTAGATTATTGAATACGTGTCTAAGATCATGCATAGAAATAGTTTCAAGGTCAAGAGTATGAGTAGGGCAAGCGTCCCTATTGGTGGTCAGAGTATGAAGCTCTTGCCCACTCCTTAGGTGCATGCAGCTTAGGCCTAGGCCTATGGGTTTGGAGCTAGGTCAATGGTTGAATAGTTTCCTTGTTTGTTTGTGATTTCTTATCTCTCTTCTTAATTTGGTGATTTTGGGTTTTGATCCCTCCTTGTTTGGTTCAAAGTTCTTGGCTCTTATGTCTGCTTGTTATTACTTGACATATTTTACTCCATAAGCTCTTTAACAATCCAATTTGTGATGTGCAAAGTGCTTGGCATTCCTGATATGTGTGCTCCAAATGTGAAAGCCTAGATGCAAATTTAAGATGTACGTTCTCTAAAATTTCAAGTTCACTCATTGTGTAGTGAATGCTTTCAACTAAATGTAAATGCCCTAGTGTGCTAGTTGACACATAAAAGTCTATTCATGTAAGAACAATTTGTTGAAAGCATCTTTTGTGTGCACATGTGTTATTAGAAGCACATACGTTCCACCTTCTGTTCCCTTCTGCCTTTAGAATATTTCTTAGAGTATGTCAATTCTTATATTGTTACTTGTGCCTATGTGTGTCTTGGGGTTTTTGAATGCCTGCTTGCAAGGTGGTATAGCATTGTACATTCTATGTAGCCTAAGTGGTTATTTATGGGTATGGTTGAGACACAACAGATCTTCATGGGTTTACACAAGTTTTTGTAAGTATGCTCCAATGCACACTTGCACACATGACTGTACACATCAAGTTTCTTGTGTTTCCTTGCATTTCACCATGTGTGGTTAGGTGCATGTTTGTATGTGAGGGGTGGATGGCTTGATGCACTTAATGCATGACTATGAGGCTAATTTTATTTGCATAAAAGTTTTGTGAATAGAGTTGAATGCAGTTGACCATAGTACATAATCATTGAGTGTATGCATGTGTGTGGGTGGACAAGAAGGTGAATTTAGGTGGGAATATGCATGCACTATGGGGTATGTTACTGTAATGTGTCCCCTAGTATCATCTAGGACACGTCTTAGCAGTCCATCGGAAAGAATGTCTAGAAAACTCCGCCCGGCACTCCCATGGAATGTAACGGGTTTAGCGATCTAGGTATTTCCATGTCTACCACGTGTGGAAGTATCCTGGCCGTTTCCCACTTAGGATCGACGGGAATTAGGGTTTTCCTGTTTGGTCATTAGCTAACAGCAACTAGCGTCAGACCCGAGCGAACTACTTTACGCAGAAACGCCAGGTCCGAACCGGATTCACGCTGCACTTGGTTCAAGGAGAAAACAAGAGGGATGCAAAGCTCAACCTCTCTGCCATAAGGCATAGTCCCATTCTGTTCCCCTAAAACAGCGTAAATCGGGTAAAACATAACTCTAGGTCATTACTTTCGATGATCCTCCCACTGTTCTTCGAGATTTTTAAGAAAAAGTTCCCGGCTAACCGGGACCACCCAACTGTAGGACGGACCCATGGTCCATCCTCCGCACTTTTCTCGGTTTGTTTTAGTTATGTAATTATCTAACACATTAATTTGACATATAACAATCAGCTTCTTTAATTAATCCTGTTAAGCATAGGTTCCTTCACGTAATCTTATCACGTGACATAGAAAAACAATATCAGACAAATTCTTTATTATCATTTCATCATTTTATCTTTGAAATACAAGGAGTTCCGCCCGTAGGCTTGTCCATAATCCGCCCGAAGGCTATCCAGTAATCCGCCAGGGATCACTATTCCAAGCTTCCGCCCATAGACTAGTATGCGGGCCTCGAGATCCAATCCCAAGTCATGTTAGCCTCTTGTGCAGGACCCGAAAGGCGAGGGATTTACGGCCAGAGCCCCCCTGGCACCCAAGCGTCCTCCTGCTCCAAGTAGAGCTCAACGAAGAGACCTCTCGGGGCAGGTTCGGTCCACGTTCCCGGCGCGGTCAACAACCCCCTTGGTTAGGGTCAGGCAGGTAGTCAGGGGTAACTGAAGCTGCCTCTCCCTTCAGGCCTTCAACCTGAAGCATTAGATATCATTTCATCCTTTAGTTCTTTGAGCAAACAATGCAAAAAGTGCTTTCTAAACTGTTACAAGCACAATCAATTCCAGTGGTCGTTTATTTGGCCAACTGTTAAGGAGTGAATCCTTCTCTCCGAATGCATCTAGCGTTCGATCCGGGATCAATTGCGACTTGGCAAGATCCCCAAGGGTTTGTTTGTTCACCCTTTTGTCCTTGGGTTAGGGCCATACCCTGTTAACCCAACTTAACCAATACCTTAGGTTTTATTAACAGTAAATCCTGGCGACCATGTCACTCCAATTTATTAATTGATCATTCGCTTCCAAGCAAATACCCAACTTCCCTTATCTTGGAAAATTTTCCCAAGAAAGGTGATATAACAGGATAACTACTCATCCTCTTGCAAGTTAAACTTGCACAAGAACATGCCAACCTCATTCTAAGAATTGGCAAAACTCTCTTGTGAACAAACCACAAGTCTATGCGACGTTGCAATTTATTGCACAAGTATCGCATCTATTCCATGGGATCATTTCACCCATTGAACGGCGTTTTCTGGTCACAGAATTATCTCCAGACGAGAAGCAGGGTTTAGGGTGTCTTCTTACCCAACCCATTCCTAAATACACTAGGCCGACAATGTTCGGCCCTAGGGATTCCAACTCAATCCGAGTTTCATCATTTGAACGAGTGATCCTTAGGGTAGAAACCTTAGATCGTTTTATGCATGAGCGTCCAATTGTCCCTACATTCCGTGAATGTGGGTAGGAACTTTTGGTTCAAGGGTTCGTCTTGGTAACAAGTACGTGAAACTAGGTCAAAGTCCTTAACCTGCTAAACCCTAGTTAGCACTTGGGTTATTTATCATATCGGTTGAGCCATCCTATGCGAATCCCTTGCGGGTTAGGTGATTTAGATAATTCGATCTACTTGTCTTGCGACAAGGATGAACCATCCCTAGAGATGTTAACTTGATCTTAAAGGAGAAAGCTATTTGTAACATCTCACAATTCACGTAAACACGCAATTCATTGCTTCTACGTACCCCTAAATTCGCAATAACCCTAACTTTTCTTGTTAAGATCAAAACGCATGTTAAATTTCGGTATAACTTCCATTGATCCTACTAGGACTTGCATTCAAGAATCATGCCCACAATTCTTTTAAAATTTCATGCTTCAATAAACCATACAGCCTTTCCCTAAATACAACTCTTGATGAATGAAATATTTCATATGGCAAATGTGCAACATGCACTCCTTTCCTGACTACAACGTAGTGAAATTCATGCCAAAAAAAAACTAGAGTTGATCTATTCCAATTTACAATCACATGCCACACGCAAATTCCTAGAGTCATTTCCGTGCTCTTCTATTTCCTACGGGGTTAAGGATTTTCCCTAATGAATCATTCAATGAAGATTTGTCTAAAAATGCGACGTGCAATTAATGTTTCCATGCCTAGTCAAAGGTGCACTTTAACAAATTTTGACTTTATAAGGATAGGCAATAGGTGTTCCAGTCCGTCATTTTGATAAGCACGCAAGGGAAACTACTAATAAGATTGTGAGATGCATAGATAATTTACGTTATTTTGTTCATCATGTTGGAAATACCAATGACGACTTCATGTCATGAGCTAATTATTTCAATAGTCAATCTATTTCCAATTGCATCTAGCTAGGCTAGGTGAATTTGGCATGCGTAGGTGCTTCCTAGTCCATGAATTTATCGTGCATAATGCCTTACTTTTGCAACGAATCAAACATAGTAAATACCTGGACTTGTGGACTCTGGGAAATATCCACGTAAATACTAGGAGAAGATCCTCCCGCAGGCGTGCATTGTGACTTTTTAGGGCCATTGTAGGCATGATTTCGGCTTGTGGTTTGCCTTCGCGGTCTACCAATTTACTCTTCTTCGTATGCAGCCTTATGATCTTTGCCTTTCTCTATCGTACATAGGAGATTCCTTCGCGGGACTTTTGATAAACGGTGCTTGCGGAAAAGGGGCTTTATGAGCTTCTTAGGAAGAAACCGGGGTGGTGGCTAGGAATGGGTTTACGGATGGCTTGTGGGCTTTGAAGCCTATTTGCGGAAAGGCTCTTACGATGGGTCTTACGGGAAGGGAGTTTTATAAGCTTCTTCTTCTTCTCTTCAAAATCCCGAGGCTAGGAATGGGCTTATAGGAGATTAGTGGGAAGGGGGCTTGTAGGCTTCCCCTTCTTCTCTTCAAAATCCCAAGCTAGGGGCTTGTGGGTGTTGCAATGGAAAAGGGGTTTAAAAGGAACCCGGGGGTAAAATGGCCTTTATGGGGAATCCATGGGAAAAGGCCTTAAAAATCGGGGCTAGTATGGATTTGTGGTGGATCCAATAAGAAGGGGACTTAAAATCCAGGGGTAAAATGGATTTATGGGAAATTCACGGGAAGGGCTTTACAACCGGGGTAAAATGGCTTTTGGGGGATGCAAGGGGAAAGGGGCTTAAATCCGAGGGGGGTAAAAACCGCTTGTGTAGGATGCAATGGGAAGAGGGCTTAGGGAAGCCCCTTTAGAAGCTTCTAAGAGCTTCTGGGTGTATGCAGACCACGTGGAAGGGCAAAAGCCAATAGGACACGTGGAAGGCGGCATGAAGATGGTGCCGTCTGGCCAATGGCAGCCCGCACGGCAGCTAGCGGCTCCCTTCCCTCCTCATGGCACAACTCACCATCCACCCTCTTCCTCCTCACGGATGCAACATGGCAACTGGTAGCTTGAGTAGGCAACGACAGCGACTCCACTAAATCGGCGGTAGATGGCACAGCCAACATTCAATGCCCTTCAACTCGGCTCTAGCACGGCCTGTTGCGCATACGTCTCTTTCTCACGTCCTCACTCCCCTTCTCACTTCCCCCCATAAGGTTTATATTGGTGAGGGGAGGGGATCCTCCCTCCCCCGCGCGTCATCCTGCATGGGTTCGCCCCCCCTCAAGCATCCAACATGGATGCTTAGTCATCATGCCTTCCCTCCCTCTCCCCCAACACGACAGTCGGCTGGGGGAAGGAGGGAATAATTTAAAAAAAATTCCATAATACTAACAATTTAATCATTTGGATTTTTAGTAAGAGGAGGTTCTCGTGAGAAGTGCGGTTTTGAGATCAGAATTGTTACATTCTCTTCCCCTTGGAGGAATCGAGATGTCCTCATCTCGAGATAAACTGGGAATATTGATGGTTAAGAGTTCCCTCCTCTATCCAAGTGGCATCCTCCTCAGGATAATCTTTCCACTGGACGAGGTATTTTCTCAAGGTTCTGGATCTCAGTTGTCTCTCCCTAACATCTAAGATTTTGTCCGGCCTTAGTTCAAGGACTACTTGACTAGGCATTACAATTTGTTGGTCATCAAGTACATGATTAGGATTGGGTACATATTCTTTTCAATAGACTGATATGAAATACATTGTGAACCTTTAGGTTCTCAAGGAGTTGCAATCTATAAGCATTGGGTCCTAGGCATTTGAGGATTTTATATGGCCCACAATACCTTGGACTTAGCTTCTTGCATTCTCCTAGGGATAGAGAACTCTTTTTAGGGCGTACCCGAATGAAGACCATGTCTCCTTCTTCGAAGACTCTTTCTTGACATTTCAAATCTGCATATGCCTTTTGTCTATCCTTGGCTGCTTGTATGTCTTGTCTTATTGACCTTATTTGATCATCCATATCCTCCAACATTTGTCTTGAAGCTTCAACTCTTAGGGTTGGATCAGAAAAGTTTAGGGGACTTCGACAATCATGACCATACAATGCCTGGAAAGGGGTCATTTGAATGCTCTGCTGGTAAGAAGCATTGTAGGCAAATTCAACTAATGGCAAGTATTGAATCAGCCTCTTCGGCTCTCGACAGCAGTATGCCCTAAGCATATCCTCAATGATTTGATTCACTCGCTCTGTTTGTCCATCCGTTTGGGGATGGTAGGCGGTGCTAAAACAGAGTTGAGTCCCAATAGCTTCAGAGATAGCTCTCCAGAAGTGTGATGTGAAGAGAGAATCTCGATCACTAATGATTCTTCTAGGTAACCCATGTAGCTTGAATATCTCCTTGATAAACAATCTTGCAATGTCGGAGGCTTTATAGTTTGTCTCTATTGGAATCAGGTGTGCAACCTTGATAAGCATGTCAACCACAATCATAATGGAATTGTATCCTCCTTGGACTTGGGGTAGGCCCACAACAAAATCCATACTGATGAATTCCCATTTCATTTGGGGAATATCAAGCGGTTGTAGTTTCCCTGGCATCATGACATGTTCGGCCTTGATACGTTGGCAAGACAACACTCAGTGATATATTTGAGAACGTCACTTTTAAGCCTCTCCCAATGGTAGCTTTTCCTAACTGCATTGAGAGTCTTGGCATAGCCAGAATGTCCTGAGGAAGGGGAATCATGAACTTTCCACAATATCTTCTACTTAAGTGACTAGCTTGCGGGTATACACAGCCTGATTCTATAGTAGTCAAGTCCACTATTAATAGAGAATTTATGATACTTAGCCTGTAGCTTTTTGGTCGTGATCCTTGATAGAGATTTCTCTTAGCATCTTTTGATATGCTGTATCATGGCATGCTTCCTCTCTAGCTAGTTCAAGTATTGGGTTGTTTGGCATGGATACCTTTGTGGCTAGAGATCTAGCAGTTGATGGATTTTGCAAGATTAATGAGTCAATGCCTTGCGACTAAGTGCATTAACAACTACATTCTCCTTTCCCAGTCGGTACTTGATTTCAAAGTCATACTCCTCCAGCACTTCAATCCACCGATGTTGCCTCATATTGAACTCGTTCTAGTTAAAGATCCACTTGAGACTCTTATGATCAGTCACACTAGAGTAAACTTGTTACCCAGCAGGTAGTGTCTCCAAGCTTGACAACTAAAAGTTCAAGATCATGGGTAGCATAATTCTTCTCATGGCTCTTCAGTTTCTTGAAGATTATGCTATAGGATGACTTTCCTACATGAGCACACATCCTAAGGCAAGCATGCTAGTACCAGTTACTACCTCAAACTCCTTACTGTGGTCTAGAAGTTTTAGGATCGGTGCTGATACCAAACTTTGCTTCATCCTATCAAAGCTAGTTTGTTCGGTAGTTGACCATGCAATGGACGATTGCTTCTTCAGTAAGTCTGTCAAAGGTGCTACAATCAAAGCATAGTTTTTGATGAAGTCGCTATACCATCTTGTCAATCCAAGAAATCTGCATATTTCTTTGACATTTGTTGGTATTTGGCCATCCTAGAACATTTCTGACTTAGGCCAGCTCCACTGAGATTCCTTCTGCTGATATGATGAATCCCAGATAACCAATCTGATGTTTGAGAAATGCACATTTCGTCATCTTAGCATACAGCTTGTGTGACCTCCTTGTCTCAAGGAAAATCCAAAGTTGGGGTTCATGATCTCCTTCCTGTTTGAGAATCGACTAGAGTGTCATCAAAGAAGACGAGCACGAAGTTATCAAGATATGGTCTAAAGATATTCTGCATTAACCTATTGAAGGTGGCAGGCGCATTCGTAAGCCCTAATGACATAACTAGAACTCAAAGTGTCCATATCTAGTGTTGAAGGTCGTCTTTGGGATATCTTCTTCCTTGATTCTCATTTGATAGTAACCAAACCTAAGATAATCTTGGAGAAGATCTTGGCACCCTGAAGACTATCAAGAAGCTAATCTATTCTAGGAATATGATATTTGTTCTTGACTGTTGATTGATTCAACCCTTTGTAATCAATACATACTCGAAGTGTTCCATCTTTCTTTTTCTGGAACAGTACTGGTGCTTCCCAAGGTGAACTGCTAGGACGGATGTAGCCCTGATCTAGCAGTTGCTTGAGTTTGTTCCTTTCAGCTCAATTGCTTCTGGGATAGACATTCTATAGGGTCTCTTCGCAATTGGCGCAGCTCCTATTACTAGCTTGATCTCATGATCTACTTCTCTTTGAAGTGGGAGTTCTGTTAACCTTTTCAAGAACTACGTCTGCGTATTCCTTTAGCCAAGTGACCAAATCACTTTACTTATTTATCAATATTCACAGTCAAGACAATCGTTGATTTTTAACAAAAATTTATTCCATTCATATTAGCATAGCCCTTACAATTATTTCTTGGGGCGATGGAACAAGTTAATACATTAATTCGAGGAGAATAAGATGTTGTTGCATTCAGCTACAGGAACTGAGTAGTAGTACGGATTGGGGTAATCGATTTTCAGGAATCGATAGTTCATTGGAAGATTAGGGTATCTTTTCCTTTGATATCCATTCTTCTCATGACGTCCCAAAACCTTGATTCGGTCGGCAGGGATTCTTTGAATCACTTCCCTGTACACATACTTATTCTGGTTAACCCTTCGACCCCCGACCTGTAGGGTCGCGTTTGCGTGAGTCTCAACAAAGACAAATAGCTTCACGATCTTCAAATCCTCCATCCACTTGATTCTCTTCAAGTTAATTTGAAGGTACGCAGGTCGATAGGCAGTTATGTAATAGATCCCTGAAACACCCATCCATCTCCGTTCCACGTACACAGGCGATGGATTGTAAATGCGGTCTAGGATCTTCATCATCTCTACCTTTTGTCGATAATCCGTGGAATGCATTGTGGTCATAAACATGACTCGGAACACTAAGAACCTGTTCCATGCTTCATAATTCTGCAGGACAACATTGAAAGTAAGGAAATGTTTGGGACAGTAACATTTGCTTTACTTCTTCTTATTAAAATTTCTTAAGTCCTTTGTTGGTTCGCTCTGATACCAATTGTAACGTGTCCCCTAGTATCATCCAGGACACGTCTTAGCAGTCCATCGGAAAGGATGTCTAGAAAACTCCGCCTGCACTCCCATGGAATGTTACGGGTTTGGCAATCTAGGTCTTTCCGCGTCTGCCACATGTGGAAGTATCCTGGTCGTTTCCCACTTAGGATCGATCGGAATTAGGTTTTTCCTGTTTGGTCATTAGCTAACAGTAACTAGCGTCAGACCCGAGCGAACTACTTTACGCAGAAACGCCAGGTCTGAAGCGGATTCACGCTGCACTTTGTTCAAGGAGAATGGAAAACGAGAGGGATGCAAAGCTCAACCTCTCTGCCATAAGGCATAGTCCCATTCCGTTCCCCTAAAATAGCGTAAATCGGGTAAAACATAACTCTAGGTCATTGCTTTCGATGATCCTCCCGCTATTCTTCGAGATTTTTGAGAAAAAGTTCCCGGCTAACCGGAACCACCCAACCGTAGGACGGACACGTGGTCCATCCTCCGCACTTTTCTCGGTTTGTTTTAGTTATGTAATTATCTAACACATTAATTTGACATATAACAATCAGCTTCTTTAATTAATCCTGTTAAGCACAGGTTCCTTTATGTAATCTTATCACGTGACATAGAAAAACAATATTAGAAAAATTCTTTATTATCATTTCATCATTTTATCTTTGAAATACAAGGAGTTCCGCCCGTAGGCTTGTCCATAATCCGCCCGAAGGCTATCCAGTAATCCGCCAGGGATCACTATTCCAAGCTTCCGCCCATAGACTAGTATGCAGTCCTCGAGATCCAATCCCGAGTCATGTTAGCCTCTTGTGCAGGACCCAGAAGGCGAGGGATTTACGGCAAGAGCCCCCCTGGCACCCAAGCGTCCTCCTGCTCCAAGTAGAGCTCAACAGAGAGACCTTCTCACGGCGGGTTCGGTCCACGTTCCTGGCGCGGTCAACAACCCCCTTGGTTAGGGTCAGGCAGGTAGTCGGGGGTAACTGAAGCTGCCTCTCCCTTCAGGCCTTCAACCTGAAGCATTAGATATCATTTCATCCTTTAGTTCTTTGAGCAAACAATGCAAACAGTGCTTTCTAAACTGTTACAAGCACAATCAATTCCAGTGGTCGTTTATTTGGCCAACTATTAAGGAGTGAATCCTTCTCTCCGAATGCATCTAGCATTCGATCCGGGATCAATTGCGACTTGGCAAGATCCCCAAGGGTTTGTTTGTTCACCCTTTTGTCCTTGGGTTAGGGCCATACCCTGTTAACCCAACTTAACCAATACCTTAGGTTTTATTAACAATAAATCCTGGCGACCATGTCACTCCAATTTAATCATTCGCTTCCAAGCAAATACCCAACTTCCCTTAACTTGGCAAATTTTCCCAAGAAAGGTGATATAACAGGATAACTACTCATCCTCTTGCAAGTTAAACTTGCGCAAGAACTTGCCAACCTCATTCTAAGAATTGGCAAAACTCTCTTGTGAACAAACCACAAGTCTATGCGACGTTGCAATTTATTGCACAAGTATCGCATCTATTCCATGGGATCATTTCACCCATTGAACGGTGTTTTCTGGTCACGGAATTATCTCCAGACGAAAGCAGGGTTTAGGGTGTCTTCTTACCCAACCCATTCCTAAATACACTAGGCCGACAATGTTCGGCCCTAGGGATTCCAACTCAATCCAAGTTTAGGGTGTCTTCTTACCCAACCCATTCCTAAATACACTAGACTGACAATGTTCGGCCCTAGGGATTCCAACTCAATCTGAGTTTCATCATTTGAACGAGTGATCCTTAGGGTAGAAACGTTAGATCGTTTTATGCATGAGCATCCAATTATCCCTACATTCCGTGAATGTGGGTAGGAACTTTTGGTTCAAGGGTTCGTCTTGGTAACAAGTGCGTGAAACTAGGTCAAGTCCTTAACATGCTAAACCCTAGTTAGCACTTGGGTTATTTATCGTATCGGTTGAGCCATCCTATGCGAATCCCTTGCGGGTTAGGTGATTTAGATAATTCGATCTACTTGTCTTGCAACAAGGACGAACCATCCCTAGAGATGTTAACTTGATCTTAAAGGAGAAAGCTATTTGTAACATCTCACAATTCACGTAAACACGCAATTCATTGCTTCTACGTACCCCTAAATTCGCAATAACCCTAACTTTTCTTATTAAGATCAAAACGCATGTTAAATTTCGGTATAACTTCCATTGATCCTACTAGGACTTGCATTCAAGAATCATGCCCACAATTCTTTTAAGATTTCATGCTTCAATAAACCATGTAGCCTTTCCCTAAATACAACTCTTGATGAATGAAATATTTCATATGACAAATGTGCAACATGCACTCCTTTCCTGACTACAACGTAGTGAAATTCATGCAAAAAAAAACTAGAGTTGATCTATTCCAATTTACAATCACATGCCACACGCAAATTCCTAGAGTCATTTCCGTGCTCTTCTATTTCCTACGGGGTTAAGGATTTTCCCTAATGAATCATTCAATGAAGATTTGTCTAAAAATGCGACGTGCAACTAATCTTTCCATGCCTAGTCAAAGGTGCACTTTAACAAATTTTGACTTTATAAGGATAGGCAATAGGTGTTCTAGTCCGTCATTTTGATAAGCACGCAAGGGAAACTACTAATAAGGTTGTGAGATGCATAGATAATTTACGTTATTTTGTTCATCATGTTGGAAATACCAATGACGACTTCATGTCATGAGCTAATTATTTCAATAGTCAATCTATTTCCAATTGCATCTAGCTAGGCTAGGTGAATTTGACATGCGTAGGTGCTTCCTAGTCCATGAATTTATCGTGCATAATGCCTTACTTTTGCGACGAATCAAACATAGTAAATACCTGGACTTGTGGAATCCAGGAAATATCCACATAAATACTAGGAGAAGATCCTCCCGCAGGCATGCCTTGTGACTTTTTAGGGCCATTTTAGGCACGATTTTGGCTTGTGGTTTACCTTCGCGGTCTACCAATTTACTCATCTTGGTATGCAGCCTTACGATCTTTGCCTTTCTCTATCGTACATAGGAGATTCCTTCGCGGGACTTTTGATAAACGGTGCTTGCGAAAAAGGGGCTTTATGATCTTCTTAGGAAGAAACCGGGGTGGTGGCTAGGAATGGGTTTACGGATGGCTTGTGGGCTTTGAAGCCTATTTGCAGAAAGGCTCTTACGATGGGTCTTGCGGGAAGGGAGTTTTATAAGCTTCTTCTTCTTCTCTTCAAAATCTCGAGGCTAGGAATGGGCTTATAGGAGATTAGTGGGAAGGGGGCTTGTAGGCTTCCCCTTCTTCTCTTCAAAATCCTGGGCTAGGGGCTTGTGGGTGTTGCAATGGAAAAGGGGTTTAAAAGGAACCCGGGGGTAAAATGGCCTTTATGGGGAATCCATGGGAAAAGGCCTTAAAAATCGGGGCTAGTATGGATTTGTGGTGGATCCAATAAGAAGGGGACTTAAAATCCCGGGGTAAAATGGATTTATGGGAAATTCATGAGAAGGGCTTTACAACCGGGGTAAAATGGCTTTTGGGGGATGCAAGGGGAAAGGGGCTTAAATCCGAGGGGGGTAAAAACCGCTTGTGTAGGATGCAATGGGAACGGGGCTTAGGGAAGCCCCTTTAGAAGCTTCTAAGAGCTTCAGGGTGTATGCAGACCACGTGGAAGGGCAAAAGCCAATAGGACACGTGGAAGGCGGCATGAAGATGGTGCCGTCTGGCCAATGGCAGCCCGCACGGCAGCTAGCGGCTCCCTTCCCTCCTCATGGCACAACTCACCATCCACCCTCTTCCTCCTCCTCACGGATGCAACACGGCAGCTGGTAGCTTGAGTAGGCAGCGGCAGCGACTCCACTAAATCGGCGGTAGATGGTGCAGCCAACACTCCATGCCCTTCAACTCGGCTCCAGCACGGCCTATCGTGCATACGTCTCTTTCTCACGTCCTCACTCCCCTTCTCATTTCCCCCCATAAGGTTTTTATAGGTGAGGGGAGGGGATCCTCCCTCCCCCACGCGTCATCCTGCATGGGTTCGCCCCCCCTCAGGCGTCCAACATGGATGCTTAGTCATCCTGCCTTCCCTCCCTCTCCCCCAGCACGACATTCAGCTGGGTGAAGGAGGGAATAATTTTTAAAAAAAATCCATAATACTAACAATTTAATCATTTGGATTTTTAGTAAGAGGAGGTTCTCGTGAGAAGTGCGGTTTTGAGATCAGAATTGTTACAGTTACCTAAGTTTGACTAAGGATTTCTCAGTTACTCCATGTGTAGTGGAAGCATCATGCAATGTTGTAGGGTGAAGAGTATGGTGTGGCAAGAAAAGATGTATAAGTAGAAGATGCACACTTAGAATGGATGTTTGGTAGGTTGGATGTGTGTAGAGCTAGAGAGCCTAATAGAATACGAATGCACAATGTTATGAAATGAATGCATGCAAAGATTATGGCTACACTAAATGGGTGTAAGCGAGGCTATATGGGTGGTAATGAGATTATGGATGCACAAGAAAGGGAGTGATGCTACCTTGATATACCAAATGGATGCACTATAATGAGGTGGTTTTTTTCTATGCAAGATTGGATGCACACAAAAGGTTAGTGCAAATGGATGTAGGAGGTGGGTGCACTATATAGATTGATGGATGCACAAGGGTGAAGGTGGATGCACTATGTGCAGTCTGATGCACTTGATTGTATGTATTGATATGTCCTTAGTTGCCCCTCTCTTATCTCTCTTCCCATTGTCCTTGCATCTCACAAGGTTGGAGTAGGGTTTCAGAGAATGAGACTTACCACTTGGATGCACACCACAATGTAGGAAACATTTCGTGCATATATATGATCATGAGTGGTTTATGTAAACCAAATAATTATGTAGTTTTAAAAGATACACATCATGTTGTGGAGGTGGAAGTACAGTGTAGTAGTGGGTGCACTATATCAATGCACAATTCAAGCAATTACATGCACTACATGTTACTATGGATGGTAGTATGTGAGGTGAATGCATTTCTATGTGGTTTTGTGTGGTGCAAATTACACACCTATTGTAGAGGTCTGCACACATAGTGCCACACATAGGTTGTCCCTCTCCTTACCTCACTTCCAATATTCCTTCCATCCTTCAAGGTTGGAATTTTGGATCAAGAGAGGAGGCTATTATTGGAGGCACTAAGTGTAAATGTAGGATGCTATAAGCAATCAAAGTCACATTGGGATGCCCAATCTTGAAATTTTAACTTGACAATCAATTTGTACTCATGGATTTACATAGAGATAATCAATTGAACCCACAATTGAGAAGATGTACACTTGAGCTTCACAAATTCAATTGCAATTCAAATCATGCCATCATTTCATTTTCCATGTGGTTCTAGATCCACATTATAGAAGTGTGCACTAGGATCCAAAAGTCTTAGCACTCCTAACAATCCTCCCTAGGGAGTCCACCTTAAAGAACATGTAAGATACCACGTGAGTTCAAAAAAAGGGTATATTTATTATGTTGACTTATAGTTTTCTAAAAATAGAAGGGGTTTATAAATGTGCTCACTATAAATTCACATTGTGGGCTATTTTATTCCAAATTTCTTAGAGGCACAATGGTGGGGCAATGGGGAGGAGGGTGTGCCCGAGATGTCTCCTTTACCACCACTCTCTCTCTTGGTACACAAAGTGGTGGTTTAATGTCAAAATAGTAGCATGTTTGCTTGGGATCTCCATGCTTCATAAGGAGCCTACGCCTCTTTCAACATCCGCTACTAGCTATTAGTTCAAACAAAAAGCATATGGTATATAAGAAAAAAAACTAATGCTTTCTCTTTCTAAACTCCTCAATAAAAACCCTAAAATAGCAATAAAATAGCATTGTACCTTTCTTCCACAAAAAGAAAAAATAAAAAGCTATGCCTAGAAAATCCAACTGTATGGTTTTGTTGAAATAGGCCTCACTTTTAGCAATGGCTAGGTGCTTTCTCTCTAATCACCTTATCAACCTCTACATGCTAAGACCACTTGCTTGAACCTATGAAGATATACCCTCCTCCATGATCTCTCTACAAGGATCAAATTGAAGATTGAGACCCAATATCCTTCTCATAGGTAGACTTAGGAGGGGTACAATTGCATCTCAAGCCCCCATCAAGTCTTTGGGTCCTTGCTTTATCTTTTGATCTTATGCATATGTAACACCATATTGGGAAATATAGTAATTTCCCATAAGTTTGGGATTTGTCATAACTTGAACACTATAACTCCAAATCACACTACAACATATACATGCTATAACGACGTTTTCTTTATATATGAAAAATATCCCCGTCGTCGCTATTAGCGTCGCTACAAAACCATCGCTATTTGCCTCGCTATTTTCGTCGGTATTAGCGTCGCTATTTAGCGACGCTAATACCGACGAAATTAGCGATGAAAATAGCGATGGTTACAGAGGAATTTCCGACGCTAATACTGATGATTGCAAAATTATTTTGCGACGCTAATACCGATGGTTGTAGAAAAAAAATTTTGTGGCAGAGCTACAGATGCAGCCCTGCCACAGTTAGAGCCACATAGGGCTAAGAGACAATTCCTGCTGTCAAAGAAGTTAGACAATCGATCCGAAATAATGACAAGACTTTGCAAACAAATACTTTCATGACATTAATTAACACAAATGTGCACTGCATTGATAAATAAAATAACATAACTTAAATTGAGAAGTGCTACTGCGACAAAGCAAATATGCATACACCTGTACATCAATATGTGGTGAATAACATGGAGATGTATATATGGAGTCATGCTACAACATAGAAGTCTGAATCATATACACTTAGCTATTACATATGGAGGATAGAGGCCATAAGGCCTTACATAATACAAGATCGGGAGTAATCCTATGTAGCCTAATCTGCTCTCTACGACTCATCCGCATCAGTTAATAGATCTTCCACTATGCCACGACAACTCCTCTCGCTATAGTGGCATATCGAAGGGAGCCTGCAACCGCAAATACATATATAATTGTGAGTACCAAATACAAACTGACATATAATGACAGATTTCTCAAATTAGGAATGATATTTATTACTACTTATCGGTCCTCCACGAGCATGGAGCTTCTCCATCAGGGCACTCAAGCCATGTTTCTCCCCGTATGTCACCTCTAGTGCAGTCGGGTCGCGATTCGGTAAAACCTTGCTGTGGGACACAAACATTGAAAAACAATGTACTTGAGATTCATGTTCGAAATACATACATCAACATGGATGTCATTAAATTAGATTACTCTACCCTATTAATACTTACAAAATCTGCTAGGAATGTTGCGTAGCCGCCACTACCAAGGTGATGCACTGATCCTGCATCCAAGCACGCCTTTGTTGTGTCCTTCTGCTGCTTCCACTTGTCTCGAGTGGATGTCGCCTCATCCTAGAGATTACTCTAGTCCTCTATATCCAGCCACTCCGGCTTCGATTTGCCCTGCTTGAATACTTCGCGTGCATCAGACTGCCTATGCGACTGATAGTCACGCACACGCATCATCATCCACCCTCTCGAAAATCTATCATTGCTAGAGGGCTTAGGGAACTCTCGATACAATGTATTGATTATGTACTCCTTGCTAGCATCCGGGATCTACTTCCACTTGTCTGTAATGTTGTGCCGAAATACTTGTTGGCACAACTCATGCATCCTAGAGATGACAGCTTTTTCCTCATCATTCATGTATAAATGGCCAGTGGCCTTATCTATGAGATATGAGTAACCTGCAAGATTTTGCAAACATGTACTTTCATGACATTAATACAAATGTGTCAAACACAACTTGAATTAATAAGTGCTACTGCGAAAAAGGATGCGACAATACATACCTGGAGAAGTGGGATTTGTGTACTTCTTGTCAGCCCTAGGAGTGATCAGTGGGGTGCGTGAAGGAGTGGGAGCAGTAGACATCTTCCCGCGACCGCGAGTGGAAGACGGTGTCGACTCCTTGGTGGCAGTGCGAGTGGGAGAGACTGCATCTGTATCCCCACAACAGGAGCTGCCTCCTCCTCGACTACGTGAATCTGAAGCAAAGCGAGACCTGCGAATACGTCTACTAGAGACCGAAGCATCGGAGCATCCAGAGTCTGCCGATCGTGCTGAGGTGGAGCGGGAAAGCTGTGCATCGGCTCTATCTTTGACATGTGCTAGCTACTCCAGTGAGAAATGCGCTAGCATCGCGTCAATATCGTCATCTGTAAAATCGCGACTCATCCTGTCATCCGTGCCCAAATTCTAAACCTGCACATATAAGGAAAAATAATAATATTAGATAATGAATTGCAAGACATAATAAAACTAAGACTTAATTTGCAAGACTTCATTTTAAAATAATAATAATAATTAGATAATACAAAACACCATACTCCAAAAACATACAAACTGTCCTAACCGATTTGCAAAAAGTGGCATTGCTGTAGTGGGAGGAATGTTTTGATCGAGTCACTTTTGTTTAGGGTTCCACAATCTCATCTTGACATGATCAGTATACATTGGGAGATCTATACAAAATTCTCCACAAAATGAGGACTCTGCTTCATTTTCAAAAAACCTATCCTCTATCTCCTCTATCTCCATAGGTGAGATGTCTTGGTCCTCTAGGCGGTTCATCCTAGTTTCTTGTATGCCTTCTGTCATTGCCGCTATTAAAGGTGTCTCTTCTACGATCGGTACGGGGGTTCTGGAAAACACGGGGATACTCCTACATGTCATGGGAATGACATACCACCATTGAGGTTGTTGTGGATTAGGGAAAAAGACGACTTGATCCATATTACGATTAGTATAAAAGTCCACTTTGAGATTGCTAAAGTGCATCAAGTATTAGGGACTCTTACTTGCTCACAGTGATTTGGCAAAACAAATTTATCACTCAAATCGGTCCACTTCTTCGTTGAGTCAATCTCAACAAAGCCACTTGGCCCTCGCCGAACAGTTGCACCTGCTCCTTTGAGAGTAGCCTTGAACCATTGCACATCAAATATGGTCACGGAGAAACTTCAATAGTCCACTACAAGGATACTCTGTAAACATCCGAAATACTCCATCTCTGCAACTACACGGTTTGGATCTATGGCATATCGTCGGCTTTCCTGTTCAAACATTGCCATCACTCCATAGTCCATTGTCGTGCGTAACTTGTCAATGTGCTCTACTCTGAAATGTCGTCCACATGACCATGCTGCACTATGGACCTTATATTGGGAGACGAACAAGTATATTAGTTGCGATTTGCAGTATAGATTGTAATTTCTTGGGATTGCATACCTTGGGATTGCATCCATACCTTGGGACTGTATCCACGTGAGAAGTCCCACTCTTCTTCAGTAACTGTTTCTCCATCTTGAGATGCTTTGGTTAGGGCCTCATGTAGTCATCTAGTGGACATGAGTAGAGGCATCTGCTCTAAGCCCTTCGGATATCGAATGGGCCATTGCCGCGTACTCCGTTAAAAGTCAGATCTTACAGACTCTCACTCAGCTCAAGCATCCTCATACCGTGCAGCCACTTCTCCATCGTAGCGCTATGCAGCATACAAAATCGGTTCACCTTGGACTCCATGGATGCACCCATCTTCTTCTCTATTCCGTTTCCCACTAGGAGATCTCCATTCAGACGATCATCCTCCTAAAGTGACCATATCAAGCCTTTGTCCCGGTCCACAGTGGACAACCACTCAGAAATGTACATCAAGGCCTCTGACACTAACCAACCTTCAGCCATGCTACCCTCAGGACGAGCCCATTATCGCACAAATCCCTTTAAGGTCTTCATGAACCGTTCAAGGAAAAACATCCATCGACTATCGACTGGATCTGCAACCTGCAATTCATCTACAATATGCACTAGAAGATGGGTTTGTATCGTGAGCATGAGAGTGGGAAGATACTTCTGCAAAAGACAAGCAGTCTCTACTACCATGCATTTTGCGGATTCAATCGATGATTTGTGAATCTCTTTTTGGGAGACAAACTGAACCAACTCGGACAATTTGTAAATGGCTGTCCGTATCTCCGATGTCAGAAACCCCGCGATTGCGATCGGCAATACGAACTGTGAAAACCATGTAATTAATATTGTGTATAAACAAACGGAGATTGTGAAATCTAATATGCAGAATCATGCCATACGCGGCCTCATACCATACATACCTGACACATCTTATGCCAATCATGGGATTTGAGTTGTGTCAGTTGGTCATCCTTTGTGAATGCTGTCTTGAGAGAACGCATTAGGGCAGTCGGCGTGCGAAAGGACTTGATGTTTTCCTTTACTCGTCGCACTTCATTGCCAGAAAAAACCCAAGGAGCACATGGCAATTGCACTCGACCGTCGACGCCACTTATAGGCCAATATGGTTCCATCTTTCCCATTGCTTTCAAATCCATCCTCACTCCTAGTGTGTCTTGCTACCCAGTGAGGTGGTCCCATAGCAAGCTACCCACATTCTTAAAAATATGCATGGGATCTAAAAGGTGGTTAATTTTTAGTTTTTTCCAATAAGTGAGCTCATAGAAAATTGAGAAGTGTCGCATTCCACTAGGAAGCAAGTCTTGGTCCACCATCCTGCGATCAAACCAGCTCAGTGCGTTCATTCTCGCAGGAGGGCGACCAAGAAATCCTTCTCTCATGACATGACCCTCTGGCAAAAAAGCTTGATCTCCCTCAAATACCATCTTCTTCATAGATTTTGACATATGAGAATCCAACCTTGGTCCACACAGAGGACATGCATGCTAACCTGATGTGACTAGCCCTACAGAACACACATGTACAATAAGGCATGTCATAACACCAACATCACTAAAAGAAAACTAGAAAAATAAGAAAACACGCTTTACCATAGCATTCTCCATAACCTGGAAAGTCATGCATGGTCCACATAAGAATTGCCCTTATACTTGCGGATCGCCTACCAATATGTTTGCTCATCTCCTCCACTACAATTCCCTCCCACAACTACTTTAGCTCATCAATCAGTGGAGAGAGGTATACATCCATATTCTTGACTTTGTATCGTCCAAGCACAAGCAAGTTGAGCAAAAGGTGTCCTTTCTTGGTGGAAAGCCATGGCGGTATATTGTAGTTAACAAGGACCACGGGCCATACACTATAGGAGGTGGAACATAAACCAAAAGGATTTACCCCATCCATGGCAAGACCGAATCGTAGATTCCTCGCCTCCTTTGCAAAGTCACGGAAAGTCTCATCGATGTGATGCCATGCTTCTGAGTCAGCTGGTGTACACTGTATACCATCAGTGGATCGATTTTCCACATGCCATGTAGTCAACTTTGCAAAACTCTTGGTCCGAAAAATGTGACGAACATGCGGTATTAGTGGAAAGTGCCTCAAAACCTTCTGCGGAACAGTCTGTCCTTGCAAGTCATTTCGATACCTGTCCACACCGCACTTGGGACATGTGGCCAACAATTCAAACTCTCCCCGGAAGAGAACACAATCATTGGGGCAAGCATGAATGCAATTATAATCCATGCCTAGCTTTTGCAGCACTTGTCTTGCATCATCACGAAACTCAGGCATCGTGTTTTGGGTAGGCAAAATGTAAGATTTCAACGTTCTACAAATTGCAATGAAGCACCTTATTAGAGTAATACATAGCACATTTTAATGGCTTTCAATAAAGAATCATAGACATCATAATATACCTGAATAGCTCTGTCCCACTCGCATCGCTCCATCCATACTTTGTTTGTATGCTCAACAATGCAAGAAGTGTCCTCAAATGAAATACCCGACTCCCATCATACAATGGAATGGTAGCCTCTGCAATTAAAGGATCTTGGGATTCCGAGTCCGTCAGAAGCAATGATTCGATCATGTCCTCTAACTTGGGCTCCAAAAAAGTAGGAGGATCGTCCATGTCTCTAGCATTCTCACCCATAGAAGGGGGTTGAGAGTTATCACCTTCTATGAGATAGTTAGTTATCTCAGATGGTATTTGTATAGAGCACAAACGAACCCGTCTTACTAGATGCAAGAGATCTGCAGACTACAATGTATCGACATGGCCTTGACCCTGTAAAGGACGTTAAAGAGCTAACTTCTAAGATAACCCCAAACTGTTATACTTAAATCAATTACATGTCATATAGTAATGAGAGAGAACTTACCACAATCTCGTAATTCAAGACTGCTTGGTCAATTATCTCAACTCAAAACTCTCCATACCGTTGCACATGCTCTATGGACAAATGACGTTTCTGACAAATGGCCAATTTGCATTGCGTGCATGAATAGGGGACACATTGATTGAGCCAAGCCTCACGATCCCCACCATGTTGGTCGTGAATGCTAGACATCTTGACTGCGATGTAATGGAATGATAATTTAATAACGATTCTATATTATATATTGGGACCACTCCACTATATATATTTCAGGTCTTTTTTTTTAAATTTTCGTACCTATCTCTTTGAGTTTGGCTTTAAACTTATCTATCTTTGAGGTCGGCTCTAAACTATGCTCACACACATACATTTTTATAACAGTTAATAGATCTTCCACTATGCCTTGAAAGGCACAACTCCTTTTGAAGCCTTTATTGGTCAAACGCTAGTAGTGAGTTGTTTGAAAGTTTTTGGAAGCATTACTTATGCTCATAGAAAGAAATTAGACTCTAAATTTGTCAAACGTATTCTCATGAGTGATAGTAGCATCATCAAAGCATTTTACTTTTATGATCCCAGAAAAAGAAGTATTTCTACATCTAGAAATATCATTGTGGATGAATATGTAGTTTAGAAAGATCTTGCAAAAGATACAATCCAAACAAAACAAGCATCTCATTTCTCTTTCTCTACATCTCTATCTCTCTCACTCTCTCTCTAAAATTATAATCAAGCAAAACAAGCATCCCCCTTCACACTCCTTTCCATTTCTCTTTCTTTCAACACTTCCTACCCTATATACATTGCAAAGATTGAAGAGAACCAACATAAGAAAAAATATAAAAACACTCTCTTCCATTTCTCTCTTTCAACACTTCCTAACCTACATTGTAAATTAAAGCAACACAAAGATTGAAGAAAAACCAACACTTTCTAACCTACATTGCAAAGAAGAAAAACCAACACAAGAAAAAATTTGAAAACACTCGCTTCCATTTCTCTCTTTTTCAACACTTCCTAACCTACATTGCAAAGCAACACAAAGCAACACAAAGATCGAAGAGAAACCAACACTTTCTAACCTATATTGCAAAGCAAAACAAAGATTGTAAAGAAACCAAAACAAGTCATACCATCGTACTCTCTTCTTCTTCCACGACCTCTTCACGTGGGCGACGCTCCTCTCCTCACATGCGGCTCGCGGCTTGCTTCCTTACTCACCTCCCTTGCTCACCTCCCTCTCTTGCTCACCTCCCTTTCTCTTTCTCTCCACCTTCTCCTTGCTTCTGCAGTTCGTGCGCGTGTTTGAAAGAAACATTCGGGTTTCCGCGAAATGTTCCCAGAGTAAGTCGTCGCTATTAGTGTCGCTATTTATATCGCTATTTGCGTCGCTAAATAGCGACATCTTTAGCGATGCTAATACCGATGCATTTTTGACTTAAAATATTTAGAGGATTAGCGACATAAATAACGACCTCGAAAAAAAAAACATTGCTACTTAGCGTTGCTATATGTGTGTACCCTTGTAGTGTCAAGCGCTCTATAGCTCAATAGATTCAATTTTTCAAGCGATTTCCAATGATAGGTCACATCATATGGTTTTGAGAAACTTATGGGCATGTTATCCAGTGCCAGCTTTTTAGTATTCAAAAAATGGGAATTGCGAGATTTCCAAACTCACTAATATTGTGTTATGTGGAAGATCAAAAGTATGCTTGAGATATGAACTTCATCCTCAACCATAATTTTTAGAAGAATACAATATTTGAAAAGAAAAGCATTCATCAGACACTCTTGTGTTAAGCCACAAAATATGAATGCCATGAAAAAATTTAGCTAGCTTGGTTTTGTGCATCATGAGTGTCATGAATGGTACAGAATACATAGGTTTCATTGATTGAATTTTATCTTGAAGCACTCCTCTCACCCCTTTAATTGTTTTGCAAAGGAAACAAAGAGACGTGTGTAATTTTGTGGAAATGTAATATTTCGTGAAAGAAGAGTTAGAAAGAGGGAGAGAGAGTGTGTGTGTGAATATATGGTGAGCATGGCAGAGAGAAAGGGTCAGTATAGTCCTAAAAGGTCTACCTTCCCTCAAGCCAGCATGTCAGAAAGAATCTCAGGTATCATCATTATCTATCGGATCATCATTCTTACTAGGAACATTTCTACAAGTATTGATAGAGATATGGTCTTGCATTCATAGATCCCCTTTGCATTCAATCAAATCTCATGAAGGCAAAGGCGGAGTCATTATGGATGTAGTACTTAAAGATTCCCCTTGGTGGTGGGAGTCGAGACAATTGCAACAAAAAGCTAGTTTGCCCCAATATATCTAATTACAACATATTCAACCTTTGCATCTAATTATTATGTATTTAACCTCTCCAAAACATGAAATCTTGTGAGCTCTCATAGAAACATGGCTTTTTCAACCTTCGCATTTGATTATGACATATTCAACCTCTGCGAAATATGAAATGTTGTGAGCTCTCATAAAAACATGGATTTTTCTTTCGCTCCACTACAATCCCAAGCCAGTGCAAGGTCTCTAGATTTCAAGCACAAAGCAACAATAAAAGCCTCCAACCTGGGGTTTTGAAGAGCTGAGAAACGCTGCATCAACACTAACACTTGAATTAAGCAAAGCAAAGCCTCAAGACGAGAAAGAAGCTACTTTTTTAGAGGAGATTTCTCATGTTGTGGGATTTTTGAAGGTTTGTGCAAAGAAAAATCATCTATTCAAGGGCACAAGTCTACATGAGGACATTCGCAAATGAGGGTTTCTTGAAAGAAGCCCCTATGCTACAAGCACTTTAATAACTATGTTTGCGAAATTTGGGGCTCTTGCAAAAGCATGACAAGTGCTTGACAAAGGTACTATTCATGATAGATTCTCTTGGACTACACTGATTGCAAGATATGCACAAAATGGCCATGGTGATGAAGCTCTAAAATGCTTTGATAAGATGTGGCACAAAAGCTAGTTTCCTGATTTAGTCACCCTTTACATGTGCATTGAAATCCTGTACTAACATAGGAGCACAAGGGTGAAAAAAATCATGATGAGATTGTTAGATTAATATTGTTGGAGAAATGTATTGTAATCATCTTGGTGAAAATGTGTGCCAAGTGTGATATTTTGGGAAGAGTAGGAGTGTTGGATGAGCTTCATATCCAAGTTTTAGTCACTTGGAATGTACTAATTGTAAGGTATGCATGGGCAAGGCAAAGAAGCAATGCAATTTTTTGATAAGATACGAAATGAGGGACACTCCCCCACCACTGTAGCCACCTTTATTTGTGCCTTGGAGCACTTGAGAAGGGCAAACAAATTTGTTATCCAATCATTAGACTCAAATGGTTGGCGAGAAATGTTGTGCTTGGTAATGTTTTGGTGACCTTAACTCTCTCTTTCCAAAATAGCTCACCCAATCTCCCTCCCTCTCTCTCTCTCTCTCTCTCTTTCTCTCTCAAGTTATTAAATGGAAAAATAATAATTTACTCTCCCTCTTTACCTCCCCATGCGTGCTCTATCTTTGTCTTTGTCTCTCAATCTTTGTCTCTCTCTCTATCTCTCTCTCCCCTCCCTTGCATTGTGGACCCTATGCATCAATTTGTAGTGCACATTGAACCTATGCATCAAGGTACTACTCGTGCTTGTGGACCCTTGGTTTAGGGAGCCACCCAATTCCAGTATACACTCATCCTCAGTGCAGACAACCCCCCTATGGTGCCTCTCATCCTGTGCATCAAGGTACTATTGGCACCTGCTTGTGGACCCTTGGCTGAGGGAGCCATCGAGTTGCAATGTACATGTTTACTCACTGTGGACAACACCCCCACAATGGCTCTCATCTAGCTTAACTGCCTGCTAGTGGCACAGGGAGCCATCAACTTGTAGCATACGTTGTGCCTCATTGTGGACGATGCCTCTCATCCTACCCAAATCCACCACGAATAGCCAACTCATCATCAGGTAAAGTGTTTGTATTTTTCATTGAATCAAATCATAAAAGGAGACCATCATCACTCTTCTTTTTAGCATGTCCACCTCATCTACAGAAAATCACCCTCATGTTGAGTAGACTATCTAATTAGAAGAAAAATCTCTTGTTCACCTCTGACATTTGGCTTGAGTTGGAAACACTGCATAATCCTTTGTGGTAGCTTACCCTAGTAGATTTTCCTCACTTTGAGTACAATTCCTCCCCTTGGGCTAACTTGGGAATGGTCTGATACCCCTTATGAGAGCCTCATGTAGATGGATTTATGGCTTGCTCTGTGAGCTCTCGATTACTAATCCTTTTTTTTTCCCTCAAGGCACCATGCCCTCATTTTCTCTCCTCGTCATGCTTTTTTTTCCAAGGTTAATAATATCTTTCTAATCCTTTACCCTATATAATCTCCATTAGCCATGAACAATCCTTTTTTTTAATATTTTAGACTTTCCTTCTCTCCTTTCCAAGAAGCAAGCTCCTCTTTTGCATACATTCCAAAGGCTATCAATAGCCTTATCGTACATTGCTAAGGTTTTCAAAAGGATTTAGGGACTTAAGCTTCTAACACCCAAAAATCCTCCATAGCACCCTTCATGCATTGATATATAGCCTATAATTATACCTTTCTAACTATTAGATGTCTTTGTCAAGCGCAAAGCCATAGATGGTGAACATACATGCTTATGTAAACATTTAGGAGGGGCTCGTGTGTTTTTAGTAGTATATGTTTTTATAATGAGTTTCTTCTTAGCTTTTGTAGGGTCAGTGGGTTGGTAAAAAATGATTGTCCATGGCAATGCAACATGAGTAGTAAGAATATAAGAAATGGTGGGTTAGTGCATTGTAGAGTTGGTTAGCATCATATGAGTTGGTAATAGGCAGTGTGGTGGCTATATGTTTTGAGTTGGCAATGTAAGTGGATAACAAACAATGTAAATGCTTGTTTGTTTGTAGTAGGCTATGTGTTTGTAGCAACATTAAATGGGCTACATGTTCTCTCCAAAGCTTGAGGGGTCCACTAGGGTTTACCGTATGGTACCACGTGAGTGTAAGGGAGGGGGGTTATTTAGGGAAGGAAGGTATGTTTCATAAGGTAAGATCCCATAAATAGGGGGTAGATAAGGGTATTTTCATATATTTCTTGCACGCACGTGACATCTCCTTATTAGTACTAGTGAATCCCCCGTGCTCTAAAGCAACGTATAATGGATTTCTTGTTAGCTTTCATAGGGTTGGTGGCTTCGTAGAAAACGATTGTCAGTGTGACAATGCAAAGTGAGTAGTAAGGTTATAAGCAATGGTGGGTTAGTGCCTTGTAGGGCTAGTTAGCATCTTGTGACTTGGTAACAAGCAATGTGGTGGCTATGTATTTTGAGTTGGCAATGTAAGTGGATAATAAAGAATGTAAATGCTCCTATGTGTGTGTGTAGCGGGCTATGTGTTCACAATAGAATTAAGTGGGCCATGTGTTCATTCCAAAGTAATGTGCAATGGATTTTTTTTTAGCTTGAAGGATTTGTGGCTTGATAGAAAATGATTGTCATTGGTAGCAAAAAGTGAGTAGCAAGGTTATTGGGGTGTTGGTGGGTTAGTTCCCTGTAGGGTTTGTTAGCATCTTGTGAGTTGGCAATAAGAAAATATGGTAGCTATGTGTTTTGAGTTAGCAATGTAAGTGGGTAACAAACAATGTAAGTGCTCGTATTTTTGTCACGGGCTATGTGTTTGTAGTAGCATTAAGTAAGAAATGTATTCATTCCAAAGAAAAGAACACTAGATTTCTTTTTAGCTTTTAAAGTTGGTGGCTTGGTAGAAAATGATTGTTAGTGGCAGTGCAAAGTGAGTAGTAAGGTTATAAGCAATGGTGGGTTATTACCTTCTTGTATGGTTGATTAGTGCCTTATGAGTGGGCAACAAGAAATGTGGTGGCTATTTGTTCTGAGTTGGCAATTTAAGTGGGTAATAAACAATGTAGATGCTTGTGTGTTTGTAGTAGCATTAATCAAGCCGCGTGTGTCCATTGCAAAGCAATACACAATGGATTTCTTATTAGCTTTTGTAGGGTTGGGGGCTTGGTAGAAAATTATTGTCAATAGCAACACAAAGTGATTAGCAAGGTTATAAGAAATGGTGGGTTATTTCCTTGTAGGGTTGGTTAGCACCTTTTGAGTTGGTAACAATAAAATGTGGCAACAATGTGTTTTGAGTTGGCAATGTAAGTGGGTAACAAACAATATAAATATGCTTGTGTGTTTGTGGCAGGCCATGTGTTTGTAGTAGCATTAAGTGGGCCATGTGTTCATGATAAAGTAATGTACAATGGATTTCTTATTAGCTTTTGTAAGGTTGGTGGCTCGGTATGTAGTGTTGGAGCTATATAGAGCTCATCCTATCTAGACCAGGTCTCACCTATATATATGTAGATTGTGATCAATAAGATATAGTCTTTGAGAGTGTAGAGGGTGTGTCTCTTCTCTTGTTATTGCATCTCTACAAATCTTCTCTCTCTACATTTCAACATGATATTAGAGCTATCATGATCGACTACAACCAATTCCTTGAAGAAGACAATGAGGAAGTATACGTATATAGTATCTCTTTTATTCTTAGTTCATATTATTTTTATGCTTAAATTTGATGTATTGTGTATGTTATGAGCATCTTATGTTATGAATTTTAGGCATACAAGAGGTTCACTCAATCATCATCGATCATCATTTAGATTACATATATGTTAAATTTTAGATATGCCTTGCTTGGACACCCTAAATTTTCTATTTGGGAAATTGTTAAGAAAAATCCTTTCTCAAGAAAACCAATTTTTGTGATGGATTAGGTCACAAGCTTTCTTCCTATCAAATCCATGCTCATTTGGAGTTCTATGTCAAAACTTTTGTTAGTTTAGGTAAACTCGACTTGAAATAGGAAAACAAACATGACAATAGCTTTTAGGGCAAACTTTTATGGCACTAGTTTTTTCATGATTACTCACTCTTGCATTTCTAAGTTTTTGCTAAAATTAGCGAGATCTGCATCTATTCTTGGCCAAAAAGTAAAGCAATAACATTTTGAGCATTGTTCATATATCTTGTTTGTCTATGTTGGGCCGATTCCTTCTCTCATACATTTTGTCTATTTTGGGTCGCTTTATTCTTGCCCATGTTTCATCTATCTTGCCCATTTCTTTCCTTATAGCATAACTTCTACGTACGATTTGTTGTGCTGCACTTTCATTGCACTTTCGTATATGGTGTGCAGATTCTCTGATCTCATATTGTACGTATTCTCTCAGCCAGCTATGTCAAATTCTATAATGGTCAACGCATTTCCTTCTAGACAACGTTCCATCCCTCACTTTCAAGGACAAGGATTCCTTGGGTGGAAAGTAAAGATGTTTTTGATTCTTAAAGGCAATGACTTGCATGATATTGTTCTTGGTAATTATGAATGTCTGCCTCAACCAATTGATCAGGCTCATGATCATACCCTTGTAACTAAAGGCCCTATCTTTGAAGAATGGAAAATTGTTTATAATGAGTGGGTTAGAAGCAAAAAAGAAGCTCGTTAGTATATTCTTTCTGCTCTTCAAGAATCTCTTATGCTTGATGTATATAGTCTTTCAACCTCACAAGCTATATGGGAGTATTTGATAGAAAATTTTGAGAAGAAATATTTTACAAAAATACTTTATCTTCATAGTCAACTCACTGAGTTATAATACAATATTAGAACTTCTATGACAACACATATCCAATCATTCAAGAACATTATCAGTCAGCTTGTTGTTGCTGCTGCTGGTGATGCTATTCCATGAAAGTAATTAGTAACATAGCTTCTTGACAGTGTAAAGGATCATGGTCATCATAATATTTTTATCATATTATCTAACAAAGATGGGATCAATTTTGATCAAGCTTGTATATCTTTGATTCAATATTCACAATGACATGAACGACAACACACAAATCAAGAAATAATTATGATCTTGCAAGAGGACACACAATCAAAACAAAGTGACTAAGCTTTACTTGCTCAAAGGTATCCCTTTCCACACTAAACATGTAGGAATAATCATGGTGGTAACTTCTCTTGTCTCAAGTTTCCTAATAAACAATGTTCTTATTGCAAAAGAAATTGTCACACTATAGATGATTATTGGGAAAAACAATATGTTGAAGAACATGGTATTACAAATAAACAACCATGTTTATCTAGAGATTATTCTCCTTGTGACTAGTGCAAAAAGAGTGACCATCCAACCCATCTATGTTTCAAGTGGCATTTTGATTTAGATCATAATAGAGCACATGCCAACGCTCCTGAAGAAGCGAATTGTGTGAGTTATTCTATCTCTCCAAAAAGGATACTTCATGTTTGTTATGGATCTCTTTTTATTATTGACTCTGGTGCTACGAGATACATGACATTCCATTCCATTCAAGAAATTTGTTTATCTTGCTGTTGATGACACAACCTATCAAGTCAAAGGTGTAGGTGATATATATCTCTTTACTCTCTCTTCAACAATATTTCTACATGGAGTTTTACATGTCCCAAATCTACAACGGAACCTTCTTTCAGTTGCAAGACTTGTGGATCTTGGTCTCTTTGTTGGTTATGACCATACCAAGTGTCACATTGAGAATGATGGGCAAACCATAGTTGTTGCTCCTCAAAATGGTAATCTTTTTGAGTTATCTTTAAATGAAGATGTTACAAATATTGTTATAGCTCCTAGTAATCTTTACATCATTGCTTTATGTTCACTCTGATTTTTCTAAGCTTTTTTATCTTTATTGGCATGATCTTGTTCAAAAAGATATGGAATTCAAAGCTCGTCAAGTATTTGTGAATATTGTGCACTTGAAAAGCATTTTTGCAAAACCTTTTCAATTTCCACCACAATTCATTCTAGAGATTTGCTTGATCTTATTCACACTAATATTTGTGAACCTTTTCCTCCATCAAAATCTCAATATCAGTATTTCATGATTGTTATTGATGACTTCTCAAGATACACCACTGGTTTTCTCTTGCGACACAAATTAGAAGCTTTATTATCTTTTAAGTAATATAAAAAAGCTACAGAACTTCATATTGGTTGTCACATCAAGAAACCTCGCACCGAATAATGGTGGGGAATACTTTTTAAATGATTTTTATGTTTATTGTAATAATCAAGATATTCATCATGAATATAAGGTTCCCTACTCTACTCAACAGAATGGTATTGTTGAGTGTTAAAACAAGACTATTCTCAATGTCATGCGATGTCTGCTCATTCATTCTGGATTATCTTCATGTTTCTAGGCAACTGAAGCAATCTTAACAATAGTATTTGTGTAAAATCATCTTCCTACAATTGACCCTTCTCATAAAATATTGATTACTACTTGGTTGTTCGTATCACTAGTATTCGGGTCTTGATAGTTTTTGTTGTTGAGTTTGATTTTGAGGTTCACCAAATGGATGTGAGAATTGCTTTTCTTAATGATGATTAAAAGGAAGAGATATACAAGGAGCAACCAGAGGGATTTGTAGTCAAACATAAGGAAAACTTGCTTGCAAACTTCATCGGGCACTCTATGGTCTCCAACAATCTTCACGAGCTTGGTATCAAAGGATTGATGTCTTCCTTACAAAACAAGGCTTTATCTCTTGTTCTTCAAATTCTAACTTATATGTCAAGCTCTGCAATCTAGATTCAACGATATCGAGAAAAGGGTGTTTTATTAGTGTATCAAAAAAAATCATTGAAGATATTATTAAGAAGTTTGGTTTGGGTTTTGCACATCTTGCTAGTACTCCTCGTCTTGTGAGCTCTACCAAAAACTATCACCTTCTGCAAAATGATGGACAATTAACATTACATGAACCTTATGATAATCTTGTTGGATGTCTTCAATTTGTTGGCTTTAATTATTTCTATGACATTATTTTTGTTGCAAATTTTCTTGGACAACATCTTAGTTCTCCATGACTTAAACATTAGACTGCAGCTAATGAGTTTTAAAGTATTTGAAAGGCACTAAAGATTTTGGGTTGGTTTGTTGGTGCCAACAAAACTCTGACTCTCCACATTCACTTCAACTTTTGGGTTATACAAATGTAGATTAGGCAAGCTCTCACTTATCTATGCATTGTACAAGTGGAAATTGTTTCTTTATCAATGGTTGTCTTGTTTCTTAGACTAGCAAGAAACAACGTTGTGTTGTTGTTTTCATTATAGAGGCTGAATATATAACTACATCTTTAGTGGCTTGAGAGTTAGTATGGCTTTTAACAAGTTCTATTAGATATTGGTCATCCTCCTCTCTCCAGCACACCACTTTGATGTGATAACCAAAGTGCTATTAGCCTTGCTAAAGACTATGTTCAACATAACAAGTCTAAACATATTGCAGTGCATTATCATTATGTTCGATATGAAGTAAAGAAAGGCACCATCATGATTGAACATTTTCTAAGTGGTCAAATAATTACGGATATATTCACTAAAGGACTCAATGAAGCACACTTCACTATGCTATGCTTGGAACTTGGAGCTTTCTCAACTTCCATCTTTAGGAATTAATCTTCTATGACATTGTAGTGCCATTGTACATACTCTTTGTAGGCCCCATACACTTTACATATGCACATACACCTTAGACCTCCTGGTCATCTTTGTATATGCATATTCAATTTCACTTTAGATGCAGAGATTCACTTTAATTTACACAATAATCCTTGTTAACCATTAGACGAACAAGGTCACAAATCTAAAAAAGCTAAAATAGAAGACAAAGGCCAAGGCAAAAGTGAAATGGAAGACGAAGGCACGCCAAGAAAAATATGGAAGCACAAGAAATGCAGAAAAGTCCTAAATAAAGGAAAAGGGCGCACAAGAAAAAGCGTGAATCAATACTTTTGTAAAAGTGTCGGCTATGTGAGAGGTAGCCATTAGATATGGATGGCGTGTCGGCTATGTGAGAGGTAGCCATTAGTGCTCAGCTTGGAATGATTGAAACAATAAGCAGTCCCTAGGTCTTGCCGGTTGAGCGAAGGCTCCCACATTTTGGTTCCATTGCCGGGACCAACAAATTCAAGCCTTGACCACTTGCGCGCTTCGAATCGAGCATTGAAGTAAGGGTTTTCCCCCTGAACCGGTGCTTGAGGTAGATAGGTAGGAAGCGAGGGAGTTTGAAGAGGTATTCAATCTCCTTAGCAAGTAGTTTTTTGGTTTTTTTGGATTTGGAAAAGCATGTTGGAGTAGGGTAGTTATTTGCTTTGTGATTTGGGTGCATTAAGGTAGGAAAAAACAAAGAAAAAGAAGAAAAACAAGCATCGGGTTTCTGCTATCATAACAGGGCATGAGGGTTTGATTCGTTTGCCAATTTGCATTTTGGAGTCTATTGGCTATTCTAGGTATATACAACTCTTCCCCTCCATCCATAGCTTTTATCTGGAGGTGTGTATGATAGGCCGTTGTCGTATTGCTGCGCATTCGAGGTGTGAAAACCACCCAAAAGTTGTGTGTGTGATTTGATACTTTGTACATACTTAGTTGTTATGTTTGCTCTTTCATTCTATGCTGAAGACGGAGAAGAACAAGGAGTTTTGGTAGACTGGTAACTCGAGATGCAATCTCATGGGCTACACTTATTTCAAGATATGCCGATTATGGGCTTTGTGAGGATGTTTCCAACATCTACAACTGGATGGTATTTCTACTGATGCTAGTACATTTGTTTACAGCCTGAAATCATGTAGCATCATAGGAGCTTTAGATACAAGCCGAGAACTTCATGTAGAGATATAAAAAAAGGGGCTAGATAATGAGTTTCATGTTGGCAATACACTTGTGGACATGTATAACAGATGTGGTCGGGCTTCAAGCATGTGGCATTCTTTGGGCATGGCTGCAGCATATTGAGCTCATCTTTGTTGGCATGGGTCCTAGACATTACATTGGACAACATACTTACGTGCCAGCCACACGAAAAGGCTACTGGCAGTTTGATATGGGAGACTTTCTCGTAGGTGGAAAGACAACAGGTTTTTGTGCCAATGGCTGTGCTGCTATTGCTGATTCTGGAACATCTTTGATGGCTGGGCCAACGGGAATCATAACAGCTATAAATAAGGCCATTGGAGCATCTAGTGTCATGAATCAACAATGCAAGGCCATGGTATGCCAATATGGTGATATGATTATTGAAATGGTTAAGCAGCAGATCAGTCCAGAAAAGATATGTGCACAGATTGGCATATGCTCCCAAAGAGCAAAGGATTTCAGCCCAGATATTGCAATCGTACTGGATGTGGGTTCTGTGCAGCTCAAGGAAATCCGATGAATGCAGGTAGTTGTCTTCAGTCTGGTAGTTCTTATATTTGTACAGAGCAGTCTCGAACTTGGTACACTGATATTTGTTCGACCAATTTTGGTTGGATGTCTTCTTCTCTCCTGGTATGGGACCAGTTCCATGGACTGTGAATTCAGAGATCTACCCATGAGCTTACAGAGGTGTGTGTGGAGGTATAGCTGCGACCACAAACTGGATATCAAATCTAATTGTTTCAGAATCTTTTCTTTCACTAACAGATTCTATAGGAACCTCGAATACTTTTCTTGTCTTCGTTGTCATTGCATTGCTATGCCAACAGTGCTTTCTGTTACTATGGCCATCGGATCCCATCGCCTTTCACAACAGGGTGCTATCACTAAGCGCATGACTGCTATAGAAGAAGTGGCAGGAATGGATGTTCTTTGCAGTGATAAGACAGGAACACTTACTCTGAACAAACTTACAGTCGACAAAAACTTGATTGAGGTCTTCACCAAAGGAATCGACAAAGATATGGTTGTGCTTTTGGTGTTACGGGAGGCCCACGGAACGAACAAATTTAGTCGGCTATTTTCAGGAGCCGCTTTACTGGTTCAAAAGGGGGGCTTTTTCGGTCGTTCTCTTCTAAGGTGTAGGAGATGACTCCCTGGAGATCTTGGATGTTTTTTTTCCTGGGGAAAATGGATCTGAAGTTCCTTCGCAACCAGAGGTATGCGAAGAAGCACAACAGGGGAAAGGCTGTTCTGCAAATGTTTCTTCAATGTAGTTGAAGATGTTACACACAAGAGGACTTCAAGCCAGCAAGCACACCTAAGGTCCGCATGAGGAACTGCAATCAACCAGGCTAAAAGTACGGAACTATAACATCAAAGATGATGCATAATCAGGCCCAGTATTAAAGCCTATTATCCTTGTGTAACCATGGAAAGCACCATCAATGCACTTACATAGTTCCCTGAAGCGTTCAGTGATGTGATATTCTTCCTCAAAAAGAAGAAAAGTCACTCTTGATTGTCTTATTGGCTGAAGAAAATTCTGATAGTAGACAGAGGGAGACTGGAGGCATTTTTATTTGGCGACTCGCTATTGTTCTCAAGCTAATCCTTACATCACGTGGGATATCATAGACATTCCTAACCGGATTTTCTTAAAGCCATGATGCAAGACTTTTCTCCCTTGAGTGTGGCCAGCTGGGGAGACTTCCCTGTCATCAAAGAGTTTTGGAGCAGATTCTCTTATGACTTCTTTACCTTTCATAGCTGAGGTAAATTCAAAGGAGAGTTCCTTTGGGGGGGAAAGAGAGAGAGAAGGAGTTAATGCCTGCCACCTGAATATATGGTTTTGCCTTACATGGACATTCAACATGGTCTAGTATGGGATGTGACTTGGGTTCTGAAAGTTGAATTGATGCCAATTTAGATAATGCATTGGATTTTTAATGGCTGTGTTAGGATGCATACAAAGAGCTTCATAATCCCTTGGGATGAAAAAGATTTCCTGTTCTGAGAGGACCTGTGCATCCTGCTGAATTCAAAGTTTTGAATCGGTTGTGCATTTGCTGATGATGACAAAGGATTGAACAGAGACCCTGCTGTACAGAATTCAGATGTGCAGAATTTAAAATATGAGCTTTCAAATGTTTATTAGGCAGGGGAAAGATGGGCTTTCAGAAATCCATTGAGCTCTTCTTTGTAAACTTCTCCATCGCCTAAAGATCAATAACCCAATGCCTATCTGGATTGATGCTGAAATATGAATCATGAATCTTTTGTAAAATTTTGGAGCTCATATGGAAAACTTGAAGACAGTTTGATTACAGAATTGGAATGCTATCCTATCTGAATAAGATTGTTATTTCTCTCTAAAATATCAAGAGTCCAGTCTTCTGCATACAAATTATATTCGTGTTTCTTATACAGTACCAACCAACGAATTTCTTTTTGAAATAGCAAGAAGGGACATGAAGAACTTCAGTTTTTGAATAACCAGTTGGTTGTTAAATCAAAATTGATTCCTTTGTGAAACTGAAGCTGTTGATGTTGATTAAGGTTGTAAATGTCACACTTGATTGATCTTCTATCCTGAAATTTAACAAGGACTTATGAAGTTGCGACATTGCTTTTGAAACCCTTTAACATCTTTGGTGAACCCGACGTGAAAGCGTCGCAGAAATTTCAGGATGGGAGATACTTCAGCCTCTTCTACAACTCCAGCTGCGTCTACTTCAGCTCCATCAATGAGTGCTGCGTCAAGTACTTCAACGGAGGATCTAAAGCAGATTTTGCAGAATATGTCCATGTATATGCAGCTCCAAAATCAGCAGACACAATTGTATATGCAGCAGCAGCAACAATTGCATCAACAACAGTTGTCTTAGCAAAGGCAACTCTATTCGAAGCAGGAGAATGCAAACAGCGCGACTAAGGCTATTGAAGCAGTTGAAAATGAGAAGAAGCTATTTGACGGGCATAATGTTTCAGCATATTTGAAGACATATGAGATCAAGATGGGGTTTTTTGGAGTTCCAGCTGGACTTATGAGTAAGTACTTCCTTCGTCTTGTCACACCCGCTTTGAGGGCAAAAGTAACTGATCTTTTTATTCAAAATACACATTGGCAAGATTTTAAGAAGGCCTTGAAAGAAGAATACTTCCTTGAGGACTTTGGTATGGCTACTCGGTGGTCATTCCGAGAGTGGGTCTACATGCCAAACAAAGGTCTAGCTACTTCGGAGTTGATTCGAGAATTTGAGGAGAGGTATAGTCAGCTTGATGCCATTGAACAAAGAGCATTGGATGTTGAAAAAGTTGAGCTTTTCTTGCAAGCTGCTGATCCTTCTCTTTAGGAAGAATTGGGTGAGCTTCTTGAGGATCGCACGAAGCCTATGGGTCTTAAAACGGATTGGCAGGATGCTCAGGATGCAGTCTCGGCTTTGACCAAGAGTAGGATATGGAAGACTCGCCTACAGAATGGTTCCATGACACCTACACCATCATCAGCTCCTATGCCTGCTTCTATCCCTGTTATTTCTTCTCCTCCTCAGCCAGTTTCTTGGCCTATGCCAGTGCCTACTGTTTCCACTCCACCTATTCCTCCTGTTCCACGACCGATGCCTACACCTTCTGCTCCAAACCCATCTGCTCCATCGGTGCCTACTTCTCTTGATGACATAATCAAAGGCATAACAGATTTGACATTGGAGTCAATCAAAGCGGAGTTGGTGGGAAAGTTGGAGGAGTAGTTTGCTTCGACTACGCCTACTACTTCTTCTAGTGCTCCTACTGCACCTAGGAGTGCTCCTAGTGCACCTAGGAGAGATCGGAGATGTATTTGGTGTGATAGTACAGACCATCAGCATTGCAGATATTGTGAATCTTTTCAGGATGCAAGAAGGAAGAGTTTGGTATATTGGGGACAAGATGGTAAGATTTGGTTGACTGAGACAGGAGCTCCACTTGCTACCAACTTTGGTAAAGGTGGAATGAAGAAGTTAGTGGATGACATGGTTGCGTGTACTTCTTATGTGACAGCTAGAGGTGATGCTTCTGCATATGGAGTCTAGATTGAGAAGGGATCAGAGACTCAGTCAGCGCTATGGACTTATGCTATGGAGACTGCAAACAAGGGGAAAATTCAGCAAACTGTTTTGACTAGTGCAGGCTCTAGCATCAGATCAGAGATAGGTTGGGACTCGCCTATTTTGACAGGTACTCTATTTATGCTTATTTGGCTAAGTCTCATGGTGCAGATGTACTTGTTGAGGAGAAGCATAAGAGGGATGAAGAAAATCCAAGTGTAGCAAAGAAGACTAGAGGGGGTGAGTTTGTTACTCCACCTACTGCAGGACCGTCTTCACGATCAGGGCCAGATCGACAGATGGAGGATGCTCAAAAGAGAGAGAAGAGGCAAGAGCCTAGAGAAAGAAAGCATCCAGGGTTCAGATTGATGTCCAATATTGAGACATCTACAGACATGAAGAAAATCTTTAATGATAAGATACTTGGCAGTGAGGTGACTTTCACTATTTCTGAGATTTTGGGCATCTCAAAAAGAGAGTTTCAGGATCAGTTTCAGGAGGTTTTGAAGAGGAAAAGACATGCATTGTCTACCATTGATACGCAGGGAGTTTTGATTGGGGATTTGGATGAGGATAAGGATGAGGTTATGGTTGATAATGCTTCTGTTTTTCTGCAGGTAGAGAAGAGGGTTTAGCCTATGCATTATGCTGAAATTGATGAGCCTGTCATGATACCGCGTAGTCACTTTTCACGGAGCCATTGGGCTAGGGCAACTACAGAGACGATGGTAAAGATTGGAAAGAAACAGGTGCCTTATGTTGCATTGGTGGATCATGGTTCAGAGATTAATCTCATAGTTCGTGGAGTTTATGAGAGTAACAGATGGCCTATGGATGTAGAGCATGGGTGGCGTATGAGAGCCGCCAATAACACTGCAGGTGATTTGTATGCTGCTTGTCCTAGTGTCAGGGTTTCTACTGGTGATGTAGAGGAGGATTTTCATTTCTTTGTGCAGGATTCATGCTCTTATCCTATACTTCTTGGACAGCCATTCATCACAGAGATGCGCATGGAAACAAAGGTCATGGATGATAGATCTGCTTATGCACGGATTCGTAGTAAAGATGGCATGAGAGCAGTTCAATTTATGACTGTATGTGTGAACCATGTTAGAAATAGGGATACTCTTAGAGATGCACCTTTGCCCACTGTGAGGGATTCGGGTTTTCATTAGGTACCGCCATTTCGTGAGACGACGGTGGTATAGAGGAGAGGAGATTTGAGTTCTCGCCTCCTGGCAGTGGTGTTTTCTCCTCCGGTTTTGTTGGGATTTCAGCAAACAGTTCGATGAGCTATCAGAAGACTTCTAGGTTGCCTAGAGCTGCCAGGCAGTTTATATGCAGGAAGGAGAAAAATTTGAAAAATGCAGGAATTTTGGAGGATGATGAGCATATAGATGGGATGTATGACAGTGTGATTTGTGCAGATACAATGACAGAGATGGGAGATATGCTGAAAACTGATATGTAGAATTGTCACAGTAATGTATTAGTGCAGTCCCTGGACATGTTTCATGAAATTGCAGATTTTGTGTCACAGATTGAGTCAGAGGCTGAGGTAACTCAGCAAAGAGTGTTGAGTGCTGAAGAAATTCAGCAAACAGAGTTTCCAGCTGGTTATGATCAGCTTTCAGAGAGACAGAGGGCTGAAAATTTTCAGCCAACAGAGTTTACTGCTGAAATATTTCAGCATTCAGAGTTTGGGGCTGTTCTTATGCAGTCCATAGAGCAGAGGGTTGAGAATATTCAGCCATTGGAGTGCAGAATTGCTGATTTACAGCAAGATTTATGTAATGCAGAAGAGCATAATGAAGCCAGGGTTGACACGAAATGCAAAACTGTGGATAAGAAGGTGAAGCCGGTTGCTGTACCGCTTCCACCTGAGAGTGATCAGCAAATAGAGAGGGTTGCTAAATAGCAAATTTTGAGGAATCCGGAGCATATTGGTCATAAATTTTCAGTAGAGACTCTTGTTGAATTGAAAATTGGAAATGGTGATTTCTTGCTACCCATAGAGAAGCAATGCTTTCAGGAGATGCTTGAGCGACATGGAAGGGGATTTGCTTTTTTCCCGCATGAGATTGGATGTGTGAATCCTGATATTGTTGCTCCTATGGTCATTTTTACTATTCCTCATATCCCATGGAATCTCCGACCTATGCCAGTGCCTAAAGCACACTTGCCAAAGCTGATTGATTTATTGAATGAGAAAATCAGGATGGGAATTCTTGAGCCTTCATCTGCACCATACTCAAACAGGTGGTTTACAGTTCCAAAGAAGAATGGTACTCTCCGATTTATTCAGGACATGTAGCCAGTGAACAGAGTTACATATCAACAGGATATGATCAGTTTCAGCTGGCTTTGGAAAGTAGGGACATAACCACCATGAGAACTCCTATTGGGCTTGTCAGGATGTGTACCTTGCCTCAAGGTGCCATTAATTCTGTTGCGCATATGATGAATGCCATGCATAAGGTTCTTCGTGATTACATACCTCAGCTTACTATGCCTTTCTTGGATGATGTGCCCATTAAGGGGTGTGTAGAAGAAGACAAGAATGAGAGTCTAAATGAGCAGGGATGCAGATACTTTGTGGCTGATCATATTTCAGCATGTGAAAAGATTTTGGCCAGGTTAGAAGAAGTGAACTTGACACTTTCAGGGAAAAAATCTGTTTTTGGAGTGAATGAGGTTGTCATTGTTGGACATATGTGTGGATATTATGGCAGAAAGAGTGAAAGAGGGCATCCGCCGATAGTGAAAGCATTAGCCAAAGCATGCAGAGGATGGATTGGAGAATGGCCGAGACTTCTACCATTTGCTTTGTGGGCTGATCGTACGACTCATAGTGTTACCACAGGATATATGCCTGCAAAGTTGATGTATGGTCAGAAACCTGTTATGCCGACTGAGACTTGTGCTTTGACTTGGTCAGTTTTACCTTGGCAAGAGGATTTGACGAGAGAAGAGCTCTTAGCTCTTCGGATTTGACAGTTGGAGAGGAGACCAGAGGATATTCAGCTAGCTAATGACAGGTTGAAGGTTGCTAGACTAAGGAATAAGGACAGGTTTGACAACAGGCATCGCTTGTGGCCTAGAGCAATAGAAGAGGGAGATTGGATATTAGTCTTTGATAGCAGCCTTGAAAATCAGCATACTGCACTTCGGAAGATGGTGAAAAGATGGTTTGGGCCGTACATAGTCAGACATGTCTTTGATAATGCAACATATGAGCTGATAGAATTGGATAGGACAGTGCTTAGAGTGCCTATTGCTGGAAAAAGAATCAAAATCTTCAAGAAAAGAGATGATGAGAATTATGCATTGGAAGAATTTGCAAGAGAAGAGCAATGAGAAGAAACTCCAATGGAAGAGACAGATGATATGATAGATAATGTTGTTGATCTATCGGAAATGCATAACAAAGAGATTGATCTGTTTGTGGATCTTGATGATAACGATCATGGGTAGTTGGCCCATCCGGAGCATGCGCAGGATTAGAGGGGGTGGATGTCGTATTGCTGTGCATTCGAGGTGTGAAAACCACCCAAAAGTTGTGCGTGGGATTTGATACTTTGTACATACTTAGTTGTTATGTTTGCTCTTTCATTCTATGCTGAAGGCGGAGAAGAACAAGGAGTTTTGGTAGACTGGTAACTCCAGATGCAATCTCATGGGCTACACTTATTTCAAGATATGCCGATTATGGGCTTTGTGAGGATGTTTCCAACATCTACAACTGGATGGTATTTATGCTGATGCTAGTACATTTGTTTACAGCCTGAAATCATGTAGCATCATAGGAGCCTTAGATACAAGCCGAGAACTTCATGTAGAGATATAAAAAAAGGGGCTAGATAATGAGTTTCATGTTGTCAATACACTTGTGGACATGTATAACAGATGTGGTCAGGCTTCAAGCATGTGGCATTCTTTAGGCATGGCTGCAGCATATTGAGCTCATCTTTGCTGGCATGGGTCCTAGACATTACATTGGACAACATACTTACGTGCCAGCCACATGAAAAGGCTACTGGCAGTTTGATATGGGAGACTTTCTTGTAGGTGGAAAGACAACAGGTTTTTGTGCCAATGGCTGTGCTGCTATTGCTGATTCTGGAACATCTTTGATGGCTGGGCCAACGGGAATCATAACAGCTATAAATAAGGCCATTGGAGCATCTGGTGTCATGAATCAACAATGCAAGGCCATGGTGTGTCAATATGGTGATATGATTATTGAAATGGTTAAGCAGCAGATCAGTCCAGAAAAGATATGTGCACAGATTGGCATATGCTCCCAAAGAGCAAAGGATTTCAGCCCAGATATTGCAAGCGTATTGGATGTGGGTTCTGTGCAGCTCAAGGAAATCCGATGAATGCAGGTAGTTGTCTTCAGTCTGGTAGTTCTTATATTTGTACAAAGCAGTCTCGAACTTGGTACACTGATATTTGTCCGACCAATTTTGGTTGGATGTCTGTACTTGGTCTGTCTCTATACATAGTCTTCTTCTCTCCTGGTATGGGACCAGTTCCATGGATTGTGAATTCAGAGATCTACCCATGAGCTTACAGAGGTGTGTGTGGAGGTATAGCTGCGACCACAAACTAGATATCAAATCTGATTGTTTCAGAATCTTTTCTTTCACTAACAGATTCTATAGGAACCTCGAATACTTTTCTTGTCTTCGCTGTCATTGCATTGCTATGCCAACAATGCTTTTTGTTACTATGGCCATTGGATCCCATCGCCTTTCACAACAGGGTGCTATCACTAAGCGCATGACTGCTATAGAAGAAATGGCAGGAATGGATGTTCTTTGGAGTCATAAGACATGAACACTTACTCTGAACAAACTTACAGTCGACAGAAACTTGATTGAGGTCTTCACCAAAGGAATCGACAAAGATATGGTTGTGCTTTTGGCGTTACGGGAGGCCCACGGAAGGAACAAATTTAGTCGGCTCCGCTTTACTGGTTCGAAAGGGGGGATTTTTCGGTCGTTCTCTTCTAAGGTGTAGGAGACGACTCCCTGGAGATCTTGGATGTTTTTTTTCCTGGGGAAAATGGATCCGAAGTTCCTCCGCAACCAAAGGTATGCGAAGAAGCACAACAGGCGAAAGGCTGTTCTGCAAATGTTTCTTCAACGTAGTTGAAGATGTTACACACAAGAGGACTTCAAGCCAGCAAGCACACCTAAGGTCAGCATGAGGAACTGCAATCAACCAGGTTAAAAGTACGGAACTATAACATCAAAGATGATGCATAATCAGGCCTAGTATTAAAGCCTATTATCCTTGTGTAACCATGGAAAGCAGCATCAATGCACTTACATAGTTCTCTGAAGCGTTCAGTGATGTGATATTCTTCCTCAAAAAGAAGAAAAGTCACTCTTGATTGTCTTATTGACTGAAGAAAATTCTGACAGTAGACAGAGGGAGACTGGAGGCACTTTTATTTGGCGACTCGCTATTGTTCTCAGGCTAATCCTTACATCACTAGGGATATCATAGACATTCCTAACCGGATTTTCTTGAAGCCATGATGCAAGACTTTTCTCCCTTGAGTGTGGCTAGCTGGGGAGACTTCCCTATCATCAAAGAGTTTTGGAGCAGATTCTCTTATGACTTCTTTACCTTTCATAGCTGAGGTAAATTCAAAGGAGAGTTCCTTTGGGGGGAAAGAGAGAGAGCAGGAGTTAATGCCTGCCACCTGAATATATGGTTTTGCCTTACATGGAAATTCAACATGGTCTAGTATGGGCATTGATGTGACTTGGGTTCTGAAAGTTGAATTGATGCCAATTCAGATAATGCATTGGATTTTTAATGGCTGTGTTAGGATACATACAAAGAGCTTCACAATCCCTTGGGATGAAAAAGATTTCCTGTCCTGAGAGGACCTGTGCATCCTGCTGAATTCGAAGTTTTGAATCGGTTGTGCATTTGCTGATGATGACAAAGGATTGAACGGAGACCCTGGTGTACAAAATTCAGATGTGCAGAATTTAAAATATGAGCTTTCAAAGGTTTATTAGGCAGGGGAAAGATGGGCTTTCAGAAATCCATTGAGCTCTTCTTTGTAAACTTCTCCATCGACTAAAGATCAATAACCCAATGCCTATCTGGATTGATGCTGAAATATGAATCATGAATCTTTTGTAAAATTCTGGAGCTCATATAGAAAACTTGAAGATAGTTTGATTACAGAATTGGAATGCTATCCTATCTGAATAAGATTGTTATTTCTCTCTAAAATATCAAGAGTCCAGTCTTCTACATACAAATTATCTTGGTGTTTCTTATACAGTACCAACCAACGAATTTCTTTTTGAAATAGCAAGAAGGGACATGAAGAACTTCAATTTTTGAATAACCAGTTGGTTATTAAATCAGAATTGATTCCTTTGTGAAACTGAAGCTGTTGATGTTGATTAAGGTTGTAAATGTCACACTTGATTGATCTTCTATCCTGAAATTTAATAAGGACTTCTGAAGTTGTGACATTGCTTTCGAAACCCTTTAACACCGTGACCTGAATCGTGTGATTCGGGCGATTTATTGTTGCGCCGGTAAAAAAACGTGCCACGCTCGGCATGTCCGAGTGACAACGATTCTAGGCTGAATTCCAGAATCGGCCCTCGGCCCACCACCACTCGGACCACTTGACTCGGCCCACTCGACTCAAATACCCACCACTCGATCTATCCGAATTGATCATTTGGACCAACTTTGAAATTCGGCCCTTGGCCCTACTGACTCCGCCCACTTGGCTCGGCCCACGTGACTTGACCCTTGGCCCACTTGGCCCTCGGCCCACTCACTCGGCCCTCAACCACTCGGCCCTCGAACAACCAGACTCGGACTGGCCAAATTTGACATTCGCACTAGTCACATTCGGCCCTTCCTACTTGGACCTCGGACGACAGGGGCCGAATTGGGCACTCGGCCCCTGCAATTTAGACCTCTCACACCGAATTTAGATTTTTTCAAATTTTAGCCTAAAGGTAGTGAAACTGATCGTGAGACCATATAGAGACAAAACCATATTGTAGATCGATCACTAGGCTGAAACTTAGAGCAAGTAGTTTCAAATTTGGCTATAAATGGTCTTTCAAATCACGTATGGCATTTACCATAATGGCCTTGCGGGCCGGGGGGGACTGCTCCCCCGGACCCCTGTAGAGGGGGCTCTTGGCTCTACACGAGCATGGATTCTAACTTGCAAAAGAGCAACCAAAACCCCACACCCGAACCGAGAGAAACAGAGACCCTAGAACCTCAATGGGCCAATCTAGCCAACAAGGGCAAGAAGGCCACACTGCAAAAACACATACGTGTTGCATTCGGACTGCATCTAGTCAAAGCGGAAAGCAACAACATCAAGCTACAATAGTGAGAATGACTAGATACAACAGACCTAACATTAGATGCTCCTTAAATAGCATTGCACTAACGAGCCAAGACATGAGTGGAGAATCCACATCTGGTCATGAAATTGGGGACTCAAAGGCATTTGTCAAAAGGCTTAAATTTACAAGCCAAGACCCGAAAGATGAAGACATAGTACCACCTGCTTATCTTAGGGTCAAACTCATCGCGAAAAGAGAGCATAATATCGATGCTCTGATTGATGAAGGAGTAGATTTTAATGTCTTGACCTATGAGGCATGGACCCTACTAGGCCAACCAGAGCTGACACCGACTAATGCAACTCTTAACCCTTATGGGGGATCTCCACAAGTACTCATGGGAAAGTGCAATATCCTTGCAGCAATCGAAACTGAGAGCTTGCCTATCCTATTCCATGTTCCTCCAAATAGTGCTAAATATGGTAACGAGACCCTCCTCCGAAGACCCTTCAAAAGGGCGACCAAATGTGAGGCTGACTATGTAGCTCAGAGGATACACCTAACACTACCGAGTGTGAGGATAGTCAAACCTTTAGCGAGGGTGACCTCATTGAACCTCAAGGGAAAGGCAAGCAAGGTGCTGACATAACAGTCAAGCCTGCTGACGAGAGCAAGGACTTGTTGGACGAGCTAATACAAGCACAGGTCGAACAATGAGAGCCAGTGAGTGAGGCCATGCCTAAAATAAGAAGGTCACGAGACAATGCCAAGGACAGCCTTTGGACTTACAAATATCATAGAAGACCCCAAAAGAAGCCTAAGCCTTATAGACAAAGGCATCAATGGAGAGTCAATACAACACCGCGATGGATATCCAAAGCGTTGTTGCGTGCTCAAGGGTATTATGTAGATAACCGATGGATTTCGGTACCAAAGCCCCCTGCTAAACCTCCTTTGTCAACTAAAGGCCAGATTGTATCAAGAGCAAAGAAGCGTAGGAGGAGATCTAAACAAAAAACTAAGTCTCAAATAAAACCGGTGAAGTGACCGAGCCCCTCATGGTCGAAATCAAGAAACCCAATGGGACCAGTTGGAGGGTAGATCCTCAGCCTAGCATGCTTGACAAGCAGACATCAGATGTAATCATTGAGGATACGCAAAAGCCATTAGTATCCAAAGAGCCTTTGATTTTCCAAGAGGATAACAAGCAGCATAGGCACAACATTGCTTATGGCAAGGCTGATCGCTCAACAAAGAAAATGGCACAATCGGTGAATAGCCTTGAGCAAATCATTCAGCTAGTGCCAGGTCCACCCAAGAGTCCTAGATCTCCTACAGCCTCTTTTTCCAAACGGACACAGGAGAAACAACAGTCGTCATCAATGGCGGTTGCTCACTCCCAACCTCTATCTCCATCAAAGCTTCCGAAGATCCGAGAAGGGGGACATGACACCAGCCGTGACTCTCGGCCCAAGGATATGCCTGTGCAACCCAATGTGACCAGATCAACTCATGCTCGATCTACACAGATGAATGCTCAAAGGGCAATGAAATACGTGACCACTTCTGATCACCCTAGGGACCTTACACAGCAACCCACCAACAATAGCCAGCCCACTGGACTAGCCGCTACTACTTCAAATCAGGAATCAAAGCAGTCACAGCCCTTGGCCATGACAATGCCCTTGGCAGAACGTGTCCTTAGTAGTGTACCTGTGGAGGAGGTGTCCCAATCAACTTCATTAACAACTCTAGTACTTCCAAAACGCCTAAAGCCTAGAGTGGAGGAATTAAATAGAAGGGAAGAGCTAGGCTCTCCAAAAAGGGAGACACTTGTACCCTCACAACTTGGTAAGGCTATTCAGCAGGCCATGGCTATGTCCCATGAGGACACGCTAGAGAAAGGAAGTGCTGAGTCCCAACCACTCACATAAATGGTTGACCTAGTCCAGGGTCCTGAGTCATTGAGAGATGCACCTTCATTGACCAAGAAAAAGAGGAGAAAATAGTGAAAACAACAACAGTTGCGGGCGGTTGTGGACCACAAGAACATTGGGATGCAGAGCGCCGGAGAGCTGATGAATAAAGCATCGAGTCCATCCACCAATGAACCCATTGACACCTCTCCTAATAGCGGTGAAACCTCATACACATCCACGTGCTCTGAAAAATCAAAGTAGTCGTTGCCATCAATGGCTGCTTGCAACACTCAATCCATCGACAATAGAACTTTCATTGACCAATCAAGAGTGGATATAACGCTGTCACAATAGGGTGACAAACCTATACTAGTCACATCCACTGAAAACCATGACGCAATAATGAAGTCTCACGAGAAACATGGAAACCCCAAGAGTACAAGAAATCCTAGCGTTGACTAATCTTGCTCATCTAGGCCTGAGCCCCCAGCTATGCTAAAGCCTAGGCAAACTCCTAGAACCTTGCATGAGATAGCAACTGCGCAAGCCCTCATTGAACATAGAAGTGTCACTGAGTGCTTAACTGAGTTGGATGCTAAGCTCAAGGTGTTCGCACGTGTCTATGTCCTAGCAGACATGCGTGCATTTCCTAAGGAGTAGCTCGGAGAGTACTTGCCATTTCTCTTATCTTGGGAAGAGCAAGAACATCTTGACGAGCACTATAACAGGCTCTTGCATGAATGCATGTGACTCATTTCGGGTGAGGAAGCCGACGAACTGCGCTTAACTGTCACATTCAATGATGCGCTCTACCAACCAAATCTCTTAGAGATAGAGCAACTAAAGCGACTATCAGAGGGCTGAAGTTAATTTGAACAGCATTGGTGTGAAAACGTGTTGCAATGGCCGAACTAGGAGCCCAGATCATGACAGTCTCAGAGGAATGATTAGCCAAATGGCAGTCTCAAAGAGACCCCACCTATGTGGCACCAACCTCCCTTCGAGTGTGCTAACTACCATTCGAGGTACAGACCTAGGTGAACCTAGCCAAGAGGACTCGCTGTTTGATAAAGTTCTCACTGAGGAGGAGCTACATATTGCCAGTAGACTCGGACAAGGTTCCATGCTACTCGATGTTGCAAAATATCTATCGGTATTGGGTAAGCTGCCATGAGTACTGGATGCGTGTGCCACGCTCCAGTACAATCCGAAGTTCTATAGCTGGTTTTTATTCTCATAAAGCGACATGGATCCATGGATATGTATACAAATAAACAATGGCTTTTGTTACCCTGTATAGACACTATCAACACACACAAGCAATATTAGTCAAGCGCAGATAGAAGAGTTGAAGCCAATAGGCTAGGCTCGTCTGGTCCCCCTCTCACATGACCATTTCCACCTCCGGGTGAAGGGCATGCACCCTGCATTCCCACTGTGGAAAGCCCTAACCAACATCACCGATGATGTAAGCAGGGTGCAATCCTTTTCTATACACCTTTTCCTTTTTGGTTCATCCTTCCGAGGATGAGCCCTGCCCAAATCCATTACCACTAGCCGATGTAACTCAACGTGAGCCAAGATCTACTAATGGCGAGAGGCTAAGTCAACATCATCTCGGGGTCCATCCGGCTGCAACGAGCACATCACGTCCCACTCCACCTCTTCTAGTCATATGCGTTTGATAACCCACACTATAATCCCTCCTATGCAAACAGTCTTATTCCATATCAAGACCTAACCCTTGGTTTGCGTATTGTAGGTCCCCCTATAAGAAAAACATGGAAAACCTAGGGCAGCTGGCTTGCAAGGACACTCTCCGCGGGACGACGGGAACATGCAGCACATGCCCCTCTGCCAGTGCGTTATGTGCCCACCCTCAAAAGGTATGCGAAGAAACGAGGTCCTAAGCGGCACCGTCCTGGACGAAGGCCAAAGAATCCCTGGGCCAAGAAAGTCGAGACTCAAAGAAACGCGCAGCGTGTGGCAACACCAGTTACATAGACCCCCAATGTATGCTCGGACACCAGGTGCTCACGAAAAGAAAGGGCGGCTCAGGAGACAGGGAAGAATTTAATGAATTGTTTAAAGGAATTTTGGAAACAGTGGCGGCTTGGGACTACACCATCCATGTCCCAGCCGACATGTTCCCTATCCAACCTCATGGGAGTCCCGCACCAACACCGCCCCAGTCGCCTAACCAACCGGACTCACCCCGCCTAGTGCAAATTGACTAAGCCATGTACAAGTAGCTTGACAAGTCATCATGCCATAACTTTTTGTCTTTTTGATGAGTAAAGGAGCAAGATCCCCACTTGTACACACTTCCTTTACCTACTGTTAATGTACGCGACCTTAACAAGCAATGAATAGGCATCATAGAATCCTGAAAAATTAGCATTTTGAAAAATTATGTCTTAACATGATTACATTGGTTCGATGTACTTAACGCGAGTGAGCATATACTCTCACGAAGTGACAAGTGGATGCAGGATGGCACAGGTCTTCATGCAAACGTGTTCAACGGCCAGGCCACCGCAAGACCACCAACCGAACGAGAACCGCAACAAAGCCATGGTGCTGAATGCGAAAAATCACCCTTGCGAGTACCCACACCGCATGAACCAAAGCATAGTCATGGGCTACCCTCTCTTCTTGGGCCAAGCTCTATAGTGAGCTCTGTCAAGATTGTGGGAGAGAAGGAAGGAGTCTCACTTGAAGCTTTCTTGCTTGCACAATGGGGGGATACACACAAGGGTGGAGGCTGAAAACAGTTTTCCTCTTCTTAGTTGTGTAAGCCAAAAGAACTCAAGTACAAAGAAATAGAAGAACCCTATATATGGGTCTCAAACCAAACTCAACTAACTAAGGTGGCATACTAACTGAGCCACGAACTAGAGTAGATAAGGATAGCTATCATGTAGCTATTATTCATGGGCGGTGTACCAACCGCGTCTGCAACAACTGATAAGTCGGTGACATAAATACACAACGGTCACCCTGGCGTATCACGAGTGGAGCTTGATATCTCAACACTCCCCCTCGAGCTCAATCCCAATTCCTGCATACCAAGTAGGTCTCTGAACTTGCACAGCTTCTCTGTGCCCAATGCCTTCGTGAATATGTCAGCTACCTGATCCTCTGTGCTGACATAAACAAGATCAATAAGACCTAGTAAAACCCTCTCTCGCACATAGTGATAATGCACCTCGATGTGCTTTGTTCTAGCATGATAGACTGGGTTATTTTCCAAGTGTATACTGCTCATGTTGTCACAATAAATGACAACTGGCCCATCTGTAGGCTGATGCATATCATAAAGTAGCTTATGCAACCAAGCTACCTCACATGCAGCCATTGCTGCACCCCTGTACTCAGCCTCTGTGCTCGACAAGGCAACTGTAGGCTGTTTCTTGCTGCTCCAAGTGACTGCAGCACTCCCAAAAGAGAACACATACCCACTGGTAGATCGTCTATCAGAAATACTACCAGCCCAATCACCATCAGTGTATCCATGCAACTGTATCTGAACCCCAGTCTCATAAAATAGTCCATACTGCAATGTGGACTTCACATACCTAAGTATGCATCTAGCCGCATCCAAATGCGGTTTCCTTGGAGCCTGCATAAACTGACTTACCAATCCAATAGCATAGCTCAAATCTGGCCTGGTAATAGTCATATAAATTAAGCTTCCTACTATGCGTCTGTACACAGTAGGGTCTTCTAGAAGCTCACCTGCATCTGCGCTCAGCTTCACATTCTGCTCCAAAGGAACTGAAATAGGCTTACAGCCTGTCATCCCATATTTGGACAGCATGTCCAATCCATATGCAAGAGCTATATCCCACTTGGTGATCTAATCACCTCAATGCCCAAGAAATAACGCAGCTCTCCCAAATCCTTCATCTCAAACTTCTGCTTCAATAGCATTTTCACATGAAGGATATCTTCATCACTGTCACCTGTCATAATCAAATCATCAACATAAATGACAAGTAGCATAATATCTTTCTCTCTTTTTCTCACATAGAGTGAGAAATCTGCCTTGGAAATCTGAAAGCCAATAGTGACAAGATACTGTCCTATCTTGTCAGACCATGCTCTAGGTGCTTGCTTCAAGCCATACAAGGCTTTCTTCAACCTGCAAACAAACTCAGGATGAACAGCATGCACATAACCTGGTGGCTGCTCCATATAGACCTCTTCTTGCAAATCACCATGCAAGAAGGCATTCTTTACATCCATCTGATGTAAAGACCATCCCTTTGATGCAGCCATAGCAATGACTACTCTTACGGTTGCCATCCTTGCAACCGGACTGAATGTTTCTTCATAGTCAATGCCATATGTTTGTGCATATCCCTTGACTACTAATCTTGCCTTGTATCTGTTCACAGAACCATCTGCATTGTGCTTCACCTTATAAACCCACTTACAGCCAATTGCATTCTTACCTTTAGGCAAAGGTACCAATTCCCATGTAGCATTTTCTTCCGAGGCATCCATTTCTTCATCCATGGCTTTCTCCCATTTTTCTTTTCCCACGGCTTCCTCAAAAGAAGTGGGTTTTGGTTCCTGTATCACTTTAACCATATATGCATAGTGAATGGCTGTAAATCCATCATATTTCAGCCTATCCACAGGGTACCTAGCTCTCGTAGACCTGCGCAAAGTAGGTTCACTCCCAGGTGCTCTCAAAACATCCCTGGTCTTCCTTACTCTAGGTGTAACAATAGAAGGAATACCCAACTCATCATCAATGCTCTGTTCTGAGCCACTGGATTCACCATCCACATAAGAGTGACCTGCATTCACATCAAACATGGGCTGATCAACCTTCTCTTTTCCTTTTCGTGATACCTGCATACCACTATCTGCATTACTTTGAGAAGATTCTCCTGATCTCAATATGCCTGTCCATGGCGAAGAATGTGAACCACTGTTAGAGGACGCTCCAGGTCCACTAATATTTTGTGACTGATGCTGTGAATTCTATGCAGCATTACCATTTTGTGCATCTACATCATCAATCACATTTACTGGTTTATATCAGCTACTCATCTCATAAAAAACAACATCTCTGCTCACTGTAAACTTACGACTAGAAGGGTTATAGCATCTATACCCTTTTTGCTGCAGAGAGTAACCAATAAAGATGCACTTCTCAGCTTTTGGATCCAACTTGGATCTCAACTCATCTGGCACATGTACATAGGCAATGCAAACAAAAATTTTCAAATGAGAAATATCTGGTTTCCTACCAGTATACCTCTCCTCTGGAGTCATCCCATGTATTGCTACAGTGGGAGTCCTGTTCATTATGTAGACTGCTGTAGCAACTGCTTCAGCCCAATAAAAATCTGGCAAGTCTTTTTCATTGAGCATGGCACGAGATACCTCTCCAATATGCCTGTTTTTCCTTTCTGCAATTCCATTTTGTTGTGGTGTATGACTACATGAATATTGTTGCTTTATTCCATGCTCCTGTAGGAACCTTGCAAACTCATTTGAGAGGTACTCTCCCCCTCCATCTGACATTAGGCATTTTATCTTCAAACCTGTTTCTTTTTCAACCATAGCTTTAAGAGTTTTGAAATGCCCAAAAACTTCACTTTTCTTTTTCATAAAATACACCCAAACTTTTTTGCTATAGTCATCAATAAAAGTGACAAAATAATGATAGCCTCCAAGAGATGCAGCTTTAGTAGTCCACACATCAGAGTGGATTAATTCCAATGGCTTCTCACTCTCTTGAACATGTCTAGGAAATGGTTTCCTTGCCTGTTTTCCAAATTGACAGGCTTCACATATCTTATGCATTTCTGCAACCTTGAATTTGGGCAATCCTGCAACAATATTTTGGGCCTGCATTGATTTAAGTCGTTGTACATTAACATGACCAATGCGTTTATGCCAGATATCAATATCTGCAACTACACCGGTCCCATGTGCAAACATTGCTGCACTCAATTCAGACATGTCTGCATCCAATTTAAACATTCTGCCCTTATTCTTTCCTTTTGCTATCAAGCGACCTTTATTTTTCATATCCTCAACAAAGCATCCATGAGGATTAAATCTGACCTGCAAGCCCTACTCAACCATTTGACCAACAGAAACCAGATTCTTGGTGATATTCGGGACATGAAATACATCGGACAGGTATTTCTTTTTCCCATCCTGCATAGACAAAGGAATTTTTCAAATCTGTACAATAGGATGTGCAGTATCATCACCAGTCTCCACAAATCCTGGTTTTTCCATTTTCCTTGCATCCTCCATCCATTCTGCATGACCTGTCATGTGGTTTGATGCACCTGAGTCAACATACCATACATCGTTGCTTTCTTCTGCACTTGTCACAGAATTGTTCATGTGCTGCACCATAAACAGATGCTCATTTCTGTCATCACCCTGTCTACTAGAGGATGCATAATTTCCTTGTTGCAGTTTTCCATTCATGATATCATTCTGCTTTTTATACCAGTCTTTAGCCATATGACCCATTTTACCACAATAGTAGCATTCAACATTACTGTTTGCATTTTGGCCTCTTTGCCATCCACCACGACCTCTTTGGCTCCCCCTGCCTCTAGAGTTACCACGTCCTCCTCCATAGGACTGGTTTTCTTGAGTTTGCTGCATATTCTGATTTCTACCACGGCCTCCAAATCGGCCCCCTCTACCTCTGCCTCTACCTCTTCCAGCATTTGAGTAGAAGACAGCTTCTTTTGAAGTTCCTCCTGAAGAAGATGCACCACCATTTCTCTGCTCCTCAGAAATTAGAAGAGCAATCAACTCCTCAAAATCAGGAAATCTTTCACGGACAGAAATGGATGTCTGAAACTGCGCACAATCCTTTCCTAGACCATTCAAGGTCACAGAAACTAAATCATCATCTTCCACTGGCGACCCAATGGAAGCAAGTGCATCTGCAATCTTCTTCACCTTCATGTGGTAGTCATTGATGCTCATATTTTCTCTTTGCACATTATGCAACTCTTGCTTGAGCTGCATTTTCCTGGCTTGAGTATTTGTGCTATACATTTTTGACAAAGTATCCCATACCTCATTTGGCGTACTTGCATCCTGAATATACACAATCATAGAGTCTGAAATATTGATAGACAGCCAATACATAACTTTCCTGGCTCTCTCATGCCATGCTTTAAATGCCTGCATTTGCTGTTGATTGGGAACATCAGGAAGAACTGGTTCTTCTTCATTTCCTGCAACAAATTCCCAATATCCTTTTCCCATAAGGAAATTCGTCATTCTAAACTTCCATGCTTGGAAGTTGTTCTTGTCAAGCTTTTTAGTGACAATCTGTGAGAGAGAATCAGACGCCATTACAGAACACTGCAAAAAGTTTTGTCACTGCAAAGAACACAGCTTCAGCCTCACAAGGGCTAATCTGCAAAACTGACGAAAGTGGTATTTGACCACACAGTCACTTTCTAGTGACAATTTTGCATCAACAGGCAACAGGGATGATTCTGTAACTCCCAATGTCTCTGCACACAAGCAAACGATGCAATCTCTGTGGTAACTTTTCACCGACCTGTAGAACAGTGGTCACACAGCATAAAACAGGGCCTTTTCCTGAGTGCGTGCAGAAAACTTCTGCCTTCAAAACAGGCCCCGAAATGGCTTCAAATAAAAAAAACAAGGTCGCCAAGAGCTAAAGCTCCTTCCCACAGCATATACTGCCCTCTTGCTTCACCGCGAAGGGCATCTCAACCTGAGACAATGCACTCTTGCAATTTCCGGCTGTGCTACCTGCAGAGATCTGCTCCCAAAACAGAAAATGAAAGCAACACTGCTCCTCTTACCAGAACACCGCGAGCTTGGCTTGCTTTCTTGAGCTCCTTACCACACACAAGGCTCTGATACCATGTCAAGATTGTGGGAGAGAAGGAAGGAGTCTCACTTGAAGCTTTCTTGCTTGCACAATGGGGGCATACACACAAGGGTGGAGGCTGAAAACAGTTTTCCTCTTCTTAGTTGTGTAAGCCAAAAGAACTCAAGTACAAAGAAATAGAAGAACCCTATATATGGGTCTCAAACCAAACTCAACTAACTAAGGTGGCATACTAACTGAGCCACGAACTAGAGTAGATAAGGATAGCTATCATGTAGCTATTATTCATGGGCGGTGTACCAACCGCGTCTGCAACAACTGACAAGTCGGTGACATAAATACACAACGGTCACCCTGGCGTATCACGAGTGGAGCTCGATATCTCAACAAGCTCACAATGGGTGTCACCGCAATCGCACCAATACCACAACAATGGCTTCCCTAACAACGAGACTAGGGCAAAATCATCACAGGCATATCTAGTTCCTGAGCCTCCGAGGCTTGACATGTCCCGACCCATTGAAAGGCTCATAGCTTCCGTATCTTGCAATGGTTGTACTGTGGCAAAAAAAAAAAAACGAAAAGAGAAGAAAACAAACGAACAACAAAATAAAAAGCACCCACGATCACAGCACCGCACCTAGGGGCCCTCAAATTAGGTGCGTCTAGTGCCCTTGGTTGGCTGGTTCCTCCCCTAGTTCCCTAGCCCCCTAACACCCCCCCACAATAGTTCAAGGCACATCAAGAACAGGACAGACCTACGGAGTTTGTCGCACCTATGGTTAGACCTGTCCCCCTGAACCACTTGCACTATTCTTTTGCACTCCATCTCAATGCCATTACAATCAACTGTGGTAAGCAAGGAATGAAAGATAATGGAAAAGTACACCATCATTTTCAAGCACTACAAGTAGCCACTAGCTACCAAAAGCTAACACATCAAGGAGCTCAATTATGCTACATCGCCTTGACAAGACCCTAATGAGGTCTCAAGCAATCTTTAAGTGTACTCCCCACCTTCATTGACAAATTTTTCCATCAACTTATCCCCTTGCTTCACTGACCCATTGCTCTACAAGGAACCAGGCCCACAGTCTTCTAACTAAGTAATATCTAAATATGCACGTGTACTCACTTAATATTTACACTATAACCTATACACGGTTTGGGTCCTCAAGTGCAAGACAATACTCCAGGCTTGCTTAGAGTTCGATCTGTCTCCCAAACTAATCAAAATATGTCTTGTGTATGATTAGAAGCCTAGCACTACACCTTAGGGAGAGACCACATGAGAGGTTTTCAATTGCAGGTATTGAAGACTCCAACAATAGTGTCATTCTCTCTTCATCGACACCCAACTCTGAATTCTTATCCCTTATCGTCCTGCAGGCCTGCCAAGAATCATCATGTGCCAAATCCCCAACAAAGAACAGCCCTACCACCAAATCCAACAACCCTACCACCAGCCACCTAGGCCACCAACATGCCCCCAACGACCTCCCTCCACACCACCACCAACACTCCTCCACGGCAGCCACCAATGTCCCTGCCACCCACGTCTTCGGTGCATGCTAACGCCTGCTACCTACGACGGTGAGTGCCACGGGACTGGCACTCATCTAGGAGGGTGGTTATGCTAATCTCTAGACAAACAAGGTGACAAATCTGAAAAAGCTAAAACAAAAGACAAAGGCCAAGGTAAAAGTGAAATGGAAGACGAAGGCGCGCCAAGAAAAATATGGAAGCACAAGAAATGCAGAAAAGTCCTAAATAAAGAAAAATGACGCACAAGAAAAAGTGTGAATCAATACTTTTGTAAAAGAACGCAAGCACATCAGGGTTTAATTTAAAGAGCACACCCGTGCAATGTGTAAATGTAGATGGGCGGTGGAAAGGAAGTTAGGAAGATAGAAGAACAATAGGAAAAAGGGCCTAGGCTACGGTCGGCCATGTGAAAAAGGGGAAAAGAGGATGACCGCCCAAAAGGGATTTAGGGTTTTTTTATATAAAGTTGAAAAGTGAATGAGAAACTCATTCTTGTGTGTGGCAAAAAGTGGCTCTCCTCTTCTCCTTCTTCTTCTTGTTCTTGCTTGCTTGAGCTTATGCTTGAGAGAGGGAGTGTGAGAGTGTGAGGGAGTGAGTGTGTGAGTGTGAGGGACCGAGGACGAAAAGCTCTCCATCTTCTCCTCTCTTCTTCTCTTCTCTTCTCTTCTCTTCTCTTCTCTTCTCTTCTCTTGCTAGCGGTGATGGAGCTTGGAGCGTGGAGATTAAGGATGGAGCTTGCTTGAAGCTTGCACTTGGATCGTGGAGCTACCGGAGTGTGGAGGTAACTCAAACAGCATGGAGGTAAGCTCACTACACTCGTAGATATGGATGGCGTGTCGGCTATGTGAGAGGTGGCCATTAGTGCTTGTCTTGGACCGCTTGAAACAATAAGCGGTCCGTGGGTCTTGGCGGTTGAGCGACGGCTCCCACAATCCTTCTTGATCATGTTTGTACATTTGTGTATAGGAGCTTGGGCTTTTCCCTTTGCTTCCCAATGGTTTTTTCATCTGCAAGCTAGAGACCTTTGTTTGAGTGGGGGTGTTGGAGCTATATATACCTCACCCTATCTAGACAAGGCCTCACCTATATATATGTAGATTGTGATCAATATGATAGAGTCTTTGGGAATGTATATGGTGTGTCTCTTCTATCTCTATCACGTCTCTACATATCTTCTCTCTCTACATTTCAACAGGTAGAAAATGATTGATAGTGGTTAGTGACTAGAGCCATGGTCACCAGTGTGACATGCGAATAAAGGATGGGTTAGGCTTTGTAGAAACCTTTAGTGGTGCTACAAGAAAATAGAAGATGAGTTATGCTTTGTTGCAATATCTTGGCAATAGTTAGTAGTATAGAAATGTCTACGGCAATGTTGGGTTGGTATCTTGTAGGGTTTGGGGTCAAGAGCAATCATGGCTAGAGGCATGGGTAGACAATTTTCATAATAGGTAGCATTAAGTGTAGCAATGTTACATTGAGCATAGAAATGAAAGTGGGGTACATTAAGTGTTTTTAAATGTAGCAATATAAGTGGCATTAAGTGGCAATGTAAACAATTTGGTAAGCTTGCAGGGTTTGATAGCACATTATAGAGTGACATTAAGGTTGGCAAGTGTAATATTGTTAGTAGGCAAGTGCTAATGCTTAAAAGAGACCAGTTGACATTTCTAACATGTTAAGTCTTATTCTTGATAGAGATTCAAATCATTCATGGTGGTGTGATATTCACTAAATAGTCAATTTTTGATAAAAGAGTCTAAGTCTCTTGCTGCATGTTTGTAATAGCATAATAATGGTACCTTTGTTCCACGTCTTTGTGGCTTGGCACCGAGAGACATTGTAATAATAAGTAGAGTCATGTGACTTATTTAAGGTTGCTATAGATTATATATCTTCAAGCTTACCTACGTAAACATGAGTTTGGTTGGAATGTGCAATTTTATGTGTTTGGCATGCACTCTCTAATAGGTCATACAATCTTAGGTGTGACCTTCATGGGGCATCTATCTTGAAAAACAACGTTTCAAGTTATATTTAGGTACCCAACATCTCATGTTCCTTATTTTTGTCGATTGAACATTGTAGCACATGGAGTAATGCATTGAAGACCATGTGCAACAAAGCAAAAGCATTACATTAGAAAGAATTTTAGCAAGCATTACATTGGCGAGCTTGTTCTAGCAAGTGAATTAAAATGCTAATGTGTGTTGTTTTCCCATGTATCTGACCTAAAAATTCTAAGGCTTGCAGTGTTTGCTTTGTGTTGGTGTCCCAAGCTTGCTTGACACACAAAGACACAAGGCTTTCCTCATGTGTGCATTGCACATGGTGTTCGGGTTCCATGTCCTCCTGCCTTGGCACCAAAGCGGCACCATGAGTAGCATAGTGCTACACCTAACCTAAACAATTTGAGTCTTGCACTTTCGGCTTTGTGTTATTGTTCTTGTTGGGCACACAAAGACATAAGGCTTTCCTCATGCTTCCATTTCGCATGGTGTTTGGGTCCCACATCCTTATGGCTCAGAACTAAAGGTACACCATGATTTGTGTAGTGATACACCTGATCTAAACAATCCGAGACTTGCACATTTTTACTTTGTGTTGGTGTCCCATTTGACTAGCACACAAATACACGAGGCTTTCATCATGTCTACATTGTGCATGGTGTCTGGGTCCCATGCCCTCATGGCTTGGCACCAAAGGGGCACCATGATTAGTGTAGTCATGCACCTGACCTAAATATATTTGAGGCTTGCACCTTTTTCTTTGTGTTGGTGTCAGGCCTCACTTTGCACACAAAGACAGAAGGTGGTCCTCATGCCTGCACTGCACATGGTATCTAGTTCCCATGTCCTCGTGGCTTGGCACCAAAGGGGCCACACGATTGGTGTAGTCATGAACCTAACCAAAACATTTGAGGCTTGTACTTTTCTCTTTGTGTTGGTGTCCCAAGCCTCACTTGTCATAGAAAGACATGAGGCTCTCCTTATGCCTACATATCACATTGTGTCTGAGTCCCACATCTTCATGGCTTGGCACCAAAGGGGCGCCATGATTATTTTAGTCATGCACCTGGCCTAAGTGGATTGTAGCTTTCCCATTTTAGGGAGAGAGAGAGAGAGAGAGAGAGAGAGAGAGAGTCCAATTATCTTATATGTACCTACTAAACTTAGGAGGTGTGTGTACCATTGAGAAAACAATGCAACAAGGAAATATATGTAAATAAGATAAGAAGCTGCTTGCTAGAATATGTAAATACAAGCTATTTAGTTACATTTTAGCTTTGGACGAGGATGAGATGAGGGACTTGGTGCAAGGTGATTTTTGAAACCAAAAAACACACAAAAAATGAAGTCCTTGGACACTTGTTGGGAAATATGGGATTTCTAGCATGATTGGGAATCTCATTAAAACTTGGAGCAAGAGTACAAGTTGCTAAAAGCAAATATGATAGAAGTGTCAACTAGAAATTTCTTGCCAAAAAAAGATGCACTCTTGCATTTATGCAAAGTCTCCCATCCGCTCCAAAGATAGGATCATCTAAAGCACAAGATCTCCATAGTCTTTGTGCTCGTATGCCCAATGTATATACAATGACATATCTCACTAAAAATGAGATAGTCCATGGAGAAGAATTGGTAAGAGGTACATATGGCACAATATTCAAAGTGATAATTATAGGTGCAGTTGAGTTTGATCCCAGTAGAATCTATGTTGGAAAGTGTTATAAAGGAAAGAACTATAGAAGACAAGTAGAGCAATGTAGGGAGATCATAATGCAAATTAGACACCAAGTATGGGTGCGTGTCATTGCAGCCACCACTACTAAAGAGCCCCTATGGAAAATTACATGGCACTTTAAGAGAGGCAGTCTTGAGGACTTCATGACCCAACTTCCTTCATCACGTGGATGATTCACAAGATTTTTTCACCCATGCAATAGTAGCAAGAGAAGGTGTGATGAAGATAGTCAATTAGCAAGTGATCAAATATAACGAATCACTATAGTTTGCAAATGTGTATTGTCTATTATGCATGCTTTAATTTTGAGAATGTGTCGGCTACACAAAGTGAGGTGGATGCACATAGATTTACATCCAATAAATATTGTTTTGGATTTTTTTGGTGAAGTGTGTTGTGTAGAAATAATAGACTAGGGTTTGGCTTTGGATCTCTCAAAGCAACAAAGGGCATTCATAAGACACCTAGAGAGTGTCACAATGATGATGAAACATATAGAAAAAAGTTGAATAACTCCAAAATAGATCATGCATGAAGTAAATGGCTAGCCCTGAGTTAGAAGATATAGCATTGAAGGGTTGTCATACACCCATGTCAGATATTTATGCATTGGGATGGGTGCTAAGGGAGATTTATCAATTCTATGAGGATGCCTCAGACTAGTTTGACTTAACAAAAGCTATCACACCCTCCTTTCAAATGATAAGACACGTCCTCACTTAAATTTTTGAAGAAAAAATGATGAATATAAATCTAACAAGCACGGTTTCCTTTGAAGAGATGAACAAGCTTGTTTGCAACCATCCTAGCATGAATGGGGAGTTGGCCATGCACCCCTTTGAGGAAACGGAGCCAACTTCCACGTGAATAATTTATGGCACTATGCAAATCATGATAAAACACTGGTTACTAGCTTTACTTCACACTATCTTAGGGCATCTCTTTTCTATTGTTCTTTTCTCTGGTACTGAACAATGGAATGTCTTGCATAGAGGCATGTATCGTTTTGACATGGCTTCAATATGGTGACTTGTATCTTGTTTCTGGATAACTTAGGCATTTATCCTTGAATGTCTATTGTAAATTTAAAATAAAAAAGTGAAATATATTTGTTAGAGTGAGCAAGAATTAGTGTTTGTACCAAGTAGGAGAACCACAAATCATATCTATGTTACATGGTACAATTACTTCTTATGCATGTACTCTTGTATAATATAGTCATTTGTGAATGTTTTCCTTGATGCGTGTGCATGTTTTCTGCCCCTAAGAAGCTATTGATTAATAGCATATCTTTTTCTATTGTGTACCTAGATAGAAGGCCAACAACTGATGGCTTCAAAGACTTGAATGAAGGTTTTTGAACATAAATCTAGTGAGAAAGTGCTATTGGGGTATGTCTAAGTTGTAGCTGATTCCACATGTGGTGCAATACAACAAGAGATAATACAAGATGGGCTTATTTGTGGTTCATTTAAATTTATTGTTGAAGATGAAGATGAAAACGGTGGAGGTTGCACACTAAATACAATAGAAAGGAATGTTGGCATGTAGAAAATGTCAAATATCTCACTATAACGAGGGATTCAATCATAGTAGACAAGATTGGAGTTGAGGCTTAGCCCACAAAATGGATATTTAAGGACTTGAGTGATATTGTAGAAGTTACAGTCTTCAAAGAAAACAATAAAGCTATGTACAATCTAGTTGATAACCCAAAGCAAGCTATCAATAAGCTCAAGAGCACATTGCTTTCAAAGTCTACACTTGAAAGTTGGCTAACCCAATGTGAGAGTACTCACAAGAAGTTGAGGGAACTCAATCCATCAAGAGACAATAAGTTTGAGCTTACCACGGAAGATCTAGATGGTAGACCCTTGGTTTGAGTATGTTGTCATGAATGTGGATCTCCTTATGGATGAAGAGTAAGTGGTAGAAAATTGGCCTACTCATGCCTTTGCAATTTCATGAGAACCCATGTATTGGAGAATCAAGCACATCAAATAATGTATCTAACAAGAACCAGAGGTTCAAGGTTGGAGTGATATCTTGCTTAAAGGATATAGAAGAAAGCAATGCAGATGACATGACGATGATTTTAGCTACAATAGAGGAGATGAATATTTTCAATAGCACTCATGAAGAAAAGTCACTTTTTCTAAAAATTGAGACCTTGAGTAAACGATTTTTTATATGTAATATTTGCTAGCCAAGTAAAGAGATGTACTTTTGATTCGTTTAACAATCGCGTGTCCAAGCATTTTAGAGCTCATCCCTAATCATTTTGAATATTAAATTTGTAACTTTTAGCTTCTAATTTTGACCTTGTTGAGGCAACCTTGCATGACTATAAAGAAAAAGGAAGAGTAAGTGTTGTATGTAAGTATGATCAAAAGTGGCTGCACTTTTGACCTTGTTGAGGCAACCTTGCATGACTATAAAGAAAAAGGAAGAGTAAGTGTTGTATGTAAGTATGATCAAAAGTGGCTTGCAAAACACTCCTTAGAGAGCATGTAAAGTCAAAGTCTCACATCATGGATGTATCTAAAACATCATCCACCAACCAAGTAGTTTCAACAAATGCTTGAGGATGACCAAGAAATATTTTTGAGGTGGATCCATGACAAAAGTCCTTGGTTACCTTTCTCTAGTCAACCCAAAAAAGTGCAACACTAACAAATTTGGAAACACCTTTAACTTTTATAGGTGACTCAAGCATGTCTCCTTCATGTGAGTTGAATTTTCTTTGTTGGGGATTATGGAAAAGAACTATAACTTACAAAGCTTGTGATTTGAATATAAAATATATGCTACATGATCTTGAAAAAGGGAATGCGTGGCATCCAAAGCCATACACAAAAGTTACCTTATATGGCCATTCTATTGGAATCAAGGTAGATGGATGCTATAGGCATGTGAATTGTCTTTGCATTTGGTATGGTGGAAAACCCTTTGAAAATTTTATTTGTGAATATTGCAAACAAATTCCCACTTGTGATGATTTTTGCATGAGAGTGTATAGAGAGAGGGTTGCTATTGAGAAGAGCGGGGCTAGGAACACAGGAGGAGGAAGAAGATTAGATTATCTTAGTGGTAAAGAGCTAAAAAATGTGACAACTGAGATCAAGAGAAGCTTGAAAGAGGTGAAGAGAGGGAGCTATGATGGTTCTGAGCAAGAGTTGTGCTTTTTGTGAGGATTAGGTAAACAAACCTTGTGATACGTTTTTCAAGATGTAGCAAGGAATATAGTGCAAGCCAAGCACAAGCGTAAAGATTCATTAAGCCTACAAAGACCACGTTTGAGCTCATTAAACATTGAGGTGGGCCACACTTGCATTAATTTTTGAGTGCCAACCTTGGAGGGCCATCCATGTCTACTACAAAAAGGCAAAGAAAGAAACCACTTCACTTCATACGTGGAAAACATGAATGCATCTTTGAGGTGGTGTGTGTAAGATATATATGGATGCAAAATAAAACATGGGGTACCATCAATGGTTTTGATCATCATAGTTGAAGATGAGACAACCATCAAATGTCACATAAGGTAAGCCTAGATAACTCTAACATGTTGTGTCTTGCATATTTCTTTACTTTCCATCATGTACAAAAGGTATACAAGTGGTAAAAATTTAAAGAAGAATTCATTTTGTGTAGGTGGAACATCATCAATGCTATTGCAATGATACAATTGTTGTGGGAGAGGGATCACAAGGCTATGATAGGATAGTGGATGCCCTTTAAAATCATGTGTTGGGGATCTATGCAAGACTTTTGATTGTAAAACCTCTTCATGAGAGTCTTCAACGACTAGCTTTGGTGGCACAAGCCACATGTAATTGATTTGATAGTGTTTTTGTTAGAAATCAATGGACTCATGTGGAATGTTTGTGGGATGTAAAGCTAGGGGATACAATAGGCCGGATAATTGGGCATGATTTGGATGGGGATAGTAGGATGGTGCAAGCTTATGGTTGAAGATTTACCTTGGAAAGAACAAGGAACAGTTCTTTATTAATTGGTGCAGATGGAAATTAAAAGGGATAATTGTGAAAGGACATGTGTATGATTTACATGATCAAGGCTTTATATACTATGGAAAAAATCTTGTTGGTCCACTTGATAGCTCTACTCAATAACTTGCAATTGGTAATTTTTGGATTATACTAAATCATGTTACAAAGATCTAAAACTCATTTTCCAGCCGATCAACACAAGCTATGATATGGAGATACACAAAGAGATGACTACCAGAACTGGGCAACTCTGCCCACAGGATTACAAGTAGACAGGTGCAGCATTGTATGAGGCAATTATAGAGGAAAGAGAGAAGCATACAAGAAACTATGGTGTATTTGTATATTGTGGTTGATTACATTGATATTTTCTTGTCACCACATCTAAACTTGAAGGAGTGTGTGGTGATGGTAGCCAAGGCTAGTTTCTTCTTCAGGCTTTGGAGGTTGTGGCTACATCAAAATGCCACTTATAACTTAAAGAAAAACTTCATAAGTAAGGAAACCTACACAGATATTCAACTTTCATACTATCATTAGGAAAAAAATGAACTCACAAATGGGCCCTTAAAAATAATATAGTTTAAGATGTGGAACTTTTGGATTGTCCAATAGGAAGGCTAGATGTTGACATCCATGGAGGGTGAATCTTCTCTCTCCAAATCTTGGGTTTTCTATTAAAAAAGGGATAGTGGGGGATTAAAAAAAGGGCGAATGAATAGTACACAAATTTTGATTTTCTCTTACCTCATATTTTTTCCCTTTTTTTGGATAATTTTCAATTTTGATTTTTTTCCCTTTCACGAAATCAGTTTGACCCAAAAGTTGAGTAACAAACCACTTTCCCTGTCTTCTCTATACTTATGAATTTTCGTCTCCATTGAAGCTCCGTGTTGAGAGTAATTAGGGTTTTGAGCATTCTACTTACCTCTGCACTTTCTTCTCCATGCAACTCCAGATTTTGGGCAGAACATAGGTACCCATCTCTCTGTGCATTTTCTCTTGTTTGCTATTTTTTCAATAGGGTTTGATTTCGTTTCTTACTGTTATTGTTGTTTTATTGCAGAGGTTGTTTGGGGCAGGAGATAGAGGTGCTCATCTCTCTCTCTCTCTCCTTTCTTTCCCCCCTCTCTCTATGTGTTGTTTCTCTTTCATATTGTGTTTTCAATAGAATTTGATGTTGGTTCTAATTGTTGTTTTCTTGTAAAGTTTATTTGGAGCAAGAGGCAAAGATGTTAATCTCTCTCTGTCTTTGTTTTTTTTTTGCTGATATCTTTTCAATACAACATAATGTTAGTTATAATCCTTGTTGTTATTTTATTACACAGATCATTTTGGATGACATTGCATAAGTTCTCATCTCTCTCTCCCTCTCTCTCTCTCTTTGTGTTTCCTCTTTTCTAGTATTTTTTCAGTATACCTTCATGTAAATACCAACTCTTGCTATTGTCTTTTGCATAGATCTATTTGGGCAAGATTGGATAGGTGCTCATTTCTTTCTCTCTCCCGCATACTCACACACACTCTCTTTCTTCCTCTCTGCATTATCCCTTTTTTACTATATTTGCAAAAGGGTTTGATGCTCGTTCTAACTTAAGGATCAATTGTTGTTGCAGCACTTAACACAAGTTAGAGTAGAGATTCTGTAGCTCAATTTATAGGTAAATATGTCATATTTTGTGGTGCCAAAATTTATTCATTTAATTAGTGACTTTTATGTTTGATGCGATTGATGTTTTCTTATGTCCATCATTTGCAATGGGTTCTGATTAGCAATGATTCAATCTTATCTTTAGCAGATCAGCTTATAGATAAGTTGGCCCTATCTTGTATTGCTTCTATTCGTGCAGTTATCTAGATATTTTTTGGTAAAAGGGATTCATGCAGTTTCTTTTTTGTAAATGTAGGTATTGTACAAGGTTTAGGTGAAGCATATGATTCTCGATTGACTATTTTGATGTGGTGAGTAATTCCTTTGAGCTGGATGATATGGATTTGCTGGAAGTTGATGGTTCAAAAATCCTCTGCTTTATTGGTCCTATGTGTCCATTTGGATCTCCATGCCAATTGGCAATGATCCATGAAAATCTTGTATCATATCATCCATATAACACACAATGTGTTGAGTCTTAGAATATCTCAAGTGTCAATCCAATGTACCTATTAAGATTTGCATGCCATGTGGCTACTATCCTTGTAGCAACTACTCTATAATTTATTAAGTCAAATCGGACTCCTCTTCATTATAATAAAATTTATTTTGGCAAAATTCTCTAAGTATTCTTATGCTATTCTTTTCATTATATTTCATGTAAATGGTATGATTAAAGTGATGCCTTGAAATTGAATCTATACTTTGTGTTGATGTATATATCCACATGTGTTTTGATATCGATGTTTATTTATGTTTACAAAAGTGTAAACATCTCTTAATGATGCGTTGATTTGTATGGCATATTGATGATTACTAGACAGACTTAAAATGGTTATTATTTAGGGGTTAATACATACTTCTTTACATCTAATGCATAGGTTATAATGCCTGAGAGAAGAATAAGCATTCTCTTGATAGAAGTATGTAACAGAAAATATGAAGAAGGGAAATGGATCACTGATACGTATCATTGCTCATCTTGGATACATATGCGTCCAAGCATGAAGGGAGCTTTCAGGGTGAAAGCATCTACAATTGGAGATGTATCAAAGCACTGGAAGGGTACAATTTTAGCTCTCAGACAAAGGAATATTGATTCTCACCTTGTAACAGATACGTTTTTATAACATATATTCATGCAAAAACAAATACATATTGCGCCCACTGTGCCCTTTCAACGAAACATTGCAAAGAGTAAGTATTTGCAACTCATTGAGAATGAGAAATTTCATGATACCTATGTAACAACTTGTCTCATATTTACAGAAGTATACCCTTCCGATTGCTGTGAGTGGAAAAATGTTGAGAGTTTCATTGGTTCTTTTAAGTGTTACCATCTCAAAATTGGTAGATTGCTCTTTGAGGGACATACAACTAAGCAGCTCACAAAGGACCTTGTTTTTTTCTATGACTCCAAGTACATATTTGTCACATGCCTACCTTTTAGTTCCCTAGTAGCATGGTTTAGTGGTTCATCGGGGAACTATCCTAGATGGGTTTGTCCGGCACTCGCACGAATGCACAGGGTCTATTGTCTAGGTTTTCCAGAGTCCACCCCGTAACGAAAGGTACTGGCCATCCCTACAAGGATCAACCTACAAGCTCGGGGTCCTAATTTGACAACTGAGGTCTTTATGCATCAGCTAGCTCCATTGGAGTTGTCCCACAAGGACTTCTTGTCCGATTGGAGCAATCGTAGTTACCCTTGGTTCATGGAGTGTAACGTTTTTTTCCAGCAACTAGTTAGGATTCAGGGAGCCTTAACGGAGTTCTGGAACAGTCGCTGCACCTTTCCCCTAAGATAATTATTGATCAAGGTTTTAAGACCCCACCCTAGGTAAGTCAATGCTCGATTCTACCTAATTTCTCCTAATTAATGTTTCATTCAATCTCTTGAAAGAAGCTCCCAGCTTACCAAGACCACCCATCTCTAGGATGGATTCGTCAGAGATCTCGCCCACCCGCTTCCCACAAACTATTTTCTTTAGTTTTCTAATTACCTATTATATTAAGTTATGACATATACAAGCAGCTTCATTAATTAACCCATTATCATAGATTCGCGTGAGGGTCAGGAGCGATTGAGAGATTTATGGCCAGAGCCCCCTAGCACTCCTGCCTTCTCCTACCTAATGGATTCCTCACCGAGAAACCTCTCGCCATCGGGGCCGGTCCAAAGCTCCTCATGGCAGTACAAAACAATCCCCCTTGGAATAGGATTCTGCGTCTAGCCGTGGGGAAGGCATAGCGCGATCTTTCCTCTTATTATCCTTATTATATATTTACAATCAGATCTAACTACTACAAGCACAATTAATCATTCTTGTGCAACCATCAATACATGCACAAATTTAAAAAAAAAGAAACTGTAGCAAGTTTTTTTAGCATAGGAAGTAGCCCCACCCAATTCTAGGGTTTATCTTTTAAGGTCCCACCTTATTCTTAGGGTTTTGCTTCCTACTTGAAAATCTTTTTTCCAGATCCGCAAGTTATTTCGCGAATCTGAAGTCTATTTTATCCTTATGAAAACTTGGTATTTTCGCCCTAAAAGATAATATGAACATTTATAACTATGGCAGACAATTCATGCACTGTCCTGTCCTAACAGATACTTAGCAGGATTTCAAATGCTTTTCCAAGTCTATTTAGACATTAGAATTTGTATCGATAAATTCTTACCAATGTCCAATAAGTCTTACAAACTTTTGATATTTATTTAATTTCCTGATACTGATAGTTTTAGGGTTGTCGAGTATTTCATAGTTATTTTTGCTTCAACATCCTCGATATTTTAGGTAAGGTTTTCTTGCTGATTTATATGTGGGTTGGCTCATGATATTGACACTCTACTAATATAACTATTAATATTAACACTGTATGTGTTTTCAGCAAGAAAATAATTTTTATTTTATTCTACTCATATTCTATGGTTTAACCAACAATGTCTGACCATTTTTTGAACTTTCAAGATTATCTAGAAAGATCAATTTTCATTTAGCTATGTCATAAATGCAATGCTAATTGTTTTTCTGAAAACTTTATTCTAAGCTATGTAAAAATCATAAGTGTAATTTTTCTTTCATCTTTCAGACATCGAATTATATTACTACACACCTAATTTATGCGCGTCTAGTATATATTTTCTTATACAATTTTCTATTGATTTAATGCATTGATTATTTCATGATATTATCTAAATAATTTTCTATAAATTATCATAAGACTCATATGTATCTGTTTATTATTAGCAAAATGAAATAGAGGTAGTCACTTTTAGGGAAAATTTATAAAATATTCCCTTCCCTAACATCGTCTACCTTTTTTTAGTTATTATAATCACACACATCATTAACGAAATAACAATAAATATCACGAAATAAACCATAATTACGATATTTTTTTCATGATAGGCATATAATCCTTTTTCAAGGCAAAGAGTCTTTTCACTGAATAGTTTATTAATATATTTCTTAGGCCATTTTCCTAAGCGACAGTTCATATGCATTTTTTTAAAAATGCGTTTATAATCATTTAAAGCCAAACACAATGATAAAATTATGAAACATTATTTGTTTCCAAACCGACGAGATGTTGCCTCTATCAGGTTTATAGTAACGGGGGTTTCGCCAATTCCTACCACATCATTTTCTCCATCGACCGTGTTTTTTGCTTCTTTTGCTTCAAATGGGTTTCTTGAATTTTTTCGATCTCGTGGAGCCATGGATGTTAGGTGAAATTAACGTAGTAGCTCAGGGAGAGTTGGTGGTTGTCTAGAAAAATTTTGCCAGCATTTTGCTTAGTGGTATGGCTGTATGGAAGAAAGGTGTAATAGGGGGTAGAGAAAATGGAAATGAGGTAGAAGAGGGATATTTTCCTTCTTCAAGGCTCAAGCTAGAATGGAAAAGAGATGTAGAGAAACTTTTCCATCATCAGGAGGTCTTCCTTTTTGCTTTCTTTGTGAAGGAGAGGGATTGTATTTATAGCCATGAGGGGGACGCATGCAGTGACTCATTCTTTTGGCTACTTGTCAAGAGCTAAGTAGGCTTGATAAAAAATGTTTTTTGATTTCCTACCTGTTGGATGGTGGTATGGGGATGGATCTCCCTCCAGCTGTAAAAAAGTCATGATTTTTTCCTATTTCTTCAAAAACATCTTTTTTCATCAAAATGACTTCATCTTGTAGTTTTTAGCCAAGTTACCTCATGACTCATCTAGTTTATAAAGTCATGCAATACTCTTTGATACTTAACTTACTCAATATCATGCTTGTTCTTGCACCTTTTTTGTGTATTGATTAAGGCTTTTGCGATTTGTCTTGCCATTGCAAAATCAATGCGATCTTTGATGCTAAATCAAATATAATGTGAGATTTATTATGATCAAGCCGTCGTAATATTATTTACGAGGCGTATTTGCTTTTTTGTTGACTGGGTTCATTGAGGCATCTTCTCGTGTCGAATTGCAGAATTGATTTAATACAAGATTTGATATTACATACAGTCACTTATGTGATAACTTGATGAGTAATTTATAAAACATTTCAAGCCCGAATTCGTTTTATGAAGTGCCATGGCGGGAATATTACATCCTCTCCTCCTTAGATGAATTAGATGTCCTCATCTAAAAAAGAACTGGGAAAACTATTTTTCTAAAGCTATCTCTTCTATCCAAGTAGCATTCTCCTTAAGATAGACTTTCCATTGGATAAGATACTCTCTAATGGTTTTGTTCCTAAGAGGTTTCTCTTTTACATCTAGGATCTAATCAGGTTGGAGTTCAAGGACTCCTTGACTAGGCATTACAATTTGCTGGTCATCAAGAATATGATCTTGATTTGCCACATAAGCTTTCAGAAGACTAGCGTGAAATAGATTTTGGACTTTCACATGATCAGGAAGTTGCAGTTTGTATGCATTAGCTCCTAGGCATTTGAGAACCTCAATGTATGGTCCACAATACCTTGGACTCAACTTTTTGAACTTTCCCAATGACAAAGAACTCTTCTTTGGGCGTACATGGATGAAAACCATGTCTCCCTCTTGGAAGATGCGCTCTTACCGTCCTAGATCAGTGTAAGCTTTTTGGTGATCTTTGGCAGCTTGGATGTCTTGTTTGATAGTTTTGACTTGATCATCCATGTTTTTTAGCATTTTCTTAGAATCCTCAACCTTTAGGGTTGGATCAAAGAAATTCAATGGCATCAAACAATCTTTTCCATACAATGCTTGAAATGGAGTCATTTGAATACTCTGGTGATATGATGCATTGTAGGAAAATTCTACTAAGGGCAAATACTGTATCCACTTTGTCGGTTCTCTGAAACAGTAAGCTCTCAGTATATCTGCAATGACTAATTAACCCACTCTATTTGACCATCATTTTGGGGATGGTAAGTTGTGCTAAAGCGAAGTTGGGTTCCAATTGCTTCAAATAGGCTTTTCCAAAAATGTGACGTTAACAGAGAGTCACGGTCACTAACGATCCATTTAGGCAATCCATGAAGCCTAAAGATTTCTTTCACAACTAATCGTCCAAGATTTGAAGCTTTCTAGTTGGTCTTGGCTGGGATAAGATGAGTGACCTTTGTCAACATATCCACAATCACCATGATTCAATTATACCCTCCTTGAACACAAGGTAAGCCAACTACGAAATCCATATTGATCAGTGTCCTTAACTAGGATTTCTCTAAGCATTAAGTGATACTTAGGATCCTTGTTTGTTTCTTCTTTGGCTAGCTCAATGATTGGATTGCTAGGCATCGATATTATGGTAGCTAAAGTCTCTCCTTTAGATGGCTCTTCCATGATAAGTGCATTCAAAAAAGCTTTACGACTTAATCCATCAGCAATCACATTCTCTTTCCCAGGTTTGAACTTGATTTCAAAATCAAATTCTTGCAAGACTTCAATCCACCGACGCTGCCTCATGTTGAGGTCTGGTTGAGTAAAGATCCATTTGAGACTTTTGTGGTCAGTGACCAAAGTAAACTTTCTTCCAAGTAGATAGTGTCACCACAATTTGAGAGCATGGGTTATAGCTAATAGCTCAAGATCATGGGTGGCGTAATTCCTCTCATGGATTTTCAGTTTCCTTGAGGAATAGGCTATTGGATGATACAATGGGTGATGCTACCAAACTTTTCTTGAGTTGCTCAAAACTGGTTTGCTCAATGTGCGTCCACACAATAGCAGTTTGCATTTTCAGCAAATCAGTGAGAGGTGCAATTATTAGGGCGTAATTTTTTATGAAAATTCTATACCATCCAGTCAGTCCTAAGAAGCTTCTCACTTCCTTAACTATCGTTGGAGGTTGCCACTCGTGAATATCTCTAATTTTGGCTAAATCTACAAAGATTCCTTCAGCAGATACTATGAATTCGAGATATTCCATCTATCTTTTGAAAAAGGCACACTTCTTTTTCTTTGCATAGAGCTTGTGCGTCCTCATGGTGTCTAGCACAATGTGCAATTGCAGCTCATGGTCTTCGTCTCTCTTGGACTATGTTAGGATGTCATCAAAGAAGACTAGGATGAATTCATCAAGATAAGGTTGAAAAAATGTCGTGCATTAATCTATTAAATGTAGCAAGGGCATTAGTTAGACCAAAAGACATTACAAGAAATTCAAAACGACCATATCTGGTATTGAAGGCAGTTTTGGAGATATCTTCTTCCTTGATCCTGAATATTTTAAACAAGTGTTTATCAAGCCATGCACATAGCATCAACTAAGAAAATGAGATTTTTTATGCTACTTCTTGCATTCTCAATAATCTTGCTTAAGCAATGAGTGGTCATATCGATAATGTGCCACATATGTATCAATTTTGGCATTGTTTAAAAGACATTGAATTATTGCATGTTTCTTATATAATATTTTTCTTACTTATGCAACATATTATCATTGAGCATGGGATGCTTGCTATTTGCGCTTTTAATTGACCACTTAGATAGGCCTATCTAGTAGTGTTTCCATCTCCATGACATAATTAATGAGCTGTTGTAATATAAAGGCTTCACTAGTAGTCGATGCTTTAATATGGAAGTGAACCTCCAAACTCTTCACAGCCTCCATAGTTCTTTGAGATCTTTCTCCCTCTCAAAGTTGTGTTGCATCAGCATCATCAATGATATTGTATGAGTCACTAGTTGGCACCAATACCAAAACCATTGAAGCCATGCTGGTGATAATTAGCACTTTGTGTGAAATTCTAGTAGTCATGGGGAAAACTCTAGAACACTTCTCCCAGAAAAAAACATGAGCAAGCCTTTCAAATCTTGCCTACCTTAAAGCCAAAAACCCATTTATGTGGCTCTCCGAAGTGTAGTTACATCTTTGCTACCTCATTTCTAAATTTCAACTACAAATAAAACACTCGATCCCAAGCACAATTGCTTCTTTAAGTGCTTCTAAGTTACTGACACGACACATGTATAGACATGGATCCATAAGCACAAGCTCCAAAATAGATGAGTTTGCAAGCCTTTTCAAATAAAAAATGTGTCTCTTGAAGCACTTTGAGCTTTTTCTTCATGGTGAGAGTTAGAGCTTTCTTACGGAAATGAATGCACTTGAATAATGTGAAACTTTAAGAGAACATACGACAAGGGTCTAATCTCCCAATCATGAATGGAGAATATATCGCAACATCTTTAAATCTCACCGATTTCTTACATCCAATGCAAGCCATCGTCGTTTTCATTAGAGAAAGCCATGGGATGTCCATTCGATTGGTACATTTTCGCATGTCAATACTATATGGTAAGCTAATATATGACAAAAGCTATGCCATACAATGTCTTTTGGATAATTATATTTTCTTACACTGGATGTACATGCGAGTTACTTCAGGGAAATAATCTGTATTGCACATTTGAGTGTCGAACCAACGTATTAAGCTATAGGAAGTAAAGGTAGTCGTATGTTGGTGATTTCTCACAATGCGTTCGCGAATGCAATGACCGGCACTTAGTCCCTTCACGGGGCAGGTCTGTGCATAGTATTCGCCTCTGAGGTGCAATTCTGAAATACTACGTGAGAAGCTACTCTAAGATCTTCTCTGTTGTTTTCTGGCAGTCCTGGCAGTTGAAACGAAAAGAAAGATAATTGGTGCGTTTAGGCATGCAATATAATGACTAAACGATGGCTTCATTACGCTCGTGCACAAGAAGAGCAGGACACGTACACTATGAATGTTTTACCTTCCAAAGATGGAACAACTTGAGTGCTAGTGATTATAAGAAGACTAAATCAAATGGGTAATTTGATACTCTTAATCAGAGCGCATTCCAAAAAGAAAAGTAAAAACTCATAAGACAGGCTGGACAAAAAAGCAAGAAGACCTGGAAACATCATGAGGCCGGGCACTGCCTTCAAGCGTCCAATAGGGGCGGCGCTGCAGCTGGGGAGCCTGAAGGACTACCCGTAATCACGTGATGATGATGATGGGGGTGAGGATGATGGCGATCAGGACGGGGGCTGGCTGGGGAAGGGGAAGGGCTGCTAGTAATGACATGATGATGTGGATTGTGAAGATGGCCGTGAGGATGGAGGCCCGCCGGGGAAGGGAAAGGGCTGGTAGGAATCACATGATGATGATGGGGATGCAGGTGAGGATGGCGAGCTGGATGGGGGGCCGCTGCGGAGGGCGGAGGACTGCTAGTTATGACATGATGATGATGATCGTGATGATGAGGATGGGGGGCCGGGCTCGGGGAAGGCAGCCGGTGGTGGTGCGGGTGGTGGTGACGATGGTGGTGGTGGTGGTGACGATGACGACGATGCTCAAGCTCATGCGGATGAGAAGAAGAAGGAGAAGGGGAGAGAGAGGATGATGTGTACCCGTCGCCGTGATGATCAGAAGAAGAACGAGAAGGAGAAGGCGGGAGAGAGGACGACGTATCGCCCTCGCCGTGATGACAAGGAGAAGGGGAGAGAGAGGATGGCGTATCGCCATCGCCTTGATGAGGATAACCAGGATAATGAAGACCCGGCGACTGGTGGTGGTGGTGACGTGCGGGAGCCAGTGCGGGGCTGACGATCACTGGCCACGAGCTGGTCGGAGGATCAGTAGCAGTAGCTGGACTCCATGTTATTGGCGCCGCTGCATCTCCAGCTGGTAATACGTCTTTTTGATTTGGATGCACTGGGGCGTTTTGATGATTTGGCGCAATTGGGGCTTTTCGATGGGTATGCGTCAGAAAGATATTCCAAAAACTAAAATGAGCTTCTGCCGATGCAGCTCCTGATCATCATCAATGGTCCATACAAACAAAAACGCTCATGATTAGGGATACAGCGAAAATAACTCCTGCAAATGAAAGAGGGAGGGAGAGAGAGAGAGAATGTGTGTGTGTGTGAGACAACGTACCGAAGGCAACGACAAGCGTCACGAGAAGCAAGCTCGAAACAGCAATACCGCCCCGGCTGTGAGCCATCGGGCAGGATGATGTCTATCAGAAGGATGGCGAACTATTTTAGGTCTTATCCACTCATGCCATGTAGGGGAGGATGTCTATTGACTTCATATATCATTCTAATATTCAATGGATCACAATCGATTATCGTGGAACCAATTTCAAAGATCTTTGATATTTAGAATGATCAAGAGAGAGAAGTCAATGATATTTCTCATAAGTAATATTCCAATTTAAATTAGACCTATGTGAAGAAATTAATAATGGACTATAAATTGAACATATGGTAGCTGATAGGTAGAGAGACCTAAACCAATACACATAGAAATTAATGTTACCAAAAACTCACATTAAGATCACACACACACTCAACACACACACACACACACACATACGTCTCTGTAGTTTACTAGATTTGGATTTAAATATGATCATGCATAAAGAAAAGTGATGTTACATGCCTAATCGCATGTCAAGAATAATCTCTGTGTCTATGTTTGTATATATAGACATATCTGTAAGTGTGCAAATCCATTTTTGATTATCATACATGAACATTTGCTATAGCCTAGAAAGGTATGTATTTCTCGCATCAACATGGCTTTCAATTCAAAATCCTATGATTATGGAGGTCCACATATGCCATGCATCTCGATACTTATCCAAACTATCTCCAACTCCTCAATCGAGGGCTCTCGATACACATCACACATTTTCACACATTCATATTCGTGACTTTATACTTCCATGTAAATTGAAGATATAGCTTAATATGATGTTTGCTTATTGCCATGGAGAGTAGAACATTATAGCTCACCTTTACCACTAGTCCTACAGTCCCTACAAGGGAGAAGGGATATAAAAATGGGCATTTGCGACACAAATTAGTGGCGTCGCTATTTGCATTGCAAAATAGCAACATTACTCTGAGAAAAAAAAGTGGGTGAAACTGGAGTGTGGCATTTTTCCGCAAAAACTTTGAGAGAGAGCAAAAGAGATCGTAGCTTTGGAAGGGAGAGGGAGAGAAAGACACAAAGAGAGAGGAGAGCTTCTGATTGCCGCTGCCACCAGTATTTGCGAAGAAGAGGAGGAAGTGCATGAAGGAAGAAGAGGGGCCGTTGACACGAAGAGGAGGCGAAGAATCCATCCTTGGGCCTTTGCGATGAGTACATTGCCTCCTCTTGGTTTATTCTTGTTCTTTCTTCTTTTCTTTTCGTTATTTTTCTTGAGAATGAGGTGCATTGAGGGAGAAAGAGAGAAAATGAGAGAGGGAGAAGTAAAAATGAAAAATGAGGAAGAGAGAACAAGAGAGAGAGAGAGAATAAATATGAAAGATAACAAAGAAGTGAGAAAGAGAGAGATAAAGGGAGGGAGAGAGGAGAATGAGTGAGAAAACATGAGGGGGTGGAGAGAAACAAAGAGAGGGGCAACAAAGAAAGAGAGAGAGAGAGAAAGAAAGAGAAGGGGGAGAGAACATGAAACGAAGAGTGCAGAGAGAGGTGGATAAATAACTCCTACAAATGAAAGAGAGAGAGTGTGTGCGTGCGTGTGTGTGTGTGTGAAAACGTACCGAAGGCAACAACAAGCATCACGAGAAATAAGCTTGAAACAGCAATACCGCCCCGATTGTGAGCCATTAGGCAGGATGATGTTTATCAGAAGGATGGCAAACACTGGTCAGAATCAAGAATAGACTTGAGTGTCACTACACGCTTATTATATAGAGATAGCCAAAGTTGCCATACGATGAAACAAAAGGTTTTCATCTTTTGATGCAAATCTATATCTATTATCTTGTTGCATTCTCTTTCTTCACCCGCAATAGATTTCATCCTTAAGTCTTCCTTATGACTCCATAATCATGGGAGGGAAGAATTGACGTAGGCAAGAAATTTAGAGATGTACAAAAGTGATTATTGCATCAACTAAGCTTCCACCATGCTACCTTTCAATGTTGCATTTTGCCTCATAAAATCCTTACAGATTTTCATGAAGTGCTCAAGAAACAACATCATTAGAGTATATGGAAATTCTCTTTGTCCACCAATAGTATATAGATTCCCTCTTACATGCTCAAAATCTTGAACCTCAATCAAGTGATCCCATATGCTAGTCGTCACATTCAAGAATATATGCATGGGATTTAGAAGCTCCTTGATTTGTGGGCCTAATAAGATAGTCAAAATAATATAAAGTACTCGAATCAAAAATACATAATGCATATTAAGGAGGCCATACATTACACTTAATTACTATATGACTAATAATTTTAGGTCTTATCCACTCATGCCATGTAGGGGAGGATGTCTATTGACTTTATATATCATTCCAATATCCAATGGATCACAATCGATTATTGTGGAACCAATTTCAAAGATCTTTGATATTTAGAATGATCAAGAGAGAGAATTCAATGATACTTCTCATAAGTAATATTCCAATTTAAATTAGGCCTATGTGAAGAAACTAATAATGGACTATAAATTGAACATATGGTATCTGATACATAGAGAGACCTAAACCAATACACATAGAAATTAATATTACCAAGAACTCACATTAATATCACACACACACACACACCCACACACACACACACATAAGTGTGTGTAGTTTTACTAGAATTGGATTTAAATATGATCATGCATAAAGACAAGTGATGTTACATGCCTAATCACATGGCAAGAATAATGTGTATATTTGTGTTTGTATATATAGACATATGTGTAAGTGTGCAAATCCATTTTTGATTATCATACATGAACATTTGCTATAGCCTAGAAAGGTATGTATTTCTCACATCAACATGGATTTCAATTCAAAATCCTACGATTATGGAGGTCCACATTGGCCATGCATCTCCATACTTCTCCAAACTATCTCCGACTCCTCAATCGAGGGCTCTCGATACACATCACACATTTTCATACACATTCAAATTCTTGACTTTATACTTGTAAATAGAAGATATAGCTTAATATGATTTTTGCTTATTGGCATGGAGAGTAGAACATTATAGCTCACCTTTACCACTAGTCCTATAGTCACTACAAGGGAACAGGGATATAGCAACGGGTATTTGCAACAAAAATTAGTGGCGTTGCTATTTGTGTTGCAAAATAGCAAGATTACTCTGAGAAAAAAAAGCGGGTGAAACTCGATTGTGGCATTTTTTAGCAAAGACTTTCAGAGAGAGCAAAAGAGATCGTGGCTTTGGGATGGAGAGGGAGAGAAAGAGAGAAAGAGAGAGAAGAAGAGCTTCTCACTGCCACCACCTCCACTGTTCACGAAGAAGAGGAGGAAGTGCATGAAGGAAGAAGAGGGACCATCGACGCAAAGAGAAGACGAAGAATCCATCCTCGAGTCTTTGTGGTGAGTATATTGCCTCCTCTTGGTTTGTTCTTGTTATTTCTTCTTTTCTTTTCTTTTCTTTTCTTGAGAATGACGTTCATTGAGGGAGAAAGAGAGAAAATGAGAGAGGGAGAAGAAAAAATGAAAAAGGAGAAAGAGAGAACGAGAGAGCGAGAGAATAAATATGAAAGATAACAAAGAAGAGAGAAAGAGAGAGAGAAAGGGAGGGAGAGAGAAGAATGAGTGAGAAAACATGAGGGGGTGGAGAGAAACAAAGAGAGGGGCAACAAAGAAAGAGAGAGAGAGAAAGAAAGAGAAGGGGGAGAGAACATGAAACGAAGAGCGTAGAGAGAGATGGATAAATTGTGTTAGGTTAGCTAGAAAACTAAAGCTACTCTTTGAGGGAAGGGGTTATTTAAATTGCCAATGGATTTTTTATACTGCAAAGTGGTCTTGGTTAGCCAAGAGAATTCCATTAAAAATTTCAAATGCTAGATTAGGTCAAGTTAGGAATGATCGAATGTTAACTATTCTAGTGTGTCATCCTAGATCCAAATCAATGTTAGGAATGATCGAATGCCAACTATCCTAGTGTGCCATCCTAGATCCAAATCATTTTATTTTGGAGGGTTGGAGTTGAGACTATACCTTATTTAAAAAAGTGTTCGATGCATATTACTCCCCCTCATTTCTCACTCTCTTTAAACCAATGCAATGTTCTACTTAAGCTTGACAGATGATAGCAAAGTAGTTATCTTAAGCTAATATTAGATAGCCATGGTAGGAGACTATAGTCAAGATTAAGGCTTACTTTAGTTTGATCTTTGTGGGGTTGAGGTGGAACTTCTCCTACGAGGTAGACTTAAGTAGTTTGAGGTAATGCAATTTGATTATTACAAGGGAGTTTTGAGCGGAAGTTACATTGATTACCTCTTGAAAAATTTGCGCCATTAGGATTTGAGGATAGACATGTTACAAATATAGATATGCACCTAGATATGACTAAAGTATCTAGAAGTTTTTTAATGTTTATTTTGAAAGAATCTATGGTTCACCATACTATTAATGTACCTAATTTTCATAATAAAAGGTGACTATTTTCCTTCTACTTGTGTAAGCTCAATAGCTCCTAAAAATTTATGTTAAAATGTAAAAAGGTTTATATGGAATCTTTGTAGTGTATATTAAACTAGTTCGTTATCTATTGTAAACCAAGACATTTCAATTGACGTTAATTCTATTGAGTTACAAGAGAATAAATCCCTTCTCAAAAAAAAATTAAAAAGAAAATGAGAATGAGAACAAAAACTAGTTATTTGTCATAACGTAGACAAAATGGAAAATGATGATGGTCATGATGTTCAAGATCGTGAGGCCTATCTTAATTAGCGTATCCCATGTCCTTGCTCTCGATGCAAGCTGGCAATCAGACAAAAGTGTCGCTTGTCTATAGAACACCTAGGATGCTTCAATGAGTTTGAATCGGAGATCATTGATCATGTGATCTCAAAAATTTGAGAAAATGGTAAGAAAAGTGTGTATCAATCATGCCTTATATTCCAAACTAATTGAATATCATATACAAAAACATTAGACATGGCCGTAAAATTTATACAGGGAGGTGACATCTCATCCCAAGGAGGAATACACCTATTGCAGCTAGCTAGAAGAGTTTGTGGACATGGGAGGATGGAGTGCCTAAGCCAATCCACCACTTGGAAGGCATAACTCAATCTATATCGTCAATACAAGAGGAGACATGTAGCCTTTCAAACCTTCCTCCAATCTTGAGCATGAGATAGAGGAAATGATCAATGCATTGATGCCCATGGATGCCGAGACGTCTGATCCGCTAAGAGAGGAAGCATCCATACCATTATATGATGGGTGCTGAGTATCTCATGTCTGTGAAGACGCTGCTTACACTCCTAAGTGTGCAAGCAAAATACGGGTGGAGCGATGCGAGTGTGAGCAAGTTGTTCAGGTACATTCTACGTATGCTTCATTGATTTTGTTTCAGCACTATTATAAAAATAAATTGTGCTTTTTCAAGGTGTTTTATGATTTCTTTTTAGCCTTCTAAAGTATCATTTATTATTACTTGGAAATACCATGCGTGAGTCTCGTGATGATGCGTGACATGTTTTACGAAAGCTTGGCATGGACTACAACAATATCCATGCATGTGTCAACGATTGTGTGCTATTTTGACGAGAGTATAGGACTATGGAGACATGTCTAAAGTGTAGTGCTCATAGGTATCAACAGGATTTGCAAGGACAAATCATTCCTCATAAAGCTCTTAGACACTTTTCACTTATCCCGCATATACGTCACATGTTTTGTACATCTAGCATGGAGAGCTTGACAACGTGGCATGCACAGAATAGATCCACAGATAGAGCCAAATGAATTTCAGCAGATTCATGTGCATGGAGCCACATTGACTCAACCTTTCTAGGCTTTGTACAAGAGCCAAGGAATCTTCGGCTCGATCCTGCTATGGATGGTGTGAACCCATTGTCTCCACTCAACTTCTTATAGTGTGTGGCATGTAGTCCTTATTAACTACAACATCCCGTCGTGGATTTTTACGAAGAAAGAACACTTGATCCTTAGCTTGCTAGTTCCTAGCCACTACAAAGTCAATGATATAGATGGCTATATCCATCCATTAGTCGATGAGCTTAAGATTTTGTGGGAGGAAGGGGTCGTCATGGAAGATATGAACAAGCGCGATGGTCGCCAATATATGAGCCATTCTCATATTAACCAAGGATGACTTTTCGAGATTTGGGGAGTGCTCAGGTAATTAGGTTTCTGTTCCCATTTTTTATATCTATCATAGCTTGTTCAAGTTTGTGTTCACTAAACAGGGGTGTTGGGAGGGGTCTAGTTACCTCAAGTTATCATGGATGTCCATTGTGTGGGCTACAATTAGACTCCCGAATGTCACAAACCATGAAGAATATGGTATATCAAGGACACACAACTTTCTTGCTAGAGGGTCATGAACTGAGGGAAGGTTTTCTTGGACGACCTCCAATACAAATAAACACCCAAAGCTGGTACCAGTTGTTGAAAATGGCCCACAGAGAGTCACATCCAAATGAAATGCGATGGTTTTTGGTTTTCTATGAGTTGTCCTATAAGACCTACTTACAGATCAACCACTTTTTACTAGATCCCATGCATATTTTAAAGAATGTGGGTACGCTGGCGTCGTGTTAAGGGCTGAAGGTCTACCACCGGGGCTTTAGTGCAGAAGAGGAGTATGGGATTCAAAGTTCACAAAGGGGAAATAGATTGGGGTTTAATAAGATCCGAGATTTAGAAATGATCTAGGTATGAAAGAAGAATTCAAGCTTTTTCTCTATGTATTTAGCATACATGAAAGGAAGAAATAACTTTATCTTGATTACATCAAATGCCTATGGATACATACTCCATAACATAAAGGATATTTTCAGATTCTCTATTCAATTATGAATATTAAATGCAAGTTCTAATGGCCTTTATTTCAAGTTCATAGATGGATTTCAACCCTTTGGGACAAGTAGTATATTTATAGACTTCAAATACATTCAAGATTTGGGCCAATGGAACATGAAATGCATTGAAGGAGCATACTTTTAGCTTCAGCCCTGTTTTAAAATAGAAATTTTCAGCCCATAATCAAGCTCTAAATGAGTGCATAAACTCATGAAGAAGCTTCTCTATTCATTAATGAACAAAGACATGATGAAAAGAGGTCATTTTCTTCCATTACAACCACTTAAATCTCTTGTTTGCCCATAAAAATGGACAAGAACAATGGGCTGCCCTGTTTATGACTGGTTATTTCAGCCCATAACAGCCCATACACCTTCAAAATCCTCACCCTTTGCTTGCCACAAAGTCACTCAAGTACTTGGGTACAAGTCGGGCTTAATTAGACCAAGATTGAGGTAGACAAAATGAGAGAAGTCGTGCATAAGAGCAGGCTGAATACTTTTCTCTCAAATTTTTCCCTTTTATAGACTCTTATAACATGCATTTTTGTCAAGCCAAATGGACAGATAAGTGGAGCTATCACCATGTTTACATCTTCAGCTTCTGGTCATGTTGATCTCCAGTTTGCATGCTCCAAAGTATGCACCATAGCTTCAGCTTTCTCCAGTTGTGCTCAGGCTGTCCAGCCCACATTTTGCGCCGAAAAATGCGTGCTGCTCCCTGCTCAGGCCCAGGTCACTTTTTGACCTACTCAGGTCACTTGCTGGTCACTTTAGTCTATTACTTCAGGTCCCCTGTGAACCTAGTGAACTTTTGGTAACTTTTGGCAATTTTCTTGAGTTCTGACCATATTTTTGCACCTGAATCAATGTGATTTATCTTGCAGACTGTCAATTACTTCGAATTGACCAAGTTGTAGCTTTCCATAGACTTATTTTTCATCAATATACATGGTATAACTGAAAATTATATACTCAATACAAAAGGACTTATGTAACTAAGTTGGTTATTGGATAACAATGTCTGAGTTTTGTATGCAAATTCCTCATATAACTCCCAGTGAAGTTCTTCTATGTTCATAAGAATCCTATGATTTATATTATGAACAATAAACTCTTTGACATTCACCCCCTCCTAACCTGCACATCCTCCGGCATGTGCCATTTTATAAGATTACAGGTTAAGGAGGGTCTTCTTCTGATATATCTTCATCTTCATCTTCGAAGTCTTTTTCTTCCTGCTTGTCTTCAAGTAGAGGGTTCATATCTAAGTCATCAAACTCATAAGTTGAAGATTCTCTTCATTTGAAGAGCTTGATTCGTTTCCCGGCTATTGGTATTTTAATCATGGTCCCATCCATTTCAGCCAAAGAGCAAGTAGCATTATTATGTACTACTTTTACAACATATGGTCCAAACCATCGCTTGGCTAACTTCCTATGAGCACTATATTGATTGTCCAGGCTGCTATCATAGACAAGTACCCAATCATTCTCTTGAATAGCTCTTGGACGGAGTTGATGATGCTTGTCAAACCTCTTCTTATTCTTTAATCTTGTTGTTTTCAGCCTTTCAATGGCTATCTTGACATCTTCTGGACTTCTTTCAAGTTGCCTTATGCGTAGAGTCAGAATTCTTCTCTATCCATGCCTTCATCCCATGGAAAAATACTCCATGTGACAATGGACTCTTCAATAGGCATGGCTGTCCATAAATAAGTTCAGCCAGCATATAACCTGTTACTGCACTATGGGTAGTTCTATCAACCCATAATGCGAATGGTAGCATTCTAGGCCATTCCCTCATCTTTCCTTTACATGATTTTGCTAAAGCTTTAAGAATTGGTTGATGACCTCTTTCGCTCTTACCATTGCCTTCAGGATTGTAGACTGAAGTAAGAGATAGCTTGATTCCCAATTGAGCAAAGAAATGGTGAGCCTCATCAGCATCCAATTCTCCTCTATCAGCGGTTACTTTGGCAACACATCTATACCTACAAAATACTTCTTCAAGTAAAAATCTACAAACAGAATGAGTAGACTTTGTTGTCAAGGCTTTTCCTTCCACTTGATTTGTGAGATCTTCTCTAGAAAGTACTAGATATCTCATGTTCCAAATTCCTGTAGGCATGATTACTAAATCAATAACCCATCTATAGTGAATGGATAAAGGATAGGTAGGCTGAAGCCCATCTCTATGCTTTACCATAGAGTATATTTGGCAAACATGACAAGACTCAACAAAATGCTCAATGTCTTTATGCATGTTTTGCCACCAAAATTTTTCTTTTATTTTGGCAAAAGTGCCCCATATGCCTCTATGACCAGCTAGTAGGCTTTCTTGCATAACCTGTCTTTGAGTCTTTTTGCCTTCTAAGACACGAACTGGCGCCCTTCCTTTCTTTTTTGCATGCCTCCAAAGGTAGCCATCTTTAAGAAAAAAGCCATAAGCTCTTCTCTTAATTCTCTTGAACTCTTCATTAGTCCAATCTTCCTTCTTTGTCATAGTGCTCAAAAATTGGCCAATTTATAGCCAATCATTTGCATAATATTCTTCTTTAAAGTGTGAACAAACCATAACAATACATTGAGCATGCTGTCTACTAGTTGCCCACTGTCTTTCCTTGGTTGTTTCATCCTTCCTTGCTGATGTAAAATTTGTTTTAGCAGCTGAACCTATTGTACTTGCTGTAATTAATGTTGTACCTGTATTTTTGTCTGTTGAATCAACATTAGATTCAGCTGTACTTTCTGTTTTCAGATTTGTACCTGCATTTACAGCATCATTTATAGACTCTGGTTCTTCTTCATCCTTATATTTGGTTCGCGAAAGCATGTCAGCAACTAGATTATCTCTTCCTGCAATATGTTTCAAATCGGGATTTAAGGATTTAATATAGGCTATCCATCTTAGCATGGCTATATCGAGAGTGGAACAGTTGGCAATCATGCCCAAGGATGGAAGGCAATCTGTTTCAACTATTACATGTGCGCCCATGAAGTACTCCTTGTCACATTTCAATGCAGTTACTACTCCCCAAAGTTATCTTTTAATTTGGGTATACCTTCTTTGTCATTCATTAAGAACCTTCGCTCCAAAGCGGATTACATATCTCTTGCCTTCAAGGTTGTCTTGACCAACTGCCCATCCTATTCCAATAGGACTTGTGTCCACTGTGAGTATAATGGGCTGTTCATTAGAGTAATTAGCCCTCTTTAAAGTGGGGGCTGAAATCAGCATTTTCTTGAGTTTTTTCGAATAGCTTGAGTATGTTCTTTTTCCCATATAAACTTTTGGCCTTTTCTTGGCAGTTGATAAAGTCTTTCAGCAACATGAGCAAAATGTGGTATCCAAATAAGGTAGAAGACACATACACCAAGAAATCTTCTCACCTCTGAAACATTTGTACATATTTCTTACATTTTGTTGATAGCATCTATTTTGGATGGAGAAGGATTTCGGCCATATGGACCACATATATGCCCGACCACAAGAACTTCTTCGACTTCAAAAACAAATTTAGCTCCTGAAATAGTAAGATGGACTTTTTCCAATTTAGATAAGATTTGAGCACAATCATTAATATGATTGGAAACAAATTTACAACATCCAAGTTCATTGAGTTCTTCATTTTTCTCATGAACTTCACATCCTTTGATTGGAACATCATCAAGGAAAGGTAGAGTTAATTGAGGAATATAATCTCTCAATACCTTATCCATGGCATTCATCATGTGAGCTATTGAATTCGTAGCCCCTTGAGGTAGAGTATACATGCGGACTAAGCCAAGAGGCATCTTCATTGTGGTAATGTCTCGGCTTTCCAAAGCAAGCTGAAATTGGTCATTGCCTGAATATAAATCTCCCATGGAATAGATTGCTCTACCTGCAAAAGCTTCAGCAAACTCATCAACAATTGGCCCTGATCCAACATTTCTAATAGTGACTTTATTGACAGGCTATAAATCTTGAATGAATCGCAAAGGTCCATTCTTCTTAGGCACGGTAAACCATCGGTTGGAATATGGAGCTGAGGATGGCTCCAAAATTCGCATTTTTATCTTTTCATTTAGAAGTTCCAATAACTTAGGCAAGTGAGCCCTTGGTACCGGAATTGGTTTAAGATTCCAAGGAACATGTGGGATCGTAAAAATCACCATTGGTGCCACAATGCTTGGATCCACACAACCAATTTCATGTGGCTGAAATGAAAAAGCTTTGCCATAATTCTTTAACATCTACATGAAGATTTGCTTTTCAGCCGGCAGGAGGAAAGAGTCTTCACCAACTTTCAGTTTTTGTGGACTTTCTGTTGTAAATTGGTGACCAATATCTTTAGGATCTCGAAGGCTTGGCTGTTTGGATACCCTTTCTACCAATCCTTCGCTTTCAGGTGGTAGAGGAGTAGCCACCGACTTGACCTTTTTATCAACTGTTTTGTACTTTGTTTCTACTCTTACTGCATCCTTGTTTGGCTGTCTAAAAGCTTCATAATCGGCAAATTCATGAATTATGTCATACATATCCAATGTACGTACCTGTATGGACTGATTTTCAGCTTGATTCTCTGCATTAACGACTGTATAAATTTCAGCCATTGTATCATTATAATTCAGCCCATAAAATAGCCCTGAAATTTCTTCATCTTTAGGTAAAACGTCAATTTTCTTCAGCTCTTGTTCCATATGACACAAATACTTTCTTTCAGCCCTATTCATGGCTGAAAATTGTTTATAACAGCCCATACTATCGGTTGTAAAAACCTGTAAATTAACTTTTGGCCTTGCCTCCTTTATAGGTGGAGGCAATTTGTTATGACTTGATGCACTGCCATAGCCTCCACTTATAGCAGCGCTACCCGAAAACCCTTAAATTTTCGGGCATTAGAAGGAACAGGATGATCTCTCAATCGATCCCTATTCCGGTGGTGATTTACACAGACGGTCAGGAATTGGACAGCTTTGTCATTATCCTTACTTCTTATCTGAGTATATGATGAACCATCATCAAGAGCCTTTGTCTCTAAACGAGACTCGAATATAAATGGTTGCCCAAGAATGATAGGATAGCTGCAGGAATCTTGAACAAAGAAATGAAATTCATCTTTTACATTACCAATAGTAACTTGTACATAAGGACATGCTGCATAAAGATCACCAGAAGAGTTATTGGCTACCTTCATGCGCCATCCTGGGTCCACATCAATGGGCCATCCGCTATTCTCATAGAGACTTCTTGACATAACATTAATCTCCGAACCATGGTCTATAAGGGCAATGCATGGAGTTTCTTTTTCACTGATTTTAACAACGGTTTTAGTGGTTGCCCTTGCCCAATGGGTACGGGAGTAGTGACTACTAGGAATAAAGTAAGCATCACTTTCTTCTTGCATGTTGTGAAGATGAGCTTCTTTCTTACGCATGGGATGCACTTTAGATTGAGAAGTCCCCACCATAATGGCTTCTTTAGTTTCTGCTTCATAAATGTCTTCACCTTTGGCTTCTATGGCTGCAATCAATTCTTTGATTGCCTCCAATCGAATCCCTTGAGTTTTCAACTTCTCTTCATCTTGCAAATACACATGAAGTGCTTGCACAAAAGCATGTATAGACTCTTTAGTTTCCTCACCAACATATTGTCTTTTTCGTTTAATTACATCAATTATTACATCATGAAATCCTCGTTTTGCAATTCTGAGAAATTCACCTAATGTAAATTCAATTCTACTTCCAAGAATCCTTTCTTCTAGGATCCGTTTTAGATCCGTTGCGGTCTCTATGTCTGACTACAACTTGTAGGTGGGATGTTTACTTTTTCTTTTTCCTTCTGTCTTCTTTGCTTGAGGGGCATCTCCCATTTGAAGCTCTGGCAATGGAGGATTTTCAGCAGTCTTCTGTTGGTCTGGTTTACTTCTTGTTACGCATTTAGTTGGCCCTGAAGAAGAATGACTGGCAACATCCTCATCTCTTCTTCTCTTTTCTTCTATCATGGCTTCATGATTATTAATTTTAGCTAACCGGGCAAAAGCTGAAAATGAATCCATAGGCTCGGTCCAACCGGTTCTTCCTCGGATACATTGACTGGTAGTGGTTAAATCAACTTTAGTTGCCTTGCCTTGCTCCATGCAATCCAAGGCCTGCATCCATACTTTAGATTTAGTATTAGTTTTACATGCTTTAACAATTTCATTAGTTGGTTCAATTTGTAGCCCATAGGTTGCTGCATCAACAACTGCATAGGCTATTCTTGTTGCCAAATCCTCCAATCTTTTCTTCATGCCAGCGTTACCAAAGTTTGGCTCAAGAGGAAGCCCAGTTTCGGTTGCATGAATTTTACCATCCTTCTAAAAGACTAATTTTTGTGCTTTAGCCTCACGGAATGCACTGCACTCCCTTTTGTCATGCTGTAGGCTATCACACCAAATACAACGTCTTTTGAAGCCTTCTTGTATAGGCCTTTGGGCAGTTGTCCGACCCCTTTCTTCTACTTTTACATCAACCCTTTCCACTTTAGAATTAATCTCTGTTAGATTAAGATGGAGATCTCGCATGCTTTTAATTAGCTCGTCCATGACATCCTTCTTTGGAGATGGAACAACAGAATTTCTTGGTTACTCAGCCATAGAGACAGGAGGTCGAGAAACTAGAACAGGCTCCTTCATGGATTCAGTTGTTGCAGGGGTTGATCCCCATCTTAGGCGCAACCGCTCTCTTCGAGCAATCATATTGATAGCTTCAATGACATCACTCCAAGTAGTCTTCAATCCCGTCTCAGAGCCAGGGTCTTCAAGTCGATCAGTTAATTTCTCCTGAAGAGAAGAATCTGCAGCCTTTAGAAATAATTCAATCTTTTGATTTTCCATACCTTGTTGGTCGTTAGGATCTAGTTGGGGGCAAATTTTCTTTCAAATTCTCGATGAAGAGCAGGCGGTTAGACCCTTATTGGGCCTTTCGACCCATTCGATGAATACTTTCTTTGTCATAAGGCTAGAATCTTCAAGAAAAAATTCTTCTCGAAGAGTCTTCTTGAACATGGTCCATCCTGCATCTTTTTGGAAAAGACCATGAATTCAGTCCTGGAGACCATGCATAGCCAGACGGGAAAAATAACGGCTCTAGGCATGTTCAGGGACTCCAAAGAAGACCATCTTGTCAGTATAGAGGCAGATAAAAGAGGACACATTTTGCCCATTGAATTGCTTGAGCTCTTGCCCACCAATTGCTTCCAACTGCTTCCAAAGCTTTAATGGCAGCACCATCAATCCGCTCTTCTTCTTGCCTCCGTTGTTGCAATTGCAGCTGCTACTGAAATTGCAATTGTTGTTGTTGGCTTTCTTGCATCAGACGAACCAACTGTTGCAAGGTATCTCCTCCCGAACTTGATGACTCTCCCATTGGACTTCTTCTTTCATAGCGGACCTTCACGTCAGGTTCACCACTATCGTCCTGTTAAGGGCTGAAGGTCTACCACCGGGGCTTTAGTGCAGAAGAGGAGTATGGGATTCATAGTTCATGAAGGGGAAATAGATTGGGGTTTAATAAGATCCGGGATTTAGAAATGATTTAGGTACGGAAGAAGAATTCAAGCTTTTTCTCTATGTATTTAGCATACATGAACGCAAGAAATAACTTTATCTTGATTACATCAAATGCCTATGGATACATACTCCATAACATAAAGGATATTTTCAGATTCTCTTTCAATTATGAATATTAAATGCAAGTTCTAATTGCTTTTATTTCAAGTTCATAGATGGATTTCAACCCTTTGAGACAAGTAGTATATTGATAGACTTCAAATACATTCAAGATTTGGGCCAATAGAACATGAAATGCATTGAAGGAGCATATTTTTAGCTTCAGCCCTATTTTAAAACAGAAAATTTCAGCCCATAATCAAGCTCAAAATGAGTGCATAAACTCATGAAGAAGCTCCTCTATTCATTAATGAACAAAGACATGATGAAAAGAGGTCATTTTCTTCCATTACAACCACTTAAATCTCTTGTTTGCCCATAAAAATGGACAAGAACATTGGGCTGCCCTGTTTATGACTGGTTATTTCAGCCCATAACAGCCCATACACCTTCAAAATCCTCACCCTTTGCTTGCCCCAAAGTCACTCAAGTACTTGGGTACAAGTCGGGCTTCATTGGACCAAGATTGAGGTAGACAAAATGAGAGAAGTCGTGCATAAGAGCAGGCTGAATACTTTTCTCTCAAATTTTTCCCTTTTATAGACTGTTATAACGTGCATTTTTGTCGGGCCAAATGGACAGATAAGTGGAGCTCTCACCATGTTTACATCTTCAGCTTCTGGTCTTGTTGATCTCTAGTTTGCATGCTCCAAAGCATGCACCATAGCTTCAGCTTTCTCTAGTTGTGCTAAGGTTGTGCAGCCCGCATTTTGCACCAAAAAATGTGGGCTTCTCCCTGCTCAGGCCTAGGTCACTTTTGGACCTACTCAGGTCACTTGCTGGTCACTTTAGTCTATTACTTCAGGCCCCATGTGAACCTAGTGAGCTTTTGGCAACTTTTGGCAATTTTCTTGAGTTCTAACCGTATTTTTGCACCTGAATCAATGTGATTTATCCTGCAGACTGTCAATTACCTCCAGTTGACCAAGTTGTAGGTTCCCATAGATTTATTTTTCATCAATATACATGGTATAACTGAAAATTATATGCTAAATACAAAAGAACCTATGTAACTAAGTTGGTTATTGGATAACAATGTCTGAGTTTTGTATGAAAATTCCTCATATAACTCCCAGTGAAGTTTTTTTGTGTTCATAAGAATTCTATGATTTATATTATGAATAGTAAACTCTTTGACAACGCAGTGGTACGAATGGATTTGAAAGAGATAGGCAAGATGGAGGCGCTTTGGCCACTTTCGAGGTTGCCACAGTCAAGTGCTGATGGTCGCTTGTAACTACCTCATGCTCCTTAGGTTTTTTCCACTAAAGAAGAGCACATTGTGAACAAATTATCAGGCGTATCTACACCTTGATGGGTATGATGCATTCTCTCAAATCCACTTTTTCTAAAGACAACCAATTGTCATGGCTAAAATCCCATGATTGACATAACATATGTCAAGTTTTTACTTGCCTCGACTGTAAGTGGTCTGTGCATTTTGCTATTTGGAGTCTAGTTGATGTTCATAATGGTTCTTCATTTCTAACAATTTGTACTACTGATCACGATCGCAAGATGCCTCACTCCAAAAATATGCAGGGCGATTTACATGTTGTCAAATTTAGTGCAATGAAGGAGATCAAGACATCCTCTATTGAATTCACAAGGTAGGGAGCAGTGGAGAGGGTCTATCTCATGAAAACCCTAAAAGTCTTTATGGGACAATGAGCTCCGCCAAAAGGTAGCATGGCTAAAGGTTTTTTGGCGTTGGAGGCATCAGTGTATATTTCATAGTGGCTACCAATGATGGATTTAGCCAACAATATGCTATGGTCGTTGAAGGACAATGATAGACTAACTAGAGATGTGGTGGTTGAAAATGGGATAGAAAAAAGGATGGATGATGTAATGGAGGAGAAAGTGAATTGTTTTTATATGTTGCACCATCCATCCTTGGATGTCTACTCAATTTGTTGATGAATCACTTATAAGGGTACTCTAGAATATGCATTTTAAGTAACATCATTTTAAGTTACTAATGAATATATGTGTACATCACATGGGTTCAAAATAAGGGATTTTTAAATTATCTTTTTTATACATTTTTTACATACAGAAGGGTGTAATATATAGGGGTTATTCACAAATTGAATAGAAAAGGGTTATATTTTATTTAGAAAAAATCCACATATAAGGATATTTATAAATAGGCCTTGAATGCACTTAATATAGACAATATACATATAGTAACTTTCCCGAGATGATGCCAAGAGGCATAGTCACGGTGAATTCCATGAGATTTTACGGTGGATTCTATAAAAATTATTTATTGACTGGGGCTCATACATAAGGTGGATTCCTTGTGCGAGAAGTTGACAGGGATTCTTATCCTTCTTGAGCGTTTTATTAATTAATGTGAACATGGGTGATTCCGCACAATTCATATTAACTAATTAAGTTTTTGTCTATGTAGGTGATCCTTTATGATGCCATGAGGCATAGTCATGGTGGATTCTGTCAGATTTTACGGTGGATTCTATAAAATTTATTTGTTAACTGGGGCTCATACATAAGGTGGATTCCTTGTGAGAGAAGTTGACAGAGATGCTTGTCTTCTCAAGCATTTTATTAATTAATGTGCACGTGGGTGATTCCATAGTAGGCGATTCTGCAAAATTCATATTAACTAATTAAGCTTTTGCGAGTTTAGAGTGCACACTCGAATTAAATTAAGGTTAGGATAGTATTTCAACCTATTTTAATTATTTGTAGATGAAGACTGCTAGGTATTCACCATTGTTTGTTTATTTTATTTATAAACAATTATGAATGCTTTAGTTGATATGTAGAGCAGGTAGCCATGGCTTTGCATAGCACTAGGTGTAAGCGTAAGTCCAAGTGTAAATTTCATAATTGTGATTAGTTATCTTAAGTATAATTATTATTAGTTATCTTAAGTATAATATACAATATTATGTATTTATATGAAATAATATTATTAAAATTATTACTCTATTTGTAAGTTATAAGTTTAAACTTCTTTAGTGATAATTAGATCATTGTCCTTAGTACTATTAATTTATTTATTTTTAATATAAATTATTTTAGAATATGAGATTTAAGATATGCTTTTATTGAAATAAGTTTTCTTTATGGAATACCTTGTTATTTTCTTAATGTGGTTAAGTTTTAGAACGCTTTTCTAGCTTTCTTTATTATAAAAGCAACAGGATCATACGCAAATTAGGAGAACAGGTGAAAACTAAGTTTTTTCTTTTTTCCCTCATTCAACATCAGAATTCAAAGCCTCAAGAGTTATTTTGAGGGTTTTAACATGCTGTGGACACAATGATGATGTCAAAACGTCAAGATTCAGAGCACAGAATTTTTTGCAACAACTGCAACATGTTATAGAATGCTGCTTAACTCTTAAAACTCTGTATTTCAACTGATATTTGTACTTTCTTTGTAATTATATGTAAGATATGAATGAAAATATCCATGTAAAACTATAATATATAATCAAGGATGGCAAACTATGGCTTTTGTCATTGGGGAGGTTGAGCCCAATTGTATGTTTTTCTCTTGTCTTTCTTAATCTATTGAGTTATTCAAATCCTCTTATGTATTATAATGTCATTTGTATTACTAGTTGAGATGTTTCATTTGTTAGATTTTTCCAGTAAGTTTTTTGTTTATGATTGAGATTGAATTTGTTAGATTTTCCATCCTTAACGATATTTGGAGAGCAAGATGAGTTGAGGAATGAGCGATGAGGAGTTGTAAGAGATATTCACACATATGTCTCCAGATCAAATTGCTCAATTAAGAGATATGGCGGACCAAGTGCTATCTTGGACTATTGGAAGAATATATCCGAGGGGAGTGAGGACTACATAGTAGCATCTTTGCATGAGGAATTTCTAGTACCCACTATGGCAGAGAGGTTTTCCACAAGTTGGATGATGGAGTACATGCGTGCATACATGTCACACAGACGATCAAACGCAAGAAAGGCACTCAAGAGGAGTGGCACCTCAAAGCCCGAGTGGCTAGATACAGATGACTAGTGGAGACTCAAGGAGGAGGCTATAGATTCTCCAGGATGTTGGCGAGAGCATCAGGGGGCAATGAGGACACGACTGGGGGCAGGGGTGGTCCGTCATCTTGGGAGTGGCAGCCAAATGACTTATCTAGAGGACTTTGTAAGTTTTTCTTTTTTTTCTTGCTTTCTTATTTACAATATTTCTTGTACTGACAACTGTGTTTCTAACAGTTGTATTTTATTTTCTTTACATCACTCCATTACAAACCATGATCCCAGTGGCCTAGAGACTCGATATGTAGAGAGACATGATCTCACTGCATTGATTGATAGACTGTATGCATGTGACAGCCTAGTAAGTCACTCATCTTTCTTCTCCATAGTTACTATTTTTTTTTAAATTCATTATGTATAGTAGACTAATAAGTAACTATTCATTTTGCAGACTCCATTCAATGCTCCTTTACATGGGGATGAACTTTTGGATGGCAAGGATCTATAGCTCACGCTTGGATTTGTGGAGCATAGCTCCTCTTCCTTTTTGGTCATGTGATTTATACATGTATCTTCTATGTACTATGTTGATTATTGTCCTTTGTATCTTGCCATAATTCCATGCTGCCTTGCCACCCAAAAAAAAATTCTTTATAACCGTCGCTATTAGCATCACAAATTTACTACAAGTGTCACTATTGGCATCGCATTACACATTGCAAACCATCACTATTTGCATCAGTATTTTCATCACAAAACTGATGCAAATTGTGACGTTGATACTGATGCAAATTGCGATGGTTTCATGGAGATTCTAATACCAATGCGTTTAGTGATGAGGCAAATTGTTTTAATGAGCATTTTTGTCACTTTGAATGTCGGTATGAGGCTTGTATCTTGTAGTGAGTCTAAAAAATTCTTTCCATTTCAGATTGATATATACCAGCTACACCTAGGCTAAGCCTCAAACTCTATGTCTTCCCTAGAATATTAGCCATATATCCTTGACATACCTCCATGCACATGTGTCTAAAAGAAATTTCCACTTACCATGACTTGATTTATGTGCGAAAATTTCTATGTCACCACATTTGTTATGGATTTATACTTACATGTAATGAATGTGAAGAATGATCGAGAGATAGCACAAAACCTTACAAGATACACATCTCACTATAATATATAACTCAGTAGTATTGTTTAAAGTGAGAGAATTATTCATGCAAAAAATTTCCCCATCATTACTAAAAGGTCTATATATGTACCTCTATAGAGCTGTGACTATTCGTGTCACTATTTGCATTGATATATGCATGGATATCAACACCACTATATATACTAATATGAATAATAGTGCAAAATAGCGACCCTCATACCACATTTACTAACAGAAATAGTGTTAATGAGGTTTTGAAAACATAAAGACATTGGACATTGTAGCCACTTATTTTTTATAATTATATCAATTAGTCAAAGTCTTGTATTAATTTTTCTAATAGCCACACTCTTTTCCCATGCAAGTTGTTAGCAAAAATATAGGAAAATGCATTTAGAGTGTGCAAAAGGGAGAAGACTACTCAATTGGCCTTGTGCAGGATGCCCATAGGAAGAGGAAAACCCTAACCCTAGAGTTCATGCATGAAAGTGATGAGTTTAAATAGAAATGGTGGTTCTTTTGTATGCAAACTTATTTCTTTACTTTCTTGCTCCAAGTCTTCAAAGAGAGTGTGTATGGGAGAGCGTGAGATTTAGAGAGAGTGTGAGTAAGAGGTGAGGGACAAGGACAATGAAACCTCTAGCCTCCTTTCTATTAATATCTCATGATCAGCAATGTTTCTCTTGCATAACACGGACCGTAGAGGGTTGAGGGGCAATGAAGTGCTCACTTGAATCGTGGAGCTAGAGGTCGTGACCTTCTTGGTATTAGGCACATGATGCAATTCTTGATACAACAATTTGTTCTTAATCCACATGTGAGTGACTAGGTAAGATCTAGTCTACAATACATGTGTTAAAGCTCTTGAATGAATAAGAGTGTTCCCAAAGGTTGCAACATGTTGAGCGTGTAGCACAACATTTGGGTTGGTTGCCAGGACAAAGGGCACATGGATCACAAATCACTTGTATGGCTTTTGTCATGGAATAGGAGGATGCTAGTCACATCAACTTCAAAACACGTGTGAAAGATTCGTTAGGATCGATTGAATTTTTTGTCATTATGAATTAGACAATTTGACTTCACTTTGTCTAGCATAGGACATGTTAACACCCATGTTTTCTTACAATTCTCTCCATGTTTATTTTTAGGACTTAGTGTTGATAACACCCTCTCTCATGCATAAGTGAAAATATGTGATATAAGAGAAAAGAGAGAGTTGCTCAAAAGTAGATATCCATTAATAAGTTTTTCACATACAATGGTTGCTCTTGCCCTGTAGCATGAGGAGGGTCAAAGATCTAGTGGGGGACCTTGTGCACAAGAGAATGCACTACTAGGAGGAGGAATCCACAATTACCCTTGTACATGCTTCAAAAGCACATGTTGCTAATGTTTAGGATGGAGGGGGGCCTAGGTGAAAGGAAAAATGAAAAAGCATAGCATGTGATTTTCGTAAGGAGGGGAGGCTTTTCTTAATTAGCTACCTCCCTCTATAATCACCTTATTGTAGGTTGTATTTTGCTTCACATTGTCTTCACCTTCTTCCTTGATCCACCTATTGCAGCCCCCATCTTGGCCCAACTAGTCCACCTATAGGCCGTGTGTAGTGCGGCACTTCATAGGTGTCGCCTATAATAGCAATCTTGGCCACTCCTTGGCCCTACCCCATGGATTGAATCTTGCTATCCGTTGCTTGATGATCCCAGCCTACTGGTTGCATATAACGTCACTATCATCACCATCTTCTTTGCCATCATCATCATCATCATTCCCTTCATCCACCATCATTTTTATCATCATCATCATCGCTGCCTTCATGCACCATCATTATCATCATCATTATTGTCACCTTCATCCACCACCATCATCATTACCTCCACTATCATTATCGTCATCGCTTTCACCATCATCCCTACTTCATCCTCATTATCTTCTTCATCAACTCTCACCACCATCAACTCCCACGATCATCATCATCTTCACCCATATCATCATCTTTAGTACTTTCATCATCTTCTTCACTACCATCATTACTATCTTCACCATCATCTCCACCTTTGTCACTATGCCATGATTGTGAAGGCAAAAGAGCCCTACATCATGGAGTATGCTATGAGCGAGAAGAGAAAAATGAAAAGTAAAGCCACCTGAGGAAAAGCCACATTAAGAAGGGAGCAAAGTCACCATTGGAGGAGGAGGACCAACCCATACCTACCCATAGACAAGAGCAGCACCGCCAAAGGATACCATGGCAACCCCGCAAAATATGCATACATAATATTTAACCTCTTGCATCTGAAACATTAGTAAAGTAGAGCCCTTGTGAGAGGTTGGGACTCCTCCACACCCTCTTAGTAACTCTAATCCCTCTTGGTGGGGTGAGTGCTTACCCACAAAAGAAGCGTGTTAGGTAATAAATTGGCCACTCAAGTATTATTAATAGTCAAATGAGTGAGAAAAATAAACCTTAGTGAATGCTTGAGTAATAAAGGCTTGGTGCTTGCATCTTCTTAATTCATGTATTCATTTCCGCACACACTTGGACACAAGGGGAGGAGACTTAAATCTTTTAACATTACTTTTGAATTATCGATACAAAAAAGGGATAGTATTCTTTTTTTTCTATTTACACTATGCGTATCAGCTTATACAGATGTGTAACTTCATGAGCATAAGACTCCGCCCTTGCACACTCTGCCATCCAACCTAGTGGGGGTAGGAGGATTGCCCAAGGAGTCATCCTTGGGTTAACCCTCTATATAATCTACGTTCAAATGGTGTTTCTAAAATCCCTTTTTCAAAAAATTGCACCATTTTATATACCCTTTTGTGAATTTTGAAAGAAATATTTATTTTCCTTTTGTAAATCTACATTTTGAGATGAGGTTCATTTCTATAAACCCTTCTATAAAATTCAAATAAAAACACAATGCCACCCTACACTACTTTACATCGAGTTTTTTCATGATATTCTAAGTTGAATATCCGAATACTAGAGTGCACATTCTTGTACACTTTTATAATGCTATACAAGAGCCACCTACTAGAGGAAAAAATCCTCTTTGGGAACCATACACAAAAACATAGATAATCATGGCCTAAATCGTGGGTGCAAGAGTGAAGATAAGATCAAAGGTCATGAGCTTGAGTAGTAGATATAACAAAATATACAAGGGGAATATCTTAGACTAGCTTAAGATAGAAAATGATATCAATTACACGTTTAGGGAGATTTCGAGGGGCCTTCATGCGAGTAAAAGTTTCTATGTTTAAAAAGGTGAATACATCCCATATAAGAAACACACATTACATGGGTTTTCTAGACCCATGGATCTAGTTACTCAACATAAAACATAGATTTTCCTTTCAAGACCAAGACCATGACTCTGGATGAGATTTAAAAGAATTTTATGATAATGTGAGAGCCTCCCCTTTATGAAAGGGTCTCTAGAAATGGATTTCCCAAATTTAGGCATAGCGTCATCTCGACCTTCACCATAGAAACAAGTAATAAAGTAAAACATAAAGAATCCACATGAATTTTCAAGATAGCCCCAATAAAATCCTATGATTGTAACCTCTCATCCATGCTTTTGTTCTACCATGTGGTTGAAGACCCCATTTCTAGTGGACTTGCCCATGTCAAAGGGCCCAAAAAGATCTACTTTTTCAAAGGTTTAATAAGAAGGTTAATAGGTATGGAAGGGGGGAGGTCTAGTCTAATGATCAAGAAAGGAGGATAGAAATGTATCACATCATTATGGTGGCCTATTAGCATACCCCACTATCAATTAAATGATGCATTTATACATATTCTATCATTGTTTAACCATAGAAGTGTTTAGCATGGCAACATCACACTACATTCATGCAAGGACTCCATATCACCATTAAGCTATTTATTCTCCTCATACTCATGTTATCCAACTTAGCTAGCAAGCCAAAGAGATAATCTCACTATTTACATGCAAAGTATGATTTGATTCATCTTAAATCACAATCTCCATCTCGCATAGCTAGGTAGCTCATTTTTTCCCCCATATATCCCCCATTCACATAAGTATTTATCTACATAAAACATAAACCTATCAGAGTCAATATATCTCCTTGTAAAGGATGCAATCTCATCCCTCCCTCCCAATAGATACAACTTCATAACATATGTAGATGGAATCACATTCACCATGTTAAAACCATTTTTTTTCAAGTTTTCTTCGATTATTCTCTTCAAAAGTGTTCCTATGAACCCAAGGCCTCATTGTATCATTAGAAAATAAATTGAAGCTTTCATCATCTCCCGAGATCTTGGTCTTGATGGTAGGACATTTTAACATAAAAACCAACAGTAGAATTGACACCACATGCTAACTATTGTACAAGCATTCTAAAATTTCATATTCTAACCTAAAAAAACTTGAGACTTTACAATATGTGCAAGAATAATTTCTCTACTTTGCAAAAAGGGTGCTACAAAATTTTACAATAGCACTATGACATAAAGCGATATGTGAAAATATCCAAGACCCACATGTCCAAAGTATATCCCGTGTACTTGGACTCTATAGTATAAGAAGATCTATATACATGTACTATATAAAAGAAGTGAACATAAATATATTCTCTCCCATTGCTTTCATCGCTATTTATCTCCATGCATAATGTTTTCGAAGAATCCCAAAAGATCAAAATGCCACAAAATTTTTATAAAATCAAGACAAAAGCAAATCTCTTGTATGAAGCACTATTCAACATCACATATAAAGTATGTAGGATAACTAAAATCAAAAGAAGACTAGACAGTAGAAACACTATATACAATATAGTTTGGCTATGATGTAATCCCAATACATCACCTTAATACTTTAGCAAAAAAAAATACTTCAGTCAACACGGTACCTTACCATAAGACTAGTTTGAAGAGCTCTTAACAAACCCGTTAGTAGCAATACCTCAACTGCAAAGTGTATTTCCTAGCCTTGTGAGATGCTAGTTTCAAGATCCATTTCCTATAGGGAAAAAGACTATAAGAAGTGTAACAAGCTTATTTAGAAAGAAAATAAAAATCTTGTTCCGAATTGAGATCACTTACTTTGACCATGCACGTGATTACTCAATACACTTGAGAAAGTCATTAAACAACTTATAATCATTATCATCTAGTTGATATCTTTCATTAGATGGAATGTATGTTAGATTTTCCAATCCAATCAGTGACTCTATGGAAATGATGTTCAAGTTTGTTAAGTCATATGTGAACATACGTGATCCTTTCACGCTCTGGTACCAACCAAGATGAACTTCTATGCCATGAGGTCGATTTGTCAAATCAAAGCCTTGTTTACAATCCACATATCTACCTCCTGCTTTTTTCTTGTTTTTGGATCTGCTAAGGTACCACATGCTATGAGACCCATCCCTTTTATTCAAGTTTGTGGCTTTTCCATCTCTCTTTGGATTCTTACCACTTCCATGATCTTGTCTATCATACACAAAATATACTGCACAATCAAAACCTATCCTAGAGAAATTCACATTGCTTGACGATTTTGATTTTGATTTAGGGTGAAAGTAGACACCTTGCCTCACTCTTGTCAATCAATCCTTTGACAAAGTCAAACGTCCATTCAATTGACTGACCAACATAGTCTTGAAGATATACTTTCCATAAACTTCCATAGTTGGGTTGATGTTCTGACTTTGTGTAACAATCCTTGAGTCATGAACCTCATCTAAGAGCCCATCAATTTCATGTTGAATCTCACTAAGAGCAAGGATGTCATCATCCTCATTTGAATCCTCTAATTGTTCTTCATCACTAGTGGGTTGTCCAAAGACATCATATTCATCAGCCTCCCCCATTTCATCATCTATCTTTGACCACATAGAATTTGTATCCTCCCAAGGTTGTGACCTTGAGAAGATTAGCCTTTGAAATCCTTTATTGTGTATTCAAACACTTTAATATATATACTCCTGCTTCTTGTGAGCACTTGAGAAGATAAGCCCATCTGAACTACATTCATGCATGTTGATCTTATTCAAACTACCAATACTATGCAAAAGGTTTCCAAAATCAAAGGTTTTTTCTTCTCCCACCATACCTCCAATTTTACTAAAATAAATTTTAGTTGCATCTGATCCAGTGAGATGAAATGGACACTTGAGAGCAAGAAAAAATTCACAAAACAACTTTATGAGAAGCACAACAAAATGGTATGAAAGTTGAATATCTTTGTAGGTGGTTACTTATGAAGTTTGTCTTTAAGTTATAAGTGGCATATTGATGTAGCCACAGCCTCCAAAGCCTAAAGAAGCAACTAACCTTGGCTACCATCACCACATGCTCCTTCAAGTTTAGATGTGGTGACAAGAAAATATCAATGTGATCAACCACAATATGCAAATACGGCATAGTTCCTTGTATGCTTCTCTCTCTCCTCTATAATTTTCTCATACAATGTTGCCCTTGTCTACTTGTAATTCTGTGGGCAGAGCTGCCCAGTTCTGGCAGTCATCTCTTTGTGTATCTCCATCTCATAGCTTGTGTTGATTGCTGGAAAATGAGTTGTAGACCTTTGTAACAAGATTGAGTGTAATCCAAACATTACCAATTGTAAGTTGTTGAGTACGGCTATTGAGTGGACCAACAAGCTTTTTTCCACAATATATAAAGTCTTGATCATGTAAACCATACACATGTCCTTTCACAAATTTCCCTTTTAATTTCCATATGCACCAATTAATAAAGAATTGTTCCCTGTTCATTCCAAGGTAAATCTTCAACCATAATCTTGCACCGTCCTACTGTCCCCATCTAAATCATGCCCAATTATTGGGCCTATTGTATCCCTTAGCTTTGCATCCCACAAGACTCCATTATTTCTGACAAAAGCACTATCAAATCGATTATGTGTGGCTTGTGCCACCAAAGCTAGTCATGGAAGACTCTCATGAAGAGGTTTTACAATCAAAAGTCTCGCATAGATCCCCACCACATGGTTTTAAAAGGCATCCACTATCCTCTCATAACCTTGTGATCCCTCTCCCAGAACAATTGTATCATTGCAATAGCATTAATGATGTTCCACCTACACAAAATGAAATCTTCTTTTGATTTTTACCACTTGTATACCTTTGTACATGTTGGAAAGTAAAGAAATATGCAAGCCGCAACATGTTAGAGCTATCCATGCTTACCTTATGTGACATTTGATGGTTGTCTCATCTTCAACGATGATGATCAAAACCATTAATGGTACCCCATGTTTTATTTTTCATCCATATATATCTTACACACACCACCTCAAAGATGCATTCATGTTTTCCAGGTATGAAGTGAAGTGGTTTCTTTCCTTGCCTTTTTGTAGTAGACATGGATGGCCCTCCAAGGTTGGCACTCAAAAAATCATGCAAGTGTGGCCAACCCCAATGTTTAATGAGCTCTAATATGGTATTTGTAGACTTAGTGAATCTTCATGCCTGCACTTGGCTTGCACTATATTCCTTGCTACATCTTGAAAAAAGTCTCACAAGGCTTGTTTACCTAATCCTCACAGAAAGCACAACTCTTGCTCAGAATCATCATAGCTCCCTCTCTTCACCTCTTTCAAGCTTCTCTTGACCTCAGTTGTCACATTTTTTAGCTCTTCACCACTAAGATAATCTAATCATCTTCCTCCTCTTGTGTTCCTAGCCCCTCTCTTCTCAATAGCATCCCTCTCTCTATACACTCTCATGAAAAAATGATCACAAGTGGGAATTTGTTTGCAATATTCACAAGTAAAATTTTCAAATGGTTTTCCACCATAGGAAATATAAAGACAATTCACATGCTTAAAGCATCCATCTACCTTGATCTCAATAGAATGGTCATATAAGGTAACTTTTGTGTATGGCTTTGGATGCCACACATTCCCTATTTTAAGATCATGTAGCATAGATTTTATATTTGAATCACAAGCTTTGTAAGTTACAACTATTTGCCATAATCCCCAACAAAGCAAATTCAACTCACATGAAGGAGACATGCTTGAGTCACCTATACAAGTAAAAGGTGTTTCCAAATTCCGTGGTGTTGCACTTTTTTGGGTTGTGACTAGAAAAAGTCACCCAACGACTTTGTCATGGATCCACCTCAAAAATATTTCTTGGTCATCCTCGAGCATTTGTTGAAACTACTTGGTTGGTGGATGATGTTTTGGATACAACCATGATGTGAGACTTTGACTTTACATGCTCTGTAAGGATTGTTTGCAAGTTTGGTATTCGAGAGGACACAAGTGCACCCACTTTTGATCATACTTACATACAACACTTACTCTTTCTTTTTCTTTATAGTCATGCAAGGTTGCCTCAACAAGCTCAAAATTAGATCTTGCATGATTTCATGCTAAAGTCGCAAAGTCAATATCCAAAGGGATTAGAGATGAGCTCTAAAATTCTTGCACATGCAATTGTTAACTGAATCTAAAGTACATCTCTTTAGTTAGCTAGCAACTACTACATATAAAAAATGGTTTATTCAAGATCTCAATTTTTAGAAAAAAATCACTTTTCTTCATGAGTGCTATTGAAAATATCCATCTCCTCTATAGCAACTAAAATCATCGTCATGTCATATGCATTGCTTTCTTCTATATCCTTTGAGCGAGATATCACTCCAACCTTGAACCCTCCGTTCTCGTTAGATACATTCTTTGATGTGATTGATTCTCCAATACATGGATTCTCATGAAATTGCAAAGGCATGAGTAGGCAAATTGCCTATCACTTACTCTTCATCCATAAGGAGATCCACATTCATGGCACCATACTCAAACCAAGGGTCCACCATCTAGATCTTTTGTGGTAGGCTCAAAATTATCTTCTCTTGATGGATTGAGCTCCCTCAACTTCTTGTGAGTACTCTCACATTGGGCTAGCCAACTTTTAAGTGTAGAATTTGAAATCAATGTGCTCTTGAGCTTATTGATAGCTTGCTTTGGGTTATCAACTAGATTGTACATAGCTTTATCATTTTCTTTGAAGCCTGTAGCTTCTACAATATCACTCAAGTCCTTACATATACATTTTGTGGGTGATCCTCACCTCCAATATTGTCTAATATGATTGAATCCCTCCTTATAGTGAGAGATTTGAAATTTTAATAGCTCATATTTACATATTTGAACAAGCAGCTTCTTATCTAATTTACATAGATTTTCTTGTTGCTTTTTTTCTCAATGGTACACACACCTCCTAAGTTTAGTAGGTACATATAAGATAACTGACTCTGTCTCTGTCTCTCTCTCTCTCTCTCTCTCCCTATTTATCTTTCTCTCCCCCTCTCTCCCCCTAAAATGAGAAAGCTACAATCCACTTAGGCAAGCTACACTAATCATGGTGCCCCTTTGGTGCCAAGCCATGAAGACGTGGGACTCGGACACCATGTGATATGTAGACATAAGGAGAGCCTCGTGCCTTTCTATGCCAAGTGAGGCTTGGGACACCAACACAAAGCGAAAAGTACAAGCCTCAAAATTTTTAGGTCAAGTACATGACTACACTTATCTTGTGGCCCCTTTGGTGCCAAACCATGAGGACATGGAAACTAGATACCATGCGCAGTGCACGCAGGAGGACCATCTTCTGCCTTTGTGTGCAAAGTGAGGCCTGACACCAACACAAAGCAAAAGGTGCAAGCCTCAAATCTATTTAGGTCATGTGCATGACTACACTAATCATGGTGCCCCTTTGGTGCCAAGCCACGAGGGCATGGGACCCGAACACCATGCACAATTCAAACATGAAAAAAACCTTGTGTATTTGTGTGCCAAGCAAATATGACACTAACACAAAGCAAAAATGTGCAAGTCTCGGATGTTTTAGGTTAGGTGAGGCATTACACTAATCATGGTGCACCTTTAGTGCGGAACCATAAGGATGTGCGACCCAAACACCATATGTGTAATGGAAGCATGAGGAAAGCCTTATGTCTTTTTGTGCCCAACAAGAACACCAACACAAAGTGGAAAGTGCAAGCCTCAAATTGTTTAGTTCAAGTGTAGCACTACGCTACTCATGGTGCCCCTTTGATGCCAAGGCAGGAGGACATGTGACTCGAAAACCATGTGCAATGCAAGCCTTGTATCTTTGTGTGTCAAGCAAGCTTGGGACACTAGCACAAAGTAAACACTGCAAGCCTTAGATTGTTTAGGTCAGATACAAGAGAAAACTACCCACATTAGCATTTTAGTTCACTTGCTAGAATGAGCTCGCCAATGTAATGCTTGCTAATGTAATGCTTTTTCTTTGTTGCACATGGTCTTCAGTGCATTACTCCATGTGCTACAATGTTCAATCAGAAAAAATAAGAACATGAGATGTTGGGTACCTAAATATAACTTGAAACCTTGTTACTCAAGATAGATGCCCCAATGAAGGTAACACATAAGATTGTATGACCTATTAGAGAGTGCATGCCAAACACATAAAATTGCACATTCCAACCAAACTTATGTTTATGTAGGTAAGCTTGAAGATATATAATCTATAGCAACCTTAAATAAGTCACATGACCCTACTTATTATTACAATGTCCCTCAGTGCCAAGCCACAAAGATGTGGAACCAAGGTACCATTCTTAAGCTATCATCAACATGCTCTCTTTCTTTTATTAATCATGCAATAAGAGACTTAGACTCTTTCATCAGAAATTAACTATTTAGTGAATATCACACCACCATGAATGATTTGACCATGTATCAAGAATAAGACTTAACAGGTTAGAAATGCCAAATGGTCTCTTTCAAGCATTAGCACTCGCCTACTGACAATATTACAATTGCCAACCTTAATGTCACTCTATAATGTGCTATCCAACCTTGCAAGCTGACCAAATAGTTTACATTGCCACTTAATGCCACTTATATTGCTACATTTAAAAACACTTAATGTACCCCACTTGCAATTTCTGTGCTCAATGTAACATTGCCACACTTAATGCTACCTATTATGCAAATCACAAACCAACCCTCAAATTGTCTGCCCATGCCTCTAGCCATGATTGCTCTTGACCCCAAACCCTACAAGATACCAACCCAACATTGCTATAGACATTCCTATACTACTAACTATTGCCAAGCTATTGCCACAAAGATTAACTAATCTTCTATCTGCTTGTAGCACCACTAAAGGTTTCTACAAAGCCTAACCAGTCCTTTATCTGCATGTCACACTAGTGACCGTGCCTCTAATCACTAACCACTAACAATCATTTTCTACTTGTTGAAATGTAGAGAGAGAATATATGTAGAGACATGATAGAGATAGAAGAGACACACCATATACACTCCCAAAGACTATCATATTTATCACAATCTACATATATATAGGTGAGGCCTAGTCTAGATAGGGTGAGGTATATATAGCTCCCAAAGACTCTATCATATTTATCACAATCTACATATATATAGGTGAGGCCTAGTCTAGATAGGGTGAGGTATATATAGCTCCAACACCCCCACTCAAACAAAGGTCTCTAGCTAGCTTATGAAAAAGCCTTGGGAAGCACAAGGAAAAAGCTTGAGCTCCTATATACAAATGTACAAACATGATCAAGAAGGATTATTGTGTAAATGTAAAGTGAATCTCTACATCTAAAGTGAAATTGAATATGTATGTACAAAGATGACCAATAGGTCTAAGGTGTATGTGCATATGTGAAGTGTATGGTGCCTACAAGGAGTACGTACAATAGCACTACAATGTCATAGTAGATTATTTCCCAAAGATTGAAGTTGAGAAAGCTCCAAGTTCCAAGCCATACTAACTCTCGAGCCACTAAAGATACAACTACATATTCAGCCTCTATAATGAAAACAACAACACAATGTTGTTTCTTGCTAATCTAAGAAACAAGAAAACCATTGATAAAGAAACAATTTCAACTTGTAGAATGCTATTGAGAGTGGAAAAAGACTGAATTTTTTAGTGATTTTTGTTGTTTTTGAGATCTGAATGATTGATTTTTGATGGATTTAAAGTAATGTATGGTTGTTAATGGAAGTTTTTGGGAGTGTTTTGTATGATATTGATTATGTTTTGGAAGTTCATGATGATTTTTAGTGGAAATATGAAGCTTTGTGATGTTCTGATAGGTTCTGTTGAGGTTCTGATTGGTTCTGATACCTTCTCTAGAGCTTTTGTTTTGTTCTGATTTTCTTATGTATGAAGCATGGATTGATGATTGATGAAGGTTGAAATCTTTTGGAAGATTATTGAATAGTTTTTTATAGTTTGGAATGGTTTTAGTATGAGTTATGAGCAATTGATGTTCTCTGATGACCTTCTGTAACCCTCTATAAACCTTCTGTAGAGCCTCTGTCTCTATTCTATCTCTGCTCTGTTCCTGTTCTGTTCTGTTCTGTAGATCTTATATAAGTGTTTTGTAGAATGTATGTGTGACTTTGGAAAAGTTTTCTATCTTTTGGTAAGGATGAATCTAAGTTCAAAAGAGCTAAAACAAATGGAAGAAGCATCTGCTGAAAACTGAAGAGAAGACTGGAGTGACAATGATAGTAGTGAGCTATGAAGAGATACTATAGTGGCTCTGGTGCCTCTTCACATCAGACATACCTCTTGGGAGGTGTATCTACATACCTCTTGTGGATACACCTCTTGGGAGGTGTATCCACAACCTAAGAAGGATTATTGAGAGTCATTATTGAGTATTGTAGTGAGGAGATGATGTACTATTGAGAGAGAGAGAGAGAGAGAGAGCCAAAGATAGTCAATTTCTATCAAAATAATGTAATTGTATATGAGAGATTGAGAGATTGAGAGAGAAAACTATGAAGACATTGAAGATGAATACTATGTGATTGATTTCCATTAAAAAATGGTGTATTCTTTTATTTTCCTTATTCTATTGATGGATTCTATGAAGATGTTGAATATTATGATTGATTCTATCAAATCCATGGGAGATATCTACTATGATGCCGCGTTAAGATTTGCTATTTTCTTTGTTTTGGTCATCAAAAGAATGAAATAAAAGCTTGTTGATGTTACAAGATATATTTTCTTGCAATAGAATCCCCTTTTCCTTGGTGTTCCACTTGGGGCTCCATGTTTTTGGTGCGCAGCCAGGGAAACTAGCCATCAACAAGCATCAGAAGAGGCTGAAAATGAAGGAAGTGGCATTGCCAAGAAGAGGAGAATTCAATGGATGTTTGCAAAGTTCCTTCTTCCATTGAAGAGTTGGAGATTCTTATTGCCAAATCCACTTTCTACAAGAAGCATCCCACATTGGCAAAAACATATTACCATCATGATGCAAGCTCTATGTGGTGGACTGTTTTCTCTTCTTGTTGAAGCAACAGAAACTTGCATCTTGGTGGAAAATTATTTGGGAACAAACTGAAGAGTAGAAGCAGAGAGAATGACTATCCATGGAAGATTTGGTATTCATTGAGAAGTTTCCAAACATCATCAAGTGGGAGATTGTGAAGAAGCTTCAGGAGTCGTGATCTATGGAGGTTCACAAAGACAAGAAGGAAAAGAGTTGGAATTTGTTCGTGGATGCTCAACACCAAGATACGTGGGATGCTTGGTGCATTGAGCAGCCCACTAGAAGTTGGTAGACTGAGTGTTTTTCACAACATACACTGTTGAAACCATCAAAAGCTGGCATTATTATAATGGCACAACAATGATCCTAAGAAGAATGAGTTATGATACTTTCAAAATGGAATCTCCCCCTCTATAGTAGTTTGAAAGCCGAATTCAGAGATGTTGAAAAGAAGGAAGTAGAGGAGAAGTTGGCCAAAGAATCCCCCAGAGACTGAACCCCCTCTCTGATTCTATTCTGTTGAGTACTGAATGAGTACTAAACAATAGGTTGGAGCCAACCCCCTAATGAATGATGCAATCAAGAGGCAAGTGTTAGAATGAATCCAGAGGTACATGAGAAGAGAGAATGCAAAAATCAAAGTTGAGAACGAGCTCGCAGTAGAAGCTTCCTTTGACGCCCTTAAAGCACTCTTTACAGAAGTCCCCATGGCGACTCAAGGTCCCCTTCCTAGTCAAATTCATCCTGGAAATATTGATGACAGGCCAACAAGTGTAGTCCCATTGCCAATTTTTAAGGGAGAGTACAAGGAAGACCCTGATCTTCATGTAGCAAAATTTATGGCAGCATGTGTGGCTAACAATGCCAGAACCCCTGAGCATTAGTTAGAGATATTCCCTGCCACTTTCAAGGACGCGGCGTTTCAGTGGTATGAGAGACTAGCAGCACGAACTTTTGGCACATGGGATGACCTGAAGTTGGCATTCGTCACTAAATTCAAGTGTGAAGATTTTGAAGAGCAAATGCGAGAGGAGTTCATGAACCTAAGTCAGTCCTTGGGATAAAGAGTAGAAGCTTATGTCTCGTGAATGGAATCCATCTTGAAGAGATGGACTAACCATCATTTGGATGAAGGCATCCAGAAAGGAGTGTTCTTTAGAGGCCTACAACCAGAAGTTCACAAGTTTGTGGAATTGAGAAGACCAGTCAATCTACAAGTTGCAGGGAAAGGTGCAAAATTGTATAACGAAGTTGAAGCAAGGTTGTCAATGACTCTAGGAAGAGGAGTCTTACCTTCTCCCATGCCAGGAATGATATACCCACCAAATGTAGTTCCAGGGACAGTTCCCTATCCCTATCCTCAGATGCAAACAGTGCCGTAGTATAGTGCACCTAATCCACGGTGGTCACCACATACGATAGTGCCTCAAATAATGGTTCAACCACAACAACAGTGACCTCAAACAGTTCTTCCAATGTCGACTTAACAATAGTGAAATCCTACCAACTGGAATCAACAATCCCAAGTCTCAGTAGGAGCTCTGAATCAGAACCAGAACAGAGGACATTCTAGATCAATCCAACTAGTGTATGTAGTAGAAGCTTCCCAAAACCCTACTACAAGTAATTCAGGAGGTGAAAATCTAAAGGACTACTTATCCAACTCAGTTGCAAGTATTAAGAAAGAGCTTATGGATGTGATTATAGAGTAGCTACAGACGCTGAAGGTGAATACCACCAATATATCCACTCCTGCAGGAGCTGGGAGAGATATGATGCGCTTTGATACATGGTGCGAAAAGTGTCATCAAGCGGGACATTTAGCAACTGAATGTACTCGAAAACCAACCATTCTTGGAGCCTTCTGTTCCTACTGTTTGTGGAAGAACCATACAGAGGATATTTTCTCTCTAAAAGAGATGCATGAACGAAGAGAGAAATATGAAAATGCAAGATTTAACTTGCTAGAGTCCAAAATGACAACACAAGATATTGGACCAAAGCCTAGGGAATTTGGTCCTAGTTTCAGTCCAAGGAGGTTTCCCTCTCAAAGTTACAAAGGAGGACAGCAGTCTGGTGGTGGTCAGAGATCAGAGATGGAATGTTACAAGTGTGGAGAAAAGGGTCATATCTCCTCGAATCGTCAAACCCTAGACAATCTATGGATTACAAGCCCTTATGCAACCGATGCAAAGGAGAAAGCCACACTGCAAAGGACTCTCCAAGTCCAGCCCCTGTAGAGGCCAATGGCACTGATAACCAACAAAAGGTACAAGAGCTTGCCTCCAATTTGGTAGAGTTGGATCATCAAGAGTGTCATGTCTAGTCATCTTCGCATTCGTAGCTTGCTAATATTGCATTTTGCTCTGACTAGACACGGCCTGAACACAATGTCTTTGTGTTCTCATGGTGTGGCCTTTTTTCCCTTGATGGCTAGTTTGGCCCATTGATGTTCTAGGGTCTCTCTTTCTCTCTGTTTGGTTATGGTCTTTTGGTTGCTCTTTTACAAGTGAGGATCCATGCTCATGTAGAGCCATTACTACACTAGGGTCTAATTTGGAGGACCTATCATGGCGTGCGTTTTCTCTCCAACCTACTTGGGGGAGGTGCGGAGGGCGCAGAGCCCCCTCTGTAGGGGTCTGCGGGGGGGGGGGGGGGGGGCAGTTCCCCCTGGCCTACAGGGCCATTATGGTAAACACCGTGCACAATTTGGAGGACTGTTTATAGCTGAATTTTGAACTACTTGTTCTAAGTTTCAGCCTAGTGATGGATCTGTGATGCGCCTTTATCTCTACGTAGCCTTTAGGGTCAATTTCGGGGTTTAGATGCATCCAAATTTGTGTTCTAGACACCTCTCTCATTTTGACAGTTTTCTCTCCGATTCTCAGATGTCTGATTTTCAAGAGTTTGATTATTAGAATCGGATGTCCAATTTTGGGTTGGTCCGATCGGCCCAGTGGTCCGATTTTGGTCATGTCCGATTTCTAGAATCGGATGTCCGATTTTGACAGATGTCTGATTCTGAGTGGTCCAATTTCTTGTGTTTGATTTCCAGGGTCCGAGTGTCTGATTTTCAAGATCAGACCGATCAGTCAAACAAGAGTGGTCTGATTCTGGGCGGTCCGATTCTGGGCTTTTTGATTCTGGGCCAGTGCGATTCTAGGTGGTCCAATTTTCGGAGTCGGATGGTTCGACTCCAAAGATAGGGCAATCCGATTCTGGAACTCGGACGCACTGGTTTGATTGCGCAGCCGACAGCCCGCGAGTTGCAGGCGATGCCTCTAGGGTGACGTCTACTTCACCAAATCGTGCCGTGCCGCCTAATTAGATGAAAAGCCACAGAGGGAAATGCCTGGTGTACCTAAAAATGGTGTGGCACTCGAGACGATCTCCCGCAGCTCTCTCTCTCTCTTCTCTCTCTCCTTGGCTCTCAATCACACTCTCTTCTCAGAGGGCAGGATGTCAAATGTGGCCTTTCATGGTTCCCTGGGCCTCTTATTTTCCCATCCCAGCCTGCTGTGACCTCAGAGGTTAGTCCCTCATACTCTTCTAGCTGGAAATCTAAATCTGTGCCCCTATTTCCCTATTTCAACCTGTTATACAATAATAGAAAACCCTACTGTTTTCCTTCTTTTTTCATATCCTAACCTTAACCTAATGCAATAAGAATCAAAACTAGAGATGGAGATGGATGGTCCTACTCTAATATTCAACAACAAACAAAAAACCTACTTGCTAAGGACATCAAATACCTCTTCAAACTCCTTTGCTTCCTACCTATCTACCTCAAGCACCGGTTCGGGGAAAACCCTACTTTAATGCTCGATTCGAAGTGCGCAAGCGCTCAAGGCTTGAATTTGTTTGTCCCAGCAATAGAATCAAAATGTGGGAGCTTTCGTTCAACCGCTAAGATCCTCAGACCGCTTATTGTTTCAAGCGTTCCAAGCCGAGCACTAATGGCTACCTCTCACATAGCCGATACGCTATCCATATCTACGGGTATAGTGAGCTTACCTCCATGCCGATCAAGTTACCTCCTCTCCCACGCACTCTAGTAGCTCCACGATCCAAGTGCAAGCTTCAAGCAAGCTCCATCCTCAAGCTCCATGCTCCAAGCTCCATTTCCGTGAGCAAGACAAGAGAAGAGAAGAGAAGAGAGGAAGAGAGGAGAATATGGAGAGCTTCTCCTCCCCGGTCCCTCACCCTCACACACTCACTCCCTCACACTCTCACACTCCCTCTCTCAAGCACAAGCTCAAGCAAGCAAGAAGAAGAAGAAGAAGAAGAAGAAGAGGAGAGCCACTTTTGGCCACACATAAGAATGAGCTTCTCATTCACTTTTCAACTTTATATACAAAACCCTAAATCCCTTTTGCGCAGTCATCCCCTTATCCCCTTTTTTAGGTCCTTTTCCCCATTGTCCTTTTATATTCCTAACTTCCTTTCCACCGCCCGTCTAGATTTACAAATTGCATGGGTGAGAGCCCGACGCTCCTTGAATTAAACCATGATGTGCTTGCGCTCTTTTGCAAAAGTAATACCTTGCGCTTTTCCTTGTGCGCCTTGTTTCCTTATTTAGGACTTTTTTGCTCTTCTTGTGTTTCTAGATTTTTCTTGGTGCACCTTCATCTTCCCTTTCACTTTGCCTTGGCCTTTGTCTTCTTCTTTAGCTTTTCCAAAATTTCCACCTTGTTCGTCTGAGGGTTAACACTAACCCATGCACTAAAAGATGCGTAGTAAAAAGGAAAAGTGTCCAAGAATAAGAAAATATTAGGGTTATCACATCAAGTTGTAGTTCTGAGGCGAAAAAGTTGTGTTCGTATGGAAATACATCGGATTCATATAAAATTCTTCAAAAATTAATAAGTCAATCTTTTCTTACCCTTTCATATGGAGGATCACAAAATGATACAATAGCTAAAAGGGTAAGAAAATACCATGCGAATGGAGTAAAATAGGCTAGGTGGGGGAGGAAGGGACCCTAGTAGGGCATAAAGAAAACAAGAGATCATGTAAGGATCAACTAACAGGATGTTCATGAATGTATACAACCAAGATACGCAGGGATGCTTTCCCAAACTTTAGACATGAATAGATCAATTTGACTATTCAACAGGGGCTTGATAGTTGACCATAACCCATACTCATACATTTTCATACTTAAAACATGACATACAAATAAATGAACACAAGAGATAAGGTTAGAATCACTTGGCCCATTCAGTTGGTCGATGTAAATCGTTATTGTAATGCAGTACATCGAACAGAGTGGGATGTGTGTAGTGATGGGAGGCCAATCCCATGCATGGATAGGAAAATGGAAATGTACCAAACATTAGTTGTCGTGACCTCCCTCAATCCTCACCTCTCAGTACGAAAGGAAAATTAATCACGCTAATCGCCCCCTACATCTCATGCTCTATTGGATAGATACAAGAGGAGAACCAAGTTTCTCACACCCATTGATTTAATCCTTACTATCACTTTTGCAAAGGTTGCATCCCTTTTGTGTAATTGATGGTACAATAGTGCATACCTCCTTGTGTCAACATATGGTGCATGAAGGAAGGCCAGGGAGCCTTATAATGTCATGCACAGGAACAGATTGTGCGTTGTGCATTAACATGCCCAGCCCGTGTGTGCAACACTCAATTCATACATCTCACCTCTCAATCGGACTTAAAAGTATAAGGATTGGTGACTCATCCCACCCTATGTCTCACACTCGTTTGAAAAATACAGAGAGCATCCCACACTCACATTCCCATCTAGTTATGATGAAAACTCGTGTCACTCAAGGGATTTTTCATGAAGATCGGCTCTGTTTGTGTTCGGTCAAGTTGACTGCTAAAGAGATGTAACCAAGGAGGTAGTCAACAGATCTAGAACTTTGATTGTAGGTGAGAGATGTCTATTGTAGGAGTCAGATGCAATGATGAAGTTATAGGATATGGTGCACCAAGGGAGGTGACTTTGGAATTTCATCTTGAAAGGTCAATTGAGGAAATCAACTAATCTAGAATCTAGGGTATTGCCACCTTGTCCACAGTCACCTTCCCATCCAAGGGTGTCTTCCACCTTTTCTTGGAACAAGGAATATTATGACAAGGAATTTTCTCATTTTCTCCCATAATAGTTTGGATTTTTTTTCTTTTTTCCCTACTCCCAAGAGTGTTTCCACCTCATTTTCACCTTTTCTTGAAGAATAGGTTAGCATGGCATGGAACAAGGTCATTTTCTTCCATGACCAATATATATTTATATATATATTCTTTTTCTTTTTTTTAAATCCAAGAGGAGAATGAAAAGAATACCATTTATCAGAACCATCCTCACCACCTCTATTGAATCAAACAAGAAGGAAGCAAAATAGGGGTGGGAAATGGCTGTGAGGGGCTAGAAGAATGAGGCCATCTCATTAGGATAAGCATGATGGCTATTAATAGCAACATGAGAAGGATTACAGTGCGATGTCCAAAATGAAAAGGTTCAGTCAACTGTGATTATCAGGATCCCCAGGGAGAGAAATACTTCTTGAGGAGATAGTGATTAATCAGAAAGAGATCATCAGAAGTATCGACGGCTTGTACTTGGACCTACAGTTGGACAAAGCCATTAGGGTTGATACCAAGTACCTTATAGGGGCCCATCCAACGCTAAATCTCTTGTCATAGGCCAGGACTAGGTGACTTCCTTGAATTCCTTATGCATGATGAAACTGTCATGGTAAGCCTTCCGTCGAGCCTGTGTGGCTTCTAACGAAGGAAATTCAGTACGGGAGCCTCTATACTATGCCAAACTCCCTTCTGCCACAAAGTGAATGAGGTAAGGGCACCACCTAGTCATGGAAGAGTGGACTAGGACGCTATATAAGAGGGAGAGGAGCTTGTGAGGGAGAAGAGAGGAAAACTAAGAGAGAGAGAGAGAGAGAGAGAGAACTACAAAAAATAGATGAGTCAATAAAACTTAAGAGGGCACAAGAGATGGAGAACCCTCAAGAAATAACCAATATACACAATATGAATACCAATAGGGCTTATTACACTATAGAGCATGCATAAGCTATAGTAAGGGAATGAACTGCATAAGCTCGTGAGAGAGAATGGGGAAGGCTCAATAGGGTTGAAAAATACCTATTGGCTCTCTCTTTCAAATTACAAAGGAGAAGGCCTATTTATATAGGCCTTGAGGGTGGTTAGGGAGGAGGTTAAGATAGAATAGAAATTAACACCACCAAAGCTGCATTAAGGCGGTTCCACCAATGTGGAAGCTCCATCTAGATGTTTTGTTGACCAATTTTTTACTTAATCAAGTTCCATCATAGGTGAGTTGTCTCCATTCTCCCTCTCATAACTTGATTCCAAGAGCTCTCCTATAAAAAAATATAGAGAATCTTCATAAAATAAGATCATATCTAGCAATAATGGAGAGAGAGTAGAGAGAATTCATACATTACTACTATAATTAAGGATAATTTGAGGGTGATTTAGGAGGAAAATTCTAATGGTTTATTAGCTTGAGAGAGAGGAGAAGAGAGGGGAAAGGGTTGGGAGTCTAATGAATGATGCTTTATGGAAGTGGTAAGTGTAGGGAAGAAAGTGTGGGTGTATATAAAACTGGGAGGTGGTCTCCACCGCAGTTGGAAAAATTTGGCGTCCACCATTTTGGCCATATCTCCTGACTCGTAGCTTCAAAAAAGTATGAAAAAATACAAGCCAAAACTTTAGCTCACGCACTACAACTTTCATGTTGAATTATTTTTTTGGATCAGAGTGGAAGTATTTTTAAAAAATCTTACAAAATCATGTGCCTGATTTTTCTTTCACTAATACTTCCATAATGGGTCCCATTTGTTTGAATTATCATAAGGCTCCAAAGCCATGACATTATGAGCCTCACATGCCCTTTGGATGGCTCCAAATCCACTTCATGTCCTTTCTTTTCACATTACACATTTTTCCTTCACCTTCCTCCATTGATCTTTACTCTTCACCCCCCCTTGGTAAACCGGTCCATGAAATATTTTCGTCCAGTGATTTCTTGGATTTCCCAAGAGGTTGTTCCCACCCTCTTCTTTATTTCAAACCTCCAAATGTACAAAAGTCAAGAAAGTGTTAAACAAATATTTTTTTGTGATTTTCTCTGATCATATATCCCCCCCAATTTTGGCTGGAGGTATTTATGCATCTAGACACTCTTTGGTATCTCTAGCTAGCCCCACCTTGATGTGATAGAGTTTTAAGCGCCATCCATTTACCCTAGTCTTGTGTAATTTTCCCTCAATGTCTTGAAGTTTGTAGGAGCCATTGTTGAATTTTTTTGTGATCCAAAATGGTCCCTCCCACTGGTAGAGAAACTTGCCATCGTTTCTTTTATCAAAGCGATTATTATATCAAAGCACTAAAGATCCCTCCTTGATGCTTTTATCTGTTAGCTTCTTGTTGAACTTTTCTCTATGATTTTCAGCTTTTTGGGAGTAGTAGTTGATGGCTTCTTAACGATCCAATTGTAGCCTCTCTAGGTCCAGTAATCTTTGATGTAACTTCTCCTTTTGAGAACCTATTGTGCCACGTAATACCCGAAGGCAAGCTAATTTCACCTCAATAGGTAAAAGAGCCTCTTGTCCATAAACTATATGAAAAGATGTGAACCCTAACAAGGTTTTGAAGGAGGTTCTGTAAGGCCATAGAGATCCACTAAGATGCTTGTCCCAATCCGGGGCCTTGAATGTACCTATTTGCTGATGATTTTACAAATCATTCCATTTACCTTCTCCACCAATCCATTGCATTGAAGGTAGTAAGGGGTAGAGTGTCGTCATTGAATATTTAGCTTTTGCATGAGTTCACCCACCACATTAGCTCTAAACCCTGGTCCTCTATCTGATAGTATTTCAAGAGGGGTAGCAAACCTACAAAAAATGTGGTTAAAGATGAATTTAATCACTTCCTTAGTTGTGATTCTTCTAGTTGGCATAACCTTTGCCCATCTAGTCATGTAATCTACCTCCATGATAATATACTCTTTTCCTGATGGAGTGCGTGGTAGACGCCCTATGGCATCAATTTTCCACTTCTCAAAGGGTCCAGAGACCTTGATTGGGGTTTGGGGTTCTACTATGAGCCGTTGTGGTCCTGATTTCTGACATTCTTCACATGTTTGATACCAATATTTGACATCTCGTTGTAGATTAGGCCAAGTAAAGCCAGCTTGTAGAACCTTTCTACTTGTGATGTCGTGTGCAAAGTGGCCTCCACACACATCATCATGGCAAGCTTTTAAGATTTCTTTAATTTTCCACTTTGAAGGCACTTTCCTAAGCACACCATCCTTACCAAGACAATACAAACTATCATTTACCATGCGATATCTTGTAGCCTTCCGAGCTAACCACTATCTTTCTCCCTTAGTCAAGTGCTTGGGAGCTTCTCCTTGCTCTAAGAGGTGTAGAATATCTTCTAAGTCTTCCTTTCCTTGCTGAAGTGGGGGTTTGATAGCTACTTCTCCCATCATTAACTCATTCAGCTTTGATGATTCTAGATGGTCCGCATCCTTGTTCTGGTCTCTTGGCACATGATGTACTTGTGCCTTCCTTAATCTTCTCATAAGAGATTTGGCCTCTCTCATTTTACTAGAGAGGTTTGTATTTTTGCATGCCCATGTACCTTGCATCTGTCTTACCAATAGCATGGAGTCTCCAAAAGCGTTCAACCTCTCGATTGAATTACTAAGACACCAACAAAGACCATGAATTAAAGCTTGATATTCTGCCTCATTGTTAGAGTGGACGCCTTCCAAGATGATTTCTTCACCATATATTTTCTCTCCTAAAGGAGAGAAAACAACAATGCGTGCGGCGGATGCCTTATCCTTAGTTCTCTTGTATGCACCATCAAAGTAGAGGCTATAAGCATCTACAAGAGTCTTTATGAATGGGGGTGGTGGAAGGTCCTTTCTTTTCACCCTGAGATTTTTCTCATAGCACCTGTTTGTCAAAATATCAGCGAGGCATGCTCGAGTTGTTTTTACAACCTGCACTGTATAATCAAACTCTTGAAGTCGGACCACCCACTTTCCTATTTTGTCAGAGATTTCCATATGTTGTAGTGCATAGGGAAACATGTCCTCCACAGTGATGATCACAAACCTCTTGGGAAGCAAATATGACTGAAATTTGGTTACTGCAAACATGAGGGCCAACACTAGTTGTTCCACGGAGGTGCAAACCTTCTCTAAGGTTTTCATGAGGTGGCTGGCAAAATACACAGGCCTCATGAAGGATGTTTTTGGATCTTTTTGTAGGAGAGTAGCACCAATGGCCTCTTCTCCCACGCTAGGGTTTACAAAGAATTTTTCTCCCCAACGAGGCTGGAGGATTATAGGAAGTGACTCTAACATTTTCTTTATCTATTAAAATATCCTTCACTTTGTTCACTCCATATAAGTGTTTCTTGGCCTGAGAGAGTAAGTGTATAACTCTACCCAAATATCTTAGCTTTTGTAAGAAGGAGACTAACTGTTTGATGGAGGTTGGGGAAGATAGAGCTAGCAATGTTTCTACGTTTTTTGGATCTACCTCAATTCCTTCAATTGACACTACATGCCCTAGTAGTGTAACCTTGATTTCCCCAATGTGACATTTATCCTTATTTAGTTGTCCACCCAACCTAGCTAAGAGAGTAAATCCTTCATCAACCTTGCGTAGATGTATGTTTCTTGAGCTGTAAATACAAAATTCATCTATGAAAACCCTTATGGACTTACCAAAGTAAGGTTGGAAGACCATATTCATGAATCGTTGAAAGGTTGCTGGGGCATTTGTGAGACCAAAGGGCATAACCCAAAAGGAAAAACAGCCCTATGGTGTGATGAAAGTGGTCTTCTTTTGATCCTCCTCTGCAATGGGAATCTGGAAGTAGCCAGAGTAGCCATCACACACTATATACCGCTCATGTCCCGCTACTTCATTCAAGATTTCATCCTAAAATGGGAGAGGGAAGTGGTCCCTCTTTGTTGCAAAATTTAGTGTCTTGTAATCTATGCATACTTGCCACTTACCATTTTTCTTTGGCCTCACTATTACTGGGGAGACCCATTCTGAATCTTCCACTGGGTATATGAATCTTGCATTCAAGAGTCTCTTCACCTCAATAGTGCATCCTGTTGCACAACTCCCAGTCTTCTCAATCTTTGTACTATAGGTTTCCTTTCTTCTTTGAGTTAGATATGATGCTTCATTGCAGTGACACCTGTAATGTGAGTATAATTAGAAATAAACAATGATGCATGCTTCTTCGTAGCTTTGAAGAAGCATGAAGTAGTTATGGCCAAGTAATTTTTGGCCCTTGAGAGCTCACATCTGCTATCAGATCATAAGGTTGTGTCTGAGAACCCAAAGGGAATTCGGAGATATCAATTTTAGACCTAGTTGGAGTCTTTCTCTTCTTCCTTTCATCTCTAGGTGCCCGTGATGTACTTGCCTCATTGATTGCTTCCTTGCTTACCTTAGTTTGGACACGTACCCCCTTGATAGGCATGGTCTCTACTACATCTACCTTCATCTTACCTCTCGCTATTTCTTCTTGGAGCCTTCTATCCCTAACCACCTCCTCTATTTTTATGACATTAACATTTGGTTGAACACCAAGGGTTTCATCTTGAACATAAGGTGGTTGTAAAATTGTAGGTCATGACTACTCTTGCTCTTGAGTCCTAGCATGAGGAGAGCTTACTTGTCGTCGAGGGCCTCTGGCAGGGTGATCATATCTTCTAGGGTTAGGACAATTGTACATGTCATGTCCATTTTCTCCATAGTTGTAACACAACATCTCCCTCGCTTCTCGTCGCATTTGTGGTCGACTCCCACCATTCCGCTTGATAGGTCTTCTTGCACCTTGCACAAGATTCACTCTCAAACCCTCTAGTTGATTAGTAAGATTGTTTATTTGTTGGATCATGTCTTCTTGACCTCTAACAAGGCCTGTTGCATTAGATACATTTGGGAGAACTTGAGAGGCCTCCATAGTTGTGATGTTGTTTCCCATAACTTCTTGGCTAGGTTGGGCTTGATAGATAATCTTTCAATTATTTTCCCTAGTGATTCTCAAAGCGTCTTCAAAAGTGTTTGGAAATTTCACATTTACCTTCTCCTTGAGCAAGGGGTACAAACTTGAAATAAATCGATCATTTTGAAGGCAGTTTGGAGCTCTCTCACCAGGATTCAGTGGGTTTGACCACTGCCCCCAAAGCTTCAAAAATCCTTCCTCATAAGTCGCATAACCATAAGGATCACTTTGATGGAGGGCCAAAAGCCGTTGCCATAACTCTTCAACTGAGTTAGTTTGTTGAAATCTCTACAACAAAGCTGCCTTCAATCCCTCCCATTCAGCTCTTTGGACGAGATTTAGAGTTTGGAACCACATTCTAGCTTCTTCCTTGAGCACCAAAGGAAAAGTCCTCAACTTTAATGCTTCATCATCCCTCCCAGAGATAAGAAATGCCATCTCAAGGTTGTCCAAAAAATCCACTGCATTTTCTCCATTGCACCCAAAGAAGCTTGGAAATGCCATGTTACCTTAATAGAGTACAAAGATGAACATGTCTAGACTTAAGTTGTATTTTATGAGGGAAAGGATGAATGGGTTCACAGATGCATTAATTTCAGCAAGATGTCTCACCCGAGTATGCTTCTAATAATGCCTTGGAATCTAAGCTTTGTACTGGCTACAATATGCATAGTTTGCATAGCAAGAGGTTGGATTGGTCCATACAACTCGCAGTGATTCATGAGAAAATATTATAATAAAATAAAGACATATACATTGAAGGATGCATTGTATTCTAGCATTGGGAATATTATAGGTTCTGGTGATACAAGAATCCCCTATAATCTTTGAGCCCCAAAGTACATGACAAGAAGCTGCTGGAAGAAAATCTTCCTACTGATGCATACATTAACTCGGATGTTTTTTACAGAGTGAAAGGTATAGAAATTCGAGCCATTATTATTATTCATAAGTGGAGACTACTTAAGGGAGTAGAGGGAATGCACTTTCTTGAATTATAAAGGATTTTTCCCATAGTGTTTCTTTTTGGAACCCACCAACTTTGCTATACAGAGAATTTACTCATCAGTGATTGTTCTTGCCTTAGTTTGTCCATCCTCGGCATCATATATTTCATAAGGTGTGATGGCCACCTTTTCAACCACACCCAACCTTTGAGCTAGCAACAGTTGAAGGTAGTTTCCATACTTTGCACCTCTACGAAACTCCACACCATTCATGCATAGTTGTCCTCCTTTGATGTGGATTAGGCCAGAGAGAGAGAGGGATTTGATGATTTGGAGATGAGGACCTCCCAAAAGGGCCTTCACTTTGTTTACAAAACACTCACCACAATTATGAGAACCTAGCAATTGATGGCAACATGATTTTTTCCGTTGTGAGAGAATGGAAGTTCTAAGGTGCACACCTTTTAACTGCATATATCCCGTCATTCGATAGGCATACTTCCCTTCTTGGGCTTCCTTGGGAGACCATTGTGGGAGTCGTGGACTTCGACTAACTTCAAAAAGAATTGGTGAAGGCATTGGAGAAGAGCCACTTGGAGCACTTGTTGTAGAGGATGCATCACTATGTGTTGTATCGTTCCGCATAGGGATAGTAGAGAATTGTAGATAAGAATGTCCTTAGTGAGGGCACCAATTTATGACAAATGAAACTTGGTATGGCAGCCTCTATACTATGCCAAACTCCCTTTTGCCACAAAGTGAATGAGATAAGGGCACCACCTAGTCCTGTTAGAGCGGACTAGGACACTATGCAAGAGGGAGAGGAGCTTGTGAGGGAGAAGAGAGGAAAACTAAGCGAGAGAGAGAGAGAGAGAGAGAAAGAGAGAGAGAGAGAGAGAAAGAGAACTACAATATATGAATCAATAAAACTTAAGAGGGCACAAGAGATGGAGAACCCTCAAGACATAACCAATATACACAATATGGATACCAATAGCATGGGCTTATTACATTGTAGATCATGCATAAGCTATAGTAAGGGAATGAACTGCATAAGCTCGTGAGAGAGAATGGGGAAGGCTCAATAGGACTGAAGAAGGCCTCTTGGCTCTCTCTTGCAAATTACAAAGGAGAATGACTCTTTGTATGGACCTTGAGGGTGTTTAGGGAGGAGGTTAAGATAGAATAGGAATTAACACCACCAAAGCTGCATTAAGGTTATTCCACCAATGTGGAAGCTCCATCTAGATGTTATATTGACCAATTTTGTACTTAATCAAGTTCCATCATAGGTGAGTTGTCTCCATTCTCCCCCCATAGCTTGAGTCCAAGAGCTCCTATAAAAAAATATAGAGAATCTTCATAAAATAAGATCATATCTAGCAATAATGGAGAGAGAGTAGTGAGGATTCATACATTACTACTACAATTAAGGATGATTTGAGGGTGATTTAGGAGGGGAATTCTAATGGTTTATTAGCTTGAGAGAGAGGAGAAGAGAGGATAAAGGGTTGGGAGTCTAATGAATGATGTTTTATGGAAGTGTTAAGTGTGGGGAAGAAAGTGTGGGTGTGTATAAAATTGGGAGGTGTCTGCACCACAATTGGAAAAAGTTGGCGTCCACCATTTTTTCCATATCTCCCAACTCATAGCTCAAAAAAAGTATCAAAAAATACAAACTAAAACTTCAGCTCACAGCTGCAACATTTATGTTGAAAAGTGTTTTTGGATTGGAGTGGAAGTATTTTTAAAAAATCTTACAAAATCATGTGCCTGATTTTTCTTCGACTAATGCTTCCAAGAAGGGTCCCATTCGTTTGAATTATCATAAGGCTCCAAAGCCATGACATTATGAGCCTCACATGCCCTTTGGATGGCTCCAAATCCACCTCATGTCTTTTCTTTTCACATTACACATTTTCTCTTCACCTTCCTCCATTGATCTTTACTCTTCACGCCCCCTTGGTAAACCGGTCCATGAAATATTTCCACCCAGTAATTTCTTGGATTTCCCAAGAGGTTGTTCCCACCCTCTTCATTATTTCAAACCTACAAATGTACAAAAAAACAAGAAAGTGTTAGATAAATATTTTTTTGTGATTTTCTCAGATTAGCTTCCATACATTGTAGGGCCATCTTACGAGTCTCGTCTAGACATTCCAAGTGAAGGAGATGGCATTGCACGGACTCATTGTTGCCTAGGCGTTCTTTGATAGCCACACACAAAGAGGAAAATTCCATCTCTACAAGTAAAACAACTTATGTATTGTATACTATTTGAAAGGGTATCTGTCCTATAGCAGCCTTATGAGAGGTTCTATATGCCTATAGGGTCTTTGTAAGTCAATCAGTGCAATCACGGTGATGTGCAAAAATCATTCTTGTCACAGGATCAAGCAAAGGATGTGATTGGTGACTTTGACTTGGCCATTAGCTCTGGGATAGTAGGGTGTGGACTAGCGATGGTGAATCTTATAAATCTTTGTCGGTTCTTCCATAATCTTGTTGAGAAAGTGAGTACCTCTGTCACTTAATAGCTTTAGAGGACTACCAAAAGGCTGTGCCTCTTGGATTTGATTGTATATGCCTTTTTTTTCCTTGATATGTCATGATCACCTCTATTTCAATGGGAGAGAGAAAGAGAGAGATGAGGAGGAAGAAGAAGGAGAATGAGATTTGTACTATGGATGTACTCTTTGTGAAAGAGAGCAACAGAGAGTGTGCATATGAGAACAAGACTTGTACTATGCATGTACTCTTTGGGAAAGAGAGAAAGAGAGAGTGTGCATATGAGAAGAGGGCATTCGTTGTTGTTACTTCCCTCTATGTATACTTGGAGTTGTACTATGAAGTGCAATATATTCTATGCATGCACTCTTCATCACAAGGTGTGCATGGCTCCATTATGTCATATTTGAACAAGTCATTTTTTATGTCTCAATTCTACTTTCCAAGCTCGATTTCTAGATATGGTGTGTATCTATCCTTGAGAGTTTTGTTTCCAACTGTGTTATAGTCAAGGAAGGCTTGCCTTGAAGGATTTCAAGAGATTCGTTTAACACATCATCTTCGATAAAGGTCAAGTTACTTGGCACATAATTGGCCCCCTTACTCTAGCATCACCTTCAAATTAAAATTATTTCAAGGTCTTCTACAAGTTTAGTTGGAGTGTTTCATGCTTTATCAATCAAGAGGAGGTTGAAGAGCTGATTGGCAAGACTCACAAAGAGGCTGAGGTTAACCTATAAAAGATTAGTTAAGTCTTTAATATCAGCCAAGTGGTGGGGTTGCTTCAAAGAGGGGAACCTATAACAGAGGAGGCATGGGTGGACAACAAGGGGGATTCTAGTTTTTGGCAAGTCTTTTAGCTATGGTACTGGATTCTATTTTTAGCAAGTCTTTGAGCTATGGTACTTTAGCAAGGTTAATCTTATTCTTGAGAGGCTCTCCCCTCATTTAGTAAGGGAAAAATCATGTTGGTCATTCAGCATTAATACATAGTAGAGTCGAGATTGATGCAATTTCTAGAATTTCTTACAAAAACACTATATTAGAGAATTTGGAAATTTTCATATAGCTTGGGGACTCCCACTGTAGTTAATATTTGGCCGCATGATCAAATCTTGTCCCCTTGCTTGAAAGTGGAGTCCACCCTAATTACTATATAGGTTGTCTTTCCAAGTTCCACTTTGAAGCCATTTGAAGCATGGGTTAAGTTTTAGTCACATGGCCAAATCTTTACCCATTATTTGAAAGCGAGACATTGGTAGATTCCCAAATTCTCTAATATGATGTTCAAAGCATTGACATTAGTATGACTCTGTTGCAACAGAGTCTTTAGTTTCAGGGAATTCACTAGGTTCTCTAGAGGAATATTTTGTTTCATCCCACTTGATGATACCTCTAAATTTCAAGAACTCTTGTTTCCTATAGCCTGGAAGGAGCTTCAAATTCTTGGCATCTCCTACATGGGAAAGAAAATAAGAGCCAAGAACTCCAAAGTATCATGCCCTAGATCCATTGTATCCAAGCATGAAGCTAAAAATTCTTACAACTTCTTCCTTCTTTAGCAAATCATCTTGTCCAAACATCTATTGAAAGCTTGGGATCCAATCACCTTGGAGATAGCTTTCAAAGCCATTATTGGTAATCTTTCAGAGCTTGATAACCTGCTATGATAAATTGCAACTGTTTGATTATTTGAGCTTCCAATATAATGACCAAGGCCTTGACTTTTGCCATGCGTCAATGGCCTTGAGCCGTTGGCTCTTCTAAGAAAGTTGTCTGCATCTTCAATTTCTGTCTGCATAGTAAACCACAATAGTATAAGATGTTAGTAGATAAATATCTAATAATATTTGTCTAAAATGCATAACATACTGTAATATAAATCAAAATGCATATCTTATAATTATCTTTCATACCTTAAGGTTTTCATCTTCTTCACGAAGACTATCATCGTATAGATTTATTGAACTTTTTGGTTTCTCCTCTAATGGAGACCTCAGTTTCTCTTCATACCCCATGTTATTAATACCAAGTCTCTTCTGAATCTATAAGAACTCTTTCTCTATAGGTTTCCCCCCTTTTTCATATTCCATGATCTGATTAATACAAGAATGCAAGGCTATAGAGCTATCTTGAAAATTCTAACCCCATCCTACAAGGATTGCCAAGTAGTAATATTCTCTAAGATAAAAAAGGTGTTGAATATCATTTAGCAACACATATCTCTTTTTGTTGATGAGATAACTAGGAAATATTGGGACACGTGCAAGAGAACATGTTTCAATCTCTACACTCAATTCTATCTCCTTTTCTTCCACTTTTGTAATGTCCTCAGTTTTAAACAAAGCAACATCGAATCCCTACACTAATTGGTTCTCAATATCCTTGTGAAACATTTCCCCCTTTTCTTCAACTTCTTTGTCTTTGCATGCAATATTCTCTATCTTTTTCTCTTGTATTGTATCTGAAGAACAACTATCCATATATTGAATATATATAAGAAATCCAACATCCTTTTGTACAAGAAGACATTGATGTTGATTCTGATAAAAAGAGCAATCTACTTTCCACTTCTTGATTTCCTCATCAATAAGGCTAAACCTTGTTTACAAAGTTGTTCCAGCAGCATTGGTAGCTTCCATTACATTGCTATAATAGACAAATCCCTCAATCTCTAGGCCTTCCACATGTCTATCATAAAACTTTCTATAATCCTTTAGTTTATCTTCAAGATCCTTCAAGAGCTCTTGCAAATCAAAGGGAACATTGAGTATATCTCGAATTTAAATAAATCTAAATGAATTTCCAGTTGCATGAAGAAAATCAAAGAGCTTTTCACACAAGTATCCTCCAGATTGCAAATCAAAGGGAACATTGAGCATATCTTGAATTTAAATAAATCTAGATGAATTTCCACGTGCATGAAGAAAATCAAAGAGCTTTTCACACAAGTATCCTCCAGATCCTCCTCCTCCATTCCCTCCAAAGAAAACTTCTTTTTAGTCATCGTGATCACTTTTTAAAAAATCTAAAAAAAAGGGGCATAATATACCAATCCAAGTCTACCCATATCCAGAAGACTAAAGAAAGAATGTTAAAAAATTTAAGTCCAAACTTACAAGGCACTGCTTTTGAATTTTGACAAATTTAACATGTTTGTCATGCTAGAGATTTAGAAATGCAAGATGAATGAAGTGAATTCAAAATTTATGCAGCAAAGAAAGCCAAAAAAATTTCGCATCTCATTGATCAAATTTTGTTATACATCCACGACTCATAAAACACAAAAATGATGATCCAAACCACTTTACAGTTCATAAAATCATGTTTCATACATCACTTTTTAAAAAACTGACAAATTCGCATTTAAAACATGCAAAAAAATTGTCCAAAACAATGCATCTAGAAGATCAAAATCCCATCATTTAATGGAGACGCTACCGTGAATGTCATGTTGCCTCTTATGTTGTCCCTCAAGGTGAGATCTTGATCATTTCAATGAAGTATTTGACATTTTCCAATGACAGAATATCCATGTTTATCCCCACACTATTCAGAATCATGAACTCTAAAGGAAAGACCTAGCTAGGGGCAATTATATAAAACTAGTTTCATAATATGATATAAGTTTCATAACTCCTAGTTCCATGAAATGCAATAACAAAATTTTAAAATTACATAAAACTAGGAAAAAGCAATTTCTAATTTTTTTTTCATGAAACACGAAAATATACTTTCAAAACAATTAAGAAGTTGTAGAATCGTGTTTCATACGTCTATGAGTCATTTGATCATCTTCAATACCTCCAAATTCAAGGTAAGAGGGAAAAATGATAAGAGAAAGTTTGTTACCTGAGATTTGTTGTCCCTACTTCTACTGAGAATAAATGGTCTATTATTAGAATATGCTTGGTAAAGCTTACTATGGTTACAAGATAAAATAGCTCGTCAAAGACAAGACAAAATACATCAAAGACCCAACCCTGATGTCATGCATATATATATATATATATATATATATATGTCAACTGTCACCACACATTTGTCCAAGATACACTAACTCGGAGAAGCTATGAAAAAGAAAATGCTAAGAATTATCTTTTACCTTTGAAAAATGAGCCATAAAGGTGCAATTATTCCAAGAAAGAAAGTGGCACGTGGCACAAATTCCCATGCAAAAACGGCCTTCCCATCACACGTGTGAAATTAATTACACATTAGGGTATCCACATATGTAAACCAACATCATTTTAAAACCAAATCTTGAACTGCAAAAGATTTTTTTCGAAGACAAAGCTCTTTCTATGCTCGATCACACTAACACAAGCTCACTAAGAAATAATTTAAAGTTATTCTTCAATGCAAGGTGAATAAAGAAGGTTTCCTTGCCTATCATATGCACCAAACCCTCAAAAACATAAGTTCTTGGACAATTTTAAGGTTACTCTGCAACACTTGCCAAATTATACAAAAAAAATCCTAATGTATGAAACACAATAACTCATGATTTTCCAATCGACAAAAGTTCATTTGCATTTCATATGTCATTGGGAATGCAAGTTTCCTCAATTGAAATTTTTCCACTAATGCAATTTTGGTCATGGTACCTCCCATGTACAAGACTTCTTTCACGTTTCATACGTCAGTGGAATGCAAGTTTCTTGATATAAAATCGTGGCTTGTAAAACTTCATGATAATGAGAGGTTCTATTCTTAGGATACTTGTTGATAATAAGATGTTCTATTTTGAGATGTGTAAAACTTCATGGCATTTATTCTCTTTGATCAAATATGTGCCCTAAAAAGGAGTGATGTATGAAACATGATAAGTCATGGTTCTTCCCTTTGAAAAGACTTCTTTCAAGTTTCATATGACACCAGAATGAAAGTTACTTGATATTCAATCTCGGCTTGTAAAACTTCATGATAATAAGATGTTCTATTTTTAGGATACTTTTTTATAATAATATGGAATATTTTGAGACTTGTAAAACTTCATGAGATTTATTATCTTTGATCAAATATACGTCCTAAAAAGAAGTGACGTGTGAAATGCGAGATGTGTTTGTTTCTCTTATCTAGAAGGAGTCCTCGCGTTTCATATGCCTTTTGCCTATATTGTTTTATTCAAATTGAAGTTAGACAATGTGATTAGTGTTTATTTGCTACTAGGTGATTTTTAGATAACATTATGTCAGAAATTTGGAGATTTGTCTTAATTTTCTTGTATTTTTTTTTTCTTTGATATTTCAGATGGCTAGAACAAAGGCCACTACAAGGAAGCAGAAAGTTAATCCTAGAGCTCTTGCCTCAAAGATTCATTAATCCTCCAAGCCTTCCAAACTTACAAGGAAATCAAAGCCAAGGAGAAGGTTCTCATAGCATGTTAGGTGCCATAAGGAGATTAGAAGTGTAATGAATACTTTGAGTAATGCAATTACAAAACTGTCTTTTCAGAGGTTTGTCAGAGAAATTTGTGACAAGCATAGCCTTAATAGTTTTAGATGGACTAGGATAGCTCTCAATTGTATCTAGGAGGCTACATAAGATTTTTTTTATTGAGCTTTTCTAAGATTGTTATATCTGTGCTACTCATGCACATAGGCTTACCCTTATGGATAAAGACATGATAATTCTCTAGAGACTGAGATATAGGTTTTCAAAAGTCCTTGAGTCAGTCCCGCTTTTTGATGTGAAGGCTTTCAATATTTTAATTGTCCCTCCATATAGAAAGAAGAAAAATGATCTAGGTCTTAAGATTGAAGATGTCACCCATGAAAAGGACACAAGACAACATGAGAAAGAGAAAAAGGCCACAAAAGAGCAGGCATATAAATAGAGACAGTATAAAAGAAAGAAGGAAGAAGAAAAGGAAGCAGAACAACTCCCATCATTTGAAGTGGATTTATCTACCATTCTTGAAAGGGTTGACCGTAAGGGCTTGAATGTTTGTTGTGTTTTACTTGGTGATATTAACAAAATATATATTTTTGGACTCTGATTGTGCTCAAATTCTCAAGAATAAAGTAAGAGAAGTGAATGACTCTATTCTTATTGTTGGGATAAGGTATAGATAGTGTACCAAAATTTATTTTTACTCACTATATTTCTCTAGCAATAAACTTTCATGTTGATGCTTACTATCTCCATTCCTTTGCTAGGTGTGTACTGCATGAGCTCCCATTTGATATACAACAAAAGATTAAGATTCTAGATCCATCTATCTTATACTATATGAGGAGTGAGCTTGATGCAAGTGCATTTGACCATTTGTTCAATTCAATTGACTTTGAAACTTTGCAGATTCTTCTAATTCCATACAATGAAAAGTAAGTAATTTGATCTTTTGTTAGATTTTATGAGATCTTGTTTTGCTAGATTATTGAAATATTTTTCTTTTCGGTTCTCATTAGAGCTTAATTGGAATAGAGTGTGTGGAGAGGCAATGTTTCCTCATCAATTCTATAAAAGGAAGCTATGGAAATGCTAAGTTGTAAGTTATATAATCTAGGGTCTTCTTGATATTTTGATCTTTTTTTTGTAGGTACTCTAAATATTTTTATCTTTCTTTTGTAATTACTCTAAATTTTATTTCTTTTTTGGTACAGAGCTGTAAAAAGATTGATTGAAGTGCTAGAGAAAAAGCCTCCCATGCCTTAAATTGACTTACTTGCAACAATGCAATATAGACAAGTTGCAGTAAGTTCTTGATTAATATGGTTGGAACATAATATGAAAATGTATTCTAAAAACTACCATAAACAAGTTTCATAGTTTTACTTTATATTGTTGATTGCAATGTCCTCATTAAATTGATAGTTACTCTAGTGACTGGAGAGTAATTGTGAATGCTAGAAGATTGGTTTAGTTTATTTATCTCTTGAATGATGATATACTTATAAAGGTAATGTGAGACATACTAAACTTTAAGATAGAGGTTTATTGCAAAATAGTCCACTGTGAAAAACTAATAATGAACTAAATATATTTTCTTACAAATGTATGACATTTTACAAGGGATTGCTATACAAGTGAGCATGTTTGGTATATAAGAGCAAAGCTCATGAAGTACATAATCATCAATTGTATACAACTGACAAGAATGGACAATAATGAGGGCTTGGACATTGAAGGAGAGGAGGTACATGTAACTATAGTAGGTGAAGCTATGCCTTCAACACCTAAGGCAACCAAAGCATCAAAGATAGGCAAAAGAACACCTAGAATGGATGTCCCTTATCCTAAGAAAAGTTCTAAAAAAAAGTAGCTTTGCATCATTGATTGTAAGCCCTTGTGTGTAAGTCATGGAGATGGCTAACAAAAATTTCCCGTAAAATTTGTACATGTATTTTATATTGATAGTAAAGATATATTTATTTCAATATCCTTGCACTGTATATTCTTCTCTCTCCTCATTGATATTTGTAAAAAAAAAAGTTACAAATGTTTATTAATCAAGAAGTGAAATCTGATATACATTGAACTGGATATAATATGATATAAAAACTTACTCATTTGTTATTAAGTTGGAACACAAATGAGTATGGTGGTTCAATGTCTTCATTCTATAAATCCATCCTCACTTGCTGTAGCATACATGAGGATCTAACCTTTAGGATTGCAATAATGTTCTTATTGTACCAAACGTCAAGATCCACTATAGGATATTTGCTAAAATTATCAAGATTTTAGTCTAAAGAAACCACACTACCACCAACATAATGCCATCTACTATAATAAAAACTAAGGATGAAATTTTGAGTAGCAATCATATATTTACAAGCTAGAGAGTCTTGATCTATCTTACATATATTTTTTCCTTTTGTCCTAGTGTCTCATCCCTCATCAACAGATTGTATAATACGATCATATATTAGTCTCTTCACTAAAAGCATGGCCTTTGATCTTCTTATCTCATCATTAGAAAATAAGTCAACAAATATATTAATAGGGATGAACAAAGTAACTCTGCTTAGCCTACTTGAGATACTAGGTTTTAATGCTTTTTGTATCTCACAAAATATTTTACATCTATAGCCCTCACTAGTAGCTCAACTTGGCAAAGGCCACTCAAAGCTTGAAAAATCAGGCAAAGGAAGGAGAGAAATTGATCCCCATTGGCTACGCTGCATGGGGACAATATAAGAATGGTCATAAATGAGTATTCCATTCTCTACAAGCTCTATCTTCTTTCTACCTTGTACATCTCTTCTCTAATCCAACCATGCATCACATCAATCACATCAACAATAGACTCGACTAGTTGCCATTCCTCAAGATTAGAGGGATAGACATCTACAAGACAAATGAAAAAATGTTACAATGGAAAACTTTCAACCAAGTCCAAGAAAAGAAAGACATTAAGAATTAAATCCTTACAATTTGGTTTATGCATTGGAAGTTTTGAACTTCCAAGTTCCAAATATAGCTCTCTGTGCATAAATACATGTTTCACAAGAACCTCTTTTATGCTATTCTTATTTAATCCAAGCTTGAAATCTCAGATTCTACCCTTCCAAGTAGAGATGAATGAGCTCTCACATCTTTGCCTTTTCCCACATTTTGTATGTTGCATGGTGATCCAGCTGCCTTTGCTAATGATTGTAGGAATCCATCTTCCATCTTTTTGGAATGAGCTAAACACTGATATGGATGTGATTTCGAAGCTTGGACGCCTTGTTAAAGATCAAATTTATGTATCCATGGCACATACGCACACACACACACACACACACACACAGGACTAGGCTACCACAAAGAAGGGAAAAACACGTGAGGGACAAAAGAAAGGAGAAAAAAAGAAATATGACAAGCTTTTTTTAAATTTAAATTTAGAGTAAACCTATCATTATCATTAATCTAGACATATCATTAAATAAAAGTGGTCAAGACTATATATCATTAATGCAAATAATGTCATAATCACGAATATAAGAGACTAAAAATAGATATTGATAATAAAAATTTGTAATATTATTATATATATATCTTTTTGTAAAATATTTTTTTACATTTTTTAAAATAGAAGTTTTGTTACGGAGGCTTTTCTCCTATTGGTCTAGAGCACTCTCAATCTATCTCCTAAAAGGCATTTTCGAGACCTCAAAACTCCCCTAATAAGACCTGTATACAATCAATAGAAAGAGTATGTATGGAGCACTGGGCCAAAAAAGAGAGGGGTGCTCCATGAATCCAAGCAACTGCTATAACTCATCACCATCCAATAGCTCATGCAAATGCTATGGACCATCAAAAGGAATCAACAACATAATCAAAGATTGATCCAATGTACAAAATGCATCATAAAAACTAAAATTTTAAAGCATGAAAGAGGCATGACAAACTAAACCAGCCATTGCCTTGGGGAAGACAACCACTATAAATATATGTATGTATCACATGGGTTTAACAAAAAGGTTTTTTTAAATACTATTGTTACACATTTTTTACATACAAAGGGGATACTTACAGATTGAACAGAAAAGGTTTATGTTTTATTAAGAAGAAATTCAAAGATAAGGATATTTATAAATAGACATTGGATATACATATAGTGAATTCCCAAGGCCATCACTTGCATATAAATTGTTAGTAAGAGTGGTAAGATCATGTCTTCCAACGGATGGGGTCTCCAATCCTATGGGATTGTGACTTGCAATTGAGTGTTGTAGAAAAAATAGCAAAGTAGAATTATTAGAATAGGGTTATTACTATAAGAAATATATAAAATATGAAAATGAACATAACTGGTAGAGAGCATAGAAAGTCCTCCAAGTAGGTCATGTGGCTGCCACTCCCAAGATTATCCATGACTCTTATTCTCTAGTCGTGCCCTCACTGCCTCTTGCTACCGCTATCACTACCATGGAGAATCCACATCCTCCTCAATGAGTCTCCTCCAGTTCTCCTAGTCTAGTGAAGCTCCAAGAGAGACACCAAGAAAGCATGGAATCTACTTCAAGAAAAGCTATCTTGTATCATCGACAACCATGTTCTTCATAATTTAATCAACCACAAGAAGAAAAACAACACCAATCAAATGTCTAGGGAGCATCATATAGCACTTCTCCCATGGATTTATCACAATAGAACTTCAATACATTCTTCATAGAAACCATCAAAAGAACAAGAGAATACAAAAGAAATATCAAATTTGAATGGAAATCATCACATAGATTTCATATTTAATATCTTCATAATCTCTCTCATATAGATACAATGTTTCTCATAGAGAATCAACTATTTCTCACTCTCTATCTCTTGCGCACATGCTCTTCTCAATAATACATTTGATTAATGTGAAGAAGAACCATCTATAATCTCTCTTTGGTCGTGGATATCCGTCCCAAGAGGTATGTCAGATATGAAGGGTCACCAGAGTCATTACAGTGTCCTTTTGTAGCTCAATAGCGTCACTATCACTTCAATCTTCGCTTTCAACAGCTACTTTATCAACAAATTCTTATGCAGTATGGGGTTTTAGCATAGCACCAAGAGCATGGTGTGATAGAATCAACAAATTCTTATGCAGTATGGGGTTTTAGCATAGCAAAGCTGATTATTTACTTTATGTGAGGCATACAGAAGATGGTATGGTTGTTCTTGTCATCTATGTTGATGATGTCATTATTACAGGTACAGTTAAGAAGCAGATTGCTGAAGTCAAGCATGGGTTACATAAAGAGTTTGATATAAAGGACCTTGGTTTGTTGTGATACTTCTTGGGTATTGAGATTATTGATATACCTCACGGTATATGGCTAATACAAAGGCAATATGCATTGGAGATGTTGGAAAAATATGGCATGACAGAATGCAAACTAGTTGATACACATTTGGATTAAAATGTTAAGTTGATGGATGATGGACCTTATGTTGAGGATATCACTATGTTCAAAAAGATGGTTGGTAGTCTTATCTACTTGACCATTACAAGACCAGACTTGAGTCATGCTGTTGGATTGATAAGTCAGTTTATGCAGGAACCATGCAAATCACTGTTGGATATAATGAGAAGAGTTCTTAGGTATGTGAAGAAGACAGTTGATGTTGGAGCTCGGTAAGTTACTCATGAATATATGTGTGTATCACGTGGGTTCAAAATAAGGTATTTTTAAAATACCATTTTTATACATTTTTTTACATACTGAAGGGTGTAATATAAAGGAATTATTTACATATTGAATAGAAAAGGGTCATGTTTTAATTAGGAAAAATCCACAGATAATGATATTTATAAATAGGTATTGAACGCGTGTGATGTAGAGGATATACATATAGTAACTTCCTTGAGTGTTGGATTAAATTTCCCTTGGGCCTGCCCATGTACAGTGGCCACCCATATTCTTTATTCATATATATATGATAGTGCAATAAGGCTATGTGCACACTTTTGGACAACACCTACATTGTGTGTGCTCTTCTCTCCCGCATCTTCCTCTTCTCCTTCTCCATTGCCAATGCATCCCCTTCAAATGATATTAGAGCTTTGGATTAGAGCTTGATCGTGGAGCTTGGCCTAGCATTACATCAGCCCAGATTGAAGACCTAGAGCTTGGAGCTTCAATGCTAGCCATGGCTTCTTCCCTTCGAGGTAAGATTTCATCTCCCTCCTCTCCCCGGCCCTCATAGTATGTGTTCCTTGGCTTCATTGGGCACCTTGTATGCCCCCATTCGCCCCCTTATCCTCAGGATAACTAGCAAGCTCCACAGTAGCAGCTCATGTTTTTTTGCGCTTGTTTCAAAATCTGACTCAAATATCCCATTTTTTCTTATATATCGAGTATCTGGAACCTGATTTAGGCAAGATAAGAGTCTAACTTGGGATTTTGGCATGCTCCAAATGCAATGGCAATGTCAAATCTACCAAATTCTGATCACAAATTTTTTGCAACAGATTTGACTTAATTTACAACAAGAAAATCTCATGCTCTTAGCTTATATGGTGCTCCCGAGGCTTGGTATTTGATGCCCAGATGCTTTGGGGAAATTTTCCCGATGTTTTGATATGCTTTGGGACTTGGTTTGAGCTTCCATAGCTTGATTTATGCAGGGGTTTACTGATGTACATTGTTTGGGCAAGCAAGGTTTTATCAAGAATGGCTTATGCATAATACTCTTTGTTGACATTAGGGTATCCTATTGGATGTATTGATGCTTGGTCATCATGGTTTATGCCCGGATATGATATTTGAGAGATATTGAACCTTGATTTGGATACAAACACTTCGTTGTTAGTTGGGATTCATGCTACCTTGGTTGATAGGTTATTTTACCTCCAGTTTGGTTATGCCTATGGTCTATAGGTACTCTCGACTACTCTGGATGATATGTTGATGTATTTGGATGATGCCACTTTGATGTTTATGCTCCCAGATGCTTATTGAACAAAGAGTAGAGCTCAATTATTAGTGCATTGTCATTTTATTTGTAGTTGGCATTTCACTTGACAAGGTTTATGCCCCGTGCCACCCATTATGGGACTAATGTTTGATGTGGATGCTTTTGGGTTCAGCTGCAATATGGTAAATGTTTGGGATTGAATCGACTTGCATTTGAGAATTTTGTGGAGTAGTTTGCATTTGGTCGTCTTATCACTTATGCATCTTGGATGCTATTTGGCTCTTAATTTCCCAATTATGGATCTTGGATTTACTTGGATGCAGATATATATTTGAGCAGTGCTTGCTCCATTTTCTTGGCAGTTGGTTATTGAGCTTTCATTGCTCATTGATGCTTGGTTCTTTGCGGGTTACTCCTTGATTAGTGGACTTCTTGACAGTGCTTGGGTTTAGCAGCTATGGCTTTGCTACTTTTGTGTTGCCTAGCTTCTATTTTAGTTTGGTTTCTTTTGCCCATACAGGTCAGAGAGCAGTTGCTCTTGATGCTTACCCGGCTATGCACTTTGTCTACTATCATGTACTTTACAAAGCCACTTATTTGGATGTTGTTGTATAGATGTTTGGGCTTTTCCTGGAGCTTGACTCTTGCAGGATGCTTCACTATTTACTTGACTTGGATGTTCCTAAGTGGCATGATGTACTACAAAGCTATGCATATGCATATGGTTATGGGTTGATTTCATGGCTGAATACCATATTCTCTTATGAAAAATATCTTATGCTTTACCATATTGTAGTTTGTTATGTCATACACTTGGCTACGACTCTTCTTCATGTGGGAGATTTTGCATCCTTGGTTGATGCCTTTATGTCCTCCCGTCTGTTGAGGTTTCATGAGTTTTTGTAGCATGCTTCGACCACCAATGTACTTGTAGATGATTGTCTTTATAAGTAGGTTCCCTTTGTTGGGACACCCCTCAAATCCTTGAGCTCCGTGGATGCTATAGATAGCCCTATTCATGATGGCTTGGATTCCTTGTCATCTTCTTCAGGTTCTTTAGTTACAATTGTTATATGCTTCCATTGTGGAAATCTTGGGCATGTTGAAAGAAAATATTTTAGATGGATTAGAGAGCAATAGAGACAAAGACGGACTCAACATGAGCAGAGAGTTAGTGATGCAACAGGTGTTACCACTCTTTCTAGTGGTGAGATACATGCAGCTACTTGTGATGATGTAGTTGAGCATGTCCTCATGTCATCTAGTTTCCCTACAGCTTACTTGCTCAATGATCAGTCCTATGTATTTAATTAACTATTGGATTCTTTAGCCTCTTGTCATATTACCCCTCATAGTGCATGGTTCTCTTCTTATAGGGAGGTTGGAAAATGTATTGATTTGGATCTTGAGCAGACTTATGCTATTGTTGGTACAAGGGACATACACCTAGCTTTACTTGATGGGACTTCTCTTGTGCTCCATGATGTATTACATGTTCCTATGCTTAGTAAGAGCTTGATGTCTATCTGCCAATTGCATGATGCAAGTTACTTTGTTTCTCTTCAGGGATAGGTCATGGAAGATCTATCATGTTTGCTTGGTTTTGGCCAAAGATTCTAGAGCTGGTTCTCATTACCCAATGCATGTCTCTCATGTGGGAGATTCTATGGTTGCACTTATCCAGATACCACATGCATTGTTATGGCATTATTGCCTAGATCATATGCACCATAAAGAGATGGATATCTTGTCTCGTTCAGACTCATTGCTACCTCCTTTGTCACATGTAGATCTTGATGCTTGCCCTGATTGTTCTTATGGTCCTTACAAAGCCCCTTTGGCTCATGGTGATCATGAGAGGCATGATCCTCTAGATCTTGTCCATTGTGCAATTTATGGACCTATGCCTATCAAATCACTTGGTGAAGCTTTGCATTTTGTGGCCTTCGTGGATCATGCTACCCACCGTGTTTGGGATTTTCCCTTGGTACGGATTGAGGATGCTGCAGTTAAGCTTGACAGGTTTATGGATTATGTTGGTTGTAGGCCTAGGTTCTCGCAGATGGATTATGAGAGTCATGCTATCTCTCCTAGCTTTCAATCATATTGTCAATAGTCTGGCATTGATTTTCTATGCCCACCATATTATGGGATTGCTCATGGCATGTGCCTGACTCTTTAGGTAAAGGTTGCTTCTATGCTTACCACAGTTAGGTTATCTTATGGATTTTGGATTAAGGCCTTTATGATGGCATCTACTTGCTTAAGAGGATGTCGTGTCTGACTTTGGATGGTATTACACCACACGAGGCATGGAGTGGAATGAGACCCTCCTATGATTACTTGAGGATGTTTTTTTGCCAGACATTTTTATGTATGCCACATATGCCTATGTCACGCAGATGAATCCTCCTTGGTTATGGAGATGGTGACTTTTAGGCTTACAAATGACGAAGAAAATTCCGTATGGCAGCCTCTATACTATGCCAAATTCCAGTCTGCCACAAAGTGAATGAGGTAAGGGTACCACCTAGTCATGGAAGAGTGGACTAGGATGCTATGCAAGAGGGAGATGAGCTTATGAGGGACAAGAGAGGAAAACAGAGAGAGAGAGAGAGAGAAAACTACAAAAAATAGATGAATCAATAAAACTTAAGAGGGCACAAGAGATGGATAACCCTCAAGACATAACCAATATACACAATATGGATACCAATAGCATGGGCTTATTACATTGTAGAGCATGCATAAGCTATAGTAAGGGAATGAGCTGCATAAGCTCGTGAGAGAGAATGGGGAAGGATCAATAGGACTGAAGAAGGCCTCTTGGCTCTCTCTTGCAAATTACAAAGGAGAATGACTCTTTGTATAGACCTTGAGGGTGTTTAGGGAGGAGGTTAAGTTAGAATAGGAATTAACACCACCAAAGCTGCATTAAGGCGGTTCCACCAATGTGGAAGCTCCATCTAAATGTTTTGTTGACCAATTTTGTACTTAATCAAGTTCCATCATAGGTGAGTTGTCTCCGTTCTCCCCCCCATAGCTTGAGTCCAAGAGCTCTCCAAAGTAAGGTTGGAAGACCATATTCATGAATTGTTGAAAGTTTGATGGGGCATTTGTGAGACCAAAGGGCATGACCCGAAAGGCAAAACAGCCCCTTGGTGTGATGAAAGTGGTCTTCTTTTGATCCTCTTCTGCAATGTGAATCTAAAAGTAGCCAGAGTAGCCATCACACATTGTATACCGCTCATGTCCCGCTACTTCATTCAAGATTTCATCCTGAAATGGGAGAGGGAAGTGGTCCCTCTTTGTTGCAGCATTTAGCGGCTTGTAATCTATGCATACTCGCCACTTACCATTTTTCTTCAGCCTCACTTCTACTGGGGAGACCCATTGTGAATCTTCCACTAGGTATATGAATCCTGCATTCAAGAGTCTCTTCATCTTCGTCAATAGTGCATCATGTTGCATAACTCCCAGTCTTCTCAATCCTTGTACTACAGGTTTGCTTCCTTCTTTGAGTTGGATATGATGCTTCACTGCAGTGACACCTTTAATGTGAGTATAATCAGAAATAAACAATGATGCATGCTTCTTGAGAACATTCACATAACCCTCCCTTTCTTCAACCTTTATATCCTTGGATATCATCTTCTCTAGGCTAGCATCCCACACATCTTCTCCTTGGATTCTTGGGTTGTCTTCTGATGAGGTAGGTTCCTTTAAGGTGACACCGATAACTTCGAGAATGCTATCACTCTCTCCACTTGAACTCTCTTCCTCTTCTACCGATGAGGAATATCCACTTGACCTCCACTCATCGGCAGACGTTTCTAGTTAAAGGTTCTCTTGATGCCCACTCTTCAAGTTGTAAACCACCTTTTGATTGTGGCCACCCACCTTACGTGGCCTCAACTCCAGATCCCCTATTGCCTAATCTTGCCTAGCTCCGATGCCCATAAGTCAAGGTATCCGTAGGTTGAGGAGATATCCTTCTCCCTTTACTGGCATCACATAAACATCCACTGCTACAGTGATTCCAAAAATAAAAACTCTCAAATCTTTCACTATATCCACACATGTGACCGCATCATTATTGGACATCTTTGCCCTAAAGGTTGAGGACTCCATTACTTCTAAGCCTAATTGATGCATAAGCTTTTCTGTCATGACTCAAACCTCTGCTCCACTATCGATGTATGTTTTTCAAATCCATTGACCTTTGATTTGAGCCTCCACTAAAGGCACTATATCTTTGAGGCCATATGCCTTGATTGTGCTAACCATTTTACCTTGCCTTGCCCTTGTGCTTACCATTTTTTACCATTGTCTTCGTAGCTTTGGAAAGGCATGAAGTAGTTGTGACCAAGTAATTTTTGACCCTTGAGAGCTCACATCTGCTATCAGATCATAAGGTTGTGTTCGAGAACCCAAAGGGAAGTTGGAGATATCAATTTAAGACCTAGTTCGAGTCTTTTTCTTCTTCCCTTCATCTCTAGGTGCTCGTGATGTTCTTGCCTCATTGATTGCTTCCTTGCTTGCCTTAGTTTGGACACGTATCAACTTGATAGGCATGGTCTCTACTATATCTATCTTCATCTTACTTGTCGCTATTTCTTCTTAGAGCCTTCTATCCCTGACCACCTCCTCTATTTTTATAAAAAATTAACATTTGGTTGAATAGCAGGGGTTTCAGCTTGAACATAAGGTGGTTGTAAATTTGCAGGTCGTGACTGCTCTTGCTCTTGAGTCCTAGCATGAGGAGGGCTTACTTGTTGTCGAGGATCTCTGGTAGGGTAATCATATCTTCTAGGGTGAGGACAATTGTACATGCCATGCCATTTTCTCCATAGTTGTAACACAACATCTCTCTTACTTGTCACCACATTTGTGGTCGATTCCTACCATTCCCCTTGATAGGTATTTTTGCACCTTGCACAAGTATCACTCTCAAACCCTCTAGTTGATTAGTAAGATTGTTTATTTGTTGGATCATGTCTTCTTGACCTCTAACAAGGCCTGTTGCATTAGATACATTTGGGAGAACTTGAGAGGCCTCCATAGTTGTGATGTTGTTTCCCATAACTTCTTGGCTAGCTTGGGCTTGATAGATAATCTTTCAATTCTTTTCCCTAGTGATTCTCAAAGTGTCTTCAAAAGTGTTTGGAAATTTCACATTTACCTTCTCCTTGAGCAAGGGGTACAAACTTGAAATAAATCGATCATTTTGAAGGCAGTTTGGAGCTCTCTCACCAGGATTCAGTGGGTTTGACCACTGTCCCCAAAGCTTCAAAAATCCTTCCTCATAAGTCGCATAACCATAAGGATCACTTTGATGGAGGGCCAAAATCCGTTGCCATAACTCTTCAGCTAAGTTAGTTTGTTGAAATCTCTGCAACAAGGCTGCCTTCAATCCCTCCCATTCAGCTCTTGGGCCGAATTTAGAGTTTGGAACCACATTCTAGATTCTTCCTTGAGCACCAAAGGAAAAGGCCTCAACTTTAATGCTTCATCATCCCTCCCAGAGACAATGAAGACCATCTCAAGGTTGTCCAAAAAATCCACTACATTTTTCCCATTGCGCCCAAAGAAGCTTGGAAATTCCATGTTGCCTTAGTAGAGTACAAAGATGAACATGTCTAGAATTAAGTTGTATTTTATGAGGGGAAGGATAAATGGGTTCATAGATGCATTGATTTCAGTAAGATGTCTAGGCCCCAATATGCATCTAATAATGCCTTGGAATCTAACCTTTGTATTGGCTACAATATGTATAGTTTGCATAGCAAGAGGTTGGATTGGTCCATACAACTCGTGTGATTCATGAGAAACTATTATAATAAAATAAAGACATGTACATTGAAGGATGCATTGTATTCTAGCATTGGGAAGATTATAGATTCTGTTGATGCAAGAATCTCCCTTAATCTTTCAGCCCCAAAGTATATGACAAGACGCTGCTGGAAGAAAATCTTCCTACTGATGCATACATTAACTCGGATGTTTTGTACAGAGTGGAAGGTGTAGAAATTTGGGCCATTATTATTATTCATAAGTGGACACTACTTAAGGGAGTAGAGGGAATGCATTTTCTTGAATTATAAATGATTTTTTCTAGAGAGTTTCTTTCTGGAACCCACCAACTTTGCTATACAGAGAATTTGCTCACCAGTTATTGTTCTTGCCTTAGTGTGTCCATTCTCAATGACATATATTTCATAAGGTGTGATGGCCACCTTTTCAACCACACCCAACCTTCGAGAGCTAGCAACAGTTGAAGGTAGTCTCCCTACTTTGCACCTCTACAAAACTTCACACTGTTCATGCATAGTTGTCCTCCTTTGATGTGGATTAGGCTAGAGAGAGAGAGGGATTTGATGATTTGGAGACGAGGACCTCTAGAAAGGGCCACAAATTTGTTTGCAAAACACTCACCACAATTATGAGAACCTAGCAATTGATGGCAACATGATTTTTTCCATTGTGAGCGAACGAAATTTTTAAGGTGAATACCTTTTACCCGCATACATGCCATCATCCGATAGACATAGTTCCTTTCTTGGGCTTCCTTGAGAGACCATTGTGGGAGTCGTGGACTTCGACTAGCTTCAAAAAGAGTTGGTGAAGGCGTTGGAGAAGAGCCACTTGGAGCACTTGTTGTAGAGAATGCATCACTATGTGTTGTATCATCCCGCATAAAGATGGTAGAGAATTGTGGATGAGAATGTCCTCAGTGGGAGCACCAATTTATGATGAAGGAAATTTGGTATGGCAATCTCTATACTATGCTAAACTCCCTTCTGCCACAAAGTGAATGAGGTAAGGGCACCACCTAGTCATGGAAGAGTGGACTAGGACGCTATGAAAGAGGGAGAGAATCTTGTGAGAGAGAAGAGAGGAAAACTGAGAGAGAGAGAGAGAGAGAGAGAGAGAGAGAGAGAGAGAACTACAAAAAATAGATGAATCAATAAAACTTAAGAGGGCACAAGAGATGGAGAACCCTCAAGAAATAACCAATATACACAATATAGACACCAATAGCATAGGCTTATTACATTGTAAAGCATTCATAAGCTATAGTAAGGGAACGAACTACATAAGCTCATGAGAGAGAATGGGAAAGGCTCAATAGGATTGAGGAAGGCCTCTTGGCTCTCTCTTGCAAATTACAAAGGAGAATGCCTCTTTATATAGGCCTTGAGGGTGTTTAGGGAGGAGGTTAAGATAGAATAGGAATTAACACCACCAAAGCTGCATTAAGGCGGTTCCACCAATGTGGAAGCTCCATCTAGATGTTTTGTTGACCAATTTTATTTTTAGTCATGTTCCATCATAGGTGAGTTATCTCCATTCTCCCCCCACAGCTTAAGTCCAAGAGCTCTCCTATAAAAAAATATAGAGAATCTTCATAAAATAGGATCATATCTAGCAATAATGGAGAGAGAGTAGTGAGAATTCATACATTACTACTACAATTAAGGATGATTTGAGGGTGATTTAGGAGGGGAATTCTAATGGTTTATTAGCTTGAGAGAGAGGAGAAGAGAGGAGAAAGGGTTGGGAGTCTAATGAATGATGTTTTATGGAAGTGTTAAGTGTGGGAAAGAAAGTGTGGGTGTGTATAAAATTGGGAGGTGGTCTCCATCGCAGTTTGAAAAAGTTGGCACCCACCATTTTGGCCATATCTCCCGACTTGTAGCTCCAAAAATGTATAAAAAAATACCAGCCAAAACTTCAGCTCACACGCTACAACGTTCATGTTGAATTTTTTTTTTGGATCGGAGTGAAAGTATTTTAAAAAAATCTTACAAAACCATGTGCCTAATTTTTCTTCCACTAATGCTTCCAAGAAGGGTCCCATTTGTTTGAATTATCATAAGGCTCCAAAGCCATGACATTATGAGCCTCACATGCCCTTTGGATGGCTCAAAATCCATTTCATGTCCTTTATTTTACACATTTTACCTTCACCTTCTGCCATTGATCTTTACTCTTCACCCTCCCTTGGTAAACCGGTCCATGAAATATTTCCATCCAGTGATTTCTTGGATTTCCCAAGAGGTTGTTTCCTCCCTCTTCTTTATTTCAAACCTCCAAATGTACAAAAAATCAACAAAATATTAGACAATTATTTTTTTGTGATTTTTTCGGATCAAAAGTTATGGGATTTGGATGCCCAATAGGTTATACGTAGCCATCATGATATCTTATATGAGACGCAAACATCTCTCAAGTCTCTTGATGCGCATTTAGTGCACTTTATGGTTGATGCTATAGCCGTATATCAGTCTTCCACTTTGCTGAGGCGGCATACTATCTTAAGACAGCATCTAACATGTGTCCGTTATGTTGGCCCTTCTTCTATGATTGACTTTGGAGAGTCTATGTGGTCTCAATTGTCTCCTATGCGCCACGTTGATACTATGCACTACTTTGATGCTTATGCATTACAGCCTTGCACTCATGAGTTGTGCTTGCTTAATGAGAAGCATTCTTGGATTTCTCCGCTGTATGGAGTCGCGGGATCTCTTATCTCCTCGATGTCATAGACTCAAGGATGCTTGATTCTTCTTTCATAGAGATTCTCGCTAATTGCACAGCTCGCGTTCCTTTTGGGCGTTGCATGAGATGTCATGATTCCTCACCTTGTCTCTTTTCCTTTTTCCTTTTTTCTTTTTTACTCCCTATCCCATTGGCCTTTTAGTTTGAGGTTGTTGGGGTAAAAGTCCCTTGGGCTTGCCCGTGTATAGTGATTGCCCAAATTCTTTTTTCATATATATATGAGAGTATAATAAGGATGTTTGCACACTTTTGGACAGCACCTACATTGTGTGTGCTCTTCTCTCCTACATCTTCCTCTTCGCCTTCTCCACTGCCATTGCATCCCCTTCAGTTGGCTATGACTTGTTTTATGAAAAAGGAATCAAACCTACATTGTTTGGATACTCATGTGTAGACTGGGCAAGTAGCTCTATGGATAGAAGATCTACTACTGACTATGCATTCTCATTTGGTTCACATCCATGGTAAGTTGGAACAATAAAAAGCAACCTACAATTGCTCTATTAAGCATTGAAGCAGAATATAGAGGCATTGCATTGGCAGCATGTGAGCAGACATGGCTTATATTGATCTTGTATGACATGGGGATAGAGATTGATGGTGGAGTCATTATGTATTGTGACAATGTTAGCAGCATTATGTTGGCAAAGAACCCAGTCTACCATGCAAGGACAAAACACATAGAAGTGTATTATTACTTCATTAGAGAAAAAGTCATTGATGGAGAGATTAACTTGGTCCATGTGAAAACAAATGACCAAGTTGCTGATATCTTTACCAAAGCATTAGGTAAAGATAAGTTTGAGTACTTTAGGAGTGCACTTGGAGTCTTATATGTGCAAGCTCATTCTGAGCTTGAGAGGGAGTGTTGATAAATGTGACATATCCTAAATCATATCCTATGGTTGTATGTATCTAAATTAGAAGCATATGTAAAGTATCCTTAAGTTGAGGGTTCCTATCACTTTGAGGATACCACTTGTAGAAAATTGAGAGAATGGAAGAATGAAGAAAAAGAAGAATATGAACATGGAAAATGGTTGAGCCTCCATATCCCATGCCGTCCACAATCCATTGCGTATCTCTCCTCTTCTCTTCTCATCACCACCGTCCGCCTTCTCACAAATATACAAGAGTCCCAAAGAGGCCGAGGCCAATTGGAAAATTTTCTTTTGTATTTGACTGGCGGTTGACTATTTCCTAGTCTCCTTGCTATTGTCACTTGTGGGTCTTTTTGTTTCTTGGCATTGAGTGGACGAAGGATTTTTGTGTATCAGACCTTGCAAGTGATCACACATAGTCAAGTTTTTTCTTCATCTCTTTCCCTTCTTCACATGCACATCAATACGCAAGTAATTGTAAATAAAAATCACCCAACCATTGCATCCAAAAAATTTACAGAATGCACTTTTCCAAATTTGTAAAAAAAATGAACCTGGTCATTAATTATAAAAGGAACCCCCGTCGTTGCATGCACATTTTAGCACAATAACTCACCTGATTTCTAAAATCCATCCATAGTGCATGCACACACACTATTCAAACACAATCAATATTTTTAATTAAAAATGAACCTGAGAGCGAAGTTTTGAGCTCGAGATGTGCCTAAAATTTGCCAAAAAATCGAGAATTTAGGGAAAAAATATTCAACATCGAAGGCAGTGGCTCCAGCTAGGACGATTTTAAGCACCAAGTGAAATACGACTCTTTAAAGGTGCCCGAGCGACACTTGTTGATTTTTGATAATTTTTCACACTACCATGCGGGTTGTTAGGAGTTTCCAGCCAATGCAAGATGTCAAGCCGGACACCCAGGATTTTTCAGAGCTCGATTTGGAGCCCGGACGGGGAAATGGCCAAAGAAACGGTTAAGATGCGAAGGGGTGGACAAAATTTGGGCAAAATGGGCTAGTGACCTTTGGGAGCCCAAATTTTAAATGTCACATGAAAGTGTGGAAGCAAGAGATGCATCAAATCGTGGCATGGAGGAGGCGCCATCAGGCACCAAAAAATGCGCTCAATGTGTGGATGATCCATCATGCTGCCTGCAAACAAACCCCCCAAGTGATCATGGGGCTTGATTCCCCTCTACCTGCTGCTGATCATATCGCCGCCTCTCGCTTGCGCAATGATGGCCTGGATGAAGATTTCTGATTTTAGTCTTTGTCTCTCCTCCCTCTCTCTCCCTTAAGGGGCTGTTCTTGTGTGGAAGAAGAAAATAAAGAATGGTGGAGGAAAGCTTGTCCAGATGAGACCAGATTGCTTCTGGATGGCTGGATGGATGACGACATGAAGAGTGCTGTTCTTGAAGATGTTGAGCATTAAAGGCATGCTGGAAATTAGTCTCGTAATTAAGACAAAAAAACCGAAACCTGAAAATAAGCGGTAATGTTATTTTTATAAAGAAAAATGATCTTTTTATGCTATTTGCTTTATGAAACCTTGTTCATATGGGATGAAAGTTCTTTATGATATCGTTTGCCATAAGTTTTAATTGTTTGGAACCTCAAAATGAGAAAATATAAGGCTGCATGACCGGAATTAATATTAAAATACTCGCAAAACACACGTTTTAAGGGTAAAATTGGGGGTTTTGCTATATAAATGAGAAATATGATATGTCACACTAACTAAATTTGAGTTTTTGCTGTCAATGAACCTAAGCGCCACAGGCCACAATCAAATTTCATTTTCAGTCATTATTTATTAAGGAAAAATATGAAAAAAGCCCAAAAATGGAAAAAATGGATTTAAAATTAGGGAAAAATAGAAAATGAGCTGAGAAAAATTAGGAAAAATTATATCTATGTTTGTGCAATGTATAACAATGGCAAAGCAAAAGGTTGGCCTCGATTTGTTCCCGTTTCTATGTTTTGTATGTATTTATCGTTCTTTTAAAAGGGAGAAATGCATAGAAACCCTATCTAACCAATCAATGATACGAAATGCTAAGAGTTGGATGAAGAGGGGCTAAAACACTGAAGGAGAAAGAAAATATTTGATTTATGCATTGCACTTGGCATATAGGAAATGGTTTAAATAAAGAGGATGGTAGCATGAGCATATGGCTCGGTGCCTCCTTTCAACGTAGCACGTGCTAGTAAAATTCATGGAAAGAATGCTTTATGCACCATTCACGATGCTGCTTTTTCTTTTGTCTGAGCACATAGCCATACACAATTTGCATTAAGCATTATAATTAAAAGGTATTAAAAAAAACCTCCTGGATGCATGGCACCTGTTTTCCATAGGTTGTGACCAACGATGAGCGTGAGAGGATGTCCTAAGCTGTAGGTTAGCTGTTGGGTCCTAAGGGGAAAGTGTAGTGAGGAATGGTACATCTTGGAACATAAAATATTGGTACCTTGAGAGGGGTTTGTGCTCGTTTGTGTTATATGTTTAGCAGCGCATCAAAGGGCCAATCCCTGCGATGTAGGAGAGCTGCAGTGGGGCTCCAACTATTAGTTGGTGGAGTGCGTCCTATCTGTGTGTGATGAGGTGTTATGCCTATGTACTTTGGGTTCTCCCTTTGAGGAGTTTTAGGAAAACATTGGACTATAAACTATAAACGCAAAGATTAGGCTTTAGGAAAGTTTGTCCTTTAGCATTAGATTGACGCTCCTGGTCGGCGAGGTCATGAGGGTGTTTGTGTGTCATGAGCATGAGGTCTGGCTAGTGCCATAGCCAGTGCCAGCCCATTTCAGGTCCCATCAGTGGTGCGTCTGCCGAGAGCCGCCTATAAGTGGTGGTTTTCAGATCTAGGGTTTCTAGGAACCAAAAGAAAGTTGGTTTATGTCCTCTGACAAAGACCGTCAAGCTGAAATACAGAAAGTAGAACGTGCTAAAAGGGCTAGACGGCAGTTAGAGATCGTAAGTCATTATTCTCCTCAAAGGAGTAGCCCGGTATATATAAGAGGCAGTGGTCTTAGTAACCCAATTGCTCCACATAGTCCGTTAGGTATAGGAGGAAGCGTAAGTTTTTCCTCTTTTCCACCAAGTCTACCCACTTCAAGTGGGGGGGTGAATTCACCCGTTCAAGCTCCTTTTGCTAATCCAATTGTCGCCATGGCACAACCCATTGCAATTCATGCAGGGACACCAAATTTACTAGCCTTAGAGGTTCCCTTGCCCATTTTTAATGGGTTAGCGGAAGAGGATGCGGAATTTCACATTTGTGAATTTCAAAGATTGATGTTCAATTATCGCATCCAAGATGAGGGACATCTCATGATGTTCTTTAATATGAAGTTAAAAGGAAGGGTTGCGGTATGGTATCACAACATAGAGTCTAGGACCATAACCACAATTGATCAATTTTATGTCGCTTTCCGAGGAGAATATGCCCCTGAAAGAGATTGCCAATATTGGTTGCGCGTCTTGAATGTAACATGCCAAGACCCTCATGAGAATGTGAAAGCTTATGCCAAGAAGCTGAAGGAAGTGTTTCGTAAGTTACAAACTTACATTCCCATTCCGTCGGCTGCCCAATAGCAATACTTTTTGCATGGGTTGGATTTTAATATCTAAGTACAATTGAGCAGTGTGGCCTTGGCAGATATAGACACCACTATTACGCGGGCAGAGGGAGTAGAAGCACGATTACAAACAGCCTACTCCTCTCGAATGAATGGCAATCTACCATTGACAAATGGAAGTCAAGGGATGCCTATGACTAACCCTAATGGGAGAGGGAGCGTGGTTCAGAATGTACCTTTGCTGCCAGCTCCTCCTAGTGTGACTATGCCTATGGCAAGTGAGTTGGCTCCACCAAATGTTGGAGGCCAAGTTTGGAATTCTAATGTTGTTCTTGTGGGTCAATAGCCAATGCCAAATCAGATTGTTAGGCCAATGAAACAATGGGTCGATGATCGAGGCTATGAGTCGAGTGCATCTAATGTCCTTGGTAAAGTTAAGGATATAATGAAGCATTATACCGATATGATTTCCAAACAATATCGACAAATAGCTGTCAACATTAATTTCTTGAAGAAGCAACAAAATCTAATAGGGATTTGATGCCATAAAGAGGGTGGACACTCAAGATTCAGTTGTAAGTGGTGTGGTGGGTAGTACTTCCCCAGAAACTGTCCAAATGTGAAATGTGACATTTGTGGGAAGTCAGGCCATTTAGCTACTACCTGTTGGAGTAAGATAAGTTCTCTCCAACAAGGGAGTAAACAGCCGGGCCCAGTGAATCATAGAGCGCAAGGAAATAACTTGCAACAGAACGATGCACCAAGACAAATATTGCAGAGGGAAAAGACCACTGTAGAAGAGTTGCCACAAGGCAACGGAGTCAACCTTATTGAGACTATACGAGTTAATGATGCTGAAACCTCTAACTTAAGAGCTGTGACAAGAGGCCAAAAGGCTAAAGAGATTGACAAAGATAATGCAAAGCCGGTTGAGGGAAACCCTAAATAAGGGGATAAGGGGACGCAAGTCTAGAGTCCTAGCATGGAAGGTGGACCTCTAAGGCCCGTTGACAAGAAAGTCGATCCTAAGAAGGATGAGGAAGTGCCAAGAAAGAAGCACCAAAACCAGTCCAAAGACCAAAAGAGAGGATGGTGTGGCGAGAAAAGAGAGCTTTGGCTACTTATCATGACTTTGATTTAGCAAGTTCTCTTTGCGAAGTTAAACCAGATGTGAACCTCTTGCAATTGATAAAATTATCTCCAGGAGTACGCAAGGAATTTAAGAAGATCCTGCGTATAGGGTATATTGTAGAACCTTTGGGCATAGCACGAGTAGGGGAAGATTGGTTTGACCATGCTAAATTGTCCTAGGGTTCCAGCTTATGTGGATGGAATATTAGTGGGATATGCCATTGTAGACATGGATCCTCCGTCAATATCATGAGTTCAGAAGAGCTTAAAGCTAGTTGATGGGGCAGTTAATTCCTTATTTGGAGCACCCATATTTGGAGCAGAGATACCATCAGGGGAAACTCATTTGGTGGAGCAAAGGATACAAAGTGATTGATCAAGAAGACGAAACCTTTGTGTGGGAGATCAAAGTCTTTTGCCATCACTGCTTATGACTGTTGACGAGTATCCCTGTTGCGTTCAATGAAGAAGGTGGGATGGAGCCCTCAGTTCACCCTCTAAACATGCTAAATTTTGATTATCATAATTACGAGTAGAGGAGTTCGTGATGGCAGCTGTGTAAACCCATTGTGGACGTACACATTATATTTTGACGAAGTGTCCAGGGGCCCCAATAAAAAAGGGAGTGTTGGAGTAGTAATCCGAGATCCTAGACGTAGAGTTACGATGAAGTTAGCTGCTTATCTCGGGGTAGGATTCACTAACAATATGGTGGAGTATAAATTCTTGATTATGGGACTGCATATTGCCAAACAAGGTGGTATTCGTCGGTTGTTAGTAAAAGGGGATTTTCAATTGATCCTGAATCAGCTAGATGGGACATATACGGTGCAGAATCCCATTCTTTGTATGTATCATCGAACTACTATGACCCTACTTGAGGAGTTTGAGAGAGTGTCTTTTCAACTGATTCCACGTTATTGGAATCAATTTGCGGATTCACTGGCAAATCTTGCTTATGAAGAAGACATTTTCTTTAACTATGGTCCTAGTGTGGATGTTGTTATCAATAATGAAACAGGACCCGGTCTCTTGTGGGGAATGTTATCAGAGCATGCAATATATGGCAGACGATGGTTAATATGGGTGATGCAAAGAGTAGTCAAGACCAATCTACCGTTATTATCCTGGACCCATAGGTTGATTAGACAACATGTTATGCGTATGACTCTTGCTATATATGCAATAGGGATGGGTCATAACCTTATGCATTTAGTTTAGGGATATGAGCCCTACCTTTTTCTCCTTGGAAAAGAGCCTATTATTGTATATCTGTACTATTTTAGGGAGGGATGTGTAGGTGCTATTCTGTTTGATCTCGTTAGGCCAAGAGGGCCCATTTTGCGAGGTTTTACTATTTTATTTCATTAGGCCAAGAGGGCTAATCAGTTTTTGTAGTAAAATGCTTTATTTCATTAGGCCAAGAGGGCCAGTTGTTTGTTTAGTACAGGTGCGGTTAATGGTTTCTTATTTTAGTTCTGTGCTAGACAGGTTCGAAAGAAGAGCTTGGAAGGAGCCTTTGTTGCGTGGGAGCTTCTCGTGGCTCTATCCAGGTCATATCTTTCCTTTATGAGTACTGTGGTTTTTTTGCTATATATGTCTGTGTACTTGTAAGGGGTTTTTCCTTTCTTGTTGGGGACTGGCAACCAAGGCATGAAGTCCCAGCTTTAGGTTCAGTATGTTTGAGGGAGATCTGAGTAGTCATTGCCTCCTGTGAAGACATTGTCAGACATTAAAAGACATGTTTTAGAAGGTAGTCCTAGTGACCCTGTTCTGCTAGCCTGTTAGGCAGCCATTCTAGGAGTTCTTGTTAGTTGTGAGGCAGTTAGAGAAGCCTGCCAAAGGAAAAATAATGATGATAGAAGGAAAGAAACCTTGAATATCCCAAAAGACAATAAATATATACAGAGGTATGTAAAAAGGGGTTCTAAACCCTATCAAAGTAGAAAAGAAAGGAAATTTTATGAGCAGTTGATCATCCCCCAGTGGAGACCTGGTAGGTTCCTGGGACGAGTCACACCCGGGGCCGATGCCTTGTCTTCCTAGGGGTGGCATCTTGCTGGAAAAGAAGAAATTAAGAAAGGTTGGAGCGAAAATAAAAGTGAGCACCAGAAAAGGATTAAGTGTCGCCTTGCGAGGGCTTGGTAGGTTCTTGGGTCCCGAGATAGGACGTGAGGCCGATGCCCTGTTCTCCTTGGGTCACTATGCTCAGCTCCCTCCTTTTTACATGCCCGAGTATGAAGCATAAAACCCTAAAAGAGAAAATGTACTAAAAGAAAATACTTCTTGATCAGGCTATAGGAGTCCTCGCCTAGTAGGAGCTCCTGGTTGTGTTGTCCTTTATTAGGTAGGTAGTTCAGACCACCACTTAGGGCAACCTCTTTGATAGTTCTTTTTAGTTTGGCCGTGTTGGAGCAGTCGGTTAGTGACTAGCTTCGGACCTTCTATCAGATTATGCTAGACCTACTCCTTCTGGATGTCATGCTTTGGTTCTGTCAGGGGGTAGGGTGAGCATTGTGCTATGTTTTAGTGTGTATTTATTTAGTATCAGCTTGATGCTTCCTTTGGTTGTTTTGTGCAAATTTATTGTGGGATTCAACGGGCTGAGTCGCCCTATCCCGTGGTCGCCAATGAGAGCCGAGTTTTGAGCTCGAGATGTGCCTAAAATTTGCCAAAAAATACAGAATTTAGGGGAAAAATATTCAACATCGAAGGCGGTGGCTCCAGCTAGGACGATTTTAAGCACTAAGTGATATACGACTCTTTAAAGGCACCAGAGCGACACTTGTTGATTTTTGATAATTTTTCAGACTGCCGTGCAGGTTGTCAGGAGTTGCTTGCCAATGCGAGATGTCAAGTCGGACGCCCAAGATTTTTCAGAGCTCGATTTGGAGCCTGGATGGGGAAATGACCAAGGAAACGGTCAAGATGCGAAGGGGTGGACAAAATTTGGGCAAAATGGGCTAGTGACCTTTGGGAGCCCAAATTTTAAATGTCACATGAAAGTGTGGAAGCAAGAGATGCATCAAATCGTGGCATGGAGGAGGTGCCATCAAGCGCCGAAAAATGTGCTCAATGTGTGGATGATCCATCATGCTGCCTGCAAACAACTCCCCCAAGTGATCATGGGGCTTGATTCCCCTCTGCCTGCTGCTGATCATATTGCCGCCTCTCGCTCGCGCAATGATGGCCTGGATGAAGATTTCTGATTTTAGTCTTTCTCTCTCCTCTCTCTCTCTCCCTTAAGGGGCTGTTCTTGTGTGGAAGAAGACAATGAAGAATGGTGGAGGAAAGCTTGTTCGGATGAGACCGGATTGCTTCCAGATGGATGACGACATGAAGAGTGCTATTCTTGAAGATGCTGAGCATTAAAGGCATGCTGGAAATCAGTCCCGTAATCAAGACAAAAAAATCGAAACTTGAAAATAAGCGGTAATGCTATTTTTTAAAAGAAAAATGATCTTTTTATGATATTTGCTTTATGAAACCTTGTTCATATGGGATGAAAGTTCATTATGATATCGTTTTCCATGTATTTCAACTGTTTGGAACCTGAAAATGAGAAAATATAAGGCTACATGGCCAGAATTAATGTTAAAATACACGCAAAACACGTGTTTTAAGGGTAAAATTGGGGGTTTTGCTATATAAATGAGAAATATAATATGTCACACCAACTAAATCTCAGTTTTTGCTGTCAATGAACCTAAGGGCCATAGCCCACAATCAAATTTCATTTTCAGTCATTATTTATTAAAGAAAAATAGGGAAAAATGCCCAAAAATGAAAAAAATTGGTTTAAAATTAGGAAAAAATAGAAAACGGACTGAGAAAAATTAGGAAAAATTATATCTATGTTTGTGCAATGTATAACGATGGAAAAGCACGAGGTTGGCCTCTGTTTGTCCCCGTTTCTATGTTTTGTGTGTATTTATCATTCTTTTAAAAGGGAGAAATGCATAGAAACCCTATCTAACCGATCAATGATACAAAATGCTAAGAGTTAGATGAAGAGGCGCTGAAACGCTGAAGGATAAAGAAAATATTTGATTTATGCATTACACTTGTCATATAGAAAATGGTTTAAATAAAGAGGATGGTAGCATGAGCATATGGCTCGGTGCCTCCTTTCAACACAGCACGCACTAGTAAAATTCATGGAAAGAATGCTTTATGCACCATTCACAATGCTGATTTTTCTTTTGTTTGAGCACATATCCATACACGATTTGCATTAAGCATAATAATTAAAATGTATTAAAAAAAACCTCCTAGATGCATGGCACATGTTTTCCTTAGGGTGTGACCAACGATGAGCGTGAGAGGATGTCCTAAGCTGTAGGTTAGCCATTGGGTCTTAAGGGAAAAGTGTAGTGAGGAATGGTACATCCTGGAACGTAAAATATTGGTACCTTGAGAGGAGTTTGTGCTCGTTTGTATTATATGTTTAGCAGTGCATCAAAGGGCCAATCCCTGCGATGTAGGAGAGCTGCAGTGGGGCTTCGACTATTAGTCGGTGGAGTGCCTCCTATGTGTGTGTGACGAGGCATTATGCCTATGTACTTTGGGTTCTCCCTTTGAGGAGTTTTAGGGAAACGTTGGACTATAAACGCATAGATTAGGCTTTAGGGAACTTTGTCCTTTAGCATTAGGTTGACGCTCCTGGTCCGCGAGGCCATGAGGGTGTTTGTGTGTCATGAGCATGAGGTTTGGCTAGTGTCATAGCCAATGCCAGCCCATTTCAGGTCCCATCAGAACCTCCCCAAAGTCACGCATGCATGTGCTTTACGCCAAAGATCATGTAATATCTAAAAATGAATTGCATTAGTAGAGACCCTCGTCTAGTCCAATAAAAATGAGTGGGAATGGACTACGGAAATAACTCACTTTGAATTAATGGATTAATTTAATAATCAACCAATCATAATTGATCATCTAACCAATGAATTCGATAGCGATCACCTGCTCACTTCACTGCACTTTCAATATATGCCAATGTTTACAGGGATTGGGAATTCTTAATCAAAGATGTCGGTCGTATTGGTTTGAGTTTATTTTGATGATCCAAGTCTATGATTCTATTTTGAAGTCTAGTCAATGTCTGGGATACATTGTGCTTGAATTTTTGTTCTTTTGGAGTGCTTGATTACAAGGTTTTTGTGTGCCTAATGTTTGCATAGCTTTTGGTTGCATGAGTGCATAGGTCATGTCGAATTTTTTCGGTAGGATGAGGATTTCTTGGGGACGTCTAGTCTGGGTCTTGTCTGTTCTTCTATTCTTTGTCCTAATATTTTTCTTAGTGGTGGTCTATTTGGGGTTTTGCAGGAAATTTTCAAATTTTGGTTGTGTGGGTGGATATGTTGTGTAGTCTGAATGGCATCTTTCTCCACTTCCCTAATTGTGATCTAGCATGTGCCATTGCCCGAGCATGACTATTTCCTTCTCTTGGAAGTGGATTGTATTTGCCATATTGGTCTCTGTTCATTTGTCACGCTTAAGTTTCCACTAGTGGATAACAAGCTTTGCTACTCTTTTTTGGCGTCATACAAAAAACAGTATGGTTTGTTGAAAGACGCTTCTACCTCTCCCCTGCCAATATCAATGAAGCATTATGTCTGCCCCTTTCTGCTTCCTTTGTACCTCGTGGAATTCAATTATTGACCATTGAGGAGATCCTTTCACTTCTTTAGAAGGAGACATCTACCCCTTTGGTGTCCAACACAATTATTACTAGTTTTAGGATTTATTTTGCTCATATCTCCTCTCCAATGTGGAAGCAACTATGCCAATTCCTACAATACATATTCATGTCTGGAAAGCCTGCTTCCAAATGTCTTTCCAAGGATATTTTTATCGCATCACTCCAGATCCTTGAGAGAGCCAAGCTTAATTGGATTGCATTCATGTTGGAAAAGATGGATCAACATTTTTGGAGAGTAAAAAAAGGTCAAGGTAGTAACATCTCTTATGGTTTCTTCCTTCAAAATATTATAACCTCCTCCTGGTGGTATGCCAGGCTGATCCTGCTCCTCTTTCGAAGTAGCCTCCACCTTCTGTTCCTTCTCCTCCTCCATTATAGCAAAATTCAGACATGGAGAATGAGCTCCCTCCTAGGTTCTTTTGAACTAAATGTAAATGTAACATAGGGTTGTCTAGTCCCTCTTCAGCTTCAGTTGCAAATCCTGCTGTGCAAGATACTACAACCCCTCCTATTTCTAGCAATTCCCTCCCATCATTCTTGTCTTGTCCTAACTTATTTCCTGCTCAAAGAGATGGAAAACTAGATCAATAGAGTCCCTCTATTTTACACACAATGCTGGCAGGATCTTTGTTTTCCTAGTTGATTTCTAGTGTCCAGTCTACATTGGAGACTTCCCTTAGTTAACTTCTTTAGTCTATCTACATAGGGATTTATAATTCATTGCAAGACAAAGCTAGCTCCCTGACTAATTAGTTAAGCAAAGATTTGGGAGACTTGGCATCTGAAAAATCTACTCTCACTAATATTCATAAACAAATGGCTGATGCTACTGCTTTGGTGGATTCCCAGCAAGCTCAAATCAAAGGGTCAGGAACTAAAGTAGCTACTTTGGAAGCTAAAAATGGGGCTTTAACTCATGGAAAGGATGAAGCTATTGGGGTCATAGTAGGGTCCGCTCGTAAGTTGGGTACTTGGGAGGGTGAATTGCAACATTCCCAAGGCAGTGTTGAATTAAAAAAAGAGCTCATTGAAGAGCTTCACCAGTAAATTGCTATTCTCTCTATTCCTCCTCCAACTCCTATAGTTTCTTCTGTATTATCTTCTATAGAGGAGCTTGATCAATTGTAGCAAAAGGCTAATTTGTGTGATGGGTTTTCTACTAAGCTAGAATGCCTTCAACACAATGAATGAACTGTGTGTAAGATGACTTTTCTCGCTATGCTAAATTGGTGTCACCTCCCCCCTCTTTCTAGATTAAGTACAATCAACAAAGATTTGCCTTATATATTTCCTTAAAGCAATGTAGATTTAGAACCTGTTGAGAATGGGTGTTCAACTCTATGGACTGCAGATTTGCTGAGAGCTATCTGTGATAGATTTGTGGATGAGTTAGCTGCACATGAAACCCAGTTATTATCTTTTATGTATCTCACATGACATCTACAAATTCGTGACAAGGAGGATTTGAATGTTTATGTGCGGGATGTCATTTTGCAAGCAATCATGTATGTTCATTCAGTGGACCTTTATTAATGGAAAGCTTAACAACTTATCATCATGATAGATGATTTTTGACATCAAGAAGTGCTTAAAAATAGCCAAAAATCCAAATTTCAGGGAAAAAATAGACTTTGTCGACAACGGTAGCTATAATCAGTATGATTTTAAGTAGCAAAGCCCCAAAAGTGCTTTAAAGACCCATCGAGTGACAGTTGGGGAATTTTCATTATTTCTCAGCATTTCAGATGAAATTTTGGGAGATGCCCAGTAGTGGGGGACTTTGAGATGGATGCACAAGATTTTTCAGACCTTGATTTGGACACCGGATTGCCAACGATCGGGCAATTGGCCAAACTTGGTGAGAAGGGGCCCAAAGGAGAAGTGAAAGGGGGTGATCCTTGGGGTCACCCCCCAAAAATTGGATTTCATGGGGGGGGGAGGGGGTGTTTTTTCAGTGCATGAAAAAAATGGAGGCCATGGTGGCAGCAAACGGCGCAAAAAATGGAGGGGAGGCATAAGCCATCCCCCATCTCAATATACCTATACCAATTGAGTAGATCAACATGATGCTAGTTCTCCACGCTCCGTATCACCACCCTTGCCTTCGGAATTGGCTGCCTCGATGGCCTAATCAGAAACCAATCTTTCTCTCTCCTCCCTTTCTCTCCCCTTAAGGGGCAGTTCATGCACATGAAGAAGAATGAAGACTGGTTGAAGGATACTTGCCCGGCATGAGTCAGATTCCTCCAAGATCAAGAGAAGGCTGAGGGGAGATGTTCAACATTGAAGATTTGCTGCTGGTCGGTCCATTGGCAAGGTCCATTGGCAACCCGAAAAATTTATGTACAAAACCCGTGACATGCAAATAAGCGGTACGTCTCATTTGTAGAAAGAAAATTTGCTTCTTGTTGATGTTTGATGGTTGAAATGGAATTCGTATGAAACAAAAATTTGTTTGGATTTTTTTTTGATTATGATTGAGGCCTATGCATAATAAAAATGCAAATCCATAATAATAAATAGTCACAATAACTAAATTATAGCCCAAAAAGTACATTTTTAGTGTAAAAATGAGGGTTTTATTGGTTTCAGGTGGGGAATAGAGATGCAAATGGGATAAACTTCTAAGACAAAACATCTTTTAGCTGTTATAATCAGTCACTAATCACAAATTAAAAAATCTATTTTATGCACAAATAAATAGAGAAAAATAGAAAAAATGAAAAAAAATATGATTTTTGTGTTATAAAAATCTAGAAAATTATGATTCGTGGTTGTGGCTGTAAAACAAAGCTAAGGCATGAAGTTTGGCTTCATTTTGGCTTGTTTATGTATCATAGTTTATGTTTTTTTCCGTTTTATGCAAAAAATACATACAAAATAATATCCTACATCACCTATGCAATGCAACATAAGCTAAACGTTAGAGGGAAAGGGTGATGTTAAGAGATTAAGAGGGCTGAGAGGGTTTTGAAATTTTGGAACATTTGATTGTGCACGAGAAATCGGTGCTAGTCTCCATATATCAAAGTATATGTTTAGTGAAAATCATGAAAGGAATATTTTTTCCACATCACAAAATGCTGATTTGTTAAATATTGTTTGTGCACTAGGATCATATGCACTATGCATGACGCATGACATGGTATCAGTCTTGGATTGCATAGCAATTGTGTTCTTAGGACATGACTTATACGCTGAGTGGATAGGAGCCTTTGGTGTAGGTCAGTTGTACGCTTTCCTTGGGACTAGCAATGCATCTCGGGGCCAATCCCCTAGGTGTAGAAGAGTCACAGTGGAGCTACAACAATCAGTCGAGGGGAGCTTCCTAATGTTTGTGTGATGAGGCACTATGCCTACGTGTTATGGGATGTCCCTGTGAGGAGAAGGGAAGGTAAACATTAGACTACATATCAGCTACAAACGCATAATTAATTCTATCTACTTGTCCCTTTACTTACCTTCATTTTATGATTTGTCTTATCCACCTTTGCAATGTTCTCCTCTTATTCCATTACTATCTCCATATAATTCTATTAACATTCCTTCCCATGGATACACTTAGATATGACATCGATATTCTTTGCAGAAGGCAATGGACATTGCATGATTCTTTAATAGGAACAATGTTTAGCTGGACTCTTATTCCATGGTCCTGGGAGACATCTACTACATGTTTCAAAATCAGCTTCATCATCTATCAATGCATTAAAGCCATGTGGCTGTTGGGCAGTGACTGTATATGCGCAGGTATGCAGGTGCCACAGCCTCCTCAACTTCCGTTAATGTGGCGACTTGGACTTTGAAAAGGGGCTCGAGCATGGGAGACTTGTGCAATGGGTGTGTGGGGAGGGTAGTACTTCTTTATGCAACTCCCATTGAAGAAGCCTATCCTCTCTCCCTTGAGGGTCTTGAGCTCTACATTGTTGGTTTGGCTCATAGTGCAAACTCGAAAAGCTCCCAATCCCCTAAACTTCATATTTTCTTTGTGGCCTTTTATTGAGTACAACAACACAAAGTTGCCTTGTTCGAATTCTTGCTGCTTGACGTGCTTGTCAAACCAACTCTTGCGACATGCCTTTTTGCAAATCAATGCATGTGTGATTAGAAGTCAAGTCCCTCACAAGCATTCTAGTTCGATCAGGTAGTTGGTCCATGCCTTCTTTCTATCCCATCTCTCTTGAGTGGCTATTCTCAAGCTCGAGACAAGGAACTCTACAGGTAAAATGGCTTCATTCCTATATGTTAACTTGAAGGAAATCTTTCCTATTGTTGTTTTGTAGGTTGTTTGATAGGCCCATAAGGCTTCCATGAGCTTGTTGTGCGAATCATTATGCAAGGGAGAGAGAACTTTGGCCAGGATATTCGCCAAGATCTTATTATTAGTATACTTAGCTTGACCATTTTCTTGAGGGTAGTAGGGTGAGGATTTTCAATGGATGATTAAAAAGGTTGACAGGAGGTTCTAGCATCATTTTTCCCAATGGCTCACGCTTCTATCCACTTTGTAAGGTAGTCGATAGCTACGATGAAGTACTTGGCTTGTGATGAGTAATGTGCCGCAGGACTAATCAGTCCAATGAAGTCAAGTCCCCATTTCTGAAATGATTGTCTTGCAACGATCAAGTTGAGCTACATTTTGTCCTTGTGAATGGGTACCTAGGTCTGTTAGCACTCATCACACTACTTTACAAATCGTGTTGCATCTCGAAAAAGGGTGGGCCACCATAGTTGAGACTGTAGCACATTGTGAGCTATTGTGTCTCCACTGAAGTGCCCTCTTGCAATTGCGTCATATGCCTCTACAAGTACGCCATGCAATTTATGTTTGCATACATATCTATGTAGCAAGTTGTCATGCCCTAACCTATAGAGTTGTCATGTATTCAACATACAGGGTTGGATTTGGAGGATGAGTCACCTAAGTTGGGCCTTCTCGATAGGTCTTTCATGTAGTCTGTTGTCCAACACTTGCACTATGTTTTCTTCCCCTAGTATGGCATCAAGTCAGCTCTAAACAAGTCTGTTTTGCTAGACAAGTTAAACAGATGCGCATCAGGCAAGTCATCCGTGATGCCCTGTTTAGTGGCTTCTCTTGTGATTTCTCCTGTTAGAATTTTGGTTCGATTTGACAATGTCTGATTTTAAGAGTCAGATGTCTTATTTTGGTTGTCCAATTTCAGAATACCCAATTCTAGCATGTTCAAGTGCGAAGCGTCCGATTTTGACAAAGCTTGATTTTCATCTCTTCGAGTGGCCGATGGTGGCCAAGTGTCCAAGTCGGATTCTAATGAGTCCAATCATCCCAATGGGACGAGGTGAATGTCCTATCAGATAGGTGATGGATAATTCGATTTCTAGGGTCAGAGGAACAACGTTTAATAGGACAAGTCAAGTTGGTCCGAATGTCCAAATTCTAGGAATTGGACGTGCAAGTGTCCGATTCTAGGAATTGGACTGTAGATCTTTGTGGACCTTGTCCCATTCCGTCGGCACACAAAAAACAATAACAAAAATTCGAATTGTGGCTACAATTTTGGTCATGCCCTCAAGCAAGGAGCTCCACAATGCAAGAGTGCATACACAGGGAGGGTTCTATGTACCTGATAAGCACGAAAACTCCTATGATAACTGATCAATTCACCCTAAGCTCCAAGTCTCTCTCAAGCTCTCAAGCTCTCTCTGTCTCTATCTCCACCATAGAAACTAAAAATGAGCCTTCCACCCCCCTTCCTTGGTTCTTAAGCCATTGTCCTAATGTCCAAGTGCTGTCTCCTTAGTGCTCAAGCCTTGTCAATGGAGTGCAAGCCCACTTTTCCCTTGATTTTTGCCCTTTTTTGGCCTGTTTTATAGGACAAACCCTAAAGCTTTTTCCTTCAATTTCTTGCTACTATCCTACTCTAACTACAACAAGAATCAAAACACAAATATATAAATGAATCCTCTTACTTTTCTACTCATCAAAACCCAAAATACTTACTTTTTTAAAATATTAAAAAGCCCAAATTTCCTACCTATCTCAAGCATCACTTTGGGGATGCAACCCTACTTCGACGCTCAATTTGAGGCATGCAACTGCTCAATCTTGAATCCGTTTGTCTCGGTAAAATAGAACCAAAATGTAGTGGGAGCTCATGCTCAACCACCAAGACCCACAGCCTGCTTATTGCTTCAAGTGTTTCAAGCGAGTACAAATGGCCATCTCTCACCTAGCCGACACACCTTCAATCCTGCAGGGATGTAGTGAGCTTAACTTGATGCCCGAATGAGTGGCCTCCTCCCTCAAGCAAGCTTGTAGCTCTATGATTGGAGATGAAAGCTCAAGCAACCTCAAGCCTCCTGCTTCAAGCTCCATCCTCCATAGCCGCTGAGAGCGGAGTTTTGAGCCTGGGATGTCCCTAAAAATTGCCAAGAAATCCGAAATTTAGGGGAAAAATATTCAACATCGAAGGCGGTGGCTCCAACTAGGATGATTTTAAGCACCAAGTGAAAGATGGCTTTTAAAAGGCACCCGAGCAACACTTTTGGATTTTTGATAATTTTTAAGACTACCATGCAGGTGGTCAGGAGTTGCCAGCCAATGCGGGATGTAAAGCCGGATGCCCAGAAATTTACAGCACTCAAATCGGATGCCGGACGAGGAAATGGCCACAAGATGGGCAAGATTTGAAAAGGTGGACTTGTTTTGGCAAAATTGGGTAGTGACCTTTGGGAGCATTGGACGCCCCCCCCCCCCCCCCCCCCCCCCCAAACATTTTATGCAACATGCAATCGTGGAGAGAGAAGGAAGAGCAAAAAAAACGTGAGATGAAGGCACCAATAGCATGCCGAAAAATGCGCCAAGATGTTGATGGGGGTGATCATTAGACGGAATACAACCTATCCAATTGATCATGGGGCTTAACTACTCCTTCCTTGCTGGTCATATCGCTGCCCTTCGCCCTTGCATTAATGGCCTAAATGAAGAGATGGAAATCTAGTCTTTCTCTCTCCTCCCTCTCTCTCCCCTAAAGGGTTGTTCTTGTGTGCAAGAGGAAAATGAAGAATGGTGAAGGAAAGCTTGTCCTGTTGGAATCGGATTGCTTTCGGGTCGATGTAGACATGAAGATTGCTCATTGTGAAGATGCTCGAGGGTTGACCCGTAGTCCCGTAGCAAAATCAAAATCCCGAACCACGAAACCTAAGCGGTAATTCAAATTTTTATGAAGAAAAATGAGTTTTTATGCCATTGGATTGATGAAACATTGTTCCCATGGGGTGAATATTCATTATGATGTTTTTTTCTATGAGTTTCAACATTTTATAATCAGAATATCAAAAAATCATAAGTGATATGACTGAAATTAATGCTATAAAACCCGAAAAACACGCGTTTAAGGGGTAAAAATGGGATTTTTGCAAAATAAATGGAAAATATGAGACATAACGCCTATAAAACCTAAAATTTGGCTGTCAAGGAACCCAAGGGCCACAACCCACAATCAATTCTAATTTTTAGTCATTTTTTACTAAGAAAAATAGAAGAAAAATATCAAAAAATGGTGAAAAATGGGTTTTAAATGGGAGAAAAATAGAAAACGGTAAAAGAAAAATTCTAAAAAATTACATGTGTGTTTGTGCAGCATATAATGAAGGTAAAGCGTGAGGTTGGCCTCAGTTTACCCTCATTTCTATGTTTCTGTTTATGTTTATCGCTTTCTTTGCAAGGAAATACACATAAAACGACCCTTTTACCTATCAACGAATGCAAAACATTAAACAATAGGGTGAGAGGGGAGGTTGAGCATCAAAATATAAACTAAAATTAGGTTTATGTGTTGCATCATGCCTATAGGATGTTGTTTTAAAATAAAGGGAAATGCAGCATGCGTAAGGCTCGATATCTTTTCTCTTTGTAGTACATAAACGCTAGCATGGAAATCATGAAAAGATTGGTTTTGCACGATGCACAATGCTGATTTTCTTCTGTTTGTGCACTAAACGGTTCACATTATGCACTATGCATAGTTCATCGTATCAATGGAAAAGCTCCCAGACTGCATAGCACTTGTTTTCTTAGGGATTTGACCCACGATTGAGAGTGTAAGGTTATCCATTGCCCTAGGGTAGAGGGTTGGTTTCCTAAGGGACTGTTAAGTAAGGACACATGGTATTATCTCCTGGATTTGATATGAAAGAGTGGAGTTTGTGTTTTTTTGTTTTATATGTTGAACATCACATCAAGGGGCCAATCCCTGCGATGTAGGAGAGCTGTAGTGGGGCCGTGGTGTTTCTACCGAGAGGTTGCCTCCATGTATGTGATCATGGCATTGCCAATGTGTATGGGTTTTCCCTCTGGGGAGTTTATAGAAAGGAATTTGTTGTACTACAAAACGATAAAACTATAAACGCATAGATTAGGCTTTAGGGCAGTTTGTCCTTTAGCAGTAGATAGACGCTCCTAGTCTGCGAGGTCGTGAGGGTGTGTTTGTCTGTCATGAGCATGATGTGTGGCTAGTGCTATAGCCTGCGCCGGCCCATTTCAGGTCCCATGATCAGTGGTGCATTTTCCGGGAGCTGCCAACAAGTGGTGGTTCTTGAATCTAGGGTTTTTAGGGACCAAAAGAAAGTTTGTTTATGTCCTCTCACAAGGACCGTCAAGCTGAAATACAAAAAGCAGAATGTACTGAGAGGGCTAGACGGCGGTTGGAGATTGTGAGTCGCTATTCTCCTCAAAGGAGTAGCCCGATACGCATAAGAGGTTGTGGTCTTAGTAACCCAACTGCTGCACAGAGTCCTTTAGGTGCAGGAGGAAGCGTAAGTTCTTCATCTCTTCTACCAAGTCAACCCACTTCAAGTGGGGGGTGTGATTCCATCAGTTCAAGCTCCTATTGTCAATCCGATTGTCATCATGGCACAACCCATTGCAATTCCTGCATAGGGACGCCGGATCTGCCAGCTTTAGGAGTTCCTTTGCCCATTTTTAATGGGTTAGCCGAAGAAGATGTGAAGTTTTACATTTGTGAATTCCAAATACATTCCTATTGAGCCAGCTGTCCAATTGCAATACTTCGTGCATGGATTGGATTTGAATATTCAGGTACAATCAAGGGATGCCTATGAATAACCCTAATGGGAGAGGAAGCATGGCTCAAAATGTACTTTTATTGCCAGCTCCTTCCAGTGTGACTATGCCTATGGCTAGTCAGTTGGCTCCACCAACTGTTGGAGGCCAAGTTTCGAACCCTAATGTTGTTCCTGTGAGTCAACAACCAATGCCCAATCAAATTGTTAGGCCAATGGAACGACGGATAGACGATCAAGGCTATGAGTCGAGTGCCTCTAATGTCCTTGGTGAAGTTAAGGATATGATGAAGCACTACACTGACATAATTTTTAAACAATATCGGCAAATAGCTGTTGACATCAATTTTCTTGAAGAAGGAGCAGAATCTGATAGGGAGTCGACGCCCTGAAGAGGGTGGCCCCTCAAGATTCAACTGTAAGTGGTGTGGCGGACAACATTTCCCTAGAAACTGTCCAAATGTTAAATGTGATATTTGTGGGAAGTCGGGCCACTTAGCCACTACCTGTTGGAGTAGGATTAGTTCCCTCCAACAAGGGAGTAAATAGCTAGGTCCAGTTAATAATAGAGTGCAAGGCAATAACCTCCAGCAAAATGATGGACCAAGACAAATATTGCAAAGGGGAAAGACCACTATAGAAGAGTTGAGTCGATGCCAAAGTTCACTATATTGCTTGTCAAGTAAATTACAAGAGGTCCATGTTCAGAAAAATCTGTAGTATCTCATAATCAGCTTTGCATTCAGATGTTCGAGGACAGCTCTGCCATTGGCTCATAGGCTTGATGAGTTTTGCTTAACAGAAAGAAAGGGCCAGCTTTCTAGGTTTGGGACATATGACTTCACCATCTCAAGCATCAGCCTGAAACCCTGATCTATTCATCTCTGATCTATTGTCTTTCGTAGTGAAAGCAACAATGTGCTGCACAAAATTCAGGTTTCTCACACAAGTATCCAGCTTAACAGTATTCTCTCACCCAACAAAGGGATCTATACAAGACTTGGAATTATTGAATGTATCATATTCAGAAGTTCAACGGCAACCGCTCTACCAGTCTGTTCTTAAAAAGTGCCTCATTCAAACAAATTACAACTATTAATCAAGGCTTAACGTCCACCAAGGAGTATCGATGGATCTGCAGAGAGCTTGATTGCCTTTCTTGAATGACCAAACTCACACCTTTTCTCCAAGGACTATATTACTCATACGGTTTTCAAAATCTGAGAGATACAATGTGTCACACCGTGTAACGTGTCCACTAGAATCATCCCGGACATGTCTTAGCAGTCCATCGGGAAGGATGTCTAGAAAGCTCCGCCCGGCACTCCCATGGAATGTTACGGGACTTGCGATCTAGGTCTTCCCACGTCTGCCACGTAGCGGAAGTATCCTGGCCATTCCCACTTAGGATCGACCTGAGTTTGGGTTTTCCTGTTTGGTCATTAGCTAGCAACAACTAGCGTCGGACCCGAGCGAACTACTTTACGCAGAAGCGCCTAGACCGAAGCGGATTCGCGCTGCACTTGGTTCAAGGAGAATGGGAAACGAGAGGGATGCAAGGCTCGACTTCTCTGCCACAAGGCATAGTCCCATTCCGTTCCCCTAAAACAGCGTAAATCGGGTAGGATGTAAGTCTAGGTCATCATCCTCGTTATTCGCTTTGATGCTCAAGATTAACCTGCTGCTTGTCGAAGACTTTGAGAAAAGTTCCCGGCTAACCGGGACCACCCATCCGTAGGACGGACCCATGATCCATCCTCCGCACTTTCCTCGGTTTGTTTTAGTTATGTAATTACCTACCACATTAGTTTGACATATAACAACCAGTTTCTTTGATTAACCCTGTTATGCACTGGTTCCTTCACGTAATCTTATCACAGGACATAAAGAAAACAATGTCAAACAACTTCTTTGTTATCATTTTATCCTTTTATCTTTGAAATACAAGGAATTCCGCCCGTAGGCATATTCATAATCCACCCGAAGGCTATCTAGTAATCCATCAGGGATCACTAATCCAAGTTTCGCCCGTAGACTAGTATGCGGGCCTCGAGATCCAATCCCGAGTCACGTTAGCCTCTTGTGCAGGGCCCGGAAGGCGAGGGATTTATAGCCAGAGCCCCCTCTGGCACCCAAGCGTCCTCCTGCTCCAAGTAGAACTCAACGGAGAGACCTCTCACGGCGGGTTCGGTCCACATTCCCGGCACGGTTCACAACCCCCTTGGTTAGGGTTAGGCAGGCAGTCGGGGGTAACTGAAGCTGCCTCTCCCTTCAGGCACCAACCTGAAGCTTTAGATATATTTTCATCCTTTAGTTCATTGAGCAAACAATGCAAACAGTCCTTTCTAAACTGTTACAAGCACAATCAATTTCAATGGTCGTTTAGCTGGCAAACTGTTAAGGAGTGACTCCTTTCCTCCGAATGCAACCCGCATTCGATCCGGAATCAATTGCAACTTGGCAAGATTCCTATCATTCTTGGGTTAGGGTCATACCCTACCCATACTTTAGGTTTGTTGTGGTAGGTTCCAGCGACCATGTCGCTTTAGTTTATTGTCTGGTCATTTGCAAATACCTAACTTTCCTTTCCCTTGGCAATTATTTCCCAAGGAAAGTGAGTAACAGGATGATTACTCATCCTCTTGTAAGTTAAATTCCTTCAATAACTTACCAACCTCATTTCGAGAGATGACAAAAACTCTCTTGTGGACAAATCACAAGACTATACAATGTTGCGGCTTTGTGCACAAGTATTGCATCTATTCCACGGAATCCTTCTATCCATTGCTTAGCATTTCCCGATCACGGAGTTTTACCTCCATCCGTGTAACAGGGTTTTAGGATATCCTCCAAATCATTCCTAATTAGGTTGGCCCATGGTTCTAGAAATATGCAACTCCGTCGGAGTTTCATCATGATCCTTAGGATAAACCTTAGATCCTTTCGTGCATGAACATCCCATTGCTTCGACATTTTGTGAATGTGTGTAGGATCTTTAGATTCACGGTTTTTGTCTAAAGCTAGGTCGAATTATTATTGCACTAAACCCTAGTTAACACTTAGGATTCCTATCATATCGACTCAATCGTGTCCATACGAATCCTTGTGGTTTAGATTACTTAGTCAATTCAATTATGCTTGTCTTGCGACAAGGATAATCCTTCTTAAGGTAATAAACTAAACCTAACACCAACACGCGTAATCATGCGATTTATTGCCTTTATGCATCACATGGTCCATGATAACTTTATCTTCCCTTGGTGTACGATAATCTGGCTACTAACTTTTCCTAGGACCTCCTAGGTCTTACATCAATAGTCGTACCTACAACCTTGTTGTCTACACTTTGGCATCTTATACTTTGACTCCTAATTGCGGCTCTTAATGAATGACATTTTTCACATGACGACTATGCATTTCACAACGTTCTCCTAGCTACGAAGTAGTCAATGAACTCATCCAAAGCTAGTGCTAACTTATTCCATCTTACATGCTATTTACAAGTTCATAAGATCATCTTCGTTCCCTATTATTCACTTTGGGATAATACCTTATGGTGTTAACCTTGCCTCATGAAGTTATTATGAGAAGCATGTTGCCTAATGTGTGGCACCTGCTTATTCCTACCATGTCTAGGACGAAAGAGAATGCATTAATAAATTCCATTTCTTTGCCTAAGTTTAGACCCTTTACTTTGATGATGTACCAAAAGCTACATGCAACTAGCCTTCTACTCATTCAAATTCACGACATATTTCAATCTTACCTGGACTTGTGGAGTCGGGGAGATGTCCACTTGTACATTCGGAGATGAGCCTTCCGCGGTCGCACCTTGCGATCTTTTTGGGGCCATCGTAGACGTAAATTCGACTTCCGATTCGCCTTAGTGGTCTACGGAGTGACGGCCCTCGGAATGCGGCCTTCCGACCTTTGCCTTTATCCTTGTAGGCGGCGATTCCTTTCCGGGATGGTGCTTGCGGCAAAAGTTTTAGGAGTCCTCCAAGAAACTCGAATCGGCACGGTATTTATCCTCGGACGGCTTGCGGCTTAAAATCTTCTTGCGGAAGTCTTTTCGATGGATCTTGCGGTGGTCTTTATGGCTTCACCGTCCCCTCTTCAAAAATCCCGGGAAGGGATATGAAAGGGCTTTTTTCGGAGTTGTGGTGGGAAGGGCCTTTGGGAAAATGGTGGGAAGGGGGCTTAAGGAGGCCCCATCCTTAGAAGCTTCCACAGAAGCACGTGGATGGAAGGGGGGAATCGTGTTCCACGTGGCGGCGACCAGAGCTGGTCGGACGGACAGGGCGGAAGTGATGGCGGCTGGCGGACAGGCTGGGCGGCGGATACGGCAGCTGGCGGACAGGCTGGGCGGCGGCTCCTGTTTGATGGCGGCGACCTACGGCCCGTCGTCTCCTTCGGCTCCTCTCCCACCCTCAGCTTCTCCCTCTCTCCCCCTCTCTCACAGGCCTCCCTTCTTAGCACACCCCCTTGATGAGGGGTGTTTATATAGGAATGGGGGTGGGAAAGAGGGTCTCCACCCACGTGGAGAACTTCCTCATGCAATCCCTCACTTGGCCATCCCCCCTCCACACTCCCTCTCCTCCAGCCATGCATCGGCTGGGGGAAGGGATAATAGTAAAAAAATTTGCCTTAATTTAATTAAATTGTCCCTCCCAAGAGGGTGTTTTTGTGGGTCTTGCGGTTTTGATCTCCCGGTCTTGATTTACCAAAGCGGAGGACCCCATTTCACGCGCGCGGGTCACACATTACGCGGTCAACAATTTCAATGCGAGAGATATCCTTTGCACAAGGTTTACGTCGTGTGCGGGACGTCAATATTTACGGTACGCAGTTGCGGAAATATTACATTCTCTCCCCCTTAGAAGAATCGAGATGTCCTCATCTCGAGGTAAACTGGGGATATTGAAGACTGAGAGAGCTTTCATCCATCCAGGTAGCATCCTCTTCGGGATAATCTTTCCACTGGACGAGGCATTCCCTCAAGGTTCTGGATCTTAGTCGTCTCACCCTAGCATCTAAAATCTTGTCCGGCCTTAGTTCAAGGACTCCTTGACTAGGCATTACAATTTGTTGGTCATCAAGTACATGATTAGGGTTAGGTACATACTTCCTTCTTCAATAGACTGTTATGGAATACTTTATGAACCTTTAGGTTTTCAGGGAATTGCAGTCTATAAACATTAGGTCTTAAGCACTTGAGGATCTTGTATCGTCCACAATACCTTGGACTTAGCTTCCTGCAATCTCCTAAGGATAGAGAACTCTTCTTTGGGCATACGTGAATGAAGACCATGTCTCCTTCCTCAAATATTCTATCTTGACACTTCAGTTTCGTGTATGCCTTCTGTCTATCCTTCGCAGCTTTGATGTCCCATGAAAGTGAAATCATGAGCTTCGCACAATATCTTCTATTTAAATAACTGGCTTGCTCGTATACATGCTCTCATTCTATAGTAGACATGTCCATTATTGACAGAGAATTCACGATACTTAGCCTCTAGCTTTTTGTTCCTGGTCCTTGATAGAGACTTCCCTTAGCATCCTTTGATAGGCTAGATCATGGCATCCTTCCTCTCTAGCTAGCTCAAGTATTAGGTCGTTGTCATGGACACCTCAGTAGCTAGAGATCTAGCTATTGATAGATTTTGCAAGATTAGTGAATTAAGGAATGCCTTGCGATTGAGTGCATCAACAACTACATTCTCCTTTCCAGGTCGGTACTTGATCTTAAAATCATATTCCTCCAATACTTCAATCCATCGACGTTGCCTCATGTTGAGCTCGTTCTGGGTAAAGTCCATTTGAGGCTCTTATGATCGGTTACTAGAGTAAACTTGTTGCCCAATAGGTAGTGTCTCCAAAGCTTTAGAGCATGGATGACAGCTAATAACTCCAGATCATGAGTGGTATAATTCTTTTCGTGATTCTTCAATTTCCTTGAAGAATATGCTACTGGATGATTTTCCTACATGAGCACATATCTTAAGGCAAGCATGCTAGTATCAGTTACTACCTCTACTCCTTACTGTGGTCTAAAAGTTTAGGATCGGTACTGATACCAAACTTTGCTTCAACCTATCGAAGCTAGTTTATTCGTCAGTTGACCAAGCAATGCTTGTTTCCTCAATAATTCTGTCAAAGGTGCTGCAATCAAAGCATAGTTTTTGATAAAGACCCTATACCATCCTGTCAAGCCAAGAAACTACGTATCTCTTTGACGGATACTGGTATTGGTCATTCAAGCACATCTCTGACTTTGGCTCGGTCTACTGAAATTCCTCCTAGATATTTAATCTGACGCTTAAAGAATGCACACTTCTTCATTTTTGCATACAGCTTATGGAACCTCATTGTCTCCAAAACAATCCGTAGTTGAGGTTCATGATCTTCTTCCCGTTTAGAATAGACTAAAAAGTCATCGAAGAAGACAAGCACGAAATCATCAAGATATGGTCTAAAAAATGTCCTGCATTAATCTATTGAAAGTGGCAGGTGCATTTGTAAGTCCGAATGACATAACCAAGAATTCAAAAGTGCCCATATCTTGTATTGAAGGCCGTTTTTGGAATATTCTCATCCTTGATCCTGATTTGATCGTAACTTGACCTGAGATCAATTTTGGAAAAGATCTTTGCATCTTGAAGGCGATCAAAAAGCTCATCTATTCTAGGAATATGATATTTGTTCTTGATTGTTGATTGATTCAACCCATGGTAATTAATACATAGTCGAAGTGTCCCATCTTTCTTTTTCTGGAATAGTACTGGAGCTCCCCATGGTGAATTGCTAGGACGGATGTAGCCCTAATCTAGTAGTTGCTTGAGTTGTTCCTTCAACTCAATTGCTTTCGATATAGACATACTATAGGTTCTCTTCACAATTGGCACAGCTCCTATTACTGGCTTGATCTCATGATCTTCTTCTCTTTGAAGTGGGAGTTCTGTTAACTCTTCAGAACTACGTCCTCGTATTCCTTCAGCCAAGTGACCAATTCACTTTACTTCTTTATCAATATTCATAGTCAAGACAATCGGGAAAAAGTTTTATTCCATTCATATCAGCATAGCCCTTTCGTGGTACAATTATTTCTTGGGCCGATGGAACAAGTTAATACATTAGTTCGAGGAGAATAAGATATTATTGCATTCAGCTACAGGAACTGAGTAGTAGTACGGATTGGGGTCATCGATTTTCAGGAATCGATAGATCATCGGAAGATTAGGATATCGTTTCCTTTGATATCCATTCTTCTCATGACGTCCCAAAACTTTGATTCGGTCGGCAGGGATTCTTTGGATCACTTCTCTGTACACATACTTATTCTGGTTAACCCTTCGACCTCCGACCTGTAGGGTCGCATTTGCGTGAGCCTCAATAAAGACAAACAGCTTCACGATCTTCAAATCCTCCATCCACTTGATTCTCTTCAAGTTAATTTGAAGGTACGCAGGTTGATAGGCAGTTATGTAATAGATCCCTGAAACACCCATCCATCTCCATTCCACGTACACAGGTGATGGATTGTAAATGCGGTCTAGGATGTTCATCATCTCAACCCTTTGTCGATAATTTGTGGAATGCATCGCGGTCATAAACATGACTCGGAACACTAAGAACCTGTTCCATGCTTCATAATTCTGGAAGACAGCAATCAAAGTAAGGAAATGTTTGGGACACAACATTTGCTTTACTTCCTCTTATTAAAATTTCCTAAAAACAAGTCCTTTGTTGGTTTGCTCTGATACCAACTGTAACGTGTCCACTAGAATCATCCCGGACACGTCTTAGCAGTCCATCGGGAAGGATGTCTTGAAAGCTCCGCCCGGCACTCCCATGGAATGTTACGGGACTTGCGATCTAGGTCTTCCCGCGTCTGCCACGTAGCGGAAGTATCCTGGCCGTTCCCACTTAGGATCGACCTGAGTTTGGGTTTTCCTGTTTGGTCATTAGCTAGCAACAACTAGCGTCGGACCCGAGCGAACTACTTTACGCAGAAGCGCCTGGACCGAAGTGGATTCGCGCTGCACTTGGTTCAAGGAGAATGGGAAACGAGAGGGATGCAAGGCTCGACTTCTTTGCCACAAGGCATAGTCCCATTCCGTTCCCCTAAAACAGCGTAAGTCGGGTAGGATGTAAGTCTAGGTCATCATCCTCGTTATTCGCTTTGATGCTGAAGATTAACCTGCTGCTCGTCGAAGACTTTGAGAAAAGTTCCCGGCTAACCGGGACCACCCATCCATAGGACGGACCCATGATCCATCCTCCGCACTTTCCTCGGTTTGTTTTAGTTATGTAATTACCTACCACATTAGTTTGACATATAACAACCAGCTTCTTTGATTAACCCTGTTATGCATTGGTTCCTTCACGTAATCTTATCACAGGACATAAAGAAAACAATGTCAAACAACTTCTTTGTTATCATTTTATCCTTTTATCTTTGAAATACAAGGAATTCCGCCCGTAGGCATATTCATAATCCGCCCGAAGGCTATCCAGTAATCCACCAGGGATCACTAATCCAAGTTTCGCCCGTAGACTAGTATGCGGGCCTCGAGATCCAATCCCGAGTCACGTTAGCCTCTTGTGCAGGGCCCGGAAGGCGAGGGATTTACAGCCAGAGCCCCCTCTGGCACCCAAGCGTCCTCCTGCTCCAAGTAGAACTCAACGGAGAGACCTCTCACGGCGGGTTCGGTCCACGTTCCTGGCGCGGTTCACAACCCCCTTGGTTAGGGTTAGGCAGGCAGTCGGGGGTAACTGAAGCTGCCTCTCCCTTCAGGCACCAACCTGAAGCTTTAGATATATTTTCATCCTTTAGTTCATTGAGCAAACAATGCAAACAGTCCTTTCTAAACTGTTACAAGCACAATCAATTTCAATGGTCGTTTAGCTGGCAAACTGTTAAGGAGTGACTCCTTTCCTCCGAATGCAACCCGCATTCGATCCGGAATCAATTGCAACTTGGCAAGATTCCTATCATTCTTGGGTTAGGGTCATACCCTACCCATACTTTAGGTTTGTTGTGGTAGGTTCCAGCGACCATGTCGCTTTAGTTTATTGTCTGGTCATTTGCAAATACCTAACTTTCCTTTCCCTTGGCAATTATTTCCCAAGGAAAGTGAGTAACAGGATGATTACTCATCCTCTTGTAAGTTAAATTCCTTCAATAACTTGCCAACCTCATTTCGAGAGATGACAAAAACTCTCTTGTGGACAAATCACAAGACTATACAATGTTGCAGCTTTGTGCACAAGTATTGCATCTATTCCACGGAATCCTTCTATCCATTGCTTAGCGTTTCCCGATCACGGAGTTTTACCTCCATCCATGTAACAGGGTTTTAGGATATCCTCCAAATCATTCCTAATTAGGTTGGCCCATGGTTCTAGAAATATGCAACTCCGTCGGAGTTTCATCATGATCCTTAGGATAAACCTTAGATCCTTTCGTGCATGAACATCCTATTGCTTCGACATTTTGTGAATGTGTGTAGGATCTTTAGATTCACGGTTTTTGTCTAAAGCTAGGTCGAATTATTATTGCACTAAACCCTAGTTAACACTTAGGATTCCTATCATATCGACTCAATCGTGTCCATACGAATCCTTGTGGTTTAGATTACTTAGTCAATTCAATTATGCTTGTCTTGCGACAAGGATAATCCTTCTTAAGGTGATAAACTAAACCTAACACCAACACGCGTAATCATGCGATTTATTGCCTTTACGCATCACATGGTCCATGATAACTTTATCTTCCCTTGGTGTACGATAATCTGGCTACTAACTTTTCCTAGGACCTCCTAGGTCTTACATCAATAGTCGTACCTACAACCTTGTTGTCTACACTTTGGCATCTTATACTTTGACTCCTAATTGCGGCTCTTAATGAATGACATTTTTCACATGACGACTACGCATTTCACAACGTTCTCCTAGCTACGAAGTAGTCAATGAACTCATCCAAAGCTAGTGCTAACTTATTCCATCTTACATGCTATTTACAAGTTCATAAGATCATCTTCGTTCCCTATTATTCACTTTGGGATAATACCTTATGGTGTTAACCTTGCCTCATGAAGTTATTATGAGAAGCATGTTGCCTAATGTGCGGCACCTGCTTATTCCTACCATGTCTAGGACGAAAGAGAATGCATTAATAAATTCCATTTCTTTGCCTAAGTTTAGACCCTTTACTTTGATGATGTACCAAAAGCTACATGCAACTAGCCTTCTACTCGTTCAAATTCATGACATATTTCAATCTTACCTGGACTTGTGGAGTCGGGGAGATGTCCACTTGTACATTCGGAGATGAGCCTTCCGCGGTCGCACCTTGCGATCTTTTTGGGGCCATCGTAGACGTAAATTCGACTTCCGATTCGCCTTAGTGGTCTACGGAGTGACGGCCCTCGGAATGCGGCCTTCCGACCTTTGCCTTTATCCTTGTAGGCGGCGATTCCTTTCCGGGATGGTGCTTGCGGCAAAAGTTTTAGGAGTCCTCCAAGAAACTCGAATCGGCACGGTATTTATCCTCGGACGGCTTGCGGCTTAAAATCTTCTTGCGGAAGTCTTTTCGATGGATCTTGCGGTGGTCTTTATGGCTTCACCGTCCCCTCTTCAAAAATCCCGGGAAGGGATATGAAAGGGCTTTTTTCGGAGTTGTGGTGGGAAGGGCCTTTGGGAAAATGGTGGGAAGGGGGCTTAAGGAGGCCCCGTCCTTAGAAGCTTCCACAGAAGCACGTGGATGGAAGGGGGGAATCGTGTTCCACGTGGCGGCGACCAGAGCTGGTTGGACGGACAGGGCGGAAGTGATGGCGGCTGGCGGACAGGCTGGGCGGCGGATACGGCAGCTGGCGGACAGGCTGGGCGGCGGCTCCTGTTCGATGGCGGCGACCTACGGCCCGTCGTCTCCTTCGGCTCCTCTCCCACCCTCAGCTTCTCCCTCTCTCCCCCTCTCTCACAGGCCTCCCTTCTTAGCACACCCCCTTGATGAGGGGTGTTTATATAGGAATGGGGGTGGGGAAGAGGGTCTCCACCCACGTGGAGAACTTCCTCATGCAATCCCTCACTTGGCCATCCCCCCTCCACACTCCCTCTCCTCCAGCCATGCATCGGCTGGGGGAAGGGATAATAGTAAAAAAATTTGCCTTAATTTAATTAAATTGTCCCTCCCAAGAGGGTGTTTTTGCGGGTCTTGCGGTTTTGATCTCCCGGTCTTGATTTACCAAAGCGGAGGACCCCATTTCACGCGCGCGGGTCACACATTACGCGGTCAACAATTTCAATGCGAGAGATATCCTTTGCACAAGGTTTACGTTGTGTGCGGGACATCAATATTTACGGTACGTAGTTGCGGAAATATTACACACCGACCGATCTGCAGAGCTCCCTGCGTCGAGCCCAGCTGTGGGGAAGATCTGTATTCTGCAGGATGGCTAATGCTTGGATTGCGGGGCACTCTTGGGAATGGAGATCTGCAGGATCACGGGGAAGGGCATGCTCCGAGGGAGGTATCTGGAATTGATCACGACGTAGCTATGGCGCGGATGAATTCTGCACCTGCCTTGGGGAAGAAGCGATGGATCAATCGTTGGTGACGATGACGGTGCTGATGATGGTTTGTGCGATAATCTTCTTCTTTGCTTCAGTCTCATCCAGTCGATCAGCTGACATTATCTTCTTTCCATCGATCTAGAGGTCATAATAAGATCTAGCTTGAGGAGCTAAAAAAAAGCAGCAATCTTCATCGTCACTTGCCGTCTTCTTCAGTGCTCGCAGATGTTTTCATCGTCGTTTCAGTTGAATACAGGAAGAGACTTGGAGCAGTCAATCAGACACTTGAGGAAGTGTTACTTCATCCTTCCTTCATCACCATCGTTCATCTTGTTTGCTGCCTCACGCACCATGTTTGGGGAAGCCCTGTTTTGATTGAAGACATCGACAATGACAACTAGCTTTTTTTTTCCACTTGTCCCTCTGCTCCTCTCTGTCAATCCCCTTCTCCTTATCTTTCGCACTCCGATAAATTTAACTGTAGAGATTCAAATTTAGAAAAGAGAGTGTTATATTTCATCTTCAGATGTGAATATTCCTCATCTTTCCAGTATTGTTTCCTCTTCAGCCTGTGATGCCTTCATACGTTCAAGGAGCAATGCTTCGTGTAAATTTGCAATAGTCAAATCCATTTTGTTGGCTTGAGACTCACATATAACTAGTTGATTACACATAGTCTGAAGATCTGACTCAAGTGAAGATGAACGGATCATCAGACTTCTATTAGCTTATTTCTGTAGGAAAAGCTCCTCTGTTAGAGAAGATACAAGTTCTTCCTTTTCTAGAACAGTTTGCCTCAACATTTCAATGTTGTCCTGCATCATTTTCTCTTCCTCCAAAAACCTTAAAATCTTGTTCTCATTGCACTGCAGATCTTGCTCCAGCTGCTCAATCTTTTTCTTCTCTATGTCAAATTCCCTTTCCATTTTACTGAAAGCTGAGTAAGAGTTCTTTCCAGTGCACTGGAAAGCTCTTTCTGTTTATTCTTTGCTTCAACCCGAAGCTTCCTTTCTGAGAGTAAATTGTTCTCTACATCATCCAAATGCTCCCTCTGGCTGTCAGAGCACTGGTTCCTTTCTAATGATTCCTTAAGAACTAAATGAACTTCAAGATGGTCTACTTGAGCATGATCTCAATTCAAGCCACACTTAGCTGCTTGAAGATCAGCTTCCATGAGAACCCTCTCCTCTTCATACTGAATCAAAGCCTCAACATGTTGTTCATTCTCAGCTTGAAGTTCACCCTCTGCTTCTTGTAGCCTTGCCTACAGCCACATGACCTCTTCTTCAAGTTCTACTATTCTTCTTAATGAGGCTTCTTCAAGGCTTCCTTTGATTCCATGATATCCTGCACTTTTCTTGGAGTTCATAATTGAAATTAACAGCTTGATAATGTCCTTTGGCATTAGTTTTTCATATTTTTCTGACACACACATAGCATGCACACAAACAGAAACACACACAAACACAAACACACAAGTGGAGTATGTACATTGGATGCCGGTACTGAAAAGGACGGAAAGATAATGCAGCAGTCAAACACAATGAAACACATGCAAAAAGATAACATAGATGCACAACATAAATGGAGGTGTTTACGGCTCGGATGCGTAGCAGCATGACATTCACCCCCTCTAAACCTGTGCATCTTCCAGATGAGCCAACTATCCAGGATCATCCAAGTCCACAAACAGGTCCAGTCCTTCATTTGTTTCCGGTAGACCTGTTTCTCCATCAGCTTCATCAGCCATATTTTCTACTTCTTCTGCTAGAATTTCTTCTAACTGCTCTTCTCCTGCCAATGCTTCAAGTGCATACTCTTCATCTTCTCTTCTCTTGAAAATCTTGACTCCTTTTCCAGCAATGGGCACCCTTAATACCGTCCCATCCAATTCAACCAACTCATAGGTAGCATTGTCAAAAACCTGTTTGACCTCATATGGTCCAAACCATCTTTGAACCATTTTTCTCATGCTACTATGCTGATTCTCTAGGCTACTGTCGTAGACTAGAACCCAATCTCCCTCTTTTATGGCTCTAGGCCACAAGCGATGCCTCAAATCAAACATGTCCTTGTTTCTGAGTCGGGCTGCCTTCAAATGATCAACTGCTAGCTGCACATCTTCTGTCCTTCTTTCTAGTTGATGAATCCGAAGAGCTAGAAACTCCTCTCTTGATAAATTCTCATGCCAAGGAAGAGCACTCCATGTGAGAGCACAAATTTCAGTAGGCATGACAGGTTTTTGCCCATACATCAACTCTGCAAGCATATATCCAGTAGTCATGCTATGTGTAGAGCGATCTCCCCATAATGCAAAAAGTAATAATCTCGGCCAATCTCCAATCCGACCTTTACAAGATTTTGCCAATGCCTTAACTATCGGTAGCTGTCCTCTTTCGCTCTTGTCGTTCCCCTCTGGATTATAGGCAGTAGTGAGAGCCAACTTAATCCCAAGCCGTGAGAAAAATTCTCTTTCGTCTGCATCTAGCTCTCCACGATCAACAGTAATCTTGCCTATACATCCATACTTGCAAAATATTTCTTCCAACAAGAATTTACATATTGTAGTAGTGGTCTTCGTCCGCAAAGATCTGCCTTCAACATAGTTTGTAAGATCCTCCCTAGCCAAGACAAGATATCTCATCTGCCAAAGTCCCACTGGCAAAGTAACCAAGTCTACCACCCACTTATAATGCATACATAGTGGATAGGTCGGATGCAACTCATCACGATGCTGCACTAAAGAGTAAAGCTGACAGTCCCTGCAAGTCTCCACAAAGTGGGAAACATCTTCATACATCCCTTTCCACCAGTATCCTTCTTTGATTTTCTCATAGGTAGCCCACACACCTCTATGTCCAGCTGAAGAACTCTCATGAAACTCTCACATAATCTGTATCTGCATCGCTCCCTCACAAACTACTCTCAAGGGTAGGCCGCCTCTCTTCTTTGGGTGCTTCCAAAGAAAACCATCTTTCAAGAAATACCCATAAGCCTTTCTTCTGATTTTCTTGAATACATCATCTGTTCAATCAGCTCTTCGAGTCAATGAACTCAGATACTGACCAATTTGCAGCCACTCGTCAACATAGAGTTCTTCAGTAAAGGCTTCAATTGTAGATACATGACAATCATGAACAAGGGCAGAAACTGCAAACTCTGTCTCATCATCTTCTGCAAGCATTGACTCCTCATACTCATATCTCGCTCTAGACAGCATGTTAGCAACTGGATTATCTTTTCCTGCTATGTGTCAAAATTCTGGATTCAATGATTTGATGTAGGCAATCCACCAAAGCATCGCTATATCTGGAGTCGAACAGCTAGTAATCATGCCAAGCAAAGGCAAGCAATCTGTTTCCACAACAACTGAAGCACCAATAAAATACCCTTTATCACACTTCAGTACAGTGACTACTCCCCACAACTCTCTTTTAATCTGCGGATATCTCCTGTGCCGCTCATTAAGAACTTTAGCTCCAAAGCGGATTGCATATCTGTTTCCATCAGCATCATCCTGTCCTACTACCCATCCTATGCCAATAGGGCTGGTATCAACTATCAACATGATTGGCCGTCCACACTGATAATTTGCCTTGCAAAGAGTAGGAGCTAACCGCAACAGCTTCTTAAGTTTATGTATGGCTTTCGAATGCTTCTCATCCCAATGAGATTTCTGCCCCTTTCGAAGCAGCTAATAGAGAACATGTGCTATGTGAGCAAAATGAGGAATCCAAATCATGTAAAATACACAAGCTCCCATAAATCTCCGCACCTCTGAAGTAGTCGAGCAATACTCTGTAATCCTGCTTATGGCATCCACCTTTGCAGGTGAAGGCTTCCTGCCATAATAACCAACCATATGCCCAACTATGATGACTTCATTAACACCAAAGATAGATTTCAGCCCTGAAAGAGTCAAATTTACCTCCTCTAATCGTGTCAATATTTGCTCACAAGCAACCAAGTGTTCAGCCACAAATTGTCTACATCCTCGCAAATCAAGACTCTCATTTTTTTTTTCTTCTGCACAACCCTTAATAGGCACATCATCTAGGAAAGGCATGGTATAGTGCGGAATATAGTCTCGCAAAACTCTATGCATAGCATTTATCATATGAGCAACTGAGTTGGTGGCACCTGGAGGCAAGGTACACATCCTCGCAAGACCAATAGGTGTCTGCATAGTGGTAATATCCCTGCTTTCCAAGGCAAGATGAAACTGGTCATAACCAGAATACAAGTCTCCTAGGGAATAGATGGCTCGTCCTGCAAAAGCCTCGGCAAACTCATCCACAACTGGACCTGTTCCCACATTCCTGATTGTCACTTTATTCACGGGCTGCATATCCTGAATAAATCTCAAGGTACCATTCTTCTTTGGTACAGTAAACCACCTGTTAGAATAGGGCGCAGAAGAGGGTTCCAAAATCCCCATCTTAATCTTCTCATTCAGCAACTCTATCAGCTTTGGCAAGTGTGCTCTAGGCACAGGTATAGGACGTATATTCCATGGCACATGAGGAACAATGAAGATGACCATAGGCGCAACCAATTCAGGACTAATGCAGCCAATTTCATGGGGAAAAAAAGCAAATGCCTTACCATGTCATCCAAGCATCTCTCTAAAACATTCTTTTTCCACTGGAAGCAAGAAATCATCATTTTCAATCTTCAATTCTGCAAGAGTTTCAGCTATAAATTTATGTCCAATATTTGCAAGATCTCTCAACATAGGCTGCTTCATAGCTTTTTCTATCTGCTCATCACTATCAGGAGGAAGTGGCCCTGCAACCGGCTTAACCTTCTTATCAACTGTTTTATACTTCATGTCAACCTTGGTATCAGTTAGGCACTCTCTTCTTTGCTGCAATTTCTGCAATTTTTCAGCAATTCTCAACTCTGTTGGCTGAAAGATTTTAGCCTTTTGCTCTATGGACTGCATGGGTGCATCCTGAAACTCTGTATGCTGAAATTTTTCAGCATTAAACTCTGTTGGCTGAAAGGTTTCAGCCCTCTGCTCTGTGGAGTGCCATGATGCAGCCTCATACTCTATATGCTGAATTTTTCCAGCATTTAACTCTGCTGACTGAAAGGTTTTAGCCCTCTACAACTCTGAAAGTTGATCAACATCAGCCATAGATTCTATTTGCTGAATTTTCTCAGCCTCTGACTCTGTTTTCAGCATAAAATCAAAAATTTCCTGATACATATCCAAGGTTTGCACATGTATGATCTTTGAACCCTTACATACATCAGTTTTCAGCATATTTCCCATCTCAGACAATGTGTCTGCATAAGACATTCCTTCATACAGCCCATCCACATGCTCTTCTGCTTGCAAAATACCTACAGTCTTCGACTCTTTCTCCTTACGACCAATGTACTGCCTGGCAACTCTAGACAAATCTGAAATTTTCTGATAACTCACTGAACTATCTGAAGAAAAATCATAAAAATTAGTGGAGAAAGACTGGCTGCCAGGAGGCGAGATCTCCTCTTTTCTCCGCTCCTTACCACTGGCGTCTCGCGAGACAGCGGTACCTAATGAAAATCCAACTCCTTCGCAGGTAGTGGTGCCTCAAGCAAGGAGTCTCTGTTTCTCGGATGATTTACTCCAATAGTCATAAACTGAACAGCTCGCATACCATCTTTACTGTGTATCCGTGCATAGGCTGAACCATCATCCATCACTTTTGTCTCCATTCTTGCTTCTGCAATGAAAGGCTATCCAAGAATAATCGGATAAGAGCAAGAATCCTGAACAAAGCAATGATAATCCTCTTCAACATTACCAATAGAAATTCTGATGCTCGGACAAGCAGCATACATATCACCAGAAGTATTATTGGCTGCTCTCATGCGCCAGCCATGCTCTGCATCCATAGGCCACTTGCCACTCTCATAAACACCTCGAGCAATAAGATTAATCTCGGAACCATGATTGACTAAAGCAACCAAAGGAATCTATTTCTCTCCAATCCTTACCACCGTCTCAGTGGTTGCTCTAGCCCAATGACTACATGAAAAATGACTACGAGGAATGAGGATAGGAGTACCATCATCTTCATACTGCATAGGCTGAACTATTTTCTCCAACTGCGGATTGACAGAAGCATTCTCAACCATCACTGCATCATCATGCTCTTCCCCAAGAGCTCCATGCCATAACCCTGTAAAGCAGGTCCTTCCATTGCATGTCGTTTCCTCCGCAAAAGATCCTGCATCTGATCCTGTATTTCTCTTCTAGCAATCCCAAGAGCTTCACCAATAGTAAAAGTGACTTCATTATTTAAAATTCTCTCATGAAAAATCTTACTCATATCTATCTGCATATCAAGGTCTGACAAGAGCTTGAATCCTGGCTCCTTTCTTGGTTGTCTCTTTTCTTTCATCTGTTTGTCTCCCATAGGTTGCTCAGGACCTGATTGAGGTAGAGAACTCGTCATAGGTGGAGCTGTAACAGGTGGTGAAACAAAGCCACCCCCTCTAGTCTTTTTGGAGGTGCTAAGACCCTCCTCATCTCTTCTTCTCTTTTCCTCAACCATGGCATCTAAACCCTGTGTTTTCGCCATATAAGCAAAAATAGAATACCTGTCAACAGGAGAATCCCATCCCGTTTCTCCTCGGATGCTGGAGCCCACACAAGTCATAGTGGATGCCTGAACTTTCCCTCTTCTTGCTATCTCCAAGGCAGAGGACCATAAGGCAGAGTCTCCATCTGATTTCTGCTCAAGCTAGACTCCATAAGCTGAAGCATCTCCTCTAACGCTCACATAAGTTGATCGTGCAGCCATATCATCAACGAGCTTCTTCATGCCTCCCTTACCAAAGTTCGTGTCAAGAGGAGAATCAGTCTCTGTCAGCCATATCTTCCCATCTTGACCTCAAAACACTACGTTCTTCTTACGCACTTCCTGAAAAGCATCACAATCTCTGCAATGTTGGTGCTCTGTACTATCGCACCAAATACATCGTCTTCCTTTTCTTTGGCCAGCTGGAAAAGCAGTAACTGGAGCATGTGCTATAGTAGGTACTGACATAAGTTGCTCTTTTAACTTCCCAACTTCAGCTTTGACTGTCTCTATCGTCAAATCTGCCAAGCCTTTAATAACATCATTTACTGATAAGGGCACTGGAGCAGTAGGAATTGTTGGATTTACAACAGGAGGAGTAAGCTTAGGCATAGAACTTGCAGCAGGGTAGAAGTAGAGGTTTCCAAGGATTTTTCAGAAGCAGATCATGTATTACGATGCAATCGTACCCTCCTGTGCTGCTTCTTAACAAGCACATTCACAGCATCAATGACATGTCTCCACTCGGTTTTTAAACCTGAATCAGTAGCTTGATCTTCCAATAGATCATCCAACTTTTCTTGTAAATCAACATCAGCAGCTTGTAAAAATAATTCCACTTTCTGCATCTCCAAAGCTTGTTGCTCAGTTCCATCCAACTGATCATAGCGGCTCTCAAACTCTCGCAGAAGGGCGGTAACTGAAAGTCCTTTATTAGGCATAGAAACCCATGCTAAGAAATTCCTGTGGTTCATAAGACCTGCATCCTCCAGGAAATATTCATCTTTTAATGCCTTCTTAAACTCTGTCCAACCAGCATGTGTTCCTTGAATCTCAAAAATTCGGACTTTAAGCGCGCAAACCACGATCCGCAAGAAGTAGTGGCTCCAAACATCTTGAGAAACCCCAAAAAACATCATCTTTTCTTCATACAAATGCAGGTAAGTTGAAAATTGTTGGCCGTTGAACTGCTTCATCTCCTGTTGGACAGCTTTTAAGGCATCCATGGCATCACTATTGCGTTTCGCGTGAGCTTGCTGTTGCATATAGGATGTAAATGACTGAAACAGATGCTTCATGACATTTACGTCCATCATCTCTTCTTGCGAGTCTCCCATCTTGCTGAAAATTGACGCAGCGCTTTCCGTAGGGTTCACCAGAAATGTCATAGAGTTCATGCAAGAGCTGCAGAACACGGGGTTCAAGTTGTAGCAAGGGAAGAGCTAACAAGAAGAACTCAAATTTTTTATGCCAAAGTTCACTATATTGCTTGTCAAGTAAATTACAAGAGGTCCAAGTTCAGAAAAATCTGTAGTATCTCATAATCAGCTTCGCATTTAGATGTTCGAGGACAGCTCTGCCATTGGCTCATAGGCTTGATGAGTTCTGCTGAACAGAAAGAAAGGGCCAGCTTTCTAGGTTTGGGACATATGACTTCACCATCTCAAGCATTAGCCTGAAACCCTAATCTATTCATCTCTGATCTATTGTCTTTTGTAGTGAAAGCAGCAATGTGCTGCACAAAATTCAAGTTTCTCACACAAATATCCAGCTTAACAGTATTGTCTCACCCAACAAAGGGATCTATACAAGACTTGGAATTATTGAATGTATCATATTCAGAAGTTCAGCGGAAACCCCTCTACCAGTCTGTTCTTAAAAAGCGCCTCATTCGGACAAATTACAACTATTAATCAAGGCTTAACATCCACCAAGGAGTACCGATGGATCTGCAAAGAGCTTGATTGCCTTTCTTGAATGACAAAACTCACACCTCTTCTCCAAGGACTATATTACTCACACGGTTTTCAGAATCTAAGAGATACAATGTGTCATGCCGACCGATCTGCAGAGTTCCCTGCGTCGAGCCCAGCTGTGGGGAAGATCTGTATTCTGCAGGATGGCTAATGCTTGGGTTGTGGGGCAATCTTGGGAATGGAGATTTGCAAGATCACAGGGAAGGGCATGCTCTGAGGGAGTATCTGGAATTGATCATGACGCAGCTATGGCGTGGATGAATTCTGCACCTGCCTTGGGGAAGAAGCGATGGATCAATCGTTGGCGACGATGACGGTGCTGATGATGGTTTGTGCGATAATCTTCTTCTTTTGCTTCAGTCTCATCCAGTCGATCAGCTGACATTATCTTCTTTCCATCGATCCAGAGGTCATAATAAGATCTAGCTTGAGGAGCTTTAAAAAAAGCAGCAATCTTCGTCGTCACTTGCCGTCTTCTTCAATGCTTGCAGATGTTTTCATCGTCGTTTCAGTTGAATACAGGAAGAGACTTGGAACAGTCAATCAGACACTTGAGGAAGTGTTACTTCATCCTTCCTTCATCACCATCGTTCATCTTGTTTGCTACCTCACGCACCATGTCTGGGGAAGCCCTGTTCTGATCGAAGACATCGACAATGACAACTAGCTTTTTTTTTCCACTTGTCCCTCTGCTCCTCTCTGTCAATCCCCTTCTCCTTATCTTTTGCACTCCCATAAATTTAATTGTAGCGATTCAAATTTAGAAAAGAGAGTGTTATATTTCATCTTCAGATGTGAATATTCCTCATCTTTCCAGTATTGTTTCCTCTTCAGCCTGTGATGCCTTCATACGTTCAAGGAGCAATGCTTCCTGTAAATTTGCAATAGTCAAATCCATTTTGTTGGCTTGAGACTCACATATAACTAGTTGATTACACACAGCCTGAAGATATGATTCAAGTGAAGATGAACGAATCATCAGACTTCTATTAGCTTCTTTCTGTAGGAAAAGTTCCTCTGTTAGAGAAGATATAAGTTCTTCCTTTTCTAGAACAGTTTGCCTCAACATTTCAATGTTGTCTTGCATCATTTTCTCTTCCTCCGAAAACCTTAAAATCTTGTTCTCATTGCACTGCAGATCTTGCTCCAGCTGCTCAATCTTTTTCTTCTCTATGTCAAATTCCCTTTCCATTACAGAAAGTTGAGTAAGAGTTCTTTCCAGTGCACTGGAAATCTCTTTCTGTTTATTCTTTGCTTCAACCCGAAGCTTCCTTTCTAAGAGTAAATTGTTCTCTACATCATCCAAATGTTCCCTCTGGCTGTCAGAGCATTGGTTCCTTTCTAATGATTCCTTAAGAACTAAATGAACTTCAACATGGTCTTGTAGAGAGAGATCATTCATTTCTTTAATAGTTTTGTCTGCTTCAGCATGATCTGAATTCAAGCCACGCTTAGTTGCTTGAAGATCAGCTTCCATGAGAACCCTCTCCTCTTCATACTGAATCAAAGCCTCAACATGTTGTTCATTCTCAGCTTGAAGTTCACCCTCTGCTTCTTCTAGCCTTGCCTGCAGCCACATGACCTCTTCTTCAAGTTTTGCTATTCTTCTTAATGAGGCTTCTTCAAGGCTTCCTTTGATTCCACGATATCTTGCACTTTTCTTGGAGTTCATCATTGAAATTAACAGCTTGATAATGTCCTTTGGCATCAGTTTTTCATATTTTTCTGACACACACATAACATGCACACAAACAGAAACACACACGAACACAAACACACAAGTGGAGTATGTACATTGGATGTGGGTACTGAAAAGGACGGAAAGATAATGCAGCAGTCAAACACAATGAAACACACGCAAAAAGATAACACAGATGCACAACATAAATGGAGGTGTTTACGGCTTGGATGCGCAGCAGCACGACAATGGATGTGATTGAGTTGGACCTTGGCACGCCGAATGATTCGCATCCAATTAAATTAGGCTCCATGCTTAGTTCAGTAGAAAGGGAGGACTATGTGTCCTTGATTCAAGAATTCTACGATATCTTTGCTTGGAGTTCTAACAAGCTGAGAGGCATTCCTCCTAGCATGACTGTTCATACTATTCCTGTAAAAGAAGGCAGTCGTCTTGTGCGTCAAAAAGTAAGGTGTATGCCTTTTGAATTGAGGGACAGGCTGTTTGAGGAGTTACAAAAGTTAAGGAAAGCTAGGTTAATCTTCCTTGTACAACACACGAAATGGTGTTCACTAGTTGTTATCAAGAAGAAGAAAAACAACCAGATCCGATTATGTGTAGATTTTAGATAGCTGAATAAGCAGACAGTTAAGAATTACTACCCGTTGCCATTTATTGACCAGATTTTGGATCAATTAGCGGATAGGGAGATATATTCGTTTATGGATTTCTTTGCGGGATACAACCAGATGGCAATTGCAGAAGAGGACAAGTTGAAAACAACTTTTATTATTGTCTTTAGTACTTTTGTATACCATGTGATGGCCTTTGGTTTGTGCAATGCACCTGGATCATGGCAATGATTAACAGATAAGACCTTCGGTGACATCTCCCCAGCTGAGTTGAAAGTATTTATCGATAACCTGGGGGAAACCACTGTAAGGGAAAGGATGTTGATTATTTTAAGAAAGTGCTTTGAGCGTTGCAGACAATTTTGTATCCCTCTTAATCCACAGAAGTGTGTCTTTGGAGTGCCTTATGGGCTATTGCTAGGCCATGTGGTCAGTTCAGTAGGAATAGCAACTGACCCTGAAAAGATCAAGGTTATAGTTGCTATGAGTCCACCACGCACTCCAAAAGAGGTACATAGCTTTCTGTCATTGATAGGGTACTATCGGAGGTTTATAAATGCCTTGGCAGAAAGGACGTTGTCATTAACGAACTTATTATCCTTTAGCTATCTATTTGTATGGAGCGACCCTTGAAAGGTAGCTTTTGAGGATGTGAAACAGGAGCTAGTAAAAGCACCAGTTTTAAAAGCACCTAAAAGGGGAAATGTATTTTACATATTTTTAGCAGCCACCATGCATAGTATCAACTGATGTTTAGCCAGAATCTGGGAGGAAAAGTGGTATCATCCGATATCTTTTGCTAGTCGAAAATTAGGCATATCAGAAATTAACTACACCTACATGGAGAAGTTGTGTCTTGCAATGGTCTTTGCGACTAAAAGATTCATGCACTACATCCTCTATGAGAAGGTAGTTTTCTATACGAAGGCGGAAGGGCTTAGATTGCTTATGAACAAGCTACAACCGCCTGATCGTCTGGCAAAGTGGTTAATCACTTTGCAGGAGTTCGATTATGAGATTAAGAGTAAGCCACCGAGGTTGCAGGGTATTGTGGAATGCCTTATGGATTTCGGGAAGCCGAAAGAGACTTTAGCTGAAGGAAGTGATATTGAAGAGATTTTTAAAATTGATACAGCTTCTATCCCATCTTGGTATGCTGCTATTACGCATTATCTATCAACAAGAGAGACTATTTGAAAAGAGGAAAATCAAACAAGAGGCATTGAAGTTTTCCTTGATCGCAGGAACACTATATCGGCAGGGTGTTAATGATATCTACTGCCGATGTGTGATGCCTGGCGAGGTTTCTTTCATCTTGGAGGAGTGCCATGACTCTGCATGTGGAGGGCACTTCGCGGGATGGTTGACGACACAAAAAGCTTTAAGAGCTAGATATTGGTGGCCGTCCATCTTCCAAGATTCCTTTGAGTATGTTAAGAGATGTGATACCTGTCAAAGGCATGAGAGCAGAGAGAATAGGAAACGTCCACTTACGCCTATTATGGCTATCCTTCCATTTGAGAAGTGGGGCATTGACTTTGTGGGTCCTATTACCCCGTTGTCTACCACCTAGAAGAGGTACATTATAGTAGCAACTGATTATTTTACAAAATGGTCAGAAGTGCGGGTGACGAGGCATGACAATGTAAAAGAGATTGCAAGTTTTCTTTTAGAAAAGATTATCTACCATTTCGGTCCACCGAAAGAACTAGTGTCGGACCTGGAACACATTTTTTGAATAAAGTGATCAAAAGCTTGATTGAAGCTTGGCAAATCAAGCATAATAAAAGGGCTCCCTATAATCCGCAAGCAAATGGGCAAGTCGAAAGTACTAATAAGCAGCTTGTGGGTATCTTGTCTAAAATAGTCTCTCAGAAGAAGCAAGACTGGGACATGAAGTTGTATGTGGCAGTATGGGCATACAATACAACGTTCAAGCGAGCTACCGAACATACTCCATTTAAATTAGTTTATGGGGAAGAGTCTGTGTTACCCCTCGAAATCGAGTTGCCAACCATACAGTTTGCAATTAACCACTCTTTGGGAGATGAGGATTCACTCTTTGAGCGGTTTACAACCATAGCCCACCTGGATGAATTGAAATTGCAGAGCTTATTACACTAGGAGGTAGCTAAACGTTGGATGAAGTAGTTGCACGACCTTAAAGAAAAGAAGTATACCTTTAAAAAAGGACAATTAGTTCTATATTACGATGCACGTAGGGAGCTGTTTCCAGGGAAGCTGAAACCTAGATGGGATGCCCCCTACAAGATTGTTAGGATCGGGAAAAATAGGTCTACGACTCTACTAGCTGATCTCCCAGGGAGTAGAGTTTAAAAATAAGGTTAATATTAATAAGATTAAACCTTATTATTTCTAAGTATGCAAACAGAAGAAAAATGCATTGCAGGTCCATGCTGAGGTTGATTTGAGACCTGCAAAAGAGCTTCAAGCTGGTTGATGGGGTAGTTAATTCCTTATTTGGAGCACCCATATCTGGACCAGAGATACCATCAGGGGAAACTTATCTGGTGGAGCAAAGGATATAAAGTGATTAAGCAAGAAGATAGAACCTTTGTGTGAGAGATCAAAGTCTTCTGCCATCACTACTTACAAATGTTTACAAGTATCCCTGTTGAGTTTAATGAAGAAGGTGGGATGGAGCAATCAGTTCATCCTCTAAACATGTTGCATTTTGACGATCATAATTATGAATGGAGGAGTTCGCGATGGCCGGCTATGTAAATCCATTGTGGACGTATACATTATATTTTGACGAAGTGTCTAGGGGCCCTAATAAAAATGGGAGTGTTGGAGTAGTAATCCGAGATCCCCGACGTAGAGTTACGATGAAGTTAGCTCCTTATCTCGGGGTAGGATTCACTAACAACATGGCGGAGTATAAAGCCTTGATTATGGGACTGCATATAGCCAAGCAAGGTGGTATTCAGTGGTTGTTAGTAAAAGGGGATTCCGAGTTGATCTTGAATCAGCTAGATGGGACCTACACAATACGAAAACCCATCCTTTGTATGTATCATCGAACGGCGATGACCCTACTTGAGGAGTTTGAGAGAGTGTCTTTTTAGCTGATTTCACGTTACTAGAATCGGTTTGCAGATTGACTGGAAAATCTCGCTTATGAAGAAGACATTTTCTTCAACTGTGGTCCTAGTTTGGATATTTCTATCAATGATGAGATAGGACCCGGTCACTTGTGGGGAACGTTATTAGAGCATGCAATATATGGCAGGCGATGGTTGATATGGGTGATGCAAAGAGTAGCCGAGACTAATCTACGGCTGTTATCCTGGACCCATAGGTTGATTAGACAACATGTTATGCGTACGCCTCTTGCTATATATTCAGGAGGGATGGGTCATAACCTTGTGCATTTAGTTTAGGGCTGTGAGCCCTGTTTTTCGTCCTTGGAAGGGAGCATATTATTGTATATCTGTACTATTTCGGGGAGGGATGTGTAGGTGTGTTTTATTTCGTTAGGCCAAGAGGGCCAATCAATTTTGTAGTGACATGTTTTATTTCATTAGGCCAAGAGGGCCAGTTGTCTGTTTAGTATAGGTGCGGTTAATGGTTTCTTCTTTTAGTTCTGTGCTAGACAAGTTCGAAGAAGAGCTTGGAAGGAGCCTGTGTTGCACGGAAGCTTCTCGTGGCCCTATCTAGGTAATATCTCTCCTTTACGAGTAACATGTTTTATTCTATATGTGTCTTTGTACTTATAGGGGATTTTCTTTTCTTATTGGGGACCGGCATCCAAGGCATGAAGTCGAAAGTTTAGGTTAGGTATGTCTGAGGGAGGTCTGAGTAGTTGTTGCCTCCTATAAAGACATTGCCAGGCATTGAGAGACCTGTTTTAGAAGGCAGTTCTAGTGACCCTATTTTGCAAGCCTGCTAGGTAGCCGTTCTAGGAGTTCTTGTTAGTTGTGAGGCAATTAGAGAAGCCTGTGAGAGGGAAGAAAAATGATGATGATAGAGTGGAAAATAAAAATCCTGAATATCTTAAAGACAATAAATATATACAAAGGTGTGTAAAAAGGGATTCTAACCCCTATAAAAATAGAAAAGAAACAAAAGGAAAATTTATAAGCAGTTGATCATCGCCGTGCGAAGGCTTGATAGGTTCCTAGGGACGAGTCAAACCCGGGGCCGATGCCTTGTCTCCCTAGGGGTGGCATCTTACTAGAAAAGAAGAAAATAAGAAAGGCTGGAGCGAAAATAAAAGTGAGTATCAGAAAAGGATTAAGTGTTGCCTTGCAAGCGCTTGGTAGGTTCTTGGGTACCGAGACAGGACCTGAGGCCGATGCTCTATTCTCCTTGGGTCACTATGCTCAGCTCCCTCCTTTTTACATCCCCGAGTATGGAACATAAAATCCTAAAAGAAGCAATGTGTTAAAAGAAAATACTTCTTGATCAGGCTATAGGATTCCTCGCCTAGTAGGAGCTCCTAGTTGTGTTGTCCTTAGTTAGGTAGGTAGTTCAGACCATCACTTAGGGTGACCTCTTTGATAGTTCTTTTTAGTTTGGCCGTGTTGGAGCAGTCGGTTAGTGACTAGCTTCGGACCTTCTATCAGATTATGCTAGGCCTACTCCTTGTGGATGTCATACCTTGGTTTTGTTTGGGGGTAGGGTGAGCATTGTGTTGTGTTTTAATATGTGTCTATTTTCTATCAGCTTGATGCTTCCTTCGGTTGTTTTGTGCAGATCTATTGTGGGATTCGACGGGCTGAGTCGCCCTATCCCGTGGTTGCCAATGAGAGAGGAGTTTTGAGCCCGCGATGTGCCTAAAATTTGCCAAAAAATCCAGAATTTAGGGGAAAAATATTCAATATCGAAGGCGGTGACTCCAGCTAGGACGATTTTAAGCACCAAGTAAAAGACGGCTTTTAAAAGGCGCCCGAGCGACACTTATGGATTTTTGATAAATTTTCAAACTGCCATGCAGGTTGTCAAGAGTTGCCAGCCAATGCGGGATGTAAAGTTGGATGCCCAGAAATTTACATCACTCGAATCGGATGTCGGACGCGGAAATGGCCACAAGATGGGCAAGATTTGAAAAGGTGAACTTGTTTTGGCCAAATTGGATAGTGACCTTTGGGAGCATTGGACCCCCCCCCAAACATTTTATGCAACATGCAATCGTGGAGAGAGAAGGAAGAGCAAAAAAAACATGGGATGAAGGCGCCAACAGCACGCCGAAAAATGCGCCAAGATGTTGATGGGGGTGATCATTAGACTGAATACAACCTACCCAATTGATCATGGGGCTTGACTACTCCTTCCTTACTAGTCATATCGTCGCCCTTCCCCCATGCAATGATGGCGTCAATGAATAGATGGAAATCTAGTCTTTCTCTCTCCTCCCTCTCTCTCCCCTAAAGGGTTGTTCTTGTGTGCAAGAGGAAAATGAAGAATTGTAAAGGAAAGCTTGTCCGGTTGGAACCGGATTGCTTCTGTGTCGATGTAGACATGAAGATTGCTGATTGTGAAGATGCTCGACATTGAATGAGGGTTGACCCATAGTCCCGCATCAAAATCGAAATCCCGAACCACAAAACCTAAGCGGTAATTCAAAATTTTATGAAGAAAAATGAGTTTTTATGCCATTTGATTGATGAAACATTGTTCCCATGGGGTGAATATTCACTATGATGTTGTTTTCTATGAGTTTCAATAGTTTATAATCAGAAAATCAGAAAATCATAAGTGATATGGCTGAAATTAATGTTATAAAACCTAAAAAACGCGTGTTTAAGGGGTAAAAATAGAATTTTTGGAGAATAAATGGAAAATATGAGACATAATGCCTATAAAACCTAAAATTTGGCTATCAAGGAACCTAAGGGCCACAACCCACAATCAATTTTAATTTTTAGTCATTTTTTATTGAAGAAAATAGAGGAAAAATACCAAAAAATGGTGAAAAATAGGTTCTAAATGGGAGAAAATTAGGAAACGGTAAAATGAAAATTCCAAAAAATTACATGTGTATTTGTGCAGTGTATAATGAAGGTAAAGCACAAGGTTGGCCATGGTTTACCCTCGTTTCTATGTTTTCATTCATGTTTATCGCTTTCTTTGTAAGGAAATACACATAAAACGACCCTTTTACCTATCAACGAATGCAAAACATTAAACAGTAAGGTGAGAGGGGAGGTTGAGCATCAAAATATAAGCTAAAATATGGTTTATGTGTTGTATCATGCCTATAGGATGTTGTTTTAAAATAAAGGGAAAGGCAGCATGAGCGTAAGGCTCGGTGTCTTTTCTCTTTGCAGTACATAAACGCTAGCATGGAAATCATGAAAAATTTGGTTTCGCACAATGCACAATGCTGATTTTCTTCTGTTTGTGCACTAAACGGTTCACATTATGCACTATGCATAGTTCATGGTATCAACGGAAAAGCTCTTGGATTGCATAGCACTTGTTTTCTTAGGGATTTGTAATATTCCCACCCGTGAATATTGACTTCCCGCACACTGCGTAAACCTTGTACAAAGGTTATCTCACATATTGAAATTGCCGGCAATGTAACCTGTGACCTGCACGCGAGAAATCGGGACCTCCGCATTGGCAAAGCAAACCCGAGAGTTCAAACCCGCAAGTCACACGTAAACACCCTCTTGGGAGGGGAAAATTGATTATTATCAAGGCAAATTTTTTTATTTTATCCCTTTTCCCCAGCCGATGCACGACTGGAGGAGAGGGAGTGTGGGGGGATGGGACTTGGTAGAATCGTGGGCTGCATGGGGAGGGGGGAACCCATGCAAAGGGGCCACGTGGTGGAGCCCTTCTCTCCCCCCCCATGCCTATATAAACACCCGCTTACGTGCTGAGGAGGAGGAGGCTCTGATAATCATCGCCGTGCTGAGGAGGAGGCTCTGACACTCGTCGTCGTGCTGAGGAGGAGGAGAAGGATTGCGAAGAGGGGCCTGAGGTCGCCGCCTGCTCAGGCCGGCAGTCACCGTGCTGCATCCGAGGAGGGATAGGCCGACGTGTTGATGAACGCTGCCGTGCTGCACCAGAGTCCGCCAGGCTGCCGCCACGATCATAGGGGTCTTCATCATAGTTTTTTTTTCCCCCCTGCTGTCGTCAATTTTCCCCCCAATCATTACTTTTCCACCCACGTTTTCTGAAAAGGATAGAAGCTTCCTAGAAGCTTCTAAAGGAAAGGCCCTAAGCCCTGTGCACGCGGTCTTTACCCAGTGGGCTTAAAATCCCACACCTTGTGACGGGTATTCCGGCGTAAGGGAGAAGCGGATAGACTTGGAGGTTGTTTTGCCAAGGATAGGAGGAATCCGCGGAGTTCAAGTCATCAACAATGGCTCCCAAGAAGACGCAAGGCGCACCTGCGGGAGGTTCTTCCCCGAACTTACACGTGGATATCACCGCGGATCCACAAATCCAGGTTCCGTGAATATATTTCCACATGAAGAGATGTTTTAAATACGCTTAATTCCATAGGGAAATTCATTCTACGTTATCATTAATTCATGGGTAGTGATAAAAGTACATTCGATAAATTATAGATAAAGGATCCGTGCATATCATGCATCTACAAAGTTATGAATGAAAAGCACTTATTCTCCCTATGAACTTAGTTGCAAATTGTCTTGTCGTGCACTCTCAAAGTGAAAGCCACATATGGCCTAGGGTTAAAGGGGAAATTGTTAAAGTGCATTGGTCATGTAGGAAAGGAGTATTTTGCATTTAGTCAATAACTCCCTTCGTTATGATTCGCGTGAGGGATTTGTTAACTTCTGTTTCACAGCATGATAAAGAACCCCGATCTTATAAGTTGCATGGAAAAAGATGCTTGCAATTAGATTAAATCGACACTTGCCTTAGTATTGCATGAACTTCATTCACGATGTTGTTGTATCTAAGGGTCGCACTTTTACTTTCGCAAACTTCATTTCATTATGTAACATTTATGAATGATTGCATGGCTTATAAAAGCATGAAATGCAAATACTTAGACACAAGGTTGTAGGTGTTATTCCTTGATGTAAATCCTAGTAAACCCTTTGTAAGTATCCTTCAAATTATCTTGCCTTTTGACTTTAACAAAAAAAGGGATAGGGCTATTGCGGATCTTATGGTGCGTGGAGGTAATGAATTACATGTTTACATGTATTGTAACATTTTGCAACTATTTTCCTACTTTAGATCAAGTATATCATCTCTAGGAAAGAATTGTCCTCGTCATAAGACAAGTAGGTCAATTTACCCAAGTCATTTGTGGTATCACGACTGCTAGGGTTTCGTATAGGCATAACTAGCCGATTTGATAAAAACCTCAAGTACTAGTTAGGGCTTGGCACGTTAGAGATGTAGCCAAGTAACGTACTTGGACACCAAGTCGAAGTCCTCAAACCCAAAGGTCCTACCCACCTTCCCGGAAAAATTGAGCCAATGGGACGCGCACGCAAATAATGATCTGGGGTTTCTACCCTAAGGATCATTCGACCTAGTGCTAGAACTTGGATTGAGTTGGAATCCCTAGGACCGAACGTTGTCGGTCTAGTGCAATTAGGATTGGGGTGAGTGAGAAGACACCCTAAACCCTACTTCGAGTCTAATCATAATTCTTGACCAGAAAACACCATTCAATAGGTGAAATGATCTCTTGGAATGGAGGCGACACTTGTGCAACAAGTTGCAACGTCGCATAGCCTTGTGGTTTGATCACAAGAAAGTTTTGCCATTCCTTGGAATGAGGTTGGCAGGTTCTTGCGCAAGTTTAACTTGCAAGGGGATGGGTAGTCATCCTGTTACTTCGCCCTCATTAGGGAAAATTTGCCAAGTTAAGGGAAGTTAGGTATTTGCTTGGACGCAAATGATTAATCAATAAATTAAAGCGACATGGCCACCGGGATTTACTATTAATAAAACCTAAGGTATTGGTTAAGTTGAGTTAACAGGGTATGACCTTAACCCAAGGACAATAGGAATCTTGCCAAGTTGCAATTGATTCCGGATCGAATGCTGGATGCATTCGGAGAGAAGGATTCACTCCTTAACAGTTTGCCAAATAAACAACCACTGGAATTAATTGTGCTTGTAACAGTTTAGAAAGCACTGTTTGCATTGTTTGCTCAAGGAACTAAAGGATGAAAAAATATATAAATGCTTCAGGTTGAAGGCCTGAAGGGAGAGGCAGCTTCAGTTACCCCCGACTGCCTGCCTGACCCTAACCAAGGGGGTTGTTGATTGTGCCGGGAACGTGGACCGAACCCACCGCGAGAGATCTTTCCGTTGAGCTCTACTTGGAGCAGGAGGACACTTGGGTGCCAGGGGGGGCTCTGGCCGTAAATCCCTCGCCTTCCGGGTCCTGCACAAGAGGCTAACGTGACTCGGGATTGGATCTCGAGGCCTGCATACTAGTCTACGGGCAGAAGCTTGGAATAGTGATCCCTAGCGGATTACTGGATGAGCCTTCGGGCGGATTATGGACAAGCCTACGGGCGGAACTCTTTGTATTTCAAAGATAAAATGATGAAATGATAATAAAGAATTTGTCTGATATTGTTTTTCTATGTCACGTGGTAAGATTACGTGAAGGAACCAGTGCTTAACAGGATTAATTAAAGAAGCTGATTGCTATATGTCAAATTAAATGTGTTAGATAATTACATAACTAAAACAAACTGAGGAAAGTGCGGAGGATGGGCCATGGGTCTATCCTACGGTTGGGTGGTTCCGGTTAGCCGAGAACTTTTCTCAAAAATCTCGAAGAACAGCGGGATGATCATCATTATCAAAGCGAATAATGAGAGCGATAACCTAGAGTTACATCTTACCTGATTTATGCTGTTTTAGGGGAACGGAATGGGACTATGCCTTAAGGCAGAGAGGTTGAGCCTTGCATCCCTCTCGTTTCCCATTCTCCTTGAACCAAGTGCAGCGTGAACCCGCTTCGGACCTAGCGTTTCTGCGTAAAGTAGTTCGCTTGGGTCTGACGCTAGTTGTTGTTAGCTAATGACCAAACAGGAAAACTCTAATTCCGGTCAATCCTAAGTGGGAACGGCCAGGATACTTCCGCTACGTAGCAGACGCGGGAAGACCTAGACTGCAAAACCCGTAACATTCCATGGGAGTGCCGGGGGGAGTTTTCTAGACATCCTTTCCGATGGACTGCCAAGACGTGTCCTAGATGATTCTAGGGGACACGTTACTGGATTTGACCCACGATTGAGAGTGTAAGATTATCCCTTGCCGTAGGATAGAGGGTCGGTTTCCTAAGGGACTGTTAAGTAAGGACACATGGTATTATCTCCTGGATTTGATATGAAAGAGTGGAGTTTGTGTTTTTTTGTTTTATATGTTGAACATCACATCAAGGGGCCAATCCCTGCTATGTAGGAGAGCTGTAGTGGGGCCGTGGTGTTTCTACCGAGAGGTTTCCTCCATGTATGTGATCGTGGCATTGCCAATGTGTATGGGTTCTCCCTCTGGGGAGTTTATAGAAAGAGAAACGTTGTACTACAAAACGATGAAACTATAAACGCATAGATTAGGCTTTAGGGCAGTTTGTCCTTTAGTAGTAGATAGACGCTCCTGGTCTGAGAGGTCGTGAGGGTGTGTTTGTCTGCCATGAGCATGAGGTCCAACTAGTGCTATAGCCAGTCCCGGCCCATTTTAGGTCCCATCAGCCGCACGCAAGATAGGAGAAGAGAGGAGAAGAGAAGAAGAAGAGAGGAGACGATGGAAAGCTTCTTTTCACAATTTATCACCCTCACACACTCACTTCCTCACTCCCTTACACTCCCTCCCTCAAGCATACATAAGAAACTAAGAAGAAGAGAAGAAGAAGAAATCACTTTTGCCACACACCAAAGAATGAGCTTTTTATTTACTTTTTGAGTTTATATACAAAACCCTAAATCCCTTGGGTACCCATCCCCTTTTTCACATGATCGGGCATCTTGCCAAGGTCCTCTTTCTCCATTTCCTTCTAGTTGCCTTATCCCTTCACCCATGTCCATTTAGACTTTACAATTTGCACAAGAGGGATTTGGCGCTCTTATAAAATGAATTACATTTCCCCCCGCACTTTCCTTGTTGCAAGAGCCCTTAGAGGTTCTTCCTCATTAAAATGTAATGGTCAGCTGGTCCAAACCAATTGGGCAGCCCACCTCTCAAAAAGAAGGTTGTATATACATCACATTCATGATGAGGAAGAAGCCCAATTCATTCAAAGTAGTCACTACTCCTGTACACATTGGGCAAGAGCGACAACGGAGATAGTTGTCAAAATTGGAGAAAAAGAAACACCATGTATTGCACTCTTAGGCCATGGTTTTGAGATAAACATCATGGCAAGGAGTCTCTATGAAAACGGTGGATGGCCCATAGATGTTGATCCAGGTTAGCAAATAAGAGGTGCTGCTAGAATATTCAATGCTCTCCTTCGTCTTTGAAGGCACCTTGCTAGAATCTTCGATGCTTTCCTTCATCCTTGAGAGCACCTCGCTAGAATATTTAGTAGTCTCCCATACTTTTTCTAAGCTTGCCTTCTCCTCCACTTCTCCTGCCTCCTTAGGCAAAATGAGCTTCTTCATTTACTTTTTGACTTGCGCTTCCTCGGTCTTTTTCTACTTCCTCTTCGCTACGTGATTCTTGTCTGGGACATGTCTTGTAGCATTGTAACAGAGCTTGCTACCAATTCTAATGCCAAAGGATCATCTACCTAAGTTGATTATTTATTGAATGAGAAGATAAAGATTGAAATTTTGGAGTCTTCTTTAGCTTCTTACTCTAATAAGTAATTCATACTACCCAAGAAAAATGGAACATTAACATTTGTTTAGGATATGTAATTGGTTAATAAAGTGACCATTGGGAATATGGGAGGAAGTCTTGTTCCGGATGAGTTTATGGAGGATTTTGTTGAGAGTTTTATATATTGTTTGAGTGACCTATAGTCTCATTATTATCAATTCTACTTATTAGGAATTGAAAGCAGGGATTCTATTCCCATAATGATTGTTAGAGGCATAAATCCCTAGGCCTTGAATTCCATTTATGACCTTAGTCTCTTACTTTCATATAGGAATATAATGGTTTGAGATCAGTCTATGTGGCTGTTCTTTAAATATCATAGGACAGGATACCTGTATGTCACGTGCTAATTCTAATATGCAGGTAGTTGTATTTTCTTGGAAAAGAGTTGCATGATTTCAATATACAAAGAGAGTCAGCACCATGTATTTGAATCTCTATTTATGTATTCTTTGCTTCCTTCTTGCAAATACTCTAAACAATGACACTGTTGGAGTTGGTGCATATGTGTACTTTACCATAAGAGAAAACTAAGTCTATTACAGAGATGATGAACACAATGAATATAGTAGTGTGAGATTACATACTAAATATTACTATGCATTTTTTGGACATGTGAAAGGCAGTGAAGAGTGGTATACCAAAGCCCAAGTGGCTCAATGTTGATGATTTATATGACTGTGTTTTTTGTTGGATTTTTGGGTAATTTTTGTTTGACTTGAATGATGATTGATTGGTTTGGAAGTTTTTGAGAGAGTTTTGGATAATGTTGAATAGGTTTGTGAAGCTCATGATGTTTATAAGTGGAGATATGATGTGTTGAAAGGTTCTATTGAGTGCCTGTTGAGATTCTGATTAGTTCTGTTGAGCTTCTACTTTTTTTGATTTCTTTCTGTATATGAGAGGTTGAAATGATGATTGATTGATTTAAAGAGTTTTTGGAAGCTTATTGAATGATTATTGATGGTTTTAGTTGAGCTAAATGCTTTCCAAAATAACCTCTATATGGTACTGTAGACCTTTCGTAGACCTTCTATAGAGTCTCTGTCTTTGTTCTATTTTTGCTCTGTATTCTTTTGTAAGTGTTCTATAGAATGAATGCGTAGCTTGGGAAAATTTTCTAATATTTTAAAGAGATGAATAAAATTTCAAAATAGCTCAAAGAAGCAAAAAAATTAGCTACTAAAGACTAAAGTGAAGATTGAAGTGACAGTGACATTGTTGAGCTATGAAAGGACACTATAGTGGCTCTGATGACCCTTCATATCAGACATACCTCTTGTGAGGGGTATCCATGACCAAAGAGAGATTATGGATGGTTGTTATTCATTATTCAAATTTACTATTAAGAGAAATCATGTGTAAGGGAGATAGAGAGTGAGAGATAGTGGATTCTCTACGAGAAACATTGTATCTACATGAGAAAGATTATGAAGACTATGAAGACATTAAAGATGAAATCGATGTGATGAATTCCATTCAAACTTGATATTTCTTTTGTGTTATCTGGTTTTTTTATGGTTTCTATGAAGAATATGAAGAATGTTTTGAAGTTCTATTGTGATAAATCCATGGGAGAATTGCTATATGATGTTGCATGAAGATTTGTAGATTTGTGAAGATTAGTGTTTTTTTTCTTCTTGTGGTTGATGAGATTATGAATAACATGCTTGTTGATGATACAAGATACATTTTCTTACAGTAGATTCTCTATTTTCTTGGTATCTCTCTTGGAGCTCTATGTTTTTGCTGCACAGCTAGGGAAAACTACCATCAATAAGCACCACAACAGAGACTCAAAATGGAAGAAGTGGCATTGTTGAAGAGGAAGAAAAGAAATGGAAGACTAGAGAATCCCTACAACAACTATTGAAGAATTGGATATCTTCATTTCCAAAGCCACTTTCTACGAGAAGTGCATCCCTCAATGGTGAAATCATGTTACTATCTTGATGTGGGCTCTATGTGATAGATTGATCCCATTGTCTTCTCAAGTTATAGAAAGTTGTACTACAATAGCCAATTGTTTTCCACAAAACAAAAAAGAGAAGAAGAAACATAGAGAATGACAATCCATGAAATATTTAGCCTTCATTGAAGAATTTCTAGATATCATCAAGTGGGAGATTATGAGGAAGATTTAGGAGTTGTGGTCAATTGAAGTTCACAAGATTAAGAAGAAAAAGAGTTGGAATAAGTTTATGGATGCTTATCAACAAGATACATGGGCTGCTTGATGCACTAACAATCTACTATTTGTCCATTTGGCAATCCACTAAAAGCTAGTAGATAGAGTGTTCTTCACAACCTATGCTATTGAAACCCTCTGAAGTTGGTATTATAAAAAAAAAATAGAACAATGGCGATTCTCAGAAGAATTTCAGTACACCTTTAAAACTGAATATCATCCCCTTTGTAGTGGAACAAAAGCTGAATTTAGAGATGTTGGAAAAAAAGGAAGTAGAAGAAATGTTAGCAAGAGAATCCTCCAAAGAATAAAGGCCTTTTGATTTTATTCTATTGAGTACAAATAAAGTGGGTGGAGCTAACTCCCTGATGAATGACGCAATCAAGAGGCAATCACTAGAATGAGTCCATAGGTACGTCACAAGAGAGAAGGAAAAAATCAAAGCTAAGAACAAGCTAGCAGCAGAAGCCTCCTTTGATGTCCTTGCACCACTCTTTATAGAAGTCCCCATGGTGACTTAAGGTCCCCTTCCTAGTTAGATCCATCCTAGAAATTTTGATGATAGTCCAGTGAATGTAGTCTCATTGCCCATCTTTAAGGGAGAGTATAACGAAGGCCCTGATCTTCATATAGCTGAGTTCATGGTAGCATATATAGCAAACAATGCCAAAATCCTTGAGCATCGGTTGGTAATATTCCTTGTCACTTTCAAAGGCATGACATTTTAGTGGTATGAGAGGCAATTAGCAAGAACTTTTGGCACACGTGACAATATGAAGTTTACCTTTCTTACTAAATTTGGGCATGAAGGTTTTGAAGAGCACATGTGAGAGGAGTTCATGAACTTAAGTCAATTCTCCAGTGAATGGGTGGAACTATATGTCTCTAGAAAGGGATCCATATTGAAGATATGGATCAACCATGACTTGGATGAAGGCATTTAGAACAAAGTTTCTCTTAGAGGCCCATAACTACAAGTTTGTAAGTTTTTGAAATTGAGAAGACAAGTCAACCTGCAAGCTGCAATGGAAGGTGAAGACCGTATGATGATGAAGTTAAAGAAAGGTTATCGATGACCTCAGAAAGAGGAGTCTTACCTCATCCCATAATGCAAGGAATAGTATATCCACCAAATGTAGTCCCAGGGAGGACTGCTCCCTACCCCTACACTCCAGATGCAAACACTGCCGTAGTACAGTAGTGCACTGAATTCATAGTGGCCATAGACTACACTACCTCAAACGATGGTTCAACCACAACAATAGTGGCCTCAAATAGTTTCCCAATGGCAACTCAACAACAAGAATGGAACCCTACCAATTGGAACCAACAACCACCAGTCTCAACAGGAGCTTTGAAAGAATTAGAATCAAAATAAAGAATCTTCTAAATCAATCTAACCAGTCTATGTAATGATTATAGAAGCTTCCCAAAACCCTACTGTGAATACTCCAAGAGGAGAAAATTTAAAGGATTATTTGTTGAATTCAGTTTTGCAAGCATCAAGAAAAATTTGATTGGATGCGATTACATAATAGCTATAGACATTGAACGTGAATACGGCCAACATATCTAGTCCTATAGGGGGTGTAAGAGCTATGATGCAATCTAATTCATGGTGTGGAAAGTGCCATCAGGCAGGACATTTAGCAACAGAATATACCCAAAAACCAACTATTTCTAGGGCCTTCTATTCATACTATTTAAAGAAGAACCATACAAAATATATTTTCTCTCTAAAGGAGATGCATAAAAGAAGGAAGAAAGATGAAGAAGAAAGATTCAACTTGTTGAAATCCAAGATGACCACAGAGGATATCAGACCAAAGCCTACAGAGTTTGATCCTAATTTTGGCCCAAGGAAGTTTCCTCTCAAAGTTACAGAGGATGATAGTTTAGCGGTGACCAAAGATTCAAAGTGTAGTATTATAGATGTAGAGAAAATGAACATATCTCACCAAATAATCCAAACCCTAGAAGGTCCATGGACTAGAAACCCTTATGTAGTCAATGCAAAGGATAAGGCCACACTAAAAAAGATTTTTCCAGTCCAGCTCCTGTGAAAGCCAATACCACTGATAACCAATAGAAGGCATAAGAACCTGCCTCCAACTTGGTGGAATTGGAAGTTGCCGCAATAACACGTACCAAGAAAAGAGAATCCACAATTCCAAAAGAGAACATTCCCTATGTCAAAATAGTGAAGTTCAACCTTCCAAAGGAAAAACAAAATAGTACAGTACAGAGTAGTCCAGTAGTATAGAAGGATATAAAGACAGGACCAAAGGTCCAAGAGATAGAGAATGAAGAACAATCCCTAGCAATAAAAGAAGTGCAGATGTTGCCACTTCGAAGGAAATAGAAAAGATAGAAGTGGGTGTTGCCCTAGTCCTCAACCAATTGGAGAAGCCTTTGGACCCTATTAAATAGTATGACTTGGTCAAATACTTAGACACCTTCAAACCAAACCTAACATTCTGATAGTTGTTGATGTCGTCCCCTAGTTTGTTGAAAGAAATACAAAAGCATACTAACAAGAAGGTGAGGCCTTAGAATTACTCCTACAACTATCCCAAAGTCTAATAAACCCCTAGAACCTATGAAAGAAGTGGATGTGGCTAATGCCTTCCTAGATCCCAGCACCTCCAGATATCAAAATGTGGATAGAAGGTTGCATTATTGCAGATGCATTGATTGATGGAGGTTCATTAGTGAGCATAATGACGAATGTGACAATGAAAGATCTCAGCTTGTAAGGAATGCAACCTACACAATGCTTATAAGACTAGCAGACCAAAGTAGAATTAAGCCTTTGGATATTCTTCTATATATAAAGACAACCTTGGTAGGAAGAGACTATTGGACTGACCTATCTAGTAGTGAAACCTAATTTCTATAGAACCTCACATCCTTTGCTATTGGGAAGTGCATGGCTTTTTGAAGCAAGAGTACAAACAGATTGGTTCAAACCCTAGGTAGAGGACCCAACAAAGTGGTGTGTTGAAGTTGTATGGATTGAAAAAAGGTAATGGATCCACCTCCATTGAATTTTTAATAGACTCCTCTAAAGAATTAACACATGGCACATCAACATGAAATTTTATCAGACAAATATCTCCCAAGAAAATAGAGGCACAATCCCTAACAATGGGGGCACTATAATACAACTTCTAAAAGAATAAATGTCCTTGTCAATGGTTGAATATTTGCTACTTGAAGTGGGAATGACTTCTAAAATCACCTCTGATAGTGAGATAGAGGCATGGATGTAGTGCTCTTCTTGTCACATTCTGTAGCACAGCCAAAGATAGAAGTAGAGACAGAGACACACTAGAGCAGAACTAGAGAACTAGAGAACTAGAGAATACAAAGAATATATTCTTCTCTTACAGAGCCCCTACAGAGGAAGAGACAGAGCTTGAAGCGGATGATGATGATAGTGCAAAAGAAGATTATGATAGAGAATTGGAAAAATCTATCTAGTCTAAAGAGAATACAAATGAGGAGAAAGTTTTAGAGGCTACAAAAGCTCAAGATTCCATATTGTTGGACAGAATGACTCTAGTGCCCTTTGGATTAATAAATGAATCACATTATATACAAAACCTCCATAAGAAATGGATTAAGCAGAATAAGCCTTCCTTTATAGTAGTGGATCTTTGTCGCTCAAATTTACCCTTCTCAAGATAAGATGATGGCCATATACCTTTCCAAAAACCACAAGTTCGGTACCCCAAGCAAAACTCTGATGGTTCTTGTTGTGTGATGTTCCTAGAGGTATCCTCAAAAGATGAGTCCTCAAGAGCGAAGAGATAACTAATTCTTTTAAAAAACCTAAAATAGTTCGAATACCATTTCAACATACTAAGGAGCAAGATGAATCCTCATGGAAAGAAGAAGTCACTTCTCGTGGAGCATTGAATGAGGAGGCCACTCCCTTGAAGGAGTCACATTTGTACCCAGAATGAGTTCATGGGAGCTTTATCCACAAGGTGGAAGGTGAAAAGCAATCAACTTTCATGGATATAGATGAAGGTGGATACCACTCTTCTAGAAGAGGAGTTGTCGGTTCTGCATGACCTATTGAATGAGAATTTAGACGTGTTTCCATGGTCATGTAAAGATCTAAAGGGGATTGATTCCATGGTGTGTTAATATCATATCGGCCTCACGCTAATGCCAAGCCAGTGAGGCAAAGATAGAATTGTATGAATCCAAATTACTTAGCCATGGTGAAAGCCAAATTTTTGAAGCTCCTTAAAGCTGAGTTTTTCTATCTAGTGGGCCCAATAGTGAATGGGTCTCACCCATTGTGGTAGTATTCAAGAAGAATGGAAAGTTACGAATATGTATGGACTTTTACAAGTTAAAGTCCAAGACAAAGAAGGATCATTTTCCTATCCCTTTCACAGACCAACTATTGGACACACTGGCACGCCATGAGCTCTATTCCCTCTTGGATGGATTTTGTGGATATAACCAAGTCTAGATAGCAGAAGAAGATCAATCTAAGATAACCTTCAAAATAGAATGGGAAACCTATGCTTCTAGAGAGATGTTGTTTGGGCTTTGTAATGCTCTTGCGACCTTTCAAAGAGTGATGATGGCAACATTCCAAAACCATCTGCACGATTTTATTGAGGTATACCTAGGTGACTCTTGTGTCTATAGCTAAATGCAAATGCCCTAGTGTGCTAGTTGACACACAAAAGTCTATTCATGTAAGTACAATTTGTTGAAAGGCTATTTTTTGTGCACATGCGTTATCAGAAGCACATAAGTTTCTTATTCTATTCCCTTGTGCCTTTAGAATATGTCTTAGAGTATGTCAACGCTTATATTGTTACTTGTGCCTATGTGTGTCGTGGGGTTTTTGAATGCCTACTTGCAAGGTGGTGTAGGATCGTACATGTTATGTAGCCTAAGTGGTTATTTATGGGTATGGTTGAGACACAAGATATCTTCAATATGGGTTTACACAAGTTTTTGTAAGTATTCTCCAATGTGCACTTGCACATATGACTATAAACATCAAGTTTCTTTTGTTTCCTTGCATTTCACTGTGTGTGGTTAGGCCCATGTGTGTATGTGAGGGGTGGATGGCTTGATGCACTTAATGCATGACTATGAGGCTAATTTTATTGCACAAAAGTCTCATGGGGATAGAGGTGAATGCAGTCAACTATAGTACACAATCATTGAGTGGATGCATGTGTGTGGGTGGACAACAAGGTGAATTTAGGTGGGAATATGGATGCACTATGGGGTATGTTACCTAAGTTTGACTAAGGATTTCTAAGTTACTCCATGTGTAGTGGAAGCATCATGTAGTGTTGTAGGTGAAGAGTATGGTGTTGCAAGAATAGATGTATAAGTAGAAGATGCACACTTAGAATGGATGTTTTGTTGGGTGGATGTGTGTAGAGCTAAAGAGCCTAATAGAATACGAATGCACAATGTTATAAAATGAATTCATGCCAAGATTATGGCTATACTTAATGGGTGTAAGCGAGGCTATGTGGGTGGTAATGAAATTATGGATGCACAAGGAAGGGAGTGATGCTGCCTTGATATATCAAATGGATGCACTATAATAAGGTGATTTTTTTCTATGCAAGATTGGATGCACATAATGTCTTAGTGCAAATGGATGTAGGATGTGGATGCACTATATGGATTGATGGATGCACAAGGGTGAAGGTGGATGCACTCTGTGCGGTCGAATACACTTGATTGTATAAATTAATATGTCCTTAGTTGCCCCTCTCTTATCTCTCTTCCCATTATCCTTGCATCCCAAAAGGTTGGAGTAGGTTTTCAGAGAATGAGACTTACCACTAGGATGCACACCACAATGTAGGGAACATTTCGTGCATATATATGATCATGAGTGGTTTATGTACACCGAATAATTATGTAGTTTTAAAATATACACATTGTGTTGTGGAGATGGAAGTACACTCTAATAGTGGGTGCACTATATCAATGCACAATGCAAGAAATTTCATGCACTACATGTTACTATGCATGGTAGTATGTGAGGTGAATGCATTTATATGTGGTTTTGTGTGGTGCAAATTACTCACCTATTGTAGCAGTCTGCACACATAGTGCCACACATAGGTTGTCCCTCTCATTACCTCACTTCCCATAGTCCTTCCAACCTTCAAGGTTGGAATTGTGGATCGGGAGAGGAGGATCTTATTGGAGGCACTTAGTGTAAATGCATCATGCTATAAGCAATCAAAGTCACATTAGGATGCCCAATCTTCAAATTTTAACTTGACAATCAATGTGTACTCATGGATATACACAGAGATAATCAATTGAGCCCATAATTGACAAGATGTACACCTGAGCTTCACAAATTCAATTGCAATTAAAGTCATGCCATCATTGCATTTTCCATGTGGTTTTAGATCCACATTATAGCAGTGTGCACTAAGCATCCACAAGTCTTAGCACTCCTATCAATCCTCCCTAGGGAGTCCACCTTAAAGAACATGTAAGATACCACATGAGTTTAAAAAAGGGTATATTTATTATGTTTACTTATATTTTTCTAAAAATAGAAGGTGTTTATAAATGTGCTCACTATAAATTCACATTATGGGTTGTTTTATTCCAAATTTCTTAGAGGCACAATGGTGGGGAAATGGGGAGGGGGGTGTTCCCAGGATGTGCCAATTTGAGAGCCCCAAATAAAATCTCTATCTCCTTTACCACCACTCTCTCTTCTGATACAAAAAGTGGTGGTTTAATTTCAAAATAGTAGCATGTTTGCTTGGGATCTCCTTGCTTCATAAGGAGCCTATGCCTCTTTCAACATCTGCAGCTAGCTATTAGTTAGCCATTAGTTCAAACGAAAAGCATATGGTATATAAGAATAAAACTAATGCTTTCTCTTTCTAACTCCTCAATAGAAACCCTAAAATAGCAATAAAATAGCGTTGTACCTTCCTTCCACAAAAAGACAAAATAAAAAGCTATGCCTACAAAATCCTATCATATGGTTTTGTTGAAATAGACCTAAGTTTTACCAATGGCTAGGTGCTTTCTCTCTAATCACCTTATCATCCTCTACATGCTAAGACCACTTGCTTCAACCTATGAGGAGGATAAACCCTCCCCCATGATCTCTCTACAAAGATCAAATTGAAGATTGGGACCCAATATTCTCCTCATAGGTAGACTTAGGAGGGGTACAATTGCATCTCAAGCCCATCAAGTCTTTGGGTCCTTGCTTTATCTTTTGATCTTATGCATATGTGGAAGATCTAAAGTATGCTTGAGATATGAACTTCATGCTCAACCATAATTTTTAGAAGAATACAATATTTGAAAATAAAAGCATTCATCAAACACTCTTATGCTAAGACACAAAATATGGATGCCATGAAAAAATTTAGCTAGCTTGGTTTTGCGCATCATGAGTGTCATGAATGGTACACAATACATAGGTTTCATTGATTGAATTTTATCTTGAAGCACTCCTCTCACCCCTTTAATTTTTTTGCAAAGGGAACAAAGAGACGTGTGTAATTTTGTGGAAATGTAATATTTCTTGAAAGAAGAGTTAGACAGAGGGAGAGAGAGAGTGTGTGTGTGAATGTATGGTGATCATGGCATAGAGAAAGGGTCAGCATAGTCCTAGAAGGTCTACCTTCCCTCAAGCCAGCATGTCAGAAAGGATCTCAGGTATCATCATTATCTATCGGATCATCATTCTTACTAGGAAAATTTCTATAAGTCTTGGTAGAGAGCTGGTCTTGCATTCATAGTTCCCCTTTGCATTCAATCAAATCTCATGAAGGCAAAGGCGGAGTCATTATGGATGTAGTACTTAAAGATTCCCCCTCGTGGTGGGAGTCGAGACAATTGCAACAAAAAGCTAGTTTGCCCCAATATATCTAATTACAACATATTCAACCTTTGCATCTAATTATGACGTATTTAACCTCTCCAAAACATGAAATCTTGTGAGCTCTCATAGAAACATGGCCTTTTCAACCTTTGCATTTGATTATGATGTATTCAACCTCTACAAAATATGAAATGTTGTGAGATCTCATTAAAAAATGGCTTTTTCTTTCGCTTCATTACGATCCCAAGCCAGTGCAAGGTCTCTAGATTTCAAGCACAAAGTGAAAATAAAAGCATTATGGTTGGATTGTTGGTACAATCCAACCTGGGGTTTTGAAGGCTGAGAAAAGCTACATCAACACCAACACTTGAACTGAGCAAAGCAAAGCCTCAAGAGGAGAAAGGAGCTTCTTTTCTAGAGGAGATTGCTTATTTCGTGGGATTTTTGAAGGCTTGTGCAAAGAAAAATGATCTATTAAAAGGCACAAGTCTACATGAGGACATTCGCAAATGAGGGTTTTCTGAAAGAAGCCCCTTAGATGCTACAAGCACTTTAATAACTATGTATGCTAAATGTGCATGGGGCTCTTGCAAAATCATGACAAGTGCTTGACAAAGTTACTATTCATGATAGATTCTCTTGGACTACATTTATTGCAAGACATGCACAAAATGGCCATGGTGATGAAGCTCTAAAATGTTTTGATAAGATGCGGCATAAAGGCTAGTTTCTTGATTCAATCACCCTTCACATGTGCATTGAAAGCATGTACTAGCGTAGAAGCACTCAATAAGGGTGAAAATTTTCATGACAAGATTGTTAGATTAATATTGTTGGAGAAATGTATTGTAATTGGCTTGGTGAAAATGTGTGCCAAGTGTGATATTTTGGGAAAAGTAGGAGTGTTGGATGAGCTTCATATCCAAGTTTTAGTCACTTGGAATGCACTAATTGCAAGGTATGCATGGACAAGGCAAAGAAGTAATGCAATGTTTTGATAAGATGAAACATGAGGGACACTCCCCCACCACTGTAGCCACCTTTATTTGTGCCTTGGAGCACTTGAGAAGGGCAAACAAATTTATGATCTGATCATTAGACTCAAATGGTTGGGGACAAATGTTGTGTTTGGTAATGTTTTGGTGACTTAACTCTCTCTTTTTCCACAATAGCTCACCCAATGTCCCTCTCTCTCTCTCTCTCTCTCTCTCTCTCTAAAGTTATTAAATGGAAAAATAAGAATTTACTCTCCCTCTTTCAGTATTTGTCTTTTTCTTTGTCTCTCAGTATGTGTCTCCCTCTCTCTCTCCCCCCCTTGCATTCTTGTTCTCTGAAAGTAGCAATTTATTGCGCTATTGGCATGCGGGTTGTAAGCTTGTTCCTAATCTCTCCACCATCGATTTGTAGTGCACATTAAACCTATGCATCAAGGTACTATTGATGCTTGTGGACCCTTGGTTTAGGGAGCCACCCGATTCCAGTGTATGCTCCTCCTCAGTGCAAACAATGCCCCCATGGTGCCTCTCATCCTATGCATCAAGGTACTATCGGCACTTGCTTGTGGACCCTTGGTTTAGGGAGCCATCGAGTTGCAATGTACATTTTTACTCAGTGCAGTCAACACCCCCACGGTGCCTCTCATGTAGCCCGGCTACTTGCTAGTGGCACAAGGAGCCATCAACTTGTAGCATACATTGTGCCTCATTGTGGACGATACCTCTCATCCTGCCTAGATCCACCATGAATAGCCAACTCATCATCAGATAATTTTTTTGCATTTTTCGTTTAATCAAATCATAAAAGGAGACCCCGTCACCACTCTTCTTTTCAGCATGTCCACCTCAATCTACATACAATCACCCTCATGTTGAGTAGACTATCTAATTAGATTACAAATCCCTTGTTTAATACACCTTTGACATTTGACTTGAGTTGGAAACATTGCATAATCCTTCGTGGTAGCTTACCCTAGTAGCTTTTCCTCACTTTGAGTATGATTCCTCCCCTTGGGCTAACTTGGGAATGGTTTGCTACCCCTTATGAGAGCCTCATGTAGATGGATTTATGGCTTGCTCTGGGAGCCCTTGATTACTGATCCCTTTTTTGTCCCTCAAGGTGCCATGCCCTCATTTTCTCTCCTCGTCATGCTTTTTTTCTAAGGCTAATAATAGCTTACTAATCCTTTACCCTCTATAATCTCCATTAGCCATGAACCATCCTTCCTTTTAATATTTTAGATTTTCCTTCTCTCCTTTACAAGAAGCAAGCTCCTCTTTTGCATGCATCCCAAAGGCTATCAATAGCTTTATCGTACATTGCTAAGGTTCTCCAAAGGATTTAGGCACTTAAGTTTCTAACACCAAAAATTCCTCCATAGCACCCTTCATGCATTGATATATAGCTTATAATTATACCTTTCTAACTATTAGATGTCTTTGTCAAGGTCGCAAAGCCTTAGATGGTGAACATACATGATTATGTACACGTTTAGGAGGGGCTCGTGTGTTTGTAGTAGGCTCTTTTTGTAGTAGCATGAAGTGGGCTATGTGTTGAGTCCAAAGAAATGTATAATAAGTTTCTTGTTAGCTTTTGTAGGGTTGGTGGATTGGTAGAAAATGATTGTCCATGGCAATGCAACGTGAGGAGTAAGAATATAAGAAATGGTGGGTTAGTGCATTGTAGAGGTGGTTAGCATCCTATGAGTTGGTAGCAAGAAATGTGGTGGCTATATGTTTTGAGTTGGCAATGTAAGTGGATAACAAACAATGTAAATTCTTGAGTGTTTGTAGTAGGCTATGTGTTTGTAGCAACATTAAATGGGCTACATGTTCTCTCCAAAGAAACATACATAGGGTTGGTGGCTTTCTTGTTAGTTTTCATAGGGTCGGTGGCTTCAAGAAAACGATTGTCAATGTGGCAACGAAAAGTGAGTAGTAAGGTTATAAGAAATGGTGGGTTAGTGCCTTATAGGGCTAGTTAGCATCTTGTCACTTGGTAACAAGAAATGTGGTGGTTATGTATTTTGATTTGGCAATGCAAGTGGATAATAAATAATTTAAATGCTCCTATGTGTGTGTGTAGCAGGCTAGGTATTCATGATAGTATTAAGTGGGCCATGTGTTCATTCCAAAGTAATGTGCAATGGATTTGTTTTTAGCTTGAAGGTTTTGTGGCTTGATAGAAAATGATTGTCGGTGGTAGCACAAAGTGAATAGCAAGGTTATTGGGGTGATGGTGGGTTAGTGCCTTGTAGGGTTTGTTAGCATCTTGTGAGTTAGCAATAAGAAAATATGGTAGCTATGTGTTTTGAGTTAGCAATGTAAGTGGGTAACAAACAATGTAAGTGCTCGTATGTTTATAGCGGGCTATGTGTTTGTAGTAGCATTAAGTAGGCAATGTATTCATTCCAAAGAAATGTACACTAGATTTCTTTTTAGCTTGTAAAGTTGGTGGCTTGGTAGAAAATGATTGTTAGTGGAAGTGCAAAGTGAGTAGCAAAATTATAAGCAATGGTGGGTTATTACCTTCTTGTATGGTTGATTAGTGCCTTGTGAGTGGGTAGTAAGAAATGTGGTGGCTATGTGTTTTAAGTTGGCACTATAAGTGGGTAACAAACAATGTAGATGCTTGTGTGTTGTAGTAGCATTAAGTAGGCAATGTATTCATTCCAAAGAAATGTACACTAGATTTCTTTTTAGGTTGTAAAGTTGGTGGCTTGGTAGAAAATGATTGTTATAGGAAGTGCAAAGTGAGTAGCAAAATTATAAGCAATGGTGGGTTATTACCTTCTTGTATGGTTGATTAGTGCCTTGTGAGTGGGTAACAAGAAATGTGGTGGCTATGTGTTTTGAGTTGGCAATGTAAGTGGGTAACAAACAATGTAGATGCTTGTGTGTTTGTAGAGGGCTATGTGTTTGTAGTAGCATTAAGCAAGCCCCGTGTGTCCATTGCAAAGCAAATTTATACAATGGATTTCTTGTTAGATTTTGCAGGGTCCACGGCTTGGTAGAAAATGATTGTCAATGGCAACACAAAGTGATTATCAAGGTTAAAAGAAATGGTGGGTTATTTCCTTGTAGGGTTGGTTAGCACCTTGTGAGTTGGTAACAAGACAATGTGGCAACTATGTGTTTTGAGTTGTCAATGTAAGTGGGTAACAAACAATGTAAATATGCTTGTGTGTTTGTGGCGGGCCATGTGTTTGTAGTAGCATTAAGTGGGCCATGTGTTCATGATAAAGCAATATAAAATGGATTTCTTGTTAGCTTTTGTAGGGTTGGTTGCATGGTATGTAGTGTTGGAGCTATATAGAGCTCATCCTATCTAGACCAAGTCTCACCTATATATATGTAGATTGTGATCAATATGATATATTCTTTGAGAGTGTAGATGGTGTGTCTCGTCTCTCTTTATTGCATGTCTAAAAATATTCTCTCTCTACATTTCAACATGATATTAGAGCTATCACGATCGACTATGACCAATGACTACAACCAATTCCTTGAAGAAGACAATCAGGAAGTATATGTATGTAGTATCTCTTCTATTCTTGATTCATATTCTTTTTATGCTTAAATTTGATGTATTGTGTATGTTATGAGCATCTTATGTTATGAATTTTAAGCATACGAGAAGTTCACTCAATCATCATCGATCGTCATTTAGATTTCATATATGTTAAATCGTAGATATGCCTTGCTTGGACACCCTAAAGTTTCCATTTGGGAAACTGTTAAGGAAAATCCTTTCTCAAGAAAAACAATTTCTGTGATGTATTAGGTCACTTTCTTCCTATCAAATCCATGCTTATTTGGAGTTCTATGTTAAAACTTATGTCAGTTCAAGTAAACATGACTTGAATTAGGAAAACAAACATGACAATAGCATTTAGGTCAAACTTCTATGACAGCATTTTTTCACGATTACTCACTCTTGAGTTTCTGAATTTTTGCTAAAATTAGCGAGAACATCATCTATTCTTGGCCAAAAAGTAAAGCAATAACATTTTGAGCGTTGTTTATATTTCTTGTTTGTCTATGTTGGGCCAATTTCTTCTCTCACACATTTTGTCTATTTTGGGTCACTTTATTCTTGCCCATGTTTCATCTATCTTGGGTCTCTTTCTTTTGGAGTATGCTTTTTGAACTAAATGTCTTTCTTTATAGCATAACTTCTACGTACGATTTGTTGTGCTACACTTTCGTATATGGTGAGCAGATTCTTTGATCTCATATTGTACGTATTCTCTCAGCCAGCTATGTCAAATTCTATAATGGTCAACACATTTCCTTCTAGACAACATTCCATCCCTCACTTTCAAGGACAAGGATTCCTTGGGTGGAAAGTAAAGATGTTGCTAATTCTTAAAGGAAATGGCTTGGATGGTATTGTTCTTGGTAATTATGAATGTCCACCTCAACCAATTGATCAGACTCATGATAATACCATTGTAACTAAAGGACCTATCTTTGAAGAATTGAAAACTATTATAATGAGTGGGTTAGAAGCAACAAAGAAGCTTGTTAGTATATTCTTTCTATTTTTCAAGAATCTTTTATGCTTGACGTATATATTCTTTCAACCTCACAAGCTATGTGGGAGTATTTTGAGAAGAAATCTATTACAAAAATACTTTATCTTCGTAGTCAACTCACTGAGTTATTATACAATATCGCAACTTCTATGACAACACATATCCAATCATTCAAGAACATTATCAATCAGCCTGTTGTTGTTGCTACTGCTGGTGATGCTATTCCATGAAAGCAATTAGTAACATGGCTTCTTGACATTGTAAAGGATCATGGATATGATAATATTGTTATCATATTACCTAACAAAGATGGGATCAATTTTGATCAAGCTTGTATATCTTTGATTGAATATTCACAATGACATGAATGACGTTACAAAAATCAAGAAATAATTATGATATCACGAGAGGACACACAATCAAAACAAATCGACCAAGATTTACTTGCTCAAAGGTATCCCTTTTCACACTATACATGTTCTTATTGCAATAGAAATGGTCACACTATAGATGATTGTTGGGCAAAACAATATGATGAAGAACATGGTATTACAAATAAACAACCATGCTTATCTAGAGATTATTCTCCTTGTGACTACTAGAAAAAGACTGACCATCCAATCCATCTATGCTTCAAGAGGAATTTTGATTTAGATCGTAATAGAGCATATGATGCTACACATGCCAACACTACTGAGAAAGAAAATTGTGTGAGTTATTCTATCCCTCCAAAAAGGATACTTCATGTTTGTGATGGATCTCTTTTTATTATTGACTCTGGTGCTACAAGACACATGACATATCAATCCCAATGGTTAGATAATTATCATTCTATTCCTATCAAGAAATCCATTTATCTTGTTGAGGACACAACCTGTCAAGTCAAAGGTATAGGTGATGTATATCTCTTTACTCTCTCTTCAACAAGATTTCTACATGGAGTTTTACATGTCCCAAATCTAAAAAGAAACTTTCTTTCAGTTGCAAGACTTGTGGACCTTGGTCTCTTTGTCGGTTATGACCATACCAAGTGTCACATTGAGAATAATGGGCAAACCATAGTTGTTGCTCCTCAAAATGGTAATAATTTTGACTTATCATTAAATGAAGATGTTACAAATATTATTATAGCTCCTAGAAATCTTTACATCAAAATATGGCATCATTGCTTTATGTTTGCTCTGATTTTTCTAAGCTTGTTGATCTTTATTGGCATGATCTTGTTCAAGAAGGTATGGAATTCAAAGCTCGTCGAGTATTTGTGAATATTGTACACTTGAAAAGCATTTTTGCAAACCCTTTTCCATTTCCACCTCAATTCATTCTAGATATTTGCTTGATCTTATTCACACTGATATTTGTGGAGCTTTTCCTCCATCAAAATCTCAATATCAGTATTTCATGATTGTTATTGATGACTTCTCAAGATACACCACTGGTTTTCTCTTGAAACATAAATCAGAAGCTTTATTATCTTTTAAGCAATATCAAAAAGTTGCAGAACTTCATAACAGTCGTCACATCAAGAAACTTCACAGCGATAATGGTAGAGAATACTTTTTAAATGATTTTGATAATTATTGTAATAATCAAGATATTCATCATGAATATAAGGTTCCCTACTCTCCTCAACAGAATGGTATTGCTGAATGTAAAAACAAGACTATTCTCAATGCGATGTGATGTCTGCTCATTCATTCTGGATTATCTTCATGTTTCTGGCAGGTGAAGCAATCTTAACAACAATATTTGTGCAAAATCATCTTCCTACAATTACTCCTTCTCATAAAATATTGATTACTACTTGGACATGTGAAACTCCTTTTGTTTCATATTTTTGAACTTTTGGATGTATTGCTTATATTTATGTATCCAAAGAGACATTTAGACCTCAAAAACAACAAAAATCAGTCAAAAATTTAGTATTTTTCCACTCTCAACATATCCCCACACTTAGAAAGGAAGCGTCCCTCATGACCTAAGGAAAAGAAGAATGTAGGTTCAGTAAAGAGCTCAATTTGATCTTTTTTAGTGTCTTCAACAATCACTCCACCCCAACCCCAACTTGTCACCTGTATCTCTAGAAAAGACTACTACGAAAGGAAAATTTCATCATTCATTAACACATTTGATAATCAATAAAATGTCATAACAAATTTGTAAAGGATATAAGAGGTTCTTCAACTTTCCATCGTAGGCTTGCCATCCACCATCACCATCAATAAACACAATATTAGTGAGTTCCGGAATCTCCCAAGTCCCATTTTTTGAATACTAAAAAGGTGGCACTCGGATAACATGCCCATAAGTTTCTCAAAACCATATGATGTGACCTATCATTGGAAAGTGCTTGAAAAATGGAATCTATTGAGCTATAGAGCGCTTGATTTGGAGTTATAGTATTCAAGTCATGATAAATCTAAATATTTGACCACATGTCCCAAACTTATGGGAAACTCCCATATTCCCCAATATCGTGTTAATAGTTGAAAAGAGAGCTCTCAAACAAATTATTCAACCAACACAAACTCATCACATACAAATTATTACAACACAAACACAAACACAAACATTTGAATGGCACCTCGAAAAAATGTCTCATTAAGAAGCACAAGAAAATACATCCAGAGGTATCAATGAAGATGATCCCTCTTAAAGACTTGATGATTATGAAAGTGATCTAGGGATAAAGACTCATCTGCAAAAGTTTTTGGAGGATTCTGAAAGAACTGAAGGCAGCACATCCATTCTAGCAAAACAAGGTATTTGCTAGGTAGACAAAGGGCATGAAAATATAGAACATCCAACTGTTGAGAATCAATGTTCACATTGACATTCATACAAAGCTTTGGAATGGCCTTTTGATCGTTATGGGAATGCCTATGCATATATACTAAGTACCAAGCAAAATGGACTATCAATCTCACTGAAGGATCTAGAGATTGTGAATATTGTTGAGAAAAATGGATGTAATTTTGGTATGCTTCATTCGCAGTTTTCCAGTCCCTTGGAATTAATGGCCAATTAATATGTGGCCCCGTGAGAGAATCAATTGAGCTTCATCCTCTTCTTCTTGGAATGTGGTGATCAAATCCTTTGTACCCACTAACCAATTGAGGGGGTTGAGAAATAGAATTGGCAGGAGAAGGAATAGGAATAAGTAAAAGAGGATGAAGAGATGAGTAGGCAAAATCATAAAATCAGGAATAAGCTAAAGAAGGAGTGGCTGAAAAGTTAGCGAATCAGTTAGAAAAGGTGTCAATTGATAAGCAGGAAAAGTAGAAGGTATATGGATAGATGGAGAAGGACATGGTGGAGAAGGGGAAAAGACTCAATCTTCAATGAAATAACAATAGGTAAAGATTGGAATTTGAGGAAAACCGTGAGGTTGGAAAAGGAGAGGTAAAATAGCTGTTGAGTTAGATTGATAAAGGGAAAAATAAGCATCATAGCAATGGGCCATTTGTTGGTAGTGCAATAAGACAGGAAACAGAGGGACCTAAAACAGATCGTCAATGGTAGGCATCAAAGAAGGATGAATCAAATGGATGGTTCTTGGAAAGATAAGCTAAGAGATCCATCCTCAGTTGGTTAGTGCTCTGCACATAAGTAGAAGCTGTATTCTGACGTTGCTTCAGGACTACAGAATCAATCATTGAATGCCATGAAGTGTCAGGGAAAGTAGCCACTTTAGAAGAATAGAACTGGAACATGTCATCTATCCTGAACTCCAAATAGTTGACATATAAGGCAGCTTGTAAGACCACATCCTCCACATACCAAGCTAGATCTTAATCATCTGAAATTAACAAATCACCTCGTATATACATATAAGACAGCAACATGGTATCCATCATCACGGAATCTTCAAAGACCATATGGATAACTTCTTCCAGCAAATCAGAAGACCAAGCCCCACTCCAACCATCCTCTGGAAGAGGGAGATCCATCATTGAGAGCTTAATATAGAAGGCCAACTTCTGGCAACTGATAGTGGACAAAAAAGGAATGGTCTGGAGGAACATACTCCTGAAATTGCTCAAATATAGACCATAATAAATCCATCCTGGATTTCAATCTTTCCACTTTATCTTGAAACAGCGGACATAATGTGGCTTGTCTTTGGAGAATTGCAAAGTCTTGCTGAGATATAGAAGGAATCATAGGAACACTAGGGCTTGGAGGAATGGACCGTGACTGCACCAGTTGGTCCTGCAGCTACTTAATCTGGGAAGCTTGGGATTCCAATGTATTATGACCAATCTGCAAAATTGACAGTTTTGTATCTAAAAGAGTCTTAAACTCTTGAGCTTCTTTGGACATTTTCTCTTTCTCTTCCGAAACTCTAGTGACCTCTAACTGAGCCACTGCTAACTGAATTTTCAAAGAAGATATTTCTTCCCTCTAGGTCTCAATCATTTGTGTCTACTGCTCCATTTGCTTAAACAGATTAGGAAGAGTGTCTTTAGCAAAGGCTAACTTTGTGGTTGCCTTATGCAACTGGTCTTTGGATTGCATCAATTCTTCATAGAAAGAAGCATATAACTATTGAACACAAGCTGTCACTGAGAGTTCAATAGAACTCTGGATGTCGTTACAAAGGAAAGGAATGGCATCTTGGGAGGTCACTTCCAGACGTAGCAGGAACTGTTACTGAAGGAATGACTGGTGGAATTTTTTTTGCCACACGCTTCAAGCGCTTCTACTGAATGACCAATGGTGGAGGGGAATCAAGATCCTCTATGTCAATGGGTTCTGAATCTTCTGAAGGTGGAGGGGAAGGTACTGGATCAGATGGAGGAGGGGGTAGCATACCCTTTCTTAAGGCCTGAATATGTCAAGAAAGCAGATAAATATGAACCATAAGTTACATTGGTAACATTCCCTCAAGTCACTTTGACAAAATGTTGGTTCATCTTCGTAAGAAGGTAAGTACTCCAGTCAATGGCAACCCCTTTTAACATCATCCTGGAAGCTGTGAAGAGCTCCTTGGACGAATAGTGAGATGGTGTTTTGGCAGGCATGAACCTATCTTGGAGAAATTGACAAACTAGCTTCTAGAGAGGATTAGTGATCATTGAAAAAGACACTCCTTAAGTGATAATCACATTCTTGACATCGAGGACCTCTTTGGTCTGCTTCTGTGCAGCTTGAGAGTCTCGTCATGTAACGTGTCCACTAGGATCATCCAGGACACATCTTAGCAGTCCATCGGAAAGGATGTCTAGAAAACTCCGCCCGGCACTCCCATGGAATGTTACGGGTTTTGCAATCTAGGTCTTCCCGTGTCTGCTCCGTAGCGGAAGTATCCTGGCCGTTCCCACTTAGGATCGACCTGAATTTGGGTTTTCTTGTTTGGTCATTAGCTAGCAGCAACTAGCGTCAGACCCGAGCGAATTACTTTACGCAGAAACGCCAAGTCCGAAGCGGATTCACGCTGCACTTGGTTCAAGGAGAATGGGAAACGAGAGGGATGCAAGGCTCAACCTCTCTGCCATAAGGCATAGTCCCATTCTGTTCCCCTAAAACAGCGTAAATCGGGTAAGACGTAACTCTAGGTTATTGCTCTCATTATTCGCTTTGGTAATGATGATCATCCCGCTGTTCTTCGAGATTTTTGAGAAAAGTTCCCGGCTAACCGGGACCACCCATCCGTGGGACGGACCCATGGTCCATCCTCCGCACTTTCCTCGGTTTGTTTTAGTTATGTAATTATCTAACACATTAATTTGACATATAACAATCAGCTTCTTTAATTAACCCTGTTAGGCACTGGTTCCTTCACGTAATTTTATCACGTGACATAGAAAAACAATATCAAACAACTTCTTCATTAGCATTTCATCATTTTATCTTTGAAATACAAGGAGTTCCGCCCGTAGGCTTGTCCATAAACTGCCCGAAGGCTATCCAGTAATCCGCTAGGGATCACTATTCCAAGCTTCTGCCCGTAGACTAGTATGCGGGCCTCGAGATCCAATCCCGAGTCACGTTAGCCTCTTGTGCAGGACCCGGAAGGCGAGGGATTTACGGCCAGAGCCCCCTTGGCACCCAAGCGTCCTCCTGCTCCAAGTAGAGCTCAACGGAAAGACCTCTCGCGGCGGGTTCGGTCCACGTTCCCGGCACGGTCAACAACCCCCTTGGTTAGGGTCAGGCAGGCAGTCGGGGGTAACTGAAGCTGCCTCTCCCTTCAGGCCTTCAACCTGAAGCATTTATATATCTTTTCATCCTTTAGTTCCTTGAGCAAACAATGCAAACAGTGCTTTCTAAACTGCTACAAGCACAATCAATTCCAGTGGTTGTTTATTTGGCAAACTGTTAAAAAGCAAATCTTTCTCTCCGAATGCCTCCAGCATTCGATCTGGGATCAAATTGCGACTTGGCAAGATCCCCAAGGGTTTGTTTGTTCACCCTTTTGTCCTTGGGTTAGGGCCGTACCCTGTTAACCCAACTTAACCAATACCGTAGGTAATAGTAAATCCTGGCAACCATGTCGCTTCAATTTATTGATTGGTCATTTGTTTCCAGGCAAATACCTAACTTTCCTTTTTCTTGGCAATTATTCCCCAAGAAAGGTGATGTAACAGGATGATTACTCATCCTCTTGTAAGTTAAATTTGCACAATAACTTGCCAACCTCATTTCAAGAAATGACAAAACTCTCTTGTGGACAAATCACAAGTCTATGCGATGTTGCAACTTTTTGCACATGTGTTGCATCTATTCCACGGGATCATTTCACCCATTGAATGGCGTTTTCTGGTCACGGAATTACCTCCAGCCGAGTAGCAGGGTTTAGGGTGTCTTCTTACCCAACCCATTCCTAATTATATTGGGCCACGGTCCTAGGAATTTCCAACTCAGTCGGAGTTTCATCATTTGAACGAGTGATCCCTAGGATAGAAACCTTAGATCGTTTTATGCATGAGCATCCAATTGACTCAACATTTCGTGAATGTGGGTATGACCATTGGTTTTGAGGGTTTTAACTTGGCAACAAGTGTAAAACTAGGTCGAATCCTTATCGCGCTAAACCCTAGTTAGCACTTGGGATAATTATCATATCGACTGAACCATGCCCATATGAATCCCTTGTAGGTTAGGTGATTTAGACAACTCAATATACTTGTCTTGCGACAAGGATGAACCTTTCCTAGAGATAATAAACTAGATCTAAAGGAGGAAAAATAGTTACAACTACACCAATACATGTAAACATGCGATTCATTGCTTCTACGCATCACATGGTTCACAATAACCCTATCTTTCCTTGGTAAAGTAAAAATGCCTGATAATCTGGACACTAACTTTCCTAGGTCCTACTAGGACTTACATCAAATAATCATGCCTACAGCCTTGTTGTCTACACTTTAGAATCTTATGCTTTGATAAACCATGCAACCTTTCCTAAATGCGGCTCCTGATGAATGACATTTTTGCATGACGACTATGCAATACGCAACTTTCTCCTAGCTATGATGTAGTCAATGAAGCTCGTACAAAACTAAAGCTAGTGTTAACTTATTCCATTTTACATGCCACTTGCAAGTCCATAGATAATTTTCGTGCTCTTCTCTTTCTTTTCGAATAACATCTTATGGGTGTTAACTTTTCCTCATGAATCATTACAAGGAAGATTTATCTAAAAATGTGACATGCCATTAATCTTTCCATGCCTAGTAAAAAGGTGTACCTCAATAATTTCAACCTTGTAATGAGGTAACAGTTGTCCTAGGCTCGTCACTTTTGAATGCACAAGAGGAAACTTACTGATAAGGTCCTACAAAATGCATAGACACCTTATGCTCTTTTCATTCATTCCATTGAATGTACCAATGATCAATTTTCATATCTTAAGCTATTTCTAATAAATGTTCAAATAACCAATTCATTTTCCAATTGCATTTAACTTGACTAGTTGAATTTGAACATGCATGAGTGCTTCCTAACCGATGAAATTATCGTGACTAATTCAATACTTTTGTGTGGAATCCAAATAGATCAAACCTGGACTTGTGGGCTCCGGGAAATATCCATGAGAATACTAGGAGATGAACCTCCTACAGGCACACCTTGTGACTTTATAGGGGTCATCGTAGGTGTGATTTCGACTTCCCGTTTGCCTTCACAGTTTATGAATTTACTCACCTTGGTATGCAGCCTCAAGTTCTTGCCCTTCTCCCTCATACGCAGGAGATACCTTCACGGAACTTCGGATCTTTAAAAGGCAAGGCCTGTGAGACTTGGGCCTATGGGATTTGGGCGTATGGGTGGGGTTGATTGGGGTTTTCATGAGCAGGCTTGTGGGATTTTAAAGCTTGTTTGCGTAAAGGGCCCTTACGAATGGGGCTTGCGGGAAATAAGCTTATGGAAAATGGGCTTTTAGGAAAGGTTTTTAACCCTCGGGATAGACCCCATGCGCACAAGGTCTTAGGCCTTGTTTTTTTTTTTTTAAGAAGCTTCAAAAGCTTTAGGAATCTTCTGCTTCCCAGGAAGCACGTGGTCAAAGGGAATGATTAAGGGGTAAAAGAAATGGGAGATGACGTCGAATGGAGGGGTTGACTTTGCCAGGGAATTTGGCAGCAGCCTGACGGCCTATTGGCGGCGCAAGGCGGCGACGCTGGCGGCTGGATTGGGCGGCGGCCTCCACAGCTGGGCGGCGTCAACAATAGCTTCCCCCTCTCTCTCCACAACCTCAGCACGACAGCAGGAAGCCCTTGCCTCTCAGCATGGTAGCCTCGTTTCTCCCCCCCTCTCTGACCGTTAGCGTGGCAACCACCTCCCTCAACAACACGACCGACTCCTTCTCACCACACAACCTCTGCAGCACGGCATCGTCCTTCCCTCCTCCTCGCGGCACCACGACGACATCCACAGTCAGGGCGTCGTTCTCCCTCTCACCTCTCAAGAAGTCTGTCGCAGCATTTTTTTTCCCCCCCCCCTTCAACACCTTAGAAGGTGTTCTTATAGTTTGGGGGGAGGAGAGGACCTCCCCCTACGTGGCCCCTCGCATGGCCTCTTCCCCTCCACCTCTTAAATTTCTATAATAGCCCATCCTCTTCCCTCAGCCACGCATCGGCTGGGGGAAGGAATATAAAAAAAAAATTTCAACAATTTTGTCCCAACATTATCCTCTTGACCTCCTCCCAAGAGGGAGTTCACCTATGGTTATGCGGGTTATTTAAACCTTGGTCCCGTTTTGCCAGTGGAGAGGTCATGATTCTTCGGTCCCGATTTACCAATGCGGAGTACTCCTTTTCTCGCGTACGATCATAAATCAGCTACCGGAAATGGAGATAACCATTTTACAAATTTACGATGTGCGGGAGGTTGGTCTAGTAATATTTCAAACGGAAATATTACACATCATTTGAGAATAATTGTCTGGTTGTAACAAAGGGTTCTCCTTTGTAGGGAAGAGACAAAGCCTTCCCTAACCCTCTAGGTGTCATGACGTAAGAAACTCATCACATAGGGCTAGATCATCTAGAATCAAAGGGAGTGAAGCAGCCACGAAAGATGCAAGGCCTGCTTTCGCGATAGGCTCAAAAGTCAATAGGGAAGAATAATCCCTACTAATCAATGGGATATACTGAACATGAGAAGGAGCTTGAGGCACCATTCAGATGGAATCCTGCAAAACAACAAAATAGCTATAAAAAAGAAATAGATCAAAATAAGCACACACAGACGTAACTAACCAATTCGATCACCCCAAACAATCCACATCCTAGAAAAAATTCGGCATGACCCCTACATATATGCGACCGAAAGCTTCATGCTATGCAACAAGCAGGAACCCAAGACCCTGTATCAAGCAAAAAAGAAAACTACAAACCGCACTCGTAACCGTATCACACAATCAAACCATAATACCTCAAAAACCTAATCAGGACATAACCAGAACTTTGAGAAACAATATCAGCTTAAAGGACTATACATGCCCATCCCAGGAAACGTATTTATTAAAAAGGGAAAAAAAGTGCAGTGAGGAGAATGATTTTAATGAAGGGTGCATTTTAAGAAATTATTAACAATGATTGAAATTTTATTAGGTTGTAAACTTTAATAAGAAAGCGGCGGTTCATTTTTAAATTATTAGTTACAATTTATTAATGTGAAACGGTGCTTTTAACAAAACCTGGACTGCGATTCCCAGACTCAGGTTTCTAAATGCATATTCATTGATTAAAAATTTAATGTGTTTGAAGCGCTCTTCTTTTTCAACGTGTGTATTTTTTGTTGTGACGACTGGTTCATTTTTATTAAAAGTTAAAGAGCGCACGTAGCGCGTACAAAGTGAACGACGGGTTGAACTTAAGTTATTAGAAAATTGTGTATTTAACGCAAGCATGTGTGGAAAAGTGGGTGAATAAAGTTTATTTTAACAATTAATTGTGATTAAGGGATAACCAAAATAAATAAAGCACGAAAAATAGATACCTAGTAGGGGTGTGTATACAAGAGACTGAGGGCGTACTGAGTAGTCCCAAATGCAAGGAATCCAACAAAAAAGTAAAAACCACTGACTAGAAAAAATAAAATACATTAGTATTTGAAAAAAAACAAAAACAAAATAAATATCAATGCAAGGTTAGTGGGATCACATTTGGTTTAGGCAATGTTGATTAGTATTTGGGTGAGGTTTTTATTAGTATTTTTATTAAAAAAATTATAACTTAGGTGTGTTTTGATTTTGTATTTTGCGTTTCTTTGTATATTTTTTATTTTTAAAATGTTTGATTTATTAGAGTATCAAGCAAACATAATTGAAAATAAAACCAGAAAGCTTGAACAATGGAATTGTAATTTTTTAAATATTTTGTAATTTGGCAGCTTATTTTTGAAATTTAAAATTATTTTTTAATGAATTTAGATTAAAAGTGTATCATTTGGATCCAAAAATAATAGGATGATCATGTGCCAAGGCATTTTCAACTTAGAAAATATTCCAAAAGCAATCAAATGCATTGATGGAAATTTTTGTGATTTTTTTGAATTTAATTCTGATTTTTAGAGATTTTTAATGAAATTTTCTCAATTTTTAGTGAATTTGAAAAGGATTTTAAATATTTTTTAATTTTTGCAATTAATTCTTTATATTATAATCAACAAGATTAAAAAAAAAATACGCAATTTAGTAAGGAATTGTTCAGTATTTTTTTTAAAAAAAATTGAATTTTTATGGAATTTTTAATATTTTTAAGTGTTTTTAAGTATTCTTAAAGGTATTTTTCTCGAGTTTGTGGTAAATCAAAAGAGATACAGGGCTGCCTGTGAACAACTATGTGTGCTCGGGGACGGCACACACCACTGCACGAAGAAGACCAAACGCGCGTCCTCGTGCGTGAACACTCGCTGGTAGGTCCCATACGCACAGACACACCTGAACGCCCGCACGAATACACGTAGACACGGAACCACCATGCAGTAAGGGGCGTGTGGAGGGTGGGGGTAGAGTGGGGTAGGGGTAGGAAAGGGGGCTAGAAGGGGGGAAACTAGGGTTAGGTTAGAGGGGGGTTAGGTTAGTGTGACCAGGGTAGGTTAGTTGAAATAGGGGGAGGGGAGTCAACTAGGTCAGTTAGGGTAGCTAAGTAAGTTGAGGGAGCTTAGTCACTTAAGTTGGCTAAATCAGTTAGTTAGGTAAGTCAGGCAGGGTAGCTATGTCAGTTAAGTTAGCTAAGTCAGTTAGTTAGGTTAGTTAGTAAGGTTAACTAACTAGAGGAGGGTTAGGAAAAGGAAGGAGGAGGAAGGAGGAGCAAGAGGAGGCGGCGGAGGAGAAGAGGGAGGGAGGGGAGGAAGGGGTGACGGCGGAGGAGAAGAGGGAGGGAGGGGAGGAAGGAGGGCCACGAGGGAGGCAAAGGCGAGGATGGAGAGGGAGGCAATGGAGGAGGCGGAGGGGAGCAATGAGGGAGGAGATGGTGATGAGGAGGGAGGGCGGCGGAAGAGGACAGCGAGGGGAGGAGAAGGCGAAGAGGAGGGAAGGCGGCGAAAGGGAGCAACAAGGGACGGCGGAAGGGGGCAGCGAGGGGCGGCGGAAGGGATGGTCGATGAAGACGAAGAGGGATGAGACGTGATGGGGCAGTGGAGCGGTGGAGGAGAAGGGACGATGGAGGAAAGGGAGGGAGGCGATGCGATGGTGGAAGAGGAGGGAAGGGGAGGCGAGGAGGATAAGGGGAGGACGAAGAAGAAGGGAGGGAAGGGGCGATGAAGAAGAAGAGCGATGGTGGTGATGAAGAAGAAGGGAGATGGTGGAGAGGAGGAGGGAGGAAAGCGATGGAGGATGGAGGAGGAGGGGAAGGGATGACGATGGAGGAGAAGGCCAAACCCGAATAGGTAAGTAGTTTTTTTTTTGTTTTTAAATGTTTTTGTTGTTTTTTTGTGTTTTTTTAAATTTTTCTTTTTTGTTTTGTTGTTTGTTTGTGTTCATTATTATTATTATATGGTTTTTTTTGTTTTTTTTTTAAAAGTGAGTGAGGGAGTGGGTGAAGGGTAGTGTGTGATTTAATTTTTTTGTTTTATTTTTTAAATTATTTTTTTGTGTTTGTTTATTGTTATTTTATTTTATTTTATTTTATTATTTTTGTGTTTTTGTTGGTTGGTTAGTAGTGATTTTTTTTTGGTTTTTTTGGGCTTGTTGTTGTTTTTTTTTTTGGTTTTGTTTGTTTTTCTTTTTGTTGGGTGTTTTTTTGTTTTTTTTTTTGTGGATTTTATGTGTGGGGTTGGTTTAGTTTTTGTTTGGAAAGACAGTAAAAAGGGAACATACCAATGTCCCACGCGCATGCGCGGCACGCCCATGCACGGGGCGGGAGAGAAGAAATTTTTTTTGCATTGGCTAGATCAGTACTTCAATGATTTGTAAGAAAGGTCGTCTCTACTAGAAGGGCAAATGGACTGATATTGCAGAGACAACGCACCAAGGGAGGTGGCTTCAAATTACTTTGTTGAAAAGGTGCGCTACTGATAAATCAGCTATCCTAAACTGCAGGGTGTTATCACATTTTCCACAGTCAGCTTCTCGCCCAAGGGTGTTTCCACCTTTTCTTGGAACGAGGCCTGTTATGATAGGGAATTTCTTCCTTTTCTCCCATAACAGTTTTGTTTGTTTTTTCTTTTTCTTTTTCTTTTTCCTTTGTTTTTTTTTCGTTAAAAAAGAAAATGGTAGAAATACCATGTGTCTGGACCAACCTCGCCACGTTGTTGAATCAGATGAGAAGAGAACAAGGACGGGTTGAGAGGTATCTGTGAGAGGCTAGTAGAACGAGACCGTCTCATGAGGAGAATCATAAGGAATATCAGAAGCACGAAGAGAACGACAGTGCGACGTCCAAAAGGGAGAGGGTAGGTTGACTGTGATTGTCAAGATCCCTAGGGAGGGAAGTACTTCTTCAGACGATAGCCATTGATCAGGAAAGGATCATCAGAGGCATCAACTGTTTGCACTAGAACAACAGAGCCATTAGGATTGACAACAAGTACCTTGTATGGGCCCATCCACCATTGTTGAAGCTTGCCAGGAAACTTGCCAAATCTCGAATCATAGGCTAGGACAAAATCACCTTCTTTGAACTCCTTGTGCTTGATAAAACTGTCATGATAGGCCTTGCGTCGCACTTGAGTAGTTTCCATACACTATAGGGCCATCCACCATATCTCATCCAAGCATTTCAAGTGGAGGAGGAGGCATTGCAGTGACTCATCATCTCCCAAGCATTCTTTAATAACCACTTGCAAAGAGGGCGATTTCAGTTCAACAAGGAAGACGGCTTCTGTACCATACACTAGCTGGAAAGGGGTCCTGTAGTAGCTGCCTTATGAGAGGTTCTGTATGCCTAGAGGGCCTCTGTAAGTCAATCGTCCCTATCGCGACGATGTGCGACAATTGTTCTTGTCAAGATCGAGTAGAGGATGCGATTGGTGACTTCAACTTGGCCATTAGCTCTGGGGTAATAGGGAGTGGACTTCTGATGGTGGATCTTATACAGCTCTATCAGCTCCTCCATAATTTTCTTAAGGAAATGAGTACCTCTATCAATTACCAGCTCGAGGGGACTTACCATTGTCCCACTTCAGGGCTTTAGCTTCACACCACTTTGTGACATAATCCCTACATACTAAGATGTATCTGTTCGGCTTCCGTCTAGTGAGTGGATCAATGGGACCCACAAAATCAATCCCCCACTTCTCGAACGGCTTTAGGAGAAGAATGGGTTGTAGCGGCATGGCACTTGTTTTGGTGGGTTTTCCTATTCGCTAATAAGCATCACATCTCTTATAGTAGTCATGTGCATCCTTGTGGAGGGTCGGCCACCAGTATCCTGCTAATAAAGCCTTCCTGGTTGTCACTTCTCCTGCGAAGTGTCCATCACATGGTTCGTCATGGCATGCTTTCAATACTACGCCGATTTCATCCCCTGCAACACATATTCGCAGCACTTCATCTTTGCCTGTCTTGTACAGTGCACCGCCTAGCAAGGTGTAGGGGGCTGATTCTAACAGAAGCTTCTTCTTCTCACGGCTTGAGATGCGAGGAGGATACCGTTGAGTTGCCACGAGGTTGGTTATGTCAGCATACTAGGGAGTAACTATTTCAACTAGAAACAAGGAAGCATCAGGAAGGTCTAGATCATCCTGTTCCTCTTTTGCAGTTTGTGGGATCCGTGATAGATTATCGACTAGGATATGGGAACGGCCAGGCTTAGTGACCACTTCAAAATTAAACTCCTGGAATAGGAGCAATCATCTCATCAGTCATCCTTTAACATCTGCTTTGTTCATCAGGAATGAGAGGGCTTCATGATCCACATAGAACTTGAAATGTGTTGATAATAGATAGTGTGGAAACTTCTCTAGTGCAAACACCATTGCCAAACACTCAAGCTCTGTCATTGTGTAGTTCTGCTCCCTATCAGTGACCTTCCGGCTTGCATAATATATTGGTTGATCTAATTTAGAGGGGCCCTTTTGACATAGGACAACACCTAGCCCTTCAACTGATGTATCTGTGTGCACATGAAACTCCTTCATCCAGTCTCAGGAGGCTATAAGATAGGTGCTTGGATAAGGCACTATTTTAGGGTATTAAAGGCTTCTTCACAGTCATCAGTCCAAAGGAAATCCACATCTTTCCTTAGAAGCTTGTGCAGAGGGGCTGCCTTCATTGCAAAATGCGCAACAAATCTTCTGTAGTAGCCCACATGGCCAAGACATCCCCTCAATTGCTTGAGGTTTATTGGTGTTTCCAACGTGGCAATCTTTGTCGAGTCAATTGCAATCCCTTGTGTAGAGACAATGTGGCCCAAAAGAACTCCTGATGAGACGTCAAAGACACATTTGTTGGGGTTGAGAGAAATCCCATACTCTCTGCATCTATCAAAACATTACTCTAGGTGTCCCCAATGCTCTCGGATCAAACTATAGACACAAAAGTCATCAAGATACACCTCAATGAAATCATGAAGATGATTCTAGAAGGCAGCCATCATTACTCGTTAGAAGGTTGCATGAGCATTACAAAGCCTAAATGGCATCACTCTATAGGCATAGGTCCCCCATTCTGTGATGAAGGTTGTTTTGGATTCGTCCTCTTCTACAATTTGGACTTGGTTATATCTAATGAATCCATCCAAGAGGGAATAGAGCTCATGACAGGCCACTGTATCCAATAGTTGGTTTGTAAAAGGGACAGGGAAATGATTCTTCTTCATCTTCAAATTGAGCTTTTGAAAGTCTACATATATTCAAAGTTTCCCGTTCTTCTTGGGTACTACCACAATGGGCAAAACCCATTCACTGTTGGTCACGGGATAAATGAACTCAGCTTCAAGAAGTTTCAATAATTCAGCCTTCACCAGAGCAGAATAATTAGGATTCATATGCCCTTGTCTTTGCCTACAGGTTTGGCATCAGGCTCTAGGTCAATGTGATGTTGGCATACTATGGGATCAATCCCCTTTAGGTCTTTGTACGACCAAGCAAACACGTCTAAGTTCTCCTTTAGTAGATCTCGTAGGACCACTAGTTCTTCTTTTGGAAGATTGAGACCCACTTTCAAGTGATGTTCAGTACCGTTAGTATCCAAGAGTGTTGCTTGTCTTTCACTTTCCACTTCGCGGATGAGTGTCCCACGGATTGCTTCTGGATAGAGACCTGACTCTTTGAAGGGAGTAGTGTCCTCGTCTGATGTTCCATTAGAACTAGTGTCCTCCTTCTGAATAGATGACTTATTTGTCTGTTGAGGTTGCTAGAAGGGTATTAGAGCTTTGTTTGCTTCTGTGTGAGTAGTGATTTCTTTTGGACTTAGGGATTTATCTTTAGAGGATGCGTCTAGGAATGTCACATAGCATGGATCTTCTAGAAGCCAAGGCTTTGATAGCTCTGGCTTCTGTTGGCAAGGGGCATCATCATCATCTTTTCTCTCGACTGAATAGCCAGGGCAAGAAGAGCCACTAGTGAACTTAATTTTTGTGCCTTTGATCCATTGCTTACGCAGATTTTGCATACTTTGTGGTCAATTGGCCAACCCAAATGGAACCATGGTTATTCTCTCTAACACCCCGAGTTTTTCAGACTCTGAGGTCTCTATAGGGACATCAACAAGATCATCCGCTATTACAAGAAATTCTTCATCTGCACTTTCGTAACCTGCTTCATTTTCTTCCTTATCATGTCCATCCTCTTCCTCTAGAGGCTCTATCTCTGCTTCTGTAGAGGCTCTGTAGGAGAAGAACAGATCTTCTGCCTTTGCGTTTGCTTCTGCTTGTGCTTCTGTCTCTGGCTCTGTCTTTGTTATTGTCTCTATGACTGCCATGTAACAGGGAGACCAATACATCTATGCTTCTATCTCGCTATCAGAGGTGATTTCATAAGTCAATTCTAGTTGAGGTAAGAGGTATTCTCCCATGGACAAGGACTTTTCTTCCCTTGGTAGTTGGCTTACAGTGCCCATTGTTAGGGACTGTGCCTCTGTTTTTTTGGGAAAGATCTATTTAACAGCCTCTTAGTCTCTTGATGTACCATCTGTTACCTCGTTGGAGGAGTCAATTATGACTTTGATGGATGTTGATCCATTGCCTTTTTGCGATCCATACAACTTCAACACCACTTTGTTGGGTCCTTTGTCTAGGATTAGGGTTCATTTGAACTAGTCCGTCTCGGCTCTCGCTTCAAAAAGCCAAGGTCTTCCCAATAGCAGAGGGTACGAGGTCCCATAAGAATTTGGTTTGACCACCAAATATGTCAGCCAATAGTCTCTCCCTGCAAGGGTTGTTTTTACGTATGGGAGGAAGCCCAACGATTTAATTTTGCTTTGGTCTGCCAATCTGATAAGCCACTATATAGGTTGAATTCCTTGCAACTCTAAGTCCTTCATTGTCACATCTGTCATTATGTTTACTGATGAGCCTTCATTAATCAATGCATCTGAAATAAAGTATCATTCTATCCATACACTAATCTCTAGGGTTCTAGGATCTAGGAAGGCATTAGCCACATCTACTTCCTTCGTAGGTTCTATGGCTCTATTGGACTTTATTGTTGTTAGGGAAGAAATCCTTAGTCCGCGTCTTCTTGTCAAGATGCTTTTGAATTTCTTTTGGCAGCTAGGAGATAGCATCAGCAACTATCGGAATGTTAAGTTAGGTTTAAAGGTGTCTAGGTCTTTTACCAAGTCATAATCTTGATAGGATCCGCAGGCTTCTCTAGCCTGTTGGGGAATAGGGCTACACCTATTTTCATCTTTCCTTTTTCTTCTAGTAATGGTAGCATTGGCACTTCTTCTGTTTCTGGAGGTGCTTCTATATCATCTATCTCTTGGACCTCTGGTCCTGTTTTTGGGATTGTCTCTGTGACTCTCTATGGCACTATAGTGCTCTGTACTGCACTGTTCTATCCTGTACCGCTCTGTCCCTCTATTGACAGGTTGAACTTCATAGTCTTGGCATGAGAGTTGTTCTCTTCTTGGGATGTACCTTGAGCAGCACTGCAGAGACAATCCAAGACATTGGTGGAGAATCCACATCTGGTCGTGCAGTTGGGGACTCAAGGGTATTTTTCAGAAGGCTTAAATTTACAAGCCAAGACCCGGAAGACAAAGACATAGTACCACCTGCTTATCTTAGGGTCAAACTCATCGTGAAAAGAGAGCACTGCCTAATTGATGAAGGAGCAAATTTTAATATCTTGACCTATGAATCATGGACCCTATTGGGCCAACCAGAGCTCACACCGACTAATGCAACTCTTAGCCCTTACGAGAGACACCCATGAGCACTCATCATAGGGAAGTGCAAAATTCTTACGGCAATTGAAACTGAAAGCTTTCCTATCCTATTTTATGTTCCTCCAAGTAGTGCTAATTACGGGTAGGAAACCCTCCTAGGGAGACCCTTCAAAAGGGCGACCAAGTGTGAGGCTGGCTATGTAACACAGAGGATACACTTGATACTACCGGGTGTGAGGATAGTCACAACCTTTAGTAAGGGTGACCTCATCAAACCTCGAGGAAAAGGCAAGGAAGGTGCTGACGTAACAGTCAAGCCTACTAACAAGAGCAAGGACTTATTGGAAGAGTTGATACAAGCACAGGACGAACAACGAGAACCAGTGAGTGAGGCCATGCTCGAAACAAGAAGGTCAAGAGACAATGCCAAGGACGGGATTTGGAATTACCAATATCGTAGAAGACCCCAAAAGAAGTCCAAGCCTTATAGACAAAAGCATCAATGGAGGGTTAACACAACACCACGATGGATATCCAAAGCGTTGCTACGTGCTCAAGGGTATTACGCAGGTAACCCATGGATTTGGGTACCAAAATCCCCTACTAAACCACCTCTATCAGCTGAAGGCTAGATTGCATCCAAATAAATGAAGCACATGAGAAAATCTAAGAGAAACTCCAGGTCTCGAAGCAAGAAACCAAACTTGAGTGTTCGAAAGAGAGAGCCTCAGCCTAGCATGCACAAAAGCCATTGAGCGTGCACAAAAGCCATTAGTACCCAAAAAGCCTTTGATTTCCCAAGAGGATAACATGCATCATGGGCAGAACATTGCTCATGGCAAGGCTGATCGCTCAACAAAGCAAATGGCACAATCGCCTAATAGCCTCGAGCAAATCATTCAGCCACTGCCCAGTCCACCTAAGAGTCCTAGATCTCCTACACCCTCTTTTTCCAAACAGACACACGAAGCACATCAGCGGTCCTCAAGGACGGCTGCTCACTCCCAATCTCTATCTCCATCTAAGCTTCCAAATGTCCAAGAGGTGGGACATGACACTAGCTGTAGCTCTCGGCCCAAGGATATGCCTGTGCAAACGAATGTGACTAGATTAACTCATGCTGGATGTACACAGATGAATGCTCAAAGGGCAACAAAATACATGACCACTTACAATCGCCCTAGGGACCTCACACCGCAATCCACTAAGAGTAGCCAGCCCACTGGACTAGCCTCTACTACTTCCAATCAGGGATCACAACAGTCACAGCCCTTGGTCGTAACAATGCCCCTTGCGGAATGTGTCCTTAGTAGTCTACCTGTGGAGGCGTCACAACCAACTTACTTGACAACTCCAGCACTTCCAAAGTGCCTAAAGCCTAGACTGGAGGAGTTAAACACAAGGGAGTTGGCTGAAGAGCTAGACTCTCCAAAAAGGGAGGCAGTTGTACCCTCACAACCTAGCGAGGCTATTCAGCAGGCCATGGCTATGTCCCGTGAGGACACACTAGAGAGAGAGAAGGTTGAGACCCAACAAAGAACATCAATGATCGACCTAGTCCAGGGTCCTGCGTCGTTGAGAGATGAACCTTCACTAACCAAGAAAAAGAGGAGAAAACAGTGAAGACAATAGCAATCACAAGTGGTTGAGGATCCCGAGAACATTGACACCAAGAGTACTGGAGAGCTCAAGAATAAAGCGTGGAGTCCATCCACCAATGATCCCATTGATGCCTCTACTAATAGGGGTGAAACCTCAGACACATCCGTGTGCTCTGAAAAATCAAAGCAGTCATTACCATCAACGGTTGCTTGCAACACTCAATCCACCGACAATGGAACTCGCATTGACCAATCAAGAGTGGATACAACGCTGTCACAATAGGGTGACAAACTTATACCAATCACATCCAAGGAGAACCATGACGCAATGACAAAGCCTCAGGAGAAACATGAAAACCCCAAGAGCATAAGAGATCCTAGCGTTGGCCAAACTTACTCGTCTAGGCCTGAGCCCCAGGTACGCTAAAGCCTAGGCAAATTCCTAGAACCTTGCATGAGATAGCAACCGAGCAAGCCCTCGGTGAACATAGAAGTGCCACAAAATGCTTAACCGAGTTGGATTCTAGGCTCAAAGTGTTCGCACGTGTCTACGTCCTGGCAGACATGGGCTCATTCCCTAATGAGCAACTTGAAGAATACTTGCCATTTCCCTTATCTTGGGAAGAGCAAAAACATCTTGATGAGCACTATAACAGGCTCCTGTATGAACACATGCGACTCATCTCTGACAAGGAAGCCGACGAACTACGCTTAACTGTCACATTCAATGATGTGCTGTGCCAACCAAATCTCTTAGAGATAGAGCAACTAAAGGGACTATCAGAGGGCCAAAGCCAATTTGAACAACGTTGGTGTGAAAACTGTGTTGCAATGGCCGAACTAGGAGCTCAGATTATGATAGTCTCAAAGGAGGGATTGGCCAAATGGAGGTCTCAAAGAGACCCAACCTATGTGGCACCAAATTCCCTTCGAGTGCTGACTGCCATTCGAGGTACGGACTTAGCTGAACCTAGCCAAGACAACTCTCTATTTGATAAGGTTCTCATTGAGGAGGAGTTATATGTTGTCAGTAGACTCGGACAAGGTTCCATGCTACTCGATGTTGCAAAATATCTATCGGTATTGAGTAAGCTGCCACGAGTACTAGATGTGTGTGCCACGCTCCAATACAATTCGGAGTTCTACAATTGGCTTTTATCCTCGTGATGTGACATGGATTCATGGATATGTATATAAATAAACAATGACTTTTGTGACCTTGTATAGACACTATCAACACACACAAGCAATAATAGTCAAGCACAGGGAGAAGAGTATGGGGGCCATCCCTCTACAACAAACACTGCATGCCTCACCCCTCCCATTCGCGTCATATGCGCTTGATAACCCACACTATAATCCCTTTCATGCGAATGGTTTTATCCTATATCAAGGCCTAATCCTTGGTTCGCATTTTGCAGGTCCCCCTGTGTGGAAGACATGGAGAAACTAGGGCAGCTGGCTTGCAAAGACGTTCTCCGATGTCGAAGGGAACATGCAGCACAAGCTCCTCCGCCGGTGCGCTAAATGCCTACCCTCAAATGGTATGCAAAGAAACGAGGTCCCAAGCGACACTGCCCCGGATGTAGGCCGAAGAATCCCTAGCCCAGGGGAGTAGAAGCTCAAAGAAGCACACAAGGTGTGGCAACACCGGTTGTGCAAGCCCCCAACAAATGCTCAGGCACCACGTGCTCAAAGGCAAAGAGGGCAGCATGAGACAAGGAAGAGTTCGATGCATTGTTCAAAAGGATTTTAGAAATGATTGCGGCCAGAGACTACACCATTCAGGTCCTGGCCGACATCTTCCCTGCCCAACCTCACAGGAGCCCCTCACCAGCAGAGCCTCAATCGCCTGACCATCCGGACTCACCCCGCCTTGTGCAAATAGAGTAGCTCTTATGATATGCAAGCAACTTAACAAAGGCCACCCTGCCATAACTTATTGTCTTTTGATTGTTAAGGGGGAAGGCTCCCCACTTGTACACACTCTCCTCACCTATTGCTAATATATGCTGAGTTTTTAACAAGCACGTGAATAGGCATTGCAATGAGCATCGTAGGATTTTGAAAAAGTAATATCTTGACATGATTGCATTTTTTCGTTGTACTTGGTGCATGCGACTTGCATATACTCTCATGATTTGACAAGTGGATGCAGGATGACACAGGTCTTCATGCGAACATGTTCAATGCCCAAGTCACTGCAAGACCACCAACCTCACAAAGAACCGTGACAAAGCCATGTTGCCGAACGTGAAAAATCACCCTTGTGAGTGCCCACGTCACATGGCCCAAAGCATAGTCATGGGCTATGCTCTCTTTCTTGGTCAATCTCTACAGCTGGCTCACGGTAGTTGTTACCTAAATTGTACCGACATCGCGTGTTGCAAAGAGGTTTGCAATATCTCATGTGTATCTCCCCATCTCAACAACTACTTCTCTAACAATGAGGCTAGGGCACAATCATCACTGTAATATCCATTTCCTGAGCCTTCGAAGCTTAACATTTTCCAACCCATTGAAAGGCTAATAGCCTCAACATATTGCAATGGTTATACTCAAGCAAGTCCACAAAAAAAGGAAAAAAAGAAAAAAAAGAGAATAAAGAAATAAAGAAAGAAAAAAGAAAATAAAAAAAGAGCAAGAAAAAGGAAAGAAAAAGAAAAAAAAGAAAAAAAAGGAAAGAAAAAAACATACGAAGCACCCACGATCACAACACAGCACCTAGGGGTCCTCAAATTAGGTACGACCAATGACCTTGGTCAGTTGGCTCCGTCCCTAGTCCCCTAGCCCTTTAGCATCATCCACAATTGTTGAGGGCACATCAAGGGCAGGACAGACCTAGGGAGCTTGTCTCACCTATGGTTAGACCTGTCACCCTGACCCATTCGCACAACTCCCTCTTGTGCTCTAACTTAATACCATTGCAATCACTTGTGGTAAGCACTCCATGAATGGCCATGAAAAGTACACCACCCTCATCAAGCAAGTCCGATAGCTCCCAACTACTGAAAGTGCGGTGTCCTTGTGTTCAATTATGCTACGTCGTGCGGTCACAATGCAAATGATGTCTCATACACCTTCATGTGTACTTCTTCTCACCATGGACAACTTTGCTTCATTCACACATTGTTATGAGAAACCAGCCCGTGGTCTTCTAACTACGTAATATCTAAGTATGCATGAATACTCACATAATATCTGCACCAAAATATATACACAGTTTGGATCCTCAAGTGCAGGAAAATACTCTCAAGCTTGCTTAGAGTTCGACCTGTCTCCCAAACTATTTGAACTATGTCTTGTGCACAATAGAGAAGACTAGCACTACCCCTAGGGAGAGACCACTTATGAGAGGTTTTCAATTGCAGGTATTGAAGACTCCAATGAAAGTGTCGTTTGCTCTTCATCAATGCTCAACTCTGAATTTCTATCCTTTATCATCCTGCAAGCCCGCCAAGAATCGTCATGTGCAGAATCCCCAACAAACCAATACTTGTGATGGCCATCAGTACAATCCCCAACAAAGAATAGCCCTACCACCACCTCCAACTACCCTACCACTAGCCACCTAGGCCACCAACGTGCCCCCAACAACCTTCCTTCACACCACCACCAACACTTCTCCACGGCAACCATCAATGTCCCTTTCACCCACGTCTTTGGTACATGCTAAAGCCTGCTACCTACGACGGTGAGTGACATGGGACTGGCACTCGTTTAGGAGGGGGTAATGTTAACCCTCAGATGAACAAGGTGGAAAATGTGGAAAAGCTAAAGTGGAAGACAGAGGCCAAGACAAAGTGAAAGGGAAGACGAAGGCGTGCCAAGAAAAATCTAGAAACATAAGAAGCGCAGAAAAGTCCTAAATAAGGGAACAAGGCGCACAAGGAAAAGCGCAAGCGCATCATGGTTTAATTCAAGGAGCGCGGGGCTCTCACCCGTGCAATTTGTAAATGTAGATAGGCGGTGGAAAGGAAGCTAGGAAGATAAAATGACAATGGGGAAAAGAGCCTAGGCCACGGTCGGCCATGTAAAAAAGGGGATAAGGGGATGACTGCCCAAAAGGGATTTAGCGTTTTATATATAAAGCTGAAAAGTGAATGAGAAGCTCATTCTTGTGTGTGGCCAAAAGTGCTCTCCTCTTCTTCTTCTTCTTCTTCTTCTTCTTGCTTGCTTGTGCTTGTGCTTGAGAGAGGGAGTGTGAGAGTGTGAGGGAGTGAGTGTGTGAGGGTGAGGGACTGGGGAGGAGAAGCTCTCCATCTTCTCCTCTCTTCTTCTCTTCTCTTGTCTTGCTCGCGGAAATGGAGCTTGGAGTGTGGAGCTTGAGGATAGAGCTTGCTTGAAGCTTACACTTGGATCGTGGAGCTACCGGAGTGCGCGGGAGAGGAGCTAACTCGATCGGCATGGAGATAAGCTCACTACACCCGTAGATATGGATGGGGCGTCGGCTATGTGAGAGGTAGCCATTAGTGCTCGGCTTGAAACGCTTGAAACAATAAGCAGTTCGAGGGTCTTGGCGGTTGAGCGAAAGCTCCCACAGTTGGTTGCTATTTATTTTTATGTGTTTGCGGGTTTATTGTTACGCGTCTCTTATATTTTTTTTCATATAACACGCTCTTTTCTTGTCGGAGTGGCATTTTGTTTGGATAGCCTCAAGCTCTTAGTCCCCCCATACATTTTTCCTTTTTCCTCCCCCTCATTCCAACCACTTGATTTTTTGTTATTAATTTTTAATTGTATTTTCTTACACATTTTTTCTCATTTTTCTATGTGAACATGTCCTTTCTCCATCAGAATCACATTTTGACTAGATGGCCCCATAGCCCACCATTCCTTGCATATTTTTCATTTTTGTTGCTCCTCATTTTCACCTCATAATGCATGCCAAGCGTTCAATGTGTCATGTTTGGCCACCCCGATTTCTGCCCCACTCCCATCCATTTCTATCTTAGCGCAATTTTTTTTTACCCCCTGCTTGCATTGCTGCGTAGGATGGAAAGCACACTTATGTTTTTACTCAATTTAAAAAATCAATTCTCCTCTTTCAAAGGTCTCATATCCCCTATCTCCTTCTCTCTCTGCCCTCCCGCTTTCTCTCTGCCACCCTCCCCATCTTAGAGGTCCCTCCCTCTCCTCCCACCCTCTTCTTCTCTCTCTTCTCCCCCTAATCCTTCTCTCTCCTCTTTCTCCACCTTTCTCTTGCTCTCCTTCTTTTTCTTTCACAGATGATTTTTGACACTGAGAAGTACTTAAAAACAACCAAAAATTCCGAATTTCAAGGAAAAATAGACTTCGTCGAAGGTGGCAACTGCAATCACTACGATTTTAAGCGGCAATATCCAAAAGTGTTTTAAAGACCCACTCGACAGTGGTCTTTGAATTTTCATAATTTTTTAGACTATCACACGGGACTTCTGGAGATGCTCAACAATGGGGGACTTCGAGAGACGGACGCCCAGGAATCTTCAAAAGCTCATTCCGAGGCTAGATGATCAAATGGGGTGCCTGGGAGACCAAGACCCAAAAGGTCAAGTGGAAATGAACTTGAGAGGTCCCAAAGCATGTGACCTTTGGGGGCCCAACCAAACTTGATTTTCGTGGGGGGGCGTTTTTTTTAGCCGCTAATCAAGGAGAAGGCGCCATGAAGACCACGTTGATTTTTGTAGGAGAGGGGCTATGGTGGCTACAAACAACCCCCCAAATTGATTTGATGCCCCATCTACATTCTTCCTACGCTTCCTATCGCTTGTCTCCACTCCTCCAATGGTTTCCCAGTTCCTAAGATACAAAATCAGTCTTTCTTTCTCCTCCCTCTCTCTCCCCTTAAGAGGCAGTTCATGCCCATGAAGAAGATTGAAGACCACTTGTCCAACATGGTACCGAATCACTCTCGGATTGTTGGAGGGCTAGAGTTTGTTGTTCGGAGGTGGGCTAAGCATTGAATAAGAGGTGATCTGCAGTCCTGCATCAGTTTTTAAAACCTGCAAAGAAGGAAAAAATCGGTAATTCTATTTTACAAAGGAAAATTACTTGTTTTTTACATTTGATTGAGCCAATGTTATTCTTATGGAGTGAAAATTGGTAGAAACGTTGTTCACTATTTGTTCTATGCTTGCATGATGGAAAAATGAGAAAACATAAAGTCAAAATGCTAGAAAGAATTTTTTGAAACCGTTAAAACATGGATTTTATGAGGAAAATAGGGTTTTTGGTGTTTTCGGGTGGAATAAACCAATACACATGGGATAAAATGCTAATAAAATCTATATTTCTACTGTTCAAAAAACTAAGAGCCACGGCTCTAAAAGTATATCAAAATTTTATTGGAAAAATAGAGAAAATTTGGAAAAAAAAATTATATGCCTTAGACAAATACAAAAAAAACATAATAAATGGTTGTGGATGTATGGTGGAGCAAAGCATGAGGTTTGGTCTTAGTTTGCCTTATTTTTTTGTCACAGTGTGTGATTTATCACTTTTTATACGTTGAACCATGACAAAAATAACCTCTATACACCTATGCAATGAAGCAAAACTTAAATGGTGAGGTTTGGTCTCAGTTTGCCTTATCTTTTTGTCACAGTGTGTGATTTATCGCTTTTTATACATTGAACCATGACAAAAGTAACCTCTATACACCTATGCAATGAAGCAAAACTTAAATGGTGAGGGGGAGTAGGATTTTCTGCAATAGTTTTAGAGTTGAAATAATACAATTTTTTATTGGTTTTTTTTTATACATAGCATTTAGAAAATGATCTATTTGAAAATAAGGGATCTAGTAGTAGAAGGTTTGCCTTGGTACTAGATTTTTGCAATGAAGCATACGCATATTAGCTACAATTCATGGAAATATTGTTTCTACACTAGCACGTTGGCTGATTTTGAAACATAACTGTTTGTGCACAATGAGACATCCACTATTGCATTGATCATACATGTGGTATTAACTCCTAAAAATGCATAGCAATTGTTTGAATTATAGTTGACCCATGTTTGAGAGGGTGAGATTCCCCTTGCCACAAGATAGCCGTTTGTTTCGTGGGGGAAAATTATTGGTGAGAAGCATGGTATTTCCTAGTTCTCGCTAACAAAGAGAGAAGTTTTGTGTGAATGTATTTATATATAAAAGCAGCGCATCTAGGGGCCAATCCCCAAGATGTAGGAGATCTGTAGTGGGGCCATGGTTATCAGTCGATGGGGTGCCTCCTATGTCTGTGATACGTGGCATTTATTGCCAATATGTGTGGGATATCCCCTCTTAGGGGTTTTGGGGAAGGTGCCATTAGACTCTTATCTAGCTACAAACACAATATTAGATGTATCTAGTGTGTAGTTAGTTATTACAAATGCTCCTGGACCGCGAGGCCGTGTGGTGGTGGAGGTGTCTATTGTATGCATGAGGTCTGGCTAGTGCCATAGCTAGTGCCAGTCCATTGTTGGTCCCATCAGTGGTGTGTTTGCTGGGAGCTTCCTCAAAGTGGTGGCTTCAGAATCTAGGGTCTCTTGGAACCTACTTGTTAGTTGATGTCCTTTGAAGAGATCCATCAAGATGAACTCCAAAAACATGAGAGAGCCAAGAGAGTTAGATAGAGGGCCAAAATAAATAGGCAGTATTCTCTTAAAAGAAGTAGTGTTGAACCTATTCAAGGGTGGATTCATAGTAACCTTAGCCTAAATCAAAGTCCGTCAGGAGGTGGAAGTTCTAGTACTTACCCCCTCCCAATTAATCTGCCCACTTCGAGTGGTGTGACAGCTTTTCCTGTCCCAATTCCATTAGCAAATCCGATCATTGCCATGGCGCAACCTATTGCAATCCTTGTGAGAACGACATATTTTCCAGCCTTAGGTTTTCCCCTACCCATTATTAATGGGTTAGTAGAAGAGGATGCATAGCTTCATATAAGGGTGTTCCAAAAGCTGATGTTTAACTGCCACATCCAAGAAGAAGGGCATCTAATGATGTTCTTTAACATGACCCTGAAGGGAAGAGCAGCTTTATGGTATCACAGCCTTGAGGTCGGGACCATAACCACCGTGGATCTATTTTATGAAGCCTTTCAAAGGGAGTTCACCCCGGAGAGAGGTGGCTAATATTGGATGCGCGTCTTGAATTTGACACACCAAGAACCGCATGAAGATATACAAGCGTATGCCAAGAATATCAAAGAGGTTTTCCGTAAATTGAATGCCTCTATCCCTATCCCACCTGCTACCTACTTACAATAATTCTTGCATGGTCTTGATTTTAATATCCAGGTGCAGCTGAGTAATGTCACCGTGGTGAATATAGACACTGCCATTAGATGAGCGCAAGAAATAGAATCCCGACTGCAAGCAGCCTATGCTTCTCAAATCAATCCCACTTTGGGTCTAGCGTTGGGAAATAATTCGCAACTGATCAATGGCAGTGGAAGCCAAGGGATAGGGATAGCCAACCCTAATGGGAGAGGGAATGTGGTGCTGAATGTGCCTTTATTGCTAGCTCTTCCTAGTGTGACTATGCATATGGCTAGTTAGATGCCTCCGAATGTGGGAAGCTAAGCAGCGAACCCTTACATCATTCCTGTGGGTCAGCAACCAATGCAACCAATGCCTAATCAAATTGTGAGGCCAAGGGACCGGCGGGTAAATGATCAGGGCTATGAGTTTAGTTCATCAAATGTCCTTAGCAAAGTCTTGAAGCACTACACGAATATGATCTCTAAAAAATATCGACAAATAGCCGTTGACGTTAATTTCTTAAAGAAACAACAAAATCTGATAGGGAGTCGATGCCCCGAAGAGGGTGCACCCTCTAGATTCAGGTGCAAATGGTGTGGTGGAAAACATTATCCACATAATTGCCCAAATGTCAAGTGTGACATTTGTGGGAAGTCCATCATTTAGCAGCCACCTATTGGAGTAAGATCAATTCTCTCTAGTAAGGCAGTCGACAACTAGGACGTGTTAATCATCATGACATTTGTGGAAAGTCCGTCATTTAGCAGCCACCTATTGGAGCAAGATTATTTCTCTCTAGTAAGGCAGTCGACAACTAGGACGTGTTAATCATCATGTGCAAGGAAACAATTTTTAGCATGATGATGGACCGAAACAAGTACTCCAAAGGGGTAAGGCTACTATCGAGGAACTACCAACTGGCAGTGGAGTGAGCCTCATCGAAGCTGTATAGGTTATTGGCACTGAAGCTTCTAGGCTACATGCCGTAACAAGAGGCCAAAAACATAGAGACGATGACAAAGATAATGTAAAACCTGTCGATGGAAACCCTAGGCAGGGTGATAAAGAAACACAAGTTCTAAATCCTGACAAGGAAGGGGGACCTCTAAAGCCCGTAGAGAGTAAGGCTAATGTCAAGAGAGAGAAAGAGGTATCGAGAAAGAAGGTGAGAGTTAAAAAAGAGGCAATAAAGTCGGTGCAATGTCCTAAAGAGCAGATGGTTTGGCGTGAGAAGCAAGATTTAGCAAATTATAAGGAATTTGATTTAGCTAGCTCCCTTTGCAATGTTAAATCAGATATAAATCTCTTGTAGCTAATCAAGCTGTCACCAGGAGTAGGCAAAGAATTTAAAAAGATCTTGCGTACAGGTTATATCGTAGAACCCTTGGGAATAGCACGGTAGGGGATGACTGGTTTGAACATGCCAAAAAGCACTGCCCAAGGGTTGCAACCTATGTAGATTAGATTCTAGTGGATAATGCTATTGTTGACACACGATCCTCGGTTAATATTACGAGTTCTGAATTGATGGAGAGATTAGGTCTTGCGATTCAAAAAGATACCTCCACAATCCTTAGAATGGTTAATGATAGTCTGAGACAGCCGGAGGGCTGCATTACTAAAGTCCATGTGATAGTTGCGAATGTAGAATGCCTATTGCACTTTAGGATAATCCGATTTGCAAGGCGTCCGAGCTACCAAGTATTTCTTGATCAACCATGGATTTTGCAAGCAAAGTGTCAAGTAGATATGCCCGCTGGTAGATTGATATTTGGTAGAGGTACTAGACAGGTGGTAGTCGATGCATATCCTGAATCACCTCAAATTGAGCGAGCTTCCCTGTCTTCTACAGAGTTAGAGACAATGGAAGATGTTTCTGCAAGTGAGACGTCATCGACTGACGAATCCAAAAAGGGATCGACCATAGACGACGTCTATCAAAGTAACGTTGAATGAGCCATTAGAAGCTCAAGATAGAATAAGGGATGCAGATGTTATCGAGCTAGACCTTGGTACGCCAGACGATGAGTTGCCAATAAGGTTAGGGTCCATTCTTAGTGCGAAGGAACGAGAGGATTATGCCACTCTGATCCAAGAGTTCCGTGATATTTTTGCTTGGAGTTACGATGAACTTAGGGGCATTCCTCCCAATCTCGCTGTCCATACAATTCCGTTGAAGGAAAGAAGCCGTCCTGTCCGACAGAAAGTCAGGCGTATGCTGTTTGACTTGCGGGATGGTGTGTTTGAGGAGTTATAGAAATTACGGAAAGTAGGTTTGATCATCTTTGTGTAGCACACCAAACGGTGTTCACCAGTTGTGATCGGGAAGAAGAAAAATAATCAAATCTGATTGTGTGTGGGATTTTGAGAGTTGAATAAGAAAACAGTTAAGGATTACTATCCACTACCTTTTATTGACCAGATGCTAGATCAATTGGCAGGTAGGGAGATATATTCATTCATGGACTATTTTGCAGGCTATAATCAGATGGCCATTGCAAAAGAGGATAAGCTCAAAACAACATTCATAACAATATTCGGGACCTTTGCGTATCATGTGATGGCATTTGGTCTATGCAATGCACCTAGTTCTTGGCAATGAACTACTGATAAGAACTTTGGTGACATTTCCCCTAAGGAACTCAAGGTATTTATCGATGATTTAGGGGTGGCCACCGCGAGAGAAAGGCAGTTGATTATTTTACAAAAATGTTTTGAGTGATGCAAACAATTTTGGATAGCTCTCAATCTGAGGAAGTGCATTTTTGGTGTACCTTATGGGCTCCTACTAGGCCATGTAGTCAGCTCGGTAGGGATTGCGACGGATCCTGAAAAGATCAAGGCTATAGTCACCATGAGTCTGCCACGTATCCCCAAAGAAGTCCATAGCTTTCTGTTGTTAGTTGGATATTGTCAATGGTTCATAAATGATTTGGCAAAAAGAACATTGCCAATGACAAATTTGTTATCCTTTAACTGTTTATTTATGTGGAGTGACCCTTGTAAGGAGGCTTTCGAGATGTAAAGCAGAAACTCGCAAGAGCACCTGTGCTAAAAGCACCAAAGACAGGTGAAATTTTTTATATCTTTTGAGCAGCTACAATGCATAGCATTAGTTGTTGTTTAGCGCAGATGTGGGAAGAGAAGTGGTATCACCTGATTGATTTTGATAGTCGAAAGTTGGGTGCATCCAAAATTAATTATACTTATATGGAAAAGTTGTGCCTTGCGATGGTCTTTGCAGCTAAAAAATTCAGGCACTACATCCTTTATGAGAAGGTTGTCATATATACAAAGGCAAAAGGGATACGACTGTTGATGAACAAATTATAGTCGCCTAATCGTTTAGCAAAGTGGTTAATCACTTTGCAGGAGTTTGACTATGAGGTTAAGAGCAAGCCACCTAGGTTTCAGGGTATCGTAGAGTGCCTTGTGGACTTTGGGGAGCCAAAGGAAGCTCAGGCTAAAGGTAGTGACTGGGACTCATTGTTCAAGATTGACACGGCATCTATTCCCTCTTGGTATGTGGCGATAACGCATTATTTGTTGACGGGAGAGACTAGAGATGGTCTATCGAAGTCAGAAAAGTGAAAGATCAAGCAGTAGGCTTTAAAATTCACAATAATGGCAAGCACATTGTATTGGCAAGGGGTAGACGATATCTACCACTGATGCGTAATGCTTGACGAGGTCCCTTTCATCTTAAAAGAGTGCCATGAATCTACTTGCGGAGGTCATTTCATTGGGTGGCTAACTGCACAAAAAGCCTTAAGGATGGGATATTGGTGGCCATCCATTTTCTAGGATGCATTCGAGTACGTTAAAAGATGCAACATTTGTCAAGGACATGATAGCCAAGAGAATTAGAAGGGACCACTTACTCCTATTATGGCGATCCTTTCATTTGAGAAGTGGGGGATCGACTTTGTGGGCCCTATTACTCCATCGTCCACTACATAGAAAAGATATATTATAGTAACAACTGATTATTTTACTAAGTTTTCGGAAGCACGTGCACAGAAAGACGATGCAAAGGAAACCACCAGTTTCCCATTGGAGCAAATAGTACGTCGATTTGGTCCACCAAAAGAAATAGTATCAAACCGTGGAACCCATTTTTTGAACAAGGTGATTAAAAGTCTGACTGAATCATGAAAAATTCAGTATAATAAATTTGAGACCTGCAGGAGAGCTTAAATTGGTTGATGGGGTTCCTTATTTGGAGCACCCATATCTCAAGCAAAGATATTATTAGAGAAAGCTCATCTGATAGAGTAAAGGCTTTAAAGTGGCTTAGCAAGACGACGCTACATTCATTTGGGAGATTAAGGTCTTCTATCATCACTATTTGCAGATTTTGATGAGTGTCCTTGTAGTCTTTAAACGAAGGTGGGATGGAGCCGTCAATTCATCCTCTCAATATTTTGAATTTTGACTATCATAATTACGAATAGGGGAGTTTTGGATGGTTGGCTGTGTAAACCCATTACGTACACATTATACTTTGATGGGGCATTCACGGGTCCTAATAAAAAAGGGAGTGTTGGAGTAGTTACCCGAGATCCCCGACGTAGAGTTACAATGAAATTAGCTGCCTATCTCAGGGTAGGATTCACTAACAACATGGCGGAACATAAATCCATGATTATGGGATTGAATGTTGCCAAGAAAGGTGGTATTCGATAGTTGTTAGTAAAAGGGGATTCCCAACTGATCTTAAATCAACTCAATGAGACATATACAATCAGGAATCTTATCCTTCGTATGTATCATTGAACTGCTAATAACCCTACTTGATGAATTTGAGAGCATATCTCTTCAGTTAATTCCACGTTCTTGGAATCATTTTGCGAAATCGCTAGCCAATTTTGATTATGAAGAGGACCTCTTCTTCAACTGTGGTCCTAGTCCGGAGATGTTGCTCTTGATAATGAGATAGGACCTGGTCACATGTGGGGAATGTTATCAGACCATGCATTATATGGCAAGCGATAGTTGATTTGGGTAATGCAAAGAGTAGTCGAGACCCATCTACCACTATTATCCTATGCCCATAGGTTGGTCAGACGACATGTTATGCATACGCCTCTTGCTATATATGTAGGAGGTATGGGTCACAACTTGATGCATTTAGTTTAGGGCTGAGAGCCCTATTTTTCCCCTTGGAATAGAGCATATTTTTGTACATCTAGAACATATTTTCGTACATCTTCCTTCTTCCAAGGAGGGATCTATATGAGTTGATTTGTTTGATTTCTTTAGGCCAAGAGGGCTAGTTGTTTTAAGGTTTTAATGTTTGATTTCTTTAGGCTAAGAGAGCCAGTTTTTAAAAGGTTTTAATGTTTGATTTCTTTAGGCCAAGAGGGCCCTATGTCTGTTTGGTGCAGGTACGGTTAATGGTTTGTTGTTTTAGTGATTGCAACATACAGGTTTATGAAGTCGCTGGAGGGAGCCTATGCTGCGAAGGAGCTTCTTGTGGCCATTCCAGGTGGTTTCATCCCCTTTCTGAGTCTTTGTCCTTAAGCAATTAATGATATATATGCCTGTAAGGGAGACTTTCTTTTGTTTGTTGGGGATCGGCAATTGAGGCATGAAGTCCCAGGTTTAGGTTATGTATATCTATGGGAAGTTTGAGTAGTCATTGCCTCCTACAAAGGCATTGTTAGGCATTGAATGACATGTTTTCAAAGGAAGTTCTAGTGGCCCTGTTGTGTTGACCTACTAGGCGGTCATTCTAGGAGTTTTTGTTAGTTGTGATGCAATTAGAAAAGCCTATTAAAACCACCCGGAAGGGAAAACCCTAAATATTTGAAATAAAGTATATGAATATACAGAGGTGTGTAAAAAGGGATTCTAACTCCTAAAGCAATAAAATAGAAAAAAAAGAAAAATCCTCGAGCAGTTGTTTATCACCCTGCGAAGGCTTGATAGGTTCTTAGGGACGAGTCTGACCCAAGGCCGATGCCTTGTCTTCATAGGGATGGCATCTAGTTGGAAAAATAAGAATAGAAGAAGGTTGGACTGAAAATAAATGTGAGCGTTAGAAAAGGATTAAGTGTCGCCTTGCGAGGGTTTGGTAGGTTCTTGGGTACCGAGATAGGACTTGAGGCCTATGCCTTTTTCCCCTTGGTCACTACACTCAACTCCCTCCTTTTTACACATCCGAGTATGGAAAATAAGAGGCTAAAGTGCTACAAGATAATATTTATTGATCAGGATATAGGAGTCCTCACCTAGTAGGAGCTCCTAGTTGAGATGTCCCTAGTTAGGTCGGTAGTTCAGGCCACCACTTAGGATGCCCTCTTTGATAGTTCTTTTTAACTTGGCTGTGTTGGAACTGTTGGTTAGTGACTATCTTTAGGCTTTTTATCAGATTATGCTAGGTCTACTCCTCATGGATTTCATGTCTTGGTTTTGTCAGGGGGTAGGGTGAGAGCTGTGATGTTTTTTGGGCATATCTATTTTGTATCAGCTTGATGTTCTTTACGATTGTGCTGTGCAAATGTATTCATGGGATTCGACGGGCTGAGTTGCCCTATCATGTGGTCGCTAATGAAAGATGATTTTTGACACTAAGAAGTGCTTAAAAATAGCCAAAAATTCTGAATTTTAGGGAAAAAATAAACTTCGTCGAAGGCGATAGCTACAATCAATATGATTTTAAATGGCAATGCCCAAAAGTGCTTTAAAGACCCACTGGATAGTGGTCAGTGAATTTTTATAGTTTTCCAAATTGTGAGACAGGACTTTTGGAGATGTCAACAGTGGGGGACTTCGAGACGGATGCGTAGGAATTTTCAGAAGCTAATTCAGAGGCTGGACGATCGAGTGAGGTACCCGGGAGGTCAAGACCCAAAAGGTCAAGTGGAAATGGAATTGAGAGGTCCCAAAGGATGTGACCTTTGGGAGCTCCCTTTGGGGGCCCAACTAAACTTGATTTTCATGGGGAGGGGCCGTTTTTTTCGATCGTTGATCAGGGGGAAGCCACCATGAAGACCACCCTGATTTTTGTGGGAGAGGGGATATGGTGGCTGCAAACAACCCCCCAATTTGATCTGATGCCCGATCTACATTCTTCCTATGCTTCCTATTGCTTGTCTCTGCTCCTCCAATGGCTACTCGGCTGCTGGGATACAAAATCAGTATTTCTCTCTCCTCCCTCTCTCTCCCCTTAAGAGGCAGTTCATGTCCATGAAGAAGATTGAAGACCGCTTGTTTGGCATGGTATCGGATCACTCTTGGATTGGTGGAGGGCTAGAGTTTACTGTTTGGATGTGGACTAAGCCTTCAATGAGGGCTGATCTGTAGTTCCACATCTGTTTTTAAAAACCGCAATTCTATTTTACAAAGGAAAATTGCTTGTTTTTACATTTGATTGAGCCAATGTTGTTCTTATGGAGTGAAAATTGGTAGAAATGTTTTTAATTGTTTGTTCTATGCTTGCATGATGGAAAATTTAGGAAACATAAAGTCAAAATGCTGGAAATAATTTTTTGAAACCCGTAAAACATGGATTTTATGAAAAAAATAGGGTTTTTGGTGTTTTTGGGTGGGATAAACCAATACACAAGGGATAAAATGCTAATAAAATCTATATTTCTGCTGTTATAAAAATCAAGAGCCATAGATCTAAAAATATAACAAATTTTTATTGAAAAAATAGAGAAAAATTAGACACAATAAGATGAAAAATAGGAATATGCCTTAGAAAAATACGGCAAAATATAATAGGTGGTTGTGGATGTATAGTGGAGCAAAGCATGAGGCTTGGCCTCAATTTGCCTTATCTTTTTGTCACAATATGTGATTTATCACTTTTTATACGTTGAACCATGACAAAATAACCTCTATACACCCATGCAACGAAGCAAAACTTAAACGGTGAGGGGGAGTAGGATTTTGTGCAACAGTTTGAGAGCTGAAATAATAAAAATTCTAATTGGTTTTTTTTAATGCGTAGCATTTAGGAAACGGTCTACTTGGAAATAATGGATCTAGTAGCACAAGATTTGCCTTGGTGCTTGATTCTTACAACGAAGCATACAAGTATTAGTTGGAATTCATGGAAATATTGTTTGCGTACTACCACGTAGGCTGATTTTGAAACATAATTGTTTGTGTGCAATGAGACATTCACTATTGCATTGATTATACATGTGGTATCAACTCCTGGAAATGCATAGCAATTATTTGAATTATAGTTGACCCATGTTTAAGAGGGTGAGATTTCTCTTGCAACAGGATAGCTATTCGTTTCGTAGGGGAAATTTTATTAGTGAGAAACATGGTATCTCCTGGATCTCGCTGATAAAGAGAGGAGTTTTGTGTAAATGTATTTATATGTAAAAGCAACGCATCTAGGGGCCAATCCCCAAGATATAGGAGAGCTACAGTGGGGCCACGGCAATCAACTATGATGGGGTGACTCCTATGTCTGTGAAACATGGCGTTTATTTCCAATATGTGTGGGATACACCCTCTTAGGGGTTTTGGGAAAGGTGCTGTTAGACTCTTATGGACTCTTATCTAGCTACAAATGCAATATTAGATGTATCTAGTGTGCAGTTAGTTATTACAGATGCTCTTGGACCATGAGGCCGTGTGGTGGTGGAGGTGTGTGTTGTATGCATGAGGTCCGGCTAGTTCCATAGCCAGTGTCGGCCCATTTTTGGTGGTCCCATCATTCTTTCCCTCCCGCTTCTTCCTTCTCTTCTTTCCCCTCCTCCTCCTTCTCTCCCTATTCCTTCCTCCCTTCCTCCTCCCCTTCCTCCGTGCTCTATCTGCCTTCATCGCCCTCCCTATTGCTATAGGCCGCCTCTAGTGTAAACTCCTCCTCCTTCTCCCACTCTTCCCCTCCTCCTCCTCCTCCTCCTCCTCCTCCTCCTCCCTACCATCCATTCCTCCCATCTCTTCCCTCTATCCCCTTGCCTTACACAAACCCCACTTGTCTACCTCCCCCTTTGTCCCCTCCCCCCCCCCCTCCCTCCCAATTTCCACCCTACCTCCACCCCCACCCCTTCCTTTGTCCCCACCCCCCCACAAAGATCAACCCATTTCTCCCAACTCACCCACCTAAGAAAACTATATATATATATATATATATATATATATATAAACCCCGATTCCACACCCCTTCCAAGAAAAAAAAAACTTGCCCTTTCCCTGACCTCGAACTCGCTTGTGGTTGTTCGCACACGTGGCGCAGTCGTGATCCTTTAAGCAGTTGTTCTTGATCATGTAAGATGTTATTCACGGACAAGGACATGTGTGTGCTCTTGCCTATGCGGTAGCGAGCTGGTTGCTATTCACACACAACCAACACGTAGTCCACTCGCAAGTACATGCATTTATGTAATTTTTAATTAGAAAATAATAAAATCATAATTCATTTTTAAAAAAAGTTGATTTTTTTTAAAAAAATTGATTATGTATATTAACTAAACATACAAATTAAAAAATAAAAAATAAATCTCTCATAAAAATCTAAAATTTTCATTTAAAACTCTTAAAAATTCACAAAAAAAAAACTTAAAATTTTGAAAAAATCTAGTAAATTTCATGATCATTATCAATCTTTATCCTGTTGAGTGAATAAAAATATATTTAGAAAATCATTTAAAAAATAAAGTAAATACATTAATATAAAATTTTTAAAAATCTATCTAAACAAAAATCAAAATAAATCAAACAAAATGTACATATTGTTAGGGTAATTTTTGCTTATGTTGTAAATTTTTTAGCTAGCTGAAGTGTATTTTGGATTCAATTGTGTGATCGTGATCCTTTTTCATCCTACTAGTTGATTTGTGTGCACATTTTTTAGATACACTTGCATTCACACCTTCTCTAGGTATCCTGTTTCTTTTCTTTTTTTTTCACCAAATATTACAACTAATTGCAAAAAAGAACTAATTGATCACATTTTTCACGCGTATCTATGTTACACATACATATAAGTTAATAAAATAAGCCAATTGTTCACATAGCATGAGTTTTGTGCACTAATTACACATTTTTAATTTTTAAGAAAATGAACCCGCCATCACAAAGTGACATACTAAAAAGAAAGCACTATACACACACATCAAATGTTTAAAAATAAATTTGCATTTAAAGACCTTAAGTCGGAAACGATGTTTGAAACACCAAGAAACTTAATAATTTTTAATTAATGTGTAAAATAAAGTGTTGTTTTCTTGCTAAGTTTATCATTTAATAAAACAACCATTATTAATTAATGATTAAAATTTACACTCAATTAAATTTCTCATTACCCTCACATTGTATAATTCTCCTTCTAAATGAAGTGCTACGTAGGGTGGGTGACATGGTTACTAGTCTCAATTCGTGTTGACCATCTTAGCCAGGTGTGGTTTGGTTATTAGTGTGTTGTGGTTTGGTTTAGTCCAGTTTTCTTTGGTCACATTGATTTGAGTCATGGTATGGTGGTGTGTATTATTATTTTTGCCTCATAAGGGGGGTATTGGGTGCTTGAATGTCGAAAATTTTCAAGATGTGGATTTGCTTGGGGAGGTTTGTGGATCGTGTCCATGTGACTCATTTCTTTTATCAATATCTTATCCATTGCTATTATGTTGTTTTGTAGGCATTCCTTGTGATTATCTCTGTATATGTAATGTGATCCATTTGAATGGTGCCTTGTACTCCTTCCCCAATCCAATATATTCCATTGGTTTCTCTTGATTATTCACACTTGCTAGAATCAAACCTTACTTATAAGGCCAAATTATCCAAATTTGTGGCTCTTACATTGCCACTTGTCCCTAATGATCCTAACATGTGTAATCAGTTCTTAACTTCTTACAACAAGGGATATGTCTCTGTTCATGACACATTTATCCTCATGATGGCTAAAGGCATGGGAAAAACTCTTTCTTTACCCTACCATGGGGAATCTTTTCCTATTATCCATCAACTTTTCTCAAATTAGGATATTTTCAAGCTTTTGCAGAAGTAGAACGTGGATGTCTTGGATCTTAAGCGGGTCATTACTACTTCGAGAGCTAGTGTATCCAAGATTTCTAACCCTTTCTGGAAATAGTCATGATAGGTTCATGCTTGCCAAAACCCCTTCTAATTATCTTTCAAAGGAATTGTTTACAGCTTCCCACATGGTGCTAAAGGCTATCACTATTGATTAGAGTTTATATATCCTCACTAAAATGGATCAGAATTTATTTGAATCATGAGGGGTAACCTAACTAATGTCACATTTGGCGCCTATCTTCATATTTTCTTAACATATGTTTCCCATGGGAAGGACATTCTCTCACTATCGGTTGATCCTCCAATGGTTCCTCCTCCTACTAGCTCCTGATGTCATCATTGAGGATACTGATCCTCCTCCTTTGATCATTTAGAATAAATGTCTTAAGAGAACGATTGAATTAGTATGAGTTTCCACTCCTTCAGTTCCAGTTCCTATTCAATCTTGCAATATACTACCTACTTTCCTTACAAGGCCCAATCTTTTCAGAGCACATAGAGATGGTACTCTAGATATTTCAATTTCTTTTGTACAATTTGTGGTGACAGGAGAGATGCAATTCCATTTTTGTGCAAAGACATTCAAAGCTATATTCAACTCTCAGTCACTACTTGTATTCAACAACTCTATTCTTATTTTTATGAGGAGGTACAGTAGCCCCCAAGGAGGAGTAGATGGAACAAAAAACTAAGGTCATGAATGCCTAGAAATCAAAGATGTCTACTTTGTAAGGTCAATTGGTAGATATCAAATCTAAAGTAGTTATTATGATTGGGGAGAGGGATAGGTTGTTAAAGGAAGACCAAGAGATCATAACGAAGCCTCTGCTCATGTGCAAAATACTAACCAATTGAGGGTGGATCTCTTAGCCCGCCTTTCCAAACAACCTCTATTTGATTCATCTTTCTTTGATGCCTATCATCCCAAATGTGTGCTAAGAGTATTAGTGCTTTATTAGTAGATGGCCCATAGATATGAAGCCTATCTTTTTATGTATCAATCTACTCCATAGATTATTCTACCCCTTCTTTTTCAACCCCAAGATGCCTCTCAGATCTCTATTTTCACCCGCTATTCTTTTATTGAGGATCATATATTTTTCCCTCCTTGTCCTTCTCCATCAAATCTATTTTTTTAACTTTTCCAATATACTTATTAACAATCATTTTAGCTCATTTTCCTAAATTAACAAGCTATCCTTCTTTAACCCATTACGACTTTTATGATTTTTCTTATCCATACCTTCACCCTCTCTTACTTATTTCTCTTCCATCTCCTACCACTTTTATCCCTCAACCTCCTCAGTTGGTTAGTGGTCACACGCTATAATCTCAAGATTCTTAGATGACAATGATGAAGTTCAGTAGATTCTTAACAAGTCCTCAAATAAATTGGCTACTGATTCTAGGGGAATGTATAACTCCAGCCAAGCTTTTCAGAATTATCAACACTTTGCTCAAAAGTAATCTTAATCTTTAGATTCTTCAGTGTGTGAGACTAACATCTCACTTTCCTTGGTAACTTGCGTACATGCATCGACATTTGCATAATTATCCGAAGTCAATCCCAAAGTTGTGTATGAATGTGAATGTGGATATTAATTCCCAATAATTGGATACTTTGTACTTTCATGTCCTTTGCTTGCTTAGTTGGTATCTTGTATTGGTGGAGAGGATGTGTTGCTTGTAAATTTTCCAAAATCCTTCCAAGACTTTTGTAGATGAATCTTTGTCTATGGATCATTTTTAAACCACCATGATTTTAAGAGAAAACACCTTCATTGATATCCTAGGAAGTATTTTAATGATTTATAATGTGATATCTCTCCTTTGGAGATACCATTCAGATGGTTATTTACTGTTTGTATTTTGTGTATTATTTGTATGATGGGATTGTGATTGAAAATTTAAACTATTTGAGAAGATACATTTTTGAAGTTTCATGATGATGATAGATGGATGGATGTAGATAAAGAAACTCTCATATCCTCTAGGAGTTTGTTTAAATTTAGTTGGTTTGATTAAATATTATCTTGATCTTTTATTTTGGGATTTTTCCTTGAAGAATGGATTAGATACAGGTTTTCTTTTTTGAAGATGAAGCTAGAGTCCTTAGTTGTTGATTGGATACTTGAAGATATAGTGATGAGCTATTATTTTGAACTTTTATTCTCTTTTTCTAAGGTCACAAGGATGCTCCTTGATTAAGTGTGGGAATATGTTGAGGGTTAATATGACTATGTTTTTTGTTAGATTTTTGGGTGATTTTTGTATTATTTGAAAAATATTGATTGTTTTGAAAGTGTTTGAGGGAGTTTTGGATCAGGTTGAATGGGTTTGAGAAGCTCATGATGTTTTTTAGTGGAGATAAGATGTGCTAAAAGGTTCTTTTGGGTGCTTATTTTGAGGTTCTAATTAATTTTGTTTAGTATCTATTTTGTTGTAATTTCTTTCTATATGATAGATTGGAATGATGATTGATGGAATTTAAGAGTGTTTGGAAGCTTATTGAATGTTTCTTGATGGTTTTGAATGGTTTTAGTTGAGCTAAATGCCTTTTGATGACATTATGCATGGTACTATAGACCTTCTCTAGAGCCTCTGTCTCTATTTTATTTTTGTTCTCTATGCTTGTGTAAGTGTTTTGTGGGATGAAGTTTTTTAATCTTTGGAAGAGATGAATGCAAGTTCAAAATAGCTCAAAGAAGTAGATAAAGTAGCTGTTGAAAGCGAAGATTGAAGTGATAGTGACACTATTGAGCTACAAAAGGACATTGTAATGGCTCTGATGACCCTTCATATTAGACATACCTCTTGGGAGGGATATCCACGACCAAAGAGAGATTATGGATGGTTCTTCTTCACATTAATCAAATGTATTATTGAGAAGAGCATGTGCGCGAGAGATAGAGAGTGAGAAATAGTTGATTCTATATGAGAAACATTGTATCTATATGAGAGAGATTATGAAGATATTAAATGTGAAATCTATGTGATGATTTCCATTCAAAGTTGATATTTCTTTTATATTCTCTTGTTCTTTTGATGGTTTCTATGAAGAATGTATTGAAGTTCTATTGTGATAAATCCATGGGAGGAGTGCTATATGATGCTCCCTGAACATTTGATTGGTATTTTTTTTCTTCTTGCAGTTGATTAAATTATGAAGAACATGCTTGTTGATGATACAAGATAGCTTTTCTTGAAGTAGATTCCATGTTTTCTTGGTGTCTCTCTTGGAGCTCCACTAGACTAGGAGAACTGGAGGAGACTCATTGAGGAGGATGCGGATTCTCCAGGGCAATGATAGCGGTAGCAAGAGGCAATGAGGGCACGACTAGAGAATAAGAGTCATGGATAATCTTGGGAGTGGCAGCCACATGACCTACTTGGAGGTGATGCCAGGAGGCATATTCCACGGTGGATTCCGTGAGGTTTTACGGTGGATTCCGTAAACTTAGATGTCCGGGGCTCATACGCAAAGAGGATTCTTTGTGCGAGAAGTTGATGGGGACGCCTGTCCTTTTCGGGCGTTTCATTAATTTAGTGTGTACATGGGTGATTCCATAGCGGGTGATTCCGCAAAATGCATATTAAATTAATAAACGTTTATGAGTTTAGAGTGCGCACTCGTAATAAATTAAGGTTAGGATTTATTTCTAACCAGTTGATTTATTTATGTAGTTGAAGACTGCTAGGTATTCACTTTTGTCGGTTTAATTGTGTTATTTTACTAACGATTGTGAATGCTTCAGTTGATGTGTAGAGATAGCAGCAGTGGCAGAGGAAAGCATTGGAGTCTAGCGGGTTTTCGATCTTTGGACTATATTTTGATAGGCGCCACGCCTATATTTTGATTATGTCTATAGAGACATCGATTATTTATTATTATTTTGTATGCGCTTATGCGCCTGGATATGTTATTTTTATTTGGACATTGAGATTGGGCGTGCCAGACTCTTTGGGCACCGTCCATTAGCTTTATTTTCCTATTTTTGGTAGAAAGCAAACTCAAAAGCTAAAAGCTTGTCATATTTTTGTAATTGGGCTATTTTTGAGCAAAAAGATTGGAAATATACATTAAATACATGCTTTGTGAAGTGCTCACAGAAGGCATGGGGGAGATTGAACCCAATTTGTCTCTTGTCTCATGTCGTGCTTGTTTTTACATTGGTTTTTGTGCTTAAAAAAGTAGAGTGCTTTGTTCTTGGGGACCTTTGGGAATTCACTACGTGAGCTACCTGCGTCCGATCTGCGCACCAGTGGTATCAGAGCGGAGCAGAGATCAAGGGCTTCCAATCGCTACCAATCTCGGGCGAAGGCGGAGCTCCAGGAACAAACGGCCTCTACAGTCAATCTCGTCGCGAACCGTCGATACAGGCAGACTTCTGGCGATCAAGAACCCCTATTTCCACTGTCAGATCGCGAAGGACCACTCTCTGTCGGCGGAGGACCACTCATCAATTCTCTTCTTCAAGTCGTTGAAAAAACAGTGAGAAAGCTCTAATCTTCTTCATTAAAAAGCTTAATTATAAAGCTTAAGAGCTTAAGAGAAGCCTAAGCTTCAAATCGTCAAGTCGTGGCAAGAGGAGGAAGCCCCCGAAAATCGCGCGAAGAAAAAAACGGCCCCCCCCCCACGATTGAAAAAATGGCGGCCTGTTTCATTTCTTAAGCTTATTAGCTTAAGCTTAACTAATTAAGCTTAAGTTACTTCAAACTCTGCAAGTCAGTGAAGGCAGAGAAGTCTGTAAACTCCGGGTCCTGCGCACCAGAAGTCAAGTTTCGCAAGTCGACTCTAAACAAGTCTTGTAAGTTCTGCAAGTCGGCTAAGTCCAGCAAGTCAACAACCCTGCAAGTCTACTAAGTCTGCAACTCTGCAAGTCAGACTAAATCAGAACTGACTAACGCTTGAAACTCATAGAAGACTTGTTCGTTTGCAAAAACTCAGAACTGGAAAGTTGTTCGCAGCAAGCTGTTTTACCTATCTGCAAGTTCGTTGAAGTACTTTCAGCAAACGGAGACAGAAATATTTTAGAATTTCTGAAAATTGAAGAAGAAAATACCCAAAAATACATAGCCTTGTAACCCCAAATTTGAGCTACGCTCATCCCACTAACTAATTTTGAGTGAGAAAGGTTTGTTGAGTTTTACAGGATGACTACCCCACTTATGGATGATCCTATGGCTGAAGACGACCTACCCGAGCATACCATGGAACAAAAGCTGGATCTTATCATGCTACAATTGGACGAAGAGCGAAGAGCTAGGCAAGCCTTGCAAGCGCAATTGACAAAACTACAAGGAGCGTCCACTGACAAAGAAGAACCCCAAGCTGAAGATCTGATTCGCCGTACCATCGACGCCACTCTTGAAGCACAAACCATTCGCAAGGAATCCAAGATAAGTAAACGAAGTTTCAAGTTTCGCATTTTCAATGGCATAAGAGAAGGAAAGACTGTTTTATCATTCATTAGCCAGTTTGATGACTATTTCCATGAGGAAACTTATCCTGAGAAAGATAAAATCAAGTGTGTTACTAATCATCTGATAGATAGAGCATCACTTTGGTGGACTGTAGTCCGCAAGAGTATAGAATGTCCTGCTACATGGGAAGATTTTAAGAAGAAGTTCATGCAAAATTTTCTTCCACCGCAATTTCATGAGAAGGCAATCAAGCAATGGGATTTACTTCAACAGCGCGATCGTGAGCCTATTCCACAGTATACAGAGCGTTTTTGAAATGCACTCCTACAACTACGCATGCTTGAAGACGTACCAGAGACGACACATAAGCGGAAGTACATGTCTGGACTTCTTGGACATTACTACGCTGAGGTGAATATGTTCAAGCCTGTTACCCTTGAAGATGCCATCTCTTTAGCTCACGACACTGAAGATAAGTTACGTGGAAGAGATCGACGACCGCAGTCATTCCAAGTAAACGGTAATTATGGATCTAAACAATTCAATTCAAATTTCAGAAGGTTTAATCCAGGTTGTTTCTCATCACCATCTTTCCGCAAGAATTGGCCTAAACCACCTGTATTACCATCCACTGTCAATCCAAATCCTAAGCCTATCCAACAAGCAAATCCAAATATACCCAGACTCCCAGCCATTGCAAATAATGTGACCAAAGCCAAGCCCATCGTATGCTACAAGTGTCACCAGCCAGGGCATCTTGCAGCAAATTGTCATTCAAAGAAGCCATCAGCACATATCAACTACCTTGGAGCTATGGACGAGGACGAGCATGAGGATATGCCGGATTTCACTGAAGAAGAAGATGATCCTACTACTACTTCCGACACTTTACCAGGTATGCCTACATCACATTCATTGTTGACTATGAAATGTATGGTGCATGGAAAAGAAAGAATTATATTGCATGATGACGGTAGTACGCATGACTTTATTTCAGCAAAATTGGTAAAGGAATTGAAATTGCATACAGTACCTACGCACTATCGCATAAAAGCTGCATTTTTAGGCACTAGGTACAATGGCACACAAGAAGTTCAAGATCTAGAAATTCAAATTGGTCCATATATTGAAAGAAGAAATTTCTTAGTTGTCCCATTACAGTCTAGCGACATTATTCTAGGAATGCCATGGAGACACCAACATAATCCCAATATAGATTATTCCACACACACAATGAATATAAATTTTCAAGGAAAATCTATTACATTATTTGGTATGCATGCATCTCATATGTTTCCACTGCTTTCGCATACTCAAGCAAAACGTGCACTACGCAAGAATACTAAATCATATCTCATTTGGGTGAATGAATTACACGCAAAAGAAACTCATCTGCACCCTAGACATAAGGAAATTCTTGCATATTTTAAGGATTGTTTTGCAGAAGACCTACCACCAGGTTTACCTCCATCACGTCCAGAAGACCATAAGATTGACCTAATACCTGGCACACAACCACCTTGCAAAGCCCCATATAGGCACAATCAAATAGAGCAAAAAGAAATCCAGACTCAAGTAGAAGAATTACTAAATAGAGGTTTAATTCGACCTAGCAGTTCTCCATTCGGTGCACCTGTGCTCCTAGTCAAGAAAAAGAATAATACTTATCGGATGTGTATTGACTACCGAGCATTAAACAAGATCACTGTAAAGAATAGGTATCCTATACCTAGAGTTGACGACCTTATGGATAAACTGCAAGGATCTTCTATATTTAGTAAAATTGACCTTAAATCTGGATATCATCAGGTGAGGTTAGATAGATCCGACATATTTAAGACTGCATTCAGGACACAGTTTGGCCATTACGAATTCTTAGTTATGCCATTCGGATTAACTAATGCACCTGCTACTTTCAGTAGAATGATGAACCGTATTTTTCTAAAATATCAGTATTGTGTGATTGTTTTCTTTGATGATATTTTAGTGTTCAGTCAAAGTGAAAAAGAGCATTATGAGCATTTATCATTAGTTTTTCAATTACTGAAAGAAAATCAATTGTTTGCAAATCCTGACAAGAGTGAATTCTTTAAGACAGAAATAGAATATCTAGGTCATATTGTATCAAAAGAAGGAATAAAAGTTGATCCTAAGAAAATTGATGCAATATTGCACTGGCCTATTCCTAAAAATGTACATGAATTACGCTCATTCCTTGGTCTTGCTAGTTTCTATAGGAAGTTTGTACGTAATTTCTCATTACTTGCTTTACCACTGACCAAACTTCTTAAGAAAGGTATTGTTTATCAATGGACTGAAAACCAGCAGAAATCCTTTGATTTACTTAAACGTGCATTCACCAATGCCCCTGTCCTACAATTGCCTGACTTTAACAGACCATTCTTTTTAGTTGTGACTGATGCTAGCGGATCAGGAATAGGAGCTGTGCTTATGCAAGACAACCATCCAATAGCATATTCTAGTTCTAAACTGAAACCCTCTGAGCTTAAATATTCCACTTATGACAAGGAACTCTTAGCAGTTGTCCAAGCATTAAAACAATGGAAGCATTATTTAATGGGTTCAGAATTCATGATAAAGACCGATCAGCAAAGCATTAGACATCTACTTAGCCAACCCCAAATTTCTGACCGTCATATCAAATGGGCTTCATTCATTCAAAGTTTCCATCCTATCATTCAATACCAACCTGGAAAAGAAAATGTAGTTGCCGATGCATTAAGTAGAAGACCTGCAATTCATAACATTTCTATCATATCTTTTGATTCTTTGATTGCTATGAAAGACACATATCACCAGGATATTACTTTTCATTCTAATTGGCAAAAATTAGTTCAAAATAATTTCATTCCTGTTGATTCATTGTCATATAATGATGGATTCATGTTCTTTGAAAAGAGACTGTGTGTTACTATTCCATTCCGATCTTTTGTTTTGAATGAAATTCATTGTCCCCCATATCAAGGTCATAGAGGTATCATTTCTACATTACGCATGTTAACTGAAGATTTTTATTGGCCGCATATGGATGCAGATGTGTCTAATTTTGTTTCTGAATGTCTGATTTGTCAAAGAATAAAAAGACATCATGGTAAACAGTATGGGTTATTAATGCCATTATCTATTCCATCTAAACCTTGGGAACATATATCTATGGATTTCATTACTAGCTTACCAAATACTAAATCTAACCATGACATGATTTGGACAATTGTAGATAGATTTAGTAAGCAAGCATATTTCATTGCATGTAAGAAAACTTTAACAGCATCACAAGCAGCACAGTTATTTTTGAAAACTGTTTTTACTAACCATGGATTGCCGAAAGTGATTATTTCAGATAGAGATTCTAGATTTTGTAATAATTTCTGGATTACACTGTTTGCAAATCTAGGCACAAAGATTGATTTTTCATCTGCATTTCATCCAGAAACAAATGGACAAACAGAAGCCACAAATAGCACTATTTTAGATCTTTTACGTGCATACACTATCTCTAAACCTCAGACATGGGATACTCATTTACATTTATTACAGTTTGCATATAACAATACACCGCACACATCTACAAAGAAAGCACCTTTTGAAGTTATTTATGGATATAGATTATCTACACCTGTTGCATCTTTGTCTAATAGAATACAAAGTGCCGATGATATTGCTGTTATGCATAACACTATTTTTGATGAGGTCAAGGATATGATTGCTAAAGCCCAACAATCATATACCAAACAAGCCAACAAGAAAAGACAAGCCATGAATTTCAAAGTTGATGATTATGTTTGGCTTAGAATAGAAAAGCGTAGACTGCAAAGTGTAGATAGACATCCAGTTGTCAAATTAGCCCCTAGATTCTACGGACCATTTAGAATCATTCATAAGATTAATGACAATGCATTCAAGTTAGAATTGCCATCTCATTGGAAAATTCATAATACATTTCATATTAGTTTATTGAGACCATTTAGAGGACAATTACCTATCCACCCTGTCTATGAAAACCCACCTTCACTAGAAGAAGAGACTGAAATCCTTGAACCAGAAGCCATTATAGACACTGACTACATGACCACTAGAACTGGCCGAAGGTATTCTAGATATCTAGTAAAATTTAAGAACCATCCAGTAGAGGAAGCACAATGGATGCACGCTAGAGACCTAAATGCTTTCCCCACTCTATTAGCTCCACATTGAGCTAATAGCAATTGAGGTCAATTGCTATCCCACCCCGGGGGTATGATGCCAGGAGGCATATTCCACGGTGGATTCTGTGAGGTTTTACGGTGGATTCCGTAAACTTAGATGTCCGGGGCTCATACGCAAAGAGGATTCTTTGTGCGAGAAGTTGATGGGGACGCCTGTCCTTTTCGGGCGTTTCATTAATTTAGTGTGTACATGGGTGATTCCATAGCGGGTGATTTCGCAAAATGCATATTAAATTAATAAACGTTTATGAGTTTAGAGTGCGCACTCGTAATAAATTAAGGTTAGGATTTATTTCTAACCAGTTGATTTATTTATGTAGCTGAAGACTGCTAGGTATTCACTTTTGTCGGTTTAATTGTGTTATTTTACTAACGATTGTGAATGCTTCAGTTGATGTGTAGAGATAGCAGCAGTGGCGGAGGAAAGCATTGGAGTCTAGCGGGTTTTCGATCTTTGGACTATATTTTGATAGGCGCCACGCCTATATTTTGATTATGTCTATAGAGACATCGATTATTTATTATTATTTTGTATGCGCTTATGCGCCTGGATATGTTATTTTTATTTGGACATTGAGATTTGGCGTGCCAGACTCTTTGGGCACCGTCCATTAGCTTTATTTTCCTATTTTTGGTAGAAAGTAAACTCAAAAGCTAAAAGCTTGTCATATTTTTGTAATTGGGCTATTTTTGAGCAAAAAGATTGGAAATATACATTAAATACATGCTTTGTGAAGCGCTCACAGAAGGCATGGGGGAGATTGAACCCAATTTGTCTCTTGTCTCATGTCGTGCTTGTTTTTACATTGGTTTTTGTGCTAAAAAAAGTAGAGTGCTTTGTTCTTGGGGACCTTTGGAAATTCACTACGTAAGCTACCTGCGTCCGATCTGCGCACCAGGAGGACTCTCTATGCTTTCTACTAGTTATGTTCATTTTTATATTTTATATATTTCTTATAGTAATAACCCTATTCTAATAATGCTACTTTGCTATTATTGCTACAACACTCAATTGCAAGTCACAATCCCATAGGATTGGAGACCCCATACGTAGGAAGAATGATCTTACCACTCTTATTAACAATCTATATGGAAGTAATGGCCTCAGGAATTCACTATATGTATATTCTCTATATCACATGCGTTCAAGGTCTATTTATAAATATCATTATCTTTGAATTTTTTTCTTAATAAAACATAAACCTTTTCTATTCAATCTATAAGTATCCCCTTTGTATGTAAAAAATGTGTAAAAATAGTATTTTAAAAAAACCTTTTTGTTGAACCCATGTGATACATACATATATTTATGGTGGTTGTCTTCCCCAAGGCGATGGCTAGTTTAGTTTTTCATGCCTCTTTCATGCTTTATAATTTTAGTTTTTATGATGCATTTTGTACATTGGATCGATCTTTGATTATGTTACTGATTCCTTTTGATGGTCCATAGCATTTGCATGAGCTATTGGATGGTGATGCGTTATAGCTATTGCTTGGATTCATGGAGCACCCCTCTCTTTTTTGGCCTAGTGCTCCATACATACTCTTTCTATTGATTGTATACGGGTCTTATTAGGGGAGTTTTGAGGTCTTGAAAATGCCTTTTAGGAGATAGAAAGAGAGTGCTCTAAACCAATAGGAGAAAAGCCTCCGTAACGGAACTTCTATTTTAAAAAATGTAAAAAAATATTTTACAATATTACAAATTCGTATTATCAATATCTATTTTTAGTCTCTTATATTCGTGATTATGACATTCTTTGCATTAATGATATACAGTATTGATCACTTTTATTTAATGATATGCCTAGTTTAATGATAATGATAGGTTTACTCTAAATTCAAATTTTAAAAAAGCTTGGCACATTTTTTTTTTCTCCTTTCTTTTGTCCCTCTCGTGTTTTTTCCTCCTTTGTGGTAGCCTAGTCCTGTGTGTGTGTGTGCGCGCGTCATGGATATAGAAATTCGATCTTTAACAAGGCGTCCAAGCTCCCAAATCACATCCATATCAGTGTTTAACTCATTCCAAAAAGATGAAAGATGGATTCCTACAATCATTAGCAAAGGCAATTGGATCATCATGCAACATACAAAACGTGGGAAAAGGCAAAGATGTGATAGCTCATTCATCTCTACTTGGAAGGGTAGAACCCGAGATTTCAAGCTTGGATTAAATAAGAATAGCATAAAAGAGGTTCTTGTGCAACATGTATTTATGCATAGAGAGCTATATTTGGAACTTGGAAGTTCAAATATTCCAATGCATAAACCAAATTGTAAGGATTTGATTCTTAAGGTCTTTCTTTTCTTGGACTTGGTTGAAAGTTTTCCATTATAACATTTGTTCATTTGTCTTGTAGATGTCTATCCCTCTAATCTTGAGGAATGGCAACTAGTCGAGTCTATTATTGATGTGATTGATGCGATGCATGGTTGGATTGGAGAAGATGTACAAAGGTAGAAAGAAGACAGAGCTTGCAGAGAATGGAATACTCATCTATGAGCATTCTTATATTGTCCCCATGTAGCGTAGCCATTGGGGATCAATTTCTCTCCTTCCTTTGCCTGATTTTTCAAGCTTTGAGTGGCCTTTGCCAAGTTGAGCTACTAGTGAGGGCTATAGATGTAAAACATTTTGTGAGATACAAAGAGCATTAAAATCTAGTATCTCAAGTAGGCTAAGAAGAGTTACTTTGTTCATCCCTATTAATATATTTATTGAATTCTTTTCTAATGATGAGATAAGAAGATCAAAGGCCATGCTTTCAGTGAAGAGACTAATATATGATCGTGTTATACAATCTGTTTTGATGAGGGATGGGACACTAGGACAAAAGGAAAAATTATATGTAAGATAGATCAAGACTCTCTAGCTTGTAAATATATGATTGCTACTCAAATTTTCATCCTTAGTTTTTATTATAGTATGTGGCATTATGTTGGTGGTAGTGTGGTTGTTTTAGACTAAAATCTTGATAATTTTAGCAAAGATCCTATAGTGGATCTTGATGTTTGGTACAATAAGGACATTATTGCAATCCTAAAGGTTAGATACTCATGTACGCTACATCAAGTGAGGATGGATTTACAGAATGAAGACATTGAACCACCATACTCATTTGTGTTCCAACTTAATAACAAACGAGTAAGTTTTTATATCATATTATATCCACTTCAGTGTATATCAGATTTCACTTCTTGATTAATAAACATTTGTAACATTTTTTTTACCAAATATCAATGAAGAGAGAGAAGAATATACACTGCAAGGATATTGAAAAAAATATCTCTTCACTATCAATATAAAATACATGTACAAATTATATGTGAAATTTTGTTCAACCATCTCCATGACTTACACACAAGGGTTTAAAATCAATGATGCAAAGCTTTTTTTTTTGAGAACTTTTCTAGGGACATCCTTTCTAGGTATTCTTCTGCCTATCTTTGATGCTTTGGTTGCCTTGGGTGTTGAAGGCATAGCTTCACCTACTATAGTTACATGTACCTCCTCTCCTTCAATGTCCAAGCCCCCATCATTGTCCATTCTTGTCAGTTGTATACAATTAAACATTATGTACTTCATGAGCTTTTCTCTTATATACCAACATGCTCACTTGTATAGCAATCCCTTGTAAAATGTCATACATTTGTAAGAAAATATCTTTAGTTTATTATTATTTTTTCACAGTGGACTATTTTTTGATAAACCTCTATCTTAAAGTTTAGTATGTTTCACATTATCTTTATAAGTATATCATCATTCAAGAGATAAATAAACTAAACCAATCTTCTAGCATTCACAATTACTCTCCAGCCACAAGAGTAACTATCATCCTAACGAGGACACTACAATGAACAATATAAAGTAAAACTATGAAACTTGTTTATGATAGTTTTTAGAATAAATTTTCATATTATGTTCCAACCATATTAATCAAGAACTTACTGCAATTTGTCTATATTGCATTGTTGCAAGTAAGTCAATTTAAGGCATGGGAGGCTTTTTCTCTAGCACTTCAATCAATCTTTTTACAACTCTGTACTAAAAAATAAATAAAATTTAGAATAATTACAAAAGAAAGATAAAAATATTTAGAGTACCTACAAAAAAAGATCAAAATATCAAGGAGACCCTAGATTATATAACTTACAACTTAGCATTTCCATAGCTTCCCCTAGCAAAGGAATGGAGATAGTCAGCATCAACATGAAACTTTATTGCTAGAGAAATATAGTGAGTAAAAATAAATTTTGGTATACTATACCTTATCCCAGCAATAAGAATAGAGTCATTCACTTCTCTCACTTTATTCTTGAGAATTTGAACACAGTCAGAGTCCAAAAATAACATATAAGATATTTTGTTAATATCACCAAGTAAAAAGCAACAAACATTCAAGAAGGGTAGATAACTCCTCTTCAAATGATGGGAGTTGTTCTACTTCCTTTTCTTCTTCCTTCTTTCTTTTATACTGTCTCTATTTATATGCCTGCTCTTCTGTGGCCTTTTCCTCTTTCTCATGTTTTCTTGTGTCCTTTTCATGGGTGACATCTTCAATCTTAAGACCTGGATCATTTTTTTTCTTTCTATATGGAGGGACATTTAAAATATTGAAAGCCTTCATATCAGAAAGCGAGACTGACTCAAGGACCTTTGAAAACCTATATCTCAATCTCTAGAGAATTATCATGTCTTAATCCATAAGGGTAAGCCCATGTGCATGAGTAGCACATATATAAGAATCTTAGAAAAACTCAATTAAAAAAATCTTATGTAGCCTCCTAGATACAATTGAGAGCTATCCTAGTCCATCTAAAACTATCAAGGCTATGCTTGTCACAAATTTCTCTGACAAACCTCTGAAAAGATAGTTTTGTAATTGCATTACTCAAAGTCTTCATTACAGTTCTAATCTCCTTAAGGCACCTAACATGCTGTGAGAACCTTCTCCTTGGCTTTGATTTCCTTGAAAGTTTGGAAGGCTTGGAGGATTAATGGATCTTTGAGGCAAGAGCTCTAGGATCAACTTTCTGCTTCCTTGTAGTAGCCTTTGTTCTAGCCATCTGAAATATCAAAGAAAATAAATAATACAAGAAAATTAAGACAAATCTCCAAATTTTTGACATAATGTGCAAGACACTTAGGGCCAGGTCTTTGATGTATTTTGTATTGTCTTTGACAAGCTATTTTATCTTGTAAGCATAGTAAGCTTTAGCAAGCATATTCTAATAATAGACCATTTATTCTCAGTAGAAATAGGGACAACAAATCTCATGTAACAAACTTTTTCTTGTCATTTTTTCCTCTTACCCTGAATTTGGAGGTATTGAAGATGATCAAATGATTCATAGACGTATGAAACAAGATTTTACAACTTCTTAATTGTTTTGAAAGTATATTTTCTTGTTTCGTGAGACACAAAAATTAGAAATTACTTTTCCCTAGTTTTATGTAATTTTGAAAGTTTGTTATCGCATTTCGTGGAACTAGGAATTATGAAACTTATTTCATATTATGAAACTAGTTTAATATAATTACCCCTACCTAGGTCTTTCCTTTAGAGTTCATGATTCTGAATAGTGTGGGGATAAACATGGATATTCTTACATTGGAAAATGTCAAATACTTCATTGAAATTATCAAGAGCTCACCTTGCAAGAAGAGGAACCACTCTCCTGCCACCTACTCGTTAAATCATTTGCTAATAAATAAAATTTCATTTTCTATGGAATCATTAAAGCAATGCACAAAATTATGTTGTAAATATTTGGGATTCGTATATTTTCCTCATGTGGCTTTCAACTTCTATTACTTAAAGAGCAAAAGAAATTTCAACAAGTTTCATTAGACAGACATTTATGTTATTCAATATTCTCTTTAAACCGTGCATGAAAAAAAAGTTCTCATGCAAATAAAAGCATAATAACCTAGTTATGATTTACCTTTGTGGACCCTAGTAAAGCTAGTGAATGACCTTTGAATGGAGTTTGTAGTAGCCACAAATTTGTATTGGAAATTCTTCTGAGTACTTCCATAGCTATGATAAAAGGGGAGTATATTCTCGGGGGGTTCACTATATATATATCCTCTATATAACGTGCGTTCATGGCCTATTTATAAATATCCTAATCTGCGAATTTTTCTTGAATAAAAAACAATCCTTTTTTATTCAATCTATAAGTAACCCCTTTATATGACACCCTTATGTATCATGTAAAAAATCTATACAAATGGTGTTTTAAAACCCCTTATTTTGAACTTATGTTATACATACATATATTCATGAGTGATGCCCCCGAGAGTATATTCTACACATGCATTCTACAAATGCATTGAAACATGAGCAAGGGGAAAAAAAATTTAGTGGCCCTAATGCATGTAGTTATTTCAAGAGTGTATCCACCATCAAACACTCCAATCAGAATTGGGAAAAAAAAGACCATCCCACTAACTCATTGTAGTGATAAAAGAATCCTTTACATTGGAAACTTGTTGCATTTACAATTATTGGTATTTCTTTGCAGTATGCACATCTCTTGAGTCAATCTTACATTCACTTTCCTCCAATTTCAAATCTCTACATAGAATGATACTATGTCTAACAAAAGATAGGGAATGCCGAGCTAGAATCTCATAGAGGTGAGAGAGGTACAACAAATAACATACCTAATACATGTGTTGCGAAGATTCCTAGCGACATGCCGAGTATAGTTCATATGGCTAAATAAATCTTTGCATGCTTCTTTGCCAAAATCAAAATACATATGGCACATTTTTCTACAATTTCACTTATTGTAACCTTTTGTTGAGCCCTTTCTTTCCTTATTTGGCCAAATAAATGACACCATATTCATAAGCTAGAATAAGATATTTGTAAGCTACAATATCCAAATATTCCTACTTGAAATTTCTTGAAATATGGTTGAGCTTCACCTTTCCATCAATAGCCTCTCCCCTAAATTCCCATTAAACCTACTTGAATCTCTATTCTGGATGGATAAGTGCAACTTCACATCACCTTATGTCTCTTATAGTAGTCAAATTCTTTAGTGCTCATGAACTAATGTCTCTAGCCATGACAATGAAGCAAATCATTTGCCTCACACATGAGGTCTCCAAGATCAATCATAATAAAACCAAAAAGGCCAACCAAAATAAATAAGTAGCTAAATTTTTTGTACATGAACAAGAAATTGAACCTCATCACTATCCTCAATGAAGGAAAATATTACACATGCTATATTAGGTCAATTAGGACTAAATGTTTTAATTGAAGCTTGCCTAGAAACATTGAAAAACTAGTCACCATACTAAAGTGTTTTGGGACTATAAAAGGTTATGTGCAAGGACTATCAAGGTGCTCATGTTGATTCTTCACATGTTGAGCTACAGGAGCTAAATCACAGGGACCTGCTAACTTCATTTGTTCTAGAGGACAAAAAATATTGTCAAGTAGAAACCTATATTTGTAGGGTCAAATGTCTAAACCTTAGTAATAATGACTATCAACAACATTTATAGAGCTCATCATATTTGTATCATAAAATAATGGGTTGAAGCATGAGAAGTGAAATACATAAAAGATGGTCTTGATATCTATTTTTTTGGCCCTTGGTTCATGGCATAAGATTCAGGGTGATGTGGATGTATTGTAATCTTGGGCCCTCTACATGCAATAGGCCCCACTCTAGCAATCATGGAGGATCTAATTCCTTTTGATTTATTATTTTAGCATTTCTCATTTCTATCTATGGTGGCAAGTTAATGAAGCAACAGTATTCATAGGATTTGGATTTTTGAAAGTGAAGGTATTGTAACAAGCTAAAATCTTTGATAGCAACAACTTGCAGTTATTAAATTACAATAGCATATGGTCATCTTTGATAGAAATACTTCTATCCTCCTTTTGCTTTTGTAAGAAAATTTTGATGCATTACAAGAACTAGCTTCCAATTCTCTCATTGTATCCTTCATATTGCTTACAAGGGTTGATTGCACCTTTAATCTTGATATAGAACAATTACAAATACCACATGCCCTCTCATTGAAATAAAGGCGATCAAGCCAAGTTTTCCCTCCATGACTAATTAGAGTGCGAAATTTTCCATGTCAATTGCCAAAAAATATTACTTGTGTCCACATCCCATGTGTTAGACCAAAACATAAAGCAAAGTTGCCATATTGGAATCACTTACAAATATGTGACCTGCAAATATTAGAATCCATGTCTAGTTTTTGCTATGATCAATAGCTTGAGGCTTCAATATTCTTCAATATTATGTGGCCTTCCAAATGCTACAACTATTTAATGGTCCTCTTGAAGCTTTGAGGAACTATTGGAAATTGGTGCGCTACCACTTGTAGGGAGTTGTTTTCTTATCCCATGCTTCATAGTTGATGAATCTTCTTTGTGTTGTCTTTGAGACACATGTAGTGTATCTATAAGACTCCAGCATTCACGTTTCTAGCATCAATCACTTGTTGTTAAAGCATTTATTAAGTATCAAGAGGGCGTCCTAGAAATATCCATGCCATTGTGATTTCTCTCATGAGAGTCCTCATTTATATTATTTATACTTTACATTGTGTTGGTATCAACTAAGTGCATGATATTGTGATATTGTGAGAATACACTATCTTTCTCAAGAGAAGAGTCTACTAACCAATGCAAATAGTGGACTAGCTCTCTCTAAACCCAACTAAGCCTATTTAAGGACCTTTCCAAAAGATTTGTATTTGACCCATTGTGGAACCTCCTTAGATGGTATTTGCCCATGAGAAACATGAGAAAAGGTTTCATAGCTTGAAATACTCAAGATCGGCTAGGTGTCTTTGTTAAGGATTGATTCATCACCTAAATTCTCTATTTAATTGAATGCTTTGGGATTCAAAGATTATATATATTTTTTATTAATTAAAATAGCAAATTGTCCTATCAAATATTAAAAAGATATCAAATTTTAAAAAACTCATAAGATTATAATAAATTAACTATGTATTTTTGTAGCTAATTATTTTTGGATACTCCTTAACACATGTGCCTTGAGAAACCAACCCATTTGCCTTGTGGCTTTGATATCTATTACATTTTCTATTACAATACTTCTAACCTCAATTATGATTGATCATAGGTAAGATAGGAATGTGTTCTTAAACTCTAACTTTATTTGGGATAATTAGAGTAAGTGCAATAAACTTATGTACATGAGAAAATGAAAAGGCCTAACCTTACTAAGATGGAATGCCACATCATTCTCTGTAAGTTTTATATGTTTCTTTCAATGATAGTTATGTTGAAGTTTTCCATAAAGCTAAACATGTATGTTGATGCTTATTTTAGGACATTACCCTTATGAAAAAGAGGATCATTTTTATCTCTTTTTGCAATGCATATGCACTAAAAATGTGTGAAAGAAGATGCACAAATGGCACATATAATAGGTTTCTAATTTTCATAAGTATTGAGCTAGGTCACACGGTGCTCAATATTAAATTGTTGATCAATATACCTTCACAAGGCTTATTATACCACCAATAATCTTTAGAGGACTAAGTAGAAGATTTTGCCAAATTTTGTAAAAGGGGATGAAGAGAAACATTATATTATTCAGTAACCACATAATGTAAGCCAAATTTTTTGGGAGACCACTTTCCACAAATTATGTCTTAGTATGACTAGTTCTAATCTCCCATAAAGTATATATTCTTGATATGGATATTTGTAATTCCCTAGTATGAAATGTGGGGAACCGAATTCCCTAGTTGTGTGGCCTACAATTTCCTAGTATGCTAGGTTGGAAATGGGATTCCCTAGCTTATAACCTACAAATACCTAGTTTAAGATGTGAGAAATCAAATTTCCCAATTATATGTAAGGAAATCATACATGTATGCCTAGGATTCACAACCATGAGATGGTGGGAACGTAATTCCCTAGTTATACATGGGGAATCCATATATACATACTTGGGAAAATTTAGAGAATATCCTATATTTCATGAGTTTTCCTATGTAGGAATTGTTCAAAAGCTCCTTATGCTTTGATGAAGTTCTTGATGAAGTAATACTTTAATAGCACAAGGGAGATCTTCTCTATGGCATCTAGACCAGTGAAGTAGGTGCATCCTCTCTCACCTAGACAAAGCCTAAAGAGTTGTGCCTGCCTTGCATCACCTATGGGATTATTCACCTCATAAACATGCTCAAATTGCTCTACTAGGAAGGTGTACAAGGATGATCATCATCCCTATACTTATCTTGCTATTTAGCCACCAATAGATTTTTGAAGTGCTCCCTCTAGGAAGAAGTGTTTTCCATCCCTATCAAAATGGTTTGTGCAATGTGCATTCCAACTTGAAGGATATAAGTTTGGTCAAATAATCAACCTTGCACAAGATTAGAGAGTGAGTCTTGTGAAGACCCAGTTGCTACATTGAAACAACATTTTGTGAATGGTATCCATTTCTACTTGCATGGTGGAAAGCCGCATCTTGGTTGTCATTTGTTGAGGTCCATTGGTGGTTGGGGGTAATTTGTCCTTCTCCTCTTAGCTTGGGTAGTTTCTATTGCATAGTCTCAAGAGTCATATTAGAGGGATCCAAGCATGTGGACTATTGGAAGATATCTAATGTGGCTTGGAAGGCATCCTAACTTACTTCTAAATTTTTGAACATATCCATCATGTCAACTATTGTTTTTGGAGTCTCTTCACTGACTAGATTATTGAATAGGTGTCTAAGATCATGCATAAACATAGTTTCAAGGTCAAGAGTATGAGTAGGGCAAGCGTCCCTATTGGTGGTCAAAGTATGAATTTCTTGCCCACTCCTTAGGTGCATACAGCTTAGGCCTAGGCCTATGGGTTTGGAGCTAGATCAATGGTTGAATAGTTTCCTTGTTTGTTTGTGATTTCTTATCTCTCTTCTTAATTTGGTGATTTTGGGTTTTGATCCCTCCTTGTTTGGTTCAAAGTTCTTGGCTCTTATGTCTACTTGTTATTACTTGAAATATTTTACTCCATAAGCTCTTTAACAATCCAATTTGTGATGTGCAAAGTGCTTGGCATTCCTGATATGTGTGCTCCAAATGTGAAAGCCTAGATGCAAATTTAAGATGTACGTTCTCTAAAATTTCAAGTGCCCTCATTGTGTAGTGAATGCTTTCAACTAAATGCAAATGCCCTAGTGTGCTAGTTGACACACAAAAGTCTATTCAAGTAAGTACAATTTTTTGAAAGGATATTTTTTGTGCACATGTGTTATTAGAAGCACATACGTTCCACCTATTGTTCCCTTCTGCCTTTAGAATATGTCTTAGAGTATGTCAATGCTTATATTGTTACTTGTGCCTATGTATGTCTTGGGGTTTTTGAATGCCTGCTTGCAAGGTGGTATAGGATTGTACATGCTATGTAGCCTAAGTGGTTATTTATGGGTATGGTTGAGACACAACAGATCTTCATGGGTTTACACAAGTTTTTGTAAGTATGCTCCAATGCACACTTGCAGACATGACTGTAGACATCAAGTTTCTTGTGTTTCCTTGCATTTCACCATGTGTGGTCAAGTGCATGTGTGTATGTGAGGGGTGGATGGCTTGATGCACTTAATGCATGACTATGAGGCTAATTTTATTTGCACAAAAGTTTTGTGGATAGAGGTGAATGCAGTCGACTATAGTACACAATGCATGTGTGTGGGTGGACAAGAAGGTGAATTTAGGTAGGAATATGGATGCACTATGGGGTATGTTACCTAAGTTTGACTAAGGATTTCTAAGTTACTCCATGTGTAGTGGAAGCATCATGCAATGTTGTAGGGTGAAGAGTATGGTGTGGCAAGAAAACATGTATAAGTAGAAGATGCACACTTAGAATGGATGTTTTATAGGGTGGATGTGTGTAGAGCTAGAGAGCCTAATAGAATACGAATGCACAATGTTATGAAATAAATGCATGCCAAGATTATGGCTACACTAAATGGGTGTAAGCGAGGCTATGTGGGTGGTAATGAAATTATGGATGCACAAGGAAGGGAGTGATGCTACCTTGATATACCAAATGGATGCACTATAATGAGGTGATCTTTTTCTATGCAAGATTGAATGCACACAAGGTCTTAGTGCAAATGGATGTAGGAGGTGGGTGCACTATATAGATTGATGGATGCACAAGGGTGAAGGTGGATGCACTATGTGCAGTCGGATGCACTTTATTGGATGTATTGATATGTCCTTATTTGCCCCTCTCTTATATCTCTTCCCATTGTCCTTGCATCTCACAAGGTTGGAGTAGGGTTTCAGAGAATGAGACTTACCACTTGGATGCACACCACAATGTAGGGAACATTTCATGCATATATATGATCATGAGTGGTTTATATAAACCAAATAATTATGTAGTTTTAAAAGATACACATCATTTTGTGGAGGTGGTGGACATGCTGAAAAGAAGAGTGGTGATGGTCTCCTTTTATGATTTGATTCAGCAAAAAATACAAACATTTTGCCTGATGATGAGTTGGCTATTTGTGGTGGATTTGGGCAAGATGAGAGGCATTGTCCTCAATGAGGCACAACGTATGCTACAAGTTGATGTCTCCCTGTGCCACTAGCAGGCAGTTGGGCTAGATGAGAGCCATCATGGGGGTGTTTTCCACATTGAGTAAACATGTACATTGCAACTCAATGGCTCCCTGAGCCAAGGGTCCACAAGCAGGTGCCAATAGTACCTTGATGCACAAGATGAGAGGCACCATAGGGGGGTTGTCTGCACTGAGGATGAGTGTACACTGGAATTGGGTGACTCCTTAAACCAAGGGTCCACAAGCACGAGCAGTACCTTGATGAATAGGTTCAATGTGCACTACAAATTGATGCATATGGTCCATAATGCAAGGGAAGGAGGGAGAGAGAGAGAGAGAAAAAAATACAAAGACAGAGCACACGTGGGGAGGTAAAGAGGGAGAGTAAAATATTATTTTTCCATTTAATAACTTTAGAGAGAGAGAGAGAGAGAGAGAGAGGAAGACTAGGTGAGCTATTGTGGAAAGAGAGAGTTAAGGCCACCAAAACATTACCAAGCACAACATTTCTCCCCAACCATTTGAGTGGAATGATTGGATAACAATTTTTTTTGCCCTTCTCAAGTGCTCCAAGGCACAAATAAAGGTGGCTACAGTGGTGGGGAGTGTCCCTCATTTCACATATTATCGAAAAATTGCATTGCTTCTTTGCCTTGCCCATGCATACCTTGCAATTAGTACATTCCAACTGACTAAAACTTGGATATGAAGCTCATCCAACACTCCTACTTTTCCCAAAATATCACACTTGGCACACATTTTCACCAAGACGATTACAATGCATTTCTCCAACAATATTAATCTAACAATCTCATCATAAATTTTTTCACCCTTATTGAGTGCTCCTATGTTAGTACAGGCTTTCAATGCACATGTAAAGGGTGACTAAATCAGGAAACTATCCTTTGTGCCGCATCTTATCAAAGAATTTTAGATCTTCATCACCATGGCCATTTTGTGCATATCTTGCAATCAGTGTAGTCCAAGAGAATCTATCATGAATAGTACCTTTGTCAAGCACTTGTCATGCTTTTGCAAGAGCCCCACATTTAGCATACATAGTTATTAAAGTGCTTGTAGCATAGGGGCTTCTTTCAAGAAATCCTCATTTGCAAATGTCCTCATATAGACTTGTGCCCTTGAATAGATGATTTTTCTTTGCACAAGCCCTCAAAAATCCCACAACATGAGAAATCTCCTCTAGAAAAGCAGCTTCTTTCTCGTCTTGAGGCTTTGCTTTGCTTAATTCAAGTGTTAGTGTTGATGCAGCTTTTCTCAGCTCTTCAAAACCCCAGGTTGGATTGTACCAACAATCCAACCATAAGGCTTTTATTGTTGCTTTGTGCTTGAAATCCAGAGACCTTGCACTGACTTGGGATTGTAGTGGAGCGAAATAAAAATCTATGTTTTTATGAGAGCTCACAACATTTCATATTTTTCAGAGGTTGAATATGTCATAATCAAATGCGAAGGTTGAAAAAGCCATGTTTCTATGAGAGCTCACAAGATTTCATGTTTTGGAGAGGTTAAATACTTCATAATTAGATACAAAGGTTGAATATGTTGTAATTAGATATATTGGGGCAAACTAGCTTTTTGTTGCAATTGTCTCGACTCCCACCACGAGGGGGAATCTTTAAGTACTACATCCATAATGACTCCACCTTTGCCTTCATGAGATTTGATTGAATGCAAAGGGGATCTATGAATGCATGACCAGCTCTCTATCAAGACTTGTAGAAATGTTCCTAGTAAGAATGATGATCCGATAGATAATGATGATACCTGAGATCCTTTCTGACATGCTGGCTTGAGGGAAGGTAGACCTTCTACTAGGGCTATGCTGACCCTTTCTCTCTGCCATGCTCACCATATAGTCACACACACACTCTCTCTCCCTCTTTCTAACTCTTCTTTCACGAAATATTACATTTCCACAAAATTACACACGTCTCTTTGTTCCCTTTGCAAAACAATTAAAGGGGTGAGAGGAGTGCTTCACGATAAAATTCAATGAATGAAACCTATGTATTCTGTACCATTTATGACACTCATGATGCACAAAACCAAGCTAGCTAAATTTTTTCATGGCATTCATATTTTGTGGCTTAACACAAGAGTGTCTGATGAATGCTTTTCTTTTCAAATATTGTATTCTTCTAAAAATTATGGTTGAGGATGAAGTTCATATCTCAAGCATACTTTTGATCTTCCACATATGCATAAGATCAAAAGATAAAGCAAGGACCCAAAGACTTGATGGGGGCTTGAGATGCAATTGTACCCCTCCTAAGTCTACCTATGAGGAGGATATTGGGTCTCAATCTTCAATTTGATCCTTGTAGAGAGATCATGGAGGAGGATGTATCCTCATAGGTTGAAGCAAGTGGTCTTAGCATGTAGAGGATGATAAGGTGATTAGAGAGAAAGCACCTAGCCATTGGTAAAAGTGAGGCCTATTTCAACAAAACCATACAGTCGGATTTTCTAGGCATAGCTTTTTATTTTTTCTTTTTGTGGAAGGAAGGTACAATGCTATTTTCTTGCTATTTTATGATTTCTATTGAGGAGTTTAGAAAGAGAAAGCATTAGTTTTTTTCTTATATACCATATGCTTTTCGTTTGAACTAATAGCTAGCAGCGGATGTTGAAAGAGGCATAGGCTCCTTATGAAGCAAGGAGATCCCAAGCAAACATGCTACTGTTTTGCCATTAAACCACCACTTTGTGTACCAAGAGAGAGAGTGGTGGTAAAGGACACATCTCGGGCACACCCTCCTCCCCATTACCCCACCATTGTGCCTTTAAGAAATTTGGAATAAAACAGCCCATAATGTGAATTTATGGTGAGCACATTTATAAACCCCACCTATTTTTAGAAAACTATAATTCAACATAATAAATATACCCTTTTTTTGAACTCACGTGGTATCTTACATGTTCTTTAAGGTGCACTCCCTAGGGAGGATTGGTAGGAGTGCTAAGACTTGTGGAAGCTTAGTGCACACTTCTATAATGTGGATCTAGAACCACATGGAAAATGCAATGATGGCATGATTTGAATTGCAATTGAATTTGTGAAGCTCAAGTGTACATCTTGTCAATTGTGGGTTTAATTGATTATCTCTATGTATATCCATGAGTACAAATTGATTGTCAAGTTAAAATTTCAAGATTGGTCATCCCAATGTGACTTGGATTGCTTATAGCATGTAGCATTTACACTTAGTGCCTCCAATAATAGCCTCCTCTCTTGATTCGAAATTCCAACCTTGAAGGATGGAAGGAATATTCGAAGTGAGGTAAGGAGAGGGACAACCTATGTGTGGCACTATGTGTGCAGACCTCTACAATAGGTGTGTAATTTGCACCACACAAAACCACATATAAATGCATTTGATCTACAAAAAATCACCCTCATGTTGAGTAGACTATCTAATTAGATGAAAAATCTCTTATTCAATTCACCTCTGACATTTGGCTTAAGTTGGAAACACTGCATAATCCTTCGTGGTAGCTTACCCTAGTAGCTTTTCCTCACTTTGAGTACAATTCCTCCCCTTGGGCTAACTTGGGAATGGTCTGCTACCCCTTATGAGAACCTCATGTAGATGGATTTATGGCTTGCTCTGGGAGCCTTCGATTACTAATCCTTTTTTTCCCCTTAAGGCACCATGCCCTCATTTTCTCTCCTCGTCATGCTTTTTTTTCCAAGGTTAATAATATCTTGCTAATCCTTTACCCTCTATAATCTCCATTAGCCATGAACCATCCTTTCTTTTAATATTTTAGACTTTCCTTCTCTCCTTTCCAAGAAGCAAGCTCCTCTTTTGCATGCATTCCAAAGGCTATCAATAGCCTTATCGTACATTGCTAAGGTTTTCCAAAGGATTTAGGGACTTAAGTTTCTAACACCCAAAAATACTCCATAGCACCCTTCATGCATTGATATATAGCTTATAATTATACCTTTCTAACTATTAGATGTCTTTGTCAAGCGCAAAGCCTTAGATGGTGAACATACATGATTCTATAAACATTTAGGAGGGGCTCGTGTGTTTTTAGTAGGATATGTGTTTATAATGAATTTCTTCTTAGCTTTTGTGGGGTCGGTGGCTTGGTAAAAAATGATTGTGCATGGCAATGCAACGTGAGTAGTAAGAATATAAGAAATGGTGGGTTAGTGCATTGTAGAGTTGGTTAGCATCATGTGAGTTGGTAACAGGCAGTGTGATGGCTATATGTTTTGAGTTGGAAATGTAAGTGGACAACAAACAATGTAAATGCTTGTTTGTTTGTAGTAGGCTATGTGTTTGTAGCAACATTAAATGGGCTACATGTTCTCTCCAAAGCCTGAGGGGTCCACTAGGGTTTACTGTATGGTACCACGTGAGTGTAAGGGAGGGGGGTTATTTAGGGAAGGAAGGTACATTTCATAAGGTAAGATCCCATAAATAGGGGGTAGATAAGGGTATTTTCATATATTTCTTGCATGCAGGCGACATCTCCTTATTACTATTAATGAATCCCTCGTGCTCCAAAGCAACGTATAATGGTTTTCTTGTTAGCTTTCATAGGGAAGGTGGCTTTGTAGAAAACGATTGTCAGTGTGGCAATGCAAAGTGAGTAGTAAGGTTATAAGCAATGGTGGGTTAGTGCCTTGTAGGGCTAGTTAGCATCTTGTGACTTGGTAACAAGCAATGTGGTGGCTATGTATTTTGAGTTTGCAATGTAAGTGGATAATAAACAATGTAAATGCTCCTATGTGTGTGTGTAGTTGAAGGATGGATTTTAGGCCCCGGAACGTGCCTAAAAATAGGAGGAAAATATGGAAATGCGGGGGAAAATGCTCAACAACGAAGGCGGCAGCTCGACCTAGGACGATTTTAAGCGTCAAGTACTTGACGGGCGCCCGTACGACACTCCGAGAATTTTCATAATTTTTCCGTGCACCTGTGCCAGTCAGTAAAGCTGAGGACCTGTTCGGGATGTCGAGAAGAGCTCACAGAAATTTTCAGACTGACGATCGGAGTCCGTATGCGGAAGATGGACGGAAACCGGCCGGGGTGCCCGAAAAAGGGCCAGAAATGAAAGGGTGGCCACTTGAGGATTGAAGGGGTGCCCTTCAAAGGGGGCACCCCCCCCATGTAAAAAAAAAGGAGGGCGGCATGTACTCACGCAGATTAGCGCGAAAAAAACGGCGCCCCCCCCCCCCCCCCCTCCCCCCCCTCAATCATGATCAGACTTGATACACAAGCCATAGATTACATCATGCCTGGCTTCTACCTCCGTCATACGCTCCGCATCGCTTCAATCCGCACAGGAAATGGTGGCCTGTAGAGGGAGAGAGAAAATCAGTCTTTCTCTCTCCTCCCTCTCTCTCTTCTAAGGGGGAATTCATGTGGGAAGAAGAAGGAAGAAGAAAGAACGATGGAGGCTTGTCCGGCATGGATCGGATTGCTCCACGGGCTGAGAATGGTGATTTGTGATGTTGCTGGACATGAAGTGCTGCTGATTTTCAAGTTTGCAGCCATGGACACAAAACCCGAAACACGCAAATAAGCGGTAATTTAAAATTTTCAAAGGAAATTTGAGCTTTTATGGCTTTTGATGGATGAAAAGTTGTTCGTGTGGGATAGAAACCGTGCATGCTACTGTTTTCTATGAGTTCTTGCTGGTCATAATCAAAAAAAAAGAAAAATATGTATTTTGTGGTTCAAAATAATACATTAAAACACGTAAAACATGAAAAAACAAGGGAAAATGAGGGTTTTTGGCATAAAAATGGGAAAGTGAATAGGAACATCAACTAAACTTTCATTTTTCTGCAAGAAGAAACTAAGGGCCATAGCCCATAATCTGTTTTGAATTTTCAGTAATTAGATAATGCAGAAAAATAAGGGAAAATAGGGAAAAAACCCTAAAAAATAGGGGAAAAATACATTTTGGGTTCCGAAAAATAAGGATAAATAAGAGCAATGCTTGTGAATGTTTGTGGGGACTGAAGCATGAGGATTTACCTCAGTTCAACCCCACCTTCTTGTTCTAGTGTGGTTTTTTCCGCTTTCTACACATAAAATGATGGTAAAATGCCCATAAACCTATCCAACGATGCAATATTTAAACGGGGAAGGGTAGAGAAGTTGGAATATGTCTAAATGCCGTGTGAAATGATGGAAAAGTTGCTGATTTCTATGCATAGCATTTAGGACGGATAATAATTATGACATAAGAGCTTAGTAGCACGAGGATCACCTCGGTGCTAAGCCCATGCAACGAAGCACGAACGGTAGTTGGAAACCATTAAAAGAATGGTTTTGCACTTGTGCACGATACTGTTTGCTAAATGTTTGAGCACTAGGCATCCACCAAATGCACGGAGCATGAAAAAGAATTTAAAAGTATCAGTGATCAGCTCCTGGACATGCATTGCAATTGGTTTATGAGGACATGACCTACGTTGAGAGGCAGTGAGATACCCATGATGTAGGCTAGTCGTGGGATCCTAAAGGGGAAATCAAGTAAGGACAATGGTACATTCCTGGACACGCTTATTGGGTACCTTGAGCGACGTTTGTGCGAAATGTCTAAATGTTGAGCGACGCATCGAGGGGCCAATCCCCAAGGTGTAGGAGAGTTGCAGAGGGTTGACGGCATTCAGTCGTAGGAGGAACCCCATGTGTATGTGATTCGAGCCTTTTGGCTATGTGAAAGGGACTCCCTCTAAGGAGTAATATTGGGTTAGGATCAGTTGGACTACAACGTATTACAAACGCAATGTGTAGGAAGGCAAAGATTTTGATAGAGGCTCCTGGCCGCGAGGCCGAGGGGTTGTCTTGTGCATAGTGACGAGGTCCGGCTAGTGCATGAGCCAGTGCCGGCCCGTTTTTAGGTCCATCAGTGGTGCGTCTGCCGGGAGCCGCTTAAAAGTGGCGGTTCTCGAATCCTGGTTGTTTAGGGACCAACTAGCAGTTTATGCCAAAGGATACTGAGATTGATCCGTTATTTATTGATAAGCATCGTCTAGCAGAAATCCAAAAGCAAGAAAGAGACAAAAGAGCTAGGCGACGTGCTGAAATTTTTAGGAGATATTCCCCTAAGCGTAGCGGTGCTGAACCCTTACGAGGGAGTGGATCTAGTGGTCTTAGTACCACAAGCAGTATGTTAGGAGAAGGTGGAAGCTCTAGTGCTCCCCTTCCTTCGATAAGCCAGTCCACGTCAAGTACGGGAGGTGTAACCCCACCGTCCCCTATTCCTAGTGCAAATCCAATCCTCGTCATGGCGCAGCCTATTGCAATTCCAGTAGGAACGACGGATTTGCCGGCTCTAGGTTACCCGCTACCCATTTTTAATGGGCTAGTTGAGGAAGATGCAGAACTCCACATTAGGGAGTTTCAAAAGCTGATGTTTAATTGTCGCATCCAAGAAGAAGGACATTTAATGATGTTCTTCAACATGACTCTCAAAGGAAGAGCCGCTATATGGTATCATGGTTTAGAAGCCGGAACCATATTGAATATTGATTCATTTGATGGAGCTTTTCGAAGGGAGTTTGCCCTTGAAAGGGGTGGGCAATATTGGTAGCGTATACTTAACGTGACCCGCCAAGAACCACACGAGGATATTCGTGCTTATGCGAAGAAGATAAAAGAGGTTTTCCGTAAGTTGGACACCTCTATTCCTATCCCCGCAGCGGCCCAATTGCAATATTTCCTTCATGGTTTGGACTTTAATATCCAATTGCAGTTGAGTAGTGTTCCCTTGGGGGATATAGACACTGCCATTACACGAGCACAAGAGGTTGAATCCCGACTACAAGCGGCCTATGCTTCTCGAGGCAATTCGAATATGGGTTTAGTGTTGGGAAACAATGTGCCAATGGCCAATGGCAGTAGTAACCAAGGGATAGCGATGGCTAACCCTAATGGGAGAGGGAACATGATACAGAATGTCCCTTTATTACCAGCTCCCCCTAGCATGTCGATGCCTACGGGCAGTCAAATGGCTTCAAGTGGTGGAGGCCAGGCGGTCAATTCTAATACCATGCCTGTGGCTCAACAACCTGTGCCTAATCGAATTGTTAGGCCGATTGAACGACATGGTAATGACCAAGGCTATGAGTCGAGTTCTTCCAATGTTCTTGGCGAGGTTAAGGACATGATGAAGCATTATACCGACATGATTACGGAATAGTATCGACAAATAGCCGTTGATGTTAACTTCCTTAAAAAACAACAAAATTTAATAGGAAGTAGATACCCAGAGGAGGGTGCACCTTCGAGGTTTAGTTGCAAATGGTGTGGTGGGTAGCACTATCCAAGGAATTGCCCAAATGTTAAGTGCGACATTTGTGGAAAATCTGGCCATTTAGCAGCTACTTGCTGGAGTAAGATCAGTTCCCTCCAGCGAGGAAGTCGGCAACCAGGGCCTGTTAATCATCGTGCCCCAGGAAATGATTCCCAGCGAGAGGATGGGCCTAAACAAATACTTCAACGACCAAAGACTACAGTAGAGAAGCTACCAAGTGGTAGTGGGTTTAGTTTGATTGAGGCTGTACGCGTTAACGATGCTGAAACCTCTAATTTGCGAGCTGTCTTTACAAGAGGTCAAAAGGGCAGAGGAGCCGACAAGGATAAGCCTGTCGACGAAAACCCTAAACAAGGCGATAAAGGAACGCAAGTTTTGGATCCTGCCATGGAAGGGGGACCTTTGAAGCCCGAAGAAAGTAAAGTCGATAAGGAACCACCAAAGAAGAAGGTGAAAATTAAGAAAGAGGCAATAAAGCCAGTTCAGCGACCTAAAGAGCGGATGGTTTGGCGTGAAAAGCGAGCTCTATCAAACTATCATGAATTCGATTTGGCTAGCTCTCTTTGCGAAGTCAAGCCGGATGTGAACCTCTTACAGCTTATTAAGCTTTCCCCAGGAGTACGCAAGGAATTTAGAAAGATCCTACGTACCGGGTATATTGTAGAACCTTTGGGTATTGTGCGAGTTGGTGATGACTGGTTTGAGCATGCTGAGAAGCATTGCCCAAGGGTTGCAGCCTATGTTGATGGGATATTAGTAGATTATGCCATTGTCGACACGGGATCATCTGTTAACATTATGAGTTCTGAACTGATGGAAAGGTTGGGTCTTGCGATTCAGAAAGATACCTCCACAATTCTCAGAATGGCAGATGACAGTTTGAGACAGCCAGAAGGCTGCATTACTAAGGTCCATGTCACTGTTGCAAATGTAGAATGCCTGTTGGACTTTAGGGTAATCCGTTTTGCAGGTCGCCCAAGTTATCAAGTATTACTTGGACGACCTTGGATCTTGCAAGCGGACTGCCAAGTAGATATACCCACCGGTCGATTGATATTCGGTAGAGGTGCCCAGTGTGTGGTAGTTGATGCTTATCCTGAGTCCCCGCAGAGTGAGAGAGCTCCTCTATCTTCTACAGAATTGGAGACATTAGAAGATTTATCTGCCAGTGAGACATCATCGAGTGATGAGTCCAAAGAGGGATCCACCACGGAGGACATCTATCAGATCACTTTGAATGAGCCGATAGAGGGCCAAGATCGTATAAGAGATGCAGATGTTATCGAGCTAGACCTTGGTACGCTTGATAATTCGAGGCCAATCAAATTAGGTTCTATGCTCAGTACAACAGAAAGGGAGGACTATGTGGCCTTGATCCAGGAATTCCGTGATATCTTTGCCTGGAGTTATGATGAGTTGAGAGGCATTCCTCCTAGTCTTGCTGTTCATACAATTCCGTTGAAAGAGGGCAGTCGTCCTGTACGACAGAAAGTAAGGCGTATGCCTTTCGAATTGAGGGACGGGCTGTTTGAAGAGTTACAGAAGCTTTGAAAAGCGAGTTTGATTTTTCCTGTGCAACACACGGAATGGTGTTCGCCAGTTGTGATTAGAAAGAATAATAATAATCAAATCCGTTTATGTGTAGACTTTAGGGAGCTGAATAAGCAGACAGTTAAGGACTACTACCCGCTGCCATTTATTGACCAGATTTTGGATCAATTAGCGGGTAGGGAGATATATTCGTTTATGGATTGCTTTGCAGGATACAACCAAATGGCAATTGCAGAAGAGGATAAGTTGAAAACAACTTTCATCACTGTATTTGGTACTTTTGCGTACCATATGATGGCCTTTGGTTTATGCAATGCGCTTGGTTTGTGGCAACGAACAGCAGACAAGACATTCGGTGACATATCCCCTGAAGAGTTGAAGGTGTTTATTGATGACTTAGGGGCCGCCACCGTGAGAGGAAGGCAGTTGATCATTTTAAGAAAATGCTTTGAGCGCTGTAGACAATTTTGCATCACCCTAAACCCACGGAAGTGTGTTTTTGGAGTACCTTATGGGCTATTGCTGGGCCATGTAGTCAGTTCGGTGGGAATTGCGACAGACCCCGAGAAGGTTAAAGTTATAGTTGCCATGGGTCCACCACGCACTCCGAAGGAGGTGCATAGCTTTCTGTCTTCGGTTGGTTACTACCGTAGATTCATCAACGCCTTGGCAGAAAGAGCGTTGCTGCTTACAAATTTATTGTCCTTTAGCTGTTCGTTTGTATGGGGTGACCCTTGTAAGGTAGCATTCGAGGATGTGAAACAAGAACTAGCAAGAGCACCCGTTTTAAAAGCACCTAAAAGAGGTGAGGTGTTCTATATATTTTCAGCAGCCACGATGTATAGTATCAGCTGCTGTTTAGCCCAAATTTGGGAAGAGAAGTGGTACCACCCGATTGCTTTTGCTAGTCAGAAGCTGGGGGTATCCGAAATCAATTATACCTACATGGAAAAGTTGTGTCTAGCGATGGTCTTTGGGACCAAGAAGTTCAGGCATTACATTCTCTATGAGAAAGTCGTGCTTTATACGAAGGCGAAGGGACTTCGATTATTGATGAATAAGTTACAGCCACTTGATCGTCTAGCAAAGTGGTTAATCACTTTGCAGGAACTTGATTATGAAATCAAGAGTAAGCCACCAAGGTTGCAAGGCATCGTGGAATGTCTTGTGGACTTTGGGGAGCCGAAAGAATCTGTGGCTGAAGGTAGTGACATGGAGTTGTTATTTAAAATAGATATGGCATCTATTCCCTCCTAGTATGCGGCAATAACGCATTATTTATCAATGGGAGAGGCGGGATCCGAATTATCTAAGGCTGAGAAAAGGAAAATTAAGCAGCAAGCGTTAAAGTTTGCCTTGATCGCAGGTACATTATATCGGCAAGGGGTTGATGACATCTATCGCCGATGTGTGATGCCTAACGAGGTGCCATTCATTTTGGAAGAGTGCCATGATTCTGCTTGCGGTGGCCATTTTGCTGGACGGCTCACAGCACAAAAGGCTTTAAGAGCAGGTTATTGGTGGCCTGCCATCTTCCAGGATGCGTTTGCGTACGTTAAGCGATGCGATATTTGCCAACGGCATGATAGTCGAGAGAATAGGAAACGACCACTCACCCCTATTATGGCGATACTTCCATTTGAGAAGTGGGGAATAGACTTTGTGGGTCCTATTACTCCGTCGTCGACTACACAAAAGAGGTACATCATTGTTGCAACTGACTACTTCACAAAGTGGTCAGAAGCACGTGCAACAAGGAAAGATGATGCTAAAGAAACTGCTAGTTTCCTTTTAGAGCAGATAATATGCCGGTTTGGTCCGCCGAAAGAATTAGTGTCGGACCGCGGAACCCATTTCCTAAATAAGGTGATCAAAGGTTTGACAGAGATGTGGCAAATCAAGCATAACAAGACAACCCCATATAATCCGCAAGCCAATGGGCAAGTTGAAAGCACCAACAAGCAGCTTGTGGGCATCCTATCTAAAATTATGTCGGAAAAGAAACGGGATTGGGATAAAAAGTTATACGTGGCAGTGTGGGCCTATAATACGACCTTCAAACGAGCCACTGGCCATACCCCGTTCAAGTTAGTATATGGGGAGGAGTGTGTCTTGCCTTTAGAGATTGAGCTGCCGACTATTCGGTTTGCCATCAATCATTCTTTGAGTGATGAAGACGCACTTTTTGAGCGCTTGATGACACTGGCACATTTAGATGAGCTTAAGTTGTAGAGCTTATTGCACCAAGAAGTGGCGAAGCGCCGAATGAAGCAGCTGCACGACCTCAAAGCCAAGAAATACACCTTCAAGAAAGGACAGCTTGTTTTGTATTATGACGCACGACGAGAATTATTTCCAGGCAAGTTAGAGCCCAAATGGGATGGGCCCTATAGGATCGTTAGAATAGGAAAGAATAAATCCACAGTCTTGTTAGCAGACCTTGAGGGGCTAGAATTTAAAAATAAGGTTAATCTTAATAAGATTAAACCTTATTACTTCTGATTGCACTAATGCTATGACTACCTTGCAGGTCTAGGTGAGATCGATCAAACATCTGCAAGGAAATCGTGATAGAGGTTGATGGGTCGTCTGATCCCTTATTTAGAACACCCATATTTAGAACAAAGGTATCATCAGGGAAAGCTCATTTGGTGGAGCAAAGGATACAAGGTGATTGAGCAAGAAGGCGGGACGTCTATTTGGGAGATCAAGGTCTTCTGCCATCACTGCCTACAAATATTGATGAGCATCCCTGTTGAATTCAATGATGATGGAGGGATGGAGTCTACAGTCCACCCGTTGAATATGCTGAATTTCGATTACCATAATTACGAGTAGAGTTCTGGATGGCGGGATATGTAAACCCTTTATGGACGTACACCTTGTACTTTAATGGGGCGTCCAGGGGTCCATGCAAAAAAGGAAGTGTAGGAGTTGTCATCCGAGACCCCCGACGACGCATTGTCATGAAGTTAGCTGCTTATCTCGGGGTGAATTTTACCAATAATATGGCAGAATACAAAGCCCTGATAATGGGTTTGAACATTGCAAAGAAGGGTGGTATCCGCCAGTTGTTGGTGAAAGGGGACTCTCAGTTGGTTTTAAATCAACTCAATGGGACATACATGGTACGGAATCCCATCCTTTGTATGTACCATCATACTGCCATAGCCCTGCTAGACGAATTTGATGGAGTGTCTTTTCAGCTGACTCCACGGAGTTGGAATCAGTTTGCTGATTCATTGGCTAATTTTGCGTATGAAGAGGACCTCTTCTTTAATTGTGGCCCTTGTCCCGATATATCTATTGATGGTGAGACAGGACCTGGTCGTTTGTGGGGTATGCTTTCTGAACATGCCCTCTTTGGCAGACGATGGTTGCTTTGGGTGATGCAAAGGGTAAGCGAGACTCATCTGCCTTTATTATCTCACACCCATAGACTTATTAGACGACATGTGATGCGAACACCTCTTGCGATATACGCAGGAGGGATAGGTCATAATTTAATGCACCTAGTTTAGGGCTACAAGCCCTATTCCCCTGGGAATGGTATGCTTTGATGTCTATCATGGTTGTTTCCAGGTGGATGTTATGCGTAGTCAGTGTCTGATTTCATTAGGCCAAGTGGGCCGATGCAGTTTTGTAGTGAAGTGTTTGATTTCATTAGGCCAAGAGGGCCATTTCCCTGTCTAGTGCGGGTGCGTTTTATCGGGTTTTTGTTTTAAGTGTTGTGCTAGACAGATTTTGTGGTTCGTAGACTTTGGTGAAGCTTGGAGGGAGCCTTGTCGCGGCATCGATGGAAACTTCTTGCGGCCAATCCAGGTGATATTTCTCCTATACGAGTACCTTTCTTTCCTGTTATATTTGTATTTGTACTTGTCAAGGGGGTACATTTTGTTGGGGACCGGCAACCAAGGCATGAAGTCCCAGGTTTAGGCTAAGTATGTTTGAGGGAGGTCGGAGTAGTCATTGCCTCTTGTAAAGACATTGTCAGGCATCGAAAGACCTGTTTTAGACGGAAGTCCTAGTGGCCCTGTCCTGCTAGCCTGCTAGGCAGCCGTTCTAGGAGTTCTTGTTAGTAGTGAGGCAGTTAGAGAAGCCTGCCAGAAGATAATACTGATGATGCACAGAAACTTGGTACATCCTAAAAGATGAATATAAATACGACGGTGTGTAAAAAGGGGTTCTAACCCCTCTCAAAGAAAATAAATGAAATAAAATGAAAATATATAAGCAGTTGATCATTGCCTTGCGAAGGCCTGGTAGGTTCCTGGGGACGAGTCAGACCCAGGGCCGATACCTTGTCTTCCTAGGGGTGGCTTCTTGCTGGAAAAATAATACCAAAACAAGGAAGGTTGGAGCGAAAATAAAAGTGAGCGTTAGAAAAGGATTAAGTGTCGCCTTGCGAGGGCTTGGTAGGTCCTTGGGTGCCGAGACAGGTCCTGAGGCCGATGCCCTATTCTCCTTGGGTCACTACGCTCAGCTCCCTCCTTTTTACATGCCCAAGTATGTCAATAAAGTAAAAACCCTAAAAGAAGAGATGTACTGAAAGAAAATACTTCCTGATCAGGCTATAGGAGTCCTCGCCTTGCAGGAGCTCCTAGTTGTGTTCTTTAGTTGGTAAGTAGCTCAGACTACCACTTAGGGCAACCTCTTTGACATTTCTTTTTAGTTTGGCTGTGTTGGAGCAGTTGGTTAGCGACTCACTTTGGATCTTCTATTAGATGATGCTAGGCCTACTCCTTGTGGATGTCATGCCTTGGTTCTGTCCAGGGGTAGGGGGAGCATTGTGCTGAGTTTTAATATATATTTGTTTTGTATCAGTTTGATGCTTCTTTGGTTGTTTATGTGCAGATATGTTTGTGGGTTCGACGGACTGAGTCGTCCTATCCTGTGGTCGCCAATGAAGGATGGATTTTAGGCCCCGGAACGTGCCTAAAAATAGGAGAAAAATATGGAAATGCGGGGGAAAATGCTCAACCACGAAGGCGGTAGCTCGACCTAGGACGATTTTAAGCGTCAAATACTTGACGGGCGCTCGTACGACACTTCGAGAATTTTCATAATTTTTCCGTGCGCCTGTGCCAGTCAGTAAAGCTGGAGGCCTGTCCGGGATGTCGAGACGAGCTCACAGAAATTTTCAGACTGACGATCGGAGTCCGTATGCAGAAGATGGACGGAAACCGGCCGGGGTGCCCGAAAAAGGGCCAGAAATGAAAGGGTGGCCACTTGAGGATTGAAGGGGTGCCCTTCAAAGAGGGCACCCCCCCCATGTAAAAAAAAAGGAGGGCGGCATGTACTCACGCAGATCAGCGCAAAAAAAACGGCGCCCCCCCCCCCCCCCTCAATCATGATCAGACTTGATACACAAGCCATAGATTACATCATGCCTGGCTTCTACCTCCATCATACGCTCCGCATCGCTTCAATCCGCGCAGGAAATGGTGGCCTGTAGAGGGAGAGAGAAAATCAGTCTTTCTCTTTCCTCCCTCTCTCTCTTCTAAGGGGAAATTCATGTGGGAAGAAGAAGGAAGAAGAAAGAACGATGGAGGCTTGTCCGGCATGGATCGGATTGCTCCACGGGCTGAGAATGGTGATTTGTGATGTTGCTGGACATGAAGTGCTGCTGATTTTCAAGTTTGCAGCCATGGACACAAAACCCGAAACACGCAAATAAGCGGTAATTTAAAATTTTCAAAGGAAAATTGAGCTTTTATGGCTTTTGATGGATGAAAAGTTGTTCATGTGGGATAAAAACCATGCATGCTACTGTTTTCTATGAGTTCTTGCTGGTCATAATCAAAAAATCAGAAAAATATGTATTTTGTGGTTCAAAATAATACATTAAAACACGTAAAACATGAAAAAACAAGGGAAAATGAGGGTTTTTGGCATAAAAATGGGAAAGTGAATAGGAACATCAACTAAACTTTCATTTTTCTGCAAGAAGGAACTAAGGGCCATAGCCCATAATCTGTTTTGAATTTTCAGTAATTAGATAATGCAGAAAAATAAGGGAAAATAGGAAAAAAACCCTAAAAAATAGGGGAAAAATACATTTTGGGTTCCGAAAAATAAGGATAAATAAGAGCAATGCTTGTGAATGTTTGTGGGGACTGAAGCATGAGGATTTACCTCAGTTCAACCCCACCTTCTTGTTCTAGTGTGGTTTTTTCCGCTTTCTACACATAAAATGATGGTAAAATGCCCATAAACCTATCCAACGATGCAATATTTAAACGGGGAAGGGTAGAGAAGTTGGAATATGTATAAATGCCGTGTGAAATGATGGAAAAGTTGCTAATTTCTATGCATAGCATTTAGGATGGATAATAATTATGATATAAGAGCTTAGTAGCACGAGGATCACCTCGATGCTAAGCCCATGCAACAAAGCACGAACGGTAGTTGGAAACCATTAGAAGAATGGTTTTGCACTTGTGCACGATACTGTTTGCTAAATGTTTGAGCACTAGCCATCCACCAAATGCATGGAGCATGAAAAAGAATTTAAAAGTATCAGTGATCAGCTCCTGGACATGCATTGCAATTGGTTTATGAGGACATGACCTACGTTGAGAGGCAGTGAGATACCCATGCTGTAGCCTAGTCGTGGGATCCTAAAGGGGAAATCAAGTAAGGACAATGGTACATTCCTGGACACGCTTATTGGGTACCTTGAGCGACGTTTGTGCAAAATGTCTAAATGTTGAGCGACGCATCGAGGGGCCAATCCCCAAGGTGTAGGAGAGTCGCAGAGGGTTGACGGCATTCAGTCGTAGGAGGAACCCCATGTGTATGTGATTCGAGCCTTTTGGCTATGTGAAAGGGACTCCCTCTGAGGAGTAATATTGGGTTAGGATCAGTTGGACTACAACGTATTACAAACACAATGTGTAGGAAGGCAAAGATTTTGATAGACGCTCCTGGCCGCGAGGCCGAGGGGTTGTCTTGTGCATAGTGACGAGGTCCGGCTAGTGCATGAGCCAGTGCCGGCCCGTTTTTAGGTCCATCAGTAGTGGGCTATGTGTTTACAATAGCATTAAGTGGGCCATGTGTTCATTCCAAAGTAATGTGCAATGGATTTGTTTTTAGCTTGAAGGATTTGTGACTTGATAGAAAATGATTGTCACTGGTAGCAAAAAGTGAGTAGCAAGGTTATTGGGGTGATGGTGGGTTAGTTCCTTGTAGGATTTGTTAGCATCTTGTGAGTTGGCAATAAGAAAATATGGTAGCTATGTGTTTTGAGTTAGCAATGTAAGTGGGTAACAAACAATGTAAGTGCTCGTATGTTTGTCACGGGCTATGTGTTTGTAGTAGCATTAACTAGGAAATGTATTCATTCCAAAGAAAAGTACACTAGATTTCTTTTTAGCTTGTAAAGTTGGTGGCTTAGTAGAAAATGATTGTTAGTGGCAGTGCAAAGTGAGTAGTAAGGTTATAAGCAATGTTGGGTTATCACCTTCTTGTATGGTTGATTAGTGCCTTATGAGTGGGGAACAAGAAATGCGGTGGCTATGTGTTTTGAGTTGGCAATGTAAGTGGGTAATAAACAATGTAGATGCTTGTGTGTTTGTAGAGGGCTATGTGTTTGTAGTAGCATTAATCAAGCCGCGTGTGTCCCTTTCCACACAATCAAAACAAAGTGACTAAGCTTTACTTGCTCAAAGGTATCCCTTTCCACACTAAACATGTAGGAATCATCATGGTGGTAACTTCTCTTGTCTCAAGTTTCCTAATAAACAATGTTCTTATTGCAATAGAAATTGTCACACTATAGATGATTGTTGGGAAAAAAAATATGTTGAAGAGCATGGTATTACAAATAAACAACCATGTTTATCTAGAGATTATTCTCCTTGAGACTAGTGCAGAAAGAGTGACCATCCAACCCATCTATGTTTCAAGTGGCATTTTGATATAGATCATAATAGAGCATATGCTGCTACACATGCCAACGCTACTGAAGAAGCAAATTGTGTGAGCTATTCTATCTCTCCAAAACGGATAATTCATGTTTGTTATGGATCTCTTTTTATTATTGACTTTGGTGCTACGAGACACATGACATATCAATCCCAATGGTTAGATAATTATCATTCTATTCCTATCAAGAAAATTGTTTATCTTGCTGTTGATGACACAACCTGTCAAGTCCAAGGTGTAGGTGATGTATATCTCTTTAATCTCTCTTCAACAAGATTTCTACATGGAGTTTTACATGTCCCAGATCTACAACGGAACCTTCTTTCAGTTGCAAGACTTGTGGATCTTGGTCTCTTTGTCGGTTATGACCACACCAAGTGTCACATTGAGAATGATGGCCAAACCATAGTTGTTGCTCCTCAAAATGGTAATTTTTTTGAGTTATCTTTAAATGAAGATGTTATAAATATTGTTATAGCTCCTAGCAATCTTTACATCAAAATATGGCATCATTACTTTATTTTCACTCTGATTTTTCTAAGCTTGTTGAACTTTATTGGCATGATCTTGTTCAAGAAGGTATGGAATTCAAAGCTCGTCGAGTATTTGTGAATATTGTGCACTTGAAAAGCATTTTTGCAAACCCTTTTCCATTTCCACCACAATTCATTCTAGAGATTTGCTTGATCTTATTCACACTGATATTTGTGAACCTTTTCCTCCATCAAAATCTCAATATCAGTATTTCATGATTGTTATTGATGACTTCTCAAGATACACCACTGGTTTTCTCTTGTGACACAAATTAGAAGCTTATTATCTTTTAAGTAATATAAAAAAGCTACAAAACTTCATATTGGTTGTCACATCAAGAAACTTCGCACCGAATAATGGTGGGGAATATTTTTTAAATGATTTTTATGTTTATTGTAATAATCAAGATATTCATAATGAATATAAGGTTCCCTACTCTACTCAACAGAATGGTATTGTTGAATATTAAAACAAGACTATTCTCAATGTCATGCGATGTCTGCTCATTCATTCTGGATTATCTTCATGTTTCTAGGCAACTAAAGCAATCTTAACAATAGTATTTGTGTAAAATCATCTTCCTAGAATTGACCCTTGTCATAAAATATTGATTACTACTTGGTTGTTCGTATCACTAGTATTCGGGTCTTGATAATTTTTGTTGTTGAGTTTGATTTTGAGGTTCACCAAATGGATGTGAGAATTACTTTTCGTAATGGTGATTTAAAGGAAGAGATATACAAGGAGCAACCAGAGGGATTTGTAGTCAAACATAAGGAAAACTTGCTTGCAAACTTCATCGGGCACTCTATGGTCTCCAACAATCTTCACGAGCTTGGTATCAAAGGATTGATCTCTTCCTTACAAAACAAGGCTTTATCTCTTGTTCTTCAGATTCTAACTTATATGTCTAGCTCTGTAATTTAGATTCAATGCTATTATCGAGAAAAGGGTGTTTTATTAGTGTGTCAAAATAATTCATTGAAGATATTATTAAGAAGTTTGGTTTGGGTTTTGCACATCGTGCTAGTACTCATCTTGTGAGCTTTACCAAAAACTGTCGCCTTCTGTAAAATGATGGACAATTAGCATTACATCAACCTTATGATAATCTTGTTGGATGTCTTCAATTTGTTGGCTTTAATTATTTATATGACATTATTTTTGTTGCAAATTTTCTTGGACAACATCTTAGTTCTCCATGACTTAAACATTAGACTGCAGCTAAATGAGTTTTGAAGTATTTGAAAGGCATAAAGATTCTGGGTTGGTTTGTTGGTGCCAACAAGACTCTGATTCTCCACATTCACTTCAACTTTTGGGTTATACAGATGTAGATTAGGCAAGCTCTCACTTATGTATGAGTTGTACAAGTGGAAATTGTTTCTTTATCAATGGTTGTCTTGTTTCTTAGACTAGCAAGAAACAAGGTTGTGTTGTTGTTTTCATTATAGAGGCTGAATATATAGCTACATCTTTAGTGGCTCGAGAGTTAGTATGGCTCTTTAACAAGTTCTATTAAATATTGGTCATCCTCCTCTCTCCAGCACACCACTTTGATGTGATAACCAAAGTGCTATTAGCCTTGCTAAAGACTATGTTCAACATAACAAGTCTAAACATATTGCAGTGCATTCTCATTATGTTCGATATGAAGTAAAGAAAGGCACCATCATGATTGAACATTTTCTAAGTGGTCAGATAATTACAGATATATTCACCAAAGGACTCAATGAAGCACACTTCACTATCCCTTTGCTTCCCAAGGGTTTTTTCATCTGCAGCCTAGAGACCTTTGTTTGAGTGGGGGTGTTGGAGCTATATATACCTCACCCTATCTAGACTAGGCCTCACCTATATATATGTAGATTGTGATCAATATGATAGAGTCTTTGGGAGTGTATATGGTGTGTCTCTTCTATCTCTATCATGTCTCTACATATCTTCTCTCTCTACATTTCAATAGGTAGAAAAGGATTGTTAGTGGTTAGTGATTAGAGCCATGGTCACTAGTGTGACATGCGGTGGGTTAGGCTTTGTGGAAACCTTTAGTGGTGCTACAAGCCAATAGAAGATTAGTTATGCTTTGTTGCAATATCTTGGCAATACTTAGTAGTATAGAAATGTCTATGGCAATGTTGGGTTGGTATCTTGTAGGGTTTGGGGTCAAGAGCAATCATGGCTAGAGGCATGGGTAGACAATTTTAGGGTTGGTTTGTGATTTTCATAATAGGTAGCATTAAGTGTGGCAATGTTACATTGAGTATAGAAATGCAAGTGGGGTACATTAAGTGTTTTTAAATGTAGCAATATAAGTGGCATTAAGTGGCAATGTAAACAATTTGGTCAGCTTGCAGGGTTCGATAGCACATTATAGAGTGACATTAAGATTGGCAAGTGTAATATTGTCAGTAGGCAAGTGCTAATGCTTAAAAGAAACCAGTTGACATTTCTAACATGTTAAGTCTTATTCTTGATAGAGAGTCAAATCATTCATGGTTGTGTGATATTCACTAAATAGTCAATTTTTGATAAAAGAGTCTAAGTCTGTTACTACATGATTAATAAAAGAAAGAGAGCATGTTTGTAATAGCATAATAATGGTACCTTCGTTCCACGTCTTTGTGGCTTGGCACCGAGGGACATTGTAATAATAAGTAGAGTCACGTGACTTATTTAAGGTTGCTATAAATTATATATCTTCAAGCTTACCTACGTAAACATGAGTTTGGTTGGAATGTGCAATTTTATGTGTTTGGCATGCACTCTCTAATAGGTCATACAATCTTAGGTGTGACCTTCATGGGGCATCTATCTTGAAAAACAAGGTTTCAAGTTATATTTAGGTACCCAACATCTCATGTTCCTTATTTTTGTCTATTGAACATTGTAGCACATGGAGTAATGCATTGAAGACCATGTGCAACAAAGAAAAAGCATTACATTAGAAAGAATTTTAGCAAGCATTACATTGGCAAGCTTGTTCTAGCAAGTGAATTAAAATGCTAATGTGTGTGGTTTTCCCGTGTATCTGACCTAAACATTCTAAGGCTTGTAGTGTTTGCTTTGTGTTGGTGTCCCAAGCTTGCTTGACACACAAAGACACAAGGCTTTCCTCATGTGTGCATTGCACATGGTGTTTGAGTTCCATGTCCTTGTGCCTTGGCACCAAAGGGGCACCATGAGTAGTGTAGTGCTACACCTGACCTAAACAATTTGAGGCTTGCACTTTCCACTTTGTGTTAATGTTCTTGCTAGGCACACAAAGACATAAGGCTTTCCTCATGCTTCCATTGCACATGGTGTTTGGGTCCCACATCCTTATGGCTCAGAACTAAAGGTGCATCATGATTTGTGTAGTGATCCACCTGATCTAAACAATACGAGACTTGCACATTTTTGCTTTGTGTTGGTGTCCCATTTGACTGGCACACAAATACACAAGGCTTTCGTCATGTCTACATTGTGCATGGTGTTTGGGTCCCATGCCCTCATGGCTTGGCACCAAAGGGGCACCATGATTAGTGTAGTCATGCACCTGACCTAAATAGATTTGAGGCTTGCACCTTTTGCTTTGTGTTGGTGTCAGGCCTCACTTTGCACACAAAGACAGAAGGTGGTCCTCATGCCTGCACTGTGCATGGTATCTAGTTCCCATGTCCTCGTGGCTTGGCACCAAAGGGGCCAAACAATTGGTGCAGTCATGAACCTAACCAAAACATTTGAGGCTTGTACTTTTTGCTTTGTGTTGGTGTCCCAAGCCTCACTTGTCATCGAAAGACACGAGGCTCTCCTTATGCCTACATATCACATTGTGTCCAAGTCCCACGTCTTCATGACTTGGCACCAAAGGGGTGCCATGATTAGTTTAGTCATGCACCTGACATAAGTGGATTGTAGCTTTCTCATTTTAGGGAGAGAGAAGAGAGAGAGAGAGTGACACACAGAGAGAGAGAGAGAGAGTCCAGTTATCTTATATGTACCTACTAAACTTAGGAGGTGTGTGTACCATTGAGAAAACAATGGAACAAGAAAATATATGTAAATAAGATAAGAAGCTGCTTGTTGGAATATGTAAATACGAGCTATTTAGTTCCATTTTAGCTTTGGACGAGGACGAGATGAGGGACTTGGTGCAAGGTGATTTTTGAAACTAAAAAACACACAAAAAATGAAGTCCTTGGACACTTGTTGGGAAAGATAGACTTAAATATCACCATGACTAGATGGAATTTCTAGCATGATTGGGAACCTCATTGAAACTTGGAGCAAGAGTAAATCTAGTTTTAGGGAAGAGTTTAATGGTGAGAAAGTATGCAAATGGAATTGCTTTTATGCTAAAATACAAGTTGCTAGAAGCAAATATGATAGAAGTGTCAACTAGGAAATTTCTTGCCAAAAAAAGATGCACTCTTGCATTCATGCAAAGTCTCCCATCCACTCCAAAGATAGGATCATCTAAATTACAAGATCTCCATAGTCTTTGTTCTCGTATGCCCAATGTATATACAACGACATATCTCACTGAAAATGAGATAGTCCACGGAGAAGAATTGGTTAGAGGTACATATGGCACAATATTCAAAGTGATAATTATAGGTGCAGTTGAGTTTGATCCCAGTAGAATCTATGTTGGAAAGTGTTATAAAGGAAAGAATTATAGAAGACAAGTAGAGCAATGTAGGGAGATCATAATGCAAATTAGACACCAAGTATGGGTGCGTGTCATTGCAGCCACCACTGCTAAAGAGCCCCTATGGAAAATTACATGGCACTTTAACGGAGGTTGTCTTGAGGACTTCATGACCCAACTTCCTTCATCACGTGGACGATTCACAAGATTTTTTCACCCATGCAATAGTAGCAAGAGAAGGCATGATGAAGATAGTCAATTAGCAAGTGATCAAATATAACGAATCACTATATTTTGCAAATGTGTATTGTCTATTATGAATGCTTTAATTTTGAGAATGTGTCAGCTACACAAAGTGAGGTGGATGCACATATATTTACATCCAATAAATATTGTTTTGGATTTTTTTGGTGAAGTGTGTCGTGTAGGAATAATAGACTAGGGTTGGGCTTTGGATCTCTCAAAGCAACAAAGGGCATTTGCAAGACACCTAGAGAGTGTCACAATGATGATGAAACATATGCAAAAAATTTGAATCACTCCAAAGTAGATCATGCATGAAGGAAATGGCTAGCCCTGAGTTAGAAGATATAGCATTGAAGGGTTGTCATACACCCATGTCAGATATTTATGCATTGGGATGGGGCTAAGGGAGATTTATCAATTCTATGAGGATGCCTCAGACTAGTTTGAATTAACAAAAGCTATCACACCCTCCTTTCAAATGATAAGACACATCTTCACTCAAAATTTTGAAGAAAAAATGACAAATACAAATCTAACAAGCAGGGTTTCCTTTGAAGAGATGAATGAGCTTGTTTGCAACCATCCTAGAATGAATGGGGAGTTGGCCATGCACCCCTTTGATGAAACGGAGCCAACTTCCACATGAATAATTTGTGGCACTATGCAAATCACGATAAAACATTGGTTACCAGCTTTACTTCACACTATCTTAGGGCATCTCTTTTCTATTGTTCTTTTCTCTAGTACTAAATAATGGAATGTCTTGCATAGAGGCATGTATCGTTTTGACATGGCTTCAATATGGTGACTTGTATCTTGTTTCTGGATAACCTAGGCATTTATCCTTGGATATCTATTGTAAATGTAAAATAAAAAAGTGAGGTATATTTGTTAGAGTGAGCAAGAATTAGTGCTTGTACCAAGTAGGAGAACCACAAATCATATCTATGTTACATGGTACAATTACTTCTTATGCATTTACTCTTGTATAATATAGTCATTTGTGAATGTTTTCCTTGATGCATGTGCATGTTTTCTGCCCCTAAGAAGCTATTGATTAATAGCATCTCTTTTTATATTGTGTACCTAGATAGAAGGCCAACAACTCGTGGCTTCAAAGACTTGAATGAAGGTTTTTGAACATAAATCTAGTGAGAAAGTGCTATTGGGGTATGTCTAAGTTGTAGCTGATTCCACATATGGTGCAATACAACAAGAGATAATACAAGATGGGCTTATTTTTTGTTCATTTAAATTTATAATTGAAGATGAAGATGAAAACGGTGGAGGTTGCACACTAAACACAATATAGAGGAATGTTGGCATGTAGAAAATGTCAAATATCTCACTATAACAAGGGATTCAATCATAGTAGACAAGATTGGAGGTGAGGCTCAACCCACAAAATGGATATGTAAGGACTTGAGTGATATTGTAGAAGTTACAGTCTTCAAAGAAAACAATAAAGCTATGTACAATCTAGTTGATAACCCAAAGCAAGCTATCAATAAGCTCAAGAGCACATTGCTTTCAAAGTCTATACTTGAAAGTGTTGAGATATCGAGCTCCACTCATGATATGCCAAGGTGACCGTTGTGCATTTATCTCACCGACTTGTTAGCTGCAGATGCGGTTGGTACACCGTCCATGAATAATAGCTAGATGACAACTATCCTTATCTACTCTAGTTCGTGGCTCAATTAGTATGCCACCTTAGTTAGTTGAGTTTGGTTTGAGACCTATATATAGGGTTCTTCTATTTCTTTGTACTAGAGTTCTTTTTGGCTTACACAAACTAAGAAGAGGAAAATTTTTTTCAACCTCCATCTTTGTGTGTATTCCCCCATTGTGCAAGCAAGAAAGCTACAAGTGAGACTCCTTCTCTCCCACAATCTTGATATGGTATCAGAGCCTTGTTCGTCGTAAGGAGCTCAAGAAAGCAAACCAAGTTCACGGTGTTCTGGTAAGAGGACTAGTGTTGCTTTCATTTTTCTGTTTTGGGAGCAAGTCTCTGCAGGTAGCACAGCCGGAAAGTGCAAGAGTGCATTGTCTCAGATTGAGAGACCCTTCACGGTGTTGCCCTGTTATTTTGATTCGAGGCCATTTCGGAGCCTCTTTTGGAGGCGGAAGTTTTCCGCACGCACTCAGGAAAAGGCCCTTTTTTTGCTGTGCGACCACTGTTCTACAGGTTGGTGAAAAGTTACAGTAGAAATTGCATCGTATGCCTGTGCGCAGAGACATTGGGAGTTACAGAATCATCCTTGTTGCATGTTGATGCAAAATCGTCACTAGGAAGTGACTGTGTGGTCAAATATCACTTTCATTAGTTTTGCAGATTTTCCCTTGTGAGGCTGAAGCTGTGTTTTTTGTAGTGACAGAATTTCTGGCAGTGTTCTGTAATGGCGTCTGATTCTCTTTCACAGATTGTCACTGAAAAGCTTGACAAGAACAACTTCTAAGCATGGAAGTTTAGAATGACGAATTTCCTTATGGGAAAAGGATATTGGGAATTTGTTGTAGGAAACGAAGAAGAACCAGTTCTTCCTGATGTTCCCAATCAACAACAAATGCAGGCATTTAAAGGATGGCATGAGAGAGCCATAAAAGTTATGTACTGGCTATCTATCAGTATTTCAGACTCTATGATTATGCATATTCAGGATGCAAGTACGCCAAAGGAGGCATGGGATACTTTGTCAAAAATGTATAGCACAAATACGCAAGCCAGGAAAATGCAGCTCAAGCAAGAGTTCCACAATGTGCAAAGAGAAAGTATGAGCATCAATGACTACCACATGAAAGTGAAGAAGATTGCAGATACACTTGCTTCCATTGGGTCGCCAGTGGAAGATGATGATTTAGTTTCTGTGACCTTGAATGGTCTAGGAAAGGATTATGCACAGTTCCGAACATCCATTTCCGTCCGTGAAAGATTTCCTGATTTTGAGGAGTTGATTGCTCTTCTAATTTCTGAGGAGCAGAGAAATGGTGGTGCATCTTCTTCAGGAGGAACTTCAAAAGAAGCTGTCTTCTACTCAAATGCTAAAAGAGGTAGAGGCAGAGGTAGAGGAGGCCGATCTGGAGGCCGTGGTAGAAACTAGAATATGCAGCAAACTCAAGAAAACCAGTCCTATGGAGGAGGACGTGGTAACTCTAGAGGCAGGGGGAGCCAAAGAGGTCGTGGTGGATGGCAAAGAGGCCGAAATGCAAACAACAATATTGAATGCTACTACTATAGTAAAATGGGTCATATGGCTAAAGACTTCTATAAAAAGCAGAATGACATCATGAATGGAAAATTGCAACAAGGGAATTATGCATCTTCTAGTAGACAGGGCGATGATAGAAATGAGCATTTGTTTATGGTGCAGCACATGACCAATTATGCAGGATGGGAAAAAGAAATACCTGTCGGATGTATTTCATGTCCCGAATATCACCAAGAACCTGGTTTCTGTTGGTCAAATGGTTGAGTAGGGCTTGCAGGTCAGATTTAATTCTCATGGATGATTTGTTGAGGATATGAAAAATAAAGGTTGCTTGATAGCAAAAGGAAAGAAAAAGGGCAGATGTTTACGTTGGATGCAGACATGTCTGAATTGAGTGCAACAATGTTTGCACATGGGATCGGTGTAGTTGCAGATATTGATATCTAGCATAAACGCATTGGTCATGTTAATGTACAACGACTTAAATCAATGCAAGCCCAAAATATTATTGCAAGATTGCCTAAATTCAAGGTTGCAGAAATGCATAAGGTATGTGAAGCCTGTCAATTTGGAAAACAGGCAAGTAAACCATTTCCTAGACATGTTCAAGAGAGTAAGAAGCCATTGGAATTAATCCACTCTGATGTGTGGACTACTAAAGCTGCATCTATTGGAGGCTGTCATTATTTTGTCACTTTTATTGATGACTATAGCATAAAAGTTTGGGTGTATTTTATGAAAAGAAAAAGTGAAGTTTTTGGGCATTTCAAAACTCTTAAAGCTATGGTTGAAAAAGAAACACGCTTGCAAATAAAATGCCTAAGCTCAGATGGAGGGGGAGAGTACCTCTCAAATGAGTTTGCAAGATTCTTGTAGGAGCATGGCATAAAGCAGCAATATTCATGTAGTCATACCCCACAGCAAAATGGAATTGCAGAAAGAAAAAACAGGTATATTGGAGAGGTATCTCGTGCCATGCTCAATGAAAAAGACTTGCCAGATTTTTAGTGGGCTGAGGCAGTTGCTACATTAGTCTACATAATGAACAGGACTCCCACTGCAGCAATACATGGCATAACTCCAGAGGAGAGGTATACTGGTAGGAAACTTGATATTTCTCATTTGAATTTTTTTTTTTGCATTGCCTATGTTCATGTGCCAGATGAGTTGAGATCCAAGTTGGATCCAAAAGCTGAGAAGTGCATCTTTATTTGTTACTCTCTGCAGCAAAAAGGGTATAGATGCTATAACCCTTCTACTCGTAAGTTTACAGTGAGTAGAGATGTTGTTTTTGATGAGATGAGTAGCTGGTATAAACTAGTAAATGTGATTGATAATATAGATGCACAAAATGGTAATGCTGCACAGAATTCACAGCAGCAGTCACAAGATATTAGTGGACCTGGAGCGTCCTCTAGCAGTGGTTCACATTCTTCGCCATGGATAGGTAGATTGAGATCAGGAGAATCTTCTCAATGCAATGCAGATAGTGGTATGCAAGTATCACGAAAAGGAAAAGAGAAGGTAGATCAGCCCATGTTGATGTGAATGCAGATCACTCTTATGTGGATGGTGAATCCAGTGGCTCAGAACAGAGCATTGATGATGAGTTGGGTATTCCTTCTATTGTTACACCTGGAGTAAGGACCAAGGATGTTTTGAGAGCACCTGGGAGTGAATCTACTTTGTGAGGTCTACCAGAGCTAGGTATCCTGTGGATAGGCTGAAATATGATGGATTTACAGCCATTCACTATGAATATATGGTCAAAGTGATACAGGAACCAGAACCCACTTCTTTTGAGCAAGCCATGGGAAAAGAAAAATGGGAGAAAGCCATGGATGAAGAAATGGATGCCTTGGAAGCAAATGCTACATGGGAATTGGTACCTTTGCCTAAAGATAAGAATGCAATTGGTTGTAAGTGGGTTTATAAGGTGAAACACAATGCAGATGGTTCTATGAATAGATACAAGGCAAGATTAGTAGTCAAGGGGTATGCACAAACATATGGCATTGATTATGAAGAAACATTCAGTCCGGTTGCAAGGATGGCAACCGTAAGAGTAGTCATTGCTATGGCTGCATCAAAGGGATGGTCTTTACATTAGATGGATGTAAAGAATGCCTTCTTGCATGGTGATTTGCAAGAAGAGGTGTATATGGAGCAGCCACCAGGTTATGTGCATGCTGTTCATCCTGAGTTTGTTTGCAGGTTGAAGAAAGCCTTGTATGGCTTGAAGCAAGCACCTAGAGCATGGTATGACAAGATAGGACAGTATCTTGTCACTGTTGGCTTTCAAATTTCCAAGGCAAAATTTTCACTTTATGTGAGAAAAATAGAGAAATGTATTATGCTACTCGTCATTTATGTTGATGATTTGATTATGACAGGTGACAGTGATGAAGATATCCTTCATGTGAAAATGCTATTGAAGCAGAAGTTTGAGATGAAGGATTTGGGAGAGCTGTGTTATTTCTTGGGCATTGAGGTGATTAGATCACCAAGTGGGATACGGCTCTTGCAGAGGCAGTATGGATTGGACATGCTGTCCAAATATGGGATGACAGGCTGTAAGCCTATTTCAATTCCTTTGGAGCAGAATGTGAAGTTGAGCGCACATGCAGGTGAGCTTCTGGAAGACCCTACTATGTACAAACGCATAGTAGGAAGTTTGATTTATATGATTATTACCAGGCTAGATTTGAGCTATGCTATTGGATTGGTAAGTTAGTTTATGCAGGCTCCAAGGAAACCGCATTTGGATGCGGCTAGACGCATACTCAGGTATGTGAAGTCCACATTGTAATATGGACTACTTTATGAGATTGGGATTCAGATACAGTTGCATGGATACACTGATTCTGATTGGGCTGGCTGCATGTGAGGTAGCTTGGTTGCATAAGCTACTTTATGATATGCATCAGCCTACAGATGGGCCAGTTGTCATTTATTGTGACAACATGAGTAGTATACACTTGGGAAATAACCCAGTCTATCATGCTAGAACAAAGCACATTGAGGTGCATTATCACTATTTGCGGGAGAAGGTTTTACTAGGTCTTATTGATCTAGTTTATGTTAGCACAAAGAATCAAGTAGCTGACATATTTACAAAGGCATTGGGCGTAGAGAAGCTGCGCAAGTTCATAGACCTGCTTGGTGTGCAGGAATTGGGATTGAGCTCGAGGGGGAGTGTTGAGATATCGAGCTCCACTCGTGATATGCCAGGGTGACCGTTGTGCATTTATGTCGCCGACTTCTTAGCTGCAGATGCGGTTGGTACACCGCCCATGAATAATAGCTAGATAACAACTATCCTTATCTACTCTACTTCATGGCTCAGTTAGTATGCCACCTTAGTTAGTTGAGTTTGGTTTGAGACCCATATATAGGGTTCTTCTATTTCTTTGTACTAGAGTTCTTTTTGGCTTACATAAACTAAGAAGAGGAAAACTGTTTTCAGCCTCCACCTTTGTGTGTATTCCCCCATTGTGCAAGCAAGAAAGCTACAAGTGAGACTCCTTCCTTCTCTCCCACAATCCTAACAAAAAGTTGGCTAGCCCAATGTGAGAGTACTCATAAGAAGTTGAGGGAACTCAATCCATCAAGAGACGATAAGTTTGAGCTTACCACAGAAGATCTAGATGGTAGACCCTTGGTTTGAGTATGCTGCCATGAATGTGGATCTCCTTATGGATGAAGAGTAAGTGGTAGGCAATCTACCTACTCATGCCTTTGTAATTTCATGAGAGCCCATGTATTGGAGAATCAAGCATATCAAATAATGTATCTAACGAGAACCAAGGGTTCAAGGTTGGAGTGATATCTTGCTTAAAGGATATAGAAGAAAGCAATGCAGATGACATGACGATGATTTTAGCTACTATAGAGGAGATGAATATTTTCAATAGCACTCATGAAGAAAAGTCACTTTTTCTAAAAATTGAGACCTTGACTAAACCATTTTTGATATGTTATATTTGCTAGCCAAGTAAAGAGATGTAATTTTGATTCGTTTAACAATCGCGTATCCAAGCATTTTAGAGCTCATCCCTAATCATTTTGAATATTAACTTTGTGACTTTTAGCTTAAAGTCATGCAAGATCTAATTTTGAGCTTGTTGAGGCAACCTTGCATGACTATAAAGAAAAAGGAAGAGTAAGTGTTGTATGTAAGTATGACTAAAAGTGGCTGCATTTGTGTGCTCTTGAAGACCAAACTTGCAAACACTCCTTACAGAGCATGTAAACTCAAAGTCTCACATCATGGATGTATCTAAAACATCATCCACCAACCAAGTAGTTTCAACAAATGCTCGAGGATGACCAAGAAAGATTTTTGAGGTGGATCCATGACTAAAGTCCTTGGGTACCTTTCTCTAGTCAACCCAAAAAAGTGCAACACTAACAAATTTGGAAACACCTTTAACTTGTATAGGTGACTCAAGCATGTCTCATTCATGTGAGTTTAATTTTCTTTGTTGGGGATTATGGCAAAGAACTATAACTTACAAAGCTTGTGATTCGAATATAAAATATATGCTACATGACCTTAAAATAGGGAATGTATGGCATCCAAAGCCATACACAAAAGTTACCTTATATGACCATTCTATTGAAATCAAGGTAGATGGATGCTATAGGCATGTGAATTGTCTTTGTATTTTGTATGGTGGAAACCCTTTGAAAATTTTACTTGTGAATATTGCAAACAAATTCCCACTTGTGATGATTTTTGCATGAGAGCGTATAGAGAGAGGGTTGCTATTGAGAAGAGAGGGGCTAGGAACATAGGAGGAGGAAGAAGATTAGATTATCTTAGTGGTAAAGAGCTAAAAACTGTGACAACTAAGATCAAGAGGAGCTTGAAAGAGGCGAAGAGAGGGAGCTATGATGGTTTTGAGCAAGAGTTGTGCTTTTTGTGAAGATTAGGTAAACGAGCCTTGTGAGACTTTTTTCAAGATGTAGCAAGGAATATAGTGCAAGCCAAGCACAAGCATAAAGATTCACTAAGCCTACAAAGACCATGTTTGAGCTCATTAAACATTGAGGTGGGCCACACTTGCATTAATTTTTGAGTGCCAACCTTGGAGGGCCATCCATGTCTACTACAAAAAGGCAAAGAAAGAAACCACTTCACTTCATACATGGAAAACATGAATGCATCTTTGAGGTGGTGTGTGTAAGATATATATGGATGCAAAATAAAACATGGGGTACCATCAATGGTTTTGATCATCATAGTTGAAGATGAGACAACCATCAAATGTCACATAAGGTAAGCCTGGATAGCTCTAACATGTTGTGTCTTGCATATTTCTTTACTTTCCATCATGTAAAAAAGGTATACAAGTGGTAAAAATTTAAAGAAGAATTCATTTTGTGTAGGTGGAACATCATCAATGCTATTGCAATGATACAATTGTTGTGGGAGAGGGATCACAAGGTTATGATAGGATAGTGGATGCCTTTTAAAATCATGTGCTAGGGATCTATGCAAGTCTTTTGATTGTAAAACCTCTTCATGAGAGTGTTCAACGATTAGCTTTGGTGGCACAAGCCACATGTAATTGATTTGATAGTGTTTTTGTTAGAAATCAATGGACTCATGTGGAACGTTTGTGGGATGCAAAGCTAGGGCATACAATAGGCCCGATAATTGGGCATGATTTAGATGGGGATAGTAGGATGGTGCAAGCTTATGGTTGAAGATTTACCTTGGAAAGAACAAGAAACAGTTCTTTATTAATTGGTGCGGATGGAAATTAAAAGGGATAATTGTGAAAGGACATGTGTATGGTTTACATGATCAAGGCTTTATATACTGTGGAAAAAAGCTTATTGCTCCACTTGATAGGCCTACTCAATAACTTGTAATTGGTAATGTTTGGATCACACTGAATCACGTTACAATGGTCTAAAACTCATTTTCCAGTGATCAACACAAGCTATGATATGGAGATACACAAAGAGATGACTACTAGAACTGGGCAGCTCTACCCACAGGATTACAAGTAGACAGGTGCAGCATTGCATGAGGCAATTATAAAGGAAAGAGAGAAGCATACAAAGAAACTATGGTGTATTTGTATATTGTGGTTGATTACATTGATATTTTCTTGTCACCACATCTAAACTTGAAGGAGTGTGTGGTGATGGTAGCCAAGGTTAGTTTCTTCTTCAGGCTTTGGAGGTTGTGGCTACATTAAAATCCCACTTATAACTTAAAGAAAAACTTCATAAGTAAGGAAACCTACACAAATATTCAACTTTCATACCATCATTAGGAAAAAAATGAACTCACAAATGGGCCCTTAAAAATAATATAGTTTAAGATGTGAAACTTTTGGATTGTCCAATAGGAAGGCTAGATGTTGACATCCATGGAGGGTGAATCTTCTCTCTCCAAATCTTGGGTCTTCTATTAAAAAAAGGGATAGTGGGGGATCAAAAAAAGGGTGAATGAATAGTACACCAAATTTGAGTTTCTCTTACCTCATATTTCCCCCCTTTTTGGAGAATTTTCAATTTAGATTTTTTTCCTCTCACGAAATTAGTTTGACCCAAAAGTTGAGCAACAAATCACTTTCCCTCTCTTCTCTATACTTGTAAATTTTCGTCTCCATTGAAGCTCCGTGTTGAGAGTAATTAGGGTTTTGAGCGTTTTGCTTACCTCTGCACTTTCTTCTCAATGTAGCTCCATATTTTGGGCAAAACACAGGTGCCCATCTCTCTTTGCATTTTCTCTTGTTTGCTATTTTTTCAATAGGGTTTGATGTCATTTCTTACTGTTATTGTTGTTTTATTGTAGAGGTTGTTTGGGGCAGGAGACAGAGGTGCTCATCTCTCTCTCTCTCTCTCCTTTCTTTCCCCCCTCTCTCTATGTGTTGTTTCTCTTTCATGTTGTGTTTTCAATAGAATTTGATGTTGGTTCTAATTGTTGTTTTATAGTAGAGTTTATTTGGAGCAAGAGGAAAAGATGTTAATCTCTCTCTGTCTTTGGTTTTTTTTTTTTGATATCTTTTCAATACAACATAATGTTAGTTCTAACCCTTGTTGTTTTATTGCACATATCATTTTGGGTGACATTGCATAAGTTCTCATCTCTCTCTCCCTCTCTCTTTCTCTCTCTATGTTTCCTCTTTTCTATTCTTTTTTCACTATACCTTCATGTAAATACCAACTCTTGCTATTATCTTTTGCAGAGATATATTTGGGCAAGATTGGATAGGTGCTCATTTCTTTCTCTCTCCCACGTACTCACACACTCTCTCTTTCTTCCTCTCTGCATTATCCCTTTTCTACTATATTTACAATAGGGTTTGATGCTCGTTCTAACTTAAGGATCAATTGTTGTTGCAGCACTTAACACAAGGTAGAGCAGAGATTCTATAGCTCAATTTATAAGTAAATCTGTCATATTTTGTGGTGCCAAAATTTATTCATTTAATTAGTGACTTTTATATTTGATGGGATTGATGTTTTCTTATGTCCATCATTTGCAATGGATTCTGATTAGCAATGATTCAATCTTATCTTTAGCAGATTAGCTTATAGATAAAGTGGCCCTATCTTTTATTGCTTCTATTCATGCAATTATCTAGATATTTTTTTCTTAAAGGGATTCATGCAATTTTTTTTTTTGTAAATGCAGATATTGTACAGAGCTTAGGTGAAGCATATAATTCTCAATTGACTATTTTGATGTGGTGAGTGATTCCTTTGAGCTGGATGATATGGATCTGATAGAAGTCAATGGTTCAAAAATCATTTGCTTTATTCGTCCTATGTGTCCATTTGGATCTCCATGCCAATTGGCAATGATCCATGAAACTCTTGTATCATATCATCCATATAACACACAATGTGTTGAGTCTTAGAATATCTCAAGTGTCAATCCAATATACCTATTAAGATTTGCATGCTACGTGGCTGCTATCCTTGTAGCAACTACTCTACAATACCCACATTTCATACAATGTATTGAGTCGAATCAGACTCCTCTTCATTATAATAAAATTTATTTTGGCAAAATTCTGTGAGTATTCTTGTGCTATTCTTTTCATTATATTTCATGTAAATGGTATGATTAAAGTGATACCTTGAAATTGAATCTATACTTTGTGTTGATGTATATATCCACATGCATTTTGATATCGATGTTTATTTATGTTTACAAAAGTGTAAACATCTCTTAATGCCAAGTTGATTTGTATGGCATATTGGTGATTATTGGACAAACTTAAAATGCTTATTATTTAGGGATTAATACATACTTCTTTACATTTGATGCGTAGGTTATAATGCCTGAGAGAAGAACAAGCATTCTCTCTATAGAAGTATGTAGCAGAAAAGATGAAGAAGGGAATTGGATCATTGATACGTATCATTGCTCATCTTGGATATATATGCGTCCAAGTATGAAGGGAGCTTTCAGGGTGAAAGCATCTGCAATTGCAGATGTATCAAAGCACTGGAAGGGTACAATTTTAGCTCTCAGACAAAGGAATGTTGATTCTCGCCTTGTAACAAAGACGTTTTTACAACATGTATTCATGCAAAAACAAATACATATTGTGCCCTCTGTGCCCTTTCAACGAATTATTGCAAAGAGTAAGTATTTGCAACTCATTAAGAATGAGAAATTTCATGATACCTATGTAACAACTTGTCTCATATTTACAGAAGTATACCCTTCTGATCGCTGTGAGTGGAAAAATGTTGAGAGTTCATTGGTTCTTTTAAGTGTTACCATCTCAAAATTGGTAGATTACTCTTTGAGGGACGTACAACTAAGCAGCTCATAGAGGACCTTGTTTTTTTCTATGACTCCAAGTACATATTTGTCACATGCCTACCTGTCAGTTCCCTAGTAGCACGGTGTCGTAGAGTTCACGCAAGGGCTGCAGAACACGGGGTTCAAGGTACAGCAATGGAAGAGTCTAACAAGAAGAACTCAAATCTTTGATGTCAAAGTTCACTATATTGCTTGTCAAATGAGTTACAAGAAATTCATGTTCAGAATAATCCGAAGTATCTCATAAACTGTTTACATTCAGGTGTATATTGACAGTTGCAGTAGGAAGGGAAACACTCTTCACATCAGCATGTTCATTTCGTAACTTGGCAGTTGCTAGATCAGCAGAGAATTTCAGAAACTCCAGAAGAACATCTCTATAATGAGGTCAAGTCCATCATTATGTGCTGAAAAGATATCAGAAAGTCTTTACAACTTCCATCTTTTGTTGATTGGATTCATGGCTAAAGAAGAGGGCAGTGTCACAACTAAAGTTCAAGACATTGGCACTTAGACTTGAAGAGCTCAGCTGGGCAGCAATCCCTGTGTTTAATTCTTTGAAATCCATACATACAGTGCCAATACATTGAAGAGTTCTGTAAGCAATTATTATAACATACAAAACTGCATTCCCTCAGGCCTGTGATATCTTCTACTGCATTGCCTTAAGCTCTTCCTTCAAGTCTACTTTCTTATTCTTCTGAAGCATTCTATCTCCCACAGGACCTTCACGAGTGAACCCCTCTCTATCTTTTATATTCTCCTACTCTTGTTTATCACGAACAGCTACCATATCTCATCTTTCTTGCTGTAAATCTGCAAGACCATAACAGCCTACAATGGCCAAAGAGTTGCAGTCCTACGTGAAAGAAAGGCTTCTTCTGCCCAGCCTTTTAATATCGCAAGCTAATGATGCTTGGTTGATCCATCTGATGAGCATTCACTTATATATGTTTCATTCTATGGTTTGCCATCCAGGGTCCTGCAGACTTCAGAAAATGCACTGAGCATCTAGGAGGCAGCCACTTCTTTAGGTCATTCCACGATTGGGAGTAGGCAGAATTAGAGATGAATCAGTGGCAGCTCAGAATACCATGCAGCAAATCCACATCAGTGCACACCTCTGACAGTCTGCCGCTGGCTGTGTTGTTGAGCCTCATGTGCTCGGTCCATCTGCTCAGTGTCAGTCAGAGCCTCAGTATGTAGGCTGAGTTCCAATTCTGTTTCCACTTTTTCAGTCTCAGTGCCAGTATTGTATTAGACACCTTCACACCTTGGTCAACAGTTAGTCAACCACATTGGTAGTCCTCCTCAGCTTCAGAATCAGCAAATCGATGCTTCAGCCCCTGCCAGTTGACAGACTTACAAGCACACAGCTACCTGTTGTCATGAAAAGTCGTGAAATGTCAGCCACTTCTTTAAGTCATTCCACAATTGGCAGTGGGCAGATCAGCCTTTGAAGAGGGTAACGAAGGTATAATTGTTCAGCTGGACATGCATCAGGACCGATCATTACCACCGAAAAAAATTCATTAAGAACCCAGGAGATCAAAACTGTCTGCAAGTTCATAGACTGCGAGATTCTTCCAAACAGAGCCAAACATTTGTTGCCCCCAATAGCAAAGGTCAAAGCCCAGACAAGGAGCACTGATGTGTAGATTAAGAATCCAATTCCTGATCGCACTATATATGTTCTGAGGACAGGATCAGCTGACTGGCGATGGCGAAGAACAAGCCAGAAGTAGAAGCAATTGACGAACCAGAGCCAGGGGAGCAGGAAGAACCCGGCATAGAAGAAGTTGCGGGCTTGCGTTAGGGCAGTGTCCAGCTGCAGGCCGAGGGGACCATCGACGGTAGGCCAGTGCGTTAATGGCGGTGGCGGTGGTGTCGTGGGACGAGGTGGTGACGCTGTGTGTATCGCAGGGGGGAGATGGCGAATATGGCGAGGACGGCCCCTCCACCGTCAACAACACCTCTCAGTCGTCTTCCACCACCTCCATCTCTCTTCGAATTCTCTCCAGAATTAGTCTCTTTTCCCCTTCCTTTTCTCCTCTATTTTTAGTTTTTCTTTTTCTTATTCACATGTCAAAATTAGGCAAGCGACCTTTCTCATTCCAGCACTTTTATAAAAGTCTGACATGAGCATAATTTTTGTCAAAGCATTGCTGTGCTAGCAATATGTCACCATGCCTTTTGCATTAATTTAACATTGACATCCAAGAAACCAAGATTATTTGCAAGAGGCATATCTTGCAGCAACTCTGCTTCCTCCTTTAAATGTCCTTCTTGTAGCATATCTTCAAAACACTTGCACCAAGGCTGTCATTGCACATAGTGCTAGAACAAATAGCAGCAGGACAAAGATCCTTTGGCATCAGTTTTTCATATTTTTCTAATACACGCACATCATGAATCCAAACAAAATCATGTGCATGCACTAAGGGAATATATACATTGGATGCGGATTATTAAAATGCATCACACAAACAATGAATCACATGCGGAAATTAACACAAATGCACAACAAAAGAAATGGAGTTGTATACGACTCGGATGCGCAGCAACACAACAACGGTTTAGTGGTCCATCGGGGAACTATCCTAAATGGGTTCGTCCGGCACTCACGAGAATGCACAGGGTCTATCGTCTAGGTTTTCCAGAGTCCACCCCATAACGGAAGGTACTCGCTATCCCCACGAGGATCAACCTACAAGCTCGGGGTCCTAATTTGACAACTGAGGTCTTAATGCATCAACTAGCTCCATTGGAGTTGTCCCACAAGGGCTTCTTGCCTAATTGGAGCAATCGTAGTTACCCTTGGTTCATGGAGTGCAACACTTTTTTCCAAAAATTAGTTAGGATTCAGGGATCCTTAACGGAGTTCTGGCACAGCCGCTGCACCTTTCCCCTAAGATAATTATCGATCAAGGTTTTAAGACCCCACCCTAGGTAAGTCAATGCTCGGTTCTACCTAATTTCTCCTAATTAATGTTTCATTCAATCTCTTGAAAGAAGCTCCCAGCTTACCAAGACCACCCATCTCTAGGACAAATCCGTTAGAGATCTCGCCCACCCGCTTCCCACAAACTACTTTCTTTAGTTTTCTAATTACCTATCACATTAAGTTATGACATATACAAGCAGCTTGGTTAATTAACCCATTATCATAGGTTAATTTATGTAATTTTACAACACAACACAAAGATAGAGAAAAACAATCTTTTGGTAATACATATTTATTTATTATTTCGTAAAAGTTATTTACAATGCTTTTCCCCTTTTGCCTACGCAGAAGGTAAAACCTCCGTTCATCGACAAATCCCTTCTGTCTGTGTAGAAGAAAGCAAACCCTCCAAGATTTCCGTCCCTTCATTAGTACCGGGGACTCCAGGATCCCATCCTGATTCGCATGAGGGTCAAGAGCGATTGAGAGATTTACGGCCAGAGCCCCCTAGCACTCCCGCCTTCTCTTGCCTAATGGATTCCTCACCGAGAAACCTCTCGCCATCGAGGCTGGTCCAAAGCTCCTCGTGGTGGTACAAAACAATCCCCCTTGGAGTAGAGTTCTGCATCTGGCCGTGGGGGAGGCATAGCATGATCTTTCCTCTTATTATCCTTATTATATATTTACAATCAGATCTAACTACTACAAGCATAATTAATCATTCTTGTGAAACCATCAATACATGCACAAATTAAAAAAAAGAAACGGTAGCAAGTGTTTATAGCATAGGAACCAGTCCCACCCAATTCTAGGGTTTATCTTTTAAGATCCCACCTTATTCTTAGGGTTTCACTTCCTACTTGCAACTCTTTTTTCCAGATCCGCAAGTTATTTCAAAAATCTGAAGTCTATTTTATCCTTATGAAAACTTGGTATTTTCGCCCTAAAAGATAATATGGGCATTTATAACTATGGCAGACAATTCATGCGATGTCCTGTCCTAATCGACACTTAGCAGGATTTCAAATGCTTTTCCAAGTCTATTTAGACATTAGAATTTGTATCAATAAATTCTTACCAATGTCCAATAAGTCTTACAAACTTTTGATATTTATTTAATTTCTTGATACTGATAGTTTCAGGGTTGTCAAGTATTTCATAGTTGTTTTTGCTTCAACATCCTCGATATTTTAGGTAAGGTTTTCTTGTTGATTTATATGTGGATTGACTCATGATATTGATGCTCTCGCTAATATAACCATTAATATTAACATTGTGTGTGTTTTCAGTAAGAAAATAATTTTTATTTTATTATGCTCGTATTCTATGGTTTAATCGACAATGTCTGACCATTTTTTGAACTTTCAAGATTATCTAGGAAGATCAATTTTCATTTAGCTATGTCATAAATGCAATGCTAATTGTTTTTCTGAAAACTTTATTCTAAGCAATGTAAAAATTATAAGTGTAATTTTTATTTTATCTTTCAGACATCAAATTATATTACTACACATCTAATTTATGTGTGTCTACTATATATTTTCTTATACAATTTTCTATTGATTTAATACATTGATTATTTCATGATATTATCTAAATGATATTCTATAAATTATTATAAGACTCATATGCATCTGTTTATTATTAGCAAAATGAAATAGAGATATTCATTTTCAGGGAAAAATTATAAAATATTCCCTTCCCTAACATCGTCCACCTTTTTTAAGTTATTATAATCATACGCATCATTAACGAAATAACAATAAATATCACGAAATAAACCATAATTACGATATTTTTTTCATGATAGACATATAATACTTTTTCAAGTGAAAGAGTCTTTTCATTGAATAGTTTATTATTATATTTCTTAAGCCATTTTCCTAAGCGACAGTTCATATGCATTTTCTTTAAAATGCGTTTATAATCATTTAAAGCCAAATACAATGATAAACTTATAAAATATTATTTGTTTCCAAACCGACGAGATATTATCTCTATCAGGTTTGTAGTAATGGGGGTTTCGCCAATTCCTACCACATCATTTTCTCCATCGACCGTGTTTTTTGCTTCTTTTGCTTCAAATGGATTTCTTGAATTTTTGCAATCTTGTGGAGCCATGGATGTTAGGTGAAATTAACGTGGTAGCTCAGGGAGATTTGGTGGTTGTCTAGAAAAATTTCGCCAGCATTTTGCTTAGCAGTATGGCTGTATGGAAGAAAGGCGTAACAAGGGGTAGAGAAAATGGAAATAAGGTAGAAGAGAGGTATTTTCCTTCTTCAAGGCTCAAGCTAGAATGGACACTACAACGATTTGAGCTAGTAGCGATGCCGATTAGCGACTGCGGATATTGGCATCGCTATTTGCATCGCTAATAGCGTCGCTATTTGCGTTGCTATTTAGCGTCGGGCCGTAGGGAAAAAACGCGACCGAAACTGAGTGCGGTTTTCATTTCTTGTTTGCTCCATTGAGAGTTTTGAGAGCGAGAGCGAGGGAGAGAGCGACCGTCGTGAGAGAAGGAGAGGAAGAAGACTTGCCGCCGTCGCCGCCACCGCCGTTGTTCGCAAAGGAGAGGAGGAGCCTTCATCGCAAAGAGGAGCCGCCCCATGCTCGCCATATCTCATCGGTGAGTCTCCCTCTCTCTTTCTTTTGCTTGTTCAAGGTTTAAATCACTCTTTTTTGCTTGTTTAGGAGAGGAAATGAAAGAGAAAGAGAGGGAGAGGGAGAGAGAGGGAGAGAAAGAGAAAGAGAGGCAGAGGCAGAGGCAGAGGGAGAGAAAGAGAAAGAGAGGGAGAGGGAGGGAGAGGGAGAGTGCATTGTCTCTCTCCCTCTCCCTTTTGCTTGTTTAATGTTTAAATCACTTTCTTTTTTGCTTGTTTAGGAGAGGAAACGAAAGAGTAAGAGAGAAAGAGAGGGAGAGGGAGAGGGAGAGAGTGAAAGAGAAAGAGAAAGAGAAAGAGAAAGAGAAAGAGAGGGAGAGGGAGAGGGAGAGGGAGGGGGAGGAAATGAGAGAGGGAGAGAAAGAGAAAGAGAAAGAGAGGGAGGGAGAGTGCATTCTCTCTCTCCCTCGCTTTTGCTTGTTTAATGTTTAAATCACTTTATTTTTTGCTTGTTTAGGAGAGGAAATGAGAGAGAAAGAGAGGGAGAGAAAGAGAGGGAGAGGGAGAGGGAGAGGGAGGGGAAGGAAATGAGAGAGGGAGAGAAAGAGAAAGAGAGGGAGAGTGCATTGTCTCTCTCCCTCTCCCTTTTGCTCGTTTAATGTTGAAATCACTTTATTTTTTGCTTATTTAGGAAATGAGAGAGAAAGAGAGATAGAGAGGGAGAGAAAGAGAGGGAGAGGGAGAGGGAGGGGAAGGAAATGAGAGAGGGAGAGAAAGAGAAAGAGAGGGTGAGGGTGAGGGTGAGAGAGAGAGAGTGCATTCTCTCTCTCACTCTCCCTCTTGCTTGTTTAATGTTTGAATCACTTTCTTTTTTGCTTGTTTAGGAGAGGAAATGAGAGAGAAAGAGAGAAAGAGAGAAAGAGAGGGAGAGAGAGAGAGAGGGAGAGAAAGAGAGGGAGAGGGAGGGGAAGAAAATTTAAGATAAGAGACTTATCGATAATGGTATGCAATGTGCTTTGCCATGGGCCACGTACATTGGTGACTCTTTAAGATGGCTTAAAATTGGTCATGTCCTTCATAATGTCCAAGTAGGGGATCTAATTGTGATATGCATAATTCATTGTTTTTGTATTAACTTTATAGGTATAACAAATTAGAAATCATGCCAACTAGTCAACGGAAGGACTAAAAGAAAATGATACCCTAGCTAATGGTCATTACGATACTTCATCAAAATGAACCCAAAAGTATTGTTATAGAAGAAGAATCCCTTAAATTGAGTATAGTATATTTTCTCTCAGGTCTTATGACTATGAGTAGAATTGGTTGAAATAAATTTTATTACTATAGTTGATAAATTTCATAGATGGCATTAATTTTAATACACGATCCTAGGACAAAAAAACCACATTTCTAAGATGTTTTTTGTTGAGACTGATTTATTATTAGACTAAGAGATCCTCAATGATGCTCAAAATGGATTACTTATACTCAAAGCCCTCTAGTGCAATTTTTTACAATAACAAATAATTATCTACCGGGACAAATAAATCCTTGAGCATGATACAAGGCCAGGCGGAAAATCTCTCAACTACTATGTACAATGCAAGATTTATGGTCAACTTGCAACTTGACGTACATCTCCATAAAGCTATCCATTTAAGCCTCGTTTGATGTAATGTAGATAAGATGGAAAACGAAGAAGGTCTTACTGTTCAAGACCGCGAGATGTATCTTAATCAGCGTGTCCCATGTCCTTGCTCTCAATGGAAGTTGGCAATTAGACGAAAACGCTGATTGTCTATAGAACACGTACGACGATTTGGCGAGTTTCAATCTGAGATCATTGATCAAGCGATTGCGGATTTTCAGCAAACGGTAATTTGAAGTTAATATTAATCATGCATTGTACTCGCAAGCTAATTGAAAACCATATACAATAAGATTGGGTCTTGTTGGCAAATTTTCTATCCAAGGGGGTGATGTCTCGACCCAAGGGGGAGTGCACCCTTTGCGGCCAATTAGAAGAGTTCGTGGTCATGCGATGGATGGATTGCAGGAGCCAATCCACCACTCGCAAGGCCCATCTATACCGTCAATGCCAGAGGAGACAGACAACCCTCTCGACCTACCTACAATCTTGGAGCCTGAGATGGAGGCAATGATCGATGCATTGATTCCCATGGATGTTGAGACATCTGACCCGCTTAGAGAGGAAGCATCCATACCATTATATGATGGGTGCCGAGTATCTTGGTTGAAGACATTGCTTGCACTCTTAAGTGTGCAAGCAAAATACGGTTGGAGCGATACGAGTGTGACTGAGTTATTAAGGTACCTTGCACATAGACTTCATTGATTTTTTTTTTACAGTATTATTGCAAACATTCGTGCTTTTTCAAGGTGTTTTATGATTTTTTTCAGGTTATTGAAATATCATATATTACCACCTGCAAATACCATACCTGAGTCTCGTGATGATGCACAACATGTTTTACGGAAGCTTGGCATGGACTACAATAACATCCATGCATGTATCAACGACTGCATATTGTTTCGAGATGAATACGAGACTATGGAGACATGTCGAAAGTGTGGTGCTCACAGATATCGACAGGACTTGCAAGGGCAAACCATCCCTCAAAAAGTTCTCAGACACTTTCCGCTCATCCCCTGCATAAACCACATGTTTCACATGTCTGGCATGGCAAGCTTGACAACGTAGCATGTGCAAAATAGGTCCATGGAGTTCAATGAATATCAACAGATTCGCGCGCATGGAACCACATTGACTCTACCTTCCCAGGCTTTGCGCGAGAGCCAAGGAATCTTTGGCTTGGTCTCGCCATGGATGGTGTGAACCCATTCGGTCTGCGCTCGACTTCTTATAGTGAGTGGCCTATAGTGCTTGTCAACTACAACATCCCTCCATGGCTTTCTACGAAGAAAGGACATCTCATCCTTAGCTTGCTCATCCCGGGCCGCTACAAAGTAAAAAATATGGATGTGTATCTTCGTCCATTAGTCGATGAGCTTAAGATTTTGTGGGAGGAGGGGGTCACGGTGCAAGATATGAGCAGGCGCGATGGTTGACGGTCAGCCAACATTCGAGCCATTCTCATGTGAATGATTCATGACTTTCCGGGATTGGGAGAGTGCTTAGGTGAGCAGACCTCCGTTCTCGCTGGTAATATCTATATTTTATTTCATTCAATCAAGTATTCACTAGGTCGTGGCTCGCCTTACAGGTCTGGTTACCTCAGGTTATCATGCATGTCCATTGTGTGGGCCACAATTAGACTCTCGAAGGTCACAAACCATGAAGAAGATGGTATATTAAGGACACGCCGCTTTCTTGCCGGAGGATCATGAACTCAGGGAAGGTTTTCTTGGATGACCTCCAGCACGTATGAACGCTGCAAGCTGGTATGAGCTGAAAATGGTAAACCTGGAATCACATCCAAATGGAATGCGACGGTTCTCAGTTTTCTACGAGTTGCCATATTGGACCCACTTACAGGTCAACCACTTGTTGGATCCCATGCATATTTTCAAGAATGTGGGCAGCTTGCTATGGGACCACATCACAGGAAAGAGAGACACTATAGGGTCACGAATGGATTTGAAGGAGGTAGGTAAGATGGAGGCACTTTGGCTGCAGTCGAGTGCTGAAGGGGGAGTGCAGCTTCCTCGCGCTCCCTGGGTTTTGTTTACCAAAGAAGAGCGCATTGTGAAGCAAGTAATCAAGTCTATCCGCACTCAGATGGGTATGATGCGTTCTCTCAGGTCCGCATTTTTTAAAGATGACCAATTGTCGAGGCTAAAATCCCATGATTGGCATAAGATATGTCAAGTTTGTGAACATAATGGATTGTAATTAGCGTGGGCATTTTGCAATTTGAAAAGTGGCCATTATTCATAATGCTTTCTCATTTGTGGCAGTTTATCCTACCGATCGCAATCGCAGGATGCCTTACTCCAGAAATTCGCGGGGTCATTTACAAGTTGTCGACTTTGGTGCAATGGATCTCACAGAAAGAGATTAAGACGTCCTCTATTGAATCCCCAAGGCGGGGAGCAGTTGAGACGGTCTGTCTCTTTGAGAAATACCTACCCACTAGCATGCTCACGATACAAGTTCACCTTCTTATGCATCTTGTGGACGAAGTGGAGATTGCTGGATCTGTCCATACGCGATGGATGTTCTTCCTGGAGCACTTCATGAAAACCCTGAAAGGCTTTGTGCGACAACGAGCTCGTCCAGAAGGTAGCATGGTGGAAGGTTGGTTGGTGTGAGAGGCGTTAGTGCATATCTCACAATGGCTACCAACGGTGGAACCAAACAATGAAATGCTATGGACGCTGAAGGACGATGATAGACTGACTGGAGATGTGGTGGTTGGAAATGGGGTAGAAAAAAGAATGGATGCCTCAATGGAAGAGAAGGTGAATCGCTTTTGTATGTTGCACCATGCCTCCATGGAGACGTGGCTCGCCAAGTACCAAATTGCAAGGCAAGATTGAGAGGAAGCACGAGCTAAATTCTGACTTAGTATGCATCACCAACCGATTCGATATCCCGAAGGTATGGAGGAGATGCCGCGGTTTATGTCAACACGATGGTTGCATGGAGCCTTGACTGCAGCATCCAGCGAAGGGACAGAGGTCTCAATGGAGGAGTGGGAGTTCTCGAGGGGGTATAGTCCAAAGGTAATGAGGGGTTTAGAATGTGTCATATCTAAATTTGCTTGCTACATCTAATTTGAGTGTTTCAATGTACAGTACAAAATATATAGTGCAGCGTGGTCGCATGGACGGCATTTTCGCTTGGAGCGTATTGACAAAATGCGCTCCACAATGGACTGTGGTGTCATGGCAAGGTTTGAGCAAGAGAGCCAGCGACGAGTAACGGATCCAAACACGATTGTGGATGAGATGGAGTATTTTGGGAACTTGCAAAGTATTATTACGGTGGATTACCGTAGCTTCTCCATGATACTATTCGATGTGCAGTGGTTTAAAGTGGTACTTGGAGGAGCTGGAGCAACAGTTCGACGAGGTCCATCTGGATTTCTCGAAATAGATTCCGAAAAAAAAAGGACGGATTTGCGCGACACCTTTGTGTTGCCGACCCATTGTGAACAGGTGCAAAGAGTAATTTGCTTACTCATTGTAATACGACATGGTTTATGTCACAATGGTTTGAACTCACTTTGTACGTGTTTGTGAACAGGTAATCTTCTATCCAAACCCCCGACAACCTCGATGGTGGTATGTTATACCTTCAACTCCTCGAATTGTGAGAGTATATGATCAAAGCGATGTTCGAGGCATAGATGAAGAAAATATGCAAATAGAGGGGTCGATATTACAAGGGGTGGAGGCCACCGCAAGTTTGGAGCCTACATCGGCTAACAATGATGGAAATACAGAAGTCCAAGAATTTTTTGAGAACGAGGCAGACTCGTTCTTTTGTGGTGACATGTCTATCGACCTTCCAATGTATGCAGAGTTGTGTCAGGAGATTAACATGGGACCATAGAATACTTCATTCTTGGAGAATTGTATTACTCAATTCGTTGTTTAGATCTTCCATAAAGGTACATAAGATATGCATTTTAAGAGGGATTTTTCAAAAATGATTTATATTACTGTGCTTTGTATAGTTTAAATTGATTATTCTAACATCATTTTTTATCTGTGCAGGTGACATTTTCAGGATGAGTCGAGGGATGAGCGATGAGGAGTTTCAGGACATGATGGCACTCATGTCTCCAGATTAGCTCACGAGATTCAAAGATATGGCAGACCAAGAGCTGTCTCGTTCTTCGTCAGGGCGCTCAGCTAGATCTGCTTCAGCGCAATTAGATGCTTCAGCTTCGAGCAGACGATCTCGATGCTCACGACTTGGGCAAGAGGGAGGGACTGCATCGGGATCAGGGGGACGCTGCTGTGGAGACATTGACGTGGTGTCTCCGTCTCGTCATTTAACTGGAGCTGCGTCACCTCCAAGATTTGTCACACCTGTGGGGACATCTACTCCAGTTACTCCGGCTTTTGCACAGCCATCAGCAGGTGGTACGCCTTTTGGTGGCACTCCTTTTGGTGGCACCCCCTTTGGTGGCACCCCTTTGAGTGGCACTCCGAGCGAGGGTACCCAAGTCGGTACACCGGATGTACAGGGGTCTCCTGGATATGCCCAGGAGCGTGGAGGGAGATGGGAGAGGACCCATCTTAGGCAGACTCCTAGGGGTTATGGATACCTAGTTGATAGTAGGTCAGGAGCCATCATCATGAATGATGAGGGGAGGAGGGTGATGGCTCGCATGAGAGAGTTGTGCCAACAAGTTTTTTGGCACAACGTCCTAGATCATTGGAAGAACATACCGAAGGGGAGCAAGGACTACATAGTAGCATCCTTGCACGAGGAGTTTCCGGTGCCAGCAGCAGTAGATAGATTCTCTACGGGCTGGATGATGGATTGCATGCGTGCATACATGTCACATAGATGATCCGACACACGCAAGGCAATCAAGACTGGGGCTACAAAGCGCGAGTGGTTAGATGCATACGACTGGCGCCGACTGAGGGAGGAGGCTACAAATTCGCCAGGACGTTGGAGTCAACAGCGGGAGGCGGCAAGGGCACGACTCGAGGCCGGAGTGGTGCATTATCTTGGGAGTGGCGGCCACATGACATATTTGGAGGACTTTGTAAGTTTCTCTTTTGTTTTGCTTATTTGTTTTTTTGAAATATTCTTTGTACTGACAATCATGTTTCTAACAGTTAGCATTTTGTTTTCTTTGCAGCACTCCATTACAAATCGCGATCCGCAAGGCCTTGAGACTCGATATATAGAGAGGCACGGTCTCAATGCATTGATCGACTGATTGTGTAGACGCGGCGGCCCTGTAAGTCACTCATCTTTCTTGTCCATAGTTACCATGAGATATTTGAATGCATTATTGTATGGTGGATTGATATGTTGTTTCTTTTTCTGCAGAATCCATTCGATGCTCCTTTGCAGTAGGACTAGCTTTCGGGGTACGAGGATTTCTAGCTCGCCCTTGGATCCTTGGAGCTCACACACCTTTAGTTTTTAGTCGCCTGATCTTTGTAGACATTTTCTATGTATTAGTGATATCCTTTCATGATTGTACCAATCGCATTTTATGCGATCATGTATTTATTTCATGTATCAATTTTATGATTTCAGTATACATTCTTTTTGTTTGCAAACGCTTTGTATGCAGTAGTGCAGAAACTATTTTGTATGGCTCTCATACAGCACACAGTACTATATGCACATTTTTTTTTTCCCTGTTACCGTCGCTATTTGCGTTGCAAATTTACTACTCACGTCGCTATTGGCCTCACTATGAGCGTCGCAAATTTACTGGTTGCGTCGCTATTTGCATCGCTATATGCGTCGCAAATAGCGTCGACGTTTCTATGGTGTCGTCAATAACGATGCTTTTTACGAGGACGGGGGCAAATTTTGTTGTTTGTATTTTTGTCGCTTTAAACGTTGGTATAAGGTCTATATCTTGTAGTGGGAAAACAGATGTAGAGAAACTTTTCCATCATCAGGAGGTCTTCCTTCTTGCTTTCTTTGTGAAGGAGAGGGGTTGTATGTATAGCCATGAGGGGGACGCATGCAGTCACTCATTCTTTTGGCTACTTGTCAAGAGCTAAGTAAGCTTGATAAAAAATGCTTTTTGATTGTCTACCTGTTGGATGGTGGCATGGGGATGATTTTAAAATGCTTTATCTCCCTCCAAGTGTAAAAAAGTCATGATTTTTGCCTATTTCTTCAAAAACTTCTTTTTTTCATCAAAATGACTTCATCTTGTAGTTTTTGACCAAGTTACCTCATGACTTATCTAGTTTATAAAGTCATGCAATACTCTTTGATACTTAACTTACTCAATATCATGCTTGTTCTTGCACCTTTTTGTGTATCGATTAAGGCTTTTGTGATTTGTCTTGCCATTGTAAAATCAATGCGATATTTGATGCTAAATCAAATATAATGCGAGAAATATTATGATCAATTTGTCATAATATTATTTACGAGTCGTATTTACTTTTTTGTTGACTAGGTTCATTGAGGCATCTTCTCGTGTTGGATTGCAGAATTGATTTAATACAAGATTTGATATTACATATGGTCACTTATGTGATAACTTGATGAGTAATTTTTAAAACATTTCAAGCCCGAATTTGTTTTATGAAGTGCTATGGCGGGAATATTACATCCTCTCCTCCTTAGATGAATCCAGATGTCCTCATCTCAAAAAGAACTGGGGAAACTGTTTTTCTAAAGCTGTCTCTTCTATCCAAGTAGCATCCTCCTCAGGACAGTCTTTCCATTGGATAAGATACTCTCTAATGGTTCTGTTTCTAAGAGGTTTCTCTTTTACATCTAGGATCTTATCAGGTTGGAGTTCAAGGTCTCCTTGACTAGGCATTACAATTTACTGGTCATCAAGAATATGATCTTGATTTGCCACATAAGCTTTCAGAAGACTAGCGTGAAATACATTGTAGACTTTCACATGATCAGGAAGTTGCAGTTTGTATGCATTAGCTCCTAGGAGCTTGAGAACCTTGTATGATCCACAATACCTTGGACTCAACTTTTTGAACTTTCCCAATGACAAAGAACTCTTCTTTGGGCATAAATGAATGAAAGCCATGTCTCCCTCTTGGAAGATGCGCTCTTACCATCCTAGATCAGCGTAAGCTTTCTGGTGATCTTTGGCAGCTTGGATGTCTTGTTTGATAGTTTTGACTTGATCATCCATGTTTTCTAGCATTTTCTTAGAACCCTCAACCTTTAGGGTTGGATCAAAGAAATTCAATGGCATCAAACAATCTTTTCCATACAATGCTTGAAATGGAGTCATTTGAATACTCTGGTGATATGATGCATTGTAGGAAAATTCTACTAAGGGCAAATATTGTATCCACTTTGTCGGTTCTCTGAAATAGTAAGCTCTCAGTATATCTTCAATGACTGATTAACCTACTCTGTTTGACCATCAGTTTGGGGATGGTAAGCTGTGCTAAAGCGAAGTTGGGTTCCAGTTGCTTCAAATAGGCTTTTCCAAAAATGTGATGTAAATGGAGAGTCGCGGTCACTAATGATCCATTTAGGCAATCCATGAAGCCAGCTAAAGATTTCTTTCATAAACAATCGTGTAATATCTGAAGCTTTGTAGTTGGTCTTGGCTGGGATAAGATGAGAAGTGCATTCAAAAAAGCTTTACAACTTAATCCATCAGGAATCACATTCTCTTTCCCAGGTTTGAACTTGATTTCAAAATCAAATTCTTGCAAGACTTCAATCCACCGACGCTGCCTCATGTTGAGGTCTGGTTGAGTAAAGATCCATTTGAGACTTTTGTGGTCAGTAACCAAAGTAAACTTGCTTCCAAGTAGATAGTGTTGCCACAATTTGAGAGCATGGATCATAGCTAACAGCTTGAGATCATGGGTGGCGTAATTCCTCTCATGGATTTTCAGTTTCCTTGAGGAATAGGCTATTAGATGACCTTGCTACATAAGCACATAACCTAGTGCAAGAGAACTTGCATCTGTTATGACTTCAAACTCTTGACTTAGGTTAGGTAGCTTTAAAATGGGTGATGTTACCAAACTTTTCTTGAGTTTCTCAAAACTGGTTTGCTCAATGTGCGTCCACACAATAGCAGTTTACTTTTTCAGCAAATCGGTGAGAGGTGCAACTATTAGGGCATAATTTTTTATGAAATTTCTATACCATCCAGTCAGTCTTAAGAAGCTTCTCACTTCCTTAACTGTCATTGGAGGTTGCCACTCTTGAATATCTCTAACTTTGGCTGGATCTACAAAGATTCCTTTAGCAGACACTATGAATCCGAGATATTCAATCTGTCTTTTGAAAAAGGCACACTTCTTTTTCTTCGCATAGAGCTTGTGCGTCCTCATGGTGTCCAGCACAATGCGCAATTGCAGCTCATGGTCTTCGTCTCTCTTGGAGTATGTTAGGATGTCATCAAAGAAGACTAGGATAAACTCATCAAGATAAGGTTGAAAAATGTCGTGCATTAATCTATTAAATGTAGCAAGGGCATTAGTTAGACCAAAAGACATTACAAAAAATTCAAAATGACCATATCTGGTATTGAAGGCAGTTTTGGAGATATCTTCGTCCTTGATCCTGAATATTTTAAACAAGTGTTTATCAAGCCATGCACATAGCATCAACTAAGAAAATGAGATTTTTTATGCTACTTCTTGCATTCTCAATAATCTTGCTTAAGCAATGAGTATAGTCATATCGATAATGTGCCACATATGTATCAATTTTGGCATTGTTTAAATGACATTGAATTATTGCATGTTTCTTATATAATATTTTTCTTACTTATGCAACATATTTTATCATTGAGCATGGGATGCTTGCTATTTTTGCTTTTAATTGACCACTTAGATAGGCATATCTAGTAGTGTTTCCATCTCCCTGACATAATAAATGAGCTGTTGTAATATACAGGCTTCACTAGTCGATGCTTTAATATGGAAGTGAATCTCCAAACTCTTCACAACCTCCATAGTTCTTTGAGATCTTTCTCCCTCTCAAAGTTGTGTTGCATCAGCATCATCAATGATATTGTATGAGTCACTAGTTGGCACCAATACCAAAACCATTGAAGCCATGCTGGTGATAATTAGCACTTTGTGTGAAATTCTAGTAGTCATGGGGAAAACTCTAGAACACTTCTCCCATAAAAAAACATAAGCAAGCCTTTCAAATCTTGCCTACCTTAAAGCCAAAAACCCATTTATGTGGCTCTCCGAAGTGTAGTTACATCTTTGCTACCTCATTTCTAAATTTCAACTACAAATAAAACACTCGAGCCCAAGCACAATTGCTTCTTTAAGTGCTTCTAAGTTACTGACACGACACATGTATAGACATGGATCCATAAGCACAAGCTCCAAAATAGATGAGTTTGCAAGCCTTTTCAAATAAAAAATGTGTCTCTTGAAGCACTTGGAGCTTTTTCTTCATGGTGAGAGTTAGAGCTTTCTTACGGAAATGAATGCACTTGAATAATGTGAAACTTTAAGAGAACATACGACAAGGGTCTAATCTCCCAATCATGAATAGAGAATATATCGCAACATCTCTAAATCTCACCGATTTCTTACACCCAATGCAAGCCATCGTTGTTTTCATTAGAGAAAGCCATGGGATGTCCATTCGATTGGTACATTTTCGCATGTCAATACTATATGGTACGCTAATATATGACAGAAGCTATGCCATACAATGTCTTTTGGATAATTATATTTTCTTACACTGGATGTACATGCGAGTTACTTCAGGGAAATAATCTGTATTGTACATTTGAGGGTCGAACCAACGTATTAAGCTATAGGAAGTAAAGGTAGTCGTATGTTGGTGATTTCTCACAATGCGTTCGCGAATGCAATGACCGGCACTTAGTCCCTTCACGGGGCAGGTCTGTGCATAGTATTCGCCTCCGAGGTGCAATTCTGAAATACTACGTGAGAAGCTACTCTAAGATCTTCTCTGTTGTTTTCTGGCAGTCCTGGCAGTTGAAACAAAAAGAAAGATAATTGGTGCGTTTAGGCATGCAATATAATGACTAAACGATGGCTTCATTACGCTCGTGCACAAGAAGAGCAGGACACGTACACTATGAATGTTTTACCTTCCAAAGATGGAACAACTTGAGTGCTAGTGATTATAAGAAGACTAAATCAAATGGGTAATTTGATACTCTTAATCAGAGCGCATTCCAAAAAGAAAAGTAAAAACTCATAAGACAGGCTGGACAAAAAAGCAAGAAGACCTGGAAACATCATGAGGCCGGGCACTGCCTTCAAGCGTCCAATAGGGGCGGCGCTGCAGCTGGGGAGCCTGAAGGACTACCCGTAATCACATGATGATGATGATGGGGGTGAGGATGATGGCGATCAGGACGGGGGGTGGCTGGGGAAGGGGAAGGGCTGCTAGTAATGACATGATGATGTGGATTGTGAAGATGGCCGTGAGGATGGAGGCCCGCCGGGGAAGGGAAAGGGCTGGTAGGAATCACATGATGATGATGGGGACGCAGGTGAGGATGGCGAGCTGGATGGGGGGCCGCTGCGGAGGGGGGAGGACTGCTAGTTATGACATGATGATGATGATCGTGATGATGAGGATGGGGGGCCGGGCTCGGGGAAGGCAGCCGGTGCTGGTGCGGGTGGTGGTGATGGTGGAGCCGGTGGTGGTGCGGGTGGTGGTGGTGGTGGTGGTGGTGACGACGACGACGACGATGCTCAAGCTCATGCGGATGAGAAGAAGAAGGAGAAGGGGAGAGAGAGGATGATGTGTACCCGTCGCCGTGATGATCAGAAGAAGAACGAGAAGGAGAACTAGGCGGGAGAGAGGACGACGTATCGCCCTCGCCATGATGACAAGGAGAAGGGGAGAGAGAGGATGGCGTATCGCCATCGCCTTGATGAGGATAACCAGGATAATGAAGACCCGGCGACTGGTGGTGGTGGTGACGTGCGGGAGCCAGTGCGGGGCTGACGATCACTGGCCACGAGCTGGTCGGAGGATCAGTAGCAGTAGCTGGACTCCATGTTATTGGCGCCGCTGCATCTCCAGCTGGTAATACGTCTTTTTGATTTGGATGCACTGGGGCGTTTTGATGATTTGGCGCAATTGGGGCTTTTCGATGGGTATGCGTCAGAAAGATATTCCAAAAACTAAAATGAGCTTCTGCCGATGCAGCTCCTGATCATCATCAATGGTCCATACAAACAAAAACGCTCATGATTAGGGATACAGCGAAAATAACTCCTGCAAATGAAAGAGGGAGGGAGAGAGACAGAGAGAGTGTGTGTGTGTGTGAGACAACGTACCGAAGGCAACGACAAGCGTCACGAGAAACAAGCTCGAAACAGCAATACCGCCCCGGCTGTGAGCCATCGGGCCCGGTCAGAATCAGGAATAGACTTGCGTGTCGCTGGACTCTTCTTATATAGAGATAGCCAAAGTCGCCATACGATGAAACAAGTCGGACTTTATGCATTTCCAAACCCTAGGACGGTTCAAGCTGTCAAGGACAAAAGTCCGACACATCACTGTATCTTCTTGCACTATGAAGATGCTCACACGATTGAATACTTATTGCTGATGTAGAACTTTAGTACACAAGCTTATTAAGATTGCAAGGACATCGACACTACTTAACATGTATACGTCCTCACGAAAAAGAAAAGGTTTAAAACAAGAGAGACGTAAGAGTCCTGAAATTACAAAATAATGTTTAAAGTACAAGGTCTCGATGTTCACTCTCATCCGTAATGAGATCAACCCTTGTCAAACTATCTAGTTGGATGTTCAATCTCATCCACAATGAGATCAACCCTTATCAAACTAACTAGTCCAATGTCCATACCAATATCTCGACCTACACACAAATGAATCTTCTTCTAGTATCGTTGCTATCCTCATCATCATTATCATCAGCAATGGCTATAGGATCATCTTTATATAGAATGACAATATCACAATTTGTGTCTCATGTAATGCGATCATAATTAGATAAGAGTGATTAATAAGACAAGCATGATAATTTTACAAAATTAATAATGAGAATATCAACAAGATATTATGTATACTTACCTTTGGCAAGCATCCTCGAGGGTGCTCTCATCTCATTGTCACGGTATCCACCCTATTTTTTCTTTCTACTTTCTCCATGTCCCAACATGGCCAATCCACATCCAGATCATATAGCAAGGCTTTTAATGTGGAGGACATGCAACACTTTTTCCATTGCATGTGCAAAACACCACTCTCTCCTTGTTTCTTCTTTCCTTTGCATCCTCATACATCACTACCCATTGACTCATCACATCACTATTGAGCACACAAAAGGCGTTCATCTTTTGATGCAAATCTAGATCTATTATCTTGCTACATTCTCTTTCTTTGCCCACAATAGATGTCATCCTTAAGTCTTCCTTATGACTCCATAATCATGGGAGGGAAGAATTGACTTAGGCAAGAAATTTTGAGACGTACAGAAGTGATTATTGCATCAACTAAGCTTCCACCGTGCTACCTTTCAATGCTGCATTTTGCCTCATAAAATCCTTATAGATTTTCATGAAGTGCTCTGGAAAACCTCAATCAAGTGATCTCATATGCTAGTCGTCACATTCATGAATATATGCATAGGATTTAGAAGCTCGTTGATTTGTGGGTCTAACAAGATAGTCAAAATAATATAAAGTACTCGAATAAAAAATACATGCATATTAAGGAGGCCATACATTACACTTAATTACTATATAACTAATAATTTTAGGTCTTATCCACTCATGCCATGTAGGGGAGGATGTCTATTGACTTCATATATCATTCTAATATTCAATGGATCTCAATCAATTATCGTGGAATCAATTTCAAAGATCTTTGATATTTAGAATGATCAAGAGAGAGAAGTCAATGATATTTCTCATAAGTAATATTCCAATTTAAATTAGACCTATGTGAGGAAATTAATAATGGACTATAAATTGAACATATGATAGCTGATAGGTAGAGAGACCTAAACCAATACACATAGAAATTAATGTTACCAAAAACTCACATTAAGATCACACACACACACACACACACACAAACACACACACACACATACATCTCTGTAGTTTACTAGAATTGGATTTAAATATGATCATGCATAAAGACAAGTGATGTTACATGCCTAATCACATGTCAAGAATAATCTGTGTGTCTGTGTTTGTATATATAGACATATCTGTAAGTGTGCAAATCCATTTTTTATTATCATACATGAACATTTGCTATAGCCTAGATGTTGAGAATCTGCCAATCACACCCTATGTATGCCCCTTTGTATGGAACAACTAGGCTAGGAAGATGCAGTTCATTCTAGGAAGAGAGACAGATCCCATAGGCACAGTGATGAAATGTGCTACCAAGCAATCCTATATAATGATGTACTTGACTATCACTTTCATATGATGATAATGCAATAGTACTTGTCTCTTTCTGTCGAGTCTCTGTGTCATTGTCAGTCCTACAAAAGATTGTGTTTATGAGTTCAAGTCTCAATCTTGAAACCTAATTCACTTGTGTAACAGTTGTCTTCTTTGTCAATGTCAACATGAGTAGTATCTTCATCTTCCATCCTCCATAGCTTCTGCCTCTGCCATGCTCTAGATCCCGCATTTCTCACATGGTATCAGAGCCCAGTTGGGCATGGCATTGCTTCTCCAGCCTCTCTTGATTCCTCTCAACCTCAATCTAGCTCAATGTCAGCTCATGACTTCATCCCCCAACTCTACTCTCACTGAAGCTTCCATGGCAGCCATAGCCAACAGCACCCTGTCAGATTGAGCTGCTTATATCTCACTCCACAGGTCAAATCTCTTGGAGCTTCCTTCTGGAAAAGTATTCTTCAACTCACAAAGCTTCCCTGTATCACATCAATCCATGCCATTTGGCTATCTGAAGCTCAGCATTGTGAAAATTCTCAATCTCTGCTCTGTGTCTGCCATAGCCAGACAGGACATACAGCACTTGGAGCTTCTATATCTTACTCTACAGGCCATCTTAGCCCACGATTCCTTCTGGAGAAACATTCCTCTACTTGTGGCGAAGCTCCCTGATACATCATAGTCCAACATTGCTCATCATCAAACCCAGCATTGCGGAAATCGCGGAAATCTATATAAACTGCGCCTATTCACGGAATTCGTCTCTGCGCTTGCAGTGCGGGCCGCGATCTGGACGAGGAGATCAGGGCTTTGGTAGAGCATCACATAAGCTACATTTCCATAAAAAAAGTTTTGAAAATGGTCCACCATAGCTCCTGCAATGTTAGAAAAACCAGGCCCCTATCAGGAAACCCTAAAATCCACCATAGCCAAAATCCTTCAAACTCAAAAATTCTTCATTTTCTCTCTCCTAACACTCAACCCAAGCCTCTGTCACTCTGATCCACTGTGTTACTGAAGTTCCCAGCAAGAAAAAGATTCAAGAAGATAAGCTTCAACAAAATCAAAGCATCAAGAATCATCATCAAGTTCAACCATAGTATCTTTTGATACTACATAGTGTGTTTTCACACTGCCATTTGTTGTGTCTTCTGACACACTAGATTTCAACTTTGTGCTAGAAAGTTTCAGAAATTTTAAGCTGATTCCATCATGGAAATGCCAAGCATGAAGTCTCTTGGGTGGTTACCTGTTATAAAGAGTAGCATTACTCTTGGTGCCCATTTACATTGCATGCAAGACTTGGCTATCTTAACTGCAGAAAGACATGGAGTTGTCTACATCAAAGTTCAATCAATGAATCCATCACAAGATTTTGAAGACATTTTCACTATCTCAAAAAGGATACCTTTGCTTGAGGGGGACAAAGACATCGACATGAAGACTAAAGTTGCAAGCAAAGTCAAAGAACAACCAGACCAAGAAGACCATAAGATCAAAGAGCAAAGGAAGAAGGACAATAAGAAGATCAGCCATGAAGACCAAAAGACCACATCATTCAAAGCTGAAGAACCAAAGATGAAAGACAAGAAGATTTTCCTTGCTGACAAAGAGAAATCATATGCTGAAAAAGACCACAAGGGCCTATCGGTCCTTGTCTCTCATTTTCTGTTTAAAAGCATTGTACCTACCTTAAAGTTCCTGTCATAAGCTTGAAAAAAACTCCTCATGTAGCCTTGTACTACAGCCTCTGTACACTTTGTGAGGCCCCTGTTACAGCCTCTGGATGTCCACCATGTTTATGGTACCCACACTTAGCCTTTTCTACAACAGCCTCTGGTGTTTTGCCATTTTGTGGTATGCCCACCCTTTGCAGGTGCTGCTCTCACTAAAGCCTCTACACACTTTGTACTTTCAAGTTGTGATTGAGGAGGCGTGTTGAGAATCTGCCAATCACACCCTATGTATGCCCCTTTGTATGGAACAACTAGGCTAGGAAGATGCAGTTCATTCTAGGAAGAGAGACAGATCCCATAGGCACAGTGATGAAATGTGCTACCAAGCAATCCTATATAATGATGTACTTGACTATCACTTTCATATGATGATAATGCAATAGTACTTGTCTCTTTCTATCAAGTCTCTATGTCATTGTCATTCCTACACAAGATTGTGTTTATGAGTTCAAGTCTCAATCTTGAAACCTAATTCACTTGTGTAACAGTTGTCTTCTTTGTCAATGTCAACATGAGTAGTATCTTCATCTTCCATCCTCCATAGCTTGTGCCTCTGCCATGCTCTAGATCCCGCATTTCTCACACTAGAAAGGTATGTATTTCTCACATCAACATGGCTTTCAATTCAAAATCCTACGATTATGGAGGTCCACATATGCCATGCATCTCGATACTTCTCCAAACTATCTCCAACTCCTCAATCGAGGGCTCTCGATACACATCACACATTTTCATACACATTCATATTCGTGACTTTATACTTCCATGTAAATAGAAGATATAACTTAATATGATGTTTTCTTATTGCCATGGAGAGTAGAACATTATAGCTCACCTTTACCACTAGTCCTACAATCCCTACAAGGGAGAAGGGATATAGCAATGGGCATTTGCGACACAAATTAGTGGTGTCGCTATTTGCATTGCAAAATAGCAACATTACTCTGAGAAAAAAAAGTGGGTGAAACTAGAGTGCGGCATTTTTCCGCAAAAACTTTGAGACAGAGCAAAAGAGATCGTGGCTTTGGAAGGGAGAGGGAGAGGAATACACAAAGAGAGAGGAGAGCTTCTGACTGCCGCTGCCACCACTATTTGCGAAGAAGAGGAGGAAGTGCATGAAGGAAGAAGAGGGGCCGTTGACACGAAGAGGAGGCGAAGAATCCATCGTTGGGCCTTTGCGATGAGTACATTGCCTCCTCTTGGTTTATTCTTGTTCTTTCTTCTTTTCTTTTCTTTATTTTTCTTGAGAATGAGGTGCATTGAGGGAGAAATAGAGAAAATGAGAGAGGGAGAAGAAAAAATGAAAAATGAGGAAGAGAGAACAAGAGAGAGAGAGATAAATATGAAAGATAACAAAGAAGTGAGAAAGAGAGAGATAAAGGGAGGGAGAGAGGAGAATGAGTGAGAAAACACGAGGGGGTGGAGAGAAACAAAGAGAGGGGCAACAAAGAAAGAGAGAGAGAGAGAAAGAAAGAGAAGGGGGAGAAAACATGAAACGAAGAGTGCAGAGAGAGGTGGATAAATAACTTCTACAAATGAAAGAGAGAGAGTGTGTGTGTGTGCGTGTGTGTGTGTGTGAAAAAGTACCGAAGGCAACAACAAGCATCACGAGAAATAAGCTCGAAACAGCAATACCGCCCCGATTGTGAGCCATCAGGCACGATGATGTTTATCAGAAGGATGGCAAACATTGGTCAGAATCAAGAATAGACTTGAGTGTCTCTACACACTTCTTATATAGAGATAGCCAAAGTTGCCATACGATGAAACAAAATGTGTTCATCTTTTGATGCAAATCTATATCTATTATCTTGTTGCATTCTCTTTCTTCACCCGCAATAGATTTCATCCTTAAGTCTTCCTTATGACTCCATAATCATGGGAGGGAAGAATTGACTTAGGCAAGAAATTTAGAGATGTACAGAAGTGATTATTGCATCAACTAAGCTTCCACCATGCTACCTTTCAATGTTGCATTTTGCCTCATAAAATCCTTATAGATTTTCATGAAGTGCTCTGGAACCTCAATCCAGTAATCTCATATGCTAGTCGTCACATTCATGAATATATGCATAGGATTTAGAAGCTCATTGATTTGTGGGTCCAATAAGATAGTCAAAATAATATAAAGTACTCGAATCAAAAATACATAATGCATATTAAGGAGGCTATACATTACACTTAATTACTATATAACTAATAATTTTAGGCCTTATCCACTCATGCCATGTAGGGGAGGACGTCTATTGACTTCATATATCATTCTAATATCCAATGGATCACAATCGATTATCGTGGAACCAATTTCAAAGATCTTTGATATTTAGAATGATCAAGAGAGAGAAGTCAATGATATTTCTCATAAGTAATATTCCAATTTAAATTAGGCCTATGTGAAGAAACTAATAATGGACTATAAATTGAACATATGGTAACTGATAGGTAGAGAGACCTACCAATACACATAGAAATTAATGTTACCAAAAACTCACATTAAGATTACACACACACACACACACACACACACATACGTCTGTGTAGTTTACTAGATTTGGATTTAAATATGATCATCCATAAAGACAAGTGATGTTACATGCCTAATCACATGTCAAGAATAATGTGTGTGTTTGTGTTTGTATATATAGACATATGTGTTATAAGTGTGCAAATCCATTTTTGATTATCATACATGAACATTTGCTATAGCCTAGAAAGGTATGTATTTCTCACATCAACATGGCTTTCAATTCAAAATTTTACGATTATGGAGGTCCACATATGCCATGCATCTCGATACTTCTCCAAAATATCTCCAACTCCTCAATCGAGGGCTCTCGATACACATCACACATTTTCATACACATTCATATTCGTGACTTTATACTTCCATGTAAATAGAAGATATAGCTTAATATGATGTTTGCTTATTGCCATGGAGAGTAGAACATTATAGCTCACCTTTACCACTAGTCCTACAGTCACTACAAGGGACAAGGGATATAGCAATTTGCATTTGCGACACAAATTAGTGGCGTCGCTATTTGCATTGCAAAATAGCAACATTACTCTCAGAAAAAAAAGTGGGTGAAACTGGAGTGGGGCATTTTTCCGCAAAGACTTTGAGAGAGAGCAAAAGAGATCATGGCTTTGGAAGGGAGAGGGAGAGAAAGACAAAAAGAGAGAGAAGGAGAGCTTCTCACTGCCACTGCCACCACTGTTTGCGAAGAAGAGAAGGAAGTGCATGAAGGAAGAAGAGGGGCCGTTGACACGAAGAGGAGATGAAGAATCCATCCTTGGGCCTTTGCGATGAGTACATTGCCTCCTCTTGGTTTATTCTTGTTCTTTCTTCTTTTCTTTTCTTTATTTTTCTTCAGAATGAGGTGCATTGAGGGAGAAAGAGAGAAAATGAGAGAGGGAGAAGGAAAAATGAAAAACGAGGAAGAGAGAACAAGAGAGAGAAAGAGAGAATAAATATGAAAGATAACAAAGAAGAGAGAAAGAGAGAGAGAAAGGGAGGGAGAAAGGAGAATGAGTGAGAAAACACGAGGGAGTGGAGAAAAACAAAGATAGGGGCAACAAAGAAAGAGAGAGAGAGAGAAAGAAAGAGAAGGGGGAGAGAACATGAAACGAAGAGTGCAGAGAGAGGTGGATAAATAACTCCTACAAATGAAAGAGAGATTGTGTGTGTGTGTGTGCATGTGTGTGTGTGACAACGTACCGAAGGCAACAATAAGCATCACGAGAAACAAGCTCGAAACAGCAATACTACCCCAATTGTGAGCCATCGGGCAGGATGATGTCTATCAGAAGGATGGCGAACACTGGTCAGAATCAAGAATAGACTTGCATGTCCCTAGACTCTTCTTATATAGAGATAGCCAAAGTTGCCATACGATGAAACAAAAGGTGTTCATCTTTTGATGCAAATCTATATCTATTATCTTGCTGCATTCTCTTCCTTCACCCGCAATAGATTTCATCCTTAAGTCTTCCTTATGACTCCATAATCATGGGAGGGAAGAATTGACTTAGGCAAGAAATTTAGAGATGTACAAAAGTTATTATTGCATCAACTAAGCTTCCACCATGCTACCTTTCAATGTTGCATTTTGCCTCATAAAATCCTTATAGATTTTCATAGTGCTCAAGAAACAACATCATTCAAGTATATGGAAATTCTCTTTGTCCACCAATAGTATATAGATTCCCTCCTACATGCACAAAATCTAGAACCTCAATCAAGTGATCCCATATGCTAGTCGTCACATTCAAGAATATATGCATAGGATTTAGAAGCTCCTTGATCTGTGGGTCTAATAAGATAGTCAAAATAATATAAAGTACTCGAATCAAAAATACATAATGCATATTAAGGAGGCCATACATTACACTTAATTACTATCTGACTAATAATTTTAGGTCTTATCCACTCATGCCATGTAGGGGAGGATGTCTATTGACTTTATATATCATTCCAAAATCCAATGGATCACAATCGATTCTTGTGGAACCAATTTCAAAGATCTTTGATATTTAGAATGATCAAGAGAGAGAAGTCAATGATACTTCTCATAAGTAATATTCCAATTTAAATTAGGCCTATGTGAAGAAACTAATAATGGACTATAAATTGAACATATGGCATCTGATAGGTAGAGAGATCTAAACCAATACACATAGAAATTAATGTTACCAAAAACTCACATTAAGATCTCTCTCTCTCACACACACACATAAGTGTGTGTAGTTCTACTAGAATTGGATTTAAATATGATCATGCATAAAGACAAGTGATGTTACATGCCTAATCACATATCAAGAATAATGTGTGTGTTTGTGTTTGTGTTTGTATATATAGACATATGTGTAAGTGTGCAAATCCATTTTTGATTATCATACATGAACATTTGCTATAGCCTAGAAAGGTATGTATTTCTCACATCAACATGGCTTTCAATTCAAAATCCTACAATTATGGAGGTCAACATATGCCATGCATCTCGATACTTCTCCAAACTATCTCCGCCTCCTCAATCGAGGGCTCTCGATACACATCACACATTTTCATACACATTCATATTCATGACTTTATACTTCTATGTAAATAGAAGATATAGCTTAATATGATGTTTGCTTATTGCCATGGAGAGTAGAACATTATAGCTCACCTTTACCACTAGTCCTATAGTCACTACAAGGGAATAGGGATATAGCAACAGGTATTTGCAACACAAATTAGTGGTGTCACTATTTGTGTTGCAAAATAGCAAGATTACTCTGAGAAAAAAAAGCGGGTGAAACTCCATTGTGGCATTTTTTAACAAAAACTTTCAGAGAGAGCAAAAGAGATCGTGGCTTTGCAATGGAGAGGGAGAGAAAGAGAGAGAAGGAGAGTTTCTCACTGCCACCACCTCCATTGTTCGCGAAGAAGAGGAAGTGCATGAAGGAAGAAGAGAGACCATCGACGCAAAGAGAAGATGAAGAATCCATCCTTGGGCCTTTGCGGTGAGTACATTGCCTCCACTTGGTTTGTTATTGTTCTTTCTTCTTTTCTTTTCTTTTCTTTTCTTTTCTTTTCTTGAGAATGACGTGCATTGAGGGAGAAAGAGAGAAAATGAGAGAGGAAGAAGAAAAAATGAAAAAGGAGAAAGAGAGAACGAGATAACGAGAGAGCGAGAGAATAAATATGAAAGATAACAAAGAAGAGAGAAAGAGAGAGAGAAAGGGAGGGGCAACAAAGAAAGAGAGAGACAGAAAGAAAGAGAAGGGGGAGAGAACATGAAACGAAGAGCGCAGAGAGAGATGGATAAATTGTGTCAGGTTAGTTAGAAAACTAAAGCTACTCTTTGAGGGAAGGGGTTATTTAAATTGCCAATGGATTTTTTATACTACAAAGTGGTCTTGGTTAGCCAAGAGAATTCCATTAAAAATTTTGAAATACTAGATTAGGTCAAGTTAGGAATGATTGAATGTCAACTATCCTAGTGTGTCATCCTAGATCCAAATCAATCTTAATTTTGAGGGTCAGAGTTGAGACTATACCTCATTTAAAAAAGTGTTCGATGCATATTACTCCCCCTTATTTCTCACTCTCTTTAAACCAATGCAATGTTCTACTTAAGCTTGACAAATGATAGCAAAGTAGTTATCTTAAGCTAATATTAGATAACCATGGTAGGAGACTATAGTCACGATTAAGGCTTACTTTAGGTTGATCTTTGTGGGATTGAGGTGGAACTTCTCCTACGAGGTAGACTTAAGTAGTTTGAGGTAATGCAGTTTGATTATTACAAGGGAGTTTTGAGCGGAAGTTACATTGATTACCCCTTGAAAAATTTGCGCCATTAGGATTTGATGGATAGACATGTTACAAATATAGATATGCACCTAGATATGACTAAAGTCTCTAGAAGTTTTTTAATGTTTATTTTGAAGGAATCTATGGTTCACCATACTATTAATGTACCTAATTTTCATAATAAAAGATGACTATTTTCCTTCTACTTGTGTAAGCTCAATAGCTCCTAAAAATTTATGTTAAAATGTAAAAAGGTTTATAAACACAATATTGGTGAGTTTGGGAATATCCCAATTCCCATTTTTTGAATGCTAAAATGTGGCACCCGGATAACGTGCCCATAAGTTTCTCAAACCCATATGATGTGACCTATCATTGGAAAGCACTTGAAAAATGGAATCTATTGAGTTATAGAGTGCTCAATTTGGAGTTATAGTATTCAAGTTATGACAAATCCAAAGATTTGACCACGTGTCCCAAACTTATGGGAAATTCCTGTATTCCCCAATATGGTGTTTATATGGAATCTTTATAGTGTATATTTAACTAGTTCGTTATGTATTGTAAACCAAGACATTTCAATTAACGTTAATTCTATTGAGTTATAAGAGAATAAATCCCTTCTTTAAAAAAATTAAAAAGAAAATGAGAATGAGAACAAAAATTAGTTATTTGCCGTAATGTAGACAAAATGGAAAATGATGATGGTCGAGATGTTCAAGATCATGAGGCCTATCTTAATTAGCGTATCCCATATCCTTGCTCTCGATGCAAGCTGGCAATCAGACAAAAGTGTCGCTTGTCTATAGAACACCAAGGATGCTTCAATGAGTTTGAATCGGAAATCATTGATCATGTGATCTCAAAATTTGAGAAAATGGTAAGAAAAGTGTGTATCAATCATGCCTTACATTTCCAAACTAATTGAATATCATATACAAAAAAATTAGACATGGCTGTAAAATTTATACAGGGAGGTGACATCTCATCCCAAGGAGGAATATACCTATTGCAGCTAGCTAGAAGAGTTTGTGGACATGGGAGGATGGAGTGCCTAAGCCAATCCACCACTTGGAAGGCACAACTCAGTCTATATCATCAATACAAGAGGAAACATGTAGCCTTTCAAACCTTCCTCCAATCTTGAGCGTGAGATGGAGGCAATGATCAATGCATTGATATTCATGGATGCCAAGACATCTGATCCGCTAAGAGAGGAAGTATCCATACCATTATATGATGGGTGCTGAGTATCTCATGTCTGTGAAGACATTGCTTACACTCCTAAGTGTGCGAGCAAAATACGGGTGGAGCGATGCAAGTGTGACCAAGTTGTTCAAGTACATTCTACATACGCTTCATTGATTTTGTTTCAGCACTATTATAAAAATAAATTGTGCTTTTTCAAGGTGTTTTATGATTTCTTTTCAGGCTGCTAAAGTATCATTTATTATTACTTGGAAATACCATGCGTGAGTCTCATGATGATGCGTGACATGTTTTACGAAAGCTTGGCATGGACTACTACAATATCCATGCATATGTCAACGATTGTGTGCTATTTTGAGGAGAGTATAGGACTATGGAGACATATCTAAAGTGTGGTGCTTACAGGTATCGACAGGATTTGCAAGGACAAATCATTCCTCATAAAGTTCTCAGATACTTTTCACTTATCCCGCATATATATCACATGTTTCGTACGTTTGGCATGGAGAGCTTGATAACGTGGCATGCACAGAATAGATCCACAGATAGAGCCAAATGAATATCAGTAGATTCATGTGCATGGAGCCACATTGACTCTACCTTTCTAGGCTTTGTACAAGAGCCAAGGAATCTTCGGCTCGATCTTGCTATGGATGGCGTGAACGCATTGTCTCCACTCAACTTCTTATATTGTGTGGCATGTATTCCTTGTTAACTACAACATCCCGTCGTGGATTTCTACGAAGAAAGAACACCTGATCCTTAGCTTGCTAGTTCCTAGCCACTACAAAGTCGATAATATAGATGGCTATATCCATCCATTAGTCGATGAGCTTAAGATTTTGTGGGAGGAAGGGGTCGTCGTGGAAGATATGAGCAAGTGCGATAGTCGCCAATATACGAGCCATTCTCATATTGACCAAGGATGACTTTTCGAGATTTGGGGAGTGCGCAGGTAATTAGGCTTCCATTCCCATTTGTGATATCTATCATAGCTTGTTCAAGTTTGTGTTCACTAAATAGGGGTGTTGGGATGGGTCTAGTTACCTTAGGTTATCATGGATGTCCATTGTGTGGGCTACAGTTAGACTCCCGAATGTCACAAACCATGAAGAATATGGTATATCAAGGACACACAACTTTCTTGCTAGAGGGTCATGAATTGAGGGAAGGTTTTCTTGGACGACCTCCAACACAAATAAACACCCAAAGATGGTACGAGTTGTTGAAAATGGCCCACACAGAGTCACATCCAAAAAGAATGCGATGGTTTTTGGTTTTCTATGAGATGTCCTATTAGACCCACTTACAGATCAACCACTTACTGGATCCCATGCATATTTTAAAGAATGTGGGTACGCAGCGGTACGAATGGATTTGAAAGAGGTAGGCAAGATAGAGGCGCTTTGGCCACATTCGAGGTTACCACAATCAAGTGCTGATGGTCATTTGTAACTACCTCATGCTCCTTGGGTTTTGTCCACTAAAGAAGAGCACATTGTGAACAAATTATCAGGTGTATCTGTACCCTGATGGGTATGATGCATTCTCTCAAATCCATTTTTTCTAAAGACGACCAACTATCACGGCTAAAATCCCATGATTGACATAACATATGTCAAGTTTGTACTTGCCTCGATTGTAAGTAGTATGTGCATTTTGCTATTTGGAGTCTAGTTGATGCTCATAATGCTTCTTCATTTGTGACAGTTTGTACTACTGATCGCGATCGCAAGATGCCTCACTCCAAAAATATGCAAGGCGATTTACATGTCAAATTTAGTGCAATGAAGGAGATCAAGACATCCTCTATTGAATTCGCAAGGCAGGGAGTAGTGGAGAGGGTTTATCTCTTTGAGAAGTAGGTGCCCACCAGCATGCTCACGATACAAACCCACCTCCTAATTCATCTTGCAGATGAAGTGGAGATTGCGAGACCTATCCATACATGATGGATGTTCTTTCTAAAGCGCTTCATGAAAACCCAAAAGGCTTTGTAGGACAATGAGCTCGGCCAAAAGGTAGCATGGCTAAAGGTTTTTTGGCATCAGAGGCGTCAGTGTATATTTCATAGTGGCTACCAATGATGGATTTAGACAACAATATGCTATGGTCGTTGAAGGACAATGATAGACTAAGTGGAGATGTGGTGGTTGGAAATGGGATAGAAAAAAGGATGGATGCTACAATGGAGGAGAAAGTGAATCGTTTTTATATATTGCACAATCCATCCATAGATGTCTACTCAATTCGTTGATGAATCACTTATAAGGGTACTCTAGAATATGCATTTTAAGTAACATCATTTTTTTCAGAGTTATATTACTGTGCTTTGCTTGAATCTTTATATTGATTATGCTAACATCACTTTCTGTCTATGTAGGTGATCCTTTATGATGCCCTCATGTAAGTTACTAATGAATATATATGTACATCACATGGGTTCAAAATAAGGGATTTTTAAATTACGTGATTACTAGAAAAAGAGTGACCATCCAATCCATCTATGCTTCAAGAGGAATTTTGATTTAGATCGTAATAGAGCATATGATGCTACACATGCCAACACTACTGAGAAAGAAAATTGTGTGAGTTATTCTATCTCTCCAAAAAGGATACTTCATGTTCATGATGGATCTCTTTTTATTATTGACTCTGGTGCTACAAGACACATGACATATCAATCCCAATGGTTAGATAATTATCATTCTATTCCTATCAAGAAATCCATTTATCTTGTTGAGGACACAACCTGTCAAGTCAAAGGTATAGGTGATGTATATCTCTTTACTCTCTCTTCAACAAGATTTCTACGTGGAGTTTTACGTGTCCCAAATCTAAAAAGAAACTTTCTTTTAGTTGCAAGACTTGTGGACCTTGGTCTCTTTGTCGGTTATGACCATACCAAGTGTCACATTGAGAATGATGGGCAAACCATAGTTGTTGCTCCTCAAAATGGTAATAATTTTGACTTATCATTAAATGAAGATGTTACAAATATTATTATAGCTCCTAGAAATCTTTACATCAAAATATGGCATCATTGCTTTATGTTTACTCTGATTTTTCTAAGCTTGTTGATCTTTATTGGCATGATCTTGTTCAAGAAGGTATGGAATTCAAAGCTCGTCGAGTATTTGTGAATATTGTACACTTGAAAAGCATTTTTGCAAACCCTTTTTCATTTCCACCACAACTCATTCTAGAGATTTGCTTGATCTTATTCACACTGATATTTGTGGAGCTTTTCCTCCATAAAAATCTCAATATCAGTATTCCATGACTGTTATTGATGACTTCTCAAGATACACCACTGGTTTTCTCTTGCGACATAAATCTGAAGCTTTATTATCTTTTAAGCAATATCAAAAAGTTGCAAAACTTCATAACAGTTGTCACATCAAGAAACTTCACAGTGATAATGGTAGAGAATACTTTTTAAATGATTTTGATGATTATTGTAATAATCAAGATATTCATCATGAATATAAGGTTCCCTACTCTCCTCAAAAGAATGGTATTGCTGAATGTAAAAACAAGACTATTCTCAATGCCATGTGATGTCTGCTCATTCATTCTAGATTATCTTCATGTTTCTGGCAGGCGAAGCAATCTTAACAACAATATTTGTGCAAAATCATCTTCCTACAATTATTCCTTCTCATAAAATATTGATTACTACTTGGACAGGTGAAACTCCTTTTGTTTCATATTTTTGAATGTTTGGATGTATTGCTTATATTCATGTATCCAAAGAGACTCGCAAAAAAATTGATCCTCCTGGTTTGAAAGTTATTTTCATTGTATATTAAAATTTTTCTAAGGGATACAAGTTCTATGATCCATCTTCCAAGAAGGTAATCATAAGTCGTGAAACTATTTTCAATGAGCAACTTATGGATAGCACATGGTCTGAAGAGGATGCTAGGTGGATGTGGTCACTAGAGGACGTTGATGATACAAAGCCATTACTCACTTATTTTCCCTTTTTATATGATGATGAACCTCCTTCACAAGATAATATTGACTCTTCAAATCATGATTCACAACCTACACCTATTATTGTTTATGGTGACCTTGGCATTGATTTATGTTGATCTTCCAATTGATAGTGAGCATGGTACTTGTCATCATTATGATGCTAATATTCTTGAGAATGCTCTTAATTTTTGTGAAAACCATGTCTCTTATAGTGACACTATATCCCACAAAAGAAACAATGGTAGGAGTCCATGGAAGATGAATATGAATATTTTCTCTCTAAAGGTACATGGGTTCATTACTATGAAATGCAAGTGGGCATATAAGACTAAAACAAAAGTAGATGGAACATTTGACAAATTCAAAGCAAGGCTAGTTATGAAAGGTTTCTCACAAATTGCAAGAGTTGATTATCAAGAAACTTTCTCACTTGTTGTTCGTATCACTAGTATTCGGGTCTTGATAGTTTTTGATGTTGAGTTTGATTTAGAGGTTCATCAAATGGATGTAAGAATTAATTTTCTTAATGGTGATTTAAAGAAAGAGATATATATGGAGAAACTAGAGGGATTTGTAGTCAAACATAAGGAAAATCTTGCTTGAAAACTTCATCAGGCACTCTACGGTCTTAAACAATCTTCACGAGCTTGGTATCAAAAGATTGATCTCTTCCTTACAAAACAAGGTTTTATCTCTTGTTCTTCAGATCCTAACTTATATGTCAAGCTCTGCAATTTAGATTCAATGCTATCGAGAAAAAAGTGTTTTATTATTGTGTCAAAAAAATTCATTGAAGATATTATTCAGAAGTTTGGTTTGGGTTTTGCACATCCTACTAGTACTTCTCCTCTTGTGAGCTCTACCAAGAATTGCCACCTTCTGTAGAATGATAGATTATTAGCATTACATCAACCTTATGATAATATTGTTGGTTGTCTTTAATTTGTTGCCTTAAAATCTTTCTATGACATTCTTTTTGTTGCAAATTTTCTTTGACAACATCTTAGTTATCCATGCCTTAAACATTAGACTGCAGCTAAATGAGTTTTGAAGTATTTGAAAGGCACTAAAGATTTTGGGTGGTTTGTCGATGCCAACAAAACTCTAATTCTCTACATTCACTTCAACTTTTGGGTTATACAGATATAGATTGGGCAAGCTCTCACTTATCTATGCATTTGGAGCCCCAAGCGAAACACCAAGGAAAAGGGGATTTTACTGCAAGAAAATCTATCTTGTAACATCAACAAGCTTTTATTTCATTCTTTTGATGACGAAAACAAAGAAAATAGCAAATCTTCACACAGCATCATAGTAGATATCTCCCACAAATTTGATAGAATCAATCATAATCCTCAACCTCTTCATAGAATCCATCAATAGAGCAAGGAACATAAAAGAATACACCATTTTTGAATGGAAAACAATCACATAGTATTTATCTTCAATGTCTTCATAGTTTTCTCTCTCAATCTCTCATATACAGTTACACTGTTTTGATACAAATTGACTATCGCTGGCTCTCTCTCTCTCTCTCTCTCAATAGTACATCATCTCCTCACTACAATACTCAATAATGACTCTCAATAATCCTTCTTAGGTCGTGGATACACCTCCCAAGAGATATGTCTGATGCAAAGAGGCACCAGAGCCACTACAATGTCTCTTCATAGCTCACTACTATCACTGTCACTCTAGTCTTCTCTTCAGTCTTCAGCAATTGCTTATTCCATTTGTTTTAGCTCTTTTGAACTTAGATTCATCCTTACCAAATATTTGAAAACTTTTTCAAATTCACACATACATTCCACAGAACACTTACAAAATATCTATAGAATAGAACAGAACAGGAACAGAGCAGAAATAAAACAGAGACAGAGGCTCTACAGAATGTTTACGGAGGGTTACAAAAGGTCATCAGAGAATATCAAATCCTCATAACTCATACTAAAACCATTCCAAACTATAATAAACTATTCAATAATCTTCCAAAATATTTCAACCTTCATCAATCATCAATCTATACTTCATACAGAAGAAAATCAGAACAAAACAGAAGCTATACAAAAGGTATGAGAACCTCAACAAAACCTATTAGAACATCACAAAGCTTCATATTTTCACTAAAAATCATAATTAACTTCCAAAACATAATCAATATCATCCAAAACACTCTCAAACACTTCCATTAACAACCATACATTACTCTAAATCCATCAAAAATCAATCATTTAGACCTCAAAAATAACAAAATTCAGTCAAAAATTCAGTCTTTTTCCACTCTCAACATATCCCCACACTTAGAAAGGAAGCGTCCTCGTGACCTAACGAAAAGAAGAATGTAGGTTCATTAAAGAGCTCAATTTGATCTTTTTTAGTATCTTCAACAATCACTCCACCCCAACCCCAACTTATCACCTGTATATCTAGAAAAGAATACTACTAAAGGAAAACTTCGTTATTCATTAACACATCTGATAATCAATAAAATGTCATAAAAAATTTGTAAACGATATAAGAGGTTCTTCAGCTTTCCATCGTAGGCTTGTCATCCACCATCACCATCAATAAACACAATATTAGTGAGTTTCGGAATCTCCCAAGTCCCATTTTTTGAATACTAAAAAGATGGCACTCGGATAACATGCCCATAAGTTTCTCAAAACCATATGATGTGACCTATCATTCGAAAGCGCTTGAAAAATGGAACCTATTGAGCTATAGAGCACTTGATTTGAAGTTATAGTGTTCAAATCATGATAAATCTAAATATTTGACCACGTGTCCCAAACTTATGGAAAATTCCCATATTTCCCAATATCATGTTAATAGTTGAAAATAGAGCTCTCAAACAAATTATTCAACCAGCACGAACTCATCACATAAAAATTATTACAACACAAACATTTGAATGGCACCTCCAAAAAATGTCTCATTAAGAAGCATAGAAGATACATCCAGAGGTATCAATGAAGATGATCCCTCTTAAAGGCTTGATGATTATGAAAGTGATCTAGGGATAAAGACTCATCTACAAAAGATTTTGGAGGATTCTGAAAGAACTGAAGGCAGCACATCCATTCTACCAAAACAAGGTGTCCTTATTTCTGAGACGGGTTGCCTTCAAACGATCAACTGCTAACCGTACATCTTCTGTCCTTCTCTCTAGTTGACGAATTCGAAGAGCTAGAAGCTCTTCCCTTGATAAATTATCATGCCACGGAAGAACACTCCAAGTGAGAGCACAAATTTCTGTAGGCATGACAGGTTTTTGCCCATACATCAACTCTGCAGGCATGTATCCAGTAGTCACACTATGTGTAGAGCGATCAGCCCACAACGCAAAAGGTAGTAATCTCGGCCAATCTCCAATCCGACCTCTACAAGCTTTTGCCAATGCTTTAACTATTGGCGGATGTCCTCTTTCACTCTTGCCATTTCCCTCTGGATTATAGGCAGTAGTAAGAGCCAATTTAATCCCAAGCCGTGAGAAGAATTCTCTAGCTTCATCTGCATCTAGCTCTCCACGATCAGTTGTAATCTTGCCTATACATCCATACCTGCAAAATATTTCTTCCAACAAGCTTTACTAGGTAGACAAAGGGCATGAAAATATAGCACATCCAACTGTTGAGAATCAATGTTCACATTGACATTCATACAAAGCTTTGGAATGGCCTTTTGATCGTTATGGGAATACCTATGCATATATACTAAGTACCAAGCAAAATGGACTATCAATCTCACTGAAGGATCTAGAGATTATGAATATTGTTGAGAAAACTGGATGTAATTCTGGTATGCTTCATTAGTAGTTTTCCAATCCCCTGGAATTAATGGCCAATTAATGTGTGGCCCCATGAGAGAATTAGTTGAGCTCCATCCTCTTCTTCTTGGAATCTGGTGATCAAATCCTTCATATCCACTAACCAACTGAGGGGGTTGAGAAATAGAAGTGGCAGGAGAAGGAAGAGGAATAAGTAAAAGAGGATGAAGAGATGGGTAGGCAAAATCATAAAATGAGGAATAAGCTAAAGAAGGAGTGGCTGAAAATTTAAGGGAATCAGTTAGAAAAGGTGTCAATTGATAAGCAGGAAAAGTAGAAGGTATATGGATAGATGGAGAAAGACATGGTGGAGAAGGGGAAAAGACTCAATCTTCAATGAAAGAACAATAGGTAAAGATTGGAATTCAAGGAAAACCCCGAGGTTGGAATAGGAGAGGTAAGATAGCTACTGAGTTGGATTGATAAAGGGAAAAATAAGCATCATAGCAATGGGCCATTTGTTGGTAGTGCAATAAGCCAGGAACAAAGGGACCTAAAACAGATCGTCGATGGTAGGCATCAAAGAAGGATGAATCAAATGGATGGTTCTTGGAAAGATAAGCTAGGAGATCCACCCTCAGTTGGGTAGTGCTCTGCACATAAGTAGAAGTTGTATTCTGACGTTGGTTTAGGACTACAGAATCAATCATTGAATGCCATGAAGTGTTAGGGAATGTAGCCACTTTAGAAGAATAGCACTGGAACATGTCATCTATCCTCAACTCCAAATAGTTGACATATAAGGCAGCTTGTAAGACCACATCCCCCACATACCAAGCTAGATCTAGATCATTTAAAATTAACAAATCACCTCGTAGATACATGTAAGACAGCAACATGGTATCCATCGTCACGGTGTCGTATTGCTGCGCATTCGAGGTGTGAAAACCACCCAAAAGTTGTGTGTGTGATTTGATACTTTGTATATACTCAGTTGTTGTGTTTACATTTATTTTCTGCGCATGAGTGAACATGATGAGATGCGGACCATTGAAGGTGAAGAATTGATGAGTTGTGGTTTAATGCTGATCCTTGAATGTGAAAAATAGGTGATTTTCAAACTACAACTGTTAGAGATATGCAGTATAGCCAAGAGCTTTTGTATAAGCTAAAACTTCTACAAGCTCTAGAATAGATAATTTGAATTTGAACCAACAATAATGATATGTGAGCTACGAAGGCTAAAGAGGGGATTTTTGAAAGGCTAAAGAAGGAGGGAAAAGGAGAGACGTGCTTTGAGGGGAAAAAGGAGAAGCTTTTGGAGCTATTTTGAGAAGGAGGTATTTTGGGGGGAAGGGAGGCTCCTCAATCGAATGGGGGGGCAGAAGGAGATGCAGAGGAAAAAGAGGCCAAGGTGCAACTAAAGAGAAGACGAAGATGAGGAGGCTGCAGTGAGGACGAGGACGAGGACACTACTGCGACAGAGGTGAGGGAGGGAAATCTGAAAGAGGAAGGAAGCACATTACTTACAATCTCAGTGGCACTGATGACAGGGGTAATGAGAGTGCAATGCCTCTAACAAGAAGTTTACAGGAATCGGATAATGAGTCAGTGCGACTTGCTGTCTCCTTTATGCAAAGCTTATACCAGGCCATAGGAAACAATGCGTCTCCGCGAAAGGAAGCACTGGAACGAACGCTCGAGTGGATTGAGAGCATAGGAGAAACAGGGGAGTACGGTGGCGGAAGCAGTCGATCTTTGGGGTGAACAGAACATCGAAAGGAGGAGCTAGAATAGCCTGGGGGACGTGTGCGACGGAAGAAAAAGGAGGTACAAGACAAAGATGAAACTCTGAAACGAGAAGCGGAAGAAGCTGAAGCGACGACGAAGGGAACGATGCACAAGAAAAAAGAAGGAGACAAGGAGGATGACGAAGATCGACAAACTGACAGATAACAGAGCTCGGTGATCGTGATTGTCATATCAAAGGTCGTCTGGAATTGATGAAGGCGGTGAAGAAGACTGACAACTGAAGAAGATGAAATCGAAGGTGACTATCTACACAAGGGACTTTTAATCAATCCCTATATAGGAAATCTTGTGAAATGTAGGAAATGTTGCAATATTTCCTATGTGTGTACGCATGTATTCCCTATGTACAACTAGGAAATCACATTTCCCACATCTAATAGTAGGGAATTAAAGGTCAATATAGACTATTTCCTACATTCTTTAAAAATTCCCTATGTAAGAGTACACATGAATGTTATTCCCTACTTCTCCTTGTAGGGAATCATAGGTCACTATGAAGATTTCCTATGTTATCTCTAAATTCCCTATATAACAAAATTTTGAAAGAGTGCCATTTTCTAATTGTAATAGTAGGAAACTATAAGTACATAGAGAATTTCCTACCTTCTCTCAAAAATCTCTATATGGGAGATTATAAGAAATTCAAGCTTTGATCTAGCTCGTAAACACAAATCAAAATTAATGAAATCGGAAGTAGCCATATGAAGGTGATCCTAGATTTTCTAACCCCCCTAGACACATATGAACATGTTGCATACACACGTGCCTACATTTACATGTGCACACATACACATAGAAACACAAGTGTACATGCTTACATGTGCACATGATAGAGACACACACATGCAAGCCTCTTTAGTTTTAGTCACAAGGCCATATCTAAATATAGTCATGGGCTTATTTATCCCTCGAGTAAGTTACTCGTGAATATATGTGTGCATCACATGGGTTCAAAATAAGGTATTTTTAAAATAACATTTTTATACATTTTTTATAAATAGAAGGCTATAATATAAAGGGGTTATTTACAAATTGAATAGAAAAGGGTTATGTTTTGTTCAAGAAAAATTCATAGATTAGGATATTTATAAATAGGCCATGAATGCATGTGATGTAGAGGATATACATATAGTAACTTCCTCGAGGTTTATCCTAGCACTAAATTTTTGAAATGACCACCATGTTGTAGAAAAATGAGGCCTTAAACCAAGTAGTTACATAACTATTTTGTGCAACATTACTCTCTTTTCTCTAACTTTTTTCGGTGATATAACCATTCAATGCCTATGTTTTGATATTTCATGTAGACATAGAATATTGTATTATGGCATACATGGCAATGTTTGGATTAAAAACCTAATAGATCTTCATGCATGCCTTAAATAAAATTTTCTACAAATCATGGTTATAAGAACAATAGTAAAATACTCATCCTTGCAAGCTTGGACATGTCAATGTAAACATAATCTTGGTCTAGCACTATGACCCTTGGATGAGTAACCATCAAGATTTTGAATGGTTATAGTGTTTGGACTAATGACCTAGATGGTTTAAATGGTCCAATTTTTTTGAGATATCCTATTACTCTTGTTAGAAAAGAATGTTGATATTTGTATAACTTCTTTAAATGAGAAAGATGGTGCTTGCCTTTGACTGCCATAGTGAAAACAAGTGTCCAATGAGCCATAATCTTCCTTTAGTAGTTCTTAAAATAGCAAGACACATATGTTGTATACTCTAGATTACTCAAAAACCATGGGATCTCCTAGTAACACCCCTTATGGACTAACTTTTAGAGGTCCCTAGAAAGGAGGAGTTACACTGTATGACTATTGCAACCATAAAAAGGAAAAATACAAAATACAAAGCAACATAGTTCAACAATCCATTGTGATGGCTTGGTTTGTAGTCATTGTGATAGAGCAATTCTCTAAATGAATGTAAGGATGGCAGTATAAGCTTGGATTATCAACAATCTGTAATCAATCATTCATATTGCATCAAAGAATTGTAAGGCACAACATGAGAGCAATTTTGAAAAACCAATAAAAATGCATTTGTATATTTGTGACAAAAGTGCATCATATAGTTTCCCTTCATTAGAGTCTTGGATATATGTATACCACTTTATAATTGAAGATGATACCAAAGGAGAACCCATGTCTATGTGTCATTCATTAGATGCCTCCCAAACCTAAAAAACTATTGAAAAATCTTGGAAAAATAGCACTTTCTATTCGATTGCCAATGTGGCATCACTTGGGTGCTTTTATTACCCTCCCCCTCTCCCTACTAGTTTGGTACCCCCCCACAACCACACACACACACACACTCTCTCTCTCTCTCTCTCTCTCTCTCTCTCTCTCTCTCTCTCTCTCTCTCTCTCTCTCTCTCTCTCTCTCTCTCTCTCTCTCTCTCTCTCTCTCTCTCTCTGTGTGTGTGTGATGCCCTCAAGGGTCTTCAGGTGATGTTCCCCAAAGCCATATGGAAACAGATTACAAAAAAATCTTGTGAACCCATCACTTTGAGAAAAAGTTGTTGGCTTAACCATTCTAGAGCATGAATCCAAATGGCAAACACTTTTGGCTTCATTTGTATGCTTACTAGAAGATCCTAAGCTTTTTTAGGTAGCTAGAGTATATAACATACTATCCTTGCATTTTAAGAACTTGTACAATAAAATTAGAGCTCATTGGAAGCTTATGATCATTAGGGTAGTCAAAGGCGAGCAACATCATCCTTAATTAAAGAGTATATTTTCTTCTACTAAGATCAATAGGATGCCCCAAAAATTTCAACCATTTGACTAAGCAATTAAAACACTACAACAATTGATGGTTTCTCATCCAAAGCATATAAGGTGTAGAACCAAGACTATGTTTATATTGGCATGTTCAAGTTTGCAATTAGGAGTAGATTCTCACCATAGATCTTTAGCCTTGTTGTAACCCACATTATAAAAGCTTGCCTTAATTACTACAACCATATCAGCCATAGCTTTAAAAACACCCATCCATTACGTAGATACAATGTGAAAATGGACACACTAATTCAAACAAGAAATCTTCATAAGTTGGGAACAAGGATTCAACCATTGTATCTAGAAGACATTCCCAATATGTTCTACTCAGGGATAGTAAGTGCTATAGAGCCACACAACAATTGGGAGGAATCGATCCTTTGACCAGTTGAAACACATACACCCACCTTAGCCAACTAAGCTAGGGCTCCTTGATATGGGTTCACAAGTTACCTTTGGCTCTTTATGTCCTTAACCTAGTACATCCAAGTGACATTGTAGCACTATTCCAAGTCCATTCATACCTTGGTTGGTTTGTTAGGATTTGAAACATGCTTCAACTTAGAAGTATCACTATCATTATGAAAGGTACAATTTTAATTAAATTGATGAGAATACGTCAAAGAGAGAAACACACGCGAACAAAAATACTGAGAACAGAGAAGCAATAACAGTTTTTATTCTGGTTATGTTGCATCAGCTCCTAATGGAAATGGAGCCTTGGAAATTAGTGGTGATGATTGAAGGCAGATTCTAGGCTCTCATCATATGCTGTCGTCCCCCATCCTCTCCTGCAAGGACAAGAGCCCCTGCATCCAGATCTGCACAGTCCTCCAGAAGAGCTGCCGCAACCTCCTCTACTGCTCCTTTGCGCGCCACTACTATTGCTGCAATTTTTTGGTGCTCCTTCGCGCGCCACTACAGAAGAGAGAGAGAGAGGGAGAGAGAGAGAGTGTGTGTGTGTGTGTGTGTGTGTGTCTAAAAATCTCGTAAGTTTGAATAATCTATACTATAGATACTGACACTAATAACTAATATTGCATTTGCTCTCTAGATTAATAAGAAAGACAAATGATGTTACACTTTAGGATTTTTCACACTGTGTTTGCATACGGGCATCACAACATAAGAGAGAAAAGAAAGAAAGGATGGAGAGAATAACAAAAGAAAAAAGGAAGAGAAGTTGTAGCATAGCAACTTTGCTTCCCTTAGAATGTCCTTCATGGCAATGTCATGCAATAGTGGAAGCTATCGCAAAGTGGCCTAGCATTCCTTTCGTGCAAAGAATGCAAGGAATGCTATTAAGTCAATTAATCATTAAAGAAAAGTTGATCCATTGGGCAATCTTCTAAATAGTTTCCATAGCTCCTCAAGCAAGGTGTAAGAAGAAGAAAGGTTCAGTATCTATTCTTTTAGGCAAACATTGATTTGATTACACTTGCATTCTCTATAAATCTAGTGGGTGTTATATGTGTATCATTGTCTTTGGTTACATGGCATGTTTCTATCATTCTCTTTGGTTACATAGTGCATTTCTATCATTGTCTTTTCTTACATAATGCATTTTGAGTTTTTCATTTTCATGAAAGCCGATGCCCCTCTTGGAGTTAAATTACTGATATGGTCCTACCTAGCAAATTGCTAGAGATATCAACCTAACATACACGTATCAAATTGCTAGATGTCTCAATCTAACATGCCTTTTGAGATAGTACAATAGGTAATTTCCTTGTTGGATGAATCAACACCACCATGAATTACAATGGAAAAGACCCATCTAAAAGAGAAAAAAACATTCAATGTAAATGTCATCATAAAATGTTGAGAATACATTTGTTATAATACACACACAGTTAGACACAAGGCAAGCAATAGGATCTATGGCTATGGTTTACCAAGATGCTCACATGTAGATGCAAAGCACAAATTTTGAATGTCCACATGCACACATTCGATTCTCAAGAGCAAGAACACAATACATGGTACAATTGAAATGGTGCATACGTCATAAGTGTAGTGTAATGTATGTTGATATTGGGAGCAAGCTCAAAGGTTCCATCATCATTGAAATTGGCATATTGGTTGATCCTTGTCACAAGTCCACAAGTCCAATAAATAGGGCGTCTAATAAGGTAATGCAGAGTGAGTGAGTGGCACATTGATCAACCAATATTGGGGCTGGCCGATGGCCGGTGCAAGAAACCACCATCCAATGCCTCCAACAATGACGTCGAGAACTCTGTGCACGCAGGAGAAGGCAACACTCTCTCTAGTCGACTCAACAGAAGATCACTGAATCATCATATAGCGCCAAGATTAGTCAAAGAAGAAGACAAAGAAGAAATCGTTGCCCCGAGCTCAGATATGCTATATTCTGTGCAGACACCATCTGTGAAAGCACGAGTATAAGTAGGAGGCTGGGGATTCAGGGCTCCTTGGAGGGATTTTAGGGCTGATCAGGCGGTTGCATGCCATGCCATCTTCATGGACGGCCACAGGTCCTCGTTCACGTACGAAGCCCTAACGGCCTGCTGCGCACAGAACCAGACCCTCACCTGCAGACCTGGGAACAAACCCCTAGACTGCTTACCGGAGGAAGGCCAAACGGCCAATGCACAGGAAGCAGCCCAGCTAGTTTCCACACACATTGTGCAGGATGAATCTCAAGAGAGTCAGAACAATAGCATGCTCCTGTTCAATGTCCCTGGAAGCACAGACTTTCCCTCTCATCCCCATCGAATAGAGCCCCCTGTTCAAAGTCATGTAACTCCACCTAATTTGGAGCCCCCTCAGAGCCATCATCAGCATCAGTATGCCAGGATATTGGATACATGATCTGGTCAATTGGGTCCGTGGCTCCCAGCCGAGCTCTTGGCACTTTGGCCTCCAGCTCTAGTCGAATGAGCCCCATATATCCACCACAGGACCTAGATCCAACAGGTTCTAATTTGTGTACTGATCAGAATACTACGAATTGGAATCAGATTCTGGATGACTTTGAGGATGATCAGTGCCAGATGCACATTGACCACATGAACATCTCAAGTCACGATGATGCTGCAGTACCGTCGTCGTCAATGTCTGTTAATTATCAGCCGTGGGATCACATTCTGGACGACTTCGAGGAGTACGAGCAACAACAGCAGCTATTGCTGCGCATGACTTATGAACAGGATCAGGTGTCCGTGCAGAATACCTTGCAGACAAGCAAATATAATATTGATCTGAAATTTATACACGGCATGACTCTGCCATTAATGGATAATGCATTGATGAATGCAAGTACCGATGTTCCTCAAGGGTATTGGGGCCAGATTATGGACAAATTCGACAAATATGAGCAGCACAGCAGGTGCTGGACGCACAAACCAAGAACGGTATATGTACTGAGCATTCGCCGGTGAGTAGAGTCGATCCACTGCTAGCTGATGATTATCTGCAATATAATATGGTTATGAATGTAGGTGGTACCTGCATGAGTACCCATTGTCCCTCTCAGTTTGCAAAAATTGGTAGCAGAAATATATTCCCCTGGTGCCATGCAGAGCAACAAGAACCACTGTTTGAATTAATAACAGAAAAATCCACTAGCACCACGGACACAGGTAATCGACATGATGACAATATGTCTGTAGTGCAGACATTGAAAACTGATAAGGATGATCAGTTCCAACTGATGCATGACTGCATGCATACATGCCACGGTATTGATGAAGCAAGCATACTGTCCTCGACGTCGGTTCCGCAGTCTTGGGATCAATTTCTTGATGACTTTGAGGAGTATGATCGGCAGCAGCAGCTACGTAACATGAATCATGATCAGGTGAGCGTGCTGCAGATAGCCCCCTTGCTCGTTTGATAGCCAGTGTGGTGGAAACTCCACATGCCTGCCTGACTCTATAACTGGCCTCACCAAGGTCTGTTTGTGCAACAAGGGCTACCTCTGGGAATCGAGGCACAGGCATATGCCTCGAAGGTACTATGCTTGTTTGCTGTTTTGGTAACTTTTTACTATTTACCTTCATGTTAATTGTGTCACCAATAACCAAATAGGTATTTGCATTTCCAAAACCTCATGGAGCTAAAATTATTGCTGCTAGAGAGGTATATATAATCTTCAAAATGACTGTGATTTCAGTCATCCACCAACAGTTAGTTGAAAAGTTATGTAGAGAGCCATAGGGCTGGAGGTTTCCTGGCACTAAGCTGGGTGGTTTTTTGTTATTTTAGTCTGGGCATCAGCCAACTGCTGTTATTTGGGATGTGACAAATGGGTCTTGCCTAGCTGAGCTGAAATTGCACAAATATGGAGTTCCTGTTATGACAAATGGGTCTTGCCTAGCTGAGTTGAAATTGCTACTGTTATCAAGTATGGCAGTGTCTTGTTCCTTGGAATCATAATGCCAAATGTGGTGGAAGCTTCTCAACTTGCTAACTTACCTATATCCATCATAGTGGCTCTGTTGACAGTTGTCAGTTTTTTTTAGCAAGGCCCTTGATTCTGAAAATCATTTGGCCCATGTTACTTGCCATGTGAGTTATGTTTGCATGCTTGGAAAAGGTCTAGAGTTGTAGCTAGCAATCAGAATATTGGTAGCTACTTGTGGAGAGAGCTTGTTATAACAGTCAGGATTTTTTAGAGCTGCTTAGAAGAAGCGACTGTGGGCTGCAGGAATAGAGAGATCATGAAGAATTCGGTCACTTCAGGCGATAATCATGGCGAATTCGGTCAAGATATCCTGAACAACAAAAACCTCCTCGAGATCAAGGCCAACATGGCTACAAAGGATTCTGATCCATCTGATCAGTCCGGCCATATCATGAATCAAGTGAATCAAGCTGATATTGCAGGGTCAGGTGGTATGATTAACATGTCCTTAAATTGACCATGGACATCCATGCTACTTAGCGGATCAAGCCCATGCAACACTGGTCAAGCATGTGCTGCAGCTCAACAACATGGGTGGATCAAGAGGCATGATTGGTGATGATGATCTACAGAATTTACAGGATAACTTCAATTGGGTATCTTCTGCTGCTAGACATCTTCAAGTTGATAACTCAGCAAAAGTAATGGATTTGGAGTCAGTAAACAGCAGCCTGAATGCAGGTTTGGTTGGAGCCGCTGGTTCTGAAGGCCTCTGGAGCCAACCTATCTTCTCAACCATGCATCATGAATAACCCTGCATCATTGTCCTACCATCATCAGCATCAACATCACAATGTGAGATCAGCTGGAGCTGGACTAGCTGCTGCAGCAACTTGTTGTGATTTGAAGGTACATCTATATTACATCATCATCTTGCATTTTCTTGCAAGCACAATATTACAAGACCTGACATTGGTGGTTGTCATGCCTGTTTTAATTATGATCAACCCTGTAGTCAAACAAGAATATCAAGATGTGTAAGTACCATTAAACTGGCCTCCAGTGCTTGATCAACATCAAATCAAGATGCATAATCCTCTGAATCCATTGATGAATATTAGTGCTCCTAGTGATCACAGACTGGCCTGTCAAAACCAGATCAATTCAAACTAGAGCTCTATGCAAGATGTGACAAATAGTTTATCTGTTAATTATTTACATCAGGGAGCTTTGCCAGCTACATCAATAGTAGGGCAACACATGCAGAATCCAAGTATCATGAATAACCCTGCATCATTGTCCTACCATCATCAGCATCAACATCACAATGTGAGATCAGCTAGAGCTGGACTAGTTGCTGCAGCGAATAGTAGTTGTGATCTGAAGGTAAATCTATATTACATCATCATCTCTTAAAAGGGACAACACTAGCCGAGAGTACATTGGTGGTCAATTTTTCTCACTCTCAATGTTCAAAATGTGTGCTAATATTTCAAGGACTAGCAACATCAAGCACCATGGCATGGATTTCATTAGAGGCTACATGTTTGTTGGCTTTGTTGGCTAGGCTTTTCTGTGATTTTTTAGTAGTAGGTGGTGTTGGCTACATGTTTGCTAGGCTTTTCTGTGATTTTGTAGTATTAGGTGGTGTTAAGGTGTAACCAACTAAAAGCTTTGTATTTATGAGTGTATAAACAATGAATTTGGTTTCTTTATAATGCTATCAGTATACTAACTCCAAAATTTGCAGCCATCATGTGAAGGATTGCAAGCTGCAACTTTACATGGTGCTAATTTTAACTATTCAAACAGGTTATCGCTAAGGGAGCAACAACATATCATTTGAAATTATTGATCCCTACATTGCCCAGGTACGAATTTTCACCAACAGAAATCTTAATTTTGATGCACAATCACTATCAAAATTTTTTCTAGGACAGCAATTAAGAACATAGTGCATGCCTTTCTCCTTTGAAGCACCCCCTATCATAGGCCCTATCAAAAAGCATGTGGATAGACATGTTTGGGAGTACAGTTATCAGTGCAAACATCACTAGCAGCAATGGGTAAGATAAGGACCACAAGCTCATGGTGACATGTGGAAGAAGTAGGAGATGTATTTAGTAGACTTCACGCTAAATTCCATGATGCACAGAATCTATAGAAGTAAAGTAAAAAATGATCCCTTTTGTATCGACTTCTTGGAGCTTAATGAATTAATAGGAATCATTGGGCATATTGGATTTGAAGGAGTGGATTCTTGACTTCTCTTGAGACCATCTATGGATTAGTACTTTAGTTCACCTTGGATATTCAATAGCTAGGACCAATCTAACTTCTTGTGAAATATGGCTTGCTTGTAGGACAATTTTCATCAACATCATCATTTCTAATAAGAGTATCAATGTTTAGCTAGTATTTGAGCAAATCAAGGCTTATTTCTTGTGAATCTTTGTCTAATCTTTTAGATGAATCCTATGCCCACTTGAAACCTCACTACTGAGAGGCTTGTTCTATCTAGCAGCTTTTGCCTATGGAGTAAGAGTGGTCATGGTAGGAGCTCTTCTAGACACGGGCAATGCCAACAATGTGCTTGGAGGAGGTGAAGCATATCAAACCCTGGACTGCCACCACAAGGTACATATTCTTATGAAGGAAATCCATAGAAGGTACATCTATTGCTACGTTGGTGCTCTTACATTAGCTGCACCTCTTGCTACTTTGGTTGTAGCAAGCCCAATAAAAGGTTAGATTGGTTGAAGTTTAAGCTTGATGGATCTGTATGTTTCATCCGCCTATCTAAAAAACTTGCTAAAACATTGAAAATGAAGAATGTAAGTTGAGGGTTTTGATATCCTATTTGCATGTAGTGGTAAGCTAAATCAATTTGACTTGGTATGATACTTCAATCTATTGGATTCCTATCTTGTGGGCAAACTCAACACTAGCATATGTGTTTGGTAAATCTTATTGTTTGAGAGTCTAGCTAGCTTTGCATTCGACGATCACCCTTCTTCTTATGTACAGAACTGAGAAAAGGCCTCTGTCCTCTTCCGCCTGTGATAGCCAGCTCTACAAGGCCTTTCCTTCGTGAGTGGAGATGGCGGCTTCCACAGGATGGAACAAACTGGAGGACCTCGTGGAGAATCTTAGCTCGCTTGACACGACTGCCAGACTCAAGGCTCTTCGAGATGTCAAGAACCAGAATATTGGCAACAAGACCAAGAAACTTTCGTACATCAAGCTAGGGGCTGTACCTCGAGTGGTGGAGATACTGGCCAGCGACACAAAGACACCATTGTTGGTACAGTCTGCTACTGCTATTAGGAGTTTTTGCATGTGGAATTGAAGTTGGTGTAAAGGTTGTTCTGGATAGCGGTGTTCTTAACCAGGTCAAATCCTGTCTATGAATAGGATCTTTTTCCAACATTCATCAGGTCAGGATACTTCTTCTATTGGCTTCACTGGATCTGGTGAGGAAACCAGGTCAAATCCTATCGGAGGTGATGGTCCCTTTCAGCAGCAACTTGCAAGTAGATTTGTGGAAGTTGATACTCTGTCACACAGGGACAACTTCAATGGTATTGATTTGTGTGGTGAAGGGGGTTGTGACATGATCATAGAGACTTCGTGAGTAGGAGGCCCAATGTCAAGATTTGTGGAAGTTGATACTCTATCACATAGGGACAACTTCGATGGTACTGATTTGTGTGGTGAAGGGGGTTGAGGCCCAATGTCAAGATGTTACTTATTTGCTGATATTGCAAATTTTCTTGCTCAACGTTGGGTTGATGCCATCTCATCTTCTGATTCAGTAGTGGTGGCGGTATATTTGGGTGAAAGTGAACATCTCCCAAGATTGTCTGCAAGATCTGGAAATGCTAGTCCAGAGAATCTGCAGCACGGCTGATTACATCTGGTTTTGTCATGGTAGATGACAACCTGGGTGAAAGTGAACATCTCCCAAGATTGTCTGCAAGATCTGGGAATGCTAGTCTAGAGAATCTGCAGCAGGGCTGATTACATCTGGGTTTGTCATCTTTCAACGAACATCTCCCAAGATTGTCTGCAAGATCTGGGAATGCTAGTCCAGAGAATCTGCAACAGGGCTAATTACATCTAGGTTTGTCATGGTAGATGACAATTTGCAGATCTGGGAATGCTAGTCCAGAGAATCTGCAAAAGGGCTGATTACATCTGGGTTTGTCATGGTAAACAACAACCTGGGTGAAAGTGAACATCTCCCAAGATTGTCTGCAAGATCTGGGAATGCTAGTCCAGAGAATCTGCAGCAGGCCTGTTTACATCTGGGTTTGTCATGGTAGATGATAACCTTCGCACGAGAATGTTGAGGTTTTAAATTTCATGTTGAACATGGTTCCAGAAAGCTGATATTGCCAGGCTTCATGATGATCGTCCTCGTTCATTATTATGATCGTCCTCGTTCGTTATTCTATTGATGAGCGTCTATATTCCAGCTGATGATACATTGTTTCGGTTATATTCTTTCCAGCTGATGAGGGTCTATATTCTCGTGCGAAGGTTCAGTACTAAGCCCCAGCCTTGCAAATACGATCCAAAGTAAGAATGTGCCCTAGCTCTCTTTACAGCAATTTTCACTATAGTTGCATTTATATTGGGAGCTTTGACGTCCATAATGTCAAGATTTTTGGGCATGATGATCGCAACATATGCGAATGCTCACATAACTTTGGAAGCCAGAAAAGGGATAGGCAAAGTATTCAAAATCGCCTTCCAATCAAGTTCGGTGATGGGTTTCTTACTTGCTGCTAATGGCCTCATAGTTTTATACATCACTATAAAAACTGTTCCAGCTTTATTGCAAGGATGATTGGGAGGGCCTTTTTTAGGCCATCACTGGCTATGGGCTTGGATGCTCATTCGTGACTCTATTTGAAAGGGTTGGAGGTGGAATCTATACCAAAACTATGGATGTTGGAGCAGATCTTGTTGGAAAAGTAGAAAGGAATATCCCAGAGGACGATCCGCGAAATCTAGCAATCATTGCTGACAATGTGGGTGATAATGTGGGAGATATTGTTGGAATGGGTTCAGATTTGTTTGGCTCCTTTGTTGAAGCTTCTTGCGTAGCTCTTGCTGTGGCTTCCATGTCATCATTTGGCACAAATCATGACTTCACTGCTATGTGCTTCCCTCTACTCATTAGCTCTATGGGCATTGTGGCATGCCTCATCACAACCTTGTTCGCAACTGATGTGTTCGAGATCTCAAATCTAAGGGATATTGAATCTACACTGAAGAGACAGTTGCTGATATCCACCATCTTAATGACATTCGGTGCAGCTTTTGTTTGTTTGTTGGCACTACCATCCACGTTTTACATATATGATCCTAACGGTGGTGCAAAGATGGTTCAAAACTGGAAACTATTTTTTTGCGTTAGAGTAGGGCTTTGGGTAGGGTTGGTAATTGGCTACGTTACAGAGTATTTCACCAGTAATACATACAGACCAGTCCAGGATGTTGCTGATTCTTGCAGGAGAGGAGCTGCTACTACCAATGTCATATTTGGTTTGGCACTTGGCTACAAGTCTGTAATTGTTCCAATATTTGATATTGTTGTTGCCATCTATGTCAGCCATACCCTAGCAGCCATGTACGGGATCATAGTTGCAGCTCTTGGAATTCTTTGTACCATTGCCACCTGTCTAGCCATAGATGCATATGGTCCCATAAGTGATAATGCTGGTATCGCAACTGGTCTCTGGATGGCCATGATACTTCTTACACATCTCTCCACAAGAAGCGCAGCCGCAGTATAGACTGTGAGGCCGCGAAGGCTTTCAAGATGGAGAGATTCCTCAACCATAGGACTTCTTCAAAGTCCAGCTTGCGGCATTAACAGCCCCCAGTTGACAGCACTTTGGGGGAGCGCTTTCTCAGATTAGAAGAGATGAAATTGCAGATGCAGAGAGTCTGAGCGATTTCGTGATCATCTGGAGGCCAGGCATACAAAGATGTTCCTAGAGTCCCAGAAGCAGATTGCTGAGATGTTTGCTTGGGCTCTGAGAAGCAGTAAGAAAACTGATGAGCTCTTGCTGATGATTGTCGGTATTTTGTTCATCATTTGATTATTCTAAATGTTTCTTTCTTCCAGCTGATTTTTGGCTCTTCATGCTACGTTTCATATCATTTCATCTATATTATAGCTAATGCGTTGAAATTATTCCACGCTTTGTTTATAAGAAATGTTTCGAGCTGATGGGATGATATTTCATTTCATTCTTATCTGTTGATATGTTTCAGTTGATGTTTCATTATTATTCCAGCTGTTGAGTTGTTCTAGTTGATGTTTCATTGTTTCCAGTTGTTGTTTGTCTATTTTCAGTTGATTTGTCTGTTCAAGCTTATGTTTATTCTACTTGATGTTTTATCTATTCTAGCTAAGGAGCTGATGTTGCAGCTAATGTGTGCTCACTTGATGCACTTCTGGGATTCCACTTCCGGTGTCTCGTGTCTCTCTTCTCTTCTCTCTTCCTCCGTTCCTCGTCTCCCTCGCGCGCTGTTCAACAGGAAGTTTGTAAGATGCTTCAAACCAAAAGGAGAAGTTGGTGAGCCCATAAAAGTATGAACAATGAATTCCTTGTTTTCACCTGCTCAATTTACTATCAGATGGTGTAAAGAACAGGGCAAAAAATGTATGCGTGTTTTGATGTTTTGATGTTTTACAAATGCGTGTTTTGATGTTTTACAAATCTCTTATGTTTCTAAACTTTGGTTTATTATGTGTACATAAAGGTAACAAAATCACAAATGATGGCACAAGGGATAATGGAACAATGAAAGCTAAGGAGGTCATTGGCCCTAATGTCTCTTCAAATCACGATACAGGTATATGTCTTTATTTCTACTAAACTTTAAAATTTAAAATTTGTACATATTTTACATCTTGCTTTATTAGGTGATTCATTTTGAGATTAACTAGCTTTAATTAATCTCTTTGTCTAATTTAAAATGTTCATAGTTATTTATATTTTTAAACTTTGAGTAATTGTGTGTATATATATAAATATAGATTAAAGAACAACAAAAGGTGGGAAAAGAGGTAATGTAAGAAAGGGAGATCAGGAGGTTACTTGCAATAATGTTTCTTCAAGTCAAGATGCAAGTACCAACTTTAAGGATCAAAAACTTGTACAAATTTGGTGACCCAAATTGATACAAAATATCTAATTACTTTCTTTTGTGTTATTAAAATTTTTCATAATCTTGTATTATCGTGAACTTTGGTTAACTCTATGTATATATAGGTAAACAAGTTACTAAAGATGACACGAGACAATTGAAGAAAGGAAGACATTGAGATTGCTTGCCTTAACACTTTTTCAAGCCAAGAATCAAGTATTACCAGCTTTCTTATGTTGATAATGAGTCATTTTTTGAAATGGTTATACTAACTAATGATATTTGATCACTTATCAATAGGAGTGATACGCATACCATCATATGATGATATCTATTGGCCACCCATGTTGAAATTTAGAGAAGAGGGTAGACAAACATTTATTACTTTGCAACATATTGGAGATTTAAGGGATAAAACAATCAAGACACACATGTTGCTTAACTAGTTTTTAGTTCTATGCTCCTTTAAAATTATTTTCATTTTTCTTTTGGTTGCTAGAAGTAGATGTTGATGTTTTAATTTGTTTAATCTATTTTGATCATTAGATGTATGTTATTGATCCTTACTTAGAAATGATGACATTATCTATATAATTTTCTAGTTAAAAATTTATTGTGCAATTTCTTGTTTGATTTTAGCATGTCTAAGAGGAAGGGCAAAGTAGATAAAGTGATAAGGAAAAAAGAGAATTTCCACGGAATTCCCTAGTTGAAAGTACATATAAGTAGGGAATGTAAAAAATAGGAAAAATGAGAGATTTCCTAGTGAGAGTACCTAGGGAATCACCTCTAGAAAAATTTTCCTATATATGAAATATTTCCTATATAGGAATTATTCCCTACATAGAAAATTTTGTATTTTCCTATGTAGGAAATATTTCCTACATAGGAAAGGTCTTATGTGATTCCCTACTTGTTCTCACTAGGAAATGTCCCATTTTTCCTAGTTTTTACTTTCCCCACTTATATGTATTTTCAACTAGGGAATTCCATGGGGAATTCTCTTTTTTTCCTATATGGGGATCGATTGAAAGTTCCTTGTGCTAGAACAAACTCAATAGTCAGGAGGACATCAAGCAATTGGCACAAGAGGACGACTGCAACCAGGAGGCGAACGAAGAAGCTCAAGATGATGGAGCTTGAAGTCACCTTTCTGGCTATGATTGAATGTGTCTCTATTGAAGCCATGTTGACACATGCCACTTAACAGCCTCACGCCACAAACTCGCTTATCAAGAAACAAAATTCATGAAGCGCGATACATCTGTAACTATTGAAAATACCATCTTCAACAACAGGCATTTCAGATAAAAGCATGCCGTGTGTGCAGGAACGGCCATGATTGGTTCAGAAGTACAACATCTTGTGCTGCCGTCAGTGCTTCCGAATTTATGCCAAAGACATCAGCTTTGTGAAGTTCCATTAATGCGATGGAGAGGACTTACTGTGGGTGGATTCTATAGCTTGGAAGTAGTTGGAGTATTCCTTTCAGCCTGTTAACCTGAAGGTGCTGCCAGGATTTTTGTATGGATTGCCTGCCCAGTGATTTAAAAAAAGAACAATTTTGGAGCTACTCGTTAACCAGTGGCAGAACATGTATAGAAGAATTCATGATGTACCAGTGAGCCGAGATGCGATTTTGTGATATCACTTGTGTTTGATAAGGCTGTACTTGAGCCTACATTTTGTCCTATGTATGCACAAATGTGTGTCCAACTTTGCACTTAGAATTGCAAGGACAGTTCAAAATAGTCAGTTTGAAGATCAAACCAGGAACAGAGTTTACTCCTGAACTGTTTGCAGAGTCTGATGATCAATATGTAAATGCAATGATCTGAGTTTTGCGAATGTCAAAAGAAGAAGGATTACAAATTGTTGCTGAAGGAAACAGACTATGTATTTATTTTTAAAGAATAGGTTTGGACAGGATTTCAAACTTGCTATATCTTGCATTCTCTGAAAGTGGATACTACCTCCCTAATGTCACCTTCCACCACTGCAATATTACAATTTGGATACAGAATTTGATATGTGTGAGAAACTCTCTGGTTGAAAGGTGATAATGAAGACATTGAGTTTGTAGATGATGACATCATGCAGGGCATAAGACACGGAATCACCCTTAAACCTGATTATGGAGAAGCAATTATCTTACGTTGTCAGCACATCTTGTTCCTTTGAGTGAGCTTCTTTTACCCCAATGTGCTCTCCCTCAGTCCACTGACACTGACTTTAGTGCTACACTAAAGACACAAACTAGCTGATCTATCAGTTGAAGAAGAGTCTATTTTTAAAGATATTCTCTTGACGACTGGATGACATATCTGATGCTCTTGTATTCTGATTTATAACATAAAGTGGTTTTCTTGCGAGGATTGATTCTTTTGGTTGATCCATCTTGTTACTTGTACTTGAACCAAAAATTGTAATACACTTAAACCCTGGCATCATATTCGTCCTGATTGTTTGTTTCGCTTGATCTTTCATCTTGGAATTTTTCAAGAACCTCTGTGGTTGTGACTTTGCTTTCGAAAACCCTTCGACAACGGAATCCTCAAAGACCATATGGATAACTTCTGTCAGCAAATCAGAAGACCAAGCCCAACCATCCTTTGGAAGAGGGAGATCCATCGTTGAGAGCTTAATATAGAAGTCCAACTTCTGCAACAACTGATAGTGGACAAAAAAGGAATGGTCTGGGGGCCATTCAGATGGACTCCTGCAAAACAACAAAATAGCTATTTAAAAAAAAGATGAAAATAAGCACATACAGACGTAATTAACCAATTCGACCACCCCAAATAATTCACATCCTAGAAAAAATTCGGCATGACCCCTATACATATGCGACTGAAAGCTTCATGCTATGCAACAAGTAGGCTCCCAAGACCCTGTATCAAGCAAAAAAGAAAACTACAGACCGCACTCATAACCCTATCACACAATCAAACCATAATACCTCAAAAACCTAATCAGGACATAACGAGAACTTTGATAAACAATATCAGCTTAAAGGACTATACGTGCCCATTCCACGAAGCATATTTATTAAAAAGGGAAAAAAAGTGCAGTGAGGGGAATGATTTTAATGAAGGGTTCATTTTAAGAAATTATTAACAATGGTTGAAATTTTATAAGGTTGTAAACTTCAATAAGAAAACGGCGGTTCATTTTTAAATTTTTAGTTACAATTTATTAATGTGAAACGGTGCTTTTAACCAAACCTGGACTGTGATTCCTAGACTCAGGTCTCTAAATGCATATTCATTGATTAAAATTTTAATGTGTTTGAAGCGCTCTTCTTTTTCAATGTGTGTATTTTTTGTTGTGACGACTGGTTCATTTTTATTAAAAATTAAAGAGCGCACGTAGCGCGTACAAAGTGAACGGCGGGTTGATTTTAAGTTATTAGAAAAATGTGTATTTAGCATGAGCATGCGTGGAAAAGTGGGTGAATAAAGTTTATTTTAACAATTAATTGTGGTTAAGGGATGACCAAAATAAATAAAGCATGAAAAATAGATAGTTAGTAGGGGTGTGTATGCAAGAGACTGAGGGCGCACTGAGTAGTCCCAAATGTAAGGAATCCAACAAAAAAGCAAAAACCATTGACTAGAAAAAGTAAAATACCTTAGTATTTGAAAAAAAACAAAAACAAAATAAATATCAATGCAAGGTTAGTGGGATCACATTTGGTTTAGGCAATGTTGATTAGTGTTTGGGTGAGACTGCTATTAGTATTTTTAAAATATATATATATAATTTAGGTGTGTTTTGATTTTGTATTTTGCGCTTTTTATATATTTTTTATTTTTAAAATGTTTGATTTATTAGAGTATCAATCAAACATAATTGGAAATGAAACCAGCAAGCTTCAACAATGGATTTGTAATTTTGTAATTATTTCGTAATTTGGCAACTTATTTTTGAAATTTAAAATTATTTTTTAATGAATTTAGATTAAAAGTGTATCATTTGGGTCCAAAAATAATAGGATGATCATGTGCCAAGGTATTTTCAACTTAAAAAATATTTCAAAAGCAATCAAATGCATTGATAGAATTTTTTGTGCTTTTTAAATTTAATTTTGATTTTTAAGGATTTTTAATGAAATTTTCTAAATTTTTAATGAATTTTAAAAGGATTTTAAATATTGTTATTTTTTTACAATTAATTATTTATATTATAATCAGCAAGATAAACCAAAAAATTTATGTAATTTAGTAAGGAATTGTTAAATAATTTTTTTACTTTTTAATTGAATTTCTATGAAATTTTTAATATTTTTAAGTATTTTTAAAGGTATTTTTCTCGAGTTTGTGGTAAATCAAAAGAGATACCCGGGCTGCCTGTGAACAGTTGTGTGTGGTTGGGGACGACACACACTACCCCACGAAGAAGACCAAATGCGCGTCCTCGTGCATGAACACCCACTGGCAGCTTCCATATGCACAGACACACCTGAACGCCCGCGCGAATACGCATAGACACGGAACCACCATGCAGCAAGGGGCGTGTGGAGGGTGGGGGTAGAGTGGGGTAGGGGTAGGATAGGGGGCTAGAAGGGGGGAAACTAGGGTTAGGTTAGAGGGGCCCGTTTAGTTTAATGTGACCAGGGTAGGTTAGTTGAATTAGGGGGAGGGGAGTCAACTAGGTCAGTTAGGGTAGCTAAGTCAGTTGAGGGAGCTTAGTCACTTAAGTTGGCTAAATCAGTTAGTTAGGTAAGTCAAGTAGGGTAGCTATGTCAGTTAAGTTAGCTAAGTCAGTTAGTTAGGTAAGTTAGTAAGGTTAACTAACTAGAGGAGGGTTAGGAAAAGGAAGGAGGAGGAAGGAGGAGCAAGAGGAGGCAGCGGAGGAGAAGAGGGAGGGAGGGGAGGAGAAGGGGAGGAAGGGGTCATGGCCGAGGAGAAGAGGGAGGGAGGGGAGGAAGGAGGGCCGTGAGGGAGGCAAAGGTGAGGATGGAGAGGGAGGCGATGGAGGAGGCGGAGGGGAGCAACGAGGGAGGAGATGGCGATGAGGAGGGAGGGCGGCGAAAGAGGACATCGAGGGGAGGAGAAGGCAAAGAGGAGGGAAGGTGGCGGAAGGGAGGAACGAGGGGCGGCGAAAGGGGGCAGCGAGGGGCGGTGGAAGGGATGGCTGATGAAGAGGAAGAGGGATGAGACGTGATGGGGCGGTGGAGGAGAAGGGACGATGGAGGAAAGGGAGGGAGGCGATGCGATGGTGGGAGAGGAGGGAAGGGGAGGCGAGGAAGGCGAGGAGGATAAGGGGAGGACGAAGAAGAAGGGAGGGAAGGGGCGATGAAGAAGAAGAGTGATGGTGGTGATGAAGAAGAAGGGTGATGGTGGAGAGGAGGGAGGAAAGCGATGGAGGATGGAGGAGGAGGGAAAGGGATGACGATGGAGGAGAAGGCCAAACCCGAACAGGTAAGTAGTTTTTTTTTTTGGTTGTTTTTAAATGTATTTTGTTTTTTTTGTGTTTTTTTAAATTTTTCTTTTTTGTTTTGTTGTTTATTTATGTTTATTATTATTATTATGTGGTTTTTTTGGTTGTTTTTTTAAAGTGAGTGAGGGAGTGGGTGGAGGATGGTGTGTGGTTTAATTTTTTTGTTTTTTTTGTTTTTTAATTGTTTGTTTGTTTTTGTTTATTGTTATTTAATTAAATTTATTTTTTTTGTTTTTTTTTGTTGGTTGGTTAGTTTTTTTTTTTGGTTTTGTTTGTTTGTTTTTGTTTTTTGTTGGTTATGTTTTTTGTTTTTTTTTGTGGGTTTTATGTGTGGGGTTAGTTTAGTTTTTGTTTGGAAAGACACTAAGAAGGGAACACACCAATGTCCCGTGCGCATGCGCGGGGCGGGAGAGAAGGAAAAAAAAATTGCATTGGCTAGATCAGATGGGGCGGGGACGGCAACACGCAGGGATAGAGGCCACGGGGGTGGCCCGAGGTGCTGAAAACCAAAAACATGCGCGTTCACGACGAGCGACATGAGAGACGCAGCCATACGTCAAGAGAAAGAAAAATTAATAAAACCCAAACCATACACCGGATTGAAAGACTGTAAAAAGGAAAAATGTACCGAGAGACGAGGGGAAGATGATAGAAAAATGCGACATGGGTTTTGGGATGAAATTAGGGTGTTCATATGAAAAACACATGAAAAACGGCTCCAAAAATACATACGAGGATTAATATGGAAAATTTCACTCGCCAAAACGCAGGGTGGAAAGAAGGAAAAATGTGCCAAATAATGTGCTCGACAAATCTATCATATCACACATGATTTTGATCGAGAGAGGACATGTTCACATGAAAAAACCCAAAAAATGAACCAAAAAATAGGCTCAAAGATTAATACAAAAAGAACCGAGCAATGAAATGAAGGATAGTAAAAAGAGAAAATGTCTGCATGAAGGGGATGCATAGGATTATTACGTTAAAACTCACGTCCAGTGGAGTTAAAAGGGGTTCACATGCAAAAAACATCGAAAACAGAACAAAAAATAGATTAAAAAATTAATAACGCAAAATATTGTGGTCCAAATTAGATGGAGAAAGAAGGAAAAATGTGGGGAAAGGCTAGCGGGACACAACAGTCAAATGAAACTGGAATTCCGGTGAAAACAGGGCATGTTCACATGGAAAAATGTTAAAAATATACACGAAAAGGGCCCGAAAATGCGCAAGATTTAATAGCGGATGAACCGTGCATTAGAAGGACTGGGAGAAAAAAGGAAAAATGTTAGGAGAAAGTTGGAGGATAGGGCTGTCATATAAGATTGTTGTTCGGAAGCAATAAAGGTGCATTCACATGGAAAACCATCTAATTTACAAGAAATGCTTCAAAAATTAATAACTCAAGAACCATCGGTCGAAATAGGGACTAGTAAAAAGGAAAAATGGGCAATTCAAAGTGACAAACATGGTTGTAAGGTTGGATTGGGATTCCGGTGAACATAGGATACGTTCGCATGCAAAACGTCGAAACAAGGGAGAAAGGGAAATAGTGAAGGAATGGCCTAGAGGGTGGTGTAAAGTTAGACAGGTGGGTGGGAAAAGGATCCCATGAGGGAAGAAGGAGGTCATGGCAAACATGGATGATCAACGTAAGGCATATGCAGGGGGTATGCATAGCAGACACGTAGGGACGTGTCCCCACACTTAAAACCTTAACGGACAAAGTAGATTGATTGACACGGCCACAAACTTGTCAACCAACTGGACATTGGCGTCCCCACACTTAAGACATCACATATAATTGCAAACAGAAAAGTAGGATTAGGAACACTTGGCCCGTTTCATGTATGGTCGAAGGAATCGTCACCGCTACAGAAGGGTTGGAGTCTGTTGTAGGAGGTACTACGGCTCGCTCCAGCGTTCAACCAGCATGGCAGGGACCATGCAGCAGCACCCAAGGAGATAGCTGGTTGATGAAGCCCATTGGGGGAGGTATCGTTGATGAAGGATAGTCACTCAGCTCACTAGCACTTAGATGGGATGGAAGAACAGTCACTCGCCCCATAACTTATGTCACTCGAGTTGATATTGATGGAAACCCAGATCTCACACCTGGTTTAGGAATTGACAAGGGGGTGGGGCAAAGGGAGTATGCTTGGGTGCACAATTGATGGTGCATTAGTGCGTCCAACCCGTCTGGCATAGGTGCAAGCAGGAAGGCCAAGAAGCCTTGCAATACTGTGTATAGAACTGAGTGACGTGTCGTGTGCTAATGGCAGAGACTCATCCTGTGGGTGCATAGGGAAACATAAATGTACATGAATCCAATGGTTATAACATCCCTCAATCCTCACCTCTCAACAATTGATTGAAGAACCATCCGTCACACTCAGTCCACCCTCTGTCTCACGCTCTGTTGAAAGATATAGAGGGTAGTCCATTCCTGAAACCCATTAATGTAATCCTCACTGTCACTTGTGCAAAGCTTGTATGCCTTGTGCGCTTTTGATAGTGTAACAGTGGATTCCGCCTTGTGCCGGCATACAGTGCACAAAGAAAGGCCAGGGATCCTTATGGTAGAGTACTTAGGAACAGATCGTGCTTTGTGCATTGAGAGGCCCATCTCGTGCGTGCAACACTCCGTTTACACATCTCACCTCTCATTTGATTTGAAGGGAAAAACTAGTCACGCACCCCACCCTCTATCTCACGCTCTTTGATAGATACATAGGGCTGCCCATACTTACGTCCCCATCCTTCTAGGATGAAAGCTCACATCACTCAAGGGGTTGGTGTTGAATATCATGTTGGTTGTTATTGTCATCAGGATCTTGAAGGCGAGACGTACCTAGGGAGGCAGCCAACAAGTCTTGTACTTCAATGATTTGTAAAAAAGGTCGTCTGCTAGAAGGGAAAATGGACCGATATTGCAGAGACAGCGCACCAAGGGAGGTGGCTTCAAATTACTTTGTTGAAAAGGTGCAGTGCTCATGAATCAGCTATCCTAAACTGCAGGGTGTTATCACCTTTTCCACAGTCAGCTTCTTGCCCAAGGGTGTTTTCACCTTTTCTTGGAATGAGGCCTGTTATGGTAGGGAATTTCTTCCTTTTCTCCCATAACAATTTTGTTTGTTTTTTCTTTTTCTTTTTCTTTTTCCTTTGTTTTTTTTTTTCGTTAAGAAAGAAAATGGTAGAAATACCATGTGTCTAGACCAACCTCGCCACCGTTGTTGAATCAGATGAGAAGAGAACAAGGACGGGTTGAGAGGTATCTGTGAGGGGCTAGTAGAATGAGACCGTCTCATGAGGAGAATCATAAGGAATATCAGAAGCACAAAGAGAATGACAGTGCGACGCCCAAAAGGGAGAGGGTAGGTTGACTGTGATTGTCAAGATTCCCAGGGAGGGAAGTACTTCTTCAAACGATAGCCATTGATCAGGAAAGGATTCTTAGAGGCATCAACGGTCTACACTAGAACAACAGAGCCATCAGGATTGACAACAAGTACCTTGTATGGGCCCATCCACCACTGTTGAAGCTTGCCAGGAAACTTGCCAAATCTCGAATCATAGGCTAGGACAAGATCACCTTCTTTGAACTCCTTGTGCTTGATAAAATTGTCATGATAGACCTTGCGTCGCACTTGAGTAGTTTCCATACACTGTAGGGCCATCCACCATATCTCATACAAGCGTTCCAAGTGGAGGAGGTGGTGTTGCAGTGACTCATCATCTCCCAAGCGTTCTTTAATTACCACTTGCAAAGAGGGCAATTTCAGTTCAACAGGGAAGACGCTTTCTGTACCATACACTAGCTGGAAAGGGGTCTGTCCTGTAGCTGCCTTATGGGAGGTTCTGTATGCCTAGAGGGCCTCTGTAAGTCAATCGTCCCTATCGCGATGATGTGCGGCAATCGTTCTTGTCAAGATCGAGCAGAGGATGCAATTGGTGACTTCAACTTGGCCATTAGCTCTGGGGTACTAGGGAGTGGACTTGCGATGGTGGATCTTATACAGTTATGTCAAATTCTCCATAATTTTGTTAAGGAAATGAGTACCTTTGTCAATTACTAGCTCGAGGGGACTACTAGATAATATTCTCGTACATGAACAGGGCTACGTTGTTACGATCGTCCCACTTCAGGGCTTTAGCTTCACACCACTTTGTGACATAATCCCTACATACTAAGATGTATTTGTTCTGCTTCTGTCTAGTGAGTGGATCAATGGGACCCACAAAATCAATCCTCCACTTCTCGAATAGCTTTAGGGGAAGAATGGGTTGCAGTGGCATGGCACTTGTTTTGGTGGGTTTTCGCATTCGCTGACAAGCATCACATCCCTTACAGTAGTCATATGTATCCTTGTGGAGGGTCGTCCACCAGTATCCTGCTAATAGAGCCTTCCTTGCTGTCACTTCTCTTGCAAAGTGTCCACCACATGGTTTGTCATGGCATGCTTTCAATACTATGCTGATTTCATCCCCTGCAACACATATTCGTAGCACTTCATCTTTGCCTCTCTTGTATAGTGCACCAGCTAGCAAGGTGTAGGGGGCTGATTCTAATAGAAGCTTCTTCTTCTCACGGGTTGAGATGCCGGGAGGATATCGTTGAGTTTCCAGGAGGTTGGTTATGTCTGCATACTAGGGAGTAATTGTTTCAACTAGAAACAAGGAAGCATCAGGAAGGTCTAGATCATCCTGTTCCTCTTCTGCAATTTGTGGGATCCGTGATAGATGATCGGCTAGGACATGGGAACGGCCATGCTTAGTGACCACTTCAAAATTAAACTCCTGGAATAGGAGCAACCATCTCATCAGTCATCCTTTAACATCTGCTTTGTTCATCAGGAAGGACAGGGCTTCATGATCCACGTAGAACTTGAAATGTGTTGATAATAGATAGTGTCGAAACTTCTCTAGCGCAAACGCCATTGCCAAGAACTCAAGCTTTGTCACTATGTAGTACTGTTCCCTATCAGTGACCTTCCAGCTTGCATAATAGATTGGTTGATCTAATTTAGAGGGGCCCTTTTGACATAGGACAACACCTAGCCCTTCAACTGATGCATCTGTGTACACATGAAACTCCTTCATCCAGTTAGGAGGCTGTAAGATAGGTGCTTGGATAAGGGACTATTTTAGGGTATTAAAGGCTTCTTCATAGTCATCAGTCCAAAGGAAACTCGCATCTTTCCTTAGGAGCTTGTGCATTGCAAAATGTGCAATAAATCTTCTGTATTAGCCCACATGGCCAAGAAATCCCCTCAATTGCTTGAGGTTTATTGGTGCTGCCAACATGGCAATCTTCTCAATCTTCGCCGAGTCTGTTGCAATCCCTTGTGCAGAGACAATATGGCCCAAAAGAACTCCTGATGAGACATGAAAGACACATTTGTTGGGGTTGAGAGAAATCCCATACTCTCGGCATTTTTCAAAACATTACTCTAGGTGTCCCCAATGCTCTCGGATCAAACTATAGACACAAAATTCATCAAGATATACCTCAATGAAATCATGAAGATGATTCTAGAAGGTAGCCATCATTACTCGTTGGAAGGTTATAGGAGCATTATAAAGCCTAAATGGCATCAATCTATAGGCATAGGTCCCCCATTCTATGATAAAGGTTGTTTTGGATTCGTCCTCTTCTGCAATTTGGACTTGGTTATATCTACTGAATCCATCCAAGAGGGAATAGAGCTCATGACCTGCCACTGTATCCAACAGTTGGTTTGTAAAAGGGATAGGGAAATGATCATTCTTCATCTTCAAATTGAGCTTTTGAAAGTCTACATATATTCAAAGTTTCCCGTTCTTCTTGAGTACTACCACAATGGGCAAAACCCATTCACTATTAGCCACGGGATTAATGAACTCAACTTCAAGAAGTTTCAATAATTCAGCCTTCACCAAAGCAGAATACTTAGGATTCATACGCCTTTGTCTTTGCCTTACAGGTTTGGCATCAGGCTCTAGGTCAATGTGATGTTTGGCCGCCGCTCCCAAGATGATGGACCACCCCTACCTCCAGTCGTGCCCTCATTGCCCCCTGATGCTCTCGCCAACATCTTGGAGAATCTGTAGCCTCCTCCTTGAGTCTCCGCTAGTCATCTGCATCTAGTCACTCAGGCTTTGAGGTGTCACTCCTCTTGAGTGCCTTGCTTGCATTTGATCGTCTGTGTGACATGTATGCACACATGTACTCCATCATCCAGCTTGTGGAAAACCTCTCTGCCTTAGTGGGTACTAGAAATTCCTCATGCAAAGATGCTACTATGTAGTCCTCACTCTCCTCGAGTATATTCTTCCAATAGTCCAAGATAGCACTTGGTCCGCCATATCTCTTAATTGAGCCATTTGATCTGGAGACATATGTGTGAATATCTCTTACAACTCCTCATCGCTCATTCCTCAACTCATCTTGCTCTCCAAATATTGTTAAGGATGAAAAATCTAACAAATCCAATCTCAACCACAAACAAAAAATTTACTGGAAAAATCTAACAAATGAAACATCTCAACTACTAATACAAACGGCATTATAATACATAAGAGGATTTGAAGAACTCAATAGATTAAGAAAGACAAGAGAAAAACACACAATTATACCCAACCTCCCCAATGGCAAAAGCCATGGTTTGCCATCCTTGATTATACATTATACTTTTACATGGATATTTTCATTCATATCTTACATATAATTACAAAGAAAGTACAAATATCAGTTGAAATACAGAGTTTTAAGAGTTAAGCGGCATTCTATAACATGTTGCAGTTGTTGCAAAAAATTCTGTGCTCTGAATCTTGACGTTTTGACATCACCATTGTGTCCGCAGCATGTCAAAACCCCCAAAATAACTCTTGAGGCTTTGAATTCTGATGTTGGATGAGGGAAAAAAGAAAAAACTTAGTTTTCACCTGTTCTTCTAATTTGTGTATGATCATGTTGCTTTTATAATAAAGAAAGCTAGAAAAGCCTTCTAAAACTTAACCACATTAAGAAAATAGCAAGGTATTCCATAAAGAAAACTTATTTCAATAAAAACATATCTTAAATCTCATATTCTAAAATAATCTATATTAAAAACAAATAAATTAATAGTACTAAGGACAATGATCTAATTATCACTAAAGAAGTTTAAACTTATAACCTACAAATAGAGTAATAATTTTAATAATATTATTTCATATAAATACATAATATTATAAATTATACTTAAGATAACCAATCATAATTATAAAATTTACGCTTGGACTTATGTTAACACCCAGTGCTATCCAAAGTCATGGCTACCTACTCTACATATCAACTAAATAAAGCATTCACAATTATTTATAAATAAAATAAACAAACAATAGTGAGTACCTAGCAATCTTCATCTACAAATAATTAAAATAGGTTGAAATACTGTCCTAATCTTAACATGTATAGGGTGAAAAGGGATACCTTTGAGCAAGTAAAGCTTGGTTGATTTGTTTTGATTGTATGTCCTCTTGTGAGATCATAATTATTTCTTGATTTTTTGCGTCATTCATGTCATTGTGAATATTCAATCAAAGATATACAAGCTTGATCAAAATTGATCCCATCTTTGTTAGGTAATATGATAACAATATTATCATATCCATAATCCTTTACAATGTCAAGAAGCTATGTTACTAATTGCTTTCATGGAATATCATCACCAGCAGTAGCAACAACAACAGGCTGATTGATAATGTTCTTGAATAATTGGATATGTGTTGTCATAGAAGTTGCGATATTGTATAATAACTCAATGAGTTGACTACGAAGATAAATTATTTTTGTAATAGATTTCTTCTCAAAATACTCCCATATAGCTTGTGAGGTTGAAAGACTATATACATCAAGCATAAAAGTCTCTTGAAAAATAGAAAGAATATACTAATGAGCTTCTTTGTTGCTTCTAACCCACTCATTATAACAGTTTTCCATTCTTCAAAGATAGGTCCTTTAGTTACAATGGTATTATCATGAGTCTGATCAATTGGTTGAGGTGGACATTCATAATTACCAAGAACAATATCATCCAAGCCATTTCCTTTAAGAACTAGAAACATCTTTACTTTCCACCCAAGGAATCCTTGTCCTTGAAAGTGAGGGATGGAACATTGTCTAGAAGGAAATGCATTGACCATTATAGAATTTGACATAGCTGGATGTGAGAATACGTACAATATGAGATCAAAGAATCTGCACACCATATACGAAAGTGCAGCACAACAAATCGTACGTAGAAGCTATGCTATAAGGAAAGACATTTAGTTCAAAAAGCATACTCCAAAAGAAAGAGACCCAAGATAGATGAAACATGGGCAAGAATAAAGTGACCCAAAATAGACAAAATGTGTGAGAGAAGAAATTGGCCCAACATAGACAAACAAGAAATATAAACAACGCTCAAAATGTTATTGCTTTACTTTTTGGTCAAGAATAGATGACGATCTCACTAATTTTAGCAAAAATTCAAAAACTCAAGAGTGAGTAATCCTGAAAAAATGGTGTCATAGAAGTTTTCCCTAAAAGCTATTGTCATGTTTGTTTTCCTATTTCAAGTCAAGTTTACTTGAACTGACATAAGTTTTGACATAGAACTCCAAATGAGCATGGATTTGATAGGAAGAAAGCATGACCTAATACATCACAAAAATTATTTTTCTTGAGAAAGGATTTTCCTTAACAGTTTCCCAAATGGAAACTTTAGGGTGTCCAAACAAGGCATATCTACAAGTTAACATATATGAAATCTAAATGATGATCGATGATGATTGAGTGAACTTCTTGTATGCTTAAAATTCATAACATAAGATGCTCATAACATACACAATACATCAAATTTAAGCATAAAAAGAATATGAATCAAGAATAGATGAGATACTACATAAGTATACTTCCTGATTGTCTTCTTCAAGGAATTGGTTGTAGTCGTTGGTCGTAGTCGATCGTTATAGCTCTAATATCATGTTGAAATGTAGAGAGATAATATTTTTAGACATGCAATAAAGAGAGACGAGACACACCATCTACACTCTCAAAGACTATATCATATTGATCACAATCTACATATATATAGGTGAGACTTGGTCTAGGTAGGATGATCTCTATATAGCTCCAACACTACATACCATGCAACCAACCCTACAAAAGCTAACAAGAAATCCATTGTATATTGCTTTATCATGAATACATTGCCCACTTAATGCTCCTACAAACACATGGCCCACAATAAACACACAAGCATATTTACATCATTTGTTACCCACTTACATTGCCAACTCAAAACACATAGTTGCCACATTGTCTTGTTACCAACTCACAAGGTGCTAACCAACCCTACAAGGCAATAACCCACCATTTTTTTAACCTTGATAATCACTTTGTGTTGCCATTGACAATCATTTTCTACCAAGTCTTCGACCGTGCAAAATCTAACAAGAAATCCATTGTATATTGCTTTGCAATGGACACACGCGGCTTGCTTAATGCTACTACAAACACATAGCCCTCTACAAACACACAAGCATCTACATTGTTTGTTACCCACTTACATTGCCAACTCAAAACACATAGCCACCACATTTCTTGTTGCCCACTCACAAGGCACTAATCAACCATACAAGAAGGTAATAACCCACCATTGCTTATAATTTTGCTACTCACTTTGCACTTCCACTAACAATCATTTTCTACCAAGCCACCAACTTTACAAGCTAAAAAGAAATCTAGTGTACATTTCTTTGGAATGAATACATTGCCTACTTAATGCTACTACAAACACATAGCCCACTACAAACATACGAGCACTTACATTCTTTGTTACCCACTTACATTGCTAACTCAAAACACATAGCTACCATATTTTCTTATTGCTAACTCACAAGATGCTAACAAACCCTACAAGGCACTAACCCACCATCACCCCAATAACCTTGCTACTCACTTTGTGCTACCACTAACAATCATTTTCTATCAAGCCACAAAACCTTCAAGCTAAAAACAAATCCATTGCACATTACTTTGGAATGAACACATGGCCCACTTAATATTATCATGAACACATAGCCCGCTACACACACACATATGAGCATTTACATTGTTTATTATCCACTTGCATTGCCAACTCAAAATACATAACCACCACATTGCTTGTTACCAAGTCACAAGATGCTAACTAGCCCTATAAGGCACTAACCCACCATTTCTTATAACCTTACTACTCACTTTACGTTGCCACATTGACAATCGTTTTCTCGAAGCCACCGACCCTATGAAAACTAACAAGAAAGCCACTGACCCTATGTATGTTTCTTTGGAGAGAACATGTAGTCCATTTAATGTTGCTACAAACACATAGCCTACTACAAACACTCAAGCATTTACATTGTTTGTTATCCACTTACATTGCCAACTCAAAACATATAGCCACCACATTGCTTGTTACCAACTCATAGGATGCTAACAAACTTTACAATGCACTAACCCACCATTTCTTATATTCTTACTCCTCACGTTGCATTGCCATGGACAATCATTTTCTACCAATCCACCGACCCTACAAAAGCTAACAAGAAACTCATTATACATTTCTTTGGACTCAGCACATAGCCCACTTCATGCTACTACAAACACAACCTACTACAAACACAGGAGCCCCTCCTAAACATGTACATAATCATGTATGCTCACCATCTAAGGCTTTGCAACCTTGACAAAGACATCTAATAGTTAGAAAGGTATAATTATAAGCTATATATCAATGCATGAAGGGTGCTATGGAGGATTTTTGGGTGTTAGAAATTTAAGTCCCTAAATCCTTTGGAAAACCTTAGCAATGTATGATAAAGCTATTGATAGCCTTTGGGATGCATGTAAAAGACGAGCTTGCTTCTTGTAAAGGAGAGAAGGAAAGTCTAAAATATTAAAAGGAAGGATGGTTCATGGCTAATGGAGATTATAGAGGGTAAAGGATTAGTAAGCTATTATTAGCCTTAGAAAAAAAGCATGAGGAGAAGAGAAAATGAGGGCATGGCACCTTGAGGGACAAAAAAGGGATCAGTAATCAAGGGCTCCCAGAGCAAGCCATAAATCCATCTACATGAGGCTCTCATAAGGCGTAGACACTACAAGATATAGGACTTATACTGACGTTTAAAGTGACAAAAATGCAAACAACAAAAATTACCCCCATCGTCGCAAAAAGTGTTGTGATTGGCGACACCATAGAACAGTCTATATTGGCGTCACTATCAGCGTCGCTATTAGCGTCATTATGCACGTCGCAAACTGTCGTTATCAACGTCGGTATGACGCTGATAGTGACGCCAGTACCGACACTGATAGCGACGGTTTGCGATGTGCATAACGACACTAATAGCGATGTGAGCAGTAAAATTTGCGACGCTAATAGCGATGGTAATAGGGAAAAAAAATTTGTGGCAGGGCTGTCACATATAGCACTGTGTGCTTTATGAGAGCCATATAAAATAATTTCTGCACTACTATGTACAATGCGCTTGCAAACAAAAGCAATGTATACTGAAATCATAAAACTGATACATGAAATAAATACATGATCGCATAAAAAGTGATTGGTACAATCATGACAGGATATTACTAATACATAGAAAATGTCTACATAGATCAGGCGACTCAAAAATAAAGGTATGTGAGCTCCAGGGATCCAAGGGCGAGCTACGCATCCTCGTCCCCTGAAAGCTCGACGTGCCACAAAGGAGCATCAAATGGACTCTACAGAAAAAGAAATAACACATCATTCCACCATACAATAATGCATTCAAATATCTCATGGTAACTACGGACAAGAAAGATGAGTGACTCACAAGGCCGCCGCGTCTATACAATCGGTCGATCAATGCCCTGAGACCGTGCCGCTCTGCATATCAAGTCTTAAGGCCAGTCGGATCGCGATTTGTAATGGAGTGCTGCAAAGAAAACAAAATGCTAACTGTTAGAAACATGATTGTCAGTACAAAGAATATTTCAAAAAAATAAACAAGCAAAACAAAAGAAAAACTTACAAAGTCCTCCAAATATGTCCTATGGCCACCACCCCCAAGATGATGGACCACTCCGGCCTCGAGTCGTGCCCTCGCCACCTCGCACTGCTGCCTCCAACGTCTTGGAGAATCTGTAGCCTCCTCCCTCAGTTGGTGCTAGTCGTCTGCATCCATTGCACCAAAGTCGACAACTTGTATATGGCCCCGCGTATTTGCGGAGTAAGATATCCTATGATTGCGATCGGTAGTACAAACTGCCACAAATGAGAAAGCATTATGAATAATGGCTACATTCCAAATAGCAAAATGCCCACGCTAATTACAATCCATTCATAGTACAAACCTGACATATCTTATGCCAGTCATGGGATTTTAGCCCTGATAATTAGTTGTCTTTAGAAAATGCGGACCTGAGAGAACGCATCATACCCATCTGAGTGCAGATAGACTTGATTACTTGCTTCACAATGCGCTCTTCTTTAGTGGACAAAACCTAAGGAACGTGAGGAAGCTGCAGGTGACCATCAGCACTCGACTGCGGCCAAAGCGCCTCCATCTTATCTACCTCCTTCAAATCCATTCGTGCCCCTATAGTGTCTCTCTTTCCTGTGATGTGGTCCCATAATAAGCTGCCCACATTCTTGAAAATATGCATGGGATCCAACAAGTGGTTGACTTGTAAGTGGGTCCAATATGGCAACTCGTAGAAAACTGAGAACCACCGCATTCCATTTGGATGTGATTCGGCGTGGACCATTTTCAGCTCGTACTAGCTTGTGGCGTTCATACTTGTTGGAGGTCGTCCAAGGAAACCTTCCCTAAGTTCATGATCCTCCAGAAAGAAAGCAGCATGTCCTTGATATACTATCTTCTTCATGGTTCGTGACCTTCAGGAGTCTATTTGTGGCCCGCACAATGGACATGCATGATAACCTAAGGTAACCAGACCTGTTCCAACACCACGACCTAGTGAATACTTGATTGAACAAGATAAAAGATAGATATTACCAGTGAGAACGGAGGCCTGCTCACTTGAGCACTCTCCCAATCCCGAAAAGTCATGCATCGTCCACATGAGAATGGCTCAAATATTGGCTGACCGCCAACCATCACGCCTGCTCATATCTTGCACAGTGACCCCCTCCTCCCACAAAATCTTAAGCCCATCGACTAATGGATGAAGATACACGTCCATATTTTTTACTTTGTAGCGGCGTGGGATGAGCAAGCTAAGGATGAGATGTCCTTTCTTCGTAGAAAGCCATGGAGGGATATTGTAGTTGACAAGGACTATAGGCCACACACTGTAAGAAGTTGAGCGCAGACCGAATGGGTTCACGCCATCCATTGTGAGACCGAGCCAAAGATTCCTTGGCTCTCGGGCAAAGCCTGGGAAGGTAGAGTCAATGTGGCTCCATGTGCGCGAATCTGCTGATATTCGTTGAACTCCATCTGTGGACCTATTCTGTGCATGCCACGTTGTCAAGCTGGCCATGCCAGACATATGAAACATGTGGTTTATGCGGGGGATAAGCAGAAAGTGTCTGAGAACTTTTTGAGGGATAGTTTGCCCTTGCAAGTCCTGCCGATACCTCTGAGCACTACACTTTGGACATGTCTCCATAGTCTCGTATTCTCCTCAAAACAGACAGCAATCGTTGATACATGCATGGATGTTATTGTAGTCCATGCCAAAATTCCGTAAAACATGTCGTGCATCACCACGAGACTCAGGCATGGTATTTGTAGATGATAATATATGGTATTTCAATAACCTGAAAAAAAATCATAAAACACCTTGAAAAAGCACAAATGTTTGTAATAATAGTGCCGAAAAAAAATTCAATGAAGCGTATGTACAAGGTACCTGAACAACTCAGTCACACTCGTATCGCTCCACCCGTATTTTGCTTACACACTTAAGAGTGCAAGCAGTGTCTTCAGCCCAGATACTCGGCACCCATCATATAATGGTATGGATGCTTCCTCTCTAAGTGGATCAGAAGTCTCGACATCCATGGGAATCAATGCATCGATCATTGCCTCCATCTCAAGGTCCAAGATTGTGTAGGTAGGTCTGGAAGGTTGCCTATCTCCTCTGGCATTAATGGTATAGATTGGCTTTGCGAGTGGTGGATTGGCTCCTGCACTCCGTCCATCACACACCCACATACTCTTCTAATTGGCTGCAAAGGGTACACTCCCCCTTGGGATGAAACATCACTTCCCTAGATAGAAAATTTGCCAGCAAGACCCAATCTTATTGTATATGGTATTCAATTAGCTTGCGAGTACAATGCATGATTGATATTAACATCAAATTACCGTTTGCTGAAAATGTGCAATCGCCTGATCAATGATCTCAGATTGAAACTTGCCAAATCGTCATACGTGTTCTATAGACAATTGACGTTTTCGTCTAATTGCCAACTTGCATTGAGAGCAAGGACATGGGACACGCTGTTTAAGATACACCTCGCGATCTTGAACAACATGACCTTCTTCATTTTCCATTTTGTCTACGTTACAACAAACAATTTAATGACTTGTAATACAATTTGGGAAATCCCTTCACTCATTGTTTATTGGAGGTCACTTATGCTTCTCGAGATGTCTATTTGATGTGAGATCACTTGGGATGCTATGTCAATATCTTGGCATGCTATTGGACTAATTTGAGCACTCATTTACTCAATTTTATAGAGGTTTTCACTTCTGTAATAAGTAGAGTTGAATGCTATTTTGTTAGAGAAACTTCATGCTTATTGCTTGTTGATGCTTATTGATTACTTTGCATGCTACACTAATGTCTATGGTTGATGCCATATACTTGGCCATGCTTCTAGAATGCACTTGGATTGAGATTGAAGTTTAGTCTCATTGAGTTTGACTATCACTTCTCATATCAAGCATTAATTTAAGACACTTCATGCCTCTTATCATTGGATGATACATAAGCCATTTGTTAGATATATTATAGTGAGACAATAGGACTAATTGTGACATGTACATGCTCTCTTGATACTCATTGGATGCATTACCCCTATCGTAGGATGGTTTGATGTTTTGTCTTGGATCTAGTACTTATATCTGTCATAGTGTTGTTAGTGGTATTTATATGCTTCTAGGTTATGTATTGAGCCTTAGTGCCCTCTTTCATTTCCTTTTCTCTCTCCTCTCTCTCTCTCTCATTTTTTCTCTCTCCTCTCTCTCTCTCTCATTTCATTTTCTCTCTTCCTCTTCCTCTCCCTCTCTCATTTCATTTTCTTCCTTAAATGTTTTATTTGGAAAATATCTCCCTCTCTTCCTACTAGCTTTCACTCAAGAGGTCCTTACATTTAAATGCTCCTAACACTCTCCAACGAGTTGCATTTAGATGAGTTACATTGTGAGTTCAGTTTGAATGCAACCTATAGGGTGTTTTATCTAGAGAACTAATTTCATGTCATAAGCAAAAAAATTTCACTAATTTCTTTCCTAATACAATTGATAAACATTAGACATAACTAATCCTCCATAGCAATCATTAGACAGAACAGTAGACATAACTAATTTCTTTCCTAATGCAATTGATAAACGTTGGACATAACTAATTCTCCATAGCAATCATTAATCAATGCACTTCAAATCTCTACTACAAATGATTAGAGAGTTTTTTAATAAAAAATTGAGTTGTTGATTTCTATCTACTCTAATATACTCAACCAATCAAATCATCATCTCAAATCAATTCAGCCTCACAATCCAAGCATGGCTCCCTCAATTGGTTACGCCACTCCATTTTGCAATCCATCCATTCCTCAAGTTCTCCAACAAAGAGAGGAAGCATAGAAAAGAAAGAGGGATATCCCAACCTCATCTCAACTCCACCTCTCACCCTCCAAATTGTAGAAGAAGAAGGGGAAGAAGAGAAGAATGCAAGATAGGAGAGAAGCTTCACTCTTCTAGTTCCTCACTTAATTCCTCTCTCACTCTCACTCACCCTCACCCTCACCCTCACCCTCACCCTCACCCTCACCCTCGTCCTCAATGTAAAGCATAAGAAGATAGGATACAAGGAGAGAGAAGAGAGCTCTCAAGTTTTCACACACAAGAACGATCTATACATGCATCCTATGTTAATTTGAACACTTCAAAAAAGTGAATAGAGAGTTTTGCCCACAACCTCTTCCATTTCCTCCCTCTCCCTCCCTCTCTCTCTTCCTCCCTCCCCCTCCCTCTCTCAATATATATACACAAATTATAAAAGCAAAAGGGAGAGGGAGAGAGAGAATGCACTCCCCTCTCCCTCTCCCTCTCCCTCTCCCTCTCTCATTTCCTCCCCCTCCCTCTCCCTCTCTTTCTCTTTCTCTTTCTGTTTCTCTTTCTCTTTCTCTCCCTCTCTCTTTCTCTGTCTCTCCATCCCTCTCCCTCTCCCTCTCTTTCTCTCTCATTTCCTCTCCTCAACAAGCAAAATAGAAAGAGAATTAAACCCTAAACAAGCAAAAGAAGGAGAGAATAGACTCACCGATGAGATATGGTGAGGGTTTGGTGGCTCCTCTTCGCGATGAAGGCTCCTCCTCTCCTTCGCGAACGACACTGGCAGCGGCGGAAAGCCTTCTTCCTCTCCCTCTCTCACGACAGTCGCTCTCTCTCGCTCTCGCTCTCAAAACAGTAGACGAAAAAACACGAAATAAACCCGTGCTCGGTTTTGGCCTGTTTTTTCTTCCTGTGGGGCGTCACTATTTGCGTCGCTTGCAAATAGCGATGCCGCTAGAAAGTAATTTTCTTAGTTCACTTGTTGTTGTTATTTCATTTTGAGCTGGCGGGAAGAGAAGTTCTAGATCCTCTCCTGGATGCTCCATACAGGCTCTAAGTCTTACAAGGCAGCCTGAACTTACAATCAATTCTGGTCGTCAATCATCATCAAGACATCCATATGAGACGGATTGGATTTGACATTGCGTTAATTTGCCAGCTTTTTCTTTTTGGAATGGAGCCGTATGATGTGAAAATGTCATGTACGGTTTTTTGAGAAAGGCCCAAAGGCCTTATGTTTGTAGCCACGTGTTTTAATCCCTTGGGGAGAGGAGAGGAAGTGAAATGAATGAGGATGGCCTGTTTACTTTCAAAAAGACAAAATCGCATTGCCTTTTAATTGGCGGTTGTTCGGTCCCTAATCGAATCGTTTGGAATTTTGAAGTTTGGGAAATCATTTTATTGACGAGCAGTGGACAAGTTAGTGTATTGCCCAATCACTTGAACACTTACCTACACCTAGTTAGATAATGACAGATAAATAGAAACTCTTAGTTGCATATTTGGAACAAAAGGAGCGTCTCGTGCGGATTTTTGATAAATTAAGCCACCCTAATGCTAAGAACTTTCGCCTTAGCTATATGTTTGAGCTGCGGAATGATGTTTGTTATGAGAATTTGTTTGACATTTTTTAGTAAGTCGAAACCTTTCTGATCGGACCTTGCGCACGCGAATTTGCTTGTTCGCTATGACAAATTCTTCAGGTTGCGGTTTTTTTGACTTTTTCGAAATTTATTCAATTTTCCCTGTGTCGCTACGCGCCGTCGCTATAGGTATAAATCCTTGTAGTGAGCAAACCATTCCCAAGTTAGCCCAAGGGGAGGAATCATACTCAAAGTGAGGAAAAGCTACTAGGGTAAGCTACCACGAAGGATTATGTAATGTTTCAAACTCAAGTCAAATGTCAGAGGTGTATTGAACAAGGGATTTGTCATCTAATTAGATAGCCCACTCAACATGAGGGTGATTGTCTATAGATCGAGGTGGACATGCTGAAAAGAAGAGTGGTGAGAATGGTCTCCTTTTATGATTTGATTCAACGAAAAATGCAAAAAAATTATCTGATGATGAGTTGACTATTCGTGGTGGATTTGAGTAGGATGAGAGGCATCGTTCACAATGAGGCACAATGTACGCTACAAGTTGATGGCTCCTTGTGCCACTAGCAAGTAGTTGGGCTAGATGAGAGGCACCGTGGGGGTGTTGACTGCACTGAGTAAAAATGTACATTGCAACTCGATGGCTCCCTAAACCAAGGGTCCACAAGCAAGTGCCAATAGTACCTTGATGCATAGGATGAGAGGCACCATGGGGGCATTGTTTGCACTAAGGAGGAGCATACACTGGAATCGGGTGGCTCCCTAAACCAAGGGTCCACAAGCATCAATAGTACCTTGATGCATAGGTTTAATGTGCACTACAAATCGATGGTGGAGAGATTAGGAACAACCTTACAACCCGCATGCCAATAGTGCAATAAATTGCTACTTTCAGAGAACAAGAATGCAAGGGGGGAGAGAGAGAGGGAGACAAATACTGAGAGACAAAGAAAAAGACAAATACTGAAAGAGGGAGAGTAAATTCTTATTTTTCCATTTAATAACTTTAGAGAGAGAGAGAGAGAGAGAGAGAGAGAGAGAGAGAGAGAGGGACATTGGGTGAGCTATTGTGGAAAAAGAGAGAGTTAAGTCACCAAAACATTACCAAACAAAACATTTCTCCCCAACCATTTGAGTCTAATGATCGGATCATAAATTTGTTTGCCCTTCGCAAGTGCTCCAAGTCACAAATAAAGGTGGCTACAGTGGTGGGGGAGTGTCCCTCATGTTACATCTTATCAAAACATTGCATTGCTTCTTTGCCTTGCCCATGCATACCTTGCAATTAGTGCATTCCAAGTGACTAAAACTTGGATATGAAGCTCATCCAACACTCCTACTTTTCCCAAAATATCACACTTGGCACACATTTTCACGAAGGCAATTACAATACATTTCTCCAACAATATTAATCTAACAATCTTGTCATGAAAATTTTCACCCTTATTGAGTGCTACGCTAGTACATGCTTTCAATGCACATGTGAAGGGTGATTGAATCAAGAAAATAGCCTTTATGCCGCATCTTATCAAACCATTTTAGAGCTTCATCACCATGGCCATTTTGTGCACATCTTGCAATCAATGTAGTCCAAGAGAATCTATCATGAATAGTACCTTTGTCAAGCACTTGTAATGCTTTTTTGTCTTTTTGTGGAAGGAAGGTACAATGCTATTTTATTGCTATTTTAGGGTTTCTATTGAGGAGTTTAGAAAGATAAAGTATTAGTTTTTTTCTTATATACCATATGCTTTTCGTTTGAACTAATAGCTAACTAATAACTAGCTACAGATTTTGAAAGAGGCGTAGGCTCCTTATGAAGCTGGAAGATCCCAAGCAAACATGCTACTATTTTGAAATTAAACCACCACTTTGTGTACCAAAAGAGAGAGTGGTGGTAAAGGACATAGAGATTTTATTTGAACCTCTCAAATTGGCATATCCTGGGCACACCCCCCTCCCCATTTCCCCACCATTGTGCCTCTAAGAAATTTGGAATAAAACAACCCATAATGTGAATTTATAGTGAGCACATTTATAAACCCCTTCTATTTTTAGAAAAATATAAGTAAACATAATAAATATATGCTTTTTTGAACTCATGTGGTATCTTACATGTTCTTTAAGGTGGACTCCCTAGGGAGGATTGGTAGGAGTGCTAATACTTGTGGATGCTTAGTGCACACTGCTATAATGTGAATCTAAAACCACATGGAAAATGCAATGATGGCATGATTTTAATTGCAATTGAATTTGTGAAGCTTAAGTGTACATCTTGTCAATTATGGGTTCAATTGATTATCTTTGTGTATATCCATGAGTACAAATTGATTGTCAAGTTAAAATTTCAAGATTGGGCATCCTAATGTGACTTTGATTGCTTATAGCATGTTGCATTTACACTAAGTGCCTCCAATAAGATCTTCCTCTCCCGATCCACAATTCCAACCTTAAAGGATGGAAGGACTATGGGAAGTGAGGTAATGAGAGGGACAACCTATGTGTGGCACTATGTGTGCAAACTACTACACTAGGTGTGTAATTTGCACCACACAAAACCATGTATAAATGCATTCACCTCATACCACCATGCATAGTAACATGTAGTGCATGAAATTTCTTACATTGTCCATTGATATAGTGCACCCACTATTAGAGTGTACTTCCACCTCCACAACACAATGTGTATCTTTTAAAACTACATAATTATTTGGTGTACATAAACCACTCATGATCATATATATGCACGAAATGTTCCATACATTGTGGTGTGCATCTAGTGATAAGTCTCATTCTTTGAAAACCTACTCCAACCTTGTGGGATGCAAGGACAATGGGAAGAGAGATAAGAGAGGGGCAACTAAGGACATATCAATTTATACAATCAAGTGTATCCGACCGCACAGAGTGCATCCACCTTCACCCTTGTGCATCCATCAATCTATATAGTGCAGCCACATCCTACATCCATTTGCACTAAGACATTGTGTGCATCCAATCTTGCATAGAAAAAAATCACCTCATTATAGTGCATCCATTTGATATATCAAGGTAGCATCACTCCCTTCCTTGTGCATCCATAATTTCATTACCACCCACATAGCCTCGCTTACACCCATTAAGTAAAGCCATAAGCTTGGCATGCATTCATTTTATAACATTGTGCATTCGTATTCTATTAGGCTCTTTAGCTCTACACACATCCACCCAACAAAACATCCATTCTAGGTGTGCATCTTCTTCTTATACATCTATTCTTGCCACACCATACTCTTCACCTACAACACTACATGATGCTTCCACTACACATGGAGTAACTTAGAAATCCTTAGTCAAACTTAGGTAACATACCCCATAGTGCATCCATATTCCCACCTGAATTCACCTTGTTGTCCACCCACACACATGCATCCACTCAATGATTGTGTACTATAGTCGACTGCATTCACCTCTATCCCCACGAGACTTTTGTGAAAATAAAATTAGCCTCATAGTCATGCATTAGGTGCATCAAGCCATCCACCCCTCACATACACACATGGGCCTAACCACGCACAGTGAAATGCAAGGAAACAAAAGAAACTTGATGTTTATAGTCATGTGTGCAAGTGCGCATTGGAGAATACTTACACAAACTTGTGTAAACCCATGAAGATATGTTGTGTCTCAACCATACCCATAAATAACCACTTAGGCTACATAAAATGTATGATCCTACACCACCTTGCAAGTAGGCATTGAAAAACCCCATGACACACATAGGCACAAGTAACAATATAAGTGTTGACATACTCTAAGACATATTCTAAAGGCACAAGGGAATAGAAGGAGAAACTTATGTGCTTCTGATAATGCATGTGCACACAAAATAGCCTTTCAACAAATTGTACTTACATGAATAGACTTTTGTGTGTCGACTAGCACACTAGGGCATTTGCATTTAGCTATAGACACAAGAGTCACTTAGGTATACCTCAATAAAATTGTGCATATGGTTTTGGAATGTTTCCATCATCACTCTTTGAAAGGTGGCAAGAGCATTACAGAGCCCAAACAACATCTCTCTATAAGCATAGGTTTCCCATTCTATTTTAAAGGTTATCTTAGATTGATCTTCTTTTGCTATCTAGACTTGGTCATATCCACAAAATCCATCCAAGAGGGAATAGAGCTCATGGCGTGCCAGTGTGTCCAACAGTTGGTCTGTGAAAGGGATAGGAAAATGATCCTTCTTTGTCTTGGACTTTAACTTGTAAAAGTCCATACATATTCACAGCTTTCCATTCTTCTCGAATACTACCACAATGTGTGAGACCCATTCACTATTGGGCCCATTAGATAGAAAAACTCAGCTTTAAGGAGCTTCAAAAATTTGGCGTTCACCATGGCTAAGTAATTTGGATTCATACACTTCTATCTTTGCCTCACTAGCTTGGCATTAGCATGAGGCCGATGTGATATTAACACACCGTGGAATCAATCCCCTTTAGATCTTTACATGACCATGGAAACACGTCTAAATTCTCCTTCAATAGGTCATGCAAAACCGACAACTCCTCTTCTAGAAGATTGGTACCCACCTTCATCTATATCCATGAAAGTTAATTTCTTTTCACCTTCCACTTTGTGGATAAAGCTCCCATGAACTCATTCTGGGTACAAATGTGACTCCTTCAAGGGAGTAGCCTCCTCATTCAATGCTCCACCAGAAGTGACTTCTTCTTTCCATAAGGATTCATCTTGCTCCTTAGGATGTTGAAATGGTATTCGAACTATTTCAGGTTTTTTTAAAGAATTAGTTATCTCTTCGCTCTTGAGGACTCATCTTCTGAGGATATCTCTAGGAACGTCACACAACAAGAACCATCAGAGTTTTGCTTGGGGTACCAAACTTGTGGTTTTTGGAAAGGTATATCGCCATCATCTTATCTTGAGAAGGGTAAATTCGGGCGACAAAGAGCCACCACTATAAAGGAAGGCTTATTCTGCTTAATCCATTTCTTATGGAGGTTTTCTATATGATGCGATTCATTTATTAATCCAAAGGGCACTAGAGTCATTCTGTCCAACAATATGGAATCTTCAGCTTTTGTAGCCTCTAAAAATTTCTCCTCATTTGTATTCTCTTTAGACTAGATAGATTCTTCCAATTCTCTATCATAATCTTCTTTTGCGCTATCATCATCGTCCGCTTTAAGCTCTATCTCTTCCTCTGTAGGGGCTCTGTAAGAGAAGAACATATTCTTTGTATTTTTTTCTGCCTCCGTCTCTAGTTCTCTAGTTCTGCTTTGGTGTATCTCTGTCTCTACTTCTATCTTTGGCTGTGCTATAGAATGTGACAAGAAGAGCACTACATCCATGCCTCTATCTCACTATCAGAGGTGATTTTAGAAGTCATTCCCACTTCAAGGAGCAGATATTCAACCATTGACAAGGACATTTCTTCTTTTAGAAGTTGTCTTACAGTGCCCCCATTGTTAGGGATTGTGCCTCTATTTTCTTGGGAGATATTTGTCTGATAAAATTTTCATGTTGATGTGCCATGTGTTACTTCTTTAGAGGAGTCTATTAAAAATTCAATGGAGGTGGATCCATTACCTTTTTGCAATCCATACAACTTCAACACACCACTTTGTTGGGTCCTCTACCTAGGGTTAGGGTTCCTTTGAACCAATTTGTTTGTGCTCTTGCTTCAAAAAGCCATGCACTTCCCAATAGCAAAGGATGTGAGGTTCTATAGAAATTAGGTTTCACTACTAGATAGGTCAGTCCAATAGTCTCTTCCTACAAAGGTTGTCTTTATATATAGAAGAATATCCAAAGGCTTAATTCTACTTTGGTCTACTAGTCTTATAAGCCATTGTGTAGGCTGCATACCTTACAAGCTAAGATCTTTCATTGTCACATTCGTCATTATGTTTCACTGATGAACCTCCATCAATCAATGCATGTGCAATAATGCAACCTTCTATCCACATTTCGATATCTGGAGATGCTGGGATCTAGGAAGGCATTAGTCACATCCACTTCTTTCATAGGTTCTAGGGGTTTATTAGACTTTGGGATAGTTGTAGGAGTAATTCTAAGGCCTCACCTTCTTGTTAGTATGCTTTTGTATTTCTTTCAACAAACTAGGGGACAACATCAACAATTGTCAGAATGTTAGGTTTGGTTTGAAGGTGTCTAAGTATTTGACCAAGTCATACTCTTTAATAGGGTCCAAAGGCTTCTCCAATTGGTTGAGGACTGGGGCAACACCCACTTCTATCTTTTCTATTTCCTTCGAAGTGGCAACATCTGCACTTCTTTTATCGCTAGGGATTGTTCTTCATTCTCTATCTCTTGGACCTTTGGTCCTATCTTTATATCCTTCTATACTACTGGACTACTCTGTACTGTACTATTTTGTTTCTCCTTTGGAAGATTGAACTTCACTATTTTGACAGAGGGAATGTTCTCTTTTGGAATTGTGGATTCTCTTTTCTTAGTACGTGTTATTGCGGCAACTTCCAATTCCACCAAGTTGGAGGTAGGTTCTTATGTCTTCTATTGGCTATCAGTGGTATTGGCTTTCACAGGAGCTGGACTGGGAAAATCTTTTTTAGTGTGGCCTTATCCTTTGCATTGACTACATAAGGGTTTGTAGTCCATGGACCTTCTAGGGTTTGGATTATTTGGTGAGATATGTTCATTTTCTCTACATCTATAATACTCTACTTCCAATCTTTGGTCACCGCTAAACTATCATCCTTTGTAACTTTGAGAGGGAAACTTCATTCGGCCGAAATTAGGACCAAACTCTGTAGGCTTTGGTCTGATATCCTCCGTGGTCATCTTGGATTTCAACAAGTTGAATCTTTCTTCTTCGTCTTTCTTCCTTCTTTCATGCATCTCCTTTAGAGAGAAAATATCTTTTGTATGGTTCTTCTTTAAATAGTATGAATAGAAGGCCCTAGAAATAGTTGGTTTTCGGGTACATTCTTTTGCTAAATATCCTGCTTGATGGCACTTTCCACACCATGAACTAGATTGCATTATAGCTCTTACACCCCCTATAGGACTAGATATGTTGGCCGTATTCACCTTCAATGTCTATAGCTATTATGTAATCGCATCCAATCAAATTTTTCTTGATGCTTGCAAAACTGAATTCAACAAATAATCCTTTAAATTTTCTCCTCTTGGAGTATTCGCAGTAGGGTTTTGGGAAGCTTCTATAATCATTACATAGATTGGTTGGATTGATTTAGAAGATTCTTCATTTTGATTCTAATTCTTTTAGAGCTCCTGTTGAGACTGGTGGTTGTTGGTTCCAATTGGTAGGGTTCCATTCTTGTTGTTGAGTTGCCATTGGGGAAACTATTTGAGGCCACTATTTTTGTGGTTGAACCATCATTTGAGGTAGTTTAGTCTATGGCCACTATGAATTCAGTGCACTACTATACTACGGCAGTGTTTGCATCTGGAGGGTAGGGGTAGAAAGCCATTATGGGATGAGGTAAGACTCCTCTTTCTGAGGTCATCGACAACCTTTCTTTAACTAAGAAAAACTCTGTTCTAAATACCTTCATCCGTCCATATCTTCAATATGGATCCCTTTCTAGAGATATATACTCCCACCCATTCACTAGAGGATTGACTTAAGTTCATGAACTCCTCTCACATGTGCTCTTCAAAACCTTCATGCCCAAATTTAGTAAGGAAGGTAAACTTCATATTGTCCCATGTGCCAAAAGTTCTTGCTACTTGCCTCTCCCGCACGGCAGTCTAAAAAATATCAAAAATCCACAACTATCGCTCGGGTGCCTTTTAAAAGCCTCTTTCACTTGGTGCTTAAAATCGTCCTAGCTGGAGCCGCCACCTTTGATGTTGAATATTTTTCCCCTAAATTACAAATTTTTTGGCAAATTTTAGGCACATCCCAGGTTGAAAACTCTGCTCTCATTGGCGACCATGGGATAGGGCAACTCAGCCCGTCGAATCCCACAACAGATCTGCACAAAACAACCAAAGAAAGCATCAAGCTGATACAAAATAGACACATATTAAAACACAGCATAATGCTCACCCTACCCCCTGAAAAAACCAAGGCATGACATCCACAAGGAGTAGGCCTAGCATAATCTTATAGAAGGTCCAAAGCTAGTCACTAAAACTGACTGCTCCAACACGGCCAAACTAAAAAGAACTATCAAAGAGGTCGCCCTAAGTGATGGTCTGAACTACCTCCCTAACTAAGGACAATACAACCAGGAGCTCCTACTAGGCGAGGACTCTTATAGCCTGATCAAGAAGTATTTTCTTTTAACACATTGCTTCTTTTAGGATTTTATGTTCCATACTCGGGCACGTAAAAAGGAGGGAGCTGAACATAGTGACCCAAGGAGAACAGAGCATTGGCCTCATGTCCTGTCTCGGTACCCAAGAACCTACCAAGCCCTTGCAAGACAACACTTAATCCCTTTCTGATGCTTACTTTTATTTTTGCACCAATCTTCCTTATTTTCTTCTTTTCCACCAAGATGCCACCCCTAGGAAGACAAGGCATCGGCCCCGGGTTTGACTCATCCCCAGGAACCTACCAAGCCTTCGCAAGGCGATGATCAACTGCTTATAAATTTTCCTTTCGTTTCTTCTCTATTTTTATAGGGGTTAGAATCCCTTTTTGCACACCTTTGTATATATTTATTGTCTTTAAGATATTCAGGGTTTTTATTTTCCACTCTATCATCATCATTTTTCTTCCCTCTAGCAGGCTTCTCTCACTACCTCACAACTAACAAGAACTCCTAGAACAGCTGCCTAGTAGGCTTGCAAAACAGGGTCACTAGAACTGCCTTCTAAAATAGGTCTCTCAATGCCTGGCAATGTCTTTACAGGAGGCAATAACTACTCAGACCTCCCTCGGACATACCTAACCTAAACTTGGGACTTCATGCCTTGGACACTGGTCCCCAATAAGAAAAGAAAATCCCCTACAAGTACACAGACACATATAGCATAAAACATGTTACTCGTAAAGAAGAGATATCACTTGGATAGGGCCATGAGAAGCTTCCGTGCAAAAAAGGCTCCTTCCAAGCTCTTCTTCGAACCTATCTAGCACAGAACTAAAACAAGAAACCATTGACCGCACCTGTACTAAACACACAACTGGCCCTCTTGGCCTAATGAAATAAAACATATCACTACAAAACTGATTGGCCCTCTTGGCCTAACGAAATAAAACATAATAGCACCTACACATCCCTCCCTGAAATAGTACAAATATACAATAATATGCTCCCTTCCAAGGAGGAAAAACAGGGCTCAAAGTCCTAAACTATATGCATAAGGTTATGACCCATCCCTCCTGCATAAATACCAAGAGGCGTATGCATAACATGTTGTCTAATCAACCTATGGGTCCAGGATAACAATGGTAGATTGGTCTCTACTACTCTTTGCATCACCCATATCAACCATCGCCTGCCATATATTGTATGCTTTGATAACATTCCCCACAAGCGACCGGGTCCTGTCTCATCATTGATAGCAATATCCAAACTAGGACCACAGTTGAAGAAAAGTTCTTCTTCATAAGTGAGATTTGCCAATGAATCCGTAAAGTGATTCCAGTAACGTGGAATCAGCTGAAAAGACACTCTCTCAAACTCCTCAAGTAGGGTCATCGTCGTTCGATGATACATACAAAGGATGGGATTCCATATTGTGTACGTCCCATCTAGCTGATTCAAGATCAACTGGGAATCCCCTTTTACTAACAACTGCTGAATACCACCTTGCTTGGCAATATGCAGTCCCATAATCAAGGCTTTATACTAGTCCACCATATTGTTAGTGAATCCTACCCCGAGATAAGTAGCTAACTTCATCGTAACTCTACGTCGGGGATCTCGGATTACTACTCCAACACTCCCTTTTTTATTAGGGCCCTTGGATGCTCCGTCAAAATATAATGTATACGTCCACAATCAGTTTACACAGCCGGCCATCAAGAACTCCTCCATTCGTAATTATGATAGTCAAAATTCAGCATGTTTAGAGGATGAATTGACAGCTCCATCCCACCTTCTTCATTAAACTCAACAGGGATACTTGTCAACATTTGTAAGCAGTGATGGTAGAAGACTTTGATCTCCCACACAAAGGTTCCATCTTCTTGCTCAATCACTGTATATCCTTTGCTCCACCAGATAAGTTTCCCCTGATGGTATCTTTGCTCCAGATATGGGTGCTCCAAATAAGGAATTAACCACCCCGTCAACTAGATTTAAGCTCTTTTGCAGGTCTCAAATCAACCCCAGCATAGACCTGCAATGCATTTTCCTTCTGTTAGCATACTTAGAAATAATAAGGTTTAATCTTATTAAGATTAACCTTATTTTTAAACTCTACTCCCTACAGATCAGCTAGTAGAGCCATAGACCTATTTTTCCCTATCCTAACAATCTTGTAGGGGCCATCCCATCTAGGTTCTAGCTTCCCTGGAAACAACTTCCTATGCTCATCGTAATATAGAACTAATTGTCCTTTTTTAAAGGTATACTTCTTTGCTTTAAGGTCGTGCTACTACTTCATCCAACATTTAGCTACCTTCTGGTGTAATAAGCTCTGCAATTTCAATTCATACAGGTGGGCTATGGTTGTAAACCCCTCAAAGAGTGAATCCTCATCTCCCAAAGAGTGGTTAATTGCAAATCGTATGGTTGGCAACTCGATTTCGAGGGATAACACACATTCTTCCCCATAAACTAATTTAAATGGAGTATGGCCGATAGCTCGCTTGAACGTTGTATTGTATCCCCATGCTGCCACATACAACTTCCTGTCCCAGTCTCGCTTCTTCTCAGAGACTATTTTAGACAAGATACCCACAAGCTGCTTATTAGTACTTTTGACTTGCCCATTTGCTTGCGGATTATAGGGAGTCATTTTATTATGCTTGATTTGCCAAGCTTTAGTCAAGCTTTTGATTACTTTATTCAAAAAATGGGTTCCATGGTCCAACACTAGTTCTTTCGGTGGACCAAAACGGCAGATAATCTGCTCTAAAAGAAAATTTGCAGTCTCTTTTGCATTGTCTTGCCTCGTCGCCAACACTTCTGACCATTTTGTAAAATAATCAGTTGCTACTATAATGTACCTCTTCTGGGTGGTAGACGATGGGGTAATGAGACCCACAAAGTCAATGCCCCACTTCTCAAATGGAAGGATAGCCATAATAGGCATAAGTGGACGTTTCCTATTCTCTCTACTCTTATTTCTTTGACAAGTATCACATCTCTTAACATACTCAAATAAATCTTGGAAGATGGATGACCACCAATATCCAGCTCTTAATGCTTTGTGTGCCGTCAACCATCTCGTGAAGTGCCCTCCACATGCAGAGTCATGGCACTCCTCCAAGATGAAAGGAACCTCGTCAGGCATCACACATCAGCAGTAGATATCATCAACACCCTGCCAATATAGTGTTCCTGCAATCAAGGAAAACTTCAAAGCCTGTTGTTTGATTTTCCTCTTTTCAGATTTTGATAAACCAGCTCCAATCTCTCCTGTTGATAGATAATGCGTAATAGCAGCATACCAAGATGGGATAGAGGCTGTATCAATTTTAAACATCTCTTCAATATCACTTCCTTTAGCCAAAGTCTCTTTCGGCTCCCCGAAATCCACAAGGCATTCCACAATACCCTACAACCTCGGTGGCTTACTCTTAATCTCATAATCAAACTCCTGCAAAGTGATTAACCACTTTGCTAGACGATCAAGCGGTTGGAGCTTGTTCATAAGCAATCTATGCCCTTCCGCCTTGGTATAGAAAACTACCTTCTCATAGAGGATGTAGTGCCTTAATTTTTTAGTCGCAAAGACCATTGTAAGACACAACTTCTCCATGTAGGTGTAGTTAATTTCTGATATGCCCAATTTTCGACTAGCAAAAGCTATTGGATGATACCACTTTTCCTCCCAGAGTTGGGCTAAACAACAGCTGATACTATGCATGGTGTGGCTGTTGAAAATATGTAAAATACCTCGCCCCTTTTAGGTGCTTTTAAAACTGGTGCTTGTACTAGCTCCTATTTCACATCCTCAAAAGCTACCTTACAAGGGTCTCTCCATACAAATAGACAGCTAAAGGATAATAAGTTCATTAATGGCAACGTCCTTTCTGCCGAGGCATTTATAAACCTCCAATAGTACCCTATCGATGACAGAAAGCTATGTACCTCTTTCGGAGTGCGTGGTGGACTCATAGCAGCTATAACCTTGATCTTTTCAGGGTCAGTTGATATTCCTAATGATCTGACCACATGGCCTAGCAATAGCCCATAAGGCACTCCAAAGACACACTTCCGTGGATTAAGAGTGATACAAAATTGTCTGCAGCGCTCAAAGCACTTTCTTAAAATAATCAACATCCTTTCCCTTATAGTGGCTGCCCCCAGGTCATCGATAAATACTTCCAAATCATCTGGGGAGATGTCACCAAAGGTCTTCTCTACTGTTTGTTGCCATGATCCAGGTGCATTGGCACAAACCAAAGGCCATCACATGGTACACAAAAGTACCAAAGACAGTAATAAAAGTTGTTTTCAACTTGTCCTCTTCTGCAATTGCCATCTGGTTGTAACCCACAAAGCAATCCATAAACGAATATATCTCCCTCCTGCATTGATCCAAAATCAGGTCAATAAATGGCAACGGGTAGTAATCCTTAACCGTCTGCTTATTCAGCTCTGTAAAATCTACACATAATCGGATCTGGTTGTTTTTCTTCTTCCTGATAACAACTGGTGAACACCATTCTGTGTGTTGTACAAGGAAGATTAACCCAGTTTTCCTTAACTTCTGTAACTCCTCAAACAGTCCGTCCCTCAATTCAAAAGGCATATGCCTTACTTTCTGACGCACAGGACGACTGCCTTCTTTTATAGGAATAGTATGAACAGTTAGGCTAGGAGGAATTCCTCTCAGCTCTCGTCATAACTCCAAGCAAAGATATCACGGAATTCTTGAATCAAGGACACATATTCCTCCCTTTCTGCTGAACTAAGCATGGAGCCTAATTTAATTAGCTGCGAATCATTTGGCGTGCCAAGGTCCAACTTAATCACATCCACGTCTCTTATCCTATCTTGCGGCTCTATCGGCTTATTTAGAGTTATTTGATAAATATCCTCTGTAGTGGACCCCTCTTTAGATTCATCACTGGATGATGTCTCACTACCAGATGGATCATCTACTATTTCTAATTTAGTAGAGGATAAAGAAGCTCTCTCACTCTGAGGAGACTCAAGGTAAGCATCGACTATTACTCGATTAGCACCTCTACCTAGAACCACTTGACCGGCGGGTATATCGACTTGACAGTTTGTTCGTAAGATCCAAGGCCTGCCTAGCAAAACTGGATAGCTAGGTCATCCTGCAAATCTTATCACCCTAAAGTACAAGAAGCATTCTACACCTGCAACTATAACATGGACTCTAGTAACGCAACCTTCTGGTTGTCTTAGATTATCATCAGCCATTCTAAGAAGGGTGGAGCTATCTTTTTGGATGCCTAGATCCAACCTCTCCATCAATTCAGAACTCATGATATTGATGGAGGATCGAGTGTCTATGATAGCATGCTCTACTAATATTCCATCCGCGTATGCCGAAACCCTAGGGCAATTCTTTTCAGCATGATCAAACCAATCTTCCCCTACTCGTGCTATGCCCAAAGGCTCTACAATATACCCAATATGTAGGATCTTCTTGAATTCCTTGCGTACTCCTGGAGATAATTTAATCAACTGTAAGAGGTTTACATCTGGTTTTACTTCGCAAAGAGAACTTGCTAAATCAAAATCATGATAGGTAGCCAAAGCTCTCTTTTCTCGCCAAACCATCCTTTCTTTTGGTCTCGAGACCGGCTTTGGTGCTTCTTTTTTAGCTCTTGCTTTCTTTCTTGGCACTTCCTCATCCTTCTTAGGATCGACTTTTTTGTCAACAGGCCTTAGAGGTCGACCTTCCATGCCAGGATTTAGGACATGCGTCCCCTTATCCCCTTTCTGAGGGCTTCCCTCAACCGGTTTTGCATTATCTCCATCACCCTCTTTAGCTTTTTGGCCTCTTGTCACGGCTTGTAGGTTAGAGGTTTCAGCGTCATTGATGCGTACAGCCTCAATAAGGTTGACTCCACTGCCTTGTGGCAACTCTTCTATAGTGGTATTTCACCTTTGCAATATTTGTCTTGGTCCATCATTTTGCTCGAGGTTATTACCTTGCACTCTATGATTAACTGGACCTGGCTGTTTACTCCCTTGTTGGAGGGTACTAATCCTACTCCAACAGGTAGCGGCACAAAAATATCACATTTAACATTTGGACAGTTTCTAGGGAAATGTTATCCACCACACCACTTACAGCTAAATCTTGAGGGGTCACCCTCTTCAGGGCATCGACTCCCTATCAGATTCTATTGCTTCTTCAAGAAATTGACGTCAACAGCTATTTGCCAATATTGTTCAGAAATCATGTCAATGTAGTGCTTCATCATATCCTTAACTTCGCCAAAGACATTAGAGGCACTCAACTCATAGCCCTGATCATCTATCCGTCGTTCCATTGGCCTAACAATTTGATTGGGCATTCGTTGTTGACTCACAGGAACAACATTAGGGTTCAAAACTTGGCCTCCAACAGTTGGTGGAGCCAACTGACTAGCCATAGGCATAGTCACACTGGGAGGAGCTGGCAGTAACGGTACATTTTGAGCCATGCTTCCTCTCCCATGAGGGTTATTCATAGGCATCCCTTGACTTCCATTCGTCAATGGTAAATTGCCTCCAGGTACTAAACCCGCATTAAGATTTATTCGAGAGGAGTAGGCCGTTTGTAATCGTGTCTCTACTCCTTCTGCCTGCTCGTTGGCGGTGTCTATGTCAGCCAAAGCCACACTGCTCAATTGTACCTAAATATTGAAATCCAATCCATGCAATAAGTATTGCAATTGGGTAGCCGGCGGAATAGGAATGTAAGTTTGTAACTTATGAAATACTTCCTTAAGCTTCTTGGCATAGGCTTTCACATTCTCATAGGGGTCTTGGCGCGTTTCATTCAAAACACGCAACCAGTATTGGCCACCTCTTTCAGGGGCATATTCTTCTCGGAAAGTTGCATAAAATTGGTCGATTGTGGTTATGGTTCCAATCTCTATGCTATGATACCATATTGCAGCCCTTCCTTTTAATGTCATGTTAAAGAACATCATGAGATGTCCCTCATCTTGGATACGGTAATTAAACATTAATCTTTGGAATTCACAAATGTGAAACTCCACATCTTCTTCGGCTAACCCATTAAAAATGGGCAAAGGAACTCCTAAAGCTGGCAGATCCGGCATCCCTACAGGAATTGCAATGGGTTGTGCCATGATGACAATCGGATTGACAATAGGAGCTTGAACTGATGGAATCACACCCCCACTTGAAGTGGGTTTACTTGTTGGAAGAGAGGAAGAACTTACACTTCCTCCTGCACCTAAAGGACTATGTGCAGTAGTTGGGTTACTAAGACCACTACCTCTTATGCGTATCGAGCTACTCCTTTGAGGAGAATAGTGACTCACAATCTCCAATCGCTGTCTAGCCCTCTCAGCACGTTCTGCTTTTTGTATTTCGGCTTGACGGTCCTTGTCAAAGGACATAAACCAACTTTCTTTTGGTCCCTAAAAACCCTAGATTCGAGAACCACCACTTGTTGGCAGCTCCCGGCAAACACACCACTGATGATGGGACCTGAAATGGACCGGCACTGGCTATAGCACTAGCCGGACCTCATGCTCATAACAGAAAAACACACCCTCACGGCCTCGCGGACCATGAGTGTCTATCTATTGCTAAAGGACAAACTGCCCTAAAGCCTAATCTATGCGTTTATAGTTTCATCGTTTTGTAGTCCAACGTTTTCATTTCTATAAACTCCCCAGAGAGAGAACCCATACACATTGGCAATGCCACGATCACATACATGAAGGCAAACTCTCGGTAGAAACACCGCGGCCCCACTACAGCTCTCCTACATCGCAGGGATTGCCCCCTTGATGCGTTGTTCAATATATAAAACAAACAAACACAAACTCCACTCTTTCATATCGAGTCCAAGAGATAATACCATGTGTCCTTACTTAATAGTCCCTTAGGAAATCGACTCTCTATCCTATGGCAAGGGATAACCTTACACTCTCAATCGTGGGTCAAATCCCTAAGAAAACAAGTGTTATGTAGTCCAAGAGCTTTTTCGTTGATACCATGAACTATGCATAGTGCATAATGTGAAGCATCTTCCCAATCATCACTCTTCATGTCTACATCGACCGGAAGCAATCTGGTTCCAACCGGACAAGCTTTCCTTCACCATTCTTCATTTTCCTCTTACACACAAGAACAACCCTTTAGGGGAGAGAGAGGGAGGAGAGAGAAAGACTAGATTTCCATCTCTTCATTGAGGCCATCATTGCATGGGTGAAGGGCGGCGATATGACCAGCAAGGAAGGAATAGTCAAGCCCCATGATCAATTGGGTAGGTTGTATTCAGCCTGATGATCACCTCCATCAACATCTTGGCGCATTTTTCGGCATGTTGTTGGTGCCTTCATCCCACTTTTTTTTGCTCTTCCTTGTCTCTCCACGATTGCATGTTGCATAAAATGTTTTTTTGGGGGGGGGGGGGGGGGGGAGGGGTCCAATGCTCCCAAAGGTCACTACCCTATTTGGCCAAAACAAGTCCACCTTTTCAAAGCTTGCCCATCTTGTGGCCATTTCCTCGTCCGGCATCCGATTCGAGTGCTGTAAATTTCTGGGCATTCGGCTTTACATCCCGCATTAGCTGGCAACTCCTGACAAACCACATGGCAGTCTGAAAAATTATAAAAAATCCACAAGTATCGCTCAGGCGCCTTTTAAAAGTCGTCTTTCACTTGGTGCTTAAAATCGTCCTAACTGGAGCCGCCGCCTTCGATGTTGAATATTTTTCTCCTAAATTCCAGATTTTTTGGCAAATTTTAGGCACATCGTGAGCTCAAAACTCTGCTCTCAGTGGCTATGGAGGATGGAGCTTGAAGCAAGAGGCTTGAGATTGCTTGAGCTTTCATGTCTAATCATAGAGCTATAAGCTTGCTTGAGGGAGGAGGCAACTCATTCGAGCATCAAGGTAAGCTCACTACAGCCCTGTAGGATTGAAGGTGTGTCGGCTAGGTGAGAGACGGCCATTTGTACTCGCTTGAAACACTTGAAGCAATTGTGAGTCTGTGGGTCTTGGCGGTTGAGCATGAGCTCCCACTACATTTTGGTTCTGTTACCGAGACAAACGGATTCAAGATTGAGCACTTGCATGCCTCAAATTGAGCGTCAAAGTAGAGTTGCATCCCTGAAGTGATGCTTGAGATAGGTAGGAGATTTGGGCTTTTTAATATTTTAAAAAAGTAAGTATTTTGGGTTTTGATGAGTAGAAAAGTAAGAGGATTCATTTATGTATTTGTGTTTTGATTCTTGTTGTAGTTACAGTAGGATAGTAGCAAGAAATTGAAGCCAAAAGCTTTAGGGTTTGTCCTATAAAACAGGCCAAAAAAGGGCAAAAATCAAGGGAAAAGTGGGCTTGCACTCCATTGACAATGCTTGAGCACTAAGGAGACAACACTTGGACATTAGGACAAGGGCTTAAGAACCAAGGAAGGGGGGTGGAAGGCTCATTTTTAGTTTCTACAATGGAGACAGAGAGAGAGAGAGCTTGAGAGCTTGAGAGAGACTTGGAGCTTAGGGTGAATTGATCGGTTATCATAGGAGTTTTCCGTGCATATGAGGTACATAGAACCCTCCCTGTGTATGCACTCTTGCATTCTGGAGCTCCTTGCTTGAGGGCATGGCCAAAATTGTAACCACAATTCGAATTTTTGTTATTGTTGTTTGTGTGCCGACAGAATGGGACAAGGTCCACAAAGGTCCGCAGTCTGATTCTTAGAATCGGACACTCGCACGTCCAATTCCTGGAATTTGGACATTCGGACCAACTTGACTTGTCCTATCAAACGTTGTTCCTCTGACCCTAGAAATCGAATTATCCATCACCTATCTGATAGGACATTCACCTCATCCAATTGGGATGATTGGACTCATTAGAATCAGACTTGGACACTTGGCCACCATCGGCCACTCGAAGAGACAAAAATCAAACTTTGTCAAAATCGGACGCTTCGCACTTGAACACGCTAGAATTGGATACTCTAAAATTGGACAACCAAAATTAGACATCTAACTCTTAAAATCAGACATTGTCAAATCGAACCAAAATTCTGACAGGAGAGACTGACAAATCTAGCATATCCTGAGCAAGACAGAATAACTCTCGGGATTCGGAAGGGCTCTGGAAGCTTAGACAAAATTGCTCTAGAAATCACAAGAGAAGCCATTGAACAGGGCATCACCGATGACCTGGTTGATGCGCATTTGTTTAACTTGTCTAGCAAAATAGACTTGTTTAGAGTTGACTTGATGCCATACTGGGGGCAGAAAACATAGTGCAAGTGTTGGACAACGGACTACATGAAAGACCTATCGAGAAGGCCCAACTTAGGTGACTCATCCTCAAAATCCGACCATATCTATTGAATACATGATAACTCTATAGGTTAGGGCATGACAACTTGCTACATAGATATGTATGCAAACATAAGATGCATGGCGTACTTGCAGAGGCACGCGATGCAATTGCAAGAGGACACTTCAATGGAGACACAATAGTCGGCAATGTGCTACAGTCTCAACTATGGTGGCCTACCCTTTTTCGAGATGCAGCACGATTGTAAAGTAGTGTGATGAGTGCTAACAGACCTAGGTACCCGTTCACAAGGACAAAATGGAGCTCAACGTGATCATTGCAAGACAACCATTTTAGAAATGGGGACTTGACTTCATTGGACTAATTAGTCCTGTGCAACATTACTCATCACAAGCCAAGTACTTCATCGTAGCTATTGACTACCTTACAAAGTGGATAGAAGCATGAGTCACTGGGAAAAATGATGCTAGAACCACTGCTAAGTTCCTTTGGAAGCAGATAATCTCACAATTTGGCTGCCCCATTGAACTCATCAGTGATCAAGGCATGCAGTTCATTAATGAAGTGATCGCTCACCTCCTGTCAACCTTTTTAATCATCCATTGAAAGACCTCACCCTACTACCCTCAAGCAAATGGTCAAGCTAAGTATACCAATAATAAGATGTTGGCGAACATCCTGACCAAAGTTCTCTCTGCCTCGCATAATGACTAGGACAACAAGCTCATGGAAGCCTTATGGGCCTATCAAACAACCTACAAAACAACTATAGGAAAGATTTCCTTTAAGTTAACATATAGGAATGAAGCCATTTTACCTGTAGAGCTCCTTGTCTCGAGCTTGAGAATAGCCACTCAAGAGAGATGGGATAGAAAGAAGGCATGGACCAACTGCTTGATCGAACTAGAATGCTTGTGAGGGACTCGACTTCTAGTCACCCATGCATTGATTTGCAAAAAGGCACATCGCAAGAGTTGTTTTGACAAGCACGTCAAGCAGCAAGAATTCGAACAAGACAACTTTGTGTTGTTGTACTCAATAAAAGGCCACAAAGAAAATATGAAGTTCAGGGGATTGGGAGCTTTTTGAGTTTGCATTATGAGCCAAACCAACAATGTAGACCTTAAGACCCTCAAGGGAGAGACGATAGGCTTCTTCAATTGGAGCTGCATAAAGAAGTACTACCCTCCCCACACACCCATTGCACAAGCCTCCCATGCTCGAGCCTCTTTTCAAAGTCCAAGTCACCACATTAACAGAAGTTGAGGAGGCCGTGTCACCTACATACCTGCACATATACGGTCACTGCCCAACAGCCACATGCCTTCAATGCATTGATAGATGATGAAGCTGATTTTAATATCTTAACTCACGATCATTGGACTCAACCTATTAACCCCAAAATCAGCCCATTTGGGGGTCAATCCTATGCCCTTTTAGGGAAGTGTAAACCGCAATTTTGAGGCTCGTATATCATAGACGGGAGGGTGGTGATGAAGAATCTGAAGCAAATGATGGTGTTAGAGCAATGGAGGACGTAGATCGGGCTGAGAGAGTGCATCAACGGAAAAAAAGAGGCATCAACAGCCTCCCCTCTATGAGATACGAGCCTCAAAATCATGGTTTCTATGCGTAAGTGAGCTATCATAGATAGATACATTGTTTGGCATAGAATTGGCTATCTATTTACCGCAGCACAGAGGAACAGAAAATGGAGAAGAGATGCGGGAATACCGCAACACAGAGGAATAGAAAATGGAGCAGAAGTGCGGAAAAAATGGAATCCTGAAAACTTGAATGAGATGTCGCCTCGAGAAAAGAAAAGAGTAAAAGCGTGCCATTAAATATGAAGGCGCTCTCGAATCCTTGTAAAAAGGGCACCGGGCTCACTCGTGTGCAAATTGTATGCATTAGTGGGAATGGAATAAGTTGGAACGGTGGGAAATAGGAAAAGAGGGCCTAGGATAATGGCCGACCATGTAAAAAGTGTGGATGCCTGCCCAAAAGGTAGGGCATGTATATAAAGTTCAAAAGTGAATAAGAAGCTCATTCTTGTGTGTGGCCAAAAGTGGCTCTCCTCTTTTTCTTCTTCTTCTTCTTCTTGCTTGCTTGAACTTGTGCTTGAGAGAGGGAGTGTGAGAGTGTGAGGGAGTGAGTGTGTGAGGGTGAGGGATCGGGGAGGAGAAGCTCTCCATCTTCTCCTCTCTTCTTCTCTTCTCTTCTCTTCTCTTCTCTTGCTCGTAGCAATGGAGCTTGGAGCTTGGAGCTTGAGGATGGAGCTTGCTTGAAGCTTGCACTTGGATCGTGGAGCTATCGGAGTGCGCAAGAGAGGAGCTAACTCGATCGGCATGGAGGTAAGCTCACTACACCCGCAAGGTAGGCGTTGTGCGTCGGCTATGTGAGAGGTAGCCATGGCTACTCGGCTTGAAATGCTTGATCAATAAGCAGTCCATAGGTCTCTGCGTAGAGCTCCGTAGCTCCCCTACATTTTGGTTCCACTGCCGGGACTGACAAAATCGAGCCTTGAGTGCTTTGCGCATCAAATCGAGTGTAGCAGTAGGGTTTGTAGCCTGAACCGGTGCTCGAGATAGTTAGGATATTTAGGAGGTTTTAATCCCTGGAGCAAGTAAGTATTTTGATGTGCTACTGAATGTTAGAGTAGGACCATATGTCTTTATTTGTGTTTTTGATTTCTGTTGCATTACGTTAAGTGTAGGATAGGAAAAAGAAAGGAACAGAAGGATTTAGCTACTATTGGAGATAGGGAAGTTGGGACATAGATTAAAAAATTTGATTGGAAGAGTGTGCGAGATTGATCTCTGAGTCTATAGCAGACTTAGATGAGGTAATAAGGGGCCCAGGGGACCAGGGGATGCCACATTTGACATCCTGCCTTCTAAGAAGACTGTGAGCTTGAGAGCTAGGAAGAGAGAGAGAGAGAGAGAGAGCTGTGGGAAATCGCAAAGTGCTGACCGATTCGAGCGCCCCATCGCTTTGAGGTATGCCAGATGTTTCCCTCTGTTGCTCGCATCTATCTAGAAGGCACGACACGATTTCATAGAGTAGATGTTGACCTAGAGGCACCACGCGCAACTTGCGGGCCGTCGTCCACACCATTAGACCAATGCGAGTCCCAGAATAGGATTGTCTGATTTTGAGAGTTGGACAGTCCGACTCACATAATCGGACTAGCCGAAAAAAAAATCGTTGGTCCGATCCGATTCTTATAATCGGACCAGTCAAAAATCAGACCGTTGGTCCGATCTGATTCTTATAATCTGACCAGCCCATCAAAGTCAGGCCACGTGTCCTAACCCCGAACTTAAACCACTTGACCCATTGCAGTAGTCGGGCCACCCCCGTCCGACTAGGAAAGTCGGAGCTGAGTAAGATTGGACTCGCCCATCCGATCGCCATAATCAGACCATCCCATCCAATTCCCAGAGTCAGACCATCTTGTCCGATTCTCAAAATCGGACCAGTTCACCAGAGTTTGAATAGAAGGTATTTTACCTGGCCCATAGTCGTGGGCACCTTGGTCAAATTTTTGATCCCCCAGGGAACCCAGTTTAACCTTGGAAACTAGAGACCAGACAGGGTGACCAAAGATTCACCCCAAATAGCTAAACACTGGGCAGACCAAATTTGGAATTGGTCGTGATGTTCGGCGACCAGCCAACCAACTAACCAACCCTAAAGCAGAATAGAGAATGCATCAGGGTCTTTCTATAAGACTTTAGATTGGCCAAAACCTGTGCCTAGAGCCACATTAGGCTACAAACCTAAGCGTTAGGGTGGAGTCTGCATTGGGCATTTCATGCATCCTCACCTCACCTTTTGATTTCATCACCTAGGGTGCACTACAAGGAAAGGAAAAGCCTGTTTTCATACTAAGCACTAGAAAGCACGAAGCACAAGCTGTGGATAAGATTGACGACGGTTTCCAATAACAAGGAGCTCATCGGGAAACATAATAACATCAAGGAACCCACTACTAGGGGAAGATCCCAAAGTATAGCTGGCTACTAGAGAACCCCATCGATAGGACCCTAAGAGGACACGAAGATCCGAAAGGCAACAACATAGAGAATCGAACGCTGCCAGAGGTACTCAAGTTGATCAACGACCTTGTGGAGCTGGAAGTGGGAGCAATGTCAGGATCACAAGGTAGACAAGGAGAGGACAGACTAGACTTGGGAGAATTCCCAATCATGGTGCAGGAGTTAGTCAACGAGTATGACTTGTTGGCTAGGATGGTAGTTTAGGGTAGGCTAGTAGGGGAAGTGGTAGCAACCCTAGAAGAGGAAAGAAATCCAATCAGAAGGGTACTAGAGAGCATGATTGCCTATAACCACGAGCAAAAGACTAGAAAAATCCAACAAGATGTGGATATGTACGAGGCCCAGCGCATGCTAGCCTTGGCAGGAGCATCCAAAGCATGACCAAATGTGGAGAGAGAGTGGGCAGTGGAGGCTGACTTATCATTAAGTGAACTTGTAGCCAGGCAGCTCATGGACAACACATCCCTTGAGTAGGGTGCAACAGCCTTAGCCACAGCATCACTCTTGGGATTAGGGGTCACGCAAGGGGCAAAGGGGCAATCTAGGATCCCTATAGTGGCAAAACAACTAGACAAGTATGAACCTAGCAACGAGCCATATAGCTTTGTGGAGTAGTTCGAATAAGTTTGTGAAGCAAACGGCCTCATAGATGCTTTTGGGTTGTGCTTAGGTGATAAGGGGAGGGTTTGATACACTAGTCTAGATGCAGCCAAGTGCATGAACTTTGGCCATCTTAAAGATCATTTTATCAAGAGGTTCTCTAAGGCAGAATACTCTGACAACCTCACCGTCTGGTTGATGAATGTCAGTCAGAGGGAAAAGGAGGACGTGAGAGACTATGTCACACATGTACGTAGCCTCTTCAAGAGGATCCCAGCCAATGAGTAACCTAACGAGAAGGATGTGTCTACACTGTTTATAAATGGAATCTGAAGTGAGGAACTCTACAAGGCCTTGGCTAGTAACTCCACCCTACACAGAGATGTGCTAGCTAGGGTTTTTGACGAAGCAATAAGGGTGGACAATCAGCTTAGGAAGCAAAGCATGAGGAACACCAGCCGGGACAGTACATGCCAAAGGGCTTCAGAGCAGGCAACAACGTCAGGAGAGAGAGAGAACTCTAGCACATAGGATAAGGGAAAGGGAGTTGACCAAGGCGAGGACCTGGCTCAGGTGAGAATGGAGCTTGCACATTTGCAAGAACAAATAAAGAAGCTTACGTGAACTCACGTGCAGTGTATACACTGTGGGGGAAACCACCTCCTAGCCAAGTGTCAAGATCCTAGATCTAGGCCATGTTCGAGCTGTGGTAGGTTCGGTCATGACGTGTTGCACTGCAGATTTCCCAGGAGGTTTCCATATGCGTAACAATACAACCCTCCTTACCTAGGCAACAGGACATCTAACTTCCTTGGCAGGGAGGCCCAACTGGCACTTCCAACAACAAATGACACAAGACCAGCAATCCCTAGGCTAGAGATGAACCCAACAGGCATACCCAGACCACCAGGACCCTACGTAACCCAGCCATTGAGTGACGCTCCTGTTCACTATGTGGAGGAACCTAGTGAAGAAGAAAGCTATGTAAACCCATACATCTCCTATGACGAGGAAGGCAATACAGTCCTGATGGACTATCGACCGGTGCTGGTGATGGCATTGGGCCAAGGAGGAGGTAAAGGCTTTGGAGGACCAAGTCAGGACCCAACCTTATGTTGGACTTGCGGTCATCCAAGCCATATCTCATCACGTTGCCCGGAAAGGGAACATGAAAACCAGGACAAGGCTGACCTTCAATGCGCTGAGTGTGTGATCACACACCTGTTTCCTGACTGCCCTAGACGAAAACCATCAGTCAGTTCTACCAACATGCTCTACGTGCCTTTGGGACTATTTGGGGTGGAGACCTTTGGCGGGGAGGACACGCCCATCCCACTGCATGTCATGACGTGAGTGCAAACACGACAAATAGGCATCTTGTTGCTTGGGCCAAGTAACCTAGATGTAGCCTCACTAGGAAAGAAATGCCAAAGGAGAAGGAGAAAGAGAATAGATGCAAGAATCACCCTTAAGACTGAGGAAGCTACAACCTTAGTGGCAGGAAAGGGGGTCATTGATGCTGAGGTAGAGACCTCAGCTCCCAAGACGATAGAACTAGGTAGTGCCAAGGTAGGGGAATACCCTCATCCCAGACAACAACTCGAGACTATAGTCAAAGGTAAGGAGTGGGTCAAGGATGCCTAGGAACACCTTAAAGATGTAGAACCCATACTGGAGGATCCGATGGATGACCTTTCGAGTGCAAGCACACCCGCTTCGCCATCGCGACCTCAGTCGGGGAATGTGCCCACACCACGAGAGATGCCACAAAGGCAAGACCAAGGAGAAGCTTATCAACAAGCTAACCAGGACATGTGGCCAAAGAATGGTGAGACCAAGGAGGAGGCCAACTACCCAGCAACCTCCTCACCACCTTAGTAACCGCCCCAGTGACCGTGAGCCTGGGAGATTTGCTTTGGCAGCACCCTTCATTATGGCAAGAATTGAGGAACTGGGTGGAGGGAAAGGGGGAGCATGCTGCCACTGACTTGCAATAGCATGACGCACTCACATAAATTCCAAGCCTAACGCTACACTCAGGTCCAAGGCCACTGCACAACAACGCTTTCTGGGAAGGCAAGAAGATGCATGCAGTCCTACCTATTTTAGCCTTGAGGGATGCAACACGGAAAGGAATTGTAGACACCGGCACTGGGGTCAGTGTCTTGAGCCACGTAGTTCTACAGGCCTGGGGAAACCCACCTGTGGAAGTAGCTAGGTTTAATGTTACATTGGCCAACGGAATGAAGGTTAGACCATTCGGAGTCTTAAAAAACTGGCAAGTAAAGGTCGCAGGAGTGTAGTTTTTTGTGAAATTCATTGGCATGAAGGGCGTGGACTATGACATACTACTAGGCTGGCCCTGGATAAGGAATGCGCGAGTGGTTGAAGATTGGGGAAACAACCTCATATTCTTGGGGAATAGGACGGAAGTGGTAAGGGTTGAGATGGACACTTGGAAGACTACCTCACCCGACCTCGATGCTATCTCAACCATGCTAAAAGGTGATGCCCATGCACACAAACCCTATGGGACACTCACCAAGTGCATCCCCTGCCCTGAGGACGACAGGGATTGGATGCATGTCTTGGTAACCGTTGACCTACCATTCTCAGATGAGGAAGAGCTATATAAGCAAGCTGCTAAATCACCAATCATGCCAACAAAGGAGCCCATTGTACCACTCTGCATGATGGCGGGAAGCTCACGAGACCCAGGGAGACTAGTCTCATTCCACATCTCCACCAACAAGCTGGAGCTTCAAGAAATCATAGAGTACCTGACCAATAAACTGAAAGGCAACAAGGCAGCTAATCTAAAACCCCTACGCGATCTCTTGGCTCAGCTTGAATGGAAATGGATCAAAATTCACGGTCTTAACCTATTATACAACTGGGCTTTAATCACCGACGAAGAGGAGATTTGAGAGGAAAACCTGGGGGATGACGAGCAATTGGAGGGGCAAGATTCCGATGATGAGGGGTACGAGCACTATTGCTCTGAGACGGATGAGAGGGAAGAGGAGTTTAACAACATAGAATATGACACTAAAGGGAGAGCAATCGAACAGATTGAGACAGACTCTAGGCCTAAAAGGGAAAGGACAAGCATGAATGGAAAAGGAGTCATGTGGATGGAGTGCGATAGGACTTAGCTGGATCAGATGGGAGCCATGGATTATGAACAGGCAGCGGTGACACAATCACTAGCAGTCCCAATACTGAAGACGGATTCACCTACTGAACTACCACCCCCGGGCAAAACTCCTTCCTCAAGCGAGGGATGTGAGTTTAACTTGGAGTCTGAAGTCAGTATACAGAGAGTGATCCCGAAATACCCCAACCCTCTAAGGTCAGACGCACCAAAGGGGACTTACCAATCCACTTAAGGTGCAGACGGATAAAGGAGGAGGCTAGGAAAGCAAACTAGAGACTCAAAAGCAGAGAGGCAAAAGAAGCCGCAGGACCTCCGCAAATGCTTCATGAAGTTTAAGAAGGGTGATACAGTGGTGATTTTGCTAGGAATAAAGAGATAAGGGCAAGCTAGTGAACCAATTGAGGGACCCGCCAGGGTCAAGGAAGTCGACCTAGTAGGGGAAGGCAAGAAACCTCGACCTGTATTCATTGCTAACAACCTGACCAATGAGAAGGAGGCTAGACTGGTTGCTCTTCTGTAAGAGTATGTCGATGTGTTTGCCTAGTCCTTGGAGGAACTGAGAGGAGTCGATCCTAGGGTTATGGGTCGAGGAATTGATCCTAGGGTTGTGACCCATAATGTTCCAATGGTCCCAGAAGCGGTGCCAACGAAGAAATGACCTTATCTTATGAATCCCAAACATGCCCATGCGGTGAAGGAAGAGATTGATAAGCTCATGAAGGCGGGATTTATATATGAGATCGAGCACACGGATTGGGTATCATCCATAGTGATCATTATGAAAAAGAACGGTAAGATTCGAGTGTGCATGAATTACAAGAAGGTGAATGCCGCTACGAAGATGGACAACTACCCCTTGCCATATACCGAGCACATGCTGGAGAGAGTGGTAGGCAAAGAAGCTTACAGCTTCCTAGATGGTTTCTTTGGCTATAATCAAGTGCAAGTGCACCCTGGCGACAGGCACAAGACTGCCTTCGCCATAGAGTGGGGTGTATTTTCCTACATCATTATGCCCTTTGGGCTAGTGAATGCACCTGCAACCTTCCAACGATTAATGTGCACAATCTTCAAGGATATGCTATGATGCGAGCTAGAGGTGTTCGTAGACAACCTGTGCATATACTCTAGTTGGACTGAACACTTAGAGAGGTTGAGAGCTATCTTCGAACGATGTTGGTTATACAAACTCTTGCTGAACCCCTTGAAGTGCCAGTTCTCGGTGAAGCACATATGCATCCTAGAGCATGTAGTGTCAAGGAATGGCATTGCCACTCACTTCTCAAAAGTCAGGGCCATTGTTGACCTCCCACCACCCATCAACTACAAGGGTGTCCAGTGTTTCTTAGGCCACGCAAGATACTACTGACGCTTTGTACTGAACTACACGATGATTGCTAGACCATTGTACAAGCTACTGATTGTATTCGAGTGGACTGAGGAATGCCAACACGCATATGAATAGTTAAAGAAGGCTCTCACCATTACACCAATCTTGCGAGCCTCGGACAGGAGTGTAACATTCCATGTACACATAGATGCCTCCAAGTTTGCTATTGGAGCCATTCTATGCCAGCCTAGTGAACATAGTCTTGATTACCTTGTGAGCTTTGCCAGGAGATACCTCACCAAAACAGAGATGAACTATTCCACTATAGAAAGGGAAGGGCTAGCCATGGTGTTTGCTATAAAGAAATTTAGGCATTACCTGTTGGCCACACCCTTCGTCTTTTTCGTTGACCATCAAGCCTTGCTGTATCTTGTGAACAAGCCATGCGCCACAGGTCGCATAGCAAGATGGTTACTTCTCCTATTGGAGTTTGATTTCTTGGTGATTGTGCGTAAAGGAAAGTAGCACTACATGGCAGATCACATGTCCCGCATACCCACAGGGGAGGCTGCTGGACAAGGCATACCTGACGACTTACTGGATGCGCACATCTTTGGCCTGTCTAGCGAAGGGGACTTGTTAGGGCTGATTTGATGCCATATTGCACTGATGATGTTGTCCAAGTGTTAGAAAACGGTCTGCCTGAGAGGCCTATTGAGAAAGCCAAGCTAAGGACACTTATCTTAAAAATCCAACCATACCAATTGATCGCTCGACAACTCTATAGGTTGGGACAGGACGGGTTGTTGCGTAAATGTGTGTGTGAGCAAGAGATGCACGATGTATTGAGAGACGCGCATTGCAGGATAGCTGGCAGGCACTTTAGTGGGAATACAACTGCTCGTAAGATACTACAATCCCAACTCTGGTAGCCCACCCTATTCCATGATGCCGCTAAGTTTGTCAAACATTGCGATGAGTGCGAGAGGACTAAGGTGCCCATGCAGAAAGATAAGATGGAGTTAACCCCCGTAATAGCGCGACAACCCTTCAAAAAATGGGGCATTGACTTCATCAGACCTATCAGTCCTGTAGAGCAATACTCCCACACACGCTACATCATTGTGGCAACGGATTACCTGACGAAGTGGGCAGAGGCAAGAGCCACTAGAAAGAACGATGCTAGGACCACTGTGAAGTTCCTGTGGAAACAGGTCTTTTCACGGTTTGGTTGTCCAATCAAACTAGTGAGTGATCAAGGCACGCACTTCGTAAATGAAGTAATATCCCACCTGCTCTCAACCTTCCTAATCATTCATAGAAGGTCCTCTCCCTACTACCCTCAAGCAAATGGCCAAGCGGAGTCCACAAATAAAATCCTAGTCAACGTGCTTACTAAGGTAGTATCCACATCACGAAGAGACTAGGATACTAAATTGATGGCGGCCTTGTGAGCTTATCGGATGGCTTATAAGATGACTATCGAACAAATGCCCTTTACACTGACCTACGGAATGGAGGCCATTATACCTGTAGAGTTCTTTGTCCCTAGCTTAAGAATAGCAGCGCAGGAGCGTTGGGAGAGAAGAGAGGCTTGGACTAACCGCTTAGTAGAGATAGAGTGTCTCACAAAGACTTGACTTTTAGCCACCCACGCTCTGATCTGTGAGAAGGCACGACGAAAGCTGTGGTTTGACAAGCATGTCAACCAGCGCAACTTTGATCAAGGGGACCTTGTCCTACTCTACTCGATGAAAGGGCACAAACAGAAAATGAAACTTTGAGGACTAGGACCTTTCTGGGTGCATGCAATTAGTAGAATGGGCAATGTCGAGTTGGAGATGCTCGAAGGGAAGCAATAGGCTTCTTCAATGGTAGTCGCATGAAAAAGTACTATCCTCCTTCCCATTCATTGCACAAGCCACCGATGCACCAAGCCCCTGTCAACGTCTACATGGCCACAATTACCAAACTAATAGATCAAGATGAAGAAGCAGTAGCATCCGCCTACCTTTGAATCACGATCATTGCAGAACATGCATATTCTTTTGATGCCCTGATCGACGAAGGTGCGGATCATAATGTCTTGACACATGACCATTGGACATGCATTGGTTAGCCTAAATTATAGCCCACAAATGTGAAACTTAGCCCATTTGGGGGCAACACTTACCCTCTCTTAGGAAAATGCCAAGTGGCTGTCTTCGTTGAGTCTCAAATTGTCCCAAACATCTTTTATGTGTTACCAAACACTAAAGGGACCGGTGATAAATCACTACTAGGACACACTTTCAAAAAGCAAACAAATTGCAATGTGGACTACAACCTAGATCGCATCCATCTGATCAGGGCAATGTGCACATAGTAACTACTTTCAGCAAGGGCCATCTTGCACCTTCTACAACTACAGAGCCACCGATAGAGACCCCCACGACGAAGCCAAAGGAGAAGGGCATGGATATCTTACCCCGTGCTCCAACCGCCAGAAGCAAACCCAATCTAAGCCATTCACATGGACATGGAGCCCACACGCATATGGGTGCCAAAACGGCGAGCGCCACCTCTTGGTAGACCGCAGAAGCATGCTCCTAAATGCAAAAGCTATCACGCCATGCTCCCAACCTAAGAGGCAGTCCAGACGCCATCGACATGGGCACACCATCACGCCACGATGGATATCGAGAGATCTCCTATGAGAACAAGGATACTATGAGGCCAACCGCCGGATATGGGTGCCTAAGGGTAGACACCCAAGAAGATCAACTCTGGGCAACCCCACTCTAGCTGGACAGGCTGGCACAGGCAAAGCACAAGCCGTAAAGAATGCCGAACTAGCAACGATGATGATTAAGGACACCCAACACATTCATTGTTCCAAACCGGATGTCCCAATACCATCTAGGTCAGAGAAGATAGACACCCCCATGCCCACTTGAATAGAATGCAACACGCCTCCTATGGCATGGGAGCCCTCTACAGCGTTACAAATGCTCCAGAATGCAAAGTCCCATTGACGACGCCCGCAAGGGAGTCACCACTGTCCAACCCAACTGCGCCATTACCACCAGCAAGTCTTAAGCCTTCGTACGAAAGACGATCATTCCTTTCATCAGCCAAGGATCTCCTTGAGACCTCGGGGAAGGACGTAGTGACATGCATCAAGGAGTTGGATGACATCTTCACTACATTCGCTAGAAGCTATGAGAGACTTGACCTAGGACTTCTTGACGAACCCCTTGCTTCTGATGTTTACTGGTTTCCATGCACTTGGGAAGACTACGAGTTTATGATCATCAAATTTTCCAAAGTTGCGGCCGAGCTAATCGCTAATGGAGAAATCTCGAAGGAATAAGCTGTTCTCAGACGACTAGTCACCTTGTACCACAAACCTGCTCGCTCTACTCCTGAATGAGAACTGGAAGAGCTCACGCAACTTGCCAGCTCTGCTTCTCCATTCTTGCAACTGTGGTACGCCTTACGACTCCAATGGGAGAAAAAAGGCCATCGGATCATGACCAATGCTGAGCAAAGGAGGGCAATCAAAACAATTGAATGTGACCCTACGTACGTGGCACCTCTTTCATTCAGAGTGTTGGCCATGACATGCAACTGACACTTAGATGATTAGGTGCTGGCCCATCCGTACATTGAATAGTTCCTCACAGAAGAGGAGTTGCACATTTCTAGTCACCTCAACTCAAGGGACATCTTTCATGACGTCTTGACCTACATCACTCAAGCTTCCCTATAGCCATGCGAACTTGATCGTCATGCCCAGTTTGAGTACAACCCTAACCTTTTTACCTAGCTATTGGCCAAGTAGCTCGCCCCACACAGCCCATGCGAGCCCTCTCCCTTTCCCCGCAAATCCTAAAAAGGATCCCCATACCACTTAGGAAAAAGGGGAAAGAGCAAGTGACAACCAAGGGACTAACCAAGTGATGTAGCAAGAAAGAAGTGTAAAGGCTGAAAGTGCTCAACTAAATTCAAATAGGAAAGAAAGCAAGGAGGAAGTAGATGTTGGTTGTGAATTATTTCTAAAGTTTCATCCCTTTGAATTCACCCCGCAAACTGTCACGACTTCCATTTACGGAAGTGGAGCTGATGAAATATGGAATCAGCATCGAGACACGAGGATTCAACCAATTCACATTCAAGCATACCATGAACCTGGATGAAGCCATCTTGAAGGAGCCGGCCGTGGGGGAGCTGGTGAACAAATCTAGCCTCCAAAAGTACATAGAGAAGGTCGGGCAGGCAGTAGATTAAAACATATGCACAGATTTCTTAAGGAATTTCGATGAAGGACGAAGTTGTGGAACAGTCACGGTGAGGGCAGGCTATCAAGAAAGAAGGGTAGAGGTGCCCCTTAATGCAGTCATTGTCGAGAGAGCCCTAGGACTTGTGCCCAAAAAAGAAAGACTCCCAAAAAGAGATGTGTACGCCATGCTGGGAGTCAGAAAAGAGGATGTGCACACGGTCGATGGAATTAGTTTAGCTAACATTCCAGACCCTGCAACGAGGATGTAGGCTAAGATGATCCACTCTCTCTTCTCCAGCCACCCATAGATACAATGCACTCATGAATAGAATCAACATGCCACTGTTGGAAAGCATTGTGGTAGGAGTCCCGGAGGAGGTGGACTAGAACGGCTTTGTCTAGAAGACTATAAAGAGTGTAGCCACCCTTCTAGCTCTAGCCGTAGCACCAGCCGGTGGGGGATCTCTGGCCTCCATCGCACGATCCACAAGGAAGAAACTTGCCATCAAAGCTTCTACGATCAGGTACGGAGATATCCTCATAGCAATCATTGACGAGGCTATTAAGGATGCCAGCATGGAGGGAGAGCAAGTTAAGTACCAAGGCTCACCACATCGTGAGGAGGAAGGCTGGAGTGAAAGGACGGCTAGCGATGAAGGAGAGCCTGAAGTACCACCCACTCAAATGGCCGAGCCTCAGAAGCAAATGAAGAATGGAAAGAGCCAAAAGAAGGGAAAGAGATTGAGCAAAGAAGAGTGGGCCGAGGTGAAGAGGGCTTGAAAAGAGTCAGGTAGGTTGGAAGAACAATTACAGAAGGAGGAGGAGGAAGAACTCGAAAGAGTCAAAGAGGAGTCAAAAAAGGCAAAAGAGGACAGGCAAAGAAGGGTGGAGGAGGAAGCCCACGAGCTGAGGATGAAGGAACTGGTTGAGTTGGCAGAGGCTACTCATAGGACTGTTGAAGAAACTCATGGAAGAGGAGAAATCAACCCCTACAGTCCTCACCATGAGGCCGAGAAAAGTGGCAGCGCGAGGACAGCCCCGATAATCGTAGGCAAGGGGAAGTCACTGTTACACCCCCTGCCTCCTACCTTTGTGCCGGCACCAACAAACACTCCAACTGCCCCACAACCCATGCCCTCTCTGGACACAGCCCAACTAATGAGCATGATGCAGATGCTTGTTAGTAAAGTGGCTGACATTGTCCCAGAACCTAGAGCGAAAAGACCTGCCATTGTAGATGTTGAGTCCAGGAAAGACCTAAAACGGCAAAAGCTCGAAGCACCAACCACCACAACTCCTATTCCCATGCCACTTGGTACAGACTACGATGCCTACATGGCTGAGTACCTAGTGCAGTTGGATAAGGCAAAGGAAGAAAAGAAGGTGGCTCTGTTGGAGCTGGAAAAGGAAAGGGAAACTTTGGCAGCCCTAAGGCTCAAAGTCTCAAGGCAAGGAGCTAATCGGCAAAGGGAGCTCAAGGCGTAGCGAGATCAACTGGAGGCAAAAAGGAAAGAGGTCCACGATAATGAAAACCGCCTGAGACAGAGGCTGGAGGACGAAGAACAAAACTTGGTGGTCGAGCAGTGGAGCTTAAAGTTTCTAGTGCAGTAATATGCTGAGCTAGAATAAAGAAGGGCCAGACTTGAGGGGTATGGACCATTGGAAACTCAAGAGGGTGAGCCGAGCGGGTGGTAGGAGAATACCATGGCAAAACTTTAGTATGAACTCGAGAAACAAAATAGGCTGGAGAGAGAGATAGAGTTCCTAGCTCGGGAACGGCTGACAATCCTCGCAGTAGAAGCACAAAAACAACAACATGAGGCACGACAGCTGCAAGGTACGTTGGAAGTTGCCAAGGAATACACAGAGGCCCTCATAGCCATGGCCTTCATGCAACAAAGACTGCACCTTGCAGAGATCCAGAGCCACAAGCAGCTAGTGCAGGAAAGGTCAGAACTAATTGCTGAAGCAGAACAAAAATTCAGTATCGCAAATCAAGCAAAAGAAATAGCCGAAGAACAGCTGGCTTGGAAGTCCAAGGAGTGGCACCAACTCTGGGCCTTAACAAACAAACAAAAATAGATAGTAACCACACTAGCAAGTGAGCTCGAAGAAGGAAGAAGAAAGATGGATGAAAGGGCCAACGCATGGGAAGCGAACAACTTTGAAAGAATCAGGCAATTAACGAAGGGCTTGGTGGTGGTAGAGTGCGAGAAAGTGCTTACCAAATCCAGGGCTGAAGCAATCGATGTATGCACCAACGCATAGAGGCAAGCCTTTCTCAGCACCGTGCTACATGTCACCCAAGCACAGGGCGATAATTCAGTGGAGAGGGTGAGAAGGAAACTAGAGTTGACTACTAGGGCGCTAAGATATGGCCTGCAAGAACGGGAGCTCCCCACTAGCATGCGACTCACCAAGGACCAGCAATTCCACTACCTATGCCGTGCGAGCCTCTCCACCGTTGAGCTCAAGGAACTAGGGTTCGAAGAATAGGAGCAGCCAGCACCACCACCACAAAAGACCCCAGTAGTGGCCGAACAAGGTATCGAGGAGGGCCCGGACTTGGAGCAGGAGGCCGAAGAAGAATAACAAAAAATGCCCAGTCCCCCTCTACTAGACCTCTCGCCAGACGAGCCTGAAGATGCCCACATGCTTGAGCGCATTGTGGTAGCCAGAAGAAGGAGGCAGGAACTGGCAGAGGACGCACAACGTAGAGCACGGTCACTACCTAGACAATTCTCTAACGAGCCAGTACCACTACGAGTGGACCCCAACCCTATCGATTGGCCTCAGGAGTTAATCATCTGGCGTGACTGGGAGTTCCGGACGAGACCATTTGAGCTGTCATTTTCCTATCCACGCTCACTGGACCGTGCGTTGCCTCTAAGCATCCTATCCAAGATCAAGGACCTAGCCAATGACCTGGCAAACAGATGGATGGAAGAGAGAGGCCTAATTATAACCAGGTGGAGGCAAGAGCCCACAGATTACTGGTATGACAAGGTAAACCAGATTCCCAAAATATCTATGGATGCCCTTCCAAAAGATGTGTCTAATATGAAAGGTCACCAGAGCCACTATAGTGACTTTTCACAACTCATCATTGTCACTTCACTCCAATCTTCTCTTGAGTCTTCAGCATCTGCTTCTTCCACTTTCTTGAGCTCTTTTAAAATTACATTCACCTCTTTCCAAGGCTACAAAAATTTCCCAAATTCTCACATAGATTCCATAGAACACTTAAAGAGGCATATAGGATAGAATAAACCATTAACAGAGGCTCTACAAAAGCTCAATTAAAGGTTTACAGAAGGTGAAGAGAAAGCATCAGAACCTCATAACTCATACTAAAACCATTCCAAACTATCAAAAACCATACAATGATCCTTCAAAAGTTCTCAATTTCCATCAATCATTACTCCATGCTTTATACAAAAGAAAAATTGAACAAACAGAAGCTAAACAAAATCAATCAGAACCTGAACTTAACCTATCAGAAGATCACATAACCTCATATTTCTACTGAAAATCATAATGAGCTTCCAAACCATATTTAACCTCATCTAAAACGCTTTCAAACACTTCCAAAACAACTAATCATCACTCAAAATCCATAAAAAATCATCCATTCAAGCCTCGAAAATAATAAAAATCAACCAAAAAATCTAGTTATTTTAGCACTCAACATATCCCCACACTTAATAAGGGAGCATCCTCATGACCTAAGAAAAAGGGAATACAAGTCCATTTAAAGAGCTCAACTTGATCTTCTTTAGTATCTTCAATAATCCACCCAACCATGACCCCAACTTATAACTTGTATCTAATAAAGAATACAACGAAAGGAAAACCCTTTATCCATTAACACATCTTATAAACAACAACAAACTATAATAAATTCGCAAAGGATATAAAAGGTTGCTTCCGTCCTTCAATCAAATAGAATCGCAAACTACCATCCATCAATTGCTCAATCAGGTCCATCTTCATCTTCAACTCCACATAAGAGGATAATACACCACACCACATATGTAACATGTCCACTAGAATCATCCCGACACGTCTTAGCAGTCCATCGGGAAGGATGTCTAGAAGGCTCCGCCCGGCACTCCCATGGAATGTTACGGGACTTGCGATCTAGGTCTTCCCGCGTCTGCCACGTAGCGGAAGTATCCTGGCCGTTCCCACTTAGGATCGACCTGAGTTCGGGTTTTCCTGTTTGGTCGTTAGCTAGCAACAACTAGCGTCAGACCCGAGCGAACTACTTTACGTAGAAACGCCAGGTCCGAAGCGGATTCACGCTGCACTTGGTTCAAAGAGAATGGGAAACGAGAGGGATGCAAGGCTCGACCTCTCTGCCATAAGGCATAGTCCCATTCCGTTCCCCTAAAACAACGTGAATCGGGTAATCGGTAATTCCAAGTCATCGTTCTCATTTCTTGTTTCGGTGATGTTGATCATCCTTCTGTTCGTCGAAGACTTTGAGAAAAGTTCCCGGCTAACCGGGACCACCCTTCCATAGGACAGACCCATGGTCCATCCTCCGCACTTTCCTCGGTTTGTTTTAGTTATGTAATTACCTACCACATTAGTTTGACATATACAAACAGCTTCCTTGATTAGCCCTGTTAAGCACTGGTTCCTTCACGTAATCTTATCACAGGACATAAAGAAGACAATGTCAAACAACTCCTTTATTATCATTAAATCCTTTTATCTTTGAAATACAAGGAGTTCCCGCCCGTAGGCGTATTCATAATCTGCCCGAAGGCTATCCAGTAATCCTTCCTGTGATTACTATCCCAAGTTTCCGCCCGTAGACTAGTATGCGGGCCTCGAGATCCAATCCCGAGTCACGTTAGTCTCTTATGCAGGGCCCGGAAGGCGAGGGATTTACAGCCAGAGCCCCCCCTGGCACCCAAGCGTCCTCCTGCTCCAAGCAGAACTCAACGGAGAGACCTCTCACGGCGGGTTCGGTCCACGTTCCCGGCGCGGTTCACAACCCCCTTGGTTAGGGTCAGGCAGGCAGTCGGGGGTAACTGAAGCTGCCTCTCAGGCACCAACCTGAAGCTTTAGATATATTTTCATCCTTTAGTTCATTGAGCAAACAATGCAAACAGTCCTTTCTAAACTGTTACAAGCACAATCAATTTCAATGGTCATTTAGCTGGCAACTATTAAGGAGTGACTTCTTTTCTCCGAATGCAACCCGCATTCGATCCGGAATCAATTGCAACTTGGCAAGATTCCTACCATTCTTGGGTTAGTGTCATACCCTACCAATACTTTAGGTTTTGTTGTGGAAGGTTCCAGCGACCATGTCGCTTTCGTTTATTGTCGGTCATTTGCTTCAAGGCAAATACTTAACTTTCCTAATTAATCAAGCCTATACTTTGTAGTCTATGCTCTCGAAACTTATGCATTGGCGAATCATACAATCTTTCCTTGGTGCACGATAATTTGGTTACTAACTTTTCCTAGGACCTCCTACTAGATCTTACATCAATAGTCGTACCTACAACCTTGTTGTTTATCCTTTTTCATCCTATGCTTTTACACCTAATTACTGCTCTTAATGATTGACCTTTTTCTCATGACGACTACGCAATTTCTAACATTCTCCTAGCCACGAAGTCGTTGGTGAAACACAAGCGAAACTAGTGTTATTCTATTCCATCTTATAACTATTTTGCAAGTCATACGTTCACTTTAGTACCCTATTAATTCTTTCCGAATGAAACCTTATGGCGCTTAACCTTTTCCTATGAAATCATTACGAGAGGTATGTTACCTAATGTGCAGTATACGCTTAATCTACCATATCTAGGATGACAAATAATGCACATATAAATTCCGTTTCCTTGATTAGGATTAGATTCCTTACCTTGATAAGGTACCAACAGATGCATCTAACCCTCTAATCGTTCAATCTTTCATAATGTTCAAAAGATGCATTTCTTTCAATTTCCATATGCAAATTAAACGTAAAAGTGCAATTTCCTTTCTAAGCGCGCCTAATCATTTCCTTATGCGGAATTAACACGGAAGAACCTGGACTTGTGGAGTCGGGGTGATGTCTACTTGCACATTCGGAGTCGAGCCTCCCGCGGTCGCCTCTTGGGATCTTTTTGGAGCCATTGCACACGTAGGTTAGGTTTCTGAACTCGCTTTCGTCGCCTACGGATTGTTCTGCTTTGACACGCAACCTTCCGGCCTTTGCTTTCCTCGTAGGCGGAAGATCCTTTTACGGTAGGTCGCTTGCGGAGAAGGGCCTTAAAGGACTTCGCGGGACCCTTTTCGTCGGTCTAGTGGGATCCTTATAGACCCTCTTCAATTCCCGAAAAAAAGGTGTTAATGGTCCTTCTTCGAAATTGTGGTGGGAAAGTGCCTTTGGAAATGGGTGGAAAAGGGTGGAAAAGGGGTCGTGGGAAGGGGGTTTAGTGAGGCCCCCTATGGAAGCTTCTAAGGAAGCTTCCAGAAAAGCTTCTCAGCTTCTCAGCTCCACGTGGCAAAAAGGGAGGGTCGTGATAGCGTGGCGGCGGCACGAATCTGCCAGCGGACAGGGCGGGAGTGATGGCGGCTGTGGACAGGCTGGCGGCGGCAGCTACAGCAACTGGCGGGGTGCTGGCGGCGACCAGCAAGGTGGCGAGCCTTCACGGCTTCCCTCTCTCCTTCACGTCCCGACGGCCCCCTCCCTCAACAACTCCTCTCACACAGTTTCTCCTCCCCCCTCTTCTAAGCACACCCCCTTGATGGGGGTGTTTTTATAGCCTTGGGGGTGGGGAAGGGGGTCTCCACCCACGTGGGGAACTCCCCCATGCAAACCCCCACTTTGCCATCCTCCCCCCACACACTCCCTTTCCTCCAGCCATGCATCGGCTAGGGGAAGGGATAAACATAAAAAAATTTGCATTTATTTAATTAAATTGCCCCTCCCAAGAGGGTGTTTCCGTGTGGCTTGCGGTTTTGAACACCCGGTTCGATTTACCATTCGCAGAGGACCCTATTTCCCGCGTGCGGCTCACACATTATGCGGTCAATAATTTCAATGCAAGAGATACCCTTTGTGCAGGGTTTACACGACGTGCGCAAGGTTAATATTTACGGTACGATCACGTGGAAATATTACATTCTCTCCCCCTTAAAAGAATCGAGATGTCCTCATCTCGAGATAAACTGGGGATTTTGAAGATTGAGAGAGCTTTCATCCATCCAGGTAGCATCCTCTTCAGGGTAATCTTTCCACTGGACGAGGCATTCTCTCAAGGTTCTAGATCTCAACTGTCTCTCCCTGACATCTAAAATCTTTTCCAGCCTTAGTTCAAGGATTCCTTGACTAGGCATTACAATTTGTTGGTCAACAAGTACATGATTAGGGTTAGGTACATACTTCATTCTTCAATAGACTGTTATGGAATACATTATGAACCTTCAGGTTTTCAGGGAATTGCAGTCTATAAACATTAGGTCTTAAGCACTTGAGGATCTTGTATGGTCCACAATACCTTGGACTTAGCTTCCTGCAATCTCCTAAGGATAGAGAACTCTTCTTTGGGCATACATGAATGAAGACCATGTCTCCTTCCTCAAATATTCTATCTTGACACTTCAATTTCGTGTATGCCTTCTGTCTATCCTTCGCAGCTTTGATGTCCCGATAGAGTGAAATCATAAGCTTCGCACAATATCTTAAATAGCTGGCTTGCTCGTATACATACCCTTGTTCTATAGTAAATAAGTTCATTGTCAATAGAAAATTCATGATACTTGACCTGTAACTTCAAATTCTGATCCTTGGTAGAGACTTCCCTTAGCATCCTTTGATAGGCTAGATCATGGCATCCTTCCTCTCTAGCTAGCTCAAGTATTAGATCGTTTGGCATGGACACCTCTGTAGCTAGAGATCTAGCTATTGATAGAGTTTGCAAGATTAATGAATTTAAGGAATGCCTTGCGATTGAGTGCATCAACAACTACATTCTCCTTTCCAGGTCAATACTTGATCTTAAAAAATCATATTCCTCCAATACTTCAATCCATTTACGTTGCCTCATGTTGAGCTCGTTCTGGGTAAAAATCCATTTGAGGCTCTTATGATCGGTTACTAGAGTGAACTTATTTCCCAACAGATAGTGTCTCCAAAGCTTTAGAGCATGTATGACAGCTAATAACTCCAGATCATGAGTGGCATAATTCCTTTCGTGACTCTTCAATTTCCTTGAAGAATACGCTACTGGATGACCTTCCTGTATAAGAACACATCCCACGGCAAGAATGCTAGCATCAGTTACTACCTCGAACTCCTTACTGGGATCAGGAAGTCTCAGAATAGGTGCTGATACCAAACATTGCTTCAATTGGTCGAAACTATTTTGCTCGGGAGCTGACCATGTAATAGAAGTCTGCTTCTTTAGTAAGTCAGTAAGAGGTGCTGCAATCGAAGCATAGTTTTTGATAAAGATCCTATACCATCCTGTCAAGCCAAGAAAACTACGTATCTCTTTGACAGATACTGGTATTGGCCATTCAAGCACATCTCTGACTTTGGCTGGATCCACTGATATTCCTTCTGACGATACTATGAATCCTAGATATTCAATCTGACGTTTGAAGAATGCACACTTCTTCATTTTTGCATACAGCTTATGAGACCTCATTGTCTCCAACACAATCCGTAGTTGGGGTTCATGATCTTCTTCCTGTTTAGAATAGACTAAAATGTCATCGAAGAAGACAAGCACGAAGTCATCAAGATATGGCCTAAAAATATCCTGCATTAACCTATTGAAGGTGGCAGGTGCATTTGTAAGGCCGAATGACATAACCAAGAATTCAAAGTGCCCATATCTTGTATTGAAGGCCGTTTTTGGAATATCCTCATCCTTGATCCTGATTTGATAGTAGCCTGACCTGAGATCAATCTTGGAGAAGATCTTTGCACCTTGAAGGCGATCAAGAAGCTCATCTATTCTAGGAATAGGGTACTTGTTCTTGTCTGTTGATTAATTCAACCTACGGTAATCGATACATAGTCGAAGTGTCCCATCTTTCTTTTTCTGGAATAATACTGGAGCTCTCCATGGGGAACTGCTAGGTCTGATGTAGCCTTGGTCTAACAGTTGCTTGAGTTGCTCCTTCAACTCAATAGCCTCTGGAATGGACATTCTATAAGGCCTCTTTGCAATTGGCGCAGTCCGGGTATTAGCCCTATTTCATGATCAACTTCTCTTTGAAGTGGGCGTTTTGTTAACTCTTCAGAACTACGTCCTCGTATTCTTTTAGCCAAGACCAAATTACTTTTATCAATATTCATGTCAAGACAATTGTTGATTAAAAAGTTTTATTCCATTCATATCAGCATAGCCCTTTCGTGGTACAATTATTCCTTGGGCCGATGAACAAGTTAATACATTAATTCGAGGGGAATAAGATATTATTACATTCAGCTACACGAACTGAGTAATAGTACGGATTAGGGTCATCGATTTTCAGGAATCGATAGTTCATTGGAAGATTAGGGTATCTCTTCCTTCGATATCCATTCTTCTCATGACGCCCCAAAACCTTGATTCGGTCGGCAGGGATTCTTTGAATCACTTCCCCGTACACATACTTATTCTGGTTAACCCTTCGACCTCCGACCTGTAGGGTCGCGTTTGCATGAGCCTCAATAAAGACGAACAGCTTTACGATCTTCAAATCCTCCATCCACTTGATTCTCTTCAAGTTAATTTGAAGGTACGCAGGTTGATAGGCAGTTATGTAATAGATCCCTGTAACACCCATCCATCTCCATTCCATGTACACAGGTGATGGATTGTAAATGCGATCTAGGATATTCATCATCTCAACCCTTTGTCGATAATTTGTGGAATGCATCACGGTCATAAACATGACTCGAAACACTAAGAACCTGTTCCATGCTTCATAATTCTGCAAGACAGTATTCAAAGTAAGGAAATGTTTGGGACACAACATTTGCTTTACTTCTTCTTATTAAAAAAAACAAATCCTTTGTTGGTTCGCTCTGATACCAACTGTAACGTGTCCACTAGAATCATCCCGGACACGTCTTAGCAGTCCATCGGGAAGGATGTCTAGAAGGCTCTGCCCGGCACTCCCATGGAATGTTACGGGACTTGCGATCTAGGTCTTCCCGCGTCTGCCACGTAGCGAAAGTATCCTGGCCATTCCCACTTAGGATCGACCTGAGTTCGGGTTTTCCTGTTTGGTCGTTAGCTAGCAACAACTAGCGTCAGACCCGAGCGAACTACTTTACGCAGAAACACCAGGTCCGAAGCGGATTCACGCTGCACTTGGTTCAAAGAGAATGGGAAACGAGAGGGATGCAAGGCTCGACCTCTCTGCCATAAGGCATAGTCCCATTCCGTTCCCCTAAAACAACGTGAATCGGGTAATCGGTAATTCCAAGTCATCGTTCTCATTTCTTGTTTCGGTGATGTTGATCATCCTTCTGTTCATCGAAGACTTTGAGAAAAGTTCCCGGCTAACCGGGACCACCCTTCCATAGGACAGACCCATGGTCCATCCTCCGCACTTTCCTCGGTTTGTTTTAGTTATGTAATTACCTCCCACATTAGTTTGACATATACAAACAGCTTCCTTGATTAGCCCTGTTAAGCACTGGTTCCTTCACGTAATCTTATCACAGGACATAAAGAAGACAATGTCAAACAACTCCTTTATTATCATTAAATCCTTTTATCTTTGAAATACAAGGAGTTCCCGCCCGTAGGCGTATTCATAATCTGCCCGAAGGCTATCCAGTAATCCTTCCTGTGATTACTATCCCAAGTTTCCGCCCGTAGACTAGTATGCGGGCCTCGAGATCCAATCCCGAGTCACGTTAGTCTCTTGTGCAGGGCCCGGAAGGCGAGGGATTTACAGCCAGAGCCCCCCCTGGCACCCAAGCGTCCTCCTGCTCCAAGCAGAACTCAACGGAGAGACCTCTCACGGCGGGTTCGGTCCACGTTCCCGGCGCGGTTCACAACCCCCTTAGTTAGGGTCAGGCAGGCAGTCGAGGGTAACTGAAGCTGCCTCTCAGGCACCAACCTGAAGCTTTAGATATATTTTCATCCTTTAGTTCATTGAGCAAACAATGCAAACAGTCCTTTCTAAACTGTTACAAGCACAATCAATTTCAATGGTCATTTAGCTGGCAACTGTTAAGGAGTGACTTCTTTTCTCCGAATGCAACCCGCATTCGATCCGGAATCAATTGCAACTTGGCAAGATTCCTACCATTCTTGGGTTAGTGTCATACCCTACCAATACTTTAGGTTTTGTTGTGGAAGGTTCCAGCGACCATGTCGCTTTCGTTTATTGTCGGTCATTTGCTTCAAGGCAAATACTTAACTTTCCTAATTAATCAAGCCTATACTTTGTAGTCTATGCTCTCGAAACTTATGCATTGGCGAATCATACAATCTTTCCTTGGTGCACGATAATTTGGTTACTAACTTTTCCTAGGACCTCCTACTAGATCTTACATCAATAGTCGTACCTACAACCTTGTTGTTTATCCTTTTTCATCCTATGCTTTTACACCTAATTACTGCTCTTAATGATTGACCTTTTTCTCATGACGACTACGCAATTTCTAACATTCTCCTAGCCACGAAGTCGTTGGTGAAACACAAGCGAAACTAGTGTTATTCTATTCCATCTTATAACTATTTTGCAAGTCATACATTCACTTTAGTACCCTATTAATTCTTTCCGAATGAAACCTTATGGCGCTTAACCTTTTCCTATGAAATCATTACGAGAGGTATGTTACCTAATGTTCAGTATACGCTTAATCTACCATATCTAGGATGACAAATAATGCACATATAAATTCCGTTTCCTTGATTAGGATTAGATTCCTTACCTTGATAAGGTACCAACTACATGCATCTAACCCTCTAATCGTTCAATCTTTCATAATGTTCAAAAGATGCATTTCTTTCAATTTCCATATGCAAATTAAACGTAAAAGTGCAATTTCCTTTCTAAGCGCGCCTAATCATTTCCTTATGCGGAATTAACACGGAAGAACCTGGACTTGTGGAGTCGGGGTGATGTCCACTTGCACATTCGGAGTCGAGCCTCCCGCGGTCGCCTCTTGGGATCTTTTTGGAGCCATTGCACACGTAGGTTAGGTTTCTGAACTCGCTTTCGTCGCCTACGGATTGTTCTGCTTTGACACGCAACCTTCCGGCCTTTGCTTTCCTCGTAGGCGGAAGATCCTTTTACGGTAGGTCGCTTGCGGAGAAGGGCCTTAAAGGACTTCGCGGGACCCTTTTCGTCGGTCTAGTGGGATCCTTATAGACCCTCTTCAATTCCCGAAAAAAAGGTGTTAATGGTCCTTCTTCGAAATTGTGGTGGGAAAGTGCCTTTGGAAATGGGTGGAAAAGGGTGGAAAAGGGGTCGTGGGAAGGGGGTTTAGTGAGGCCCCCTATGGAAGCTTCTAAGGAAGCTTCCAGAAAAGCTTCTGAGCTTCTCAGCTCCACGTGGCAAAAAGGGAGGGTCGTGATAGCGTGGCGGCGGCACGAATCTGCCAGCGGACAGGGCGGGAGTGATGGCGGCTGCGGACAGGCTGGCGGCGGCAGCTACAGCAACTGGCGGGGTGCTGGCGGCGACCAGCAAGGTGGCGAGCCTTCACGGCTTCCCTCTCTCCTTCACGTCCCGACGGCCCCCTCCCTCAGCAACTCCTCTCACACAGTTTCTCCTCCCCCCTCTTCTAAGCACACCCCCTTGATGGGGGTGTTTTTATAGCCTTGGGGGTGGGGAAGGGGGTCTCCACCCACGTGGGGAACTCCCCCATGCAAACCCCCACTTTGCCATCCTCCCCCCACACACTGCCTTTCCTCCAGCCATGCATCGGCTAGGGGAAGGGATAAACATAAAAAAATTTGCATTTATTTAATTAAATTGCCCCTCCCAAGAGGGTGTTTCCGTGTGGCTTGCGGTTTTGAACACCCGGTTCGATTTACCATTCGCAGAGGACCCTATTTCCCGCGTGCGGCTCACACATTATGCGGTCAATAATTTCAATGCAAGAGATACCCTTTGTGCAGGGTTTACACGACGTGCGCAAGGTTAATATTTACGGTACGATCACGCGGAAATATTACAACATAGATCATAGAACATACACAACTCACACAGACACAATAACAGCTAGTCTGAAGAATGGCACATGTCCCCCAAAAATGAAGAGTGCAAAAAAATTCTTTCATTAAGAAAAGAGGATACAACAAGGAAAATTATTAACTTAGAAGTAGTTCAAAGATATTTCTTTTTAAACTGTATGCTAATCTTGAGACGCTTGAGAGCTTTACCTCTTATCTACAAAATATTGAGGTACATTCTGTTGGAACTATAAACAACACATCCTTTCCATCAAAATAAGGAGCTTGGTAGGGAAATCCTGTGCAAAGTAATATAAGACATCCATTTGAGAAATAGTCACGCCCACATTTGGAGTTATGATTAGTGATAGGATACTCTTTCGAGTATTTAGATGAGACTGTTGATGCATGAAAGCAAGATACCAACAAAAGTGAGCAACAAGGCATACAGAACTATGCTCTAATTGAAAATGTACCTGAGCAAAACGAAGATAAGAAGTCAAACATGTAGCAGATGTCTCCCAGGACCCTGGAATAAGAGTCCATCTAAACACTGTTCCTATTAAAGAATCATGCAATGTCCATTGCCTTCTGCAAAGAATATCGATGTCATATCTAGGTGTATCCATGGGAAGGGATGTTAATAGAATTAGATGGAGATAGTAATGGAATAAGAGGAGAACATTGCAAAGGTGGATAAGAAAAATCATAAAATGAAGGTAAGTGAAGGGATAAGGAAGATTGAAAAGGTGGAGAATTAAGCAAAAGTGTTTGAAGAGATTCTACTAAGAAAACAGAAGGAATAGGAGGAACAATAGGAGGAAGTGCAGAAGGAATAGGAGACGATATAGGATCAACAATAAAAGGAAAGATAGTAAAAACATGAATATGAGGGAATCCAGAAGGAGTAAAGGATAAAAGAGAAATAGTGTTAGGGCTAGAAGAAACCAGGGAAACATATAAAGGAAAATGATGGGACATGAGAGAATAGGAAATAAGAGTAGTAGGATCCAATGGATAAATGAAACAACAAAAATTAAGGGCTTGGAAAAAGGAATCACTAAACAATGGATGATCAGAAATATAGCTCAACAATTGAGTTTGCAATGGCTTGATATCAGACTTATAAAAGACACTTTGTATATGATGAGGTTCTAAAGCATCATCGTGTAAAGGTGGATGCCAAGCATGCCCTCTACAACAGGATGTCTATTGATGTGATGGGACCTAAAATGGGCCGGCACTGGCTATGGCACTAGCCGGACCTCATGCACAAAACAGACAACCCCACCACACGGCCTCCCGGGCCAGGAGCATCTGTAATACACCGATGTACACTAGATAGAATTAATTATGCATTTGTAGCTAATATGTAGTCCAACGTTTACCTTCCCTTCTCCTCAGAGGGAGATTCCATAACACGTAGGCATAGTGCCTCATCACAAAAACATTAGGTAGCTCCCATCGGCTGATTGCTATGGCCCCACTGTGACTCTTCTACACCTAGGGGATTGGCCCCAAGATGTGTTGCTAGTCCCAAGGAAAGCGTACAACTGACCTACACAAAAGGCTCCTTTCCACTCAGCGTATAAGTCATGTCCTAAGAACACAATTGCTATGCAATCCAAGATTGATATCATGTCATGTGTCATGCATAGTGCATATGATCCTAGTGCACAAACAATATTTAACAAATCAACATTTTGTGATGTGGAAAAAACAACCCTTTCATGATTTTTACTAAACATATACTTCGATGTATGGAGACTAGCACCGATTTCTCGTGCACAATCAAATGTTTCAAAATTTCAAAACCCTCTCAGCCCTCTTAATCTCTTAACATCACCCTTTCCCTCTAACGTTTAGGTTATGTTGCGTTGCATAGGTGGTGTAGGATATTTTTTTGTATGTATTGTTTGCATAAAACGGGAAAAAACATGAACTATGACACATAAACAAAGCCAAACTAAAGCCAGAATTCATGCCTTAGCTTTGTTTTACAGCCACAACCACGAATCATAATTTTCTAGATTTTTATAACGCAAAAATCATATTTTTTTCCATTTTAGCTATTTTTCTCTATTTATTTGTGCATAAAATAGATTTTTTAATTTGTGATTAGTGACTGATTATGACAAATAAAAGATGTTTTGTCTCAGAATTTTATCCCATGTGCATCTCTTTTCCCCACCCGAAACCAATAAAACCTTCATTTTTACACTAAAAATACACTTTTTGGGCTATAATTTAGTTATTGTGACTATTTATTATTATGGATCTGCATTTTTGTTATGCATAGCCCTCAATCATAATGAAAAAAAGATCCAAACAAATTTTTGTTCCATATGAATTCCATTTCAACCATCAAACATCAACAAGAGCAAATTTTCTTTCTACAAATGAGGCATACTGCTTATTTGCATGTCACGGGTTTTGTATATAAATTTTTTGGGTTGCCAATGGACCTACCATCAACAAATATTCAATGTTGAACATCTCCCCTCATCCTTCTCTTGATCTTGGAGCAATCCGATTCATGCCGGGCAAGTATCCTTCAACAGTCTTCATTCTTCTTCATGTGCATGAACTGCCCCTTAAGGGGAGAGAGAGGGAGGAGAGTGAAAGACTGGTTTTTGATTAGGCTATCTAGGCAGCCAATTCCAAAGGCGAGGGTGGCAATAGGGAGCGTGGAGAACCAACATCATGCTGATCTACTCAATTGGTATAGGTATATTGAGGTGGGGGATGGCCTATGCCTCCCCTCCTCCATTTTTTGCGCCATTTGCTACCGCCATGGCCTCCATTTTTTTCATGCACTAAAAAAACACCCCCTCCGCCCCCCCCCACGAAATCCAATTTTTGGGGGGTGACCCCCAAGGATCACCCCCTTTCACTTCTCCTTTGGGCCCCTTCTCACCAAGTTTGGCCAATTGCCGTCGTTGGCAGTCCGGCGTTCAAATCAAGGTCTGAAAAATCTTGTGCATCCGTCTCAAAGTCCCCCACTATTGGGTATCTCCCAGAATTTCATCTGAAATGCTGAGAAATTATGAAAATTTCCCAACCGTCGCTCGATGGGTCTTTAAAGCACTTTTGGGGCTTTGCCACTTAAAATCATACTGATTATAGCTACCGCCTTCGACAAAGTCTATTTTTCCCTAAAATTTAGATTTTTGGCTATTTTTAAGCACTTCTTGATGTCAAAAATCATCTATCATGATGGTAAGTCGTTAAGCTTTCCATTAATAAAGGTCCACTGAATGAACATACATGATTGCTTGCAAAATGACATCCTGCACATAAACATTCAAATCCTCCTTGTCACGAATTTGTAGATGCCATGTGAGATACATAAAAGATAATAATTGGGTTTCATGTGCAACTGACTCATCCACAAATCTATCAAAGACAACTCTCAGCAAATCTGCAATCCATAGAGTTGAACACCCATTCTCTGTAGGTTCTAAATCTACATTGCTTTAAGGAAATATATAAGGCAAATCTTTGTTGATTGTACTTAATCTAGAAAGAGGGGGGAGGTGACACCAATTCAGCATAGCGAGAAAAGTCATCTTGCACAGAGTTCATTCATTGTGCTGAAGGCGTTCTACCTTAGCAAAAAACCCATCACACAACTTAGCCTTTTGCTCCAATTGATCAAGCTCCTCTATAGAAGATAATACAGAAGAAACTATAGGAGTTGGAGGAGGAATAGAGAGAACAACAATTTACTGGTGAAGCTCTTCAATGAGCTCCTTTTTTTTATTCAACACTGCCTTGGGAATGGTGCAATTCACCCTCCCAAGTACCCAACTTACGAGGGGACCCTACCATGACCCCAATAACTTCATCCATTCCATGAGTTAAAGCCCCATTTGCAGCTTCCAAAGTAGCTACTTTAGTTCCTGACCCTTTGATTTGAGCTTGCTGGGAATCCACCAAAGCAGTAGCATCAGTCATTTGTTTATGAATATTAGTGAGAGTAGATTTTTCAGATGCCAAGTCCCCCAAATCTTTGCTTAACTAATTAGTCAGGGAGCCAACTTTGTCTTACAATGAGTTATAAATGCTTGTGTAGATAGACTGAAGACATCAACTAAGGGAAGTCTCCAATGTAGACTGGATACCAAAAATCAACTAGGAAAACAAAGATCCTGCCAGCATTGTGTGGAAATTAGAGGGAATCTACTGATCTAGTTTTCCATCTCTTTGAGCAACAAATAAGTTAGGATAAGACAAGAATGATGGGAGGGAATTGCTAGAAACAGGTGGGGTAGTAGTATCTTGCACAGCAGGATTTGCAACTGAAGCTGAAGAGGGACTAGACAACCCTATGGTACATTTATGTTTAGTTCAAAAGAACCTAGGAGGGAGCTCATCCTCCATGTCTGAATTTTGCTATAATGGAGGAGGAGAAGGAACAGAAGGTGGAGGCTACTTCGAAAGAGGAGCAGGATTAGCCTGGCACACCACCAAGAGGAGGTAATAATATTTTGAAGGAAGAAACCATAAGAGATGTTACTACCTTGACCTTTTTTTACTCTCCAAAAATGTTGATCCATCTTTGCCAACATGAGTGCAATCCAATTAAGCTTGGCTCTCTCAAGGATCTAGACAGACGCGATAAGAAGATCCTTGGAAAGACATTTGGAAGTAGGCTTTTCGGACATGAATCTGTATTGTAGGAATTGGCATAGTTCCTTGCACATCGGAGAGGAGATATGAGCAAAAGAAACCCTAGAACTAGTAATAATTGTGTTGGACACCAAAAGGGTAGATGTCTCCTTCTAAAGAAGTGAAAGGATCTCCTGAATGGTCAATAATTGAATTCCACGAGGTACAAAGGAAGCGGAAAGGGGCAGACATAATGCGTCATTGATATTGGCAGTGGAGAGGCAGAAGCATCTGTCAACAAACCATACTGTTTCTTGTATGACGCCAAAAAAGAGTTGTAGAGCTTGTTATCCACTAGCGAAAACTTAAGCATGACAAATGAACGGAGACCAATATGGCAAATACAATCCACTTCCAAGAGAAGGGAATAGTCATGCTTGGGCAATGGCACATGCTAGATCACAATTAGGGAAGTGGAGAAAGATGCCATTCAGACTACACAAGATATCCATACACACAACCAAGAATTGAAAATTTCCTACAAAACCCCAAATAGACCACCACTAAGAAAAATATTAGGACAAGGAATAGAAGAACAGAAAAGACCCGGACAAGACATCCCCAAGAAATCCTCATCCTACGGAAAAAATTCGACATGACCTATGCACTCATGCAACCAAAAGCTTCACGCGATGCAAACAATCAGGCACACAAAAACCTTGTAATCAAGCACTCCAAAAGAACAAAAATTCAAGCACAATGTATCCCAGACATTGACTAGACTTCAAAATAGAATCATAGACTTGGATCATCAAAATAAACTCAGACCAATACGACCGGCACCTTTGATTAAGAAATCCCAATCCCAATAAACATTCGCATGTATTGAAGGTGCAGTGAAGTGAGCGGGTGATCGCTATTGAATTCATTGGTTAGATGATCAATTACACTTGGTTGATTATTAAATTAATCTGTTAATTCAAAGTGAGTCATTTCTGTAGCCCATTCCCACTCATTTTGATTGGACTAGATGAGGGTCTCTATTAATGCAATTCATTTTTAGATATTACATGATCTTTGGCGTAAAGCGCATGCATGCGTGACTTTGGGGGTTCATTTTGAATTAAAAATATTAATTGTGTTTGAATAGTGCGTGTGCATGCACTATGGATGGATTTTAGAAATCAAGTGAGTTATTGTGCTAAAATGCGCATGCAACGGCGGCGGTTCCTTTTATAATTAACGACCAGGTTCATTTTAATTACAAATTTAGAAAAGTGCATTCTCTAAAATTTTTGGATGCAATGGTTGGGTGATTTTTATTTACAATTACTTGTGTGTTGATGTTCATGTGGAGGGAAAGAGAAGAAGAAATAACGTGACCGTGTGTGAGCACTTGCAAGGTCTGATACAAAAATCCTTCGTCCACTCAATGCCAAGAAACAAAAAGACCCACAAGTGACAATAGCAAGGAGACTAGGAAATAGTCAACTGCCTATCAAATACAAAAGAAAATTTTCCAGTTGGCCTTAGCCTCTTTGGGACTCTTGCATATTTGCAAGAAGGCGGACGGTGGTGATGAGAAGAGAAGAGGAGAGATACGCAATGGAGAGTGGACCGCATGGGATATGGAGGCTCAACCATTTTCCATGTTCATATTCTTCTTTTTCTTTGTTCTTCCATTCTCTCAATTTTCTATAAGTGGTATCCTCAAAGTGATAGAAACCCTCAACTTAAGGACACTTTACATATGCTTCTAATATAGATACATACAACCATAGGATATGACTTAGGATATGTCATATTTATGAACACTCCCTCTCAAGCTCAGAATGAGCTTGCACATATAAGACTCCAAGTGCACTCCTAAAGTACTCAAACTTATCTTTACCTAATGCTTTGGTAAAGATATCAGCAACTTGGTCATTTGTTTTCACATGGACCAAGTTAATCTCTCCATCAATGACTTTTTCTCCAATGAAGCAATAATACACTTCTATGTGTTTTGTCCTTGCATGGTAGACTAGGTTCTTTGCCAACATAATGCTACTAACATTGTCACAATACATAATGACTCTACCATCAATCTCTATCCCCATGTCATAGAAGATCAATATAAGCCATGTCTGCTCACATGCTGCCAATGCGATGCCTCTATACTCTGCTTCAATGCTTGATAGAGCAATTGTAGGTTGCTTCTTATTGCTCCAACTTACCATGGATGTGAACCAAATGAGAATGCATAGTCAGTAGTAGATCTTCTATCCATAGAGCTACTTGCCCAGTCTATACATGAGTATCCAAACAATGTAGGTTTGATTCCTTTTTCATAAAACAAGTCATAGCCAACTGAAGGGATTTAATGGCAGTGGAGAAGGAGAAGAGGAAGATGTAGGAGAGAAGAGCACATACAATGTAGATGCTGTCCAAAAGTGTGCAGACATCCTTATTGCACTCTCATATATACATATATGAAAAAAGAATATGGGCAATCATTGTACACGGGCAGGCCCAAGGGACTTTTACCCCAACAACCTCAAACTAAAAGGCCAATGGGATAGTATCAACGTGGCGCATAGGAGACAATTGAGACCACATAGACTTTCCAAAGTCAATCATAGAAGAAGGGCCGACATACCGGACACATGTCAAATGTGTCTCAAGATAGTATGCCACCTCAGCAAAGTGGAAGACTGATATACGGCTATAGTATCAACCAGAAAGTGCACTAAATGCGCATCAAGAGACTTGAGAGATGTCTGCGTCTCATAAAAGACATCATGATGGCTACGTATAACCTATTGGGCATCCAGATCCCATAACTTGTGATTCGAGAAAATCACAAAAAAATATTTGTCTAATACTTTGTTGATTTTTTGTATATTTGGACAAAAATTACTTGGTCACAACTACTTCATGCCTCTCCAAAGCTACAAAGAAAATGGTCAAAAATGGTAAGCATAAGGGCAAGGCAAGGTAAAATGGTTAGTGCAATCAAGGCATATGGCCTCAAAGATATAGTGCCTTTAGTGGAGGCTCAAATCAAAGGTCAATGGATTCAAAAAACATACATCGATAGTGGAGCAGAGGTTTGTGTCATGACAAAAAATCTTATGCATCAATTAGGCTTAGAAGTAATGGAATCCTCAACCTTTAGGGCAAAGATGTCCAACAATGATGCGGTCACATGTGTGGGTGTAGTGAAAGCTTTGAGAGTTTCTGTTTTTGGAATCACTGCAGCAGTGGATGTTTATGTGATGCCAGTAAAGAGAGAAGGATATCCCCTCATCCTAGGGAGACCTTGGCTTATGGGCATCGAAGCTAGGCAAGATTGGGCAACAGGGGATCTGGAGTTGAGGCCACGTAAGGTGGGTGGCCACGATCAAAAGGTGGTTTACAGCTTGAAGAGTGGGCGTCAAGAGAACCTTGAACTAGAAATATCTGCCGATGAGTGGAGGTATTTCCTCATCGGTAGAAGAGGAAGAGAGTTCAAGTGGCGAGAGTGATAGCATTCTCAAAGTTATGGGTGTCATCTTAAAGGAACCTACCTCATCAGAAGACAACCCAATAATCCAAGGAGAAGATGTGTGGGATGCTAGCCTAGAGAAGATGATATCCAATTATATAAAGGATGAAGAAAGGGAGGGTTATGTGAATGTTCTCAAGAAGCATACATCATTGTTTATTTCTGATTATACTCACATTATAGGTGTCACTACAATGAGACATCACATCCAACTCAAAGAAGGAAGCAAACCTGTAGTACAAGGATTGAGAACACTGGGAGTTGTGCAATAGGATGCACTATTGATGGAGGTGAAGAGACTCTTGAATGTAGGATTTATATACCTAATGAAAGATTCAGAATGGGTCTCCCCAGTAGAAGTGAGGCCAAAGAAAAATGGTAAGTGGTTAGTATGCATAGATTACAAGCCACTAAATGCTGCAACAAAGAGGGACCACTTCCCTCTCCCATTTCAGGATGAAATCTTGAATGAAGTAGCGAGACATGAGAGGTATACCATGTGTGATGGCTACTCTAGCTACTTCCAGATTCACATTGCAGAACAGGATCAAAAGAAGACCACTTTCATCACACCAAGGGGCTATTTTGCCTTTTGGGTCATGCCCTTTGGTCTCACAAATGCCTGAGCAACCTTTCAACGATTCATGAATATGGTCTTCCAATCTTACTTTGGAGAGCTATTGGACTCAAGCTATGGGGGGGAGAACGGAGACAACTCACCTATGATGGAACTTGATTAGGTACAAAATTGGTCAACAAAACATCTAGATTGAGCTTCCACATTGGTGGAACTGCCTTAATGCATCTTTGGTGGTGTTAATTCCTATTCTATCTTAACCTCCTCCCTAAACACCCTCAAGGCCTATATAAAGAGGCATTCTCCTTTGTAATTTGCAAGAAGAGCCAAGAGGCCTTCTTCAGTCATATTGAGCCTTCCCCATTCTCTCTCATGAGCTTATGCAATTCATTCCCTTACTATAGCTTATGCATGCTCTACAGTGTAATAAGCCCATGCTATTGGTATCCATATTGTGTATATTGGTTATATCTTGAGGGTTATTCACCTATTGTGCCCTCTTAAGTTTTATTGATTCATCTATTTTTTGTAGTTATCTCTCTCTCTCTCTCTCTCTCTCTCTCTCTCTCTCTCTCTCTTAGTTTTCCTCCCTTCTCCCTCACAAGCTCCTCTCCCTCTTATATAGCATCCTAGTCCTCTCTTCCATGACTAGGTGGTGCCCTTACCTCATTCACTTTGTGGAAGAAGGGAGTTTAACATAGTATAGAGGCTGCCATACCGAATTTTCTTCGATTTGTAAGCCTAAAAGTCACCATCTCCATAACCAAGGAGGATATATCTGCGTGACAAAGGCATATGTGGCATACATAAAAATGTCTGGGAAAAAAACATCCTCAAGTAATCATAGGAGGGTCTCATTCCACTCCATGCCTTGTGTGGTGTAATACCATCCAAAGTCAGACACGGCATCCTCTTAAGCAATTAGATTTCCGTCATAAAGGCCTCAATCCAATAGCCATAAGATAACCTCACTGTGGTAAGCATAGAAGCAACCTTTGCCTATAGAGTCACGCACATGCCATGAGCAATCCCATAATACCGTGGGCATAGAAAATCAATGCCAGACTATTGACAATATGACTAAAAGCTGAGAGAGATAGCATGACTCTCATAATCCATCTGCAAGAACCTAGGCCTGCAAAACCAACAGAATCCATAAACCTGTCAAGCTTAACTGCAGCATCCTCAATCCGTACCAAGGTAAAATCCCAAACACAATGGGTGGCATGATCCACTAAGGTCACAAAATGCAAAGCTTCACCAAGTGATTGGGTAGGCATAGGTCCATAAATTGCACAATGGACAAGATCTAGAGGATCATGCCTCTCACGATCACCATGAGCCAAAGGGGCTTTGTAAGGACCATAAGAACAATCAGGGCAAGCATCAAGATCTACATGACAAAGGAGGTAGCAATGAGTCTGAACAAGGCAAGATATCCATCTCTTTATGGTGCATATGGTCTAGGCAATAATGCCATAACAATGCATGTGGTATCTGGATAACTGTAGCCATAGAATCTCCCACATGAGAGACATGCATTGGGTAATGAGGACCAACTCTAGAATCTTTGGCCAAAACCAAGCAACCACGCCAGATCTTCCATGACCTATCCTTGAAGAGAAACAAAGTAACTTGCATCATGCAATTGGCGGATAGACATCAAGCTCTTACTAAGCATAGGAACATGTAATACATCATGGAGCATAAGAGAAGTCCCATCAAGTAAAGCTAGGTGTATGTCCCTTGTACCAACAATAGCATAAGTCTGCTCAAGGCTCAGATCAATACATTTTCCAACCTCCCTGTAAGAAGAGAACCATGCACTATGAGGGGTAATATGACAAGAGGCTAAAGAATCCAATAGTTAATCAAATACATAGGACTGATCATTGAGTAAGTAAGCTGTAGGGAAACTAGATGACATGAGGACATGCTCAACTACATCATCATAGGTAGCTGCATGTACCTCACCACTAGAAATAGTGGTAACACCTGTTGCATCACTAACTCTCTGCTCATGTTGAGTCCGTCTTTGTCTCTACTGCTCTCTAATCCTTCTAAAACATTTTCTTTTAACATGCCCAAGCTTTCCACAATGGAAGAATATAACAATTGTAACTAAAGAACCTGAAGAAGATGACAAGGAATCCAAGCCATCATGAACAGGGCTATCTATAGCATCCACGGAGCTCAAGGAGTTGAGGGGTGTCCCAAAAAAGGGAACCTACTTATAAAGACAATCATCTGCAAGTACATTAGTGGTAGAAGCATGCTGCAAAAACTCACGAAACCTCAACGGACGGGAGGAAATAAAGGCATCAACCAAGGATGCAAAAGCTCCCACATGAAGAAGAGTCATAGCCAACTGTATGACATAATCAACCATAGTATGGTAAAGCATAAGATATTTTTCATAAGAGCATATGGTATTCAGACATGAAATCAACCCATAACCATATGCATATGCATAGCTTTGTAGTACATCATGCCACCTAGGAACATCCAAGTCAAGTAAATACTGAAGCATCCTGCAAGAGTCAAGCTCCAAGAAAAGCCCAAACATCTGTACAACAACATCCAAATAAGTGGCTCTGTAAAGTACATGACAGTAAACAAAGTGCATAGCTGGGTAAGCATCAAGAGGAACTGCTCTCTGACCTATATGGGCAAAAAAAACCCAACTAGCATAGAAGCTAGGCAACACAGAAGCAACAAAGCCATAATTGCTAAACCCAAGCACTCTCAAGAAGTCCACTGATCAAGGAGTAACCCGCAAAGAACCAAACATCAATGAGCAATGAAAGCTCAATAACCAACTGCCAAGAAAATGGAGCAAGCACAGCTCAAATATATATCTGCATCCAAGATCCATAATTGGGAAATTAAGGGCCAAATAGCGTCCAAGATGCATAAGTGATAAGCCGACCAAATGCAAACTAATCCACAAAATTCTCAAATGCAAGTCGATTCAATCCAAAACATCTACCATATTGCAACTCAACCCAATAGCATCCACATCAAACATCAGTCCCATAATGGGTGGCACGGGGCATAAACCTTGTCAAGTGAAATGCCAACTACAAATAAAATGACAATGCACTAATAATTGAGCTCTACTCTTGGTTCAAGAAGCATCCGGGATCATAAACATCAAAGTGGCATCATCCAAATACATCAACATATCATCCCGAGTAGTCGAGAGTACCTGTAGACCATAGGCATAACCAAACTGGAGGTAAAATAACCTATCAACCAAGGTAGCATGAATCCCAACTAACAATGAAGTGTCTGTATCCAAATCAAGGTTCAATATCTCTCAAATAGCATATCCGGGCATAAACCATGATGACCAAGCATCAATACATCCAATAGGATACCCTAATGTCAACAAAGAGTATTATGCATAAGCCATCCTTGATAAAACCTTACTTGCCCAAACAATGTACATCAGTAAACCCCTGCATAAAACAAGCTATAGAAGCTCAAACCAAGTCCCAAAGCATACCAAAACATTAGGAAAACATCCCCAAAGCATCTGGGCATTGAATACCAAGCCTCGGGAGCACCATATAAGCTAAGAGCATGACATTTTCTTGTTGTAAATCAAGTCAGATCTGTTGCAAAAATTTGTGATTAGAATTTGGCAGATCTAACATTGCCATTGCATTTGGAGCATGCCAAAATCCCAAGTTAGACTCTTACCTTGCCTAAATCGGGTTCCAGATACTCGAGATATAAGAAAAAATGGGATATTTGAGTCAGATTTGGAAATAAGAAAAAAAACGTGAGCTGCTACTGTGGGGCTTGCTAGTTATCTTGAGGATAAGGGGGCGAATGGGGGCATACAAGGTGCCCAATGAAGCCAAGGAACACCTACTATGAGGGCCGGGGAGAGGTGGGAGATGAAATCTTACCTCACGGGGAAGAAGCCATGGCTGGCATTGAAGCTCCAAGCTCTAGGTCTTCAATCTGGGCTGATGTAATGCCGGGCCAAGCTCCACGATCAAGCTCTAATCCAAAGCTCTAATATCAGTTGAAGGGGATGCAATGGCAATGGAGAAGGAGAAGAGGAAGATGCGGGAGAGAAGAGCACACACAATGTAGGTGTTGTCCAAAAGTGTGCACACAGCCTTATTGCACTATCATATATATATGAATAAAGAATATGGGTGGCCACTGCACATGGGCAGGCCCAAGGGAAATTTACTCCAACACTCAAGGAAGTTACTATATGTATATCCTCTACATCACATGCGTTCAAGACCTATTTATAAATATCCTTATCTGTGGATTTTTCCTAATTAAAATATGACCCTTTTCTATTCAATATGTAAATAATTACTTTATATTATACCCTTCAGTATGTAAAAAAATGTATAAAAATGGTATTTTAAAAATACCTTATTTTGAACCCACGTGATGCACACATATATTCATGAGTAACTTACCGAGCTCCAACATCAAGTGTCTTCTTCACATACCTAAGAACTCTTCTCATTATATCCAACTGTGTTTTGCATGGTTCCTGCATAAACTAACTTATCAATCCAACAGCATAACTCAAGTCTGGTCTTGTAATGGTCAAGTAGATAAGACTACCAACCATCTTTTTGAACGTAGTGATATTCTCAACATAAGGTCCATCATCCATCAACTTAACATTTTAATCCAAATGTGTATCAACTAGTTTGCATCCTGTCATGCCTTATTTTTCAAACATCTCCAATGCATATTGCCTTTGTATTAGCCATATACCGTGAGGTATATCAATAATCTCAATACCCAAGAAGTATCACAACAAACCAAGGTCCTTTATATCAAACTCTTTATGTAACCCATGCTTGACTTCAACAATCTGCTTCTCAAGTGTACCTGTAATAATGAGATCATCAACATAGATGACAAGAACAACCATACCATCTTCTGTATGCCTCACATAAAGTGAATAATTAGCTTTGCTATGCTAAAACCCCATACTGCATAAGAATTTGTTGATTCTATCACACCATGCTCTTGGTGCTTGCTTCAGTCTATATAAAGCCTTCTTCAACCTGCATACATAATGTGGGTATTTTGGATTTACGTAGCCTTCTGGATGATCCATGTATGCTTCCTCTTCTAAGTTGCCATTCAAAAAAGCATTTTTCACATCCATTTGATAAAACTTCCAACCATAGATAGAAGTCAAGGCAATCATTGATCTCACTGTCATCATTTTAGCTACTGGATTGAATGTTCCTTCATTATAGTCCAAACCATAAGTTTGTGCATATCCTTTTGCAACCTGCCTTGCTTTATACCTTTCAAGGGAACCATCTGACTTACATTTGACCTTATAAATCCATTTACATCCAATTGATTTCTTGCAATGAGGTAATTTCACCAAATCCCAAGTCTTTTTTTTCTTTAGTGCATCCATCTCTTCACGCATTGCTTGTCTCCACTCTTTGCTCTCTACTGCTTCTTCAAAGCAAGTAGGCTCTACATGTTGTACATAAGAAATCATGTATGCATAATGCATATTCATGAACCCATTATAAGTCAATCTATCAACTGGATACCTTACCCTTCTTCATAATTGTCCTAATCAAAATCAGCTTGAAGAGGAGTAGGACACTTACAAGCTCGAAAAACAATGTATCATAACTGCTTTTACACAAACCAAGCTTTCATAACAGCACTTCATGTGAGATAATCAAGGCCATGTAATTTGTCATCATTGAAACAATAGGGGGGAGCCATCTAGAGATGACATGAATAGAAAAGAATGAAAAGAAGAGGAGGAAAAAGAGAGTATAGCCATACCAAGAGCACAAACTATACGACAAAATTCACAGGCAATGGATAAGGTAAAAATACGAATTAGGTATAGCAAAAATCAACGTAAAACACTTCCACCCAACCCTACACAAGCAGTGAAAATGCAAAGGTTGGAGTCAAAACATAGTCAATAACTGCAAAAAATGTAGTCATCCTACATAAAACCAAGTCGCCTTAGCCTATTGTCCCTAAAACACAAATGGTGGACTACAAAACACTAAGAAAAAGAGTAGAGACTAGGCCAAAATTTAGCAAAAGACAGTCACCTAGGCTAAAAAATCAGTTACAACAATCAAGAATGGATCCAATCAGCTGCAAAAAAGTCAAAACAAAGACCTGAAACAATAGAAAACAACAACACAAACTTGGATCCTACAATCTAATACCATGTCAAAAGTATACCATGTCAAAAGTCGATGTAGCAATGGAAGCAAAAACAAATGTTGTAATAAACTATTGTGAACACAAGGACAAAAGAGAAAAAAACACAAAAGAACACTGCAAAGAAGAGAACTCAGAAGAATGTTCAAAAAATGGAATCCATACACCAAACATCAAACAATCGCATACAATAATGAGTCATTAGTTGCATAGGCAATGGCACCAGCCCCCTTTCTCCAACATAACCTATAGGTGATAATGACTAACTGAGGAGGAGCCTGAATATAAAGAACAAAAATATGCCTTAAATGGAGTAACTTGGCTAGCATAAAATGCCCAAATAAACATCATAATGCCCACTGAATAAAATGCCTAGAAATGTTAGGTATGAACTAGACCTAGAAATGTCAGACACAAAGTTTGTGAATATGGATACTACAGAATTGGAGGATGTAGATGAAATGTTAGCACAAGGATTACAAGATACTCATGTCTTATCCGATGTTCAGGTGGATACAGATGACCAAAAGAAGCATAAAGAAGACATTGGGATGATACTACCGCTTTTCTTCCAAGGAAAAGTACGTATATAAGAGTATGGTTTAGGGATATCGACAAGGCATGACATGATTAATTGACTACCATTTGATCCAAGAGACAATGTCTAGGTTTCATACATGATCGATTGGCTAAGTATGGAGGGCGATATGGCTGTGGGAGATTGCAATGGACAAGCAGGGCTGAACTAAAGATGTCTAAAATTGTTTTGATTGGGAGAGGATTAATGATGAATGATGCATCCAAAGTGGACTTTGATACCTTAGGAAGGGTTCTACAAAGTTTGGTTGACATCCACATTTTTATGCCTCCAAGATAGAGTTGGAAAGGTCAATGTGCCTAGACTGCATGCTGTAATGAATAGTTGTAGGTTGCATAGAGAATTTTAGGGGCTAATACCTTCAACATTTGGTCTTGGGGTCTTGAGTAAAGTTGTAGATTGTGAGTAGGGCTACAATTTTATGTTTTAAAGCTTGGCAATTCAAGTTAGCATTCAAAAGCTAGGAGAAATTTTCTGCAGGGTGGTGCTGTAGAATAATTTTCTAGACATGATAAGACTAAATCTGATGAATGTAAATTATTGCATGAGACATGCTTTGACAGAGATGTTTGAGACTAACATGAGGGTACCAAGGATAGGGATGAGGATTGAGATATGCAAGCTACTTCTATTTCCAAATATACATAGATGATTTTGATGTTAGTTGATTTTGCTTCTATCTTATCTTCTGTCTTGCTCATTCTCAAGTATCCCCACATTTGTGGCTAAACACATCATCCTCTGACAGTGTGGGATGAGGATTGAGATATGCAAGCTGCTTCTATTTCCAAATATACATAGAGGATTTTGATGTTAGTTGATTTTGCTTCTATCTTATCTTCTGTCTTGCTCATTCTCAAGAACCCCCACAGTTTGTGGCTAAACACACTACCCCCTGACAGTGTGGGAGCCAAAGTCTATGAAGAGGAGCTTGATGTCCATGTTAAAACCAGCTAGGCAATGTCTTCAAGTGCTAAAGACCTTGTGTTTACTGTTCTATAGTGCAAGGTAACCTATTTCTGCCACCTTCCTTGTTGCATTTTGAGCTAGACCGCAATACAAACCTACATTTGATCCAATGCACCCTTCATACTCGTTGGACATGCCTACACTGTCGAAGGGATTTATGTCTATGGTATGAAAGCGTATTGGCCATTTTGTTTTGAGTATGTCAATGGTCTACATATGGGATGGTGAAAGACAAGTTCTAGAGGGCACTGCAATGGATTGCCCCCTGTACTAGAACTAACAAATTTTGATCATGCTATGTTGGGGAAGGACTCAAGTAAGTCAAGAATTGGAGTTTGCATGCATGACACTACAATTAGGTGGACAAGGGGGACTTAACTAAGTTTCAATAGCCTAACTTTATAGAAAAAACAAGGAGTTTTATTTGAACGGGATTAGCATATTCAAAAGAAAAAAAAAAAGGGACATCTCCATTGTGGGAGGAGCATGCAATCCTAGTGTCTTGGGGAGAACCCTCTCGCAAATTGAACCTGCAATGATCAATCTCCTACATTTCCATAAAAACAAAAAGAAAGTTGGAAGCTTTGTGCTGGGATAGCTCATCTTTCATGCAAAGGGCAGACATAGACATTACCTACAAATCACAGATACTCCCAGAGATTGCATAAAGGCTTCAAAGTGAGAGTTTGTGATAGTTTATTGCTATCTAAACTAGGTATGCAAAAGGTTATCTACTGTCCATAGGGTTTTCTAAATTGATTTATGGTCTTCAAAGACTCATTGAATGCTACCGATGCTCTATGGTTAATAGATGATTGTGAGAACCAAAGTACATGCTTTGGAGTGATTTTTGGGCAGAATATGTATATTTTAATGCTACTATAATAAATCTATCTAAAAGGGATGAAATGGATTTTGAAGGCCCATAATGGGTTAACAGAGGTATTGATGCTTTTTGATGGATGATAGCACTTTCGAGTAATGATACCCATCATTTACTACAAGGATTTTGTTATATGCATGCTAGTACTCCCAAAGATTTCATAGATGCTTCAAAGTGAGAGCTTATGACAGTTTACTAATGTCTAAACTATGTATACATCGGGGTATCCACTATCCATAGGGTTTTCCAAATTGATTTATGGTGTTCAAAGACTCCCATTGAATGTTATTGATGCTATATGGTTGATAGATGATTGGCAAAGCCAAAGTGCATGCTTTGGAGTGATTTTTGGGCAGCATATGTATGTTTTAATGCTACTATAATATTTTTTTTGAAAGAGCTGAAATGGATTTTGAAGGCCCATAATGGGTTAACAGAGGTATTGATGCTTTTTGATGGATGATAGCACTTCTGGGTAATGATACCCAAAATTTACTACAAGGATTTCATTATATGCATGGATATATAAGGCATATGCCATTGATTTTTGAGCAAAGATATTGATGTATATCAAAGTTTATCTGAGTCACATTCTTAGAGTGTGTTATGGGCTAGTATCCCAAGTGTGTCTTCATGCCTAGAATTTGGGCATATTATATGGATGTACTGAGATTGCTTTGCTGAGCTACATGTGATACAAGATCTTTGGATTGCGTTGTGGTTATTGTCTTTGGATTCATCTAATCTTTATATTCTCTTTCTTTCATCCTATTCTAGGACTCAAAATCTATGTACCCTTTTATCTTTTACCCCTTTTTGGGCAGACTGATTATCTTTATTATTGCATTTCACATGGGACTGGTATTTCCAGACCTAGACAGCACCTTAGTAGTTTGGGTGGTGTCAAAGGGTTTTCGAAAGCAAAGTCACGACCACAGAGGACCTTGACTAATTTCAGGATAGAAGATCAATCATACAAATAAGCAAGATGAGAGGATTTGTGAGCAGCAAAAGCGGCAGAAAACAGAGGGCATGTTCACACTCTTAATGGTAGAAAACACTACCATTTGCAGAGAAGTTAGATGCCCATTCAAGTGAATCTACTATGGAAAATCTACTTGAATACTGGAGTATTCATACACCTTGTCTTCCCATGAAACATGAAACTTGATTGCTTACATGTACACTGCAATCAATAACATTCTTCCAGTAAATACAAACAATGTATACTGCTTTTGGTCATTCTAAGAATATCCACATGAGACTTGGCATAAAATTTGCACATCCACCCATTCCATGGCAAAGCAGCAAACTCGAAGTCCAATCTATTGCAGTCAAACTACATTCTTCTCTACTTGGACAGTCAATCTCCACTTTGAAATCCATATACGGGTCCATCAGTGATTGCATCATCTTGCTGGCTGACTGTACTTAAATTTTGTATTCTCTGAAAAAAAGAATGCCAAAGAAGTACTTCAAAGCAGTTGTTGCTAAATCCTAGAACTAGATTGAGTGTCCTCAGTTGGTGCTAAATTCCAGAACAAGATTGGTGTAGAATCCCAAAAATCTGGTCTTGGTCGCTTCCTTCTTTAACCTTCTTTCTTATCAAATATTCCACGATCCAGTCACCAACAACATTTAGATCAGTTTCCTTTGGAAGAAGATCAATCTTTGTTGCAACTTGAAAAATCTGTTGAGTGCACACAATTACAGATTGTGCTACTTCGTCATTTGCAAGGCAAGGCATGGAATACAGATTGTGCTACGTGGCCGATTGCAAGCTGATGAATAGAATATGGAAAACAACAGAAGCAAAGGCAGGTATGGATGTGTTATACATTTAGTACTAGGGCACGCGAATCGAGAAATGATTTTCATTCTTCAGGACCTTGGACTCTCTGTCGGCAGCCACAGCCCTCTCATACCACTTCGTGTTAATGCTCAAGGACATTGAGGAAGTTCAGGGGATACTAAGAGCAAGATGTACATGTTTATTGTAATCAAGAATTCCCTAGATAGCGGATATGGATTTGATATGTATTTTAATATCATTGAAATGAAATGCCTTCTGATTGAATGCGGGAGGTGTCAATGCCTTTACTGGCATCATTATCACTGCATGATTAATTTCATTATGAGAGGTCAGAGCTGCACAGAACCCATAAAATGCTCTTCATCTGTAGCCTTCCAAAACACGAAACGGTGTAGGCGAGGGCAACCAGCCAGATATTCCAAGACCAAATCTCACAGGCAGAGAGTCAAAAGGCATCTTTCTGGGTCTCGGTCTCCAATTTTCAACGTTGGTCTCCAAAAATCATAAGCTCCCTCGGCAGCTGCTCTTCCTTCCCAGCTTTTTTTTCTCTCCCATTCGATCACCAAAACATTCCCCTCCATTCATCGATCCCATCAACCGGATACAAAACAGGTCCAAAAAGCCCTCTCTCTGGAAATAGCCATCCGTGGCTTTTCTTTTTGCTTTTTCCGAAGTAGCCGGCCATGATTTCTCCACTAATAAACTCCAAAATTTGGGAAAAGGTAGACCTTTTGCTTAATTTCTCTTGAGTAGAATTTCCCAAAGAAGAAAAACGACACCATCTCGTTGTTGAACCGCTACACGAATGGCAGCATCTGTCAATGGTTCCCTAGAGCTCCCCACCAAAGATATACACCTGTCCCATTAGAACACTTGCTACAGCATATGACCAAGGATTCAACATTGGTGAGACACTATTTAGCTCCTATGTAGTTGGACAGTAAACATCCACATTAGCCAGCCACATTTCACCATTATGGCCACCAAGAAGATACACCTTGTGTGAGGAAGCTTTGAAATCAAGCTCCTCCTCACAAACTTTAGCTTCTGTGGATGCTGCTACAGTGACAAACCTATTACATTGTGATAGAGCTTCTAACTGTTTTGACATTCTATCCATGTCCAACTTGAGTATTTCTAATTCTAAACACATTTGGACCAGAGAATGCTCCAGCATTGCATTATTTTCCCGTAGTTTTTCCAATTCCCTCAATGCACTCAACTCCATAGAAGCTTCATGCAACACATTTTTCAGCTCCAATGTATCTTGCTGCATCTGAGCCAATGCATTTGCACAAAGTTCCAAATTCTTCTGTATAGCCTTGGCCACAGAAGAATCCACATGTTTTAAACTCTCCTTAAGTCTTTCTCACTCTTCTCTTAGCAATTATTGTTCTTGGAAACACCTTTCTCTTTCTAACCTCTCCCATTTTGGGAATGTGGAGCTGCTTTCAAGACCACCTTCTTCTGTGGTGTTCTAGATCTTTGGCTGCTATTTCACTTATTGGAATGTCATATCTGAACTCTGCTGTTGAAGACCATCCGTTTCTTCCCAACCAATCCTTGAGGTGGATTCCACACCTCGGATGCGCAGTAGTACGACATCCACCCCCTCTGATCCTGCGCATCCTCCGGATGGGCCAACTATCCATGATCATTGTCGTCAAGATCCACGAACAGATCAATCTCTCCATTGTGTATTTCCAATATATCAGCAAGATTATCTGTCATATTATCTGTCTCTTCTACACTGGAGCTTCTTCTCATTGCTCTTCTCTTGCAAATTCTTCCAATGCATAATCCTCATCATCTCTTTTCTTGAAAATCTTGCTTCTTTTTCTTGCAATGGGCACTCTAAGCACTGTCCCATCCAATTCTGTCAGCTCATATGTTGCATTTTCAAAGACATGTCTATACGGCCCAAACCATATTTTCACCATCTTCCAAAGTGTAGTATGCTGATTTTCAAGGCTACAATCAAAGACTAATACCCAGTCTCCCTCTTCTATTGCTCTAGGCTGCAAGCGATGCTTGCTGTCAAACCTGTCCTTATTTGTAAGTCTAGCAACCTTCAACCTGTCAATAGCTAGTTGAATATCCTTTGGTCTTCTCTCCAACTGCCAAATCCGAAGAGCTAAGAGCTTCTCTCTCGTCAAATCCTCCTGCCAAGGTAAAACTGACCAAGTCAAAGCACAAGTCTCAGTCGGCATAACCGATTTCTGACCATACATCAACTCTATGGGCATATATCTTATGGTAACACTGTGAGTCGTACGATCAGCCCGCAAAGAAAATGGTAGAAGTCTTGGCCATTCTCCAATCTGTCCTCTGCATGCTTTGGTTAATGCTTTCACTATCGGCGGATGCCCTCTTTCACTCTTTCCATTTCCCTCTGGATTGTATACTGTGGTTAGAGCCAACTTGATTCCTAGTTTAGAGAAAACCTCCCTAGCTTCATTTGCATCCAATTCACCGTGATCTGCAGTGATTTTACCAACACAGCTATACTTGCAGAAAATTTCTTCCAATAAGAACTTACACACTGCACTAGTGGTCTTCGTTCTCAAAGGTCTGCCCTCAACATGATTGGTAAGATCCTCTCTAGCCAAAACAATATATCTCATTTGCCATAGACCCACAGGCATAGTAACCAAGTCAACTACCCACTTATAATGAATGCATAGCCGATAGGTCGGATGAAGCTCATCTCGATGATGCACTACGAATACATCTGATAGTCTTTGTAAGTCTCTACAAAGTGAGAAACATCTCTGTACATGCCTTTCCACCAATATTTTTCCTTGATTTTCTCATAAGTAGCCCACACTCCTCTATGACCATCCCAAGGACTCTCATGAAACTCCCTCATCACCTGTAACTGGGTCTCTTTATCGCAAACAACCCGCAAGGGTAATCCACCTCTTTTCTTCGGGTGGTTCCAAAGAAATCTGTCCTTGAGGAAATAACCATAGGCTTTTCTTCTGATCTTCTTGAACTCTTCATCTATCCATTCATCTCTTTTTCTTAGTGTACTAAGGTACTTGCCAATCTGCAACCAATCTCCAACATAGAGTTCTTCTATGAAAGCCACAATATCATAGACATGGCAAACATGATCAATCATAGCGGCTGAAATTTTTGCATCATCCTCTTCTACAAGTAGTGTCTCCTCATTATCATATCTGGCTCTAGACAACATATCCACCACTGGATTATCCTTCCCTGCTATGTATTTAAATTCTGGATTTAATGACTTGATGTATGCAATCCATCTCAACATAGCTATATCCCCAGTAGAGCAACTCGTAATCATACCTATCAATGGCAAGCAATCTGTCTCTACCACAACTGGGGCTCCAATAAAGTACTCCTTGTCACATTTGAGAGCCGTAACAATTCCCAGTAATTCCCTCTTGATTTGCGGATACCTCCTCTGTCTCTCGTTTAGGAATTTTGTCCCAAACCGAATAGCATACATGTTTCCATTTGCATCATCTTGACCCACAGCCCAACCTATGCCAATTAGACTAGTGTCAACTATCAATACAATAGGCCTTCCACAATTATAATCTTCTTTCCTGAGAGTAGGAGCAATCTGCAATAACTTCTTCAATTTCTGCATGGCTCTAGTGTGGCTCTCATCCCAGAAAAATTTCTACCCCTTTCGAAGCAGCTGATATAAACAATCTGCTATGTGTGCAAAATGGGGTATCCAAATCATGTAAAACACACAAGCTTCAATGAATCTCCATACATCTGAAGTGGTAGAACAATACTCCGTAATTTTGCCTATAGCATTCACCTTCTCAGGTGAAGGTTTCCTGCCATAATACCCACACATATGTTCAACAATGACAACCTTATTTACTCCAAAAACAGATTTTTGCCCTGATAGTGTCAAGTTCACTTCTTCTAATCTGGCCAAAATCTTTTCACAAGCTGCAATATGATCAGCCACAAAGTATCTGCATCCCTGCTCATTTAGACTCTCATCCTTCTCTTCTTCTACACACCCCTTAATGGTCACATCATCCAAGAAAGGCATGGTAAGCTGAGGTATATACTCATGAAGAACCTTATGCATGGCATTCATCATATGTGCAACAGAATTAGTGGCACCTTGAGGTAAGGTACACATCCTAACAAGCCCAATAGGAGTTTCCATAGTGGTTATGTCCCTGCTTTCTAGCGCCAGTTGAAACTAATCATATCCCGAATACAAGTCACCTAAAGAATAGATGGCACATCCAGTAAATGCTTCTGCAAACTCATCCACAACTTGACCTATACCAACATTCTTGATAGTAACTCTGTTTACTGGCTGCATGTCCTATATAAAAAATCGGAGAGTACCATTCTTCTTTGGAACCATAAACCACCTATTTGAGTATGGTGCAGATGATGGCTCTAGGATTCCCATCTTGATTTTCTCATTCAACAAATCAACTAATTTTGGCATGTGTGCCCTAGGCACTGGAATAGGTTGGAGGTTCCATGGAATATGAGGAATAGTAAAGATCACCATAGGGGCAACAATATCCAAATTCACACATCCAATCTCATGCGAGAAAAAAACAAACCCCCTTCCATGTCGCTCAAGCATATCCTGAAAGCATTGCTTCTCTGAGGATAACAAGAAATCACCATTTCCAATTTTTAATTCAGGAAGAGTCTTTGTTGAAAATTTATGGCTTATATGCTCTGGATTTCTCAAAATTGGATGTTTGGTAGCCCTCTCTACTTGCTTATCACTGTTAGGTGGAAGCGGTCCAGCTACCGGCTTCACCTTCTTATCCACAGTCTTGTATTTCGTGTCGACCCTGGCTTCATTATGATCCTCTGCATTACTCAAATCTTACTATAAATTAGCAATTCTACACTCTGGTGGTTGAATATCCTGAACCCTCTACTCTATGGACTGCATAGGAACAACCCTAAACTCTGGATGCTGAAATATTTCAGCAGTAAACTGTGTTGGCTGAAAGTTTTCAGCCCTCTGTCTCTCTGTAGGCTGATCATAATCTGCTGGAAACTCTGTCACCTCAACCTCTACATCTTTGGAGTCACCTCAGTCTTTGACTTTATCTGTGACACAAAATCTGAAATTTCATGAAACATGTCCAGGGACTGCACAGATACATTACTGTGATAACTCTGCATATCAGTTTTCAGCATATTTTCCATTTCTGTCATCGTATATACACAAACCATACTATCATACATCCCATCTATATGCTCATCATCCTCTAAAATACCTGCATTTTTCAAATCTTTCTCTTTCTTGCATATGTACTGCCTGGTAGCTCTAGGCAACTTAGAAATCTTCTGATAACTCATTGAACTGTTTGCTGAAATTCCAACAAATATGGAGGAGAATACACTGTTGCCAAGAGGCGAGAACTCCAATCTCCTCTGCTCTGTACCACCATCGTCTCGTGGGATAGCGGTACCTAATGAAAACCCGAATCCCTCATAATGGGCAAAGGTGCATCTCAAAGAGTATCCCTGTTTCTAGCATGGTTTACACACACAGTCATAAACTGGACTCCTCTCATACCATCTTGACTATGAATCCGTGCATAAGCAGATCCATCATCCATTACTTTCGTCTCCATGCGCATCTCTCTATAATGAATGGATGTTCCAGGATTATGGGGTAAGAGCATGAATCCTGCACAAAGAAATGGAAATCCTCCTCTACATCTCCAATAGAAATCCTAACACTGGGACAGGTAGCATACAAATCACCTACAGTATTGTTGGCCGCTCTCATACGCCACCCATGCTCTACATCCATAGGCCATCTATTACTTTCACAAACTCCACAAACTATGAGATTAATCTCTGAACCATGATTCACCAAAGCAACATAAGGCACCTGTTTCTCTCCAATTTTTACCATTGTTTCTGTAGTTGCCCTAGCCCAATGACTCCGGGAAAAGTGACTACGTGGTACCAAGATAGGCTCATCAGTTTTAGCATAGGCTGAACCCTCTTCTCTATCTACGGAAAAACAGAAGCATTCTCAACCATAACCTCATCCTCATCTTTATCCAACTCCTCAATCAAAACTCCCTGTGTATCAGTAGTAGGCAATGTATGTCTTTTCCTCTTCAGAACTTCTTGGAACTGATCTTGAAATTCTCTTTTCGAGATGCCCAAAACCTCAGAAATAGTAAAAGTCACCTCACTGCCAAGTATCTTATCATTAAAGATTTTCTTCATGTCCGTAAATGTCTCAATATCGGACATCAATCTAAACCCTAGTTGTTTTCTCTCTCTAGGCTCTTGCCTCTTTTCTTTCTTTTGAGCATCTTCCATTTGTCGTTCTAGCCTTGGTCTCAAAGACGGCCCTGCAGTACGTGGAGTAACAAACTCACCCTCTCTAGTCTTCTTAGCTGCATTTGGATTCTCTTCATCTCTCTTACGCTTCTCCTCAAAAAGTACATCTGCTCCCTGAGACTTAGCCAAGTAGGCATAAATAGTGTACTTGTCAATAGGCGAATCCCAACCTATCTCAGATCTGATGCTAGAACCTACACTAGTCAATACAGTCTGCTGAATTTTCCCCTTGTTTGCCGTCTCCAAAGCATATGTCCATAGTGCTGACTGACTCTCTGAACCTTTCTCAATCTAGACTCCATATGAAGAAGCATCTCCTCTAGCTGCCACATAGGAAGTACGCACAGCCATATCATCTACTAATTTCTTCATTCCGCCTTTCCCAAAATTGGTAGCAAGCAGAGGTCTTGTTTCAGTCAACCAGATCTTGCCATCTTGTCCCCAAAATACCAAATTTTTCCTCCTTGCATCTTGAAAAGATGCACAATCCCTGCAATGCTGATGGTCCGTACTATCACACCAAATACATCTTTGATCTCTCCTAGGTGCATTAGGAGCACTCCTAGGTGCAGTAGGAGCACTAGAAGAAATAGTAGGTGCAGTCGAAGCAAACTGCTCTTTCAATTTTCCCACCAATTTTGCTTTAATTGACTCCAGTGTCATATCCGTTATGCCTTTGATTATGTTATCAAGAGAGAAAGGAACCGACGGAGTGGATGATTTTGGAGCAGAAGGAGCCAACATTGATCTTGGAACAGGAGGAATAGGAGGATTAGAAGCAGTAGGCACTAGCATAGGCCAAGAAACTGGTTGAGGAAGAGAATAAATAACAGGGGTAGAAGTAGGCATAGGAGACGATGTCGGTGTCATGGATCCATTCTGTAGGCGGGTCTTCCATATACGCCTCTTGGTCAAAGTCGAGACCGCATCCTGGGCATCTTGCCAATCGGTTTTAAGTCCCATAGGCTTCGTGCGATCCTTAAGAAGCTCTCCTAATTCTTCCTGAAGAGCAGGATCTACAGCTTGCAAGAAAAGCTCAACTTTCTCAACATCCAATGCTCTTTGTTCAATGGCATCAAGTTGACTATACCTCTCTTCAAATTCTCGTATCAATTCTGAAGCAGCTAGACCTTTGTTTGGCATGTAGACCCACTCTTGAAATGACCGCCCTATAGCCATCCCAAAGTCCTCAAGAAAATACTCCTCTTTTAGGGCCTTCTTAAAATCTTGCCAATGCGAATTTTGAGGGAAAAGATCACTCACTTTTGCCCTCAAGGTGGGTGTAACAAGGTGAAGAAAATATTTACTCATAAGTCGTGTTGGTACTCCAAAAAATCCCATCTTGATCTCATACGTCTTCAAATAAGCCGATACATTACGGCCATCAAATAGCTTCTTTTCAGTCTCAACTGCTTCAATTGCCTTAGTTGCGTTGATTTCATTCTCTTGCTCCGAATATAGTTGCCTTTGTTGAGACAATTGTTCTTGATGTAACTACTGCTGCTGCTGCATATACAATTGTGTCTGCTGATTTTGAAATTGCATATACATAGATATATTCTGCAAAATTTGCTTTAAATCATCCGTAGAAGTAGTTGAAGTAGAAGTCAATGATGAAGCTGAAGTAGAGGACAAAGCAGGAATCGTAGAAGAGGCTGAAATGGATGTTGAAGTATCTCCCATCCCGAAATTTAAATGTGACATTTTCACGTCGAGTTCACAAAAGATGTCAAAGGGTTTTCAAAGCAAAGTCGTGACCGCAGAGGACCTTGACTAATTTTAGGATAGAAGATCAATCATACGAATAAGCAAGATGAGAGGATTCGTGAGCAGCAAAAGCGGCAGAAAACAGAGGGCATGTTTATACTCTGAATGGTAGAAAACACTGCATTTTGCAGAGAAGTTAGATGCCCATTCAAGTGAATCTGCTGTGGAAAATCTACTTGAATACTGGAGTATTCATACACCTTGTCTTCCCATGAAACATGAAACTTGATTGCTTACATGTACACTGCAATCAATAACATTCTTCCAGTAAATACAAACAATATATACTGCTTTTGGTCATTCTAAGAATATCCACATGAGACTTGGCATAAAATTTGCACATCCACCCATTCCATGGCAAAGCAGCAAACTCGAAGTCCAATCTATTGCAGTCAAACTGCATTCTTCTCTACTTGGACAGTCAATCTCCACTTTGAAATCCATATACGGGTCCATCAGTGATTGCATCATCTTGCTGGCTGACTGTACTTAAATTTTGTATTCTCTGAAAAAAAGAATGCCAAAGAAGTACTTCAAAGCAGTTGTTGCTAAATCCTAGAACTAGATTGAGTGTCCTCAGTTGGTGCTAAATTCCAGAACAAGACTGGTGTAGAATCCCAAAAATCTGGTCTTGGTCGCTTCCTTCTTTAACCTTCTTTCTTATCAAATATTCCACGATCCAGTCACCAATAGCATTTAGATCAGTTTTCTTTGGAAGAAGATCAATCTTTGTTGCAACTTGAAAAATCTGTTGAGTGCACACAATTACAGATTGTGCTACTTCGTCATTTGCAAGGCAAGGCATGGAATACAGATTGTGCTACTTGACCGATTGCAAGCTGATGAATAGAATATGGAAAGCAGCAGAAGCAAAGGCAATACATTTAGTACTAGGGCACACCAATCGACAAATTGATTTCATTCTTCAGGACCTTGGACTCTCTATCGGCAGCCACAGCCCTCTCATACCACTCCGTGTTAATGCTCAAGGAGGTCGAGGAAGTTCAGGGGATACTGAGAGCAAGATGTACAGGTTTATTGTAATCAAGAATTCCCTAGATAGCGGATACGGATTTGATATGCATTTTAATATCATTGAAATGAAATGCCTTTTGATTGAATGCGGGAGGTGTCAATGCCTTTACTGGCATCATTATCACTGTATGATTAATTTCATTATGAGAGGTCGGAGCTGCACAGAACCCAGAAAATGCTCTTCATCTATAACCTTTCAAAACATGACAGGGTGCAGGCGAGGGCAACCAGCCAGATATTCCAAGACCAAATCTCACAGGCAGAGAGTCAAAAGGCATCTTTCTGGGTCTCGGTCTCCAATTTTCAACGTTGGTCTCCAAAAATCATAAGCTCCCTCGGCAGCTGCTCTTCCTTCCCAGCTTTTTTTTCTCTCCCATTCGATCACCAAAACATTCCCCTCCATTCATCGCTCCCATCAACCGGATACAAAGCAGGTCCAAAAAGCCCTCTCTCTGGAAATAGCCATCCGTGGCTTTTCTTTCCGCTTTTTTCGAAGTAGCCGGCCATGATTTCTCCACTAATAAACTCCAAAATTTGGGAAAAGGTAGACCTTTTGCTTAATTTCTCTTGAGTAAAATTTCCCAAAGAAGAAAAACGACACCGTCTCATTGTTGAACCACTGCACGAATGGCAGCATCTGTCAATGGTTCCCTGGAGCTCCCCACCAAAGATATACACTTGTCCCATTAGGACACTTGCTACAGCATATGACCGAGGATTCAACATTGGCGAGACACTATTTAGCTCGTGTGTAGTTGGATAGTAAACATCCACATTATCTAGCCACATTTCACCATTATGGCCACCAAGAAGATACACCTTGTGTGAGGAAGCTTTGAAATCAAGCTCCTCCTCACAAACTTCACCTTCTGTGGATGCTGCTCGAGTGATAAACCTATTACCTTGTGATAGAGCCTCTAACTGTTTTGACATTCTATCCATGTCCAACTTGAGAATTTCTAATTTTGAACACATTTGGACCTGAGAATGCTCCAGCATTGCATTATTTTCCCGTAGTTTGTCCGATTCTCTCAATGCACCCAACTCCATAGAAGCTTCATGCAACACATTTTTCAGCTCCAATCTATCTTGCCGCATCTAAGCCAATGCATTTGCACAAAGTTCCAAATTCTTTTGTATAGCCTTGGCCATAGAAGAATCCACATGTTTTAAACTCTCCTTAAGTCTTTCTCGCTCTTCTCTTAGCAATTATTGTTCTTGGAAACACCTTTCTCTTTCTAACCTCTCCCATTCTGGGAATGTGGAGCTGCTTTCAAGACCACCTTCTTCTGTGGTGTTCTAGATCTTTGGCTGCTATTTCACTTCATGGAATGTCATATCCAAACTCTGTTGTTGAAGACCATCCGTTTCTTCCCAACCAATCCTTGAGGTGGATTCCACACCTCGGATGCGCAGGAGTATGGCAACGGCCTCTCTATCATGCCAGGATCTGCATTTATTATAGGGACTCCATTTCTAAGTACTTCTAGTTCTTAACCAACCCTTGGATTGGCTACATTTATAGGTTGAAGACTTTTTTTCGTCCACATTTACTACTCCATCTCTCATTAACAAGGGACCTAATTATAGTATTCTAATGCATGATGCTTGTATGCAAATTGGATGATCTCAATTGATTCCAACTAACACTAAATATAGTCCATATGGGGATAAGATATGCTGCTTATTAAGAAAATGTAAGGCAATGCTAAGTATCGAAATTGAAATCCTCCCCATGAGTTCTCATGTGTTGTCAAATTTATAGATGGAGTTGGGAAACAAACCCTATTGGGTGTAGAACATTTAAGCCAATAGGCCAAATGCAATGCTAACTATGATAGTTAGCAAATACACTTAGCACTTCCCAACATGAAAATTAACACAACCTTCAAGAAGCAAAATCTCACCTCTCCTAGAATCAAGGCCTACCACCGATATTTCTAGCAAAGCATGATGATGTATCTAGTAAGGAGGGCACCACCCCACTTAAGGATGAATCTCAAAAGTAAAATACATTAGCAAGGAAGTTATTTCACTTGCAATGTAATTGCATAGATACACCTCCCATAAATCAAGGCCAAGGTATTGCCCATATAGGAGGAGAACTAACACAAAGCTACGATGGGTCCCAAGGCTTTATTGTGTGCTCAATATTATTATGCTAGAAATAGTTGGATATGGCTCTTTGAGCTCAATGGTCACTTGCTACCCCCAAACTACGAGGACACCCTCCAAAGTGACCCAAATGTCTCTATGTCATTATCAATCAACTCAATTCATTGCACAATCTCAACAAAAAGTATTAGATGTAGCAAATAACCAAGACAAACCTATGAGATTATTTAAATGTCTCCACTACTATAAGCACATTATTTAACAATATATGACAACCCTATATTTAAAAATGTATAACCACATCCAAATCAAAAGCTTATCATAAAATTCTTGGGCATCTTCAAGAAGGAAATCTTTAGCATACATATACCACTACACGGCGACAAGTTTGTAGCATCCCTACTTTCTGAATTGCAATGTCTATTAGTTGCCGCTTGTTTGTAGCTCTAAACTTTCCATAGGATTTTAAGACATAAGAAAAGACAATTGTATCTAGAGAAAGGCCTTCATCTTGCATTTGGTCAAAAGAAGTCAAAGCTCTTGCCCTGACCATGTTGGACATATACTAAGATAAGTATGTTCAACATAACTAGATTATGTGTAGAAAGCTTATCAAACACTTCTTATTTCTTTTCCATTAATTGCAGATTCTAAACTACCACAAATTTTCAATATGTTTATTCAAAATACCTCAGTTTCTCTCCATAACCATCATGTATAGATCCTGCTATCAACACATTCCACAAAACTAGATTTGAAACTAGTGGCTTATCAAGCACTTGTGCTTTTGCAAGTAAGCCAAGTTAGCACACATATCTACCAATGCAATGCCAAATACTATAACATGTGTATTTCTTGGCCCTTGTATGTTGCTTTTATGCACCCATATATCTTCAAGATGCAACCAAATGTGAGTGAGTCAGCATAAAACACTTTCAATTTCATCTATTCAAGAAGTTTCAATGCTTTCTCACCATACCCATTGTGTATATCTTCTATACCAATATTCCATGAGACTAGACTCCAACCTATGCTTCTCAAATGCCTCTTACACTTTTGCAAGCAGCCTACTTTTTGCATACATGTCTAACAATGCATTGCCAACTAGAATATCTTTTTTTAGAAACCATTGTTTAGCAATATCAAAATGTATTTTTTTTGTCCCTCAACACTATAGATTTGATAGAAACATTTACTATCAGTAATTGGAAAGATACCCTCATATCACATTCTTTCATGACAGTTTAGTACTTTCTTATCATGCCCATGTGGCACATATCTTGCTATTAGGGAGCTCCACAAAACCACTTCTTGGGCTAGAAGTTGGTCAAAAACTTATCAAGGCCTGCTGTCCACACCCATATGATATATATCCTACAATTCAAGCATTTTATGACACCATACTCCAAATCTCTTTTGTGTTTGCAAGTGAATCATTAGCACACATGTTCTTAAGTTGTTTCCTATATAAATGTTTTTTCCCTAGAAAAACCAATATGAGAATGTCAACAAGAAATTCACTACCCCTATGAATATCTATTTTCTTACCATAAGACTTTAGTATGGCCATGTACATATATGCCCTTCTCAATTGCTAATATGCTACCACAAGCTTCAAAGTAGTGGGGAAAGGCCCTACCAACATGTAGCCAACAAACCATACTCTACACAACATAAAAGTTTTCTCAAACCACTTCATAAACTATATGAAGTTTACCACCTACTATTGAGAGAGGAAGGATATGCTCTAAAATTTTCAAACATAGTTCAATGCATCATTGGATTAGACATAGTCACTAATAAATTTAAGTAGGCCACCCCTAAGCAGGAAAGTACTTAGCAATCCCAACCTGGTTACAAGCTGTCTCCATTTACAACTGCAAGTTGAATGTCTTATATCTTCCTTCAAGTACTTGTTGTGGTTTTCCTTCATAAATGGATCCAATGATCTCTTTCTTTACCTCTTTGAAGTAGATAAGCAAAACCACCACTTTTGATGCCTATAACTTTGATGAAATTAGATACTTTATGGCTGCTCCTCATTCAAAAAATCTCATGCACCATCTCTTTTTCGATTATGTAGCTAGCAAGGAAGTCACTTTCAAGACCTTGTCCATTGAGGAACGGGAGTAAATACTAATAATTTCCGTAAGTGATCTAGAAAATCTTTCTTGATCACAGCATAGAAGAGATGTGTTGAATGGTAGAAAGAAAGTGTCACTAATATCTGCTCATGTTCATAATTGATCAGTCCTATCAAATTATTTTCCTAAAATAAACATTCCTTAGTCCAATGTTGCTACTCATAAAATTTGCTACTAGAGATTATGCTTTAATTTCAAGAAATTATCTACTAATCTAGGGAATTAAAAAGGTATTAACCATTATTGTTGCAAACCTATTGTAACTGTTTTGATGTAACCGTCTTAGTCCTCAGATATCAGTACATTTTTTACCTTTCCTCATGGAGAATGGGATAAGAATAAAATAATGTTCTCTTCTTCCATCATAGCATCTAACCCATGGACTTGCATTTAAAAAAATTACCATTCAGACTCTATTGCAAGGCTTACAATGGCTATGTCATCACTAAAAACTACAGTCCTACCATCCCTGTTCTCAACCACAGATAGGAATCCATCTTTTGTGTTTTGAAGTGTCCAGGCATCACAAAAATTTGTAGTCCTACCATCCCTCTTCTTGTCCACATATAGCAATTGGAATGGAGGGTCACACAAGACTTAGGTATACATGTGGCAGCATTGCAAAAGCACATGGTACAAGAGAAAAAAAAAAGTGAAATGATAGAACAACAATACAACAAAATGGCATGGAAACAAGACCTAGGTTGATTCATTACTGAATAATAGAAATACCAAAATACATGACTAAAAATGTAAGAAACCATCACTTTCTAATCTCAGTATAAATACACATGCATCAAAGGTGAGGTGAGATATGGCCATGCTCTTTGCCATCAACATCGCACTTTATTCTTTCCAAAACAGCCATTTAGTTCCACCCATTCTTGCTATTGTTAAGGCATCTGATGGCCTAATAAGGTGTGTGATCCCTTTTTTTAATTTGAAGCATTCAAGTCTAAATGGTACAAAACATACAGACTATCAAAAGCCATTGCACATGCTCAAAAGATGCATGTATATCTTTTGGCTAATAAGGTCCGATGGCCTAATAAGGGGTGCATGATTCACAATCAATTATATCTGTATATTTTTTGGCTCTCAATCTTCTCATGTTTCTGCCACGAGCCCTCTTCATGCCAAGAAACTGCCCCATGGTATTCAAACGACAGTCAACACTGGACCTATCACAAGGTCGATGGACGTGATAATGGACTTTATCTACTTCATGTGCGTTGTCCCATGTAGTAGCAGCGCAACCCTACCACCCCATTGTTAGCCCTTGATTATACACAATTGGAATGTGTGCCTGCGCCCTTGCCAAAATCAAAGGAGAACTCTCTTCTCTCTTTCCTTCTTTTAATGTGAAGGTTCGTTCACAAAGTATTTTGAGGTTCATGGAAAAAGATGCTATTAGGCTTCAAAAAGCCTTCCCACAGGCTTCAAAATTTTGTTTTTCTAAGGAGCTTGTACCCCCACTTTGAAGACATGGTCTCTTCTCATCGTCTTTTTACATGTTGCAAGCACTTCTCTTACAATCTATCTAGACACTAGATCACATTTGAGCATTCTTATTAGCCCAAATGGTGCTGATGTCAATGCCCTAATGGCATTCGATAGGTTTAATATCTCTTTGTCCAATACACCTTTGTCCCCAAACAATGCCATCTTCATCATAACCTCTACATTAAGGCCTACAATTACAATCCGCCTTGTCACATTCTTTTAGACAAAGCGTGGATTGCAAGGTAGTGCCAGAGAATATGGAGGATTGACTCCCAAGCTCGATGTCTTATGACACACCATGCATGGATTTTTATAAACTTATTGTGCATCTCCTTCATGCTTAACTTCTACATATACACCTTACACAGAAGGTTGTTCAATTTGTTGATGGATTAAGATAAACCAAACCTATGAAGGCTCCTCACATTTTAAATGTAGCTTACAAAATCGTTGGAAAGGTTCCATCCTTGAAAATAAAAACTAAAATACCTTTGCTATACGGGGTGTCTCCTCCTTCCTAAGGAGAGACCATACGCGACTCAACTGGCAATTGTGGGATGTAAACTTGAGATGGTGACCTAAGTCTATCAAATATGTCTCATCAGACCCTCGGTAAGGTGTCTCACCCATGCCATGTGTAGTTCCTTCATCAATCCTAGCATCTCTAGGAGTTCTTCCTCGAGAGTAAGTTGCATCCTTGTCATGTCGGGTGGCCCTTCCTCGTGAATATCTGTCCTCATTGTCATGTATGGGAGACTTTCCACATGAAGATTTGTTAGACTTGTAATGCATGGGATGATGCCAGCAGGCATATTTCACGGTGGATTCTGTGCCACGGTGGATTTCGTGAGGTTTTACAGTGGATTCCGTAAACTTTGTTTACCAGGGCTCATACACAAAGTGGATTCTTTGTGCGAGAAGTCGATGGGGACGTCTATCCTTTTCAGGCGTTTCGTTAATTTAGTATGTACATGGGTGATTCCATAGCAGGTGATTCCGCAAAATACATATTAAATTAATAAACATTTATGAGTTTAGAGTGTGCACTCGTGATAAATTAAGGTTAGGATTGATTTCTAACCAATTGATTTATTTATGTAGTTGAAGACTGCTAGATATTCACTTTTGTTGGTTTAATTGTATTATTTTACTAACAATTGTGAATGCTTCAATTGATGTGTAGAGATAGCAGCAGTGGCGGTGGAAAGCATTGGAGGATAGTGTGTATTCGAGTTATCACTTATATTTTGATGGGCGCATACCTTAGGCATGGCGCCTATATTTTGTCACGCCTATTTATTAAGGCATTGGATATTTATTTATTATTTCTGTATGCGCATGGGTGCACGATTATGATATTTGTATTTGGACATTGCATTGGGTATGCCTGACTCTTTGGGCACCCATCCATTAGCTTTATTTCTATTTGGCACTAAAACAAACTCAAAAGACAAAAGCATGCTATTTTGTAATTTGGGCTATTATTTGAGCTTGAAGATGATTAATACATAAAATACATGCTTTGTGGAGTGCTTACACAAGTCATGGGGGGAGATTGCACCCAAATGGTCTCTTGTTCATGTCGTGCATGCTTTTTACCTTGAGTTTTGTGCAAAAATTAGAGTTTTTTTGTTCTTGGGGACCTTCCGACACACACTACGCGAGCATACAACATTTGATCTGTGCACCAGTGGTATCAGAGCGAAGTTGAGATCGAGAGCTTCCAATCGCTACCCATCTTGTGCGAAGGCGGAGCTCCTCAAACGATCGAGCTCTGCAGTCAGTTTCATCGCGAACAATCGATACGGGTGGATTCCTGGTGGTCAAGAACCTCTATCTATAGTCTCTGATCACGAAGGACCGGCCTGAGGAAGCGGAGGACCACTCCTACATCTTCTTCAACAATTCATTTTTTCTCAGAAAAAACAGAGATAAGCTTCATCTTTAATCTTCAAAGTTTAAGCTAAAGCTTAAAACTAAGATTTTAAAAAGCTTAGTATTTCAAATTGATTAATCGACGGTAGCAACGGCATCATCCTGTGATTTTCGGCAAAAAAATCGCCCCCCCCTAAAATACATCGTCAATTTCATCTTAGTTAAAAGCTTAGGTCCCATAATCTTTACAAAGACTCAATCACTTAAATCCTGCAAGTTTTATCACTCTGCATGTCACGAAGGTCAATCAAGTTCCCAGAAGTCAGAATTGACTTATTCTAAAAACTCCCATAAGGACTGTTCCTGCGGCGCAGAAGCACAGAAGTGCAAAGTTGTTCCTTGGAAGACTTTGTTTGCATACACAGACTTGCTGAACCAGTTTCAACACACGCAGAAGATCATACACAGATTTTACGAAGACTTCAAATCTCGCAACTGCAAAAGTCGAAGACCGTGAAAGCCAAACAAAAATCTATAAGCCTTGTATACCCGACTTTGAGCTACGCTCATCCCGCTAATTGGATTTTGAGAGTGTGAGATCTTTTGAATTTTTACAGGATGAAAAAACAAAATATGGATGATTTAATGGCTGAAGGCGATCTTCTCGAACCTACAATGGAAAAAAAATTGGATTTAATTATGATGCAATTTGATGAAAAACGAAGAGCCCGATAAGCTTTGCAAATTCAATTGGCCAATTTACAACGATCGACTACTGACAAAGATGGAAAACAACCCAAAGATCTTATTCAACGAACCATCGATGTGACTCTCGAAGCTCAATCCATCTGCAAAGAAACAAAGATAAGTAAAATAAATTTCAAAATTCGTACTTTCAATGGAGCTCGAGATGGAAAGACTATTCTTGCATTCATCAGTCAGTTTGATGATTACTTTCATGAAGAGACATACACTGAAAAAGATAAAATTAAATGTGTCACTAATCACTTAGCCGATCGAGCATCTCTTTGGTGGACCGTGGTTCGTAAGAGCATAGATTGTCCCACTACTTGGGAGAGTTTCAAAAAAAAATTTATGCAAAATTTCCTTCCTCCACAATTCCATGAAAAAGTCATAAGCAATGGGACCTTCTTCAGCAAAGAGATCGTGAGCCTATTTCTCAGTACACCAAACGTTTTTGGAATGCCTTACTTCAACTATGCATGCTTGAAGACGTATCTGAAGCGACTCACAAGCGCAAGTTTATGTCTGGATTACTTGGGCATTACTACACTGAAGTCAATATGTTCAAGCCTGCAACCCTTGAAGATGTAATTTCTTTGGCTCATGACACTGAAGAGATTTGAGGAAGAGACAAGCGTCCACAACAATTTCAAGCAAATGGTAACTATGATTATAATCAATTCAATTCATATTTTAGAAGATTCAATCAAAGTCGATTTCCTTCATCATCTTTTCATAAGTTTTGGTCAAAACCACCTGCTCTACCATCAAATACCAATCAAAACCCTAAGCCATCCTCACAGCCAAATTCTAATATTCCTAAACTTCCTGCCATTGCAAACAATGTATCTAAAGCCAAACCTATAGTGTGTTACAAATGCCATCAACCTGGACATCTAGCAACCGATTGCCAATTGAAGAAGCCACCTATCCATATCAACTATCTTGGAGCAATGGAAGATGAAGAACATGAGGAAATGCTTGACTTTACGGAAGATGAGGACAACATTGCTACTCCTTCGGATACTTTACCAGGTATGCCAACTCCACATTCTTTGTTGACAATGAAATGTTTAGTGCATGGAAAAGAAAAGATTATTTTGCATGATGATGGTAGTACACATGATTTTATTTCTGCAAAGTTAGTGAAAGAATTGAAATTACAAACTGTTCCTACACATTATCGCATGAAAGCAGCATTCTTAGGCACAAGGTATAATGGAACACAAGAGGTGCATGATTTAGAAATTCAAATTGGTGAATACACTGAAAGAAGGAATTTCCTAGTTGTACCTTTACAGTCCAGTGATATTATCCTAGGTATGCCTTGGCGTCATCAACATAATCCTGCCATAGATTGTTCCATGCATTCAATTAAAATTCATTTTCAAGGAAAACAAATTATATTGTATGGTATGCACGCATCCAATAATTTTCCACTACTTACTCATACTCAAGCTTAACATGCATTACATAAAAGTAATAAATCTTATCTAATTTGGGTGAATGAACTTCAAGCTAAAGAAAAACATATGCACCCTAGGCATAAAGAATTCCTTGCACAATTTAAATATTGTTTTGCTGAAGATTTACCACCTGGACTACCTCCTTCACATCCTAAAGACCACAAAATAGATTTAATTCCTGGTACACAACCACCATGTAAAGCACCATATAGGCATAACCAGATTGAACAAAAAGAAATTCAAAATCAAGTTGAGGAATTATTAAACAGAGGATTAATTAGACCTAGTAGTTCTCCATTTGGCGCACCTGTTTTGTTGGTAAAGAAGAATAATAATACTTATCGTATGTGCATTGATTATCGTGCCCTAAATAAGATTACTGTAAAGAATAGATATCCAATTCCTAGGGTAGATGATCTTATGGATAAACTACAAGGTTCTGCCATATTCAGTAAGATAGATCTTAAATCTGGTTATCATCAAGGGAGATTAGATAAATCTGATATATTTAAAATTGCATTTAGAACACAATTTGGACATTATGAATTTTTAGTGATGCCTTTTGGATTGACTAATGCACCTGCTACATTTAGCCGAATGATGAATCGCATATTTTTGAAATATCACCATTGTGTTATAGTATTCTTTGATGATATCTTGGTATTCAGTAAAAATGAGAAAGAGCATTATGAACATCTGTCTTGGGTTTTCAAGTTGTTGAAAGATAATCAATTGGATGCTAATCCACAAAAGAGTGAGTTCTTTCAAATAGATATTGAATATTTAGGTCATATTGTGTCATTAGAAGGTAATAAGGTTGACCCTAAGAAGATAGAAGCAATATTAAACTAGTCTATACCCAAAAATGTGCATGAGTTACGTTCTTTTCTAGGTCTTGCTAGTTTTTACAAGAAGTTTGTGTGAAATCTTTCATTACTTGCTTTGCCTTTGACTAAACTTTTAAAGAAAGGTATTGTTTATCATTGGTCTGATAATCAACAAAAATCTTTTGATTTATTGAAACATGCATTAACCCATGCTCCTGTATTACAACTACCTAATTTCAATAGACCATTCTTTTTAGTAGTTATACTGATGCTAGCAGATCTGGAATAGGAGCCATACTTATGCAAGATAATCATCCCATAGCCTATTCTAGCTGTAAATTGAAACCATCCGAACTTAAATATTCCACTTATGATAAAGAATTATTAGCTGTTGTACAAGCTTTAAAACAATGGAAACATTACTTAATGGGTTCTGAGTTTATGATTAAGACTGACCAACAAAGTATTAGACATCTCCTTAGTCAACCCCAAATATCTGACTGACATATCAAATGGATAGCTTTCATTCAGAGTTTTCATCCCCTTATCCAATATCAACCAGGAAAAGAAAATGTAGTAGCTGATGCTTTAAGTAGAAGACCGACCATTCATAATATCTCTGTCATATCATTTGATTCTTTAACCCCTATGAAATATACTTATCATCAGGACATTACATTTCAAGTTTATTGGAATAAATTAGTTGGAAATAAGTGGATTCCTATTGATTCACTGTCTTACAATGATGGATTCATGTTTTATAAAAAGAGATTATATGTTATAGTTCCATTTAGACCTTTTGTTTTGAATGAGATTCTTTGTTCTCCATATCAAGGTCATAGAGGTATTATCTCTACTTTGCGTACATTGACTGAAGATTTTTATTGGCCACATATGGACACTGATGTATCTAATTTTGTTTCTAAATGTTTAGTTTATCAAAAAGTTAAGAGACATCATGGTAAACAATATGGTTTACTTATGCCTTTATCTATTCCATCAAGACCATGGGAACATATTTCTATGGATTTTATTACTAGTTTACCTAACACTAAAGCTAACCATTATATGATTTGGACTGTTGTAGACAGGTTTAGTAAACAAGCATATTTCATTCCATGCAAGAAAACTTTAACAACATCTCAAGCAGCACAATTGTTTTTGAAAATTGTTTTCACTAATCATGGATTACCAAAAGTTATTATTTCTGATCATGATTCTAGATTCTGTAATAATTTTTGGATTACTTTATTTGCTAACCTAGGAACAAAGATTGATTTCTCATCTGCATTTCATCCTGAAACTAATGGTCAAACAGAAGCTAATAACATTACTATTTTAGATCTTTTACGTGCTTACACTATTTCTAAACCACAGACATTGGATACACATCTACATTTACTAGAATGTTTTCCCCACTCTATTAGCTCCACATTGAGATAATAGCAATTGAGGACAATTGCTATCCCACCCTGGGGATATGATGCCAGGAGGCATATTTCATGGTGGATTCCGTGCCACGGTGGATTCCGTGCCACGGTGGATTCTGTGAGGTTTTACAGTGGATTCCGTAACCTTTGTTTACTGGGGCTCATACACAAAGTGGATTCTTTGTGTGAGAAGTCGATGGGGACGCCTATCCTTTTCAGGCGTTTCGTTAATTTAATGTGTACATGGGTAATTCCATAGCGGGTGATTTCGCAAAATACATATTAAATTAATAAACATTTATGAGTTTATAGTATGCACTCATGATAAATTAAGGTTAGGATTGATTTCTAACCAATTGATTTATTTATGTAGCTGAAGACTGCTAGGTATTCACTTTTATCGGTTTAATTGTATTATTTTACTAATGATTATGAATGCTTCAGTTGATGTGTAGAGATAACAGCAATGGCAGTGGAAATCATTGGAGGATAGCGTGTATTCGAGTTATCACTTATATTTTGATGGGCGCATACCTTAGGCATGGCGCCTTTATTTTATCGCGCCTATTTATTAAGGCGTTGGATATTTATTTATTATTTTTGTATGCGCATGGGTGCACGATTATGATATTTGTATTTGGACATTGCATTGGGTATGCCTGACTCTTTGGGTGCCCGTCCATTAGCTTTATTTCTATTTGGCACTAAAGCAAACTCAAAAGCCAAAAGCGTGCTATTTTGTAATTTGGGCTATTATTTGAGCTTGAAGATGATTAATACATAAAATACATGCTTTGTGGAGCACTCACACAAGGCATGGGGGGAGATTGCACCCAATTGGTCTCTTGTTCATGTCGTGCATGCTTTTTACCTTGAGTTTTGTGCAAAAAGTAGAGTTCTTTTGTTCTTAGGGACCTTCTGGCGCTCACTGCGTGAGCATACAGCATCCGATCTGTGCACCATGGGACTTCTTTGAGGGGAGTATATACCACTGATATCACGTGAAGGAGTTCTTTTGGAATCTAGTGTCTCATCCTACCCATGCATAGGAGTAGTTTTACGGTATGGTGAATCATCCCATTCCCACCTCCCATTTTCCCCCTTGCTTGGAAAAAATAATATATGATTTTCTAATAGCCATCATTTCAAAATTTCCTTAACAATGCTAGGCATCAGAACTTTGCATTCAATGATAACAACAACCACCTGGTGTCGTATGTGTATGCTCAATCCTACGACTCTTTCTTGAATCCTCTCAGCATTGCCTGTGGACCTCTCTATAATGCTTTTTGGCCTAGGAGGTAGGCCTCTCCTACTTGAGCTACTTAAACTTGTCTACCACCCAGCCATCAACATCAAAATATTACATTATTGCATGCAAACTACTACTGCACAAAATGCCAAAACTTTCAAAGGGCATCAAAGAGACAGTTCACTTGTCAAAGAATAATACCATATCTTTAGAGTTCTCTATAGTAGCACGAAACTCTAAACCCTCACCTATGGCACATGCGTATTCAACCCACATTTAATTTCCTATAAGTCATGTTGTATCATAGGCTTCAAATCTTATACCAATGGAAGAAAATACAACTAACCTGAGACAAAAGGAATACTCTCTACCCCATGTAATCTAAAGTTGCGAGTGCATACATTCATCTTCTTTGTAGTGGACAAGTGGTCATCTACTTCATTAGATTCAATTCCCTTGGATGGGCCAATCTCTCCATCCATTGACGGTGTTGTGATTGAAAACTTCTTGGATACAATACCAGCTGCCTCCCTCTTTGCTTGAGCCAAAGCATCAAGCGATGCTACCATCTCTTGACTGTCATGTCAAGGTCAGATGTTCAAATTATGTGATGGACACACTTGTAGTCAATCAAACACGTTGTCGTGATGCTGCGCATCTGAGCCGTGAACACCTCCATTTTTGTTGTGCATTTGTGTTAATTTCTACGTGTGATTCATTGTTTGTGTGGTGCATTTTAATAAACTACTTCCAATCTACCCTGAGAATCAAGTAGTTTGAAGTCTTAAGCAGTAAGATTCCTGAAAATTTGTTCACAGACAGTATTTATCAAGTGCCAATGGAAAAACTGAATTCAAGAATCTGTATGCAAAACTGAATGTGTTCAGAATTTTCTGAACACGAGCTTCTTGTAACTCATTTTTACAAGCTATATATTGACCTTTGACTTCAAATATATTGTGATCTTCTTGTTAGCTTCGTTTCTTGCTGTACCTTGAACCCCGTGTTCTGCAGCCCTTGCGTGAACTCTACGACATTTCTGGTGAACCCGACGTGAAAGTGCTGCGTCATCAGCAAGATGGGAGACTCGCAAGAAGAGATGACAGATGATAATGTCATGAAGAACCTGTTTCAGTCATTTACCATGTATATGCAGTAGCAAGCTCATGCAAAACGTGACAGTGATGCTATGGATGCTTTGAAAGCTGTCCAACAGGAGATGAAGCAGTTTAATGGCCAGCAAGTGTCAACTTACCTGCATTTGTATGAAGAAAAGATGAAGTTTTTTGGGGTTTCTCAAGATGTTTGGAGCCGCTACTTCTTGCGGATCGTGGTGCGTGCTCTTGAAGGTCGAATTGCAGAAATTCAAGAGGCACATGCAGGTTGGGCTGAATTTAAAAAGGCATTAAAGGATGAATATTTCCTGGAGGATACAGGTCTTATGAATCGCAGGAATTTTTTAGCATGGGTTTCTATGCCTAATAAGGGACTTTCTGTTACCGCTCTTCTGCGAGAGTTTGAAAACCGTTATGATCAGTTGGATGGGACTGAACAGCAAGCCTTGGAGATGCAGAAAGTGGAGTTGTTTTTGCAAGCTGCAGATGCTGATTTGCAGGAAAAGTTGGATGATCTTTTGGAAGATCAAGCTACTGATTCAGGTTTAAAGACTGAGTGGAGACATGTTATTGATGCTGTGAATGCTCTTGTCAAGAAGCAGCGCAGGAGAGTCAGATTGCATCGTAATACAGGATTAGTTCCTGAAAAATCCTTGGAGACCTCTTCTTCTACCCCTGCTACTTCTTTGCCTAAGCCTACTCCTCCTGTTATGAATCCACCAGTTCCTGCTGCTCCAGTGCCCTTATCGGTAGATGATGTTATTAAAGGCTTGGCGGATTTGACGATTGAAGCAGTTAAAGCTGAAGTTGGTAAGTTAAAGGAGCAACTTATGTCAGTACCTGCTGTAGCACCTGCTCCAGTGACTGCTTTTCCAGCTGGTCAAAGAAAAGGGCGTCGATGTATTTGGTGTGATAGCACAGAGCACCAACACTGCAGAGATTGTGATGCTTTTCAGGAAGCACGTAGGAAGAATGTAGTGTTCTGGGGACAAGATGGGAAGATATGGCTGACAGAGACTAGCGCTCCTCTTGACACGAACTTTGGTAAGGGAAGTATGAAGAAGCTTATTGATGATATGGCTGTGCGATCAGCTTATGTGAGTGTTAGAGGAGATGCTTCAGATTTTGGAGTCCAGCTTGAGCAGAAATCTGATGGAGACTCTGCTTTATGGTCTTCTACCTTGGAGATAGCGAGAAGAGGGAAAGTTCAAACTTCTACTATGACTTGTGTGGGCTCTAGCATCCGAGGAGAAACAGGATGGGATTCTCGTGTTGACAGGTATTCTATTTTTGCTTATATGGCTAAAACGCAGGGTTTAGATGCCATGGTTGAGGAAAAGAGAAGAAGAGATGAGGAGAGTCCTAGCTCCTCCAAAAAGACTAGAGGGGGTGACTTTGTTTCACCACCTGTTACAGCTCCACCTATGTCAAATTCTCCAACTCAAACAGGTTCCGATCAGCCAATGGAAGACAAGCAGAAAGAAAAGAGGCAACCAAGAAAAGAGCCAGGATTCAAGCTCTTGTCAGACCTTGATATGCAAACGGATATGAGTAAGATTTTTCATGAAAGAATTTTGAATAGTGAAGTCACTTTTACTGTTGGAGAGGCTCTTGGGATTGCTAGAAGAGAAATACAGGATCAGATGCAGGATCTTTTGCGGAGGAAACGACATGCGATGGAAGGACCTGCTTTACAGGGATTGTGGCATGGAACTCTTGGGGAAGTGCAAGATGATGCAGTGATGGTTGAGAATGCTTCTGCTAATCCGCAATTGGAAAAAATAGTGCAGCCTATGCAGTATGAAGATGATGAGCCCCCTATTCTCATTCCTCGCAGCCATTTTTCACGAAGTCATTGGGCTAGAGCAACCACTGAGACAGTGGTAAGGATTGGAGAGAAACAAATTCCCTTGATTGCTTTAGTTGATCATGGTTCTGAAATTAATCTTATTGCTCGAGGTGTTTATGAGAGTGGCAAGTGGCCTATGGATGCAGAGCATGGCTGGCGCATGAGAGCCGCCAATAATACTTCTGGTGATATGTATGCTGCTTGTCCGAGTATCAGAATTTCTATTGGTAATGTTGAAGAGGATTATCATTGCTTTGTTCAGGATTCATGCTCTTATCCGATTATTCTTGGACAGCCTTTCATTACAGAAGCAAGAATGGAAACAAAAGTGATGGATGACGGATCAGCTTATGCGCGGATACGCAGTAAAGATGGTATGCGAGCTGTTCAGTTTATGACTGTTGGGGTAAATCATCCGAGAAACAGAGACTCCTTGCGTGAGGCTCCACTACCTGCGAAGGAGTTGGATTTTCATTAGGTACCGCTGTCTTGCGAGACGCCAGTGGTACGGAGCGGAGAAAAGAGGAGATCTCGCCTCCTGGCAGCCAGTCTTTCTCCAATAACTTTGTTGGGTTTACTTCAGATAGTTCGGTAAGTTATCAAAAAATTTCAGATTTGCCTAGAGCTGCCAGGCAGTACATTGGTCGTAAGGAGAAAGAGTTGAAGAATGCAGGTATTTTGCAAGCAGAAGAACATGTGGATGGATTGTATGAAGGGATGTCTTATGCAGATACATTGTTTGAGATGAGAGCAATGCTGAAAACTGATGTATGCAAAGGTTCAAAGATCATACCTGCGCAAACCTTGGATATGTTTCAGGAAATTTCTGGTTTTAAGCTGCAAACAGAGTTAGAGGCTGAGAAAACTCAGCAAACTGAATTTATGGCTGATCTTGATCAGCTAATAGAATTGCCGAGGGCTGAATTCATTCAGCCAACAGAGTCGAATGCAGAAAAATTTCTGCATACAGAGTTTCAGGATGCATCTATGTAGTCCATTGAGCCGAGGGCTGAATTCATTCAGCCAACAGAGTTGAATGCAGAAAAATTTCTGCATACAGAGTTTCAGACTGCACCCATGCAGTCCATAGAGCTAAAGGCTGAAATTTTTCAGCCAACAGAGTTGAAAGATGCTGAAAATTTGCAGAAATTGCAGCAAAGGAAAGAGTGCTTGAATGATGCCAAGGTTGACACAAAATATAAAACAGTTGATAAGAAGGTTAAGCCGGTTGCAGGCCCGCTTCCTTCTGATAGTGATGAACAGATTGAAAAAGCTATGAAGCAGCCTATGTTGAGGGATCCTGCAAATATTGGACATAAGTTTACAGCTGAAACTCTTGCAGAATTGAAGATTGGAAATGATGATTTTTTGCTTCCAGTGGAAAAAGAATGTTTTAGAGAGATGCTTGGACGTCATGGTAAGGCATTTGCTTTCTTTCCACATGAAATTGGCTGCATTAGTCCCGAATTGGTTGCACCTATGGTCATCTTCACTGTTCCTCATGTACCATGGAATATTCGTCCTATACCTGTGCCTAAAGCACACTTGCCAAAACTGATAGAGTTGCTGAATGAGAAGATTAAAATGGGGATTTTGGAACCCTCTTCTGCACCCTATTCTAACAGGTGGTTTACTGTACCAAAGAAGAATGGTACTTTGAGATTTATTCAGGATATGCAGCCCGTGAACAAAGTGACAATCAGGAATGTGGAAACAGGTCCAGTTGTGGATGAATTTGCTGAGGCTTTTGCAGGACGAGCTATCTATTCACTAGGTGACTTGTATTCAGGCTATGATCAGTTTCAGCTTGCCTTGGAAAGCAGGGATATTACTACTATGCGGACACCTATTGGTCTTGTGAGGATGTGTACCTTGCCTCAAGGTGCTACAAACTCAGTTGCTCATATGATGAATGCTATGCATAGAGTTCTTCGAGACTATATTCCGCAGTATACCATGCCATTTCTAGATGATGTGCCTATTAAGGGTTGTGCAGAAGAAGAAAAGAATGAAAGTCTTGATTTGCGTGGATGTAGACAGTTTGTGGCTGATCACTTGATTGCTTGTGAGTAAATTTTGACACGATTAGAGGAGGTAAATTTGACACTTTCAGGGCTGAAATCTGTCTTTGCTGTTAATGAAGTCATCATAGTTGGGCATATGGTTGGATATTATGGCAGAAAGCCTTCTCCTGCAAAGGTGGATGCCATAAACAGGATTGCAGAGTATTGCTCGACTACTTCAGAGGTGCGGAGATTTGTGGGAGCTTGTGTATTTTACATGATTTGGATTCCTGATTTTGCTCATATTGCAGATGTTCTCTATCAGCTGCTTCGAAAGGGGCAGAAATTTCATAGGGATGATGAAGCTGATGGAGAAACAGGTTTACTAGAATCAGAAGATGGACTTGACCTGTTTGTGGACTTGAATGATCCTGGATAGTTGGCACATTCGGAGGATGCGCAGGTTTAGAGGGGGTGGATGTCGTGATGCTGCGCATCTGAGCCGTGAACACCTCCATTTTTGTTGTGCATTTGTGTTAATTTCTGCGTGTGATTCATTGTTTGTGTGGTGCATTTTAATAAACTACTTCCAATCTACCCTGAGAATCAAGTAGTTTGAAGTCTTAAGCAGTAAGATTCCTGAAAATTTGTTCACAGACAGTATTTATCAAGTGCCAATGGAAAAACTGAATTCAAGAATCTGTATGCAAAACTGAATGTGTTCAGAATTTTCTGAACACGAGCTTCTTGTAACTCATTTTGACAAGCTATATATTGACCTTTGACTTCAAATATATTGTGATCTTCTTGTTAGCTTCGTTTCTTGCTGTACCTTGAACCCCGTGTTCTGCAGCCCTTGCGTGAACTCTACGACAACGTCTATGCTATTTTCTTTTTCCATGGTTCCACGATTGTCTACATAGTTTTGAGTCCACCCTTACATTATACATAGGTCACCAGTCGAGAATTCAAATTCATTATCTAGCAACATTGAAGAGAATTCAAGGTTAAGGAGTGATGCAACACACTTGATTAGACTTTCAAGAGTCTAGCAAGTAGAGGCACTGAGAAAGTAGAAAAACCATGACACACATGTTCAAATTACTTTTGATAAACTTGAAAAGTAATAGAGATACTACAAACAAAGCTCGAACTAGTACAAAAAGCACAAGAATCACATCACGGCCAACCAATGCAAAGTCTACCAAGGTTGAAAACAAGTACACTTATCTTAAGCATTAGCTTAAAATGATGAAGAAAAGAAATGACTGGTTTAGGAACTCGATGACAGTTAAAAGAAGATTTTAGGGAGATATGATAGTGTTGATGGCCTTTTGAGCACAAGATTTCCTTTGAATTCCATATAAGTAGTAGAATCCTGTGGAGAACCAACACCCAAACCTCAAAAGTTGGAGAGCCCATAACACCTCAAGAAAGACACCATCACATATCTTGGAGGCCTTCTTGTGAGCAGGAATTTAGGGAGGAAGATGTAAACGATGTGGAAGAATTCCTTGAGTATGATACATGTCAAGAACAAAGCAATGAGAATGAGGAGCACCCATAATGTTTTTTTCTACTTTTGATGATTATTCTACTTTTGAGTCATATATGTAGGAATCTCATATGGATGCAAATATCAATGATAATGTGAATCAAGAGCTAGACACACATATATCTTATGATGGCACCCATCTAGATCTAGAAGATGATGTTCGTAGCATCAATGTCCTTGGAGTGAAAAGCCAATTCTATTAGATGTACTACCAACCCAATTTGCATCTATATAACCCAAACACCTATATATTCTTACTTGCCGCATACAAAGGTCTAGCCAAATGCCAAAGATGGTCATGATGTCCTTTCCATGGAGTTGGTTCATGAAAAGCATTGGGATTCAAGTATGACTACTTTTTGTGGTTAGGGATTGGTAAACTCAACATTGACATCAGTGTCTAGGCATGCTTGTGGTGGCTTGATCACCCACTACTTGGGTATCCATGGTCCTATCTAGTGGTCATTGTTATATGTAATATGATGTATCATTATCATTATATATTTTATTTTATTGATCACCCATGATTTAAGAGAGGGTGTTAGTAAAGTACATCTCATGGGTGCAAGATTTTGGGCATTACAATGCATTTCTAATTTTATACCCGAGTATTTTTATGCTAGCCAACTTGTATTTTGGGCACTAGTTTTTAGCTGGCCAATTGGTCATTTTTAAGGCATTATTTAGCCTATTTATATGCTTCCCCTCTCCCACTAATAGTTATAATTAGATGCACATCTAATCATCACACTACTTCTAAGTAGAGAGAAAAAGACTATGCACATTGCTAATGAGTCATGCCCAAGCCTTTGTATTATTCTTGTGCCGTGGTATATGGATTTCATTTCCTAAGATGATTCTCTTTGGATTTTTGTGCTCTTGCAATGTTCTTTTCTATATTTTGTGTTCTTGCAAGCTAATACCTTGGTGTCTCTTTGCTTCCATTGCTACATACTTTTGTGACAAATTCATGCATTGTCTACATGGAAATGCACACCTGTGTTGCATGTAATTTCCCACCCCACCCGCCCCCCCAAAAAGTGTGCTTCTGAAAAATTTTGAATAAAAAGACCCCTAATTTAAATTTTACATGAGGTGCATTTATAAATCCCTTCTATTTTTGGAAAATTGTAAGTCAACATAATAAAAATACCCTTTCTTTTGAACTCATGTGGTATATTACATGTTCTATAAGGTGACCCACCCAAGGTGGCAACATATTCCTCATTCTGCATATCTACTCCTCGCTATCAAACCACTCAGCATGATGAGTCATGTGGTTTGTAGCTCCTAATTCCAAAAACCATTCATTCTCACAAGAATAGTGAGTCATACTTCCAAGCATATGCTTCATAGCAAATAGGTGAACTCTAGGCGATCCACCTCTAGGTCCATAAGTTGTACCACCATAAGTGCCCGCATAGTGGCCATATTGGGTCCTTCCACAACCCGTAGACATGGCATTATGTTTGTGATAACAATACCTCTCAAAATGACCAAACTTCCCACAATAATGACAAGTGCCATCTCTCTGTGAAGGACTAGACCATCCTCTACCTCTAGGGAAAGATCTCCCCCTGCCTCTATGCATGTAGTCACCATGACCAAAGTTACCTCTTCCATGAGAAAAACCATCATTACCATGACCAAGAGAAGAGCCTCTAGCTCTAAATGAGTTGCCATGACCTCTTTGGTGATAGAAAACACTGTCTACACTTGCATTTTTGCCACTGCTAGAGGCATTTAATCCCAACTTGATTTCTTCTATAAGTAGTAATCCAATAAGCTCCTCAAAGTCATGCATAGAGCCTCCTCTAACTAAAATAGAGGTATACAAAGATTTGAAAGCTAGTCCAAGTCCATTTTGTGTCACTGACACTAAATCATCATCATCAATAGGTGCATTAATGGATGCAAGGTCTTCTACAATTTGCTTGACTTTTGCTACATAGTCATAGATATTGTGCTTGCCTCTCCATGCACCATGTAATCTCTACTTGATTTGTATCTTATGAGCCTCTGTACATGTTCCATACATTTTTTCTATGACTTCTCATGCCTCTTTACAAGTACTTGCCTTTTTTATATGAGGAATCAAGGTTTCTAAAATACATATGGAGATCCAATGTAAAACCTTCATGTTCTTCCCTATCCCATCCTTGTACGCTTTCTTTTGCTCTTCAATTGCATGTCCTTAGGAACTTCTGGACATTCATCATCACTTGTTATGAGGTCCCATAGACCTCTACCCATAAAAAATTTATCCATCTTGTAAGACCGAACACTATAATTGTCTTTGGTCAATTTGTCTCCCACAATCTGAGTGATCTGTGCCATGTCAGACATTATGGCTGCTAAAAATTTAGAAAAAACAACAATACAAACTATCCACAAATGGTATTTAGCAGCATGCCCCAATCCAGAACATCAATGGTCCAATTCGAGACCAAAAAGCATAAAAAATAGCCCAAAATGCATGTAAAAATAGGTTCTAGCAATATGACAATCATACATGTGTCCAAAAACTATCATATGCATCCATCCATGATGCGAACATGTCATACATTAAATTCCCAACAAGAAACATCCAACTCAGATCCCAAACGATGTCCATATGACCCAAAATGCATCAAAACACGAGTCTAATAATTGACCATTTTTTCTGCAAATTTTTTGCAGTTTTTTTGTGTCGACCTGGAAGTACATATCAAGCTACGTAAATTTTCCCAAAATTTTTTGAGAAAAAATAAGCCTCCAAATAGCTTCCTGTAAGTTGCATAGAAGCTGCACGAGGAAGACGATGACTACGCTTCCTCAATTCAATAGTTATCCATTGCCATAAATCTTGCCACTGATGGCATCGACCTAGTTTAATTAGAAGAAGATTAGGAGATATTATTCCAACTTCATCCCATTTTGTGATGCCTCCAATAAAAATATAAGAGAAGATCCTTGACTACATGTATAGATGATTGATGAAGTTGGGATATCCCAGCAATGACTTCCTTATGGCTTGGCCTACTTCAAAAGGCGCCTTCCCAAGTCTTGCCAATCAAGCTGGCCGCCTTTATCTCACATAGCAGCTTTATTTCGCCTTGTCATGTTGGAGCTTGGAGCTTCCTATCTCAAATTAGCTCTGCTTCAACATTACGATTCCTTTCCAGACACTAGAGTACTGAAATAACCAGAAAAGAGAAAGAAGAAAATAATGAAGACCGGTCCTATGACAACAGATAGGTAGCATGCAATAATGGAGATACTTTTTCCTTTCCTCGGCACGACCTTCTTTCTTGGACTGCAACAAGTCATGCCTTGCTTGCTCCAGGCCCCGTAAACAAATGCACCCTCCAAGAGATGGCAGCAGTGGCCTTATCCTTCCCTTCAATCCAAACCACCCCACTGTCATCTGTGCTGCCCCACGGACATGGCGTCCTCTTTCGCCACTTGTACCTTTTGACAAAACAGTGCCACCTACATTAGGAGAGGACCTGCACTAGATGTTTGCGCCCGCTTATTAATTGTGGACTTGAATTCGAACAATATGGAGCAAGGTGCTACAGCCTTGGCTCTAGACATGTATGTGGAAGATGCTATAAAAGAATATGAACAAAAACAATAGATTCTTGAACACACTCTAATATCAACTGAAAAGAGAAGGGGAGAGATGCGCGATGGAGAGTGGACAGCATGGGATATGGAGGCTCAACCATTTTCCATGTTCATCTTCTTCTTTTTATTCCTTCTTTCATTCTGTCAAATTTCTACAAGTGGTATCCTCAAAGTGATGGATACCCTCAACTTAAGGACACTTTATATATGCTTCCACTTTAGATACATACAACCATAGGATATGACTTAAGATATGCCATATTTATCAACAGATGATGAAGAATCCGAAGAAAATGTTAATGTTGGAGTGATGGAGGATGTAGATCAAACTGAGTGACTGCATCAGCAACAAAGAAGAGGCATCACTAGCCTCCCATCTATGAGATACGAGCCTCAAAATCGTGGTTTCTATGCGTATATGAGCTATCATAGATAGATACATTGTTTGGCATAGAGTTGGCTATCCTCTGACTCTCTCTTTCTCTCTCAATCAATAGTACATCATATCCTCACTACAATACTCAACAATAACCCATCATAATCCTTCTTTCTTCGTGGATTCCCCTTCCAAAATGTGTGTTTGATATGAAAGGTCACTAGAGCCACTACAGTGACCTCTCACAGCTCATCACTGTCACTTCACTCCAGTCTTCTCTTGAGTCTTTAGCAGCTTTTTCTTCCACTTTCTTGAGCTCTTTTGAACTTACATTGACCACTTTCCAAGGCTAGAAAACTTTCCTAAAGTCTCCATATAACACTTACAGAGGCATATAGGACAGAACAAAACAGAAACAGAGGCTCTACAGAAGTTCAATACAAGGTTTGCAGAAGATGAGCAGAAAGCATCAGAACCTCATAACTCATACTAAAACCATTTCAAACTATCAAAAACCATTCAATGAGCTTTGAAAAATTCTCAATTTCCATCAATCATTACTCCATGCTTCATATAGAAAAAAAATAGAACAAACAGAAGCTAAACAGAACTAATCAAAACCTCTACCGAACCCATCAGAACATCACAGAGCCTGATATTTCTACTGAAAATCATCATGAGATTCCAAAACATAATCAACCTCATCCAAAATACTCTCAAACACTTCCAAAACAACTAATCATCACTCAAAATCCATCAAAAATCAACCAAAAGATCTAGTCATTTTAGAACTCAACATATCCCCACACTTAATAGGGAGTGTCCTCATGCCCTAAGAAAAAGGGAATACAAGTCCATTAAAGAGTTCAACTCGATTTTCTTTAGTATCTTCAATAATCCACCCAAACACGACCCCAAATTATAACCTGTATCTAATAAAGAATATAACGAAAGGAAAACCCTTTATCCATTAACACATCTTATAAACAACAGCAAACTATAACAAATTCGTGAAGGATATAATAGGTTTCTTCCGTCCTTCAATCAAATAGAATCACGGATCACCATCCATCAGTTGCTCAATCAGGTCCATCTTCATCTTCAACTCCACATAAGAAGATAATACACCACACCACATAGATCACAGAACATACACAAAACTCACACAGACACAATACCAGGAAGTTTGAGTTGCACATGGCCCCAAAAATGGAGAGGAAAGAAAAAGTTTTTCATTAAGAAAAGAGGATACAACAAGGAAAAGGCTTCACTTAGAAGTAGGACAAAGATATTTATTTTTAAACTGCATGGTAAGCTTGAGACGCTGATCAAGAGCTTTACTCTCATCTACAAAATATTGAGGTACATTCTGTAGAAACTGTAAAGAACAAATCCTTTCCATTAAAATAAGGAACCTGGTAGGGAAATCCTGTGCAAAGTAATATAAGACATCTAGTTGAGCAATAGTCACACCCACATTTGGATTTATGATCAACAAACATGATACTCTTTCGAGTATTCAGATGACATTGTTGATGCCTAAAAGAAAGATACCAAAAAAAGTGAGCAGCTAGGCATATAGAAGTATCCTCTGATTGAACATGTACCCAAGCAAAATTAAGATAAGAATTCAAACATGTAGCACATGTCTCCCATGACCCTGGAATAATAGGGCTAGTCATGTAAAAGAATCATGCAATGTCCATTGCCTTTTGCAAAGAATATCATTGTCATATCCAAGTGTATCCAGCACTGATTAGGGAGGAAGGTTAATAGAACTAGATGGAGATGGTAATGGAATAAGATGGAAACATTGCAAAGGTGGATAAGATAAATCATAAAACAAAGGTAAGTGAAGGGATAAGGAAGATGGAAAAGGTGGAGAATTCAACAAAAACATTTGAAGATATTCTACTAAGAAAACAGAAGGAATAGGAGGAACTATAGAAGGAAGTGCAAAAGGAATAGGAGACGATGTAGGATCAGCAAAAAGGAAAGATAGTAAAAATAGGAATATGATGATGGAATCCAGAAGGAGAAAAGGATAAAAGAGGAATAGTGTTAGGGCTAGAAGAAAGTAGGGAAACATATAAAGGAAAATGATGGGACATGAGAGAATAGGAAAGAAGATTAGTAGGATCCAAAGGATAAATGGAACGATGAAAATTATGGGCTTAGAAAAAGGAATCACTAAACAATGGATGATCAACAATATAGCTCAGCAATTGATTTTGCAATGGCTGGATATCAAACTTATAAAAGACACTTTGTAAACGGTGAGGTTCTAAAGCATCATCTTGCAAAGGTAGATGCCAAGCATGCCCTCTACACTAGGATCTCTACTGATGATAAGTCTTTAAGCTTTTCGCTAATAAGAGCTCCATTGAATGAACATACATGAGTGCTTTCAAAATGGCATCCCCCACATAAACATTCAGATCCTCCTCGTTAGGAATTTGTAGATGTCCTGTGAGATACATAAAAGATAATAATTGGGTTTCATGTGAAACTAACTCATCCACAAATCTATCAAAGACAGCTCTCAACAAATCTGCAATCCATGGAGTTGACCATCCATCCTCTGGAGGTTCTAAATCTATATTGCTTAAGGAAATATATAAGGCAAACCTCTGTTGATTGTACTTAATCCAGAAAGAGGGGGGAGGTGACACCAATTCAACATAGCAAAAAAGTCATCCTACACACAGTTCATTTCTTGTTGCTGAAGGCATTCTACCTTAGCAGAAAACCCATCACACAGCTTAGTCTTTTGCTACAATTGATCAAGGTCCACTACAGAAGATAAGATAGAAGAAACTATAAGAGTTGGAGGAGCAATAGAGAGAATAGCAATTTGTTGGTTAAGCTCTTCAATGAGCTCCTTTTTTCATTCAATAGTGCCTTGGGAATGTTGCAATTCACCCTCGCAAGTATCCAGCTTATGAGCAAACCCTACCATGCCCCCAATAGTTGCAACCTTTCCTTGAGTTAAAGCCCCATTCGCAGCTTCCAAAGTAGCTACTTTAGTTCCTAACCCTTTGATTTAAGCTTGTTGGGAATCCACCAAAGCAGTAGCATTATGAATATCACTAAGAGTAGCTTTTTCAGATGCCAAGTCCCCCAAGGCTTTGCTCAACTGATTTGTCATGGAGCCAGATTTTTCCTGCAATGAATTATAAATCCATGTATAGATAGACTGAAGAATTATCCAATGTAGACTAGACACCAAAAATCAATTGGGAAAACAAAGATCCTGCCAGTATCGTCTGTAAAGTAGAGGGAATATGTTGATCTAGCTGTCCATCTCTTTGGGCAGCAAAAAATTTAGGACAAGAAAGGAATAATGGGAGGGAACTGCTAGAAACAGGAGGGGTAGCTTCTTGCACAAGAGGATTTGCAACTGAAGCTTAAGAGGGATGGTATGCTTACATTTAGTTCAAAAGAACCTAGGAGGGGGAATCATCCTTCAAGTCTGATTTCCAACATGAATGCAACCCAATTAAACTTGGCTCCCTCAAGGATCTGGACAAATGCAGTAAAAAGCTCCTTGGAAAGACATTTGGAAGTACGCTTTCCGGAAATGAATCTGTCTTATAGGGATTGACATAGTTGCTTCCACATCGGAGAGGAGATATGAGCAAAAGAAACCCCAAAACAAGTAATAATTTTGCTGGACACCAAAGGGGTAGATGTCTCCTTCTAACGGAGTGAAAGGATCTCCCCGATGGTGGTCAATAATTGAATGCCACTAGGTATAAAGGAAGTGGAAAGGGACAGACATAATGCTTCACTAATATTGGTAGTGGAGAGACAGAAGCGTCGATCAAACCGGGGTGTTTTTTTATGATGCCAAAAGAGATTAGTAGATCTTGTTATCCACTGGCGAAAACTTAAGTGCCACAAGTGAACGGAGACCAGCACGGCGAATAAAATCTGCTTCCAAGAGAAGGTAATAGTCATACACTAGCAATGACACATGTTGGAACACAATCGAGGGAGTGGAGAAAGAAGCCATTGGGACTACACAAGATACACAGGATATCCACACACACAAACAATAATGGAAAAATTCCTAGAAAACCCCCAATAGACTACCACTAAGAAAAATATCAGGACAAAGAATAGAAGAACAGACAAGACCGGACGAGACCTCCCCAAGCAATCCACATCTTACAAAAAGAATTCGACATGACCTATGCACTCATGCGATGCAAACAGTTAGGTACTCAGAAACCCCGTGATCAAGAACTCCAAAAGAACAAAAAGTCAAGCACACCGTATCCCAGACACTAACTAGACTTCAAAATAGAATCACACACTCAGATCATCAAAATAGACTCATACCAATACGATCGACACCTTCGATTAAGAAATCCCAATCCCTGTAAACTTGGCGTATATCGAAGGTGCGGTGAAGTGAGCGGGTGATCGCTATCGAATTCATTGGTTAGATGATCAATTAAGCTTGATTGATTAGTAAATTAATTTGTTAATGCAAAGTGAGTCATTTGCGTAGCCCATTCCCACTCATTTTGATTGAACTGGATAAGGGTCTCTACTAATGCAATTCATTTTTAAAAATTACATTATCTTTGGCGCAAAAGTGCATGCATGCATGACTTTGGGGGGTTCATTTTTAATTAAAAATATTAATTGTGTTTGAATACTATGTGTGTGTGTGCACTGTGGATACATTTTGGAAATTAGGTGAGTTATTGTGCTAAAGTTTGCGTGCAACATTGAGGGTTCCTTTTATAATTAACGGTCGAGTTCATTTTAATTACAAAATTAGAAAAGTGCATTGTCTAAATTTTGTGGGTGCAATGGTTAGGTGATTTTTATTTACAATTACTTGTGTGTTGATGTGCATGTGAAGGAGGGAAAGAGATGAAAAAAGAACGTGGTGGTGTGTGAGCACTTGCAAGGTCTGATACGCAAAAATCCTTCATCCACTCAATGCCAAGAAACAACAAGACCCATAGGTGAAAACAATGAGGTGATTAGGAAATAGTCAACCTCGTGTCAAATACAAAAGAAAATTTGCCAATTGGCCTCGGCCTCTTTGCGAGTCTTGCAAATTTGTGAGAAGGGGGGGTGATGATGAAGAATCCAAAGTAAATGATGATGTTGGAGCGATTGAGGATGTAGATTATGCTCAGAGAGTGCCTCAGCGGCAAACAAGAGGCATCAACGGCCTCTCGTCTATGAGATACAAGACTCAAAATCACAGTTTCTATGCATAAGTGAGCTATCATAGATATATACATTGTTTGGTATAGAATTGGCTATCTTTGACTCTCTCTTTCTCTCTCAATCAATATGACATCATGTCCTCACTACAATACTCAATAATAACTCATCATAATCCTTCTTTGGTCATGAATGCCCCTTTCAAAAGGTATGTTTGATATGAAAGGTCACCAGAGCCACTACAATGACTTCTCCATGCTCATCAATGTCACTTCACTCCAGTCTTCTCTTGAGTCTTTAGCAGATGCTTCTTCCACTTTCTTGAGCTCTTTTGAACTTACATTCACCTCTTTCCAAGGCTAGATATCTTTCCTATAGTCTCACATAGATTCCATAGAACACTTACAAAGGCATATAGGACAGAAGAAAACAGAAATAGAGGCTCTACAGAAGCTCAATAGAAGGTGAATAGAAAGCATCAGAACCTCATAACTCATACCAAACTATCAAAAACCATTCAATGAGCTTTCAAAAATTCTCAATTTCTATCAATCATTATTCCATGCTTCATACAAAAGAAAAAATAGAAGCTAAACAGAACCAATCAGAACCTCGACCGAACCTATCAGAATATCATAGAGCCTCATATTTCTACTAAAAATCATCATGAGCTTCCAAAACATAATCAAACTCATCCAAAAACTCTCAAACACTTCCAAAAAAACTAATAATCACTCAAAATCCATCAAAAATCAATCATTGAGGCCTCAAAAACAACACAATCAACCAAAAAATCTAGTCATTCTAGCACTCAACATATCTACACACTTAATAAGGGAGTGTCCTCACGACCTATGAAAAAGGGAATAAAAGTCCATTAAAGATCTCAAATCAATATTGAAATTTAGTATCTTCAATAACCCACCCAACCACAACCCCAACTTATAGCATATATCTAATAAGAAATACAACGAAAGGAAAACCCTTTATCCATTAACACATCTTATAAACAACAACAAATTATAACAAGTTTGTAAAGGATATAAAGGGTTGCTTGTGTCCTTCAATCAGATAAAATCACGAACCACCATCCATCAGTTGCTCAATCAAGTCCATCTTCATATTCAACTCCACATAAGAGGATAATACACCACACCACATAGATCACAAAACATACACAGAACTCACACACACACAATACCACGTAGTCTGAATGGCATGAAACAACCTTATCAATCAAGAGGAGGTTAAAGAGCTACTTGGCAAGACTCGCAAAGAGGCCGAGTTCAACTTGCAAAATATCAGTCAACTCTTTAATATTAGTAGAGTGGTGGGGTTGCTTCAAAGAGGGGAGCCTATAACACAGGAGGCATGGGTGGACAAGAAGGGGGACTCTAGTTTTTGGCAACTCTTTTGGCTATGGTATTGAATTATATTTTCAGCAAGTCTTTGAGCTATGGTACTTTAGTAGGGTTAATCTTGTTCTTGAGAGGCTCCCCCCTCATCTAGAGAGGAAAAAATCATGTTGGCCATTCAATATTAATACATAGCATAGTAGAGATTGATGCAATTTCTAGCATTTCTTACAAAAATACTATATTAGAGAATTTGGAAATTGTCATATAGTTTGGGAATTCCCAATATAGTTAACATTTGTCCGCATGATCAAATTTTGTCCCCATACTTGAAAGTGGAGTCTACCCTCATTACTATATAGGTTGTCTTTCCAAGTTCCACATAGAAGCATGGGTTAAAATTTCGCCACATGCCCAAAACTTTACCCCTTATTTGAAAGTGAGACATGGAATATTTCCAAATTCTCTAATATTTTGTTCAAAGCATTGACATCAATTACTTATTTACTGGAGCTATCCATCTAAGAATTGGCTTGATAATGCATGTGGTCATTTGGTAGCAAGGGAGCAGCAAAAAAAGGGCAATATGCTGCTCATGTCTTCCTACAATATGTTATGGCATAAAGGTTTGTTTAATATTCAGTAGAGTGGTGTAGTGCTTCAAAGAAGAGGGGAGCCTACAACACAAGAGAAACGAGTGGAAAATGACAGTGATTCTAGTTTTTTGGCAAGCCTTTGAGCAATGGTACTTTAATAGGGATTAAGATTGTTCTTGAGGGGGACTCTCCCTCATTTAGAGAGACATATATTCATACTGACATTTAGCAGTAATACATAATAGAGCATAGACTAATGCCATTTCTAGCATTTTTCACAAACTATTGATATAAACTACTTATTTGGCTAGAGCCATCCCCATGAGAATTGACTTGATGATGCATGTGGTTGTTTGGTAGCAAGGGAGTAGCAAAGAAAAGGCAATTTGCTGCTCATGATTTCCCTGAATATGTTATGACATGATGGGCTATTTAATATTCAACAGAGTGGCAAGCTGCTTCAAAGAAGGTATAACACAAGAGGAATGGGTGGACGATGAGGGGGATTCTAGTTTTTGGCAAGTCTTTGAGCTATGGTACTTTAACACATGTTAATATTGTTCTTGAGGGGGCTCTCCCCTCCTTCAAAAAGGCAACGTGAATGACGGGCTTGCTATTTTGAGGCTTGTGTTTGGAAAAATTGAACTACAAATCTAAAGGCATGTATTGAAGCTAGTGTTTGGGAAAATGGAATTATAGGCTTGCTATATGGAGGAAGCGGGAGATTCTACTGATGGGTATGTCATAATATTCTACATGCTATAAGGATTGTTTTTTTTTTAAGGGGTGAAAAGAGGGGCATTGATTGTGTAGGATGGTAAAACAATGGCTTAGTGATGATTGCTATAGGTCTAAAGGCATGTATTGAGGCTGGTATTTGGAAAATTTGGATTATAGGCATGCTATATGGAGAAAGCAAGAGATTCTACTAATAAGGATGTCATAATATTCTGCTTTCAATAAGGATTATGTGTCTCAAGGTTGAATAGATGAGCACTGATTGTGTAGGATGGTAAAACATTGGCTTAATGATGATTACTATGGCAAGAAACAGATTGGGAACATGGTTAATTACTTGAATTTTTGCTTATGTGTGAGTTCATTTAGCAAAAGATAAGGGTACTAAAATAATTTGGGTCTTATGGATAGTTGTAATAGAGATTATAACAGTTTTACCTTCTCTAGTGGTGTCACACGAAATACACGCGGGAGTTTATGAAAGTCACTCGTTGCAGGGACGCTTTGCGAGATGAGAGCTGAAGAGTACTCAACTCAAGGCAAATACATGGAGTAAGAAGAATGGTTAGGTTTCACATTCAATCAAATACATATGTGGGAAAGGTAAGACAAAGTGGGGATACAAGGAATACAATCTTCACAATACATCATTTCAGCTTAGATGAGCATGTTCATGTTTAGGTTTCACATTCAATCAAATATATATGTGGGAAAGGTAAGACAAAGTGGAGATACAAGGAATACAATCTTCACAATACATCATTTCAACTCACATGAGCATGTTCATATTCAGGTATGAAAAGTTCAAGGTGTGTGAAAATATATTTTGTTAGCATAGCTTCACAGTTCACATGGCATCAATCTTGCATTCAAGACTCTTTCCTTATGTACACCGATAGTAGTAAACTTGAAGCATACCTTTTAGACATGATTAAGACAAATCTCCAAAAATAAGAGCAAAACAATGAGCTCATTCAAAGGGCTCCCATCCTTTCAAGTATCGCCACCTTGTCCTTGCACTTAGCTCTTTGGTATGAAGTTATAGTTCTTATGAACACGATAGGCCATGATCACGATGGCACCCTTCATGTCTCTTGACTACAAATCAACTATTTTCTTAGATTTCAAAGACAATACTTATATAAAATTCTTTTTCTTTATGACATTGGTCTCTAAAACAGGTCACCAAACTAATTGGTATCTTTACTAATCACATCGACTATACCAAGTTTCCAAATGTCTTCATAAAGCAATCGATCTCAAGAGCTTTTTCATATCATTCTCTTAAGACTTCAGGTTTGGTGCTTTCGGCCTACATATGGACTGTAAACTTTGCTTGCTTCAGCCCAATATGTTGGCACCACAACGTTAACTAGCCTAGTCATCAAGTAGGTCATGTATCTCTTTCAAAGAACTTGTAAGCTGCATCTCTCTCAAAGCACGTGTTGCTGTGCTGGCACTTCTCCATATCACTGTAGTTTAGGAGTGAACTCCATAATCATTGACTCACTCTCACATCCAATCCAATAGCCCTTCATGGTCTTTATCTTCCCTCTCCACTACACTGCAATCGTTGTTGTGGTCAATCCTCTCGGCATAATCACAATGCAGCCCTCCAATGTTTATTACATCGACTTCATGCATCACTCATAGTAGACAACGATGATTTCTCCTTGAAATAGATCACAATCACACTCTCTTTAATCAGTGTGCCTTAGGCTATCGCTTTTTCTTTTGTCAACTTCCTTTAGATGCCATCCCAAAAAAACATGTAACTTCCTCTATTTAGCTTTGCTTTTCCAAAACTTTGCAATCACATCTCCGATCTTGGCAAAAAATTTCAGAGGGGCACTACTAATCCTAGTATTTGTCTCATAAAACCTTTACTTTGAGCATCAACATGTACTTCTTGCACAATTTCTAAGGGCATTTCACAACCATCCTTGAGTACAGTTTCCCCTTTCTTAGAAGGGTGAGATATACTTGCAAGATGAGTATATATGTCTGTAGATTTGGACTTGCACCTTCCTCTACCATTTACCTATAGAGGCATGAAGCTTTTTCTCCATGATCGTATTCCATATATACCTAAAGTAGAGCACTCCATAGTACCGCATCATGGTTGGATCTATGAGCAAATAAATTTTTTGCTTCCAAAAGATGACCACATTTACCACACATAGTCACAAGGGTGCTACAAACAAAAGCATCTATTATGAAACCGTCCTTCATGCCATCAACTAGTATTGCTTGGCCAATCTCCAATAATGTGGCTTAACTCATTTTCCCATCTTCTATCACTATTTGGGCGATTATCAAAAGAATGATTAGATGGGTTGATGTTGTTCATGAAGTTGACATGCTTCTCTTTTAGCCCTTGTGTTCAGGCTTCTTCCTCCACCGTATGTTCCACTAGATTTGACTCCCTATTATATGCAAACTTTGGACTAGATCCTCAACAATAGAATAAACAAGCATTCATATGATCTACCACACACACAAACATACACACTAGTTATTTACGTTTGAGTACTACTCAGATAAATACAAAAAATTTAGGATGAAACCAAGCAATCAAATTTTCAAAGTGACAATTCAAACTAAACGGCAAACAAAATGTCAGACAATGGACAACAAATTCCTAATGATGATGTTGACTAATGAGTTCAAATTCTTGGTGAAAACTCTGCCCTTAGGTTTGCAGTGGTGGATACGCAGTGTCACGACATCCGCCCCCTCCAAGCTTGCACATCCTCTGGATGGGCCATAGCTAACCACCCTCATTACCATCAAGCTCGACGATCAACATGATCTCCTCATCTTTTGCAAAATCATATGCAATATCCACAACCTCATCTACATCATTTCCTACCTCAAGTCCATCATAAAACTCATCATCCAACTCCTCAACTGTATAGGTTGCATCATCTCTCCTCTTGAACAATTTGATTATCTTTCCTGTAATCAAAATCCACAAGGCCGTACCATCAAGCTTTAAAACAAATACATAGCATTGTCATGGACATGGTGCACCAAATAAGGCCCAAATCATCATCTTGAAACCTTGTGGATAGCACTGTACTGGTTGTCTAGACTGCTCTCATAAACCAACACCCAATCTCCCTCTTCAATCTCTTTAGGTCTCAATTTGTGTCTGCTATCAAATCGGTCTTTGCTCCAAATTTTGGCCTCTTTGAGCTTTTGAACAACTCTCTCAATGTCCTCAAATCTCCTCTCCAACTAACAAATACGAAGAGCCAAAAGATCCTCTCTAATAATCTCGTATTGTTGCCATGCTAAAGCACTCCAAGTGAGTGTGCAAGTCTCGATAGGCATGACTTGTTTCTATCCATACATCAACTCAACTAGCATATAATGTGTGGTCACAGTGTGGGTAGTGCAATCAGCCCATAAAGCATAAGGCAACAATCTAGGGCACTGTCTAACCCGTCCATCGCATGCTTTGGGCAAGGCTTTCACAATTGACGAATGGTCTCTTTCACTCTTCTCTTTGCCTTCTGGAATATATGCTAACGTCAAAGAAATTTTAATGCCAAGGTGAGAGAAAAACTCCCTAACCTCATTAGCATCCAACTCACCTCTATCTGTTGTAATTTTCCCAATGCAGCCATACCTGCAAATAACATCCTCCAACAAAAACTTATAGACCACTGAAGTAGTCTTCATCATCAAAGCCCTTCCTTCCACTTGATTTGTGAGATCCTCTCATGCCAAAACAATGTAATGCATCTGTCACAATCCAACAGGCATAGTAATCAAATCAAGAACCCATTGGTAGTGAATACATAGTGAATAAGTAGGGTGAAGCTTGTCTCTATGCATCATGTTAAATACGTGGATCTAGAGCATGGCAAGAGCTATGGAGGATGGAAGATGAAGACAAGAATCATGTTGACATAGACAAGGAGAGACCAACTATTACATAAGTGAATTAGGTTCCTGTGTCCACCAACAACGGAACAAGGATTCTTTGAGGGATTCTCCTCTTCCAGCAGGAGAGCCGGATTTTGGTTAGGTATCGCTATCTTGTGAGACGACAGTGGTACGAGACAGGGAAATCTCTCGCCTCTTGGGGCAACGACACTTTTTCCTCAAGAGTTTATGGTGTGTCTATTGAAAGTAATTTGTGTTTTCAGCATATTATGAATATGGCTAGAGCTGCTAGGCAGTACTTGAAGAGAAAAGAAAAAGAATTGAAGCTTGCAAGTCTTTTACAAGATGAAGACAAGGTAGATGATATGTATGATGGGTTGTCATGCTCGAATACTAGGGAGGATCTTTCAACATTGTTGAAAACTAAAAATCAAGAGCTGTTATATGTCTTACGGGTCCATTCTTTGGTGATATATTGTGAAATCGCTGATTTCATGTTGCATGAAAAGTTGGATACTAAGAGTTCTTAGTAAAAAGGGTTCTTTGCTGAATATTTCAGCAACAGAGTGCTATTTATACACAACAAAATTTGTGTATACCAGGATATTTATAGCAAAGGCTGAAATTTGTAGGTTGTAGCAAAGAAGCCAGAATACACACAAAATATAAGACATTTGATAAGAAGGTTAAACCAGTTGTAAGACCACTACCGTTCGATAGTGATAAGATGATTAAGAGAGCAACTATGTAGCCTCCTTTACGAGATCCTGCAGGTATTGGACACTAGTTTTCAGCCGAGACACTGAAAGAGATGAAGATTGGGACTGAAGATTTTTTATTTCCAATAGAGGTGAGATGTTGAGAAGACATGGAAGAGCCTTCACTTTTTTCCCACATGAGATAGGTTGTGTTGATCCTAGGGTTGTGACGCCTATGGTTATTTTTACCATTCCACATATCCCTTGGAATCTATGGCCTATTCCATGCCTAGGGCTCACTTGCCTAAATTGGTGGAGCTTTTGAATGAACTGATCAGGATGGGGATTCTAGAACCATCTTCAGCTACATATTCTAATAGATGATTCAAAGTTCACAAGAATAATGGAACACCCTGATTCATATAAAGGCATACATATGGTGAACACAGTCACTATACGGAATGTTGGTGCATGACCTATTGTGGATGAGTTTGCAGAGTCTTTTTCTAGATGTGCTATCTATTCACTTGGCATTCTTTATTCCGATCTTTATTGCATCTATGACCAGTTCCAGCTTGCCCGTGAGAGTAAAGATTTGACTACGATAAAGATACCTTTAGGTCTTGTCTCAATGTGTACACTTCCACAGTGAGCTACTAATTCGATTGCTCATATGATGAATGGGATGAAAAAGGTATTATGAGACATTATTCTAGAGCTTACTATGCCTTTCATTGATGATTTGTCTAACAAGGGTTGTTTGGAGAAAGAGAAAGATGAGACTTTAGATGATCATGGATGCAGGTACTTTGTAGCCACGCATATCAGAGATGTTGAGAGGATTCTTTGCAAGCTAGAGAAAGTGAATTTGACCTTGTCAGGTCTAAAGTCTATTTTTTGTGCCAGAGAGGTTTTTGATTGTTGGACATATATATGGATATTATGGCACAAGACCTTCCCCTACGAAGGTCGATGCCATAGAGAAGATTGCGGAGACTTGCTCTTCTACTTCAGAGGTTCATAGGTTTCTTGGAGCTTGTGTATTGTATCTTATTTGAGCTCCTCATTTTGTTCATATTGCATATGATCTCTACCAACTCTTGAGGAAAGTACTGCTTTTTTGTTGGGACATGAGACACACGAGAGCTATGCAGAAGCTGAAGAGATTGTTGAAAGATGCTCCGACTCTTCGAAAAGCAGAGACCTATAGTACTCACTATTGATACTAGTTCTATCAGCATTGGATGGGTACATCAATGAACTGTGGACAGCCTTCTTTTCATCCTTACTTCAGATCTACGCATAGGCAAACCCATCATCAAGAACCTTAGTCTCCATCCGAGACTCAACAATGAATAGCTACCCCAAATAATCGGACAGGAACAAGAGTTCTACACAAAGAAATGATAAGTCTCATCCACATCTCCAATAGAAATCTTCAAGTTTCGACAAGCAGCACACAAATCTCGTGTAGTGTTGTTGGTTGTATGCATGTGCCAACCATGATCCACATCATCAAAATTGGCCATTTACTAGCATCATACAATCCATGCACTATGACATTAATCTTGGAGCGATGATCCAAAAGAGAAACACAAGGGGCCTTCATCTCACCAAGCTTGACTACCATCTTCGTGATCGCACGAGCCCAGTAACTGTAAGAAAAATGACTATGAGGCACCAATCTAGGTGTGTCATCACTCTTCGCATACTGTACGGGCTAAAGTAAAGGGTGAAGAGTCTTTTCGGATTGCATACGTAAAGCTCCATCTGTAGACTCCTCAGTAATCTCCTCATCATAATCAATCTCCTCAATCTGCAAGTCATAGATAATAGCCTCAGCAACTGCTAAAGCCTCTCAATGGATCATATGTTGTGTTGACTCTTCAATAATCTGTCGTTTTGTTTTAATGGTGTCAATGATAGCATCATGAAATTCTCTTTTGGCAATTCCCAAGACTGCTCCAAGAGTGAATTCAATTTTGCAATTAAGTATCCGATCGTCAAGTCCGTAGTCTTCTCAATATCAAAAAGTAGCTCGAATACAGATTACTTTTCGGCTTCGGATCCTTTGTCTTTGGGGATTCTTGATCATCATGTACTCTTAGCTTCTAAAGATCATCCATACTCTGCTCTGGTCCTAAAGAAGAAGACTGAGAAATTGGATCACTCCTCCTAGTCACCCTCTTCGAACCTTCAAGGCAGATCATCATCTCTTTTCCACTTCTCCTTAACAAGCACTTCAAATCCTTGAGATTTTGCCATATAGGCATAGATAGAAAATATATTAACTCGATTGTCCCGTCTAGTCCCTTTCCTGATCTCATTACCTATGGCTGAAAGTTTGGATGCTGAAGCTTTTCCCTTTTTCCCTGTATGCAGTGCATCGGACCATAAATGATATTTTTCCTTCGGCAACTATTCTAGTTGAAGGCCATAGGCAGCAACTTCTCTTGCCACCTCTCACATCACATAAGGAGAGCGCAATAGAGACTCCTCTAACAATTCCTTCATACCACCCTTACCAAAATTTGGTTTGATCGGCTGCTTTGTACATCCAAAACATATATTATCTTTCTAGACTACCAACTTTAGCCTTCTTGCCTCTCCAAAATCTTGACAGTCTTTCGCTCATGACCTAATTCTTCCATCATGGGTTATTTCTTTTAAATTAGTCAAAGTATTTTAATCGAAAAATGCATCCTATCTCTATAAATGATCCATGCACAATTGAATTATAACGACCTAAATTAAAATTGGGAAGAAAACCTGGACTTGTGGTGAAATATCCACATGGATGTTAGGAGATGATTCTCCTGCGGTTGCGCCTTGTGCCTTCTTAGGGGCCATCGCAAATTCGGCCTTTTCATCTAGATTTATGATCTTGGCCGTCTCCTTGGCACGCGAAACTTTCTTTGTGATTCGACTTCCTTGATTAATTTCTTCGTCTTTTGGAACCGGCTTTAGAAGGTCTTAAAGGCTGCCTCCATGAAGTAGGGAATGTCTTTAAAAGACTTGAGAGGGAAGGCTTTTAAAAGGAGACCAGGGTTATAAGGACCAATTGGGAAGGCTCATGGAAGTCCAAGGAAGGTAGTTTTAAATAGGCTTTGTGAAATGCTAAAAGGGGGGAAAACGTTCAATTCTCGAACTTTAAGGGGACTTGGGTGGGAATTTCAAGGAGAAGGGACTAAGGTGGAAATTTCGAGGAGAAAGGGGACTTGGGTGGAAACCTCACGGAAAGAGGGTTAGGTGGAAATTTCAATGGAATGGATGCAAAATTCTCGGGGTTAAAAATGGCCAAAAAGGGACTTATATGGATCTCGCGGGAAGGGGGTTTTAAAATGGACTTGGTGGAAAAGAAAAGGGGGAAAAGCTCTTATTTCTCGGGGTAAGTGGGCTTCTAAACCTGCTTGAGAGGGCAATAGGAAAGGCCCACGGGAAGGGGGCCTTGGATCCCACGGAGGTTATTAAACCCACTTGAAAGGCCCTTATGGAAGCCCACAAGGGGGGCTTCCCAAAAGGCCTTTAGAAGCTTCTCAAAAAGCTTATGTGGGCGTGGCCACTCCACGTGGAGGAAAGAGGAAGGCAACAGATGGCGGATGGTTGGCGGGCAAGCCAAGCTAACGGCTTCAGCAGCGCTCCTCCCTCACGGTGCGGCAGAGCAGCATGGCTCCTCCATGACTCCTTCAGCCCTTGACTGGCGACATCAAAACTCCACCCACTCTCCTTCTCGCAGCATTATGCTCAACTCTTCCCCTCACCCTCTCCATAGCCCTGGTTTTTATAGCCAGAGGGAGAGGTACCTCCCTCCCTCCACGTGGCCATTTGCATGGCATTCAACCCCCCCCCAATGGCATTCAGTAAGGATGCTCAGTCATCCCGCCTCCCCTCCCTCTCCTCCAGCACGACTGTCAGCTGGGGGAAAGAGGGGATAATTTGAAAAAAAAATTGCCATAATTCGAATATTATCCTCATGACCTCTTCCCAAGAGGGGATTCATGCGACATATGTGGTTTCCTTAAACCATAGTCTCGGTTCTGCCAATGGAGATTATGATACATCGTGTTTAAGTTCGTACTGTCCGGGACCCAATGCTGGCACTGTCTTGCGTGAATATCACGGGGTTTAGAAATATTTTCAATTTAAATATTACAACAATTCTCCTTACTGTCTTGTAGAAAGTCATTTGAACTTGATGATAGTATTCTACCATGTTGTAGAGCCTTGATGTGAGTGATTTGTTATTGCATCATTACCTTATCCCAACTTGAAAAAGATTAGAGATGGCAGCCACTTAAGAAGTTGTTACCTCATTGACTTTGCCTTTGTTTTGGTCTTACTCTTGAGAAGCTTCTCTTTGTATGCTTGGATCTTCAATAAAAACAATCCTAGGCATCTTTGGTCCTCATATTCCATCATCTTATGGAGAGGCCCAAACCCCTCCGAGAGAGAGAGAGAGAGAGAGAGAGAGAGAGAGAGAGAGAGAGAGAGAGAGAGAGAGAGAGAGAGAGAGAGAGAGAGAGAGAGAGAGAGAGAGAGAGAGAGAGAGAGAGAGAGATTAGAGTGCAACAAATGTGGAAGTATATGGACAAGACTGAGAGACAATGAACATGAGAGAAGAGGAAGAGAGATAAAAGAGACAGTAGAACGCAAAATCTGTAGTAGATGAATGCTAAAATGAAGAAGATAGATATACAAACAGGTTGTCAAAAGTATCTCCGCGCACTGATCTTTCTATCCACTTAAAAATGACAAATGAATTGGGCTAGCCAAAGGCTACCAATAAATAGCTAAAAAAAACCCAATAAAATGACGAGGCCTAGTGAGCAATTGTTAAAAATAGTTGACTACACATAAAATAAGTAGAAAATCTATGATTTGAGATGCCACGCTTGCCCAATGAATGTCTGACCTACCTAGTGAATAGTGCCTCCTTTGTTTGCTTGACCTTTTGAGCATGGTCACCTATCAAGATGAGATCAACTATATAAAGCACAAATAATGCATGTCCTCTAGCTAAGGTATGGACATACAATTAGGAATCGGAAGAAGAATGACAATATCATAACTTCCCTTGGAGAAACAAGCCTATCTTCTCATTTCAAGCATGTGGAGCCTATTCGAGGCCACAAATGATATTCTTCAATCTGTACACCTCTTGGGTAAGTTACTCATGAACATATGTGTGCGTCATGTGGGTTCAAAATAATGAATTTTTAAAATACTATTTTTATACATTTTTACATACAAAAGGGTGTAAGATAATGTGGTTATTTATAGATTGAATAGAAAATGGTTATATTTAATTCAAAAAAATTCACAGATAAGGATATTTATAAATAGGCCTTGAACACACGTGATGTACAGGATATACATATAGTAATTTCCTTGAGGTACACCTTGCCATTAGATGAGGAAAAGCTAGGAAGTTACTCAACATAGATCTCCTCCCAAAAATCTCCACTAAGGAAAGCAAGTTGCACATCAAGCTAGTAAACTGGACAAATCCTATGGTTGGCTAAGGCAAGAGTGGTTCTAATGGTAGCGATCTGAGCTATAGGTGCAAAGGTGTCATGGAAATCCACCTTCCTATTTTTTGATAGGGAACGTAGCAATAGGGAACACATCTCTTGATGTGTTTCTTGTTAGGAACATGGATAGAGAATGCTATGTGGCACTAGATTACCCAAGTCGATTTGTGCTTGCTCACGCTTACTTCATCCTACCTCGACTCTCCTTGATTATTCTACTCTTGCTTTTGCTCTCACTTTGTGTTCGTTGTCGTGCCACTACACGCACATTGTGTGAAAAACTCAAGAGTGTGGCTTTTTCATTGATCTAGAGAGCCAATTATATTTTAGACATTAGCATCAACGTCCATGGTTCAAAAATATTAAATTTTTGGACAAATTTTAGCCAATTTTTGATATTTTGGATATTAGCTCTTGTAAAAATCCTAAAACTATAGACAACTTCTAGATTAGGATGACATGTAAAAGAAAGTAGGTAGCCTTTAGCCATTTTGAGAGGATTTTATGTAAAAAGAGGGATTTGTAAAATCATGCGACATGCAATCGCTATTTTCAAGCAGTGAACAGCACTTCGAAGTGGGAGATGAAGGAGTGATCTCGCAGAATTCTAGCCAGGTGTACTAGTATTTTACCTCCCTTTTGGAGCCAATGGAGGCATCATATTGACGATCTAAGCAGCATAGAGAAAGGTATTATTTTATGCACGTTTTTGTCTACAAGATATTTATCTTATCATAATGCAGAAATAAGCTGACAGGCTTCACCTCTGTGAGTATTCTTATACATTTTCTATTTCTTCCTGTGAGTATTCTTCTACGTCTTATATTTCTTCGAACCCCTTCTTTTCCATCTACTCCTCTCCCTAAATCTCCCTTCAGCGTGTTGTCTCTTACCCCCGCAGTAGACTTTCGGCCCCAAATGCTCCGACAGTGGTGAACCCCCGATGTGAAAGTCACTAGCAAAGGTGTGTAAAGATGGGGGATTATATTCAATTAAGTGGTGGTAATGCTTTACAACATATGATTGCTGTGTTGCATCAACAACAATAGCAAGATTTGTTGTTACAATAGCAGATGCAAACTCGGCAAGAAGCCCAAAGAATTGATTCCTTAGCTGTGAATGCATTGCAGGATCTGGGGCAAGAATTGAAGCAATTTAAAGGTCAAAATGTTTTGGCTTTCATCCAGTTGTATGAAGAGAAGATGTTGTTTCATGGGGTATCGCAGTATGCATGGAGTCGGTATTTCTCGCATTTGGCCATGCATGCATTGCATGATCGGATTTGTGAGTTACATAGAAGAGATGTTGATTGGGCAGCTTCTAAGAAAGATTTGAGAGAAGAGTTTTTCTTGGAAGATACATGATTGGTAACTAAAAAGACATTTATAGATTGGATTGAAAAGCCCAATAAGGCTACTATAGCTTTGCTATGTGAATTTGAAATTCAGAATGCATATTTGGATGCCGATAAGTAGCAATCATTGGAGAGTCAAAAAATTGATTTGTTTTTTGAGGCTGCAGATCCTGTCTTGCAAGAGAAGCTAACTAATCGTTTAGAAGGTCCCTCTTCTAAAACAGGACTGAAGTCAAATTGGGCTAATATAAGTGAGGCACTACATATGTTGGTAAAGAGAGAGCTAATGAAATTAAGATAGGGTATAGCCATCACACCTGCCAGTGCTTAGAAGGGGGGTGAAATTGCAGCCAAGACACCTATAATTATGGTAGAACTACCGGCCATATCTATTGGTCCAGCTCTTAAAGGTGATGGTGTGGATGAATTACTCAAATTCATGCATGATTTGAGCTCAATGTTGGGACCGATAAACACACTCCTATTATTTTAGGAGCTTCCACCTAGAAAGTCCTTGGGTTAGAAATTTGACAGATATCTATGCAAAGGTCAAAAAGTTTAATGTTAAGGTAGAATTAGAGAAGGCTCGGACAACAGCCCAAAGACCATCCAAAGAAGGATACAAGAGGAGATGCATTTGCTGTGATAGTTTAAAGCATGAAAAGTGAAACTGTACAGCCTAGTGAGAAGCAAAAGCAAAAAGGTTAGTCTTTTGGAAAGATGGAAAAATACATACAACAAAAACTAGTCTTCCAATAGATCCAAATTTTAGAAACGGTGGCATGCAGAAGAGGTTTGAAGATATGGCTGCAAGGACAACATTCGTTGCCATAGTTGCAGCCACATATGGGTTGAGAATTGAAAGGACTGGCAAAGCTCCTAAAGGAGGCATGGCTGAAGAAAAATCTCGTGTTTGGATGCAAGCATTAGATTGCATGGAAAAGGGCAAAACATCAAAGTCTGAATTAGTTGATGCAAGTCAGAGTATACGAGGATGGAGTGCACCAGTGGATTCATTTTTAACCTATTCTTATTTGTTGAGGTTCATAATCAACAAGCTCTTATGGAAGAAAAGAGAAGAAGAGATAAGGACACTACTGGATGTTCCTCTTTAGGTCCATCTAAAGGCATCGCACAAAGTAAAATGGAGCAGTAAAAAGAGGCTGAAAGGGCCATACCTGAGCATTTTATGGAGGATGCATCTCAAGAGAAGAAAAAAGAAGGGAAGAAAAGGGGTAAGTAGCTTGGTTACAATCAGATCTTGAGATTGCCACAAACCTTAAAAAATCCTTGGAATATCACATACTTGGTAGTAGAGTGGAATTCACACTTGGCAAAGTTCTTGGAATCGCAAAGCATGAATTTCATGATGCAATCATTGATATGCTGAAACGAAAAAGAGAGTTTGATGGTGAAGTTTTGCAAGCATTGATGTAGGTTGACAAATACATAGAGAAACATCTTCATAGGGAATATGATGAGGCATGTAATGATGTTTTGAAATAGGGAGATGCTGAAAATGGGTTAAATGGAAGTGTAGATAGCAAGCTTGTGGCTTGAAATGGTATTATGGGCAGCACTAAGCATAGAGAGAAGACTATGTATAATAGGGTTATCCATCAACAAGCACATGAAGCAGAAGATACTCATTTTATTCCAAACAGCCATTATTCACGAACACATTGGGCTCGTGCTACAAAAGAGACAATTGTTAAAGTGGGAGAAAGAGAGACGCCTTGCATAGCTCTCTTGAATCATGGTTCTGAAATCAATGTTATGGCACATAGTTTGTATGAGAATGGAGGATGGCCTATTGATGTAGATCCAGGATGGCGCATACGGGCAGCAAACAATTCATCAGGGGATCTTTATGCGGCTTGTCTCAATGTACCCGTGACTATTGGAGATGTTAGGGATAAATATAAATTTTTAATGCAAGATTCATGTAGTTATCCAATGATTTTGGGGTAGCTGTATATTTCGGAATCAAGACTGGAAACAAAAGCATTGGATGATGGTTCTTCATATGCTTGGGTCTGGAGTAAAGGCAATACAAAGGTAGTACAATTTCTCACTATTTGTATGAATCATCCTCGCATTCAGGATAGGCTATGGGATAATCCTATGCCACCTAATGCACGACATTTTAATGGCTTTTAGATAGCACAGTTGTAAGTGGAGGCTATGGTAGTGTCTCTAGGAAGATAACTATGCCTTCAAGAAAGGGGGAAACTTTGTTTGTGTTTGGATTGCAAGAATGGACACAATGTAGTCTTGGCAGTTTTAAGAATATTCCAGTCACGTGCATGGCTAAAAAGAAATATGAATGGGCTGAAAAAGAGTTGAAGACATATGGTTTGATAGCTACAAATGAAGGTATTTCAAGGCTATTTTCAGGTCTAGTTGATGTTGATACAATGGATGAATTTTTTGTAGCAATTAATGCTAAAAACATGGTAGAAAAAGAGGTTATTTATATTAATACTTTAGATATTTATGAAGTCATTCAAGAGTTTGCTGAGCATGAATGTTATGGGCTGCAATATGGGCTACAAAACAGGTTTGAAGCAAGGGTGGATACAAAGTACAAAACTGTTGCAAAGAAGGTTAAGCATGTGGCTTTGCCTTTACCAACTAAAAGTGATGGGTTGGTTGAAAAAGTGACTCAATAGCCTAGTTTACGAGATCCACATGGACTAAGACACAAATTTACAGCAGAAACTTTACAAAATCTCCAACTTCAAGTCAAGAAACTTATGTGTCTTTTGAATCTGCAACACTTAAGATACTTGTCTAGCAATAAACTTCACAGATCTGTAAAGCCACCTATTTTCTCCTACCTTGGTAATAGCTATTGCTATAGGTGACTGCCATGTTGATGTTGCTAGGAAGCAGTTCTTTTTACAAATAGAGTTTATTGGACCTACATATTTTCGAGCTATAATAGAGATTAGTATGCATGCAATTAATTTGGTTTTCCTACTTGGGGACCTTGATTTGATTAATATGATTGTACTAAGGTGCATATTGCTTCATAAAGACATCAATTTTGCTATTCTTTCTTGGATTATCCATGGGAAGAATGCTCATTCATTGAAAAAGAATGCAATGGAGTATGTGGAGTGCGAAGCCACAATAAAAGGCTTTCTTGTAGAGATGCAATGAAGAAAAAGGGGCATAATAGAAATGGAGCAATTTATGATACATGGTGCTTTGGTTATCACAAAGAGGAGGATCCTAATCGAAGGCTTGCAAGGTCATCAACAATTATCTAGTTGGATTATCAATTTGCTTGTCATTATAGGTGCATTATGTATTTATTGATGTCAAGGTAAAGAAAATATTAAAAGCACAAGCTTTCTGTGTAACCGCGTGCTTTGAAGGTGGCAATAATAAAAGCTTTTAGCTTTATTAAGGGAGGGATGACTACGACAAAGTTCACGGTATATATAATCTGATCGTGAGGACGGAAGAAGGTAGTCAAACATTATTAATAAAAGCTTTGCAAGACGGAGGGAAGGCGAACGAAGAAAAGAAATAATGACGACGACTGAAGGTGAAGCTAGAAGCTAGAAGCATCAACGACTGCTGCTATGACAGAGGAGAACAAGGGACTTCGGAGAGCTCAGAACAAAGATAAAGACGAGGCTACAATAATAGTTCTGAAGACGAAGCCGATGGCATCTACGAAAACACACAGCAGAAGAAGGATCAATCCAAAGGAAAAGAAAGGTGATGCAGCAGACCTGCTGGCCGCGACGACGACGAAGGAGATCTGAAGGTGATGACATTCATACAGACGAAGGAAGGAAGGAGGGAAGAGAAACGAGTGGACGGCTTCAACGAGCAAAGCAAGAATTAGATGAAACTGCAAAACAAAATGAAGCTGGAGACGAAGACCGAAGGCGAAGCAAACGTAGAGACTGCCGACAGAAGCTGATGATGAAGAAGGAATCGAAGGCCACCTTTTCTGCTCTACCTCACATAAGCTATGGAAAATTCCTCTATTGCCACGCCAACTCCATGGTTCTTCACCAACTCAATACTCAGAACCATGATATTGCCAAGAGGCTAGAAGGTGTTACATGCTCTGGTCGATGAAATCTACAAAAACGAAGCAAGCTGAAAGGGAACATCAATGAAGAAGGTGGAAGGTGACAAGCTCTTCTGAAGGACTCTCTGATTGTTTGATTATTTTGACTTTTGGAGACTCTTCTATTTCGTAAATGGCTTTGTATCATGGCATTAAAGCATCTCCCTCACCCATCCTTTCCGAGATGTATCTCAAACAAGACATATAAACAAGCCTGTCAAAGACGAGAAGATCTACCAACATTCCATCATCATAATCCCTTCTTCCCATCTTGCTAAGCATCCCTACAGCGAGTGCCTTTCACGAACCCCCCTGCGTGAATTTTGTGCGATAGCTGGTTAACCTAGCGTAAAAGTGTTGCTTCTGATTGTCAAGATGGGAGATTCTTCAAATACTCTATCCACTTCATCGAGTGCTTCTTTCTTTTCGACTGATGAGATGAAGAATTTATTGCAAACTCTTTCTTCGTCTATTATGATGCAGAATCAGCAGATGCAGTTATCTATGCAGCAGCAACAGCAGCAATTACATCAACAACAATTGGATCAACAACGAATGCAGCATCAAGAACAAGAGCATACACATGGTGCAACCAAGGCGATTGAGGCTGTGGTAAGTGAATATAAATTATTTGATGGCCGCAATGTCTCAGCTTATCTTAAAACTTTTAAAAGCTAGATGTGCTTATTTGGAGTTCCTACCAACTAGAGCAATTATTTCCTATGACTTGTCACATCTGCTTTGCGGGTTAGAAAAGAACGTTTACATTAATTATCGCAACTTAATTGAGCATGTTTTGAGATAATGAACGTACTAGAAAAATTTTGTTCATCCCATTCATCTTAAGTGATCAATTAAAATTGCACTTAGAAGCCATTAAATTGCACATAAATTGTATGGAAATTTTATGCTAATATATATATAAAAAGTTTCAAGAATACGCATTAAACTGCAATTAAGCCACATAGATTTTATGCATCCGCATCTATTTGCTTGGTTGAAATAATAGAAAAATCCTATTACATGTCACAAAACATAGATTGAACTTGTGATAGAATACATAGCATTCCTAGAAAGTTGAAAGAATTTCAAACCATAAAGAGTTGAAGGATTCTTCTCAAGGCCCATCTTACTTGAAGCTGAAAGGAATTCAAAGTCCCTAAGTAGCTATATGAATTATGCGACAAACCCTAGTTCAAATGAATACGTAGGGTTTTGTTGTAGGGAAGCCAATGTCCCAAATTGCAATCAACATTACAAGGATACTCCTTCATTCAAAAGAATGTGGAAATTAAATTAGGTTATCTCTGAAAATCTTAGACGATAATGGAAATAAAGCCAAGACAAAATGCTATTGCATCAAATCGGGATTTCTTTTGGCAGAGAATACAAAGAATTATCTAGTACATATTGTACACTTATGGTTGTGTTTGTACTTAGAAACACCTGTTTGGAAAAGGATTCATCTAACAAAGGAATTGATAAGAAAAAATCTTTCAAATTGAATTCAAGTTGAAACACCTAGAAAAGGCATGTTGAGCACCCCTAGCTAGCCGCCAACCCTATCTAAGGGGATTTTTTGATAACCACATCGGGAATTCGAACCGAACCCATTGTGAGAGATATGTAATGCTCACAAGTATACGTGACTCATATTGCCTTGGGCTTCTCTTCCATTGGAGAAAGCATGATGCTGATGATAACAATTGCAGCTTGTGTATTAAACCCAGGATACTAGTTCATCATACGTGGCTCTCCTTGGCTGATGACAAATATACACCTCGTTTTCACTCATTACCACCTCAGTGGAGTTGCTTCTAGTTGGCTCACAGCTCCATTCCAAGCTTATGCTTCTCGTCTTCTAGGCAAATTGTTTTACACACAGGAAAAACAAATTCCTAATGACACTGACTAATGTTCTCAAATTCTTGGCAAAAAAACTCCGTCCTCAAATTTGTAGCGGTGAACACGTAGCGTCACGGTAACATTGATGATGCAAAGCCGTTATTCACTTATTTTTCTTTTCTATGTGATGATGAACCTCCTTCATGGGATAATATTGACTCTTCAAATTAGAATTCACAACCTACATCTATTATTGCTAATGATGACCTTGGCATTGATCTTTATGTTGATCTTCCAATTGATAATGAGCATGGTATTTCTCATGTTTATGATGCTGATATTCTTGAGAATGCTCTCAATATTTTTGAAGATTTTTTCTCTTATAGTGATGCCATGTCATCCCCACAAAAGGAACGATGGCAAGAGACCATGGAAGCTGAGTATGAATCTCCTCCCTCTAAAGGTATATGGGTTCTAACTGAGTTACCACCTAGAAATACTGCTATTAAATACAAGTGGGTTTATAAGACTAAAACAAAAGCATATGGAACACTTGAAAAATTCAAAGCAATGGTATTTGCCAAAGGTTTCTCACAAATTGCAAGAGTTGATGATTAGGAAACTTTCTCACCTATCGTTCATATTACCAGCATTCAAGTCTTGTTAGTTTTTACTTTTGAGTTTGATTTGGAGGTTCACCCAATGGATATGAGAACTACTTTTCTTAATGATGATTTAAAGAAAGAGCTATACATGAAGAAACCATAGGGATTTGTAGTCAAACATAAGGAAAATCTTGCTTGCAAACTTCATTGGGCACTCTATGATCTCAAACAATCTTCATGAGCTTGGTATCAAAAGATTGATCTCTTCCTTACAAAACAAAGTTTTATCTCTTATTCTTCAAATCCTAACTTATATGTCAAGCATTGCAATGATAGTTTTATTATTCTTGCTCTATATGTGGATGATACCATACTTGTTATGTAACAATCTCAACTTCCTTCAACAAGTAAAGAAGGTTTTATCTTTTGTGTTTGACATGGTCAATCTTGGAGACATACACTCATATCTTGGTATTAGATTAAATGCTATCGAGAAAACAATGCTTTATTATTGCGCCAAACAAAGTTCATTGAAGATATTATTCAAAAGTTTGGTTTGGGTGCTTCACATCTTTCTAGTACTCCTTGTCTTGTGAGCTCTACCAACAAAAAACTCACTTTCTACAAAATGATGGACAATTAGTATTACATCAAACTTGTGCTAATCTTGTTGGATGTCTTCAATTTTTTGGCTTAAATTCTTGCCTTGACATTATTTTGCTACAATTTTTTTTGGACAATATCTTAGTTATCCATGCCTTAAACATTGGATTGCAACTAAACGAGTTTTAAAGAAGGCCCTAAAGATTTTGGGTTGGTTTATCAACTCCAAAAAAACTCTAATTCTCTACATACACTTCAAATTTCAGGTTATATAGATACAGATTGGGCAAGCTCTCACTTATCTATGCATTCTACAAGTGGAAATTTTTTCTTTATTAATGATTGTATTATTTCTTGGACTAGCAAGAAACAATATTGTGTTGTTGTTTCCACTACAGAGGCTAAATATGTAGCTGCATCTTTAGCAACTCAAGAGTTAGTATAGCTTCGATAAGTTCTATTATATATTGGACATCCTCCCCTCTCCAACACACCACTTGGATGTGATAAGGCACGATCACGATTGAACATTGTCCAAGTGATCAGATGATCATAGATATATTCACCAAAGGACTCAATGAAGCATGCTTCACTCTACTGCACTCAAAACTTGGAGTTATCTCAACTCCAATCTTTGGGAATTAATCTACTATGACATTGTAGTACCATTATACATACTCCTTTTAGGCACCATACACATCACATATGCACATACACCTTGGACCTCTTGGTCATCTTTATATATACATCCTGACGAGGAAGCCAACAAGCTATGCTTAGTTATGACATTCCACGAAGTGCTTTGCCAACCAAATCTCTTAGAGATAGAGAAACTAAAGTGACAATCAGAGGGTCGAAGTCAATTTGAAAAACATTGGTTTGAAAACCGCACTACAATGGCCAAACTTGGACCTAGATTATGACAGTCTCAAAGGAGCGACTAGAAAAATGGTAGTCTCAAAGAGACCAATTACCTATGTGGCGCCAACTTCCTTCCAAGTACTAACTATCGTTCGAGGTATGGACTTAGTCTAAGCTATCCAATAGAACCCTCTGATTGATAAACTTCTCACTGAGGAGGAGCTACATGTTGCTAGTAGACTCAGACAAGGTACCATGCTACTCGATGTTGTAAAATATGTATTGTTATTGAGTAGGCTACCATGAGTACTAAATGTGTATGCCACACTTCAGTACAATCCTAAGTTCTACAATTGGTTTTTATCCTCACGAAGTGACATGGATTCATAAACATGTACATAAATAAACAATGAGTTTTGTGACTATGTATAAATAATACCAAAAAAGCAAAGCCACCACACACACAAGCAATGATAATCAAGCGTAGGTGATGTGCATCAAAGTCAATACCATGGGATTCAAATAAGTGATGTCTCTTTGAGCTGCAGTTGTTCATTATGGAGGTTGAATCATATGACTTGCATGTACTCTCACGAGTTGCCAAGTGAATGCAGGTCGACACAGGTCTCTATACAAAAGCGTTCAATGTCCAAGTCACCACAAGACCACCAACCCCACGAAGAACCATTATGGAAAAAGTGGCATAAATACTAAGAACAAAGAGCCATGACAAAAGCCCCGTTGCTGGAAGAGAAAGTCACCCCTATAGAAAGCACACATTGCATTTGAGCATGGCCCAAAGCATAGTCATTGGCTACTCTCTCTCTTTCTTGGCCAGACTCTACATCCAGGGCAAGATTAAGGTGGGAAGCTCCCATTCACGATGAAAGAGCAAGAAAAGTATGGCTCCATGGTAGAAACGAGGGGTTTCAACTAGTTTACATTCAAGCTTACCCTAAACCTAAAAGATACCATCACGGAGGAGCCAAGTATAAAACAGCTCTTGGACTAGTGCAGTCTACAGAAGTATGTAGAGAAGGTTGGGTAGGCTATTGATTACAGCAAGTGCGTAGAATTTTGGAGGAGCTTCGATGCCGAAAGAAACTGTGGCATGGTGATAGTAAGAAGAGGAGAAGAAGCTCATCAAGTAGAGGTGGAGTTGATCCCTGCGATGGTGGAGAAGGCCCTGGGTTTATTAGCCAGTAGCAGGACTAAGAAACAACCAAGGAGGGATGTGTATAATATGTTGGGGGTGAGCTATCACCAATCCAAGAACAAAAGGGAGACAAAGTCCATAAGGAATAGTAGGATATCATGGAGATAGTTACTAATAAGAAGGAGAATGAGCAACCATTTCAATGGCAAGAGAGCAAGAGGATAATCCATGAGCAGCAAGGCTCAAAATTTGTCAAGTCGCACGGAAAGGAAAGATCACACTCTCAAAACTCCCATAAGAAGAACTCGATCCACCTTCAAAGAAAATAGAGAGTTTCAAAGGATGGAGGAGGAATCAAAGAGATTAGAAGAAGGTGCAAGCAAGTTCCAGAAGAGGAGGAAGAACTACTAAGGCAAAAGGGAGAAGGAGATTATTCTAATGAAGAGGGAATCAAAGATTTAGCCTACAAGCTAGCACATCATTGCAACATGGACTCCATACCATGACACCTAAGCCTAACACTGGCTTAGGAGTAGATGAGCAATATGCTTCCCTAATCTCAACTAGATGAACCTCACAGGAACACTCCTTGCTAGCGGTTTGGAGAGCCAAAATAGAAAATGTAGCCACCTAAATAGGAGCCACCAGAACTGGTCCATGAAGAAGGGCATGAATCTAAATCAAATCAACGAAAAAAAGAACGTGTGCAAGAACCAAGCCCCTCCGTGGCCACAACAAGTATAGTTAGAAGAGAAAAGGCCTCCATGCCAAGCCATGCATTCCTTGGTAAATCTCTTAGGCCCCCTCAGAATGTAACTACTGTAGAGCATCAGGATGATGTCTAGCGTGCCCCCTCCCAATGCATCTCCAAAATAAAACAAAAAAAAGAGAAAGAGCAAACAAACAAAGACTCGCACAAAGAAAAAGGAAAGAAACAATGAGCTTTCCCATGTATATTAGAGTGCCACAAACACTGCACCTAGGGGTCCTGAGGTTAGGCATGATTGGTGGCCTTGGTCAACTAGCTCCGTGCCCCCCTAGCCCTTCCTATCCCCCCACTTCACATTTATGGAACATCAAGGGTAGGATATGCCTAGGGAGTTTGTGCTCACCTATGGTTAGATCTGTCTCCCTAAGTGACACCCATAGAACCTCCCCTATACACAAACTGCATTCTCAAGTGTAGGACAACACCACAGGCTTCCTTGAGGTTTGACCCAACTCCCAATTTTACTAGCACGGACACCATGCAGTACTACACAGTGAGGAAGATGCACCCCTAGATAGCACACTTCCTTTTTCTTTTTTCAAGTATACTCAACAATGGTGATCAACAACCACCAACATTGAAGGCCCCCACAACCGCTGATCAAATCTAATACTGGCTCTACAATCTAATCTCAGTGTCAATGAGCTCAGTTATGCTACATCATGTTGTCAAAATCACAAATGGTGTCTCAAGAAGTCTTCAAGTGTACTTCTCCTCAACAATGATAATTTTCTCCACCCCATTGAACCCTTTCTTCATCCATGCATTGCTACAAGGAACTAGACCAACAGTCTTCTACCTATATAATATATAAGTATGCACATGCACTCACATAATATCTGCACCACAATCTATACATTGTTTGGCTCCTCAAGTGCAGGACAATACTCTTAGCTTGCTTAGATTTTGTCGACCTGTCTCCCAAACTAATTAGACTATTCTTGTGCACAATAAGAAAACTAGCACTAACTCTAGGGAGAGACCACATATGAGAGGTTTTTCAATTGCAGGTATTGTGAAGACTCTAACAAAAGTATCATCATCTCTTCATCAACACTCACCTTTGAATTCTTATCCTTTATCATATTGCAAACCCACCAAAGAATCATCACCCACAGAATCCCCGAGAACATCAACATCTATGCCAACCCATGACTGCAACTCCCAACAAAAACCAGCCCTATCACCAACTTCAACAACCCTATCACCAACCAATCAAGCCAACAAAGTGCCACCAACCACCTTCATTTGCACCACCGCCAAAACTCCTCCAAGGAAAACCACATTAGTCCCTTCCACCCTCATCTTTGGTGCATGCCCAATCCTATTATCTATGACAGTGAGTACCATGGGACTGGGACTCATCTAGGAGGGGAGTAACGTTAACCCTTAGACAAACAAGGTGGAAAATCAAAAAAATCTAAAGCAGAAGACAAGGCCAATGAAAAAGTGAAACAGAAGATAAAGGCGTTTCAAGAAAAATATGGAAATACAAGAAGTGCGAAAAAGTTCTAAATCAAGGAGAAATGTGCACAAGAAAAAGCACAAGTCGATACTTTTGTAAAAGAGCGCAAGGTACACCATGATTTATTGTAAGAGTGTTGGGCTCTCACCCGTGCAAATTGTAAAGGTAGATGGGCAATAGGAAGGAAGCTATGAAGATAGAAGGATAGTGGGAGAAAGGGACTAGGCCATGGCCGGCCGTGTAAAAAAGGGAATAAGGGGATAACCGCCCAAAAGGGATTTAGGGTTTTGTATATAAAGTTGAAAAGTGAATGAGAAGCTCATTCTTGTGTGTAGCCAAAAGTATCTCTCCTCCTCTTCTCCTTCTTCTTCTTCTTGCTTGAGCTTATTCTTAAGAGAGGGAGTGTGAGAGTGTGAGGAAGTGAGTGTGTGAGAGTGAGGGACCATGGTGGAGAAGCTCCTCATCTTCTCTTCTCTTCTCTTCTCTTCTCTTCTCTTCTCTTCTCTTCTCTTCTCTTCTCTTCTCTTCTCACGGAAATGGAGCTTGGAGTGTGGAGCTTGAGGATCAAGCTCATTTGAATCTTTCACCTAGATCGTGGAGCTATCCGCGTGCTCGAGAGAGGAGGCAACTCAATCGAGCATGGAGGTAAGCTCATTACACTCATAGAGATGGATAGCGCATTGTCTATGTGAGAGGTAGCCATTAGTGCTCAGCTTAGAATGCTTGAAAAATAAGCAGTCTGTGGGTCTTGGCACTTGAGCTTAAGCTCAAGCAGTGAAAATTATTATGAGATACCTCAAGGGAATAAAGGATTTGTGCATCTGCTTTGGTAAGCAAAATACATCTTTTGTTGGCTTTATGGATGTAGAATATGTTAGACATGTGGTCTGCTGGAAGTTCACAATAGGGTATGTGTTTAACTTCACAGGGGGATCTATCTCTTGGATATCCATGCTACACAAGTGTGTTGCACTGTCTACTATGGAGGCAAAGTATGTGGCTACCACCACTGAGGCATGCAAAGAGGCCTTATGGCTGTCACATTCGGTTGCTAAGCTTGGGATTACTGAGGTTCTTGTTCTCCACTATGATAGTCAGAGTAGTATCATGTTAGCATGGAACATTGTCTTTCATGCAAAGACAAAAGATATACAAGTGAAGTATCATTTTATCAAAGAGGTACTTGACAGCAAGAGCATTGAGCTAGTCAAGGTGTGCACTAATGATAACCCTGCAGACCTTCTCATGAAAGGTCTTCCAGTAGAGAGATTTGCCCATTGTTGGCAGATGATGGGTATTGGATAGGTATAGTCTCTTCATCTTTGTACATACTTAGACTTAGCTGATTCTTTTCCTCTATCTTTGGGCACATTGCCTTTAGGGGGGTTTTTGGGATAAAGGGTAGTGTGCATGTTCGCCCGTAAGGGTCAAGTTGTACATAGTGCATATACCTATCTAAAATCATTATTGAGATACACTCTTTAGTACCACAAATCGTGTCTCGTTCTCTTCTCTCTCTCAACCTACACCACTACACAGAAGCTCCATTGCAACTATATCAACTTGAGGAAGTGCACAATAAATGGATGAATATCTTTTTCAGTGAACTTCATGCACTCCTTGGGGGTTGTGGCATTAACATTGTAAATTCATAGAAAATTGTACATTCCATGTAGTACCTCTAAATCAAAATCTACTCCATATCTCCTTGGATAAGGCATGTAGGTTAGATTATCTCTTTTATACGAAAATGTATTGCAAAAAGCTATCCATGCATCCATATTGTCATCCCATATGTTTCTTCTCCACTTCACTTGAGATTTATAGCTCTTAACTACTCTACGCTTATCCATCACTTTATCTTTCTAGTATCTAGCTGATTCTCTCTACCATAATGTTGATTGCCTTGTCCTTTCTTCTAGTCACATTTTGCACAACTACATTGAAATCTTGATCGCCTCCTCCACCAGCCTTGGTGTCAATACTCGATCAAGTGATTAGGGGTAGAAGAAGAATTTTAATGGGTTGTTATAGCTTTCATATTTCTCCCATCTGATCAATTCTCATGCCCAGTTGACTACCAAGCACGTTGAGGTATAGGGACTTCAAGTAGTAAGCTTCTACACCTCATTTTCACAATGCTCCAACAATTCCCTCCTTCTACACCTCATTTTCATAATGCTCTCTAGGGCAGTGGGATCTTTGTCACGTGCTTCTGCTTGTAACTCTAGTTGTGGGGGTGGACTTGTCACATTAGGATACTCTTCCTTATCATTATCTTACTCAAAAATGGGCCCTTGTTCAAGAATTGGCTCTATAGGCTCCTTAGTAGAGTGTTGTGCTTGCTGCTCTTGTACCCCAAATCCTAGCAAGTCAAGCTTTTGCCTAGAAAACCTTTCTTTGATCAAATATTGCCTTTGCTTTTCCATACTTAGACTGATGGTGGCCTTGGATGTCTTTTCATGGAGATTGTATCTTAATATACTCCTTGTGAGTTCTAATTTTCTTTTGAGACCATCAATTGTTTCTTCTTCTTCTATCTGACATTAGAAAAAAAATGAACTCACAAATGGGCCTTTTAGTTCCCCCCTCTCTCCTCCTTAAAACAAGGAAAAGAGGAGAGAAGAATAGTAAAATAATCCTCCTCTCTCTCCACTTTTGCAATCTCGTTTTGCCTTTTTTATATTATCTACAAAGGTATACTCAGATTCCTTCTCTCCCCTCATTGAAGAAGTCTTTTTCAACCAGATTTTATATTCAAAAAGGAGTTAGTTACGGGAGTGTGGTGCTTCGTTTTCAATGCAAAATGATTAGTAGATACGAGGTAATTGATTTTTTAATCGAGAACAAGAAAAATGAAATTTCGAAAGTTCCTTTTAAGATATTTTGGGGATTTTTTTCTTCTTTGTGTTTATGCAACCTTCACCTTTGTGTGCCTCTATGTGCATCTCCACTCTACCTCTTGTGACAACCAAGTAGGCTCCTTGTTTCTATTAATAGTAAAATGAATACAGGAAAGAAGGAGCTGCATATTGAGGTAGAGATTGAATATGCCCCATTATTCAAAAGAACCCAGCGTACCAGTGTCAACCCTCAAGTTTTGCAAAGTTACAAGCAAATGGGATTGAAACATGTGGATTTATGGGTTGATGGGGGAATCTATCCAATTGACCCCTTAAACAATAGACCTCCAAGTTTCTCAGGAATCAAAAATTTGCTGAAGTATGTGTGCGAGGGTGAAAATGGGTTACTTGGTTACACTAGGCGGCTCAATAATCAGCCGTTCAAAGTAGTTACAACTTGCCAGGCAACCATAAAAAATTGCCATGATGTGATCTCTGTACATCAACTTCATATACAACAGCTCATAGGACAAGTGGTACAACTGAATGACACTGTAATTCAACAAAACAATCAAATTATTTCAACGCAGGACACTATCCATGACATTGGTATCTCATATGAGGAGGAAAAGGCACAATTGGAAGACTTGAGAAAGATCAACAGCAAGCTAACATAGGAGCGTAAACGAAAGAAGAAGCCAATCAATGAGTTAATTGTGAATAGTGGCTAGTGGAAGCAACGTATCAAAGCATGTAAGGTAGCTCAGAAAGAGAACCTAGGTGAGGGTGAGGTTGGATCGTGTATTAGTAGATTGCTGAAAGCAAGTACACTAGAAAACACTTTGAGCAATCATAAGTTTAAGGCTATGAAGGAAAATGTGATTGAGTGTACATTAAAAGATGTGTCAAATGAGTTCTCAGTTGTGGATGCACAATCTATTTGTGACAGGGTTGGCATTAGCACAATGACTTACTCAAAGATATTCAAAGGTGTGAAGGCTGGGTTTGGTCGTGTGCTGAAGAGAAATAGAATTGTGCCTCTTCCTCGACCTTCAAAGTTAATAGAGACCCGATGACAACTTAATACAAAGGTTTTGGAGTTTATAAGAGATCCCATGCATGTTCAATGTGTGGAAACACTAAAGGTTAGGACAAAAAATGCATATGAGGTGAAGTTCACCGAACTCAATAATTACTATTTAGATTTGAACAAGGTACAGTCGGCAATGGTAATATACTACAATATTTCTATTGAGGAATGTAATGGTAAATTGCAGTTTGTTATAAAATTAGATGAAAGTGAGGTCGTCAAAGGAGTAAAGCTTGAATGAGTTAGTGTAACTCTGATGAATAGAGCTTTACAATTCGACAAGAACAACCCAGGGAACTTTAGTGTTCAATATGAGCGCCATGTGTGGTGGCTCGCTGCATTTGAAGTTCCTAAGGAAACATTTGAGGTGTTGCAGCTATTCTTTATGCACACAAGCATTCCAAGAATCATCAATCGTCAGGAACCTGGTGAGATGCTCTCGGTTGAAGAGTATGGTCAATACTTGGTTGAATGGCATCTTGTAAGAGACTTGAAAACTTTAAAATGCATGTGTGGAATCTCCAATGGTGCAAATACAAAGAATCCATGCCTATATTACTTGACGGAGAGGGTGGAAGGAAAGGACGGAAAGAAGAACTGGCAAAAGGTGACAAGTCCTGCACCAATGCGCAATAGAGAAGATCCCACTTGGAAGCCCATCTTCAACATTCCCTTGGATCGTATTCACATTTGTTCATTGCATGCTTTTGTCAGAATCATGGAGAAACTTGTATATGAATACATTTGCTTTGCTTATAGGATGCAACCAGAAAAAGAAGCCATTGCAATGTGTAGGAATGTGGAGCGAGTGCTATCAGAAATTGGGCTACACAAGCATGAAGTGACGATTGATAAAGATGAGAAGAGATCATGAAAAGCTGGTAACTTGCCAAAAAAGCCTTGCTTTGGAGGAGCAAAGGATAGGAAGTTTCTCTCAGTACCCATCAATGAGGAAGGGAGTGTCATGGTTTGTAGGCCATAGGACTAGGATGGGTGGAAAAAGTTACATTTTGCAATTCCTGATCGAAGTAATGGAGGAAAAACAAGACTGGCCAAAGTTAAGATTTGGATAAGTCTTAAAAAATTAGCTCCCTTACTTCGCAAGATGGTGTTTAACAATGAAGATAAGCAAGAATTTATCAATGCTATGTATAGCTTTTATGAAAGCATGGTGGAAGCATGGGGCAAAAGCTCTATCACACATTACATGGTGCGTACTAAGTTAATATTTTAAAATTGTATGAATTGTATAAACTATTGAGCATAGTTTTACTCATGTGTGATATGTGTCTTTGTAGCATATCCTTGAGGCACATGGAACATACTTTGCAGAAAAGGGAAGCATTGGAATTTGGTCTACACAAGGGATGGAAAATTCACATTGCATAGCGCGTGGTGCATACCAAAGAAAAACTGATCATGGTGGAGGGGTGAATGGTAGCAATCCAATGATCCAATTGCTATCTTGGTGGTATAGGATTATAGTAACGGATGAAGCTAAACTCTCGCAAAAGAGAGCAAATGAAAGTGTTGATGAATCGGCTGCACACATGATGGAATCACGTCATTTCACTAAAAGCGTGCGTTATGAAGCCTCAAGTGCCAAAGAAAACCATGCCAAGTGGCTAGAAACAAGGCTTCGACAAGGCAGCAAATGGGTTCGAAAAGATCTAAGATAGTAAGATGAACAATGTGAGTTAGTATGAATGCAATTTATAGTTTAAGAGAGAAAGAGAGAGTGTGCATCTATGTGAATGAGTCTCGCAGTTTAGGGTTATATAAAAGAGGGTTTCACTTTCTATCTTATTCATTGAGTTCTCACATCTCTTGTGCAGGAAAGATGGCTAGGTCTAAGGCTGTTACAAATAATCTTCCGCTCAGAGCCCCATATCATGTTTAGCCCCTTGGAGCATCTACTAGCTCAGATGCTTCCCCTTCTCAACCTAATCCACCTTCCTCAAGTCGCCCTCATAAGGGTCCTCCTCAGCATCCCCACAAGAAATGCAAGTGGAAGCCAGGTATAGTGGCCTTAAGAGAAATTAGAAGGTATCAACTCTCTTTTGATCTCATCGTTCCAAAGACGAGCTTCTCAAGACTTGTTCGCGAGATTTTGCAAGACCTCTACCGCCAGAAAGCAAGAGGTGGTTTTTGGTACAAGGTCAGGATAGACCTGATCGCTTCACAAAAGAATATCTTCATGCTCTACAGTGTGCTGCAGAGGCCTTTTTAGTTGACTTGATGATTGATGCTCAATGTTGTGTAATACATGCGAAGTGCATCACTATAACTCCCAAGGACTTCCAACTTGTGAGAAATCTTCAAGCAGTGAAGGATGCATTCGTTCTAATGGAATGAACACAGTTTGCAATGTTATCTTTTTTGGCATGGTGTTATCCTCGTGCATTGGACATATGACTATGTCCTAGTGCAAAACTATTGTATGCGCCCTTAAAATATGAATTAAAATTTTACACTTGTCCTTCGATCTCAACTTTGACTGTGCATCTTCGCTATATTTTCAATTCTTACTTACAATTTTTGTTAGCACTGTCAATTGAAAGGAGAGAACGATCGAAGCTTAGACTCGAGAGCCATGGCAGGAGAGCAAGAGTAATAAATAGAGAGAAAAGAAATGGGAACTCCAACCATCACAATGTGTGATCGGGCCTTCCTTTATTCAAATAGTCACTAAAAGAATAAAGAATAAAGTGACGGTGATGGGTGCCCGCCACCTACAATGTGCAGTGGCGGTGGCTGTCAGTGTAGTAATACACGAGTGGCTAGGCGGAGGCACCTTTACCCCCAACAACCTCCCACTTAAAGGCAAATCTGTCCTAGTGAGGAGTGAAAAGAAAAGAAAAAGACAGTACAACATGTACACATGTACAACAAGATAAGGAAAGACATCATCTCATCCCACGCCCATCAACCTCCTGAGGAAGGCAAAGCGCTCTGTAAAGAGGCTTTTTGTGAGCAGATCTATAGAATTCTGGTCAGTCGAGATCTTGACAAGATCAACAAACTTGTCCTCAACGACCCCACGTATGAAGTGATACCTCACCTCAATGTGTTTCGTCTTCGCATGGAAGACCGAATTCTTGGCTAACTGAATAGCACTCATAGAATCCGAATGCAGTGTAGGGATAGCATCAATACCAAGGTCAGCAACCAAACGACCCAACCAAATGGCCACCTTACAAGCCTCAGTGGCTGCAACATACTCGGCCTCTGTAGTAGAAAGGGTCATGCATTTCTGCACCCTAGACATCCAAGAAACAACACCTCCAGCACAGGTGAACACATAGCCGAAAGTGGACTTCCTACTATCTGCATATCCTGCATAATCAAAGTCAGTGTACCCCACGACTCCTGTATCCCGGCTGCCATAGCATATACACATATCTACAATGCCCTTCAGGTACCTCATGATACCCTTCACAGCATCCCAATGATTCTTTCCAGGTGTATCCATATAGCGTGCCACAACACCAACTGCAAAGGCAATATCTGGACAAGTGGCTATCATGGCATACATAAGACTGCCCACTGTGGATGCATAGGGAATCTTGGCCATCTCAGCCCTCTGCTCATCTGTCTGCAGACAATCGACCTATGATACCTTCACATAAGAAGGTAGTGGACAGCCAATAGACTTTACGTCCTGCATGCGGAAGCGCTCAAGGACTTTAGAAATGTACTCCCTCTGTGACAAGTAGAGGAGTCCCTGATGCCTGTCGCGTCTAATGCACATACCACGTATGTGAGTGGCCTATCCCAGATCTTTCATCTCAAAGCTCTTCTTGAGCTGAGCCTTAAGAGCATCTAGCTCATCATGAGCTTTCCCTGCTATCAGCATATCATCCACATAGAGGACCAAAATCAATAAAGAACCATTACAGGCTTTCTTTGTGTAAAGACACGGATCCATAGCACTCCTGCTATAGCCCTGTGATGACTACATAAAGGCATCAAACTTATGATACTACTCCCTAGGTGCATGTTTCAAGCCATAAAGACTTTTCTTCAATTTGCACACTAGGTGCTTCCTGCCAAGTTCTGCAAAGCCCTTAGGTTGCTCCATATGAATCTCATCATGCAAGTCCCCATATAAGAAAGCCGTCTTGACATCCATCTGGTATAAATCCAAGTCAAGCTGAGAAATCAAAGCCAAGACTAAGTATAGGGTGGTCATCTTAACCACAGGAGAAAATACCTCATCAAAGTCCGCACCATGCTCTTGCTTAAAACCCTTTGCTACCAATCTAGCCTTGTATGCCGGCTTGGGGTGTCCAGGAGTACTTTTCGTAGGAAAGGAAACCAAATCCCAAGTCTCATTCTTATGCAAGGAGACTATCTCAAACTGCATAGCCCTCTCCCAGGAGTGACTATCACCCCTGCGCATAGCCTCATCATAAGCAAAGAGCTCTCCTACATCTGTAACCAAGACATAATGCATCGAGGATTGAAATATATCAGGTGGACATCTATCTCTAGTAGACCGTCTCACAGTAGGCTCTGCTGCTTGCCCAACTGCTTGTCCAACACCCTGACCATGAGCATCTGCTGTAGTTGTAGGCTGTCCAACTAGCTGTGCGGGAGCTCTCAGCTCCTCCTGAAATATGACCTTGCAGATCTCAACAACTCTCTCAGGCTGCCGATGCATCTTGTCTTCATGGAAGACTACATCATGACTGCGGATGACTTTTTGCCCCTACGGATCCCAGAGATGATAACCCATCTCGCCTGCATCCCCATAACCAAGGAAAATGCATTTGACACTCTTAGGATCCAGCTTACTTCTCTTGTCCCTGGGCACATGGCAAAATGCCTCACATCCAAAGACACGGAGATACGCATAAGAGGTAGGTTTTCCAATCCATACCTCCTCTGCAACCTAGAAATCCAAACCACTAGAAGGTGATCTATTTATGACACACATAGTTGTACTAACTGCCTTAGACCAAAAGTTCTGTGGTAGGCCTACGTGGCTAAGCATACTACGTACACGCTCCTGGATGGTTCTATTTATCCGCTTAGCCAAACCATTCTGGGGGGGTGTAGGGGGCGGTCAACTGATGCTTAATAACCCTCTCATCACATAACTGCTCAAAAGCACATGAGACATACTCACCCCCATTATCTGTCCTTAGGCATTTTAGCCTATACCCAGACTAGTTCTCAACCAATACAAGCCATCTCTGAAACACAGCCAAGACATCGGATTTCAGCTTAATGGGATAAGCCCAAAATTTTTGTGAAAAATCATCTATGAACATAACAAAATACTTTGCACCACCCATAGACTGACAAGGCATAGGCCCACAGACATCCGAATGTACCAATGCCAAAGGCTCACTCATGCATGGCCTACCAAACTTCTTATGCATAGACCTAGTATGCCTGCCATAAAGACAATGCTCACATGAATCAAAACATGCATAATCAAGGGGCGGTAAGTACTACAAACCAGAAAGTATTTTCATACCCTTCAAAGACATATGGCCCAAACGGGCATGCCAAAGAGATTCATATGGAATAGAACCTACAGACAAAACATGATCAAGCGAAGAAGTGGATACAATCAAGGGATAGAGGCTGCCAGCCATGGCACCTCTCACAATCACAAGTCTGCCACGAGTGATCTTCCATGCAGAGTCTCCAAAAGATACATGATAACCTGCGTCATCAAGTTGTCCAGCTGAGAGGAGACTGCGTGTCAAAGCAGGTACATGATGTACATCCTGCATAACAAAACTGCTGCCAGAAGGAAACTGCAGCCTAACATCACCAATGCCCACAATACCAAGAGAGCTGGCATCACTTAAGCACACAGAACCCAAAATAGCACGGTATAAATGAAACCACTCTCGGCAAGGTGTCACATGAAAGGACGCACCTGAGTCAAAGAGCCAACATTGTGCATACATAGAGTGTATCTCTGTCATCTGCGAAGCACTAGAAGAAGCTGCTAGGATATAATCAGCATCATCAACATCCTCAGGCTGCATAACATTGATCTCTTTAATTTTAACACTGAACTTTGCAGGCACTATGCTGCGATCAAAAGACTTATCCTGCACTTTGTCTTTCCCCTTATCTTTGCGCCTTTCATTGCGCAGTTCATGGCATTGTGGCCTAATATGGCCCTTTTTCCCACAATGGTGACAAGTAACATCTGCATTTCTACGACGGGATTTGCTACGTGACTTCCCATGAGACTTGGACCAAGATTTCTAAGAATCCCATCCACGGCCACTACCACTGCCATGCTTTCCATATCCATCATTCCTGCCTCTAACTATCATAGCATGCGACACACGAGAGGCATCCAAATTCTTACAGTTAACCCCCTGCAGAAGAGCACTCTCAACATCAGATAATTTCAAGGTAGCAGTAGAGGCACATAATGCAGTGCGGAATACATCCCATGACTCATTAAGAGTACCAAGCAAGAAAAGAGGAGTGACATCCTCTGCAAAAGTGATGTCCTACGAAGTCAAGTTCTTGAGTATAGCATGGAACTACCTCAAGTGAGCAAACATGGTCACATTCTCCTTCATGCGCAAATCCATAAGCTGCTTCAGCCAATACATCTGACTCATTGGACATTTCTTGTCATAGAGATTCTTGGTTTTATCCCACAACTGCCATGCACTCTGTTCTTCCTCAAAGTCATTGTAATGAACCTGTTTTGTGAGAGACAATACAATAGTGGACTTGCATAACTCATCAAGCTCAAGCCATTCCTCATTTGGCATAGTTGCAGGCGGATGCCCGCTCAACCTCAAAGGTTTGATTTGCGATTTTTACACCAACACCTGCCAAATCTGGCTCTTCCAATAAGAGTAATTTGTACCATCAAGCTTAGTGATGTTGAAAATAGCATGATCATTGGATGAACTCGCCATAATGCAGGTTGGAAGACTGTAGACAGTTCAAAACTGCTTGCTGTTTACTGCAGAAAATGACAAAAAAATCACCAAAATTGAGAGAAAATGGCAAGAAAAGTGGAACCAAAGCTGCTACCCACCAAGTACTAGTGAAAGTACATCATTTCAGAATGTTTCAGCATGAAAAATCCATGTCAGTCCATACATATATGCTTGCTGTAATAAATTACAGATTTCAATAAATGAGAGCTAACAGTGCCAAAATCGGATCCCAAGGCAATCAGATACTGCCAGGACCAAAGCCAGCAACATGCAGGCATAACATAAGTGTATGATGGTCGATAAGCATGAATCCAACACCCAAGTATGCCATATAAACATCTTCCAGTGAGTAGGTATACCCCCCAGTCAACGGGGCAAAGTGTTCCTGCCACTACCAAAACTTGACACAAGTAGGTGTCAGCTCATAAAGATACGGATTCAGATCTGGGACTCAGCTCATAAGCATATAGTGAACCAATACATATAATGTATCATCCCAAATGGTAAGAAATCCAAAAGTCTCAAGTGTCTGTAACTACTCAATACATAAAGGCACCGCCTGCTCAATGTCTGATAAGCATTCAAGAATGGTCCCATTGGCACAAACGCCATATGTATGAGCTCAAGAGCTCAAACCAAGGCAAGTCACAGTGCCAAAGACATAAGTCCAAGACAATACATCAATAGTACATCCCGAACATGTAGGCAATATAGCATCCGTATGTATCATTCATAATCATGTAAGACATCAAGTACATCCCAATCCAAACTTTGACAAGCCAAGTAACATCCAAGGCAACTCTAGATAATCCAAGATGCATCCAAGGTAGAGCTTCAATGAGTACTCAAGCTCAACGTATGCATAGGGTAATCAACCGGGACATGAGCATCAAGCCGTAGGCAACGAGTATGCATAAACCCAAGGAGCATCACTGTCAAAGCATATACCACTGTCAAGCATGAACCATGTCAATGAGTGCGTAATGTCAAAGCTCTTCCAAAAGCATCTGGAATGAAATCCAAGCTCGAAGTCGTACCCCGAAGATCAATACTTCATGGCATATATCCAAGACATAGACCAGAACCAATAGGCATAACCCAAGGCATGTGTAATAGCTTCAGCCCGCTTTTATTACAGCATGAAATGACTGTAAAAACTGAGAAATTTCAGTCCCAAATCAATGCCAAAATGATGGCATAACATGTGCAATCCATCCCCAAGTCGATCAGCATCCAATAGGCATCAAACCGGTTGACTATGTATGCCAAGACAAGCATAGCATTTACTGTCAATGTAGCATCAGCATAACATGACTGTGAACTGCTATAAACAGTCCCAAATAGTGTTTGAATTAGCCCCAAATCAATGTCCTATGCTCAAGCCTTCAAGACCAAGCCATAGACCATGTCAAGAGTGCATTATGAAGCCCAAACATCATTCCTATGACCACTAGGAAGTAGGGAGCTTCTTTGGTGTTGTACACAAGCTACAGGAAAATGGCGCAAACTATCTAGATCTATAGGGGAGGCCTGTTGATCATGTGGCTGAATTTTGAGGTGTTGGGGGTCAAGAGAAGTGGCCAATGGTGGCCCACAATGAGCCCCAACAAGTCTTGTTCAAAGGCAAGTGAGATATGAAGCAAGGGAGCTTCAATGGTGGCTACCCCAATCTTGTTTACAGCCTGTGAGACCTGAGAACTGAAGTAAACCCTGAAGAAAATGATCAAATACCTTTGCTTGAATGCCCTAAGGGTGCCCCAATAGGCCGGGAAGAAGCTCGGGAAGCCGAGGAGTGACGAGAGCTCAAAGGAGTCGAATATGGCTGCCGGGAAGGAGACCCAATGCAAGTAGGGAGTCGATGGAAAGCTGAGAATGCCATGAACTAAGGTCAAGAGTCGAGAAGCCGAGCTCTGATACCAGTTGAAAGGAGAGAAGGATCAAAGCTTGGACTCGAGAGCTATGGCGGGAAAGCAAGAGCAAAAAAGAGAGAGACAATAAATGGGAACTCCAACAGTCACAATGTGTGGCCGGGCCTTCCTTTATTCAAACTGTCACTAAAAGAATAAAGAATAAAGTGATGTGGCGGGTGCCCGCAACCTACAGTGTGCAGTGGGGGTGGCTGTCAGTGTAGTAATACATGGGCGGCTAGGCAGAGGCGCCTTTACCCCCAACATCAATTTCAATAGGAATAACATGCAAAAATTTGCCATTTCTTGTTGTAGACTTTACTCCTAATGCCTCTGTATAGTTTATGTGGTGTGAAGTTTCTAAGGGCCAATAGTCGCGATGTTGATTTCTCAATTATCAATCCATCCATAATTTTGGTGTGGGATAATTTTTAAAATACTAAATTGTATCGGAATGTGACGTAACTTCACACGTGCACTCGTTGGGTGGCCAAGAGCCCAATTTTTTTTTTTGAAAAAAAAGTACATGCAGACCCCTGGTCTGAAGTCTAGCGTTTGGAGCCACTTTTCTGGTAGACTTCGGAGGACCAGGGTCTGCAGGCACTTTTTTTTATTTTTAAATTTGGGCTCTTGGCCACCCAACGAGTGCGTGTGTGAAGTTTTGTCGCATTCCGATACAAGGTTATGGATTTACGATCACACGATGGACAGTGCGTATGAAGCTCCATTAACCCGATTTTGGGGTTTAAATGGGTTAAAAGTTCCTTCTTCTCATTTTCACATCTTGATTTCTTTGCTTCCTCCATTTTCACATCCCCAACCTCTGTCTCTTCTCCGTCTTGCCCTCCTTGCATGGCACGGACCAAGCAAGCATGTCGCCGTTTTGGCCCCGGGAAGACATCACACCAAGGCCTGCCACCTGGAGCACAAGGCGGAGCCTCCTCTAGTGCAGCAACAAGTGCTCCCCATAGAGCACAAGGACCACCACAGAAGAAGAGGAGATGGAAACCGAGCACTGTCACTCTTCGAGAGATAAGGAGAATCCAATGTGGATACGAGCTTCTCATCCCAAAAAGTTATTTTCATAAAGTTGTTCGAGAAGTCATGCAAGACTTGGAGCTAAAAGGGATGGGAAGATTTTGGGCACGAGTGCGGGATGGCCCACCAGTAGGAAGGTGGACTGCTACAGCCATGGAGGCTCTACAAACCGTTGTAGAGGGGTTTTTCATCGACTTGTTCGATGATACATAGCTTGCAGCCATCCATGCAAATCATGTTACAATCATAGACAAAGACATGAACTTTATCATTCGACTTCAATACGGCAAGGGGACCCTGTCATAGTTTACTAGATTAATGATGCAAGGTTTGTAATGAGTGTTACAGCACCATAGTATCTCGAAAGCCAAAAAAATTTTGTACTCTAACACATTGGAATATTTATTTATATATACATAATATCTCATGCGATGTGTACTAAATTCAAATAATTGAGTAACGTTGTTTTGTTTTGTTTCTTGAAACGCATCTCTTAATTTTTGTTTAACATACAAACGCATCAAAAGTAGTAATATGTATGGATACAAGTTATGTTATTGCTTATGCACAATCGCAAGTATAGTACTATGCATTGAATTATGTTAATATATGCGGATGCATCATTCACGTACCACACATTATCGTCACACTTACACAATCACAAGTGTGGTACTATGCGTTGAATTATGTTAATATATGTGAATGTGTCATTCACGTACCACACATTATCGTCATACTTATACGAACCACACATTCATTTAATAAATATTTATTTATAGGGACAAAGTAAAGTATCTTATATTCATTTAAAAAAATACATGTGATGGTTGTTAGTGATGGTAGATACAAAAAGACGACAGCCAACAAGAACTCTCAATTGTTCCTTGGCATTTTCTTCGATGGAGAGGAGGAGCCAGCTTCCGATGAAAATATAAGTTCCTTCTTTGCTTCAAAAATGATGCACTCCCCCTTCAGCTCTTTCTCTAGAAAAAGCGGATCCAACACTTTAGTGAGGTCACCTAATGTCGCAAGCACACACATAGCTCCACCCCGCGTTTGATCAAACAAATAAATAAGCTTTGACCGCTTGATTAGCACCACCTTCTCTAAGCTAGATGTCACAAGTATTGCTCGAAAAGGTCCAAAATTGGTCAAAGCTCGAATTTTCATAATTATTTCTTGCCCTCCTGGTGAGCACTTCTTACGGAAGACCACCAAATCTATAACAAGGTTACCGATATACTCCTTAAGAGCTGAATCCTTGCGTCGGTCTGCATGTCGAGCTCCTCCTTGCCTTGATGCAAAGTCATCTATATATAGTATGTCCTAAATGACAAAGTCAAATCAAAAAATATATTTAGCGACTAACCTAGAGTTATCAAAAAGTGATGGAACTTGATGGTAGAGTGCGTCGGGTCCCCCGGAGTCCACCGGTGAAATCTTGGCCAAAAATGATTCATGCAGCTGCCCTGTCCAAAGTCTAGCAACTAGGGCCACTTTCCGTCCCCCAAAAATGATGCCTACAGTTGCCATGTCCAAAGTCTAGAGTCAAAGGCCACTTTTTGTGCCTACAGCAGCTGCCTTATCCGAAATCTAGTGTCTAAGGCCACTTTCTGTGCCTACAGCTGCCCTATCCGAAGTTTGGCATCTAGGGCCACTTTTTGGGCCAGAAAGTGGCCCTAGACTCCAGACTTCGGACAGGGCAATTGCAGGCATCATTTTTTGCCAAGATTTCACCAATGGACTCCGCAGGACCCAATGCACCCTACCATCAAGTTTCATTGCATAAAAATATATGGTAGTTAGAAATCTCACCTTCTCCATATCATCTTGTATCTTCCTTTCCTCGTGTGTCAGGGAGGCACCTCTTTGGGCAGAGGGATCTACAAACTCCTTGGTAGGAAGTTGGGGCCTTGGTCCGAACAAATCATGCTATAGTGCTTCAAATTCATCATCAGGAACAAGGTAATCTTCTTCAACCGAGGTTATATGCTCCTATGCTGCTATGATCACACTCACAGTATCTAAGCTTGTGCCATCATATCTTCCAATCTCTGCCATTGTTGGATGCACATCCATGTAATCATAATCGATTAGGTCTTCCATTGAATCCATGACTAGGATAGAATACAACTCTTCTTCCTTCATTTCCAAGTATTACAGTACGTCTAATAGAAGTAAGTATTGTACACCATCTACTTCAATGGGTGTCAAGGAAGCAAGGTTGGGTTTGTCGACTTGTGGCTGTTCTGAAGAAGATGGCACCATGAGAGCCAACCCTTGCTGTGTCACCACTCGATGGTCCTCTTCAACATTTATGAGCTCTTCAATCGGTTCTTCTCCCATGTATGTGATAGAAACAACCTATGGAGTTGTATCTTCATCGCTCTCCTCCTCTAGGGGTGTATCCAATGCAAGGAGATAAATTGCCAATGCACAATCACACTCCATGAGATCCAAAGGTGATGTACCTGGTGCACTTCCCATGGGAAAAGTGCATACTCTATATGAAGGATCCATATGGGCCAGACACCTACTCACCACTTTTTGGTGATTCTTCCCTGCCTGAAATGCCATGAGCTGTTCCAGAGGCACCCAAGTCATGTTGGATCCCTCGATGGAGTATGTGCATATAGCAATGGTGCTCACAAAGTCTTCCAAAACCTGAAGGGGGGGATCCAGCGATGAAAGCACACTTTCAAGGTTGAAGTTCTTAGAGAAAACTTGGAATATCTCGTCACCTTGGTTGGCAAAGATAGTCTCGTGGATCCACTCATCAAAGTGTGTGCGAGCATCCATCGTAGCAAGTAGGAGGGATGTGGTGGATATAAAGAGATGAAGAGAGAAAGTGTGAAATGAAACAATGAAACAATAACTAAACTAGTTCTACCTTAAAAACCTTAAGTTTTAAACCATTAAGGGTTGTTCGATACGATATTTAGTTATGGCTTTACTTACATCTTTGTAAAGTTTGCATGCATATGTAAATGTGTTGATGTGGAAAGTGTATAACAAGTGAATGATTTTGCATAAATATCATAATTTTTAAATATTGCAAGTTTGTAAGCGACAATATTCTATTGGCCAAAAAAATCCAAAATTTTACAAGTGTTGGATATTACAACTTGTGGTGTTGGGATTTTTTGGGAGACTCTACAATTTCTAAAATATGTGGAGCCACATACTTTCCGCTGATAACGGTATCCTCAGCTTGGCTTCAAATTTTCCTACCATCTAGTTTAAAATAGAAGCTAATAGGTGGATTCTGCATTAACATTGTAATTTCTTGGCGCATTATACTCAAGGTCCAATCATCCTCCATTTGCAACGTTTGGGGCTTGCAGCCCTCACAAATGACAGTAACATCCACAGCTATACGTTCACGCATATCTTGATCAAGACACAACCATTTACCCTTGAGCATCCTCCATCTACGATACTTGAACACTAGGCATAAAGTTTGTCATGCGACAAAGTACCTGTAATTGGAAAGGAAAGTTAGCCGATTCATCCCAAAGTAAGATAATAGTCAACTAAGAGAGAAAATTTTTACGTGAAAGCCATGTCCCTTGTTGTGAATCGACACTCCACTGTGTCAGGACTGTGAGTTATTTTTTATGTCCAAGTTTTGCCTAGAATCCTTGTTATATAATCCTCTGATGTATTTTTTATGATGTACGTGCTTTTGGTACGTCTCAGACCCTTACATTCCTTGAACATGTGTGCAAAATTTGCAATTGGTATGAACCAGCTTAGATGTACATTCTTTGAGCCGATGCTTGGCTTCATAGAATTCAATATGTCTGCTGAAATTTTTGTGCTACACATGTGCAAAATGTCGCTACTACACAATGGCCATTCTATGCTATTGAGATTTGATATGTGCATATGCTCAAGGGTTCCATATTCTCGACTCCCCTTTGGTAATATGTACTTGGAGTCATAGAAAAAAACAAGGTCCTCTGCGAGTTGCTTAGTTGTACGCCCCTCAAAGAGCAATCTACTAATTTCGAGGTGGTAACACTTAAAAGAACCAGTGAAACTCTCAACATTTTGCCACTCATAGCAATCCGAAGGGTATACTTCTGTAAATACAATACACGTTGTTACATAGGTATCATGAAAGTTCTCATTCTCAATGAGTTGCAAATACTTACTGTTTGTAATGTTTCATTGAAAGGGCACAGTGGGCGCAATGTGTATTTGTTTTTGCATGATTACATGTTGTACAAACGCCTCTATCACAAGGTGAGAATCAACATTCCTTTGTTTGAGAGCTAAAATTTCACCCTTTCAGTGCTTTGATACATCTGCAATTGTAGATGCTTTCACCCTGAAAGCTCGCTTCATACTTGGATGTATATGTACCCAAGACGAGCAATGATATGTATTAGTGATCCAATTCCCTTCTTCATCTTTTCTGTTACATACTTCTATCGAGAGAATGCTTATTCTTCTCTCAGGCATTATAACCTATGCATTAGATGTAAAGAAGTATGTATTAACCCCTAAATAATAAGAATTTTAAGTCTGTCCAGTAAACACCAATATGCCATACAATTCAACATGGCATTAAGAGATGTTTACACTTTTGTAAACAGGCATAAACATCAATATCAAAACGCATATGGATATATACATCAACACAAAGTATAGATTTAATTTCAAGGCATCACTTTAATCATACCATTTACATGAAATATAATAAAAAGAATAACACAAGAATACTCAGAGAATTTCTCCAAAATAAATTTTATTATAATGAAGAGAAGTTTGATTTGACTCAATACATTGTATGAAATGTGGGTATTATCGAGTAGTTGTTACAAGGATAGCAGCCACATGGCATGCAAATCTTAATATGCACATTGGATTGACACCTGAGATATTCTAAGACTCAATACATTGTGTGTTATATGGATGATATGATACAAGAGTTTCATGGATCATTGCCAATTGGCATGGAGATCCAAATGGACACATAGGACCAATAAATGAGGATTTTTGAACCATCAACTTCTAGCATATCCATATCATCCAACACAAAGGAATCACTCACCACATCAAAATAGTTGATGGAGAATTATATGCTTCACCTAAACCTTGTACAATACCTGCATGTACAAAAAAACACCTGCATGAATCCCTTTTAGTAAAAAATATCTAGATAATGCACGAATAGAAGCAATACAAAACAAGGCCAATCTACCTACAAGCTGATTTGCTGAAGATAAGATTAAATCATTGCTAATCAAAACCCATTGCAAATTATGGACATAAGAAAACATCAATCCCATCAAATATAAAAGTCACTAATTAAATGAATAAATTTATGCACCATAAAAAATGGTAGATTTACTTGTAAACTGAGCTACAGAATCTTTGCTCTACCTTGTGTTAAGTGCTGCAACAACAATTGATCCTTAAGTTAGAACTAGCATCAAACCCTATTGCAAAGATAGTAGAAAAAGGATAATGCAGAGAGGAAGAAAGAGAGAGTTTGTGTGAGTACACGGGAGAGAGAAAGAAATGAGCACTTATCCAATCTTTCCCAAATTAATCTCTGCAAAAGACAATTTTGCAAGAGTTAGTATTTACATGAAGATATACTGAAAAAACAATAGAAAAGAGGAAACATAGATAAAGAAAGAGAGAGGGAGAGAGAGATAAGCACTTATGCAATGTCACCCAAAATGATCTCTGCAACAAAATAACAAGGGTTAGAACTAACATTGTGTTGTATTGAAAAGATATCAACAAAAAAAAAAAAACAAACAGAGAGAGAGATTAACACCTTTGCCTCTTTCTCCAAATAAACTCTGCAAGAAAACAAAAATTAGAACCAACATCAAATTCTATTGAAAACACAACATAAAAGAGAAACAACACATAGAGAGAGGGGGGAAAGAAAGGAGAGAGAGACAAGCACCTCTGTCTCATGCCCCAAACAACCTATGCAATAAAACAACAACAACAATAAGAAACGACATCAAACCCTATTGAAAAAATAGTAAACAAGAGAAAATGCAAAGAGACATGGGCACTTGTGTTTTGCCCAAAATTTGGAGCTGCATGGAGAAGAAAGTGCAGAGATAAGCAGAATGCTCAAAACCCTAATTACTCTCAGGAGGGAGCTTCAATGGAGACGAAAATTCAAAAGTATAGAGAAGAGAGGGAAAGTGGTCTGTTGCTCAACTTTTGGGTCAAACTGATTTCGTGAGAGGGAAAAAAACCAAAATTAAAAATTCTCCAAAAAAAGGGGGAGAAATACGAGGTGAGAGAAACTCAATTTTTGTGTACTATTCATTCTTCCTTTTTTTAATCCCCCACTACCCCTTTTTTTAATAGAAAACCCAAGATTTGGAGAGAGGATTCACCCTCCATGGATGACAACATCTAGCCTTCCTATTGGACAATCCAAAAGGCCCACATCTTAAACTATATTATTTTTAAGGTCCCATTTGTGATTTCATTTTTTTCCTAATGGTGATATGCAACATAGTGTTTAAGAAAGCCTACTATTGTGCTATCATCCCTATCTCTATTGCTTTTACTTTTTTTCAGTCATTATGCACTCACTTTTTGAGAGTGCTAGGCCTCTGCTAACTCCTTAATTCTAGCATCATTCCTTTCTACCCATCCTTCAATTTTCTCCTTCATTTGTTTGACACCTTGGTTTTACTCTTGTGAGAGGATGGTTATCAACTGCTCTTTCTCTTCACATGCATCTTCTCTTTGTCTTAGCCTTGGCATTCCATCTTCTCCTTTAGGGTGCCATGCTCATGGACTGTTACTTTTGGAGTTGATTTTGTAGCTCCGCCATCTTCTTCATAGCCTCTTCATCTCTTTACATCTTTGTGTCCTACAACTCTTATCTCAACTTATCCCTCTACTATTTCAACTCTCTTTTCTAACTCAATCATTTGTTTTATTTGGAGTTGAAGGCACATAGTTGCTCTAATGCCATGTAGATTTTCCTTTCTTCCTCGTATAGGTCTCACAAATTCTCGTCACCCTGTCTTGCCTCTTTTAGCATCATCACTTCCCTTGTGAATACTGTCATTTGCCTTGTCTTTTCTAGTTGGAAGGCTATAAAAGCATCATTTTTTACTTCTAGCTTGGCAAGTGTAGCATTTCTCTCCTCATTTATTCTATCAAGCGAGGGCACTTGCTCCAAGTACATTTTCATATAATGGGCTCATCATGGCTAGTTCTTAGGATCGAGAGGTTTGTTCTACTAATCTTCTGATGGTAGAGTCCACCTTATCCTTCTCCTCTCATCTAAAATTTTCTTCCTCCTCCTCTTATTTTGTTTAACGTTCCTCTTCAAGTTTCCTTGACTCTTCTTCAACCCTCTATAAGTCCTACATTCTTCATTAGTGATTCTTGTCTTTCTTATGGGAATCCTCAATATAATTCTTCGCCCCCTTCGGTGACTGGATGGTGTTGAGCCTTGCTACCCCTACTTGCTGTGAATGTTCTCTAGCTTGAGTTTCTTGTTGTTGAGTTTGTCAGTCAACATTCCTATTTTTAGCTACTTTCTTTGCTTCTTCTTGCTAGACTCAATTACTTCTTCTTCCCTAAGTTTTCATGTAGAGAAAGTGATGAGAGGACTTATTGTGATGGGATAAATCCATATGTTTCCTCCACTTCCTCTTCTTTATTCATCTCTCCCACGGCCTCTTGTATTAGGGATGTTAGCACTCCTTTAAAACCTATATTCAATGCCCACTACAAGGATACAAGAGTATAGCGACGGCCATTTCTAACACAAATTAGTGGTATTGCTATTTGCATCCTAAATGCAATGCAAATAGCGACAGTACTCATGCGAAAAAAAGCGGGTCGAAACCCGAGCGCATCATTTTGCATGAGCGAACGAAAGAGGGAGCGAAAGGGAGAGCGAACTCCATCTTGCATTTGAGAGGGAAAGGGAGAAAAAGAGAGAAAGAGAAAAATAGATAAAGAGGGAGAAGGATAGCTTCTCACCACCGCCGCCGCCGCCGGTGTTTGCGAAGAAGAGGAGGAAGTGTACGGAGGGTGAAGAGGAGCCACCGTCGCGAAGAGTAGCCGCTGAATCCATCCTTGGGCCTTTGAGATGAGTGCATTGTTCCCTCTTGCTTTGTTTTTTTTTCTCATTTTCATTTTCTTTTTTTTTTAAATCATGTGTATTGAGAGAGAAAGAGAGGAAATGAGAGAGGGAGAGGAAGAGAGAAAAAGAAAGAAGGAACAACAGAGAGGAAAAAAACATTAAACATAATAGAGAAAGAGAGAAAGAGAGAAAGAGAGAAAGAGGGAGAGAGGGAGGAGAATGAATGAATAAAAAACAAAGAGAGGGTAAGATCATGTTCTTTAGTTTCTTCTTTTCCTATTTGTAGTAGTAGTAGTAGTAGCAGCAGTAGCAGCAGCAGCAACAGTAGTAGTAGTAGTAGTAGCAGCAGCAGTAGTTCTCTAATTTCTTCTTTTCTTTTTTGTAGTGGTAGTAGTGGTGGTGGTGGTAGTACTAGTAGTAATTCTTTGATTTCTTATTTTTCTTGTTTGTAGTAGTAGTAGTAGTAGTAGTAGTAGTAGTAGTAGTAGTTCTTTAATTTATTCTTTTCTTTTTTTGTAATGGTAGTAGTGGTAGTAATGGTAGTAGTTATTGTTGTTGTTGTTGTTGTTGTTGTTTTCTTTCTTATTTTCTTCTGTTCTTGTTTGTTGTTGTTGTGGTAGTTGTAGTCGTAGTCGTAGTCGTAGTCGTGGTAGTGGTAGTGGTAGTGGTAGTGGTAGTGGTAGTGGTAGTGGTAGTAGTTATTGTTATTGTTATTGTTGTTGTTTGATTTCATATTTTCTTGTTTGTTGTTGTTGTGGTAGTGGTAGTGGTAGTGGTTATTGTTGTTCTGGTACTCGTCATTTAATTTTTCCTTTTCTTGTTTGTTGTTGTTGTGGTAGTCATAGTTGTGGCAATAGTAGTAGTAGTTTTCTTGTTTGTTGTTGTTGTTGTTGTTGTTTTTCTTTTCTTGTTTGTTGTTGTTTAGTTTTCTTGTTTGTAGTAGTAGTAGTAGTAGTAGTAGTAGTAGTAGTAATAGTAGCAGCAGTAGTAGTAGTAGAGAGAGAGAGAGAGAGAGAGATTTTGTTAAAGGAAATGAGAGAGAGAGAGAGAGAGAGGAAGAGAAAAATAAAGAAGGAACAAGAGAGAGGGAATAAACAGAAAACATAATAAAGAAAGAGAGAAAGAGTGAGAGATGGAGGGAGAGAAGAAAATGAATGGATAAAAAACAAAGAGAGGGTAAGATCTTATTCTTTAACTTCTTCTTTTCTTATTTGTAATAGTAGTAATAGTAGTAGTATTAGTAGTGGTGGTGGTGGTGGTGGTGGTGGTGGTGGTGGTGGTGGTGGTGGTGGTGGTGGTGGTGGTGGTGGCGGCGGCGGTGGTGGTGGCTGCGGCGAGGTCCAATGAGGTCCGGTGCAATACCACGAGATGGGAAGCACTCCGACATACGTTAATTTGTGGGTGGGTGGAGACTTTACATACGTTAATTTTGTTAAGTTACAAGAGAAGGAATCCCTTCTCAAACAATTTAAGAAAGAAAAAAAGAATGATAACAAAAACAAATTGTTTGTCGTAACGTAGACCAAATGGAAAATTATGAAGGTTGTGAAGTTCAAGATTGCGAGGCATATCTTAATTAGTGCATCTAATGTCCTTGCTTTCAATGTAAACTAGCAATTAGTCGAAAACATCGACTGTCTATAGAACACATATAATGTTACAGTGAGTTTAAATCAGAGATCATTGATCAGGCGATTTCAGATTTTGAGCAAGTAGTAAGAAAAGTGTATATCAATCATGCATTGTATTCGCAAACTAATTGAATATCATATACAAAAACATTGGGTGTGGCTGGCAAATTTTCTATCCAGGGAGGTGACGTCTCGTTCCAAGGAGGAGTGCACCCTTTCCAACCAGTTAGAAGAGTTTGTGGGCATGCGATAGATGGAGTCCCTAAGCCAATCCACCACTTGGAAGGTACTATTCAATCTATACCATCAATACCAAAGGAGACAGGTAGCCTTCCAAACTTTCCTACAATCTTGGAGCGTGAGATGGAGGCAATGATTGATGCATTGATGCCCATGGATATATTGATACATCTGATCCACTTAGAAGGAAGCATCCATACCATTATATGATGGGTGCCGAGTATCTCGCCTAAAGACACTGCTTGCACTCCTAAGTGTGCAAGCAAAATATAGGTAGAGTGATGCAAGTGTGACTGAGTTGTTCAGGTACCTTGTATATACACTTCGTTGATTTCTTTTTGGCACTATCATAAAAGATATTTATGCTTTTTCAAAGTCTTTTATGATTTTTTTTCAGGTTACTGAAGTATCATATATTATCACTTGCAAATACCATGCCTGAGTCTCGTGATGATGCGCGACATGTTTTACAAAAGCTTGGCATGGACTACAATAGTATCCATGCATATATCAATGATTGCATACTGTTTGAAGGGGAGTACGAAACTATGGAGACCTATTCAAAGTGTGGTGCTCACATGTATCAATAGGAATTGCAAGGCAAACCATCCCTCAAAAATTTATTAGACACTTTTCGCTTATCTCCCACATAAACCACATGTTTCGTACATCCGGCATGGCAAGCTTGACAACGTGGCATGTGCATAATAGATCCACAGATGGGGTTCAACAAATATCAGTGGATTTATGCACATGGAGCCACATTGACTCTACCTTTCCAGGCTTTGCCCCCGAGAGCCAAGGAATCTTCGATTCAATCTTGCTATGGATGGCGTAAACCCATTCGGTATGCGCTCAACTTCTTACAGTGTGTGGCCTATAGTCCTTGTCAACTACAACATCCCTCCATGGCTTTCTACGAAGAAAGGATATCTCATCCTTAGCTTGCTCGTTCCCAACCGCTAGAAAGTCAAAAATATAAACATGTATCTTCGTCCATTAGTCGATAAGCTTAAGATTTTGTGGGAGGAGGGGGTCACCATGGAAGATATGAGCAAGTGCGATGGTCGATGGTCTGCCAATATTTGAGCCATTCTCATGTGGACCATGCATAACTTTTCGGGATTCGAAGAGTGCTCAAGTAAGTAAGCTTCCATTCTCGTTGGTAATATCTATCATAGCTGGTTCAAGTTTGTATTCACTGGATAGAGGTGTTGGGACAAGTCTGGTTACCTCAGGTTATCATGCATGTCCATTGTGTGGGCCACAGCTAGACTCCCAAAGGTCACGAACTATGAAGAAGATGGTATATCAAGGACACGCCGCTTCCTTGCCAGAGTGTCATGAACTCAAGGAAGGTTTTCTTAGACGACCTCCAGCACGTATGAATGCCCAAAGTTGGTACGAGCTGAAAATGGTCCACACGGAGTCACATCCAAACGGAATGCAACGGTTCTCAGTTTTCTACAAGTTTTCGTATTGGACCCACTTACAAATCAACCACTTATTGGATCCCATGCATATTTTCAAGAACATGGGCAGCTTACTATGAGACCACATCACAGAAAAGAGAGATATTGTAGGGCCACAAATGGATTTGCAGGAGGTAGGCAAGATGGAGGCGCTTTGGCCACAGTCGAGTACTAATGGTCACTTGTAGCTACCTCATGCTCCTTGGGTTTTTTTCACTAAAGAAGAGTACATTATGAAACAAATAGTCAAGTCTATCCGCACTCCAATGGGTATGATGCGTTCTCTCAGGTCTGTGTTTTCTAAAGACGGCCAATTATCAGGGCTAAAATCCCATGATTGGAATAATATATGTCAGGTTTGTACTACAAATGGATTGTAAGTAGCCTACATATTTTGCTATTTGGAGTGTAGTTGTTGTTCATAATGCTTCCTCGTTTGTGGTAGTTTGTACTACCGATCGCGATCTCATGATACCTTACTCTAGAAATACAGGTTGTCAACTTTAGTGCAATGGATCTCACAGAAGGAGATTAAGACTTCCTCTATTGAATCCGCAAGGCTGGGAGCAATGGAGACAGTCTATCTCTTTAAGAAATACCTACCTACCAACATGCTCACGATACAAATCCACCTTCTTGTGCATCTTGTAGATGAAGTGGAGATTGCTAGACCTATCCATACATGATGGATGTTCTTCTTGGAGAGCTTCATGAAAACCCTCTAAGGCTTTGTGCGACAATGAGCTCAATCAGAAAATAGCATGGCTAAAGATTGATTGGTGTCTGAGGCATTAGTGCATATTTCACAATGGCTACCAACGGTAGATTCAGACAATAGAATGCTATGGTCGTTGAAGGATGATGATAGACTTACTGGAGATGTGGTGGTTGGAAATGGGGTAGAAAAAAGAATGGATGATGCAATGGAGGAGAAAGTGAATTTCTTTTGTATGTTGCACCACGTAGTACGCACCATTGACCGATTTGATATCCCGAGAGCATGGAGGAGATGTTGTGGTTTATGTCAACATGATGGTTTCATGGAGCTTTGACTGCAATGTCTCGCGAAGGGATGGAGGTCTCAATCGAGGAGTGGGAATTCTCAAGGGGATGGGTCCAAAGGTGACGACGTGTTTAGGGTTTGTCGTATCTATATTTTATATGCAATAACTACTTGAGTTTTTTAATATACAATACAAAATATATAGTGCGGCATGGTCACGAGGACGGCATTTTCGTGTGGAGCATATCGACAAAATGTGCTCCACAACAGATTGTGGTATCATGGCAAAGTTCGAGCAAGAGAGCTGACGACGAGTAACGGATCCAAACACGGTTATAGATGAGATGGAGTATTTGGGGAGCTTGCAAAGTATTATCACGGTGGATTATCGTAGCTTCTCCATGATCCTATTCGATGTGCACTGGTTCAAAGTGGTACTTGAAGGAGCTGGAGCAATAGTTCGACGAGATCCATCTAGATTTCTCGAAATAGATTCTAAAAAAAGACTGATGGATTTGCACGACACGTTTGTGTTGCCAGCCCATTGTGAACAGATGTATGAACTCATATTTTTTTTAAATTTTATTATGACATGGTACATGTCACAAAAGTTAAATCTCTCTTGTACGTGATTTTGAACAGGTAATTTTCTATCCAAACCCCCAACAACCTTGATGGTAGTATGCTGTACCTTCAGCTCCCCGAAGTGCGAGAGTATATTATCAAAGCAATGTTCCGAGCGTAGGTGAGGACAATATGCAAATAGAGGGGTTGATATTGCAAGGGGTGGAGGCCACGGAAAGCTTGGAGCATGTAGAGGAGCCATAATTTGGTAACAATGATGGAAATACAGGAGTCCAAGAACTCTTTGAGAACGAGGTGGACTCATCCTTTTGTGGTGACATATCTATCAACCTTCCAGTATATGGAGAGTTGTGTCTGGAGATTGACATGGGACCATAGGGTACTTCATACTTGGAGCATCCATCTACTCAATTCATTGATGAATCGCTTATAAGGATACATAAGATATGCATTTTAAGTAAGATCGTTTTTTTAATATGTATATTACCATGCTTTGTATGATTTATATTGATTATGCTAATATCAATTTTTGTCTGTGTAGTTGACCTTTGTGGATATTTAGATCAGCACGATGAGTCAAGGGATGAGCGATAAGAAGCTACAAGAGATCTTCACGTGTATGTCTCCAGATCAGATGGCTCGATTCAGAGATATGGTAGACCAGGAGCTATCTCAGACACCATCAGGCCATTCTGTTAGATCTACTTTGGTACGCTCTGATGCTTCAGTTTCCAATAGACGAGGTCAATGCTCAAACTTGGGCCGGATGGAGAAAGTGGTTTTAGGGGATGCTGCGGAGACATGGATGCAGTGAGCCTGCGGTCGGCTTAGGATACAGATGCTACTCCTCACTCTCATGGTGGTTGAAGAGAGCGTGGCTCAGGTGGTTGTTGTGGAGGTACTGACACAGTGTCTCCGTCTCATCATTCTGTTGGAGTTGTATCACCTATGGGATTTGTCATACCTGTGGGGACATCTACTAGAGTCACTCTAGCTTTTGCTTAGTCATCCCCAAGTGGCACCCCTATGGGTGCTACTCCGAGAGATACTAACCCCCATAGCTACACCAGATGTGCAAGGGTCTCCTGGATATGCCCAAGAGCATAGTCGCAAGTAGGAGAGGACACATCTTAGGCATACTCCAGAGGGGTATGGATACCTTGTAGATGATAGGACATGAGCCATCATCATGAATGATGAGGAGAGGAGGGTGATTGCTCGTATGGGAGAGTTGTGCCAACAAGTTTTTCAGAACAGTGTCTTGAATCATTGGAAGAATATACCGAAGGGGAGTAAGGACTACATAGTAGCATCCTTGCATGAGGAGTTTCTGGTACCTGCCGCAGCAGATAGGTTTTCCATAGGCTGGATGATGGAGTGCATGTGTACGTACATGTCACATAGATGATCGGATGCACGCAAGGCACTTAAGCTTGAGTAGCTAGACATGGACGACTAGTGCCGACTCAAGGAGGAGGCTACATATTTGCCACTCTCAAGTTCTCTAATATGGTGGTTCCTCATCCTTTACGCTTGTGATATTTGCCACTCTAATGTTTGTAGGTGGTGTTATCATTAGAGGCTTTTGTAGTGGGTGTGATGATGGAGGGTAGATGTTATGCTAGCCTTTGGAACTCCAGAATACTTCTTGATGCGGCTTTCATTGAAAAGGCCTATACCCTCTCCTTCTAGGGTTTCAAGATCCACTTTTCCATTTCTACTAATGTTACGGACTTTGAAAGGTCCCAACCCCCTAAACTTCTTTTGTTTGTGACCATTTATAGAGTACAACAACACTAAGTCTCTCTCACAGATTAGGGTTTTGATTGCAATGAGCCAGGTTTCAGATAGACATTCCAATTCTACTAGACAATTTATCCATACTTTCTTGCCATCCCATCTCTCTTGGATCACTATTCTCAAGCTTAGAATGAAGAACTCAACTAGTAACATTACTTTAGTTCCATAGGTCATCTTGAATTGTGTCTATTGTATAGTCGTTTTGTAGGCTGTCTTGTAAGCGCATAATGCTACCATCAACATATTGTCCCAGTCACTACATGAGGTAGAGACCACCTTGGTTAGGATAGTCACTAGGATTATACACACACACTCACTCACACTCACATACACACACACACACACACACATGCATCCATGCACGCATGCACGTGCGCGTGCACACACACAAACACACATACAGAAGGGTGTAATATAAAGGTATTATTTACAAATTATATATAAAAGGGTTAACATTTATTTAGGAAAAATTCACTAACAAGGATATTTATAAATTGGCCTTGAATGCAAGTGATGTAGAGGATATACATATAGTAACTTCCCCAAGGTAATGTGATGAGGATTTTTTATGGATTGTCAAGAAGCTGGATAACAAGTGGGCAATCAGTTCATTGATGAAGTGTGTACTTTGATCATTGACTAATTCTATGGGATATCCAAACTGTGAGATCACATGCTTCCAAAGAAATTTAACAATGGTCCTACCATCTTTTTTTTGAGTTGCCCGAGCGGCCCACTTTGTGAGATAGTCTATGGCTATGATTATGTATCGCACTTTTGTGAGTATTGTGCTACATGACTAATTGGACCAATGAAATCAATCCCCCATTTTTCAAATGGTTAGCATGCTATCACTAGGGCCAACTCCATCTTATCCTTACGAATAAGGACTTTGTTTCATTGGCACTTATCACAATGCTTCACAAACTTAGCTGCATTGCAAGATAGTGTAGGCCACCACAATTGAGATTGGAGTACTTTATGTGTTGTAGTATCCCCATTGAAGTATCCTCCAACAATTCTATCATGAGCTTCTACAAGCACATCATGCATCTTATGCTCACAAACACATCTCCTCAACAGTCCATTTTGTCCTAGAGTTGGCTATCAATTGATAGGGTTGAATCTTTAGAATGAGATGTTTTAGCCTGGCTTCTCAATTGGATATTCACGTAATCCATGTTTTAGGATGTGGACTATGTCATATACCCAATAAGATGTAAGGTCTGCTCTAAACAAATCTCTTTCTAGGATGGGATGGCAAGAAAGTATGTGCATTGGGTAAACCGTCTACAATGCCTTGTCTAGATGCTTCTTCTATGGATATACAAGACATATGGCATGCCATGTATTGATGTTTGCCCTTGTGTACTACCACACAGAGATCAAATTCTAATAGTTGAAGTAACCATCAAGCAATACATCTTGTCACACAAGGTTTGTTGTTCTGCTCACGTGGTTGTGTAATGTTCAAGGGGACACACATAGTGGAGAAACAAAAGAAGAATACTACATTTTTATCTCAACAATTCAAAACTCATTTTAAAATATTCAACTTCTCTCTCTCGTATATCCAAGTGTGTGTAATAATCAATGTATCAACTAAGAAGATGCAAACATTAAGCCTTTATTACTATTGCATGCAATAAGGTTTCTTTTCTTCATGCATGCAAATATTAATGACACTTGAGTTCCTAGGTTTACACCTAATACACTTCCTTTATGAGTAAGAACTCACCCTATGAGGAGGAATGAGAGTCACACGGGTGGTGTTCCAACCTATCACACATAGGGGCTTAGCTTCATCAATGCATCTAGATGCAAGGGGTTAAAAACCATACTAGTGGCTTCTAGTAGGCTATCATGGTGTCCTTTAGTGGTGCTTTTCTTGTTTGTGGTGACCATGGATTGCTCCTCCTCCTCTAATAGCATCTTTTCTCCCTTGCCAATGCAGCTCTTCCTCTCTAATGGCTCTACTCTTCTTCTCTTGTCAAATATGTTAAATGACATAGTAGGATTGGAGCAACAGAGAGTGAGCAGTAAGCTCATCCCATTTTCTTTTTATTATTCTCACACATAACTAATAGAGCTAAATAGTTACAACTAGGTCATCTAGCCTATGTACTAATTGTGGTTAATTCAGAGACTACCAACTTATTAAATGTCCCACACTTGCTTTGTATAGCTAGACATACAGTTAGACTGTTGGTAGCACACATAGACAGATAGACAAAGCTTGAAGTTTTAACACTACCCCTCAAGCTCAAGATAACACGTGTACACCAAGTAGCTATCAGAATCAACTGAATTTATATTTACCTAAAGACTTGGTAAAGATATCTGCTACCTTCTCATCCGTCTTTGCATGCATAAGATCCACTTTGTGTGCAAGAACCATCTCACGGATGAAATGGTAGTGTACCTCAATATGCTTTGTTCTAGCATGGTAAACTGGGTTTGTTGCCAGAAGTACACTACTAAGATTGTCACAAAATAAATTCACTAGAGCATCTATCTATATATCCAAATCATTCATCAACTTAAGCAACCATGCAATTTCACATGCTACCAAATGCTACCAAAACAGCGCGTCTGTACTCTACCTCAATACTAGACAATGCAATAGTTGGTTGCTTCTTGCTACTCCAACTTATCATCCCACTTCCAAATCTGAAGGCATAACCACTCATAGACATGTGATCATATAAGCATCCTGCCCAATCCGCATCAGTGTAACCAATGAGTTTTAAGGCCTTATCCTTCTCATAGAGCATCCCATGATCTATAGTAGACTTTACATACTACATAATCCATCTAACAGCATCCAAGTCTGGCTTTCTGGGCTTCTGCATGAACTGACTTATAAGCCCAACAACATAACTCAAATCAAGTCTTGTCATGGTCAAGTAGATCAAGCTTCCAACCATCTGCCTGTACATAGTGACATCATCAATTTCAGCTCCAATGTCTATGTCTAACTTAATATTCTGATTGAGAAGTATATCAAGTGGTTTACATTCAGCCATGCCATATTTCTCAGCATTTCCATGGCATAATGTTTTTGCATCATCCATAAACCATTATTTGCCTTTATCACCTCAATACCTAAGAATAATTTCAACTCACCTAAATCCTTCATATCAAATTCAAATTTTAGCATACTCATGACATTCTATATCCCAAAGTCATCATCACCTATGATTATCAGATCATCCACACAAATAACTAGTACTACCAATCCTCTATATGTCTTTTTCATGAATAGACTATGATCAGCCTTCCCAAACCATGAAACCCAAACTCTATGAGTAACTATTGATCCTTCCATGCCATGCTCTAGGAGCCTGTTTCAACCCAAACAAAGCTTTCTTCAACTTACATAGTGCAGAAACTTAGGGGTGCATACCCTTCAGGTTGATCCATGAAAACATCCTCTTCCAAGTCATCATTGAGAAAAGAATTCTTAACATCCATCTACTATAATTTCCAACCTTTTGCAACAGCCAATGCAATCATAGTTTGTATGGTTGCCATCTTGGCAATAAGGCTGAAATTTTCTTCATAGTCTAGACCATACTACTAAGCATATCCCTTGGCGACCCGCCTTGCTTTGTACCTCTCTACACTACCATTCGACTTTCATTTAATCTTATAAACCCATTTGCAGCCAATGGTATTTTTCCCACGTTGCAATGGAACAAGATCCCAAGTGCCATTTCTAGCCAAAGCAGACATTTCCACATCCATGGCTATGCACTAACTCTTATCCATCACTGCTTTATATAAGTGGAATTTTTTTTACCCTTTGTCATATAAGCATAATTCTCCACAGAGTAACCACTATAAGTCAGTCTATCCATAGGATCCTAACCCTCTGTGAATGTCTGAGCTATGATGCACTACTAGGTTCCCCTCTCTCATGAGGTGGAATGTACCCGGTCTGCCAAATACCAAGCGTATGCACAGTAGGAATACTAAGTTCACTATCGAGACTATCAGTCGAGTCATAGCCTGAAGTCATCATGCCAGGTGTATCATCAAAAACTTTCTCTTTCCCTTTGTTATCCATCATGTCATATCTCTCCCTCACTGGCATAATGGTGTCAGTGGACAATGAGCCAGAACTCTGCAATCTCCCTGTCCATGGAGATACAGGGGATGATACATTCATAATACCAAGACTTGTCAATGCAGTACTCTATTCCCAACCAACTATAGATGCGTGTGCAGAAGGCATGTCATGCGGTACTGCTATAGGTGATGCATACCAAGTAGCCATCTCATCAAATATAACATCCCTCCTCACAATATGAAAGGTTGCCATGATTGTGGTAGGGAGGCTAACAATAACATTGCTTGAATGTTATTAGAAAGTGCAAGTCTAGATTGGATAGCATCATCCATCACTAACTGCCAAGTATTAAGGAAAGAAATGATATTACTCTCTTTAAGAAGAGCCAGTTGCATAAGTTTTTTGAGACTTGCAATCTATGTAGATAGTTTAGTAAATTCATAGATCGATTTTAACCAATCCACATGTCTTTAGAAGTGGTGATAGTTTTAACATGTTGTGTTGGCCTATCTCCTAGATGTAGTAGGATCTCCAAGCAGGCAAACCGGCCTTTTCATAACTAATCATTTAACTTGACTGCACCATTCGGCTCAGGCTTAGGCAGGGAGTCGTTAATGATGCCAAGTAATTCAAGAATTTTAAGTACAATTCTAAGTTTTAACTTCCAAACTTGATAATTAGTTTTAGTCAACTTATCTAGTTTATATGTTCTCATGGTATGTGCAAGCTCTCGGGGGGTCACTCATGAATATACGTATATATAATGTGAGTTCAAAATAAGGGGTTTTTAAAACACAAATTTTATACATTTTTTACATACAGATGGGTGTTATATAAAGGGGTTACTTATAGATTGAATAGAAAAGGGTTGTGTTTTATTCAAGAAAAATTGACAGATTAGGATATTTATAAATAGGTCATGAATGCATGTTATATAGAGAATATATATATAGTGAACCCCCCGAGTGTAAGCTCCACCATAGTTAATGTTGTTCGAACCAACAGCAAGAAGGACACATGTCACAATTGCTTCAAGAAGAGGGATTCATTGCACATTCAGCATAATACCATGTGAAAGCATGTGAAAGAAATATCAAAGAAGAATAAAATTGCACTGAACAAGAACTGAATGATTTCCTGTTGTGAATGACTGTGTACAAAGAATGTTTGTGACTGCGTTGCTTCATTGTATTGTTTCAGATATATTTAGAATACAATAATTAATGAGTTGCCACATCACAATGATTAGTCATGACTTGTTTATAGTTTGTTTCCACATCAATTGCTATCGCCTTTCTAACACTTGATGCCATATTTTGCATAATTGAGATGTACTAACTCCATGAATGTTGGTAGAAAAATGGGTTGTGGTTCTGCATTGCTGTTGTTGCTATTTTCAGTGATTTCCTCTACTGTTGTTGTAGAGCTTAGTATATGTAAGTCTTGCAATTGCAAGCTAGCTTTCACCACCAAATGCGCTTTGATTGGGTAGTTTTTCCAATCTCTAACGATGCAGGTGATATTTTAGTAAGCACAAAAGATGCAAACCAATTTGCTTGAAGTGCAACATGTCTCAATCACCATAGCACTAAATGCATTGCATCCCTGCCTTCTTCCAAGGAGGGCTCACTCTAACTGCAGTCAACCCTTCTCTATGTAGAGGTTTCCTCTCTTGACTGTTGTTGATCTCCCTCTAGGTTGTTGTAGTAAGTGCCTCATGAAAGCTTGTTGACCTTTCTCCCAAAGCTTTCTCCTCTCTTCTCCCTTTGTGGCATGATAGCTCTCTTCCTTCTCTATCTCATCAGCTTACAGTGTACACTTTTTTTTTCTCATGGTTTTTCCCAAAAGCACTTTCCCAAGGCTAACCTAAAGGCTAATAATAACAACCAACAAGAAATCTGAAGGTCTGCATCTAGTTTAGCTTTTCACCAGTGATGTTGGAGGATGATTGGGTCAAGCCACAAATCTAGACAGGATCAGGAGTAAAGAAAGATGAAAGAACTTTTGAATGGTAGAAGAACAACTCTTTCAAGTCAAATAAAGCCTCGAAATGACTATTTGACAAGTGTAAGTATACAAACTTCTTGATTTGATACTCTTCATGATTAGATAATTTATAACTCAAAGGATCTTATAGGCTTGGATTCATGTGGGTAAGAGGGATATGTAGTTGTGTTTCTGAACATAAGAATTAGGAAATCAAGGGGTACAATATTTATAACTTTAATTATAGCAAGAAACAGCTTGGAATCACAAGCTTAAATATAAGTATGTGGCCAAGGTTTGAGAAGGTACAAGCAATAAGTATACAAGGGAGATGATAAGAAGGGCATAGTGTGAGTCAAGGATAGTCACTTGTTCATGGGAATCATGGGAATTCTACAGCAAACAAACGAAGAAGATATATGATGAAGACAGATTACTCCTCATAGCATAAATATTTTAGTGTGACTCCAATCATGGTGGGCATGAATCCATGACCATCAAAACATGGCCAATTTTGTGAGACAATATTGTAACAACTCTGTTACCGTGTTCTCGTAGCACAGAGGAGCAAAAAAAATGGAAAAAATGGAAATAGCAAAAAAGGCGCAGGATAAAAGCAGAAAAAGGCACCTTGACCAGTAGCCAGTCCTCCCTGAAAAATTCAAATGTTCGGGCACGACCCTCAGAAAGCTTCGGTGTCGGCCAAGGCAACAAAAGAATTAAAATGCGGATGCGCCCCCGAATCTTTGTAAAAGAGTGCCAGGTTTGCTCTTGTGCAAAGTGTACGCATTAGCTGGGAATAGGATAAATTAGAATGGTAGGAAATGGGAAAAAGGGCCTAGGCTATGGCCAGCCATGTAAAAAAGGGGAAAAGGGGATGAGCACCCAAAAGGGATTTAGGGTTTTGTATATAAAGTTGAAAAGTGAATGAGAAGCTCATTCTTTGGTGTGTGGCAAAAAGAGTCTTCTTCTTCCTCTCTTCTTCTCTCCTTCTTGCTTGTGTGTGCTCTTGAGAGAGGGAGTGTGAGAGTGTGAGGGAGTGAGTGTGTGTGAGAGTGAGGGATCAAGAGGGTGAAGCTCTTCACCATCTCCTCTTCTCTTCTTCTCTTCTCTTCTCTTCTCTTCTCTTGCGCGCGCGGCTATGGAGGATGGAGCTTGGAGATGGAGGAGGCTTGAGCATGCTTGAACTAGCATCAAGAATCGTGGAGCTACCAGAGTGCAAGAGAGAGGAGGGTACTCAATCGGGCATCAAGGTAAGCTCACTACACTCGTAGGATCGACGGTGCGTCGGCTAGGTGAGAGATAGCCATTAGAGCTCGCTTGAAATGCTTGAAACAATAAGCAGTCCATGGGTCTTGGCGATTGAGTGAAAGCTCCCACATTTTGGTTCCATTGCCGGGACCAACGGATTCAAGCTTGAGCACTTGCGAGCCTCATATCGAGCATCGAAGTAGGGTACTCATCCCAGAAATGGAGCTTGAGATAGGTAGGAAGTTGGGTGTTTTTAATCTTCAAAACAAGTAAGTATTTTGGGGTATTTTGGTTGTTTGATGATTGGAAACCATGGAGGACTTATTTCAAATTTTTGCCTTCAATCTTCATTGCATTTAGCGTAGGTTAGAGTTAGGAAATCGAACCGAAAAAGGGTAGGGTCAACTGTTTCAAAATAGGGAAAAACAGGGAAAAAATCATGCAAAATGCCCAAAATGCTCGCTAATGAGGCCTTAGATCAACAAGAGAGCAATTGGGGGGGGGGTGGTGTGGTGTGGTGTGGTGTGGTGCGGTGTGTGTTGAGGGTGGGGTGGGGGGAGGGGTGGGGTGGTGTGTGTTTTGGGGGCGTCAATGCCACATTTGGGAAGGCATATAAGAGCCAGGAGGCCAAAAGAGAGCTCATTTGTCCCATTTCAGTGAGAGAGAGAGAGAGAGAGAGCTAGAGAGCCCCAGCCCATGTGATTCGATCGCATCACCGATGCACTTACCGACCCGTTCAGGTATACAAACCTCTCGTTCTACTCCCCTAGATAGGATCTGGAAGTGCATGACCATGGCGTCGGCCTACATTGGGTGAAATGATCGAATTTGCGTTCGCGTGGGTTGCGTGCGCCGCGTTCAGCCCGTCCGAGTGGCCTCTGATGGGCCGAGTCCCAGAATCGGCCCTCGACCCCTGTCACTCGGCCCACTTGGCCAAACCCTAGTCGGCCCTCGGACCGCCCTCGGACTGTTCGAGGCAACTGTCCGAGTCAACCCACTCAGCCGTCTGAGTCAAAGCTCTTTGCCACGTGGCACATCCGGCCCTCGGCCCGGTCCGAGCGACCTGTTCGAGTCTCAAATTCGGCCCTCGACCATACCCGGGATTCGGCCCTCGGCCAAGTGCCGTTCGGCCCGTCTGAATTACCCTATTAGAACCTACCATTCGACCCGTCTGAATAAAAGTCGTCCGAGTCAAATCCGGAAATTCGGCCCTCGACCTCTTGCCTCGGCCCGTCCGAGTGACCCACTCAGACCCTGTAATTTGGACAAGTTGGTGCGAGTGAAAATTTTTGTCAAATCTGTCAGAAATTTGACCCAACCCGGAAAATACACATTAGCGTAACTTCTCGAAACCCTTCAGGCGCTCAGAACTTGATTCTGACACACACACGTGATAAGAGAAATTGTAGTACACAACCGCTTAGCGGCTAGCAGTAGACAGTTGAGGGACCCAAGGACTCGGACGTGAGTTGCTGAACCGTAAAACCAAATCGACCGAAAGCAAACAAGGCAACGTACAAGGAAACCCTAAACCCTGACTAAACGGCCAGAAAATGGACCTACAAGCCTATCAGGCCCGAAACGAGTGAGAGTGAGTAAGACCTCGAGGAATTGCTTGCTGCACTCACATTGAATTTTCGCACTTGAAGTACACTTAAGAAAGCTGAAAGCCTGATTGGGCACAAGTGCACGAGAAATAACACACTCATCGAGTGACCATAAATAGAGGTTTGTATTCAATAATCAAAGGAACTCACTCAGATAAATCGCTTAAGGAACCCACTAGTAGGAGAAGACCCCAAGACTTAGACAGGTGCTTGAGTGCCCTACTAGTAGGACCTGGAGAAGACACTGTCAAAGAGTTTACTGTCCATGATATAAATCATGGGATTCTTATAAATACAGAAGAGTTTCACTGGAAGCTATATGAGATATTTGCATACAAAATTCAGGCATTGTTATCCAATATCTACCTTAGTTGTACAAGTTCTTTTGTATTTAGCATATAATTTGCACTTATACCATGTACATTTATGAAAAATAAGTCTATGGGAACTATAACTTGGATATCTGGAAGTAATTGATAGTCTGCTAGATAAATCACATTAATTCAGGTACAAAAATATGGACAAAACCCAAAAATGTTGCCAAAAACTGACAAAAGTCCAGTAGGTCCACAAGGGACCAAAAGTAACTGACTTAGGTGACCAGCAAGTGACCTAGGCTGGTCAATAAGTGACCAGGGATAGAGCAGAGAGCAGCCCGCATTTTTCAGCGCAAAATGTGGGCTGCACTATCTGAGGAAGACTGGAAGAAAGCTGGAGCTGAGATGCATGAAGTGGAGCATGCAAACTGAAGATGAACACGCCCAACTACTGAAGATGTAAACATGGTGAGAGCTCCACTTCTTTGCCTCTTTGGTCTGACGAAAATACATGCTGAAACTGTCTATAAAGAGGGGAAATATTAGAGAAGAGCCTGCTCTTATGCACGACTTCTCTCATCTTCTCTACCTTATTCTTGGTCCAATGAAGCCCGACTTGTGCCCAAGTACTTGAGTGACTTTGGGGCAAGCAAAGGGTGAGGATATTGAAGACTTATGGACTGTTATGGGCTGAAATAACCAGTCATAAATAGGGCAGCCCACTATTTTGATCTATTTTTATGAGCAAATATGGGTTTTTTATGGTTGTAATGGAGGAAAATGACCTCTTTTCTTCAGGACATTGTTCATAGATGAACAAGAGTGCTTCTTCTTGAGTTTATGCACTCAATTTGAACTTGATTATGGGCTGGAATTTTCTGTTTTAAAACAGGGCTGGAGCTAAAATTATTCTTTTTCAATCCATTTCATGCATCTTTGGCCCAAATCTTGGATGCATTTGATTCTAGCATCAATATACTTGACCCAAAGGATTGAAATCCATCTTTGTACATGAAATAAAGGCCATTAGAGCTTGCATTTGACATTCATAAATGAATTGGAAATCTGAAAATATCCTTTATGAAATGATGTATGTATCCTGAAGCATTTGATGTATTCAAGTTAGTCTTAATCCTTCTGTTCAAGTATGCTAAGGACAAAGTGAGAAGGCTTGAATTCCCCTTCCGTACCTAAATCATTTCTAAACCCCGAATCTTATTAAAACCCAATCCATTTTTCCTTTCTGAATCTTGAATCTTAAACTCTTCTTCTGCACTAAAAGCCCCGGTGGTAGACCTTCAACTCTTAACGCGACGACAGTGGTGAACCCGACGTGAAGGTCCGCTGCGGAAGAAGAAGTCCAATGGGAGAATCATCAAGCTTGGGAGGAGATGCCTTGCAACAGTTGGTTCATCTAATGCAAGAGAGCCAACAACAACAGCTGCAATTTCAGCAGCAGTTGCAATTGCAACAACAACGGAGACAAGAAGAAGAGCGGATTGATGCTGCTGCCATTAAGGCCTTAGAAGCAGGTGGGCATGATCTCAAGAAATTTAATGGGCAAAATGTGTCCTCTTTTATCCATCTCGACACTGACAAGATGGTCTTCTTTGGAGTTCCTCAACATGCCTGGAGCCGTTACTTTGCCCGCCTTGCTGTGCATGGTCTCCAGGACCGAATTCATGGTCTTTCCCAGAAAGATGCTGGATGGACTGTGTTCAAAAAGGCTCATCGAGAAGATTTTTTTCTTGAAGATTCTGGCCTTATGACAAAGAAAATCTTCACCGAATGGGTCGAAAGGCCCAATAAGGGTCTAACTGGTCTACTGGTCTTCATCGAGAATTTGAAAGTAAATTTTCCCAACTAGATCCCGATGACCAACAAGGTATCGAAAGTCAAAAGATTGAGTTATTTTTTAAAGCTGCAGATTCTTCTCTTCAGGAGAAATTGACTGACCGACTCGAAGACCCTGACTCTGAGTCGGGATTGAAGACTGCTTGGAGTGATGTCACTGAAGCAGTTAATATGATTGCTCGAAGAGAGCGATTGCGCCTAAGATGGGGATCAACCCCTGTATCAACTGATTCTATGAAAGAGCCTGTTCCAGCTTCTCGACCTCCTGTCTCTATGGCTGAGCAATCAAGAAATTCTGTTGTTCCTTCTCCAAAGAAGGATGTTATGGATGAGTTAATTAAAAGCATGCGGAATCTCCATCTTAATTTAACAGAAAGTAATTCTAAAGTAGAAAGGCTTGATGTTAAAGTATAAGAAAGGGGTCGGTCAACCGCCCAAAGACCTGCACGAGAAGGCTTTAAAAGACATTGCATTTGGTGTGATAGCCTTCAACATGACAAGAGGGAGTGCGGAGCATTCCGTGAAGCTGAAGCACAAAAATTAGTCTTTTGGAAGGATGGTAGAATTCATGCAACTGAAATCGGGCTTCCTTTTGAGCCAAACTTTGGTAACGGCGGCATGAAGAAAAGATTGGAGGATTTGGCAACAAGAATAGCCTATGCAGCCGTTGATGCTGCAATTTATGGGTTGCAAATTGAGCCAACTAATGAAATTGTTAAAGCATGTAAAACTAATGCAAAATTTGAAGTGTGGACGCAGGCCTTGGAACGCATGGAGCAAGGCAAGGCAACTAAGGATGATTTAACCACTGCCAGTCAATGTATTCGAGGAAGAACCGGATGGTCTGAGCATGTGGATTCATTTTCAGCTTTTGCCCAGCTAGCTAAAATTAATAATCAAGAAGCCATGATAGAAGAAAATAGAAGAAGAGATGAAGATGTTGCCGGTCCTTCTTCTTCAGGACCAACTAAACGCATAAGAAGAAGTAAACCAGACCAACAGAAGGCTGCTAAAAATCCGCCGCCACCAAAATTTGACATGGGAGATGCCCCTCAAGCAAAGAAGACAAAAGGAAAAAGAAAAAGCAAACATCCCAGTTACAAGTTGCAGTCAGACATAGAGACTACAACGGATCTTAAACAGATCCTAGAAGAAAGGATTCTTGGAAGTAGAATTGAATTTACATTAGGTGAAATTCTCGGTATTGCAAAACGAGGATTTCATGATGTAATAATTGATGTAATTAAACGAAAAAGACAATATGTTGGTGAGGAAATTGAAGAATCTGTTCATGCTTTTTTGCAAGTACTTCATGTGTATTTGCAGGATGAAGAGAAGCTGAAAACGCAAGGGATTCGATTGGAGGCAATCAAAGAATTGATTACATCCATAGAAGCCAAAGATGAAGACATTTATGAAGCAGAAGCTGAAGAAGCCATAATGGTGGAAACTTCTCAATCTAAAGTGCAGCCCATGCATAAGAAAGAGACTTTTCTTCACAACATGCAGGAAGAAAGTGAAACTCACTTTATTCCAAGTAGTCACTATTCCCGTACCCATTGGGCAAGGGCAACTACTGAAACTGTTGTTAAAATCGGTGAGAAAGAAATTCCATGCATTGCCCTTATAGACCATGGTTCAAAAATTAATGTTATGTCAAAAAGTCTCTATGAGAATGGTGGATGGCCCATTGATGTGGACCCAGGATGGCGCATGAAGGCAGCCAATAATTCTTCTGGCGATCTTTATGCAGCATGTCCTTATGTACAAGTTACTATTGGTAATGTAAAAGATGAATTTCATTTCTTTGTTCAAGATTCTTACAGTTATCCAATCATTCTTGGACAACCATTTATTTCCGAGTCTCGTTTAGAGACAAAGGCTCTTGATGATGGTTCATCATACGCTCGGATAAGAAGCAAGGATAATGATAAGGCTGTTCAATTCCTAACTGTCTGTGTTAATCACCAAGAATAGGGATCAATTGAGAGATCATCCCGTTCCTCCTAATGCCCGAGAATTTAAGGGTTTTCGGGTAGCGCTGCTATAAGTGGAGGCTATGGCAATGCATCGTGTCATAAAAAATTGCCTCCACATATGAAGGAGGCAAGGTCTAAAGCTGATTTGCAGGTTTTTTCAGCCAATGGAGTGGGCTGTTATAAACAATTTTCAGCCATGAACAGGGCTGAAAGAAAGTATTTGAGTCATATGGAGCAAGAACTGAAGCAAATTGATGTTTTACCTAAAGATGAAGAAATTTCAGGACTATTTTATGGGCTGAATTATAATGATACAATGGCTGAAATTTATACAGCCGTTCATGTAGAAAATCAAGCTGAAAATCAGTCCATACAGGTATGTACATTGGATATGTATGACATAATTCAAGAATTTGTAGATTATGAAGCCTTTGGACAGCCAAACAAGGATGAAGCAAGAGTAGAAACAAAATATAAAACATTTGATAAGAAGGTCAAGCCGGTAGCTACTCCTCTACCACCTGAAAGCGAAGGATTGGCTGAAAGGGTATCCAAACAACCAAGCCTTCGTGATCCTAAAGATATTGGTCATCAATTTACAGTTGAAAGTCTACAAAAGCTGAAAATTGGTGAAGACTCTTTCCTCTTGCCGGCTGAAAAACAAATTTTCATGCAGATCTTAAAGAACCATGGTAAAGCCTTTTCATTTCAGCTGCATGAAATCGGCTGTGTGGATCCAAGCATTGTAGCTCCAATGGTAATTTTTACGGTCCCACATGTGCCTTGGAATCTTAAACCAATTCCGGTTCCAAGGGCTCATTTGCCTAAGTTAGTGGAACTTTTAGATGAAAATATAAAAATGCGAATATTGGAGCCATCTTCAGCTCCATATTCCAACCGATGGTTTACCATATCTAAGAAGAATGGATCTTTACAATTCATTCAAGATTTGCAACCCGTTAATAAAGTCACTATTAGAAATTTTGGATCAGGACCAATTGTGGATGAGTTTGCTGAAGCCTTTGCAGGAAGGGCAATCTATTCCATGGGAGATTTATATTCAGGCTACGACCAATTTCAGCTTGCTTTGGAAAGCCGTGACATTACTACAATGAAGACGCCTCTTGGCCTAGTCCGCATGTGTACTCTACCTCAAGGGGCTATGAATTCAATAGCTCACATGATGAATGCCATGCATAAAGTATTGAGGGATTATATTCCTCAATTGACTCTACCTTTCCTTGATGATGTTCCAATCAAAGGATGTGAAGTTCATGAGAAAAATGAAGAACTCAATGAACTTGGATGTCGAAAGTTTATTTTTGATCATATTAATGATTGTGCTCAAATCATGTCTAAATTAGAAGAAGTTCATCTTACTCTTTCAGGAGCTAAATCTATTTTTGGAGTTGAAGAAGTCCTTGTGGTCGGTCATATGTGTGGCCCATATTGCCGAAAGCCTTCTCCATCTAAAATAAATGCAATCAGCAAAATGCAAGAAGAATGTACAAATATTTTAGAAGTGAGAAGATTTCTTGGTGCATGTGTCTTCTACCTTATTTGGATACCACATTTTGCTCATGTTGCTGAAAATCTTTATCAGCTTCTAAGAAAGGGGCAAAGGTTTCTATGGACAAAAGAATACACTTAGGCTATTCGAAAACTCAAGAAAATGCTGACTTCAGCTCCCAGTTTAAAGAGGGCTAAATACTCTAATGGATAGCCCATTATACTCACAGTGGACACAAGTCCTATTGGAAGAGGATGGGCAGTTGGTCAAGATGACCTTGAAGGCAGCAGATATGTAATCCACTTTGGAGCAAAGGTTCCTAATGAACGATAGAGAAGGTATGCTCAAATTAAAAGAGAGCTTTGGGGATTAGTAACTGCATTAAAAAGTGACAGGGAGTACTTCATGGGCGCACATGTTATAGTTGAGAAAGATTGCCTTCCACTCTTGGGCATGATAGCCAACTGTTCCACTCCTGACATAGCTATGCTAAGATAGATAGCCTATATTAAATCCTTAAATCCTGATTTGAAACATATTGCAGGTAGAGATAATCCAGTTGTTGACATGCTTTCACGTGCTAGATATATGGATGAAGAAGAAATGATGGATGAAGAAGAATTAGAATTTATAAATGATGCTGTTAATGCAGGTACAATAAAAATTACAGCAAGAACAGTAGGCTCAGCTGTTAAAACAACTTTTACATCGATCAGGATGGATGAATCAACTAAAGAAGGACAATGGACAGCTAGTAAATAGCATATTCCATGTTTTATTATGGTTTGTTCACACTTTAAAGAAGAATATTATGTAGATGATTGGCTAAAAATTGGCCAATTTTTGAGCACTATGACAAAGAAGGAAGACCGGACTTATGAAGATTCAAGAGAATTAAGAGAAAAGCCAATGGTTTTTTTCTTAAAGATGGCTACCTTTGGAGGCATGAAAAAAAGAAATGAAGAGCGCCTGTTCGTGTCTTAGGTGACAAAAAGACACAAAGACAGGTCATGCAAGAATTCCATGAAAGCCTATTGGCTAGTCACAGAGGCATATGGGGTACTTTTGCCAAAATAAAAGAGAAATTTTGGTGGCAAAACATGTATAAAGACATTGAGCATTTTGTTGAGTCTTGTCATGTTTGTCAAATGTATTCTATGGTAAAGCATAGAGATGGGCTTCAGCCTACCTATCCTTTATCCATTCACTATAGATGGGTTATTGATTTAGTAACCATGCCTACAGGAATTTGGAACATGAGATATCTAGTACTTGCTAGAGAAGATCTCACAAATCAAGTGGAAGGGAAGGCCTTGACAACAAAGTCCACTCATGCTGTTTGTAGATTTTTACTTGAAGAAGTATTTTGCAGGTATGGATGTGTTGCTAAAGTAACTGCTGATAGAGGAGAATTGGATGCCGATGAAGCTCGCCATTTCTTTACTCAATTAGGAATTAAGCTATCTCTTACTTCAGCCTACAATCCTGAAGGCAATGGTAAGAGTGAAAGAGGCCATCAACCAATTCTTAAATCTTTAGCAAAATCATGCAAAGGGAAGTTGAGGGAATGGCCTAAAATGCTACCATTTGCATTATGGCCTGATAGAACAACCCATAGTGCAGTAACAGGATATATGCCAGTGAACTCATGTATGGACAGCCACCTATTATGCCTATTGAGGAATCCATTGTCACATGGAGTATCTTGCCTTGGGATGAAGGCATGAATAGGGAATAAGGCAACTTGAAAGAAGGCCAGAATATATCAAAATAGCCATTGAAAGGCTAAAAACAACAAGATTAAAGAATAAGAAGAGGTTTGATAAGGACCATCGAATCCGTCCAAGAGCTATTCAAGAGAATGACTGGATTCTTGTTTATGATAGCAGCCTGGATAATCAATATAGTGCTCATAGGAAGTTAGCCAAGCGATGGTTTGGACCATATATTGTAAAAGTGGTACATAATAATGCTACTTACTCTTTGGCTGAAATGGATGAGACCATGATTAAGATTCCAATAGCTGGGAAACGAATCAAACTCTTCAAACGAAGAGAATCTTCAAGTTATGAACTTGATGACTTAGATATGAGTCCTCTACTTGAAGACATATAGGAAGAAAAAGACTTAAGGAATGAAGATGAAGAAGAAGACTCTCCTTGACCTGTAATCTTATGAAATGGCACATGCCGGAGGATGTGCAGGTTAGGAGGGGGTGAATGTCAAAGAGTTTACTGTCCATGATATAAATCATGGGATTCTTATAAATACAGAAGAATTTCACTGGAAGTTATATGAGATATTTGCATACAAAATTCAGGCATTGTTATCCAATATCTACCTTAGTTATACAAGTTCTTTTGTATTTAGCATATAATTTGCAATTATACCATGTACATTTATGAAAAATAAGTCTATGGAAACCTATAACTTGGACATCTGGAAGTAATTGACAGTCTGCTGGATAAATCACATTAATTCAGGTACAAAAATATGGACAAAACCCAAAAATGTTGCCAAAAACTGACAAAAGTCCACTAGGTCCACAAGGGACCAAAAGTAACTGACTTAGGTGACCAGCAAGTGACCTAGGCTGGTCAATAAGTGACTAGGGATAGAGCAGAGAGAAGCCCACATTTTTTGGCGCAAAATGCGGGCTGCACTATCTGAGGAAGACTAGAAGAAAGCTGGAGCTGAGATGCATGAAGTGGAGCATGCAAACTGAAGATGAACACACCCAACTAATGAAGATGTAAACATGGTGAGAGCTCCACTTCTCTGCCTCTTTGGTCTGACGAAAATGCATTCTGAAACTGTCTATAAAGAGGGAAAATCTGAGAGAAGAGTATTCAGCCTGCTCTTATGCACGACTTCTCTCATCTTCTCTACCTTATTCTTGGTCCAATGAAGCCCGACTTGTGCCCAAGTACTTGAGTGACTTTGGGGCAAGCAAAGGGTGAGGATATTGAAGACTTATGGACTATTATGGGCTGAAATAACCAGTCATAAACAGGGTAGCCCACTATTTTGATCTATTTTTATGAGCAAACATGGGTTTTTTATGGTTGTAATGGAGGAAAATGACCTCTTTTCTTCAGGACATTGTTCATAGATGAACAAGAGTGCTTCTTCTTGAGTTTATGCACTCAATTTGAACTTGATTATGGGCTGGAATTTTCTGTTTTAAAACAGGGCTAAGCTAAAATTATTCTTTTTCAATCCATTTCATGCATCTTTGGCCCAAATCTTGAATACATTTGATTCTAACATTAATATACTTGACCCAAAGAATTGAAATCCATCTTTGTACATGAAATAAATGCTATTAGAGCTTGCATTTGACATTCATAAATGAATTGGAAATCTAAAAATATCCTTTATGAAATGATGTATGTATCCTGAAGCATTTGATGTATTCAAGTTAGTCTTAATCCTTCTGTTCAAGTATGCTAAGGACAAAGTGAGAAGGCTTGAATTCCCCTTCCGTACCTAAATCATTTCTAAACCCCAAATCTTATTAAAACCCAATCCATTTTTCCTTTCTGAATCTTGAATCCTAAACTCTTCTTCTACACTAAAAGCCCCGGTGGTAGACCTTCAACTCTTAACGCGACAACAACGCGAAGACACGGAAAGCAACACTATAGAGGATTGGACGCTGCCAGAGCTGCATGGATTGATTGACAACCTCGTGGAGCTGGAAGCAGAAACAATGTCGGGACCAAGAGGCGAACGAGGAGAGGACCAATTAGACTTAGGAGAATTTCCAACCTCAGTCCAAGAACTGGTCCACGACTACAGTCTACTCACTAGGACCATGATCCAGGGCAGACCTGTAGAGGAAGTGGTAGCTAACCTGGAAGAAGAGAGAAGAGCTATCAAGAGAGCGCTAGGAGGCATAATTTCCTACAACCATGAGCAAAGGGCTAGAAGGCTACAGTAAGACGTTGATATGTACGAGGCTAGACGAGTGCTAGACCTAGCTGGAGCGGCCAAATACGGACCGAATGTAGAGAGGGAACGGGCAGTAGAGACTGACATGACATTGAGCGAACTTGTAGCAAAGAGACTTTTGGACAACACGTCCATTGAATAGAGTGCTATTGCCCTAGCCACCGCGCTACTATCGGGATTGGGAGTCACGCAAGGGCCTAAAGGGCAGGCTAGAATCCCCATAGTAGAAAAACAACTAGCTAGATACGGACCTAGCAGTGACCCGTACGGCTTCATGGAGCAGTTCAAGCAAGTAAGTGAGGCAAATGGTCTTACCGACCCTGCACAACGAGCTCAAGCTTTTGGCCTGTGCTTGATATTCTTGTCTAGATGACGCAAAACGTACAAACTTTGTTCGCCTTAAGGGCCTCTTCATCAAGAGGTTTTCGGAGGTAGGGTATTTGGATAACCTCATCGTTAGGTTGATGAATATCTGTCAAAGGGAGAAGGAGGACGTTAGGGATTACGTCACTCAGGTGCGCAGCCTCTACAAGAGAATCCCTGCCAATGAGCGACCTACCGAGAGGGCAGTGTCTACAGTATTCATGAATGGGATTCGGAGTGACGAGCTCTACAAGGCTTTGGCCAGTAACTCCACCTTGCAACGAGAGGTGCTAGCTAGAGTTTTCGAGGAGGCAATATGCGTAGATGATCAACTCAGGGAGCGCAGCATGAGGACTACCAACTGAGAAAGTGCAAGCCAGAGGGACCCTGAGAGATCAACTACTTCGGGGGGAAAAGCAACTGCTAGTATGCAGGATAAGGGAAAGAGTGTAGACCACAACCAGGGGATGGCAGAGATGAGAATGGAGATTGCATGGTTGCAAGAGCTCGTGAGGAAGCCTGTGAGATCGCATGTACAATGCATATACTGCGGCAGCAATCACCTCCCAGTTGAGTGCCAAGATCCTAGATCTCGGCTATGCTCAAATTGCGGTAGATTTGGCCATGATGCAATGCACTGCAGAATGCCGAGGAGATTCCCATATGCGCAGCAGTACAACCCTCCATACTTAGGTAATAGGCCACCTAATTTCTTTGGGAGGGGAGCCCAATTGGCTCTTCCAGCACCGACTGACTCAAGTCCTACTATGCCTAGGCTAGAGATGAACCCAACTGGTATACCCAGACCACCAGGGCCTTTTGTAACCCACCCATCTAGCGATGCTCCTGTTCACTTTGTGGAGGAGCCTAATGAGGAAGAAACATATGTCAACCCGTACATATCCTATGATGAGGAGGGCAACCCAGTCCTGATGGACTATCGGCCAGTGTCGGGGATGGCTTTAGGAAGAGGAAGAGGCAGAGGCTTTGGAGGGCCCAGCCAGGATCCGGTCACATGCTGGACTTGCGGCCACCCAGGCCACATTTCATCACGCTGCCCAGAGCAAGAACAAGCTAACAAGGACAAAGCGGATCTCCAATGCACAGAGTGTGGAATCACACATCTGTTTCCTAACTGTCCTAGGCGAAAGCCATCAAGCAGCTCTGTCAACATGCCATCGGTGCCTTTGGGGCTCTTTGGAGTGGAAACCTTTGGTAGTGAGGATATGCCCATCCCACTACGTGCTATGACGAAAGCTCAAACAAAATAGGCAGGCATCTCCTTGCCAGGACCAAGTAACCTTGACGCAACCTCAATAGGGAAGAAAAGTCGAAGGAGACGGAAAAAGAGAACCGATGCAAAGATAACTCTTAAAACCGAGGAAGCGACTACGTTAGTAACGGGAAAGAAGGTCACAGACGCAGAGGCGAAGACCTCAGCTCCTAAGACAATCGAGCTAGGGAGTGCTAAGGTAGGGGAATATCCCCACCCCAAACGGCAGCTCGAGGCTATAGCCAAGGTCAAGGAGTGGGTCAAGGACGCCCAAAAGCACCTCAAGGATGCTGAACCCATACTAGAAGATCCTATTAACGATTTCTCCAGTGTGAGCACACCAGTCTCACCTTCAAAACCACAAGTTGCGAGCATACCTGCACCACTGGGAGCAACTCAGTACAGCAAGGCTAGGGAAAATTTGCCAGGGCAGACAGAACGCATGGCCTAGAAATGCTAGCCTCAGGGGAAGACAAGAACCTAGTAGCCTCCTCACAACCTTGTTGTCTACTCCAATAACTCTAAGCTTGGAAGATCTGCTTAGGCAAAATCATTCCTTATGGCAGGAGTTAAAAGACTTGATGGAGGGACATACAGGACTTGCTGGTGTGCTGATCCGCAAGATCATGATGCAGTTACATAGATCCCAAGTCTAACTCTACACTCAAATCCTAAGTCTTTACACATCAATGCTTTTTGGGAAGGCACTAAAATGCACGCAGTTTTGCCCGTCCTAGCCTTAGGAGATATGACGCGAAAAGGAATTGTAGACACAGGCGCAGGTGTTAGCATACTAAACCATGCGGTCTTACAGGCATGGGAAAATCCTCCTACAGAGACTGCCAGGTTTAACGTCACATTAGCAAATGGAATGAAGGTAAGACCATTCGGGGTCTTAAAGAATTGGCCAGTAAAGATTGCCGGTGTGCAATTTTCAATAAACTTCATTGTCATGAAGGGAGTGGATTACGATGTACTATTAGGCCGATCTTGGATGAGGAATGTGCGTGTCATTGAGGACTGGGGCAATGGTTTGATTTTCCTAGGGAACAGAACTAGTGCAGTAAGGGTAGAGATGGACACTTGGAAGACGACCCCTGTTGACCTAGATGCCATCTCAGCTATGCTGAAAGGCAGTACTCAAACGACCAAACCCTATGGATCACTCACTAAATATATTCCTTGCCCTGAGGATGAGAGGGATTGGATGCACCTTTTGGCAACCATTGACCTACCAATCTCAGATGAGGAAGAACTATATCGGCCGGCAGCTAAAGCCGCAACCATGCCAATTGAGGAGCCAATTGTGCCACTCTGCATGATGGCAGGAAGCTCACTCAGCCCGGGCAAACCAGCCTCGTTCCATATCCCCAACAAAAAACTAGAGCTTTGGGAAATCGTAGAATATCTTACCAATGAACTAAAAGGCAACTTGGCTGCTAACTTAAAACCTCTACGTGATCTATTAGCTAAGCCAGAATGGAAATGGATCAAGGTCCACGACCTGAATTTATTATATAATTGGGCTTTAGTTACTGATGACAAGGAGATGGGAGAGGAGAGCTTAGGTGATGATGAGCAATCAGAAGGATAGGACTCTGATGATGAGGAGTATAAGGACTGTCGCTCTATGAGAGAGGGAATGTGAGAGTGTGAGGGAGTGAGTGTGTGTGAGAGTGAGGGATCAAGAGGGTGAAGCTCTTCACCATCTCCTCTTCTCTTCTTCTCTTCTCTTCTCTTCTCTTCTCTTCTCTTCTCTTGCACGTGCAGCTATGGAGGATGGAGCTTGGAGATGGAGGAGGTTTGAGGATGCTTGAGCTAGCATCGAGAATCGTGGAGCTATTGGAGTGCAAGAGAGAGGAGGGTACTCGATCGGGCATCAAGGTAAGCTCACTATACTCGTAGGATCGACAGCACGTCGGCTAGGTGAGAGATAGCCATTAGAGCTCGCTTGAAACGCTTGAAACAATAAGCGGTCCATGGGTCTTGGCAGTTGAGTAGGTATGTGGTGAAGGTGAAAAGAATCAGATAGGAAATGAATAAAAAGGGGGTATAGTAAAGTAAAGGTAGTGAAAAGCATAAGCATATAGTATGAAAAAAATGGCTTCCTAAAAAATTCATTCAAGAGTTTTTATTCTCACATAAACAACAAAGTGATATGTGAAAAATGCTAAACGAAAGTTACGAATTATGGCAGGAGTAGAAAATGTCGCAGCAAGACCGTGCCCATCGACTCTCGGTCACAGACGAGGAAAGGGAGCAGTATCGCATCCATCTAGAGAACCGCGCCTTTGGCCAGCTCAAGTTCTGAACCATCCACAACATCGAAGTCGTGGTGGCCAAGGAGGAAGCAGCCAGGAGGGTTGTGGAACATTGCAATCTTACAAAGTATATTGAAAAATTCTCGCAGGAGCCTGATCACTTAAAATGCATAGAATTCCTCAGAATATATAACCCGAACCAAGAAGGTGGCATTGTAACAGTGGGCTGAGGAGAGGGTGCAAAGCAGGTGCAAGTCCGATTGGGTCCAGCCTTGGTGGAGAAGGCTTTGGGATTGGTACCAAGGACAGAAAGGAGACAAAAAAGGGATGTTTATGCCTTGCTAAAAATGAAGAAGAAAGAGGTGCTCACGAACAATGGCATAAGCATCCAGGACATCCCTGACACAGAATCCAGGTTGCAGGCCAAGTTGGTGCACATGCTCTTCTCCAGCCTGTTAAAAATGTGGGATCTAGAGCATGGCAAAACCGGAAGCTATGGAGGATGGAAAAAGAAGTGTAGACTCATGATGGAAAGGACACTGTTTGTTACACAAGTGAATTAGGTTCCAAGATTGAGACTTGGACTCATAAACACAATCTTGTGTATGTGGACAATGACATTGACACTTTTACTGAAATGAAAAGAGTACTATCATTTCATTAAGAAAGGAAGCAAGTACAATGCTTTATAGGAAAGTAGGAAACTGCAGTAGGCACCATTGTGCATATGGGATAAGTTAGCCTGCATGTCCTTGACCCTGAGACTCCTTACAAAGAGGCTGTTTGAGTGTGATTGCTGATTCTCAACACCCCTCCTCAATCACAACTAGGAAAGGCACAGAGTGTGTAGAGGCTGTAATGAGAACCACCTGCAAAGTGTGGGCATACCACAGACATGGCAAAACACCAGAGACTGTCGCAGAAAAAGCTGAGTGTGGGTACCATAAACATGGTGGACATCCAGAGGCTGTAACAGGGGCCTCACAAAGTATACAGGGACTGTAATGCCAAGTTACATAAGGAGTTTACAAAGCTTATGGCAGGAAGCATTAGGGCAAGGAAAATACAAGGCTATTAAAACAGTCTATCAGAATTATGAGAGTACAAGGACTGATGAGTCTTGTCCTTCCGATCCTGGTGGTCTTCATCTTCATCTTCTTCTTCCTTTGCTCCATTTTCTTCTTCTTCTTTGACTGTGACTAGATAGGCCTTTTGGGATCTCTTTCTTGCGTGGCAGAACTTCTCGGTGTGTTCGGTCCTTTTGCAGAAGTCACAAAAGAGCTGATCCTTCTTGCCTTTGTACCTGTTGCCAACATATAATGCATGCTCATCTCTAGAGGTACTTGGTTCTTCTTTAGTTTTTAGCTTCTTTTCTTCTTCTAACAGTGATGCCTGGATATCAACAAGTTCAGGATTTGGCATGTTGATTAAAGTTGTTGATACATTATTATATTCAGGAGGCAAACTCTTAAGTAGAACACCGATGCAAACATCTTCATCCATTTTAATGTTGATTCCTGCAAGTTGAGTTAGGAGTCCTTCCATGTAATTAAGATGTGTGGCAAGTGATGTACTGGACTTCATTTCAAGCCTGAAGAACTCAATCAGGAGACCATACTTTGATGATTTAGATTGTGCACCGAACAGGGTGTCAAGTCTTTTCCATGTATCCTGTGAGGTCTCACAGTTATCCACATGGTGGATATAACTATCGTCTAGCTCGAGTTTGATAATGGCCTGAGCTCTGTCATCATTCTTTTGCCAAGTAGTTGCAAGGTCCGCGTCTCGAGGTTTCTTCTCTTTGCCATTTGTGATGGCCCAGAGACCCTTCTTCATCAGGATGAGCTTGATGCGGGTTTGCCAAGTGTGGAACCCGACTCCTTTGAATCGAGCATTTGGAGAGTCTTTTCCCATGTTAGATTTACGAGAACAGTAGCAAATCAACTTCAGACTTATTAGATTTGAGCAACAGAAGAATTGATTGAGAGACACAAGTGTTAAAAAACACTAACTGAGTGTCAATGAATACCAAATCTGCAAAAGTCTTTTACTCCAAGTGATCTTCCCCTTCTTGATTTGATGATGATGCCTTCAGATCTGAGTGACAGTACTTTAATGAACTTCAGAGAGTATTTCTCAGTGATTAAAATCACTGTTGATAACTTCAGTGAGAGAAACAGTGAAAAATGTCAAGATTTTGAAGCTTTGGCTATGGTGGAATTTAGGGTTTCTGAGACAGGGGCCTGGTTTTTTGTTGATTGCAGGAGCTACAGTGGATCATTTTTAAAAATTTTTATATGCCTAGGAAGCTGATTTCATGGGCTACCAAAGCCCTATCATAATCATCAAAATCGTGGACAGTATGCAGCGCGCAGTCACGTCGAACAGCAGCAGGCGCATTTCTGACAGGATTCTGCGATTTTCGCAATGCTGAAGCCAGGGCGCAGTAATGTCATCGATTATCGTGCCAGGATGAAGCGCCTTGAGCAGAGGAACAACTTCCTAGAAGAAATCATGGGCTGAAATGGCCTGGTTGAAGAGTTATGGAAGCTCCAAGCAAGGTAGGTCATGTCTGGCTATGGCAGACACAGAGCAGAAATTGGGGATTTTCACAATACTGAGCTCCAAATGGTCCAACTTCCTGGATTGATGTGATACAGGGAAGCTTTGTGAGTTGGGGAAGACTTTTCCAGAAGGAAGCTCCAAGAGATTTGACCTGTGGAGTGAGATATAAGCAGCTCAATCTGACAGGGTGCTGCTGGCTATGGCTGCCATGGAAGCTTCAGTGAGAGTAGAGTTGGGAGATGAAGTCATGAGCTGACATTGAGCTAGACTGAGGTTGAAAGGAATCAAGAGAGGCTAGACAAGCAATGCCATGCCCAACTAGGCTCTGATACCATGTTAGAAATGCGGGATCTAGAGCATGGCAAAACCGGAAGCTATGGAGGATGGAAAAAGAAGTGTAGACTCATGATGGAAAGGACACTGTTTGTTACACAAGTGAATTAGGTTCCAAGATTGAGACTTGGACTCATAAACACAATCTTGTGTATGTGGACAATGACATTGACACTTTTACTGAAATGAAAAGAGTACTATCATTTCATTAAGAAAGGAAGCAAGTACAATGCTTTATAGGAAAGTAGGAAACTTCAGTAGGCACCATTGTGCATATGGGATAAGTTAGCCTACATGTCCTTGACCCTGAGACTCCATACAAAGAGGCTGTTTGAGTGTGATTGCTGTCTCTCAACACAGCCAACGCTACAATTCCTTAATGCATCGAATTAGCATGCCAGTGCTGGAGAATGTAGCAACCCACACCCTAGACGGGGTGGATTGGAATGGGTACGTGCAGAAAACGATTGATCAAGCGGCCAAGGCGCTAGCCCTGGGAAGTGCACCAACAGGAGGAGAATCTCTAGCTTCTAAGATTACGGAAAGGAAGAAAGCCTCCTCCAAGGCCTCTTTCATCGGATACGGAGGAGTCTTGACTGCACTCATTCAGGAGGCAATAAAGGAAGCACAGGAGGCGGAGGAGGGAGAAGGAGAAACGCCGGAGAGGTTACCTCCTCACCAGGACAAAGACAGGTCCACCGACATAATGGAAATAGAAGAAGAAGGGGAGGGGTAGACTAGCAAAAAGACAATCAAGACAATGAAGAAGAAGGCGACGTAGAGGAAGAAGAAGAATGACCAAGGCAGGAAGAAGGAAAAGGAAGACTTGGAAAGGGCGAAGAAGGAATCCCTGAGAGAAGCAAAGGAGAGAGAGAGAACAAAGAGACAGGAGGAGGAGAGGGAAAAAGAGGAGTTACAAAAAGCAAAGGAGGCGTCAAAACAAGAAGCTGAAGAGGAGAAAAGGAAGGAAAAAGAATAGAAAGGGAAAAAGAAGGAGGAGCAAAAAAAAAGGGAGGAGGAAAGGAAGAGAAAAGCAGATGAGGAAGAGGAGGAGCTACAAAGAAAGGTGGAAGAGGACCTGGCGGAGGCCACCCGCTGGTCCATTGAACAATAGTGCCGAGTAGATGAACTAAGGAACCTGAGCTTGTGCAGAGAAGAGGGGCCAGGGTCTAGCACACAGGTGCCAAAGTTTGTGCCACCTCCAGTCCCTGAAGGCAAGGGCAAGGCCCCGCTCCATCCAATCCCTACCCTCCTGGTGCCTTCCGTGGAACTCACCACCATCACCCCCAGCATCCTGACTAGCGCAGATGTGTCAAACTTCGTGGCGTGGATGTAGTATTTCATCAACAAGGAGATGGGCCAGGGGCAGAGCATGGAGAATACGGCCACAGGATAGAAGAGGCCAGCCACGGATGCAGAGTCCAGGCAAGAGCCCAAAAAGCAAAAAGTCGAAGCCTCAACCTCGCCCATTCACACAACGATGATGCCACCGGGCTAATTACGACGAATACGTCACTGAGCTGCTCTCCCAATTGGAGAGAGCGAAGGAGGAACGTAAGATAGCTGTGGCTGAGTTGGCAACTGAGAAGGAAACAGTGGTCGCCTTCCAACTGGATAAGACAAGAATGATAGCCTTGCAGCAGCACTGGAGGCAGCTGCTCGAAAACGAGACTCAAGAGTTAGTAAACATGCAAAGAGAGCACAAGCTCCTAATAGTGCAGTAACAGGAGCTTGTTGCGCAATCTGCTCAGGTTGATGCACTCGTGACGGAGCTGAATGCTAGGGATGAAGAAAGAAAACGAGGCATGGAGGAGCAGCAGGATAAACTCAAGCACCTGACAGATCAGCTGACCTCTGAAAGATGAGAACAAGAGAGGCTAGTAAGGGAACTAGAGGATTATGAGCAGAAAATCATGATGCTGACCTTAAGACAGGGAGATGGCTTGGAAGTAATGAACAAAAGGGCAGAGGAGTGGGCTACGCACAATGAAAAGAGGGTGAAGACACTGGCGCGGCGCCTTGCTCTGACGGAAAAGGAGAAAATCATTGCAGAGAGCAAGGCGGAGGCAGCCCAAGTGGCCTTCAGCACTCAACAAAAGGCCTTCCTCGACACTATCCTAGACGCCACACACGCAGCGCAAGGAGAGCCACTGGAGGCAATGCAAAGAAAGCTCGGCATGGCAAGAAGAGCCCTACACGCTGGACTACAGATGCCACCATTACCTGCGGAGGTTAGGTTGAGTTTGGATAAACAACAAAAATACCTAATGCTGGCCGGCCTAACCCCCCAAGAGATAGACGCCCTCGAATTCGAGGAAGAAGCAGCACATGTAGAACGGTAGGGGGAAGAAGCAGAGCTGGAAATTGATGTGAATCAATTCAGGGAAGACGTAGTCCCATAGCCCCCCTCGCAGCAGGCCCAAGAGCCGCCGCAAGGGGACCCAGCTGAGAAAGAAAAGTAGTCTCTAAAGAGAGATGCAAAAAGCTGGTGGAGGAGGCTAGACAAAAACTGAGAGCCAAGCTAGCCGTGCTACCGTCCGTGCCTCTCCCTCCGTGCCCAGATGATCTTCCTGTAGGATTCCACGCAGAACTGGTGGTGTGGGAGATACAGGAACTAGGAAAGGATCCATTCCCCTTCAGTTTCCTCCTACCCAATAGTTTGTGAAGGGTCCTGCCGCCCAAAGTGATGGACGAGGTGATTGCGGTCGGTGGCGGATTGGGGAAAAAATGGTTGGAAGAGCGGGAAAAGACCCCAACCTCTTGGGGCATAGAAGCGGCTGACTACTAGCAAGATAAGGTTTTTGAAATCCCCCACACTATACAAAACTACAAGAGCCAACCCCTGTGGAGGAGGCGAGTATGTGACATAAGCATGATCGCCTGGATGGCGTTTTGTAATACCCTGCCATTCGAGTGGAACGACCCTACCTACATGGCGTACCCTCGAAGGGTAGGGGTAGATTTTGATGCCACCCTCCACGGGCGGTATGACTTTCCCATTATTTATAACTCCAGTGTAGTATCCTTTGAGCACGCCCTTCTTTTTGCCGTAGAAAGCCTAGATGAGTCTATGATGCGCTTCCTGGTGGACTTCTCCTCATGTCTTGACCTCGCTTTTATAACCACTTGTAATTATCTTAGGTTACTTAGGCTACTTCTTAAGCATGACCCGACTCCACAAGAGCGCAGCGTGCCTCCCCTATTCTTTGACCCTAACTCTATAGATAACTACGCCATGGCTCGTCTCATGATGAGGGCTAGTCTCCTTTCCTCTTTTTGCCTAGCCCTCCTAGAAGACATGAACGACAGCCAATTCACTAGATGCAACCACCCCTTCCTCTCCACCACCTCCCTTCATGTACGCATGAATCTGAAAGATTATATGCAAAGTCGCTAGTTTTTTAGCAAGTCTATTCGACCCCCTTCTCCTCCTCATTCCGATCAAGACAATTAGGCCTATGTATCATTTTGAAAAAAAAAAAAAGAAGCACCACAGTCACTGCACCTAGGGTTCTCCCTAGCCCCCTCCCCCCACTTCACGCTTAGGGCACATCAAGGGCAGGACTTTCAGATCTGTCACCCTAAGACTTGCACTGCACCTCCAACGAAGCACGAACTGGGTCCTCAAGTGTGGGACATTACCAAGGGCTTATCCAAGGTTAGACCCATCTCCCAGTTCCACTACCACGAGCACCACACACTACATGGCGAGCAGACACACCCTTTAGGGAGTGCACAACTTTTCTTGCAGGTTATGTTCGACTCTCAAGAAATGGATACCCGCAGAAGAAGATCACCCACGGCACCCTTTAATGACCCAAACTTCTTTTCATGCGTCGGCATCCAGTCGTCTGCCTGCTGATGGCCACCATAATCGAACCAAGTCAAGGTAGAACTACCATTGGCATAGATCTTGGAACCTCATCATCCGAAGATCCATGCCCAATGCCTCAAGATCCACGGATCGCTTATTGATTCCACAAGCCTGAAGACCTTCAACTCAAACTGAAGACTTTCAACTCAAAGACAAGGATCTTCAATCAAAGCCACAGGTTTTCAAGACAAATAGCGTTCGAGGGGTTTCTCCAGAATAAATCCCTCCAATACCATCCTCCTAAGGGATTGCTTATTGCTTCAAGCATTTTTGATACTCAAAAGATGACTGGTTACATAAGGGGCACCACAACAGGGTGAAAGATGCCGAGTATCTTCATGGAGCCTAAAGCACGTCGGAATATTTCCTGGTCATCGTCCCCAACCTCCATCACCTATCATTCCCCCAACCACCCACCAACCTGTTCCACCTAACAGCCAACCTAACTGAAAAATTCAAATGTTCGGGCACGACCCTCAGAAAGCTTCGGTGTCGGCCCGAGGTAACAAAAGAATTAAAATGTGGATGCGCCCCCAAATCTTTGTAAAAGAGTGACAGGCTCGCTCTTGTGCAAAGCATACGCATTACCGGGAACATGATAAATTAGAATGGTGGGAAATGGGAAAAAGGGCCTAGGCTACGGCCGGCCATGTAAAAAAGGGGAAAAGGGGATGACCACCCAAAAGGATTTAGGTTTTGTATATAAAGTTGAAAAGTGAATGAGAAGCTGATTCTTTGGTGTATGGCAGAAAGAGTCTTCTTCTTCCTCTCTTCTTCTCTCCTTCTTGCTTGTGTGTGCTCTTGAGAGAGGGAGTGTGAGAGTGTGAGGGAGTGAGTGTGTGTGAGAGTGAGGGATCAAGAGGGTGAAGCTCTTCACCATCTCCTCTTCTCTTCTTCTCTTCTCTTGCGTGCGCGACTATGGAGGATGGAGCTTGGAGATGGAGGAGGTTTGAGGATGCTTGAGCTAGCATCGAGAATCGTGGAGCTACCGGAGTGCAAGAGAGAGGAGGGTACTCGATCAGGCATCAAGGTAAGCTCACTACACTCGTAGGATCAACGGCGCGTCGACTAGGTGAGAGATAGCCATTAGAGCTCGCTTGAAACGCTTGAAACAATAAGCGGTCCGTGGGTCTTGGCGGTTGAGTGAAAGCTCCCACAAACTCCATGATTTTTTATCCCCATGGATTTGGCACATAAAAAGTTGAAGCTCCATCTATTGCAGTAATGCATGATATCATCTCCATTGTCACATGGTTTGAGTTATCTAATTCATGCAATAGCTCATTGTCACTAAATTGATTGCTTATTACACATTCTCTATTTAATAAATTTATGTCAATAAATTATTGACTCACTTTTCTTTAAGTGTTGATGATGACCTAGCATGGCTATGAGACCATTTAGAGACCACTATTCCTAGTGCATCACTTATTGAGGTGATTAAAGCACTCTGATGGGGATATCTAGTACATGCAGTACAAGTTATGAAGGGGGAAGGAAGTGTCTGCCAAGTGTAAGAGTGTACACAAGAACCAAGGAGTTACACATAAACGAACATGGATTGAGTTCTAAGAAGAGGAAGTGCATTAGTATTATGTATATGTATTTATGCGTGCATCTGGGGACGCTTGGGAACGTTTACTTATGTGTAATGAGCATTGCATTCATTTGGGGTCATCCTCTCTCTTACAAGTCAAGGTTTAAGGTATTTTCTTTCATTAAGAAAGACGAGAGAGGTAATTCTCTCACTAAGAAAGACAAGAGACGTGATCCTCTGGAAGTGAGGAGAGAAGTGCTTTTCTTTTTCTAAGGTCTAAAATGACACAAGATTTTGTGTGAAATTTAATCTTAAGGTGGAGGCCCAAGATAATCTAATGAACTCTCCTTATATAACTATGGCTCAAGGTGGTTGCATGGAGCACAAGTTAAGAGTGCAATTTAAAAAACCAGATATTCCCTTGATTACTCAAGTTCTTCCTCCTCCTCATCAACTTCTAGTTCCTACTCTCTTGGTTCGAAGTATCATGCAATCCGCAAATGGACAAAGAGGGCCCATAAGAGGAGCAAGCTTAAGAAGACTAAGGCTTTCAAGTATAGGGATAAGAACATAAAGTTTGACTCTTACTCCGGTAAGAGAGATCTTGCTAAGGCATTGTCGCTGCACGTAGGGTTGAAGGTCACCTTAGGGGTTTGGCAAGAGAAGAATGTATGGGGGTTCAAGAGCTTAGACTCCAGAGATGGTAGAGATAAGAGAAGGGTTGAAGGTTTCAAGCCAAGTTCTTGAAGATAAGAGACACCAGAGTGAAGGTAGATTTAGGGAGAGGAGTAGACGAAAGAGAAGGGGTTCAAAGAGATTGAAGATATAGAAGAATACTCCAAAAAGAATTAGAAAATATAGAAGAATACTAACAGAGATGAAACCTGTCAGTTTCTTTCAGCATTATGAGAAGATAAAACTCTAATAGACAAAAACGTGTATAAAATAATACCTTCCTCTATGTTGCTCAGATTGCCAATCTCATGCTTTCATTAGCTCCGAAAGGCAAGTTAAATACCAAGACACCTGGCCAAAATTCAACCAGATCACTCCTTCTTCATCTCCCACTTCGGAGTGCTGTTCACTGCTAAAAACAGCGATCGCGCGTCGCACGATTTCGTCAATCTCTCTTTTTACATAAAATCCTCTCAAATTGGCTGAAAGCTACATGCTTTCTTTTACATGTCATCCTAATCTAGAAGTTGTCTATAGTTTTTATGGATTTTTACAAGAGATAATATCTAGAAGATCAAAAATTGACTAAAAACTTATCCAAAAAAATCTAATATTTTGAACCATGGACACTAACACTAATGCCTAAAGTGGCATTGGCTCTCTAAATCTAAAAGGAAGCTACATTCTAGATTTTTTTACATGATGTGCGCGTAACGGCATGACATCCACACACTCCTAACCTGCACACCCTCTGACATGTGCCAAAGTCTTACGGATTTGCAGTGTTAGAAGAAGTATCTTCTACCATGTCAATGTCTTCATCTTATGTCTCTTCTTCTCCCTCTATGTCTTCATACTCTTGAATTATATTCAAGTCCTCTAGTTCATATGTTGAACTTTCTCTTTGTTTGAAGAGTTTGATTCTTTTTTCAGCTATGGGTAACTTTATGCTTGTTCCATCCAATTTAGCCAATGAATATGTGGCATTGTCATGAATGACCTTTACTACATACGAACCAAACCAACGCTTTACCATCTTCCTAGAAGCATTGAATTGATTGTCTAAGCTACTGTCCTAAGGGGTCTACTAGGTTTTACCGTATGGTACCACGTGAGTGTAAGGGAGGGGGGTTATTTAAGGGACGGAAGGTACATTTTATAAGGTAAGGTTCCATAAATAGGGGGTAGATAAGGGGTATTTTCATATATTTCTTGCATACAGGTGACGTCTCTTTATTACTACTAGTGAATCCCTCGTGGCTACTACTGTCATAGACAAGCACCCAGTCATTTTCTTGAATTGCTCTTGGTTGAAGTCGATATCGCTTATCAAATCTTCTTTTGTTCTTTAGTCTTGCTGTCTTTAGCTTCTCGATAGCTGCTTGAACATCTTCAAGCCTTCTTTCTAGCTGCCATATACGCAAAGTCAGCAACTCTTCTCTATTGATGATTTCCTCCCAAGGTAGAAGACTCCATGCGAGAATAGATTTTTCAATTGGCATAACTGGTTGTTTTCCATGCATAAGTTCAGTTGGCACATAGCCAGTCACTGAATTGTGAGTAGTCCGGTCAGCCCATAATGCAAAAGGTAGCATTTTAGGCCATTCTTTGATCTTTCCTCTACAAGACATTGCTAGAGCCTTGGGAATAGGTTGATAACCTCTCTCACTCTTTCCGTTGCCTTCAGGGTTGTAGGATGATATGAAAGCCAACTTAATACCCAATTGAGCAAAGAAGTTGTGTGCCTCATCATCATCCAACTCTCCTCTATTTGCAGTTACTTTACCCACATAACCATATCTACAAAACACTTTTTCAAGAAAAAAACAACAAACAGCTTGAGTGGATTTGGTTGTTAAGGCTTTGCCTTCAACTTGATTAGTTAGATCCTCTCTTGTAAGCACTAAATACCGCATATTCCATATTCGTGTAGGCATGGTTACAAGATCAATAACCCATCTATAATGTATAGACAAGGGATAAGTCGGTTGTAAACCATCTCGATGCTTAACCATAGAATACATTTGACACACATAGTCCTGATACATGTTTTGCCACCAATATTTTTCTTTGACTTTACTAAAGGTTCCCCATATGCCTCTATGACCAACCCACAGGCTTTCATGAAATTCCTTCATTACCTGTTGTTGCAATCTTTTGTTACCTAGAACTCGGACATGCGCTCCTTTCTTCTTCTTTGCATGCTTCCATAAATGTCATTTTTTAATTTAAAAAGCCATAAGCTTTCCTCTTGATATGCTTGAACTCCTCATCAATCCAAGTCTCCTTCTTCTTCATTGTGCTCAAATATTGGCCGATCTTCAGCCAATCTTCTTCATAATCTTCTTCAAGAAAATGAACTAGAACTTGAGAAACACAATGAGCATGATGGCTTCTAGTCGACCATCCTGTTGTTTTTAGCTTTGGAACAATATATGTAGTAACTGAAAAGGTATTTTCAGCAGCCATGGAATGAAATTCAGCAAGTATAGATTCTTCAGCTTCATCTTCTTCCATCAGCTCTTCTTCATTGTTATATCTTGCTCGTGATAGCATGTTAGCAATTGGATTTGACTTTCTTGCAATATGCTTTAATTTGGGGTTGAGAGATTTAATATATGCCAGCCATCTTAGCATAGCAATGTCGGGTGTAGAGCAGTTGGCAATCATGCCCAAGAGTGGAAGACAATCAGTTTCTACTACTACAGAAGCATCTATAAAGTATTCACGATCACACTTTAACGCTGTTACAACTCCCCGCAATTCCCTTTTTACTTGTGCATACTTTCTTTGATGTTCATTGAGAACTTTTGCTCCAAAACAAATTGCATACCTATTACCTTCAAGATCCTCTTGGCCAACAGCCCATCCTATCCCAATGGGACTTGTATCCACAGTAAGGATAATGGGTTGACCATTTGAATAATCAGCCCTTTTGAGAGTGGGGGCTAAAATTAACAGCTTCTTTAATTTACGCATAGTGAGAGTATGCTCATTACCCTAAGAGAATCTTTGGCCTTTTCTTAATAATTGATAAAGATTTTCAGCTACATGAGCAAAATGTGGTATCTATATGAGATAGAATACACATGTACCAAGAAATCTTCTCACCTCTGAAATATTTGTGAATTTTTCTTGCATTCTGCTGATGGCATCTATCTTGATTGGAGAAGGTTTGCGTCCATAGAGGCCACATAGATGACCGACCACTAGGACTTCTTCTACTCCAAAAATCAACTTAGCTCCAGAAAGGGTAAGATGTACCTCTTCTAGCCTTGTCAAAATCCTGTCACAATCATGAATATGGTTAACTACAAATGTCCTGCAGCCATCTTCGTCAAGCTCCTCATTCTTTTCATTGATTTCACATCCCTTGATAGGTACATCATCAAGAAATGGAAGAGTAAGTTGTGGAATAAAGTCCCTTAAGACTTTGTGCATGGCATTCATCATATGGGCTATTGAGTTTGTTGCACCTTGTGGTAGAGTGCACATGCGGACCAATCCAAGAGGTGTCTTCATTGTGGTAATGTCTCAGATTTCTAATGAAAGCTGAAATTGGTCATATCCTGAATATAGGTTGCCCATAGAATGAATTGCTCTACCTGCAAAAGCTTCAGCAAACTCATCAACAATTGGACCCGAACCAATATTTCAGATTGTCACACGATTAACATGATGTAGATCTTAAATGAATCGTAAAGATTCATTTTTCTTGGGCACGGTAAACCATCGGTTTGAGTAGGGTATTGAAGAAGGTTCTAAGATCTTCATTCTAATCTTTTCATATAGAAGTTTTAGTAATTTGGGCAAATGCACCCTTGGAACAAGAATAGGCTTGAGGTTCCAAGGCACATGTGGGACTGTAAAAATGACCATAGGAGCCACAATATTTGGATCCACAGAGCCTATTTCACTTGGTTGAAATGCAAAAGCTTTTCCATGTTTCATTAGCATTTGCATAAACGAGTGTTTTTCAGCCAATGAAAGGAAAGAATTTTCACATATTTTGAGCTCTTTTATACTTTCAGATGTGAACTTGTGACCAATGTTGGAAGGATCACGAAGACTTGGCTGATTTGCTACCCTATCATCCAGCCCTTCACTTTCAGGAGGCAGTGGGACTGCCACATGTTTGACTTTCTTATCCACCATCTTGTATTTTGTCTCCACTTGTGCTTCAACCTTGTTGAGTAAACCAATGTCTTACTTCTCAACAAATTCTTGAATTGTGATAAAAATCCAGTGTACATACTTCTATGGAATAATTTTCTGTCTGATTTTCTACATGAGTAGCTACATATATTTCAGCCAATGTGTCAATAGTGATTAGTAAAAAAAAAAACCCAAAATATATTCATTTTCAGCCATCATGTCATAAGTTTTCAGCTCCCTTTTTACATGACATAATTATTTTCTTTCAGCCTTAGTCATGGCTGGAAGAGACTTATAACAACCCATACTATTGGTTGTATATACATACAAATTTGCTAGAGACACAGTTTCTGTAGCATAAGGAGGTTCAATCTTTTTACATGAGGCACTAGCATAGCCTCCTTTTATAGTAGTACAGCCTGAAAACCCTTGAATTCTCGAGCATTAGAAGGCACAGGATAGCCATGCAGTCGATGTCTATTTTGATGATGGTTAACACACACAGTAAGAATTTGGATAGCTCGTTCATTATCCTTGCTTTGGATTCGAGCATAGGAAGAACCATCATCGAGAGCTTTTGTTTCCAAGCAGGTTTCAGAAATGTAAGGTTGCCCAAGAATGATAGGGTAACTATAAGAGTCTTGAACAAAAAAGTGAAAATTATCTTTTATGTCTCCAATAATTACCTGCACATTAGGACATGTAGCATATAAATCTCCAAAAGAGTTATTTGCAGCTCTCATTCGCCATTATGGATCAACATCTATGGGCCATCCACCACTTTCATAGAGACTCCTTGCCATGACGTTTATCTCCGAGCCATGGTCTAAGAGTGCAATACATGGTGTTTCTTTTTCTCCAATTTTGACGACTGTCTCCGTTGTTTCTCTTGCCCAATGCGTACGGGAGTACCGACTACTTGGAGTGAATCAAGCTTCTTCCTCCTCATATATGTGATGTAGACGGCCTTCTTTTTGAGAGGTGGGCTGCCCAACTGGTTTGGACCAACCGACCATCACATTTTCAGCTTTCACTTCTTTGATTTTTGCATTCATGCTTTCTTTATCTTCAGCTTCAATTGCTACAATTAATTCTTTTATTGCTTCAAGATGAATTCCTTGTGAAGTCAGCTTCTCTTCATCTTGCACAAAAACCCGAAGAACTTGCAAAATAGCATGTACTGTTTCTTCAGCTTCATCACCAACATATTGTCTTTTCCTTTTGATTACATTAATAATTACATAATGGAATTCATGTTTGGCAATTCCAAGAATTTTGCCTAAGGTGAATTCAATTTTACTTCCTAGAATTCATTCTTCTAGGACTCGTTTGAGATCGGTTGCAGATTCTATATCAGATTGCAATTTGTAGGCTAGCTGCTTGCCTTTCTTTTTTCCTTCGATCTTTTTTGTTTGTGGCGCATCTTCCATCTCTTGATCTGGGGTTATATTTTCAGCAAGCTTTGGTTATTCAGGAGTTCTTCTAGTTACCCGTTTTGGAGGGCCAGAAGAGGAAGGTCTTGGTTCATCTTCTCTTATTCTCTTTTCTTCAATCAAGACTTTTTTATGATTAACGTCAGCCAAATGTGTAAAGGCGGAAAAGAATCTACCAGTTCTTTCCAACCAGTTATTCCTCAAATGCACTAGCTTGCATTAGCCAAATCTTCTTTGGCTGCTTTACCACGTTCCATGTGATCTAGTGCCTGCATCCATACTTTAGATTGCACATTAGCTTTACATGCTTTCAAACTTGATTTAGTTGGCTCAATTTGCAGCCCATGGGTAGCTGGATGCATTGCTGCATAGGCATTCATTACAACTAAATCTTCTAATCTTTTCTTCATTCCACCATTGCCAAAATTTGGCTCTAGTGGAAGATCAGTTTCAGCTGCATGAATTTTTCCGTCTTTCCAAAAGATGGGCTTCTGTGCTTCAGCCTCACGGAAGGCAGAACACTCCCTCTTGTCATGTTGTTGGCTGTCGCACCAAATACAACGTCTCTTAAAGCCTTCTCTCATGGGTCTTTGAGTTGATGATCGTCCTCGTTCTTCAACTTTGACATCTAGCTTCTCCACCTTGGAACTAATTTTTGTAAGATTCAGATGAAGGTCACACATGCTTTTAATGATTTCATCCATTATATAATTTTTAGAAGGAATAGAAGAAGAAAGAGTTGGTTGATTAGTCAAAGGAATAGGGAGTTTTGAAGGTGGAACAAGCTCCATCAATGGAGTTGTTGAAGTTGAAGTAGAGCCCAATCTTAGTTGCATCCGCTCTCTTCGAGCAATCATATTAACTGCATCAGTAACATTTGTCCATGCAATCTTAACTCCTGATTCAGAGGTAGCATCTTTTAGGCGATTAGCAAGCTTTTCTTGCAGAATGGGATGTGTAGCCTTAAGGAATAATTCAATCTTTTGACCTTCCATACTTTGTTGGTCTTCAGCATCAAGTTGTCCAAATTTACTTTCAAACTCATGGTATAGAGCTGTTGCAGCTAAACCTTTGTTGGGTTTTTCAACCCATTCAGTGAAACTTTTCTTTGTCATAAGGCCAGAGTCTTCTAAGAAGAATTCTTCACGTAGGGCTTTTTTGAATGCAGCCCAATCCGCATCTTGCTGAAAAAGACCATGGATTCTCTCTTGAAGACCATGCTTGGCTAGTTTGGTAAAATAATGACTCCGTGCATGTTGTGATACACCAAAGAAGAGTATTTTTTCAACATATAAGTGAATAAAAACATAGATATTTTGACCATTAAATTGTTTTAATTCACCCCCAACTTCTCTAGGGCCTTGATAGTTGTGGAATCAATCTTCTCTTCGTCTTGCCTTTGTTGTTGTTGTTGTAACATTTGGATTTGTTGTTGCTGAGTCTGCTGCAATATGTGCACCAATTGTTGTAGAGTATCTCTTGCAGAATCCCCCATCTTGGAGTTCTCTTATACTGACCTTCACATCAGGTTCACCAATGTCACTGCGTGTAGGGTTGAAGGTCACCACAGGGGTTTGGCAAGAGAAGAATGTATGGGGGTTCAAGAGCTTAGACTCTAGAGATGGTAGAGATAAGAGAAGGGTTGAAGGTTTCAAGCCAAGTTCTTAAAGATAAGAGACACAAGGGTGAAGGTAGTTTTAGGGAGAGGAGTAGACAGAAGAGAAGGGGTTCAAAGAGATTGAAGATGTAGAAGAATACTCCAAAAAGAATTAGAAAATATAGAAGAATACTAACAGATATGAAGCCTGTCAGTTTCTTTCAGCATTATGAGAAGATAAAACTCTAATAGACAAAAACATGTATAAAATAATACCTTCCTCTATGCTACTCAGATCACCAATCTCATGCTTTCATTAGCTCCGAAAGGGGGGTTAAATACCAAATCACTTGGCCAAAATTCAGCCAGATCACTTTTCAGAGTGCTGTACACTGCTTGAACGCACGTCATCGATTTCATCAATCTCTCTTTTTACATAAAATCCTCTCAAATTGGCTGAAAGCTACATGCTTTCTTTTACATGTCATCCTAATCTAGAAGTTGTCTATAGTTTTTATGGATTTTTACAAGAGATAATATCTAGAATATCAAAAATTGACCAAAAACTTGTCTAAAAAAATCTAATATTTTGAACCATGGACACTAACGCTAATGCCTAAAGTGGCATTGGCTCTCTAAATCTAAAAGGAAGCCACACTCTAGATTTTTTTACATGGTGTGCGTGTAAGGACACGACAGTTTTAGCCGTTGTTGGGAAATTTGAAGTTACTTTTTCTGATGTTGATTTCTTAGAAAAATCCAAGCTTAGGCATGTAGGCATGCACTTCAAAGACATTGCTAGCAATTGGTGGTTGACTCTCATTTTGGAGGGAAGGAAACCTACGACTTGGGAAAAGTTCAAGAAGAAGTTTTATGCTCAATTCTTGCCTCCTAATTTTGAGAATGATATAAAAAGGAGTGGGATGGCTAAGCTAGAAAGAGCATGAGAAGGTCACTAGTTATGTGGACAAGTTTTGTTCTACTCTTCTCAAGGTTACTCCTTTCATGGAGATCAGCGATGAAGAGAAGAAAATGAAGCATACAAAAGTACAAAGAGAAAGGAAGGTGCTTTCTTTGTGGTGAGTAAGGGCATATGAAGCCTGACTATCCTCATAGAAGGAAGGAAGAAAATGTGATTAAAGATCCTCCTCTACCATCCTCAAATTCTATTCTGGATGTGCAAGCTAACACTCATTTAAATGAGAAGAAAAGACAACTCTTAAAGGGTTGGGGGACACTCAACAATCATTGAGTTTTGATACTCTTTGATCCAGGATCCATAGATAATTTTATGTCAGCAGATATTGTTGAAAGGCTATGAATTGGATCAGGACTTACAACCAATTCTACTCCTATCCAAAGGAAGTTGAATCTTAGAATTGGGGATTACCACAATGACCAATAATCTTTTCTACTTGCACCCATTGGTAACTGTGATGTTATCTTAGGCATGCCTTGGAATTACAAGATTAGACCTCTTCCCGATTTTGTTAAGAATACCCTTGCATTTCAATTCAAGGGTGAGAACATAGTATACATTGCTGATGCTAGAGATTGGCATGTACCAATGGTTAGTCATGTTAACATTTCTAAAGAAATGAAGAAAGCTATTTTTGCATACATGATTTTTGTGAAAGAGTCAAAAGAAGCTAATGATTCAAGGGCACTTGATGCCTCTAATGAACACACAATACCAACTAATGCTTCTAAGTCTCAGAATTTAAAAGAGCCCCTCTCTTTAATTGATCAAGCCATACATGATTTTGTTAATAAATATGAATATTTTTTTAGCGATTCACTCCCAGGAGACTTACCTCCTAAGCACTCAGAAGATTACACAATTGATCTTATCTCAGGCAGTTCACCATCAAAGCAATCGCCTTATCGAGTAAGTGCAAGTCAGAGGAGATCCTAAAATAAGTAAATGAATTGTTGGAAAAAGGGTTAGTTCAACCTAGCTCTTCTCCATACTGCTCTCTAGTCTTACTTGTTTAAAAGAAAGACGGTTCCTTCTATGTATGCATAGACTATAGACCTTTGAACAAGATCACAATCAAGAATCGTTTTTCTATCCCAAGGATAGATGATATCTTAGATAATTTGCAAGGGGCTAGTATCCTTAGTCGCATTGATGATAGATGATTTTTTATGCCGAGAAGTGCTTAAATTACGAATTTCAGGGGAAAAATAGACTTTGTCGAAGGCGGTGGCGGCAATCAGTACCATTTTAAGTGACAAGTCCTTAAAGCACTGATACTAATTTTCATGGGAAATCAAATGGTGGCGGATGACTGAGCTCGAGTTTTCCTAGATGCAAAATGACATCAGGAATCCAACGCAAGTCTCGAATCCCAATTCTGAGGTCGTTTGATTCCCCATTTAATCCCCGCAAGGTTTAGGGTTGTGAAGTGGCTACTGGATCTGGAAGCCAAGAAGAGTGTAACAGGGCCTAGCTTTGTAGATTTCAATGCCATGGAACCACCTGTCCAGACGGATCTCAAATCCAATGTTGTTTGCCCCTCCAAAAGCAAAAAAGCCACTTGCCGGAAGTGTGAAAGCAAGAGTCATGAACTAGATAATTTGATTAAAAGCTTAAAAGCTCTTAACAAAGAGCTTAATAACCAAGAATGAAACGTGATGGGGGGGAGGGGGCATCAATTTTTTGCGCCCCATTTTCCCCCCCTTCATCATGATTTTCTGATCGGCTGAGGCAGGAGGAATCCTCATGGCCCTGAGATACTTCTATCCCTCATCCTCCATTGCCATAAATGGATCAAGCAATGATGCACTGAGCAAAGAGATAAAAAACCAGTCTTTCTCTCTCCTCCCTCTCTCTCCTGCATAGAGGCAATTCATGTGCAAGAAATCAAGAAGAAGAGGGGTGAAGGATGCTTGTCTGGTTGTGATCGGATTGCTCCAAGATGAAGAGGAGGCTGTGGAAAGAGGTTCAACACTGAAGAATGGTTGCTGATTGGTATGTGGGCTGCCCAGAATAATTATTAAAAAACTCGCAACACGCAAGACACGCAGTATGCTTCAATTTTATGAAGAAATTTGCTTGTTTTTGTTGTTTCATAGTCCAAATGTTGTTCATATGCGATGAATTTTTGTTTGAACCTTGTTTGCATCATGTTTTAGGGCTATAACTACAAAAATGCAGAATCTATAATGATTTAGAGTCGTTATTAATTCTTTAAAACCTACAAAATGTCATTTTCAATGGAAATTAGTGGTTTTTTTCGATTTTGAGTTAGGAAAAAGGAATGGAAATGGGATAAAATTAGAGAAAATATTGAGTTTCAGTCAAAATAATAAGCCAATACAAATAGATCAGAAAATACCTATTTTTCATGAATAATAAATAGAAAGAAAAGCAAAAAATTGAGAAAATTGGGGTTTTCACGCTTAAAAATATGGAAAAATAAGATTTATGTGAGTGAATGTATGGCGAGGTTAAAGCATGGGGTTAAGCCTCAGTTTGGCCTTGTCCTTTGTGTTATAGTATGTGTCTATTGCTTATTACATACAAAAATGATACAAAACAACCATTTACATCTATGCACCACAGCAACATCTAAACGTTGAGGGGGAGGAAGTTTGTGCGACGATCTAATTGCTGAAAAGATACAAATTCTCATTTTCCTCTTTGTGCATAGCATTTAGGGATTGTTCCATATTTGAATATAGGCGACTAGTAGCATGAAAGTTCCGATGCGAGTCCCTAAAGCAGCACAGCACGTAACGCTTAGTTGAAATTCATGAAAGGGCCGTTTTCTGCACCTCACGTTGCTAGTTTTTTTAAAATCATAAAATGGTTATGCACAATCGTCATACACCTTGCATCAAGCATGCCATGTGGTATCTCCTGGAATGCATTGCAATTGATTGATAAACTTTGACCAACGCTGAGAGGACAGGAAACCTAAGTTGTAGGTTAGACGGGTGCTTCCGTTGGGGAAAGTTTTGTGAGGTAAATCAAAATCTCCTGGAACACTGAATTATGAAAGAGTGGAGTTTGTGTGAATGTTATATGTGTTAGCGATACATCTTGGGGCTAATCCCCGAGGTGTAGAAGAGTCGCAGTGGAGTCACGGTAATTAGGCGAGAGGTGCTTCCCTATGTGTGCATTACGACGCATTATGCCTATATGTTGTGGGATCGCCCTCTGAGGAGAAGGGAAGGTGAATGTTGGACTACATATTGGATACAAACACAAAATCTTCATAAGTATTTGTGCAAAGTGAGTTTTAGACGCTCCTGGCCTGCGAGGCTGTGTGGTGGGATTGTTTGTCATATGCATGAGGTCCGGCTAGTGCCATAGCTAGTGCCGGCCCATTTTAGGTCCCATCAGTGGTGCATTTGCCAGGAGCTGCCTATAAGTGGCGGTCTTTGAATCTAGGTTGTAAAGGGACCTAAGTTTATAATTTCCATTAGGAGTATGCTTAGCTAACCATAAAATGGGGTTTGTTCAAGGATGGAAAACCTTGCCTTTCCCTATACAAAACTTAATGATGGACTTAGTTAGTTATGTAGAGCATGAGTCCCCTACAGAAGATAATTTAGGTGAGGAGAAGAGTATCCAGTTAGTGGTTACCCCATCCTCTAATGCGATGGCATGGGCCGAGGTTTGCCTTGGTGTGGTCTCTACCCAAGAGAAATCATGTATAACCATCCATCAACCTAGAGGGCATGGAATAAGTATGTTGGAAGTTATGGCAATCATGGCATCAACAAGTGATTATGCTAAAGCCGTAGTGCCATGGGAAAAATTTGACACACAGTGGAGTATAGTTATGACTGAAACATCCCATGTGGTGGGGCATCGTGGCAAAATCTTAGGTATCACAAGGATCTTAGAAGCCCTAGATGTAAAGGGAAAACCGTTGCTTAAAAGACACGGCCCCTAGGTCCTAAGTGCTAAGGATAAGTTTTCTTTTGATGAGGGGTAGAAGCTCCTAGATAAAGCCATCATGGAACTGCCTAGGAAGGGGCAAGATATGGAAGATCCTCTAAGAAAGGATCAAGAAGACATGCTAAGAGCTATAGGTCTCCCTAGATCACTTTATGAGTTGGCAGAAAGGGACATTAAGGATAATATTAACCTCCCTACACCAGTAAAGGTGGAAATGGAAGAGGTTGGAGACCCTAAGACAGTAGGGTTAGGCCATGATTACGAGGATTTTAATGGCCCAGTGCTAATCCCGAAGGAAATGACTAAATGCCCTCCTCCTTATAGGGATCTCCTAGTGTTTCATGGGCTGGTTAATGAGGATCCAATGGTGCATTTACGAGAATATGACCTAACTTACCTTGCAAGTGGGTTCAATGATATTCATTGAATGATCGTATTCTCAAGTACCCTAAAGGGAGAGGCTAGAAAATGGTACTGGAGCCTCCCAAATGGGTCTATTAAATCCTTTGAGGAGTTGAGTGATCGATTTTTAGATGAATATGAGAAGAAGGTGCCTATGACCCAAGTTTTAGGGCAGCTGATGCAGATTAGGCAAGAGTCCTATCCTTCTATTAAAGAATATGCTAGAGCCTTTGATGATATTCTAAGGCTTTGGCCAAGAAGAGCTACTACATTGCCAGGTGATATGCTATGTGAGTTCTTTTTGAGTGGCTTAGAGATTAACATGCAAATCCAAGTGGGAATGTGGAATCCTAAGTCGTTAAGGGAAGAAAAGATGGATGCCATTGATTATGAGGGACATATTCAAAGATGTTGGGAAAACTTTTGGATTTTTCCCCGCTCGATACAAGTGCATCCTAGCTTCCAACCATTTCTACAAGAAGATAGCTGACTTGTTGATACCAAGGCAGCCTATGAGAGGAACCTTGGTAGCCAAAATCTCCAAGCAAAAAATGGAAATAATAGGGATAATATACCCCCTGGGGATAAAAAGATTCCAAGCCTAGTAAGTCCCATCAAGGCTTGCAACACTTCCATGAGAGGTAGTTGTGACGGTGGAATTGATAGAACCATTAGGTCTACAAGCTTAGATGAGCGTTCTATGAGTGGTTCTAGTTGTGCTCCTAGTAAGGCTCTTGAGAGACCTTTCCAATTTATAGATGAATCATGCTTTCGAGTAGATGCTATTCCTTTTAGTAAAAGCATGGTTCCTATGGCTAAGCAGTTGTTGCAGAGTGGACAAAGGCAAGTAAAGACATCTTGTGTAGAGAAGATGCGGCATGCCAAAGGTCCACCTATATACTAAATAGAAGCCATAAGGCTATGAGGCCATCTGGTAATGGTGATAAATCCAGAGATAGTCTAAGAATATGAAAAGGAATATGAGATGGGTTTGGAGGCCCAAAATCCCTAAAAATATTGTTGGTGTGTCAGATGAAGTCCCAAGAATCGCATGTGGACATGCTTTGATGGATTCCCAAGAGGATGCGACTAAAGGCCATAATGCAACATCTGACAATAGGGACCACCGCCCTGAGATGCATCTATGTGATGGGTCTAGGATTGAAGCTCTGTCTAGTTTGGATCGTATCATTGACATATGTAATGGTCCAATTAGAGAAGAGTTGAATGATCATAAATCCATGATTCTCCCTGTAGGAGGAGTTACTGGAAAGTTGGGACAAGCGATCGGTTTGACTAATGACCAAGGGGATGATATATATCAATCTAATGATGTCATTCATTCAGCTCATATTTTATGCTATCCTTGGTATCCTGATTAGTTTGATGGGATGTGATGTATATGCCAAGGAGATCATATATTGCATGGATTAGAATGAACTATCCATTTTAGGCCAAGAGGGCCCTTTGTTTTCAGGTTTTAATAATCTATCTCTTTAGGCCAAGAGGGCAAGTTAGTTTGCAGTAAAATGTGCTATTTCTTTAGGCCAAGAGGGCCCTATCTCTATTTGGTGTAGGTATGTTTAATGCTTTGTTGTTTTAGTGATTGCACCACATAGGTTGACGAAGTCACTGGAGGGAGCCTTTGCTCTGCAAAGAAACTTCTTGTGGCCATTACAGGTGGTTTCGTCCCCTTTTCAAGTTTTTCCCTTAAGCAATTAATGATATATATACAGGTGAGGGTTTTCTTTCTTGTTGGGGACTGGCAATTGAGGCATGAAGTCCCAGGTTTAGGCTCTATATGTCTGGGGGAGGTCTGAGTAGTCATTGCCTCCTGCAAGGCATTGTTAGGCATTGAAAGACCTATTTCAGAAGGTAGTTCTAGTGACCTTGTTCTGCCAGCCCACTAGGCAGCCGTTCTAGGAGTTCCTATTAGTTGTGAGGCAGTTAGAGAAGCCTAATAGAATAATGATGGAAAGAGACAAAACCATAAAGATATGAAAGACAATATATGAATATACGGAGGTGTGTAAAAAGGGGTTTGACCCCTTCTTTTATTTTCTTCTTTTATGGCAAGATGTCACCCCAAGGAAGACAAGGCATCGGCCCCGGATCTTGTCTCATCCCCAGGAACCTACCAGGCCTTCGCAAGGCAATAAACAATAGCTCAAGGATTTTTCTTTCTTTCCTTTTCTATTGGAGCGAAAATAAAAGTGAGCGTTAGAAAAGGATTAAGTGTCGCCTCGCGAGGGCTTGGTAGGTTCTTGGGTATCGAAACAAGACCTGTGACCGATGCCCTGTTCTCCTTGGGTCACTACGCTTAGCTCCCTCCTTTTTACATGCCCGAGTATGGAAAAATAAAAGCCTAAAAGAAGAAATGTGCTGACAGAAAATATTTTTTGATCAGGCTTAGGAGTCCTTGCCTAGTAGAAGCTCCTAGTTGAGTTATCCTTAGTTAGGTAGGTAGTCCAGACCACCACTTAGGGCGACCTCTTTGATAGTTCTTTTTCATTTGGTTGTGTTGGAGCAATTGGTTAGTGACTAGCTTTGGGCCTTCTATCAGATTATACTAGGCCTACTCCTTCTGGATTTCATGCCTTGGTTAATTTTTCAGGGATAGGGTATGGGCTGTGATGTGATGTGATGTGTATTTTTTGTATCAGCTTGATGCTCCTTTTTGTTGTTAATGTGCAGATCTATTCGTGGGATTCGATGAGCTGAGTCGCTCTATCCCATGGTCACCAATGATAGATGATTTTTTATGCCTAGAAGTGCTTAAAAATAGACAAAAATTATGAATTTCAGGGGAAATATAGATTTCGTCGAAGGCGGCGATGGTAATCAGTACGATTTTAAGCGGCAAGTCCCTAAAGTGCTAATGCTAATTTTCATGGAAAATCAAATGGTGGCGGATGGCCAAGCTGGAGTTTTCCTAGGTGCAAAACGACATTAGGAATCCAATGCAAGTCTCGGATCCCAATTCCGAGGCCGTTTGATTCCCCATTTAATCCCCGCAAGGTTCGGGATTGTGAAGCGGCTACTAGATCTGGAAGCCGAAAAGAGCGTGACAGGGCCCAGCTTTGTAGATTTTGATGCCACGGAACCAACCAACTAGACGGATCTCGAATTCGATGTCGTTTGCCCCTCCAAAAGTGAAAAAACCTCTTGCCGGAAGTGTGAAAGGAAGAGTCATGAACTAGATAATTTGATTAAAAGCTTAAAAGCTCTTAACAAAGAGCTTAATAACCAAGAATGAAACATGATGAGACGAGGGGGCGTCAGTTTTTTGTGCCCCATTTTTTCCCCCTTCATCATGATTTTCTAATGGTTGAGGCAGGAGGAATCCTCTTGGCCTTAAGATGCTTCTATCCTTCACCCTCCATCGCCATAAATGGATCAAGGAATGATGCACTGAGTAAAGAGATAAAAAACCAGTCTTTCTCTCTCCTCCCTCTCTTTCTTGCATAGAGGCAATTCATGTGCAAGAAATGAAGCAGAAGAGGGGCTGAAGGATGCTTGTTCGGCAATGATCGGATTGCTTCAAGATGAAGAGGGGGCTGTGGAAAGAGATTCAACACTGAAGAATGGTTGCTGGTCAGTCTGTGGTGCACAGATCAGATGCCATAAGCGCGCGTAGTGAGCATCAGAAGGTCCCCAAGAACAAAATAACTCTACTTTTTGCACACAAAATAATGTAGAAAGCATGTACGACATGAACAAGAGACTAATTGGGTGCAATCTCCCCCCATGCCTTGTGTGAGCGCTCCACAAAGCATGCATTTTTTGTATTAATCATCTTCAAGCTCAAATAATAGCCCAAATTACAAAATAGCATGCTTTTGGCTTTTGAGTTTGCTTTAGTACCAGATAGAAATAAAGCTAATAGGCGGGCGCCCAAGAAGTCAGGCATATCCAATACAATGTCCAAATACAAATATCTAAATCGTACGCCCATACGCATACAAAAATAATAAATAAATATCCAACGCCTTGATAAATAGGCGCGACAAAATATAGGCGCCATGCCTAAGGTATGCGTCCATCAAAATATAGATGATAACTCGAATACACGCTATCCTCCAATGCTTTCCACCACCACTGCTACTATCTCTACACATCAACTGAAGCATTCACAATCGTTAGTAAAATAATACAATTAAATCGACAAAAGTAAATATCTAGTAGTCTTCAACTACATAAATAAATCAATTGGTTAGAAATCAATCCTAACCTTAATTTATCACGAGTGCGCACTCTAAACTCATAAACATTTATTAATTTAATATGTATTTTGTGGAATCACCTGCTATGGAATCACCCATGTACACACTAAATTAACGAAACGCCCGAAAAGGATAGGTGTCCCCATGGACTTCTCGCACAAAGAATCCACTTTGTGTATGAGCCCCGATAATAAAAGTTTACGGAATCCACCGTAAAACCTCGCGGAATCCACCGTGGCACGGAGTCCACCGTGAAATATGCCTCCTGGCATCATACCCTTGGGGTGGGATAGCAATTATCCTCAATTGCTATTAGCTCAATGTGGAGCTAACAGAGTGGGGAAAGCATTTAAGTCTCTAGCGTGCATCCATTGGGCCTCTTCAACATGATGGTTTTTAAACTTGCCTAAATATCTAGAATATCTACGGCCAGTTCTAGTGGTCATAAAGTCAGTATCTATAATAGCTTCAGGCTCAAGGATTTCAGTCTCTTCATCTAACAAAGGTGGGTTTTCATAGACAGGGTGTACAGGTAATTGGCCTCTAAAGGGTCATAATGAACTAATGTGAAAGGTGTTGTGAATTTTCCAATGTGGTGGTAGTTCTAACTTAAATGCATTGTCATTGATTTTGTGTATGATCTTGAATGGTCCATAGAATCTAGGTGCTAATTTCACAACTGTGTGTTTATCTACACTTTGTAATCTACGTTTTTCTATACGTAACCAAACATAGTCATTAACTTTAAAATTCATGGCCTGTCTTTTCTTATTTGCTTGCTTTGTATATGATTACTGGGCTTTGGCAATCATATCTTTAACTTCATCAAAAATAGTAGCATGCATGTTAGCAATATCATCAGCAGTCTGAATTTTATTTGATAAAGATGCAACAGGTGTAGACAATCTATAACCATAAATAACTTCAAATGGTGCTTTCTTTGTAGCTGTGTGTGGAGTATTATTATATGAAAAATGAAGTAAATTTAGATATGTATCCCATGTATGTGGTTTTGAAATAGTGTAAGCACGTAAAAGATCTAAAATAGTACTATTAGTATCTTCTGTTTGACCATTAGTTTCAGGATGAAATGCAGATGAAAAATCAATCTTTGTTCCTAAGTTAGCAAACAAAGTAATCCAAAAATTATGACAGAATCTAGAATCACGATCAGAAATAATAACTTTTGGTAAACCATGGTTAGTAAAAATAGTTTTAAAAAACAATTCAGCTACTTGAGATGGTGTTAAAGTTTTCTTGCATGGAATGAAATATGCTTGCTTGCTAAACCTGTCCACAACAATCCAAATCATATCATGGTTAGCTTTAGTGTTAGGTAAACCAGTAATAAAATCCATAGAAATCTGTTCCCATGGTCGTGATGGAATAGATAAGGGCATTAGTAAACCATACTGTTTACCATGATGTCTCTTAACTCTTTGACAAACTAAACATTCAGAAAAAAAGTTGGATACATCAGTGTCCATATGTGGCTAATTAAAAATCTTCAATCAATGTACGCAAAGTAGAGATAATACCTCTATGACCTTGATATGGAGGACAATGAATCTCATTCAAAACAAAAGATCTAAATGGAACTGTAACACATAATCTCTTTTCATAAAACATGAATCCATTATTGTAAGACAATGAATCAATAGGAATCCAGTTATTTGCAACTAATTTATTCCAATTAGATTGAAAAGCAATATCCTGATGATAAGTATCTTTCATAGGGATAAGGGAATCAAATGATATCACAGAAATATTATGAATTGTTGGTCTTCTACTTAAAGCATCGGCTACTACATTCTCTTTTCCTGGTTGATATTGGATAAGGGGATGAAAACTCTGAATGAAAGCTGCCCATTTGATATGTCTGTCAGATATTTGGGGTTGACTAAGGAGATGTCTAATGCTTTGTTGGTCAGTCTTAATCATAAACTCAGAACCCATTAAGTAATGTTTCCATTGACGTAAGGCTTGTACTACAGCTAGCAATTCTTTATCATATGTAGAATATTTAAGTTCAGATGGTTTCAGTTTACAGCTAGAGTAGGCTATGGGATGATTATCTTGCATAAGTACAGCTCCTATTCTAGATCCGCTAGCATCAGTAACTACTAAAAAGAATGGTCTATTGAAATCAGGTAGTTGTAATACAGGAGCATGGGTTAATGCATGTTTCAATAAATCAAAAGATTTTTGTTGATTATCAGTCCAATTATAAACAATACCCTTCTTTAAAAGTTTAGTCAAAGGCAAGGCAATTAATGAAAATTTTCGCACAAACTTCTTGTAAAAACTAGCAAGACCTAGAAAAGAACGTAACTCATGCACATTTTTGGGTATGGGCCGTTTAAAATTGCTTCTATCTTTTTAGGTTCAACCTTAATACCTTCTGATGACATAATATGACCTAGATATTCAATTTCTGTTTGAAAGAATTCACTCTTTTCTGGATTAGCATACAATTGATTATCTTTCAACAACTTGAAAACTAAAGACAGATGTTCATAATGCTCTTTCTCATTTTTACTGAATACTAAGATATCATCAAAGAATACTATAACACAATGCTGATATTTCAGAAATATGTGATTCATCATGCGACTAAATGTAGCAGGTGCATTAGTCAATCCAAAAGGCATCACTAGAAATTCATAATGTCCAAATTATATTCTAAATGCAGTTTTGAAGATATCAGATTTATCCAATATCACTTGATGATAACCACATTTAAGATCTATCTTACTGAATATGGCAGAACCTTGTAGTTTATTCATAAGATCATCTACCCTAGGAATTGGATATCTATTCTTAACAGTAATCTTATTCAGGGCACGATAATCAATGCACATACGATAAGTATTATTCTTCTTTTTCACTAATAAAACAGGTGTGCCAAATGGAGAACTACTAGGTCTAATTAATCCTCTGTTAAGCAATTCTTCTATTTGATTTTGAATTTCTTTCTGTTCAATTTGATTATGCCTATATGGTGCTTTACATGGTGGTTGTGTACCAGGAATTAAATCTATTTTGTGATCTTCGGGACGTGAAGGTGGTAGTCCAGGTGGTAAATCATCAGCAAAACAATCTTTAAATTGAGCAAGGAATTGTTTATGCCTAGGATGCATATGTTTTTCTTTAGCTTGAAGTTCATTCACCCATATTAAATAAGATTTACTACTTTTACGTAATGCATGTTTAGCTTGAGTATGAGTAAGCAGTGGAAAATTATTAGATGCATGCATACCATGCAATGTGATTTGTTTTCCTTGAAAATAAATTTTAATTGAATGCGTGGAATAATCTATGTCAGGATTATACTGATGACGCCAAGGCATACCTAGGATAATATCACTGGACTGCAAAGGTACAACTAGAAAATTCATTCGTTCAGTGTATTCACTAATTTTAATTTCTAAGTCATGCACCTCTTGTGTTCCATTATATCTTGTGCCTAAGAATGCTGCTTTAATGCTATAATGTGTAGAAACAGTTTGTAGTTTCAATTCTTTCATTAACTTTGCAGAAATAAAATCATGTGTACTACCATCATCATGCAAAATAATCTTTTCTTTACCATGCACTAAACATTTCATTGTCAATAAAGAATGTGGAGTTGGCATACCTGGTAAAGTATCTGAAGGAGTAGCAACGTCGTCATCATCTTCTGTAAAATCAGGCATTTCCTCATGTTCTTCTTCTTCCATTGCTCCAAGATAATTGATATGGACAGGTGGTTTCTTCGATTGGCAATTGGCTGCTAGATACCCAGGTTGATGGCATTTGTAACAAACTATGGGTTTGGCTTTAGATACATTGTTGGCAATTGCAGGAAGTCTAGGAATATTAGGATTTGGCTGTGAGGATGGTTTAGGGTTTTGATTGGTATTTGATGGCAAAGCAGGTGGTCATGTCCAAGACTTACGGAATCAAGATGGAAGAAAACGACTTTGATTGAATCTTCTAAAATTTGAATTGAATTGCTTGGAACCATAGTTACCATTAGCTTGAAATTGTTGTGGACGCTTGTCTCTTCCTCGACGAATCTTGTCTTCAGTGTCATGAGCCAAGGAAATTGCATCTTCAAGGGTTGTAGGTTTGAACATATTGACTTCAGCGTAGTAATGTCCAAGTAAGCCAGACATAAATTTGCGTTTGTGAGTCGCTTCAGGTACATCTTCTAGCATGTGGAGTTGCAGTAAGGCATTCCAAAAACATTCAGTGTATTGGGAAATAGGCTCACGATCTCTTTGCTGTAGAATATCACATTGCTTTATGGCTTTTTCATGGAATTGAGGAGGAAGGAAATTCTGCAAAAACTTCTTTTTGAAACTCTCCCAGGTAGTGGGACAATCAATGCTCTTGCGAACCGCAGTCCACCAAAGAGATGCTCGATCGACTAAATGATTAGTGACACATTTAATTTTGTCTTTTTCAACATATGTCTCTTAATGAAAGTAGTCATCAAACTAACTGATAAATGCAAGTACAGTCTTTCCATCTCGAGTTCCATTGAAAGTACGAAATTTGAAGTTTCTTTTACTTATCTTTGTTTCTTTGCGAATGGATTGAGCTTCGAGCGTCGCATCGATGGTATGTCGAATAAGATCTTCGGGTTGTGGTCCATCTTTGTCGGTGGTAGATCGTTGCAAATTGGCCAATTGGACTTGCAAAGCTTGTCGGGCTCTTCGTTCTTCATCAAGCTGCATCATAATTAAATCCAATTTTTGTTCCATCGTAGGTTCGGGAAGATCGCCTTTAGCCATTAAATCGTCCATATTTTGTTCTGTCATCCTGTAAAAAATCCAAAAGACCTCACTCTCTCAAAATCTGATAAGCGAGATGAGCGTAGCTCAAAGTCAGGAATACAAGGCTTATAGATTTTCGTTTGGCTTCTATGGTCTTTGTCTTTTGTGGTTACGATGTTTGTAGTCTTCGTACAAACTGCGTATAATCTTCTGCGTGTGCTGAAACTAGTTCAGCAAGTCTGCGTATGTGAACAGAGTCTTCCAAGGAGCAATTTTGTAGTTATGTGCTTCTGCGCAGGAACAACCTTTATGGGAGTAATTGGAGTTAGTTTGTTTTGACTTGTGGGAACTTGCAGGACTTGCAGAGTAAGAACACTTGCAGAACTTGAGTGATTAAGCTTGTTTAAAGCTTAAGTGACTTAAGCTTAGTAATTCTGAAACCGTTGACGATTTTTTTGAGGGGGGTTCATTTTTTTCTGCCGAATTTGACACTGAACTGTTGCTGCTGCCGCCGATTTTCAATTTTAATAAGCTAAGCTTTTTAAAGCTTAGTTCTAAGCTTTGACTTTAAGCTTAAACTTTTTTTAAAAGATATGAAAGCTTATCTGTTGACTGTGGAAAAAAAAAACAACTTGGAGAAGGAGATGTTGACGTGGTCCTCCACTTCCTTAGGCCGGTCCTTCGTGATCAGAGGTTGTAGACAAAGGTTCTTGACCACCATGAATCCACCCGTATCGACTGTTCGCGATGAAATTGATTGTAGAGCTCGATTGTTCCAGGAGCTCTGCCTTTGCGCAAGATGGGTAGCCATTGGAAGCTCTCGATCTCAGCTTCGCTCTGATACCACTGGTGCACAGATCGGATGCCATAAGCGCACGTAGTGAGCGTCAGAAGGTCCCAAGAACAAAAGAACTCTACTTTTTGCACACAAAACAATGTAGAAAGCATGCACGACATGAACAAGAGACCAATTGGGTGCAATCTCCCCCCATGCCTTGTGTGAGCGCTCCACAAAGCATGTATTTTTTGTATTAATCATCTTCAAGCTCAAATAATAGCCCAAATTACAAAATAGCACGCTTTTGGCTTTTGAGTTTGCTTTAGTGCCAAATAGAAATAAATCTAATAGGCGGACGCCCAAGAAGTCAGGCATACCCAATACAATGTCCAAATACAAATATCTAAATCGTACGCCCATACGCATACAAAAATAATAAATAAATATCCAACGCCTTGATAAATAGGCGCGACAAAATATAGGCATCATGCCTAAGGTATGCGCCCATCAAAATATAGATGATAACTCGAATACACGCTATCCTCCAATTCTTTCCACCGCCACTGCTACTATCTCTACACATCAACTAAAGCATTCACAATCGTTAGTAAAATAATACAATTAAACCGACAAAAGTGAATACCTAGCAGTCTTCAACTACATAAATAAATCAATTGGTTAGAAATCAATCATAACCTTAATTTATCACGAGTGCGCACTCTAAACTCATAAAAATTTATTAATTTAATATGTATTTTGCGGAATCACCCGCTATGGAATCACCCATGTACACACTAAATTAACGAAACGCCCAAAAAGGATAGGTGTCCCCATGGACTTCTCGCACAAAGAATCCACTTTGTGTATGAGCCCCAATAATAAAAGTTTACGGAATCCACCGTAAAACCTCACGGAATCCACCATGGCACGGAATCTACCGTGAAATATGCCTCCTGGTATCATTCTATGGGCTGCCCAGAATGATTATTAAAAACCCCACAATACGCAAGACATGCGGTGTGCTCCAATTTTATGAAGAAATTTGCTTGTTTTTGTTGTTTTATGGTCCAAATGTTGTTCATATGCGATGAATTTTTGTTTGAACCTTGTTTGCATCATGTTTGAGGGCTGTAACTACAAAAATGCAGAACCTGTAATGATTTAGAGTTGTTATTAATTCTTTAAAATCCACGAAATGTCATTTTCAATGGACATTAGTGGTTTTTTGCGATTTTGAGTTGGAAAAAAGGAATGGAAATGGGATAAAACTAGAGAAAATGTTAAGTTTCAGTCAAAATAATAAGCCAATACAAATACATTATAAAATACCTATTTTTTATGAATAATAAATAGAAAAAAATAGCAAAAATAGAGAAAATTAGGGTTTTCATGCTTAAAAAATATAGAAAAATAAGATTTGTGTGCATGAATGTATGGTGAGGTTACAGCATGGAATTAAGCCTTAGTTTGACCTCGTACTTTGTGTTATAGTACGTGTTTATTGCTTTTTACATACAAAAATAATACAAAACAACCATTTACACCTATGCATTGCAGCAACACCTAAAAACAGTGAGGGGGAGGAAGTTTGTGCGACGATCTAATTGCTGAAAAGATACAAATTCTCATTTCCCTCTTTGTGCATAGCATTTAGGGATCGTTCCATAATTGAATATAGGCGACTAGTAGCACGGAAGTTCCGGTGCTAGTCCCTAAAGCAACGTAGCACGTAACACTTAGTTAAAATTCATGAAAGGGCTGTTTTTCGCACCTCACATGGCTGGTTTTTTTTAAATCATAAAATGGTTGTGTATAATTGTCATACACCTTGCATCAAGCATGCCATGTGGTATCTCCTGGAATGCATTGCAATTGATTGATAAACTTTGACCAACACTGAGAGGATAAGAAACCTAAGTTGTAGGTTAGACGGGTGCTTCCATTGAGAAAAGTTTTGTGAGGTAAATCAAAATCTTGTGGAACACTGAATTATGAAAGAGTGGAGTTTTTGCGAATGTTATATGTGTTAGCAACACATCTTGGGGCTAATCCCTGAGTTGTAGGAGAGTCGTAGTGGAGCCACGGCAATCAGCTGTGCTGAGAGGTGCTTCCCTATGTGTGTATTACGAGGCATTATGTCTATATATTGTGCGATATCCCTCTAAGGAGAAGGGAAGGTGAATGGTGGACTACATATTGGATACAAACACAAAATCGTCATAAGTATTTAGTGCAAAGTGAGTTTTAGACACTCCTAGCCCGTGAGGCCGTGCGGTGGGGTTATCTGTCATATGCATGAGGTCTAGCTAGAGCCATAGCCAGTGCCGACTCATTTTAGGTACCATCAATTGATCTCAAAAGTGGCTATCACCAGATATGGATAGCACTTGAAGATGTTCATAAGATAGCTTTTCGTACAATGTTTGGACTATACGAGTTTTTAGTCATGCCCTTTGGTTTGACTAATGCACCCACCACATTCATTCGAATGATGGAGAGAATTTTTTGACCTCACTCAAAGTTCATAGGTGTCTTCTTTGATGATATTCTAATATTTTTACAGTTTGAAGAATAGTATAGAAAACATATATCTGTTCTTTTTCAAGAGCTTTGCAAGCATAGACTACAGGTCCATGCTAAGAAGAGTGAATTTTTCCTTTCGGAAATTCATTACTTGGGCCATATTTTTCTCACAATTTGGTGAGAATGGATCTTGAGAAGATTCGAGCCATTGTTGAATGGCCTACATCTACTTCTGTATATGAAGTTAGAAGTTTCTTGGGCCTATGTTCATACTACAGGAGGTTCATACGAGGTTTTGCGTATGTTGCATCTCCTCTACATGACCTTCTAAGAAGCGAATGCCTTTTTGCTCGGGATTAAGGCAACTACAAGCCTTTGAAAGAATTAAGTTTCTTGTGACTCAAGAACCAGTTCTTATAGTTTCACATATTCAAAAGCCTTTCGAAGTTCACTACGATGCTTCTAAGTATTGCATTGGAGTTGTGCTTAACCAAGAGCATCATGCAGTAGCATTTGAGAGTCGACGCCTCAAGGACCATGAGCTACATGCTACAATATATGAGAAAAGCTTATGGTAGTGGTATATGCTCTTCAAGTATGGAAACACTATTTACTTGGTGTAGATTTTGTTATTAAAACAGATCACCAAAGTTTAAGATACTTCCTCACTCAGAAGAAGCTCTCAAAGAAACATATGCGTTGGGAAAATTTATTATCTATATTTCATTTTCAAATCCTTCACACATTTGGAACTAAGAATGTGGTAGTATATCCTCCATCACGGTGACCTCCAGTGAATGCAATCACAACTATTTACCATAATGAGTTCATGGATTTACCCAAAATGTATGCACAACTGATTCTGACTTCTCAACCATATGGGATCAAGGTCAGACAATTACACCTTCCTTAATTCGAGATGGTTATTTGTATCAGCATCAAGAAATTTGTATAGCATTACCATTGTGATACAAGGTAATGGATGAAGCACGTGCATCTCCATATGCTGGACATAAAGGTATTCTACCCACTACTCAAGCATTGGAAAGATATTTCTTTTGGCCCACTCTTAGAGCTCACATTGAAAGATATGTTCATGAGTGCAAGATATGCCAAAAAGTAAAGTATGATAGGCATAAACCACCTGGTCTATTGAAGCCATTACCTATTCCCAATGAGCCTTGGGAAAGTATAGCCATGGATTTTATCATGGAGCTTCCTCGCACACAAGCAGGAAATGATGCAATCTAGAATATCATTTATAGGTTCAGTAAGCAAGCTTACTTTATACCTATGTGAAAGACAATCAAAGCATCATATTTTCAAGCATCATGGCATGCCTAAGTCCATTATAAGTGATCGAGATCCCCGCATGACTAGCCTCTTTTGGCAAGCTCTCTTCGAGAACCTCAGGACTCGGTTCAAGTTTTCATCCTCTTATCATCCTCAAACAAATGGGCAGAGTGAAAGTGCTAATTCTACTATTGTGGACCTTTTGAAATCATGTGTCTCTGATAATTAAAGAGAATGGGAAAAGTATTTGTCTTTAGTAGATTTTTTATACAATAACACGGTGCACTCTAGTATGGGCAAGGCACCCTTTGAGATCATCTATGGAAAGTCTCATTTACCACCCATTCTTCTTACGAAGGATAAGATCTTTGCAGTAGATGAATTTGTTAGAGACATTGATACAAGTTTCACTCAAGTAAAAGTTGCTCTCCAAAGGACATAAAAGAAGCATAAATGTGAAGCTGATAAGCATCGTTGTAAGTTAGATCTCAAGTTGGGACAGTATGTTCTTCTTAAGTTTGAGAAGGCTCACTTGAAGAAGCAGAAATGTCAAAAGGGTAAAGTCGTTAAGCTTTCTAATTGCTATTATGGCCCTTTCAAGATCACAAATAAGATAAATGATGTGACTTTTTGTTTGGATCTACTAAGTCATTGGAACATTCATAATGGTTTTTATATAAGTTTGCTACATCCCTATATTGTAGAACCTCCAATGGAACCAATCAAGGAAGATTTACCTGACACAGAAGAAACAGAAAAGCTCCTTGTTCCTGAAGGAATTTTACACCATCGTGAAAATACTCTAAGGTCATTTAAGATATTACGGAAGTATCTAGTTAAGTTTAACAATTATCCACCATTGGACGCTCAGTTTATAACTAAGAGAGAACTAAAAGACTTTCCAGATCTTCTTAAGGACTAGATATTCCTTCTACAATTGAGGTCAACCGTTTAGAAGCCCGAGGGATGTCAGTAAATTATTTGCTTATCAAACATTTTCTATTTAATAGATTCATGTCAATAAATTAATGACTCGCTTTTCTTTAAGTGTTGATGATGATCTAGCATGGCCATGAGACCATTTAGAGACTAGTATTCCTAGTACATCACTTAATGGGGTGATCAAAGCACTATGACATGGATATCTGGTACATGCAATACAAGTTATAAAGGGGAAAGGAAGTGTTTGCCAAGTGTACGAGTGTACACAAGAACCAATGAGTTACACATAAATGAAGATGGATTGAGTTCTAAGAAGAGGAAGTGCATTAGCATTATGTATATGTATTTACGTGTGCATCTGGGATGCCTGGGATCGTTTACTTGTGTGTAATGAGCATTGCATTCATTTGGGGTCATCCTCTCCCTTACAAATCAGGGTTTAAGGTATTTTCTTTCATTAAGAAAGACGAGAGAGGTAATTCTCTCACTAAGAAAGACAAGAGACAAGATCATTTGGAAGTGAGGAGAGAAGTGATTTTCTCTTTCTAAGGTCTAAAATGACACAAGATTTTGTGTGGAATTCAATATTAACGTTGAGGCCCAAGGCAATCTAATGAAATCTCCTTATATAACTATGGCTTAAGGTGGTTGCACGGACCACAAGTTAATAGTTAAGTATAAAAAGATGTTTTTTTTAAAATGGACATGGCGAATCCATTTTTCAAATATCTTGCAATAGAAAGACGATCTCTAAAAATTGCTCACTAGGGTTATCGAAGACAATGAGATCTACAACTTTTGCATTGAATGTTTTTTCATCCGAGCAACGGATAGAGAGATGTCTTGAAATTGGTACTACAGAGTAGGTCTTGGAACAACCACATCTTGTATGAAGATCAACCTTTCCAATCTTGGCACTCAAGTTTCTCTCCAAGAAGAGTAGCTATTGAAAGCCTATAAAAGAGGAGGCTCTCTTTGGATGTGGGAGAGGTGAAGAAAGCATCACTTTTCATGGATCCAAGAGGAGAAGAGAAGGTGCAAGTGCACCGAAAGCTCTGTTGAAATCAAGTCCCAAGAGGAGAAGAGAAGGTGTAAGAGCTGCTGAAGCTCTACTGAAATCAAGTTCCAAGAGGAGAAGAGAAGGTGTAAGAGCTGCCGAAGCTCTGCTGAAATCAAGTTCCAAGAGGAGAAGAGAAGGTACAAGTGCTGCGGAAGCCCTGCTGAAATCAAGCTCCAAGAGGAGAGCCCTACACATATTATGTAGGAGAGATTCAAGAAGGATCAAAAGTGCCAACTTCCAAGTTGTGCAAGTGTTAGCCGGTTGCATATCGTGCAAGGAACTGTGATCTTGTTCCTAAGATCTACAAGTAAGCAGTGTTTTATGTGTAATGGAGGAGCTTGCTTCTTGTCACTAATATAACTCCACAAGGGGGGAGACTAGCCCATCTTCCACTCCCTAGTGTGTTGTCTCTCTCTCTCTCTCTCTCTCTCTCTCTCTCTCTCTCTCTCTCTCTCTCTCTCTCTCTCTCTCTCTCTCTCTCTCTCTCTCTCTCCATCTTTCTTTTCTCTCATCTGTTCTCTCTCTGTGCCAGCATAATATTCACCATATATATTTTAAGTATATAAGAAAGTCGAACGTATATTTTGGATCTTATAACACTCATCATAGCAATTGTGATAGCCTATCAATCAATTTCTTTGTTGGTAAGTATGTGTGCTTCAAGTAAAGGTCAATAGCCCATTTAAGGCATTGGGTCTGAGCATTAACTAGGTAGTCAAGCCTCCTATTTAGTACTTTTCAAACAAAAGGTGATGACTCCTCTTGATCAATTTGCTTCAACTCCTCTACTCCTCTATTGGCAAAGATTTTAGCTACATCAGATGGCACACAATCAGTATTTATTAAGAGCACAAAACTTGACAAAGTGATGGAGTGATTGGAAGGAATGTGATCGGTGCTACGACACAAGTCTAGCCATTGAATCATTCACTGGAGTTTTTTCTTTCTTCATTGTACTTTGCAGCTCCAAATTCAAAGTCTACTTAATCTAGCCATTGAATTCATTAAGTATGAGTTTTTTTCCCCTTATACTTTGTAGCTTCAACTTCAAAGTCTAGCGAATTCATTAGCATCTCCTCTAATTGCTCTGTGTACATTGAATTTACTCACACAATAATTGTAGTTTTAGGGCACTTGTTAGACTCTATGAATTGTGAGTCTCTTCTTGCAATTCTCCTAGGACTCCAGGCTATGATCCTTGCTAGCTAATGATTTCTTTCAAAATTTTCCTCTTCTCTTTGCCATCACATGTTATCGTTAGGTTGCCTCTCCCCCTATTCTCCTCCTTATTTGTCAACTTCCTAGTGACGATGCAAGAGTTGACCTAGCTTTTTGTAATGTTAGATTGTTTCTTTCTGTTATTTTAATATTTCTCTTCCCTTCACCGACATCATTCACATATGCCATTATTTACTTTCAAAGGTTTAATTTTTCTTGTGCCCTTCTCCACATATACTGAGAGTCTTGCACTCCAAGACACAACCTCACACCTAGGAAAGTTATTAAAGATGTCCTTTGCATTCTCAATGCTTCTGCATTTTCAACATGATGTCACAAAGGCATTAGATATGAAGACATTTGAATGAATTTCTTCTTAAATATCGGTATTCAAGAAGAAACAACCTAGAGCCATCTCTACCGTTCACCTATAAGGCTATAACTCTTTCTCTCTTTCACCTCCCTTAAGGCCACATGTGTTTTTTTGGCCCTAAGATGGCTATTCCAAGTGTGTAAGCAATCTTGTAAACAAGAAAGTAGTCAAAGGCTCAAAAATCCTCAAGTAGCTTGTCATGTACAACTTTTCCATCTTCACAAGACACCACCTATAAGGAATTGGAAGAGAACACATAATAATGACATTGCCTTATTCGAACTATGTAAGAAGCAAACATTAGCTATCCTAGGTTTTTGAGATGTGAATGTGTAGCATCAATGACAATGAAGTCCACCCTTGGTTATAGCACAATTTATTGTGCCACCTCTTCTTTTCTTAGTAGGTTTAGACTCAATAACCATGTGTATATATATTTTGGTACTTTAATATTAGTCTTTTATCATGTTGTAGGCTTAATTTTTTTGCATGGAAGAAGAAGATGAAGATTTCATCCCTATCTCTCTGTGTTCTCAACTCTCCATTGCTTTTTTGTGTCTGTTCTTAGGTTCTTTATCTCTCTCCCCTTTTTTTTATTTTCATGGTATCAGAGCTGTCCCATGGCTACATGGAGCTTAATTGAAAGCTAAGGCGAAGGCATTGGAGCATAAAAGTAAGCAAGTAAGCAACGACTAAGAAGCTCTTCTATTTTGCTCAATTTGCAAGAGCCTTATGAGACTGACAGGGCTATAGTCTCTGATTGCAATGAAACTTAGTGAACATAATGAACAATGTATATACTACAAGTAAGACTTTTAGGGCTTATTCGTTGTGATTTTTGTCATTTGAGGTCATTTTGGCCTCCATTTTGGACCTACAAGTAGTTTGACAGTAATTTTTAGATCAATTGTAGTTTTGGTTATGTCTACCATGTTTACATGTACACAAGTTACAAATTTTGAATCTGTAAAGTTTCAGGTATTTGCTAGGTTGCATATATACCCAAGGAGTCCACCTTATAGAACATGTAAGATACCATGTCAGTTCAAAAGAAAGGGTATTGTATTTAGTAAAATTTATAGGATTATATTTACAAAAGGTATTTTTAAATTATAATTTGAAAAAAAACATAATTTTAGTAAAGTAAAAGGGGCCATTTTAAGGCCTTATAACATGTAAAGAAAGGGTATTTATTAATATCCTTTGAATGCGCATTATAGAGATGATTTCTTATAGGTGGACTCCCCGGGCATACATAGAAGGCATCCACATATAGATTATAGATTATGGTTATTGTTATGCAATTATAAGTGAAAAATACTACATGTTTAATTGTGGTATACCTATATTAACTTTCTTGTAGATTGCAAGTTGTTTGTTTTAGCAAAATGTCTAACAGCTTCAATCAGATTGTTAGCAAGAAGCTTGAAAAAAAGAATTATATTATATGGAAGTTTGGAATGACAAATTTCTTGAAGAGAAAAGGTATTTGGAGTTACATTGAAGGAAACATGGTATTGGTACCTAAAGTTCATACATGAAATGCTACTGCAGAACATGTAAAGGCTAAGAAAGATTGGAAGCAAACATAGAGTAAAGTCATCTATTAAATGTCTGTTAGTAACATAGAGTAAAGTCATCTATTAGATGTCTATTACATGTAAAGGCTAAGAAAGATTGGGAGCAAACATAGAGTAAAGTCATCTATTAGATGTCTGTTAGTATCATAGATAGCTTGATGGGCTATTTGCAAGAATGTCAAACCCCTTCTATCACATGAAAGAACGTGGGAAGATTATTCAAAGTAAACACAAAGGCCAAAAAGCTATGGCTCAACAAGTCAAAGTTGAACCAAGTGAAAAGAGGAAACTTATCCATTAATAATTATGCCTTGAAGATCAAGAATATTGTGGAAGCTCTTGAATCTATTAGTGTGATAGTTGATGATTATTGAGATGGCAAGCTCAACACGTATGCAGACATTGATAATGGGCCACTTTGGCTAGATGGGTCTGGACATCAATACTTAGCACATCAGTGGTCATTATGATCCTCACATGGCCACTAACATGTAATTTGCAACTTTCTTGCAAATAAGACTTATGTTTGTTTTAGAAAATACTTCAACTACATACTTGAAATCAGTAACATATGCACTCACTTTCAACTGACATAACCAAAATTGTAATATGCTCTAAAACTATTATCCGGAACCTTGCACGTATAAAATGGGGCCTGAAACCATCTCATATGGTCAAGACACCTATGAGAAAGACCTGAAGAGTTTATCTACATAATATATAGCGTTCAGATGGCACAAAAAAGCTCATAGCAATCTAAGAATTTCACGCTGTCCTTCTTGCGGTGCTGCCATAGGCACTATCTAAGAGGAAGAGTGGAAGAATGGGAGAGCTTTTTATCCATTGCTTGCTTGCTTGAATCCTTTCTACTTCTCCTTCACTTCAGCCTTCAAAACCATTCTCTCTCAGTGGTGCCACTCTAATACCATGTCAAGAATCGTGTGATTGAGGGGCTTGCGTGAGTTGTTGCACCAAGCACACATCATATACTAAAGAGAAAGCTCAGTTAAGAACACACAAACATAGATGAAGGTCAAAATTCTTTCTTGCTGGTTTCTTCTTTTCTTACACACAATATAATGTATAAAATGTATAGATAAGATGTAGCATAATGAAAAGTAGTCTACAAAGTCAAATAATGCATAACTGACTATACTAATTGATTGGTACTATAAGTATAGAAATTGTAGGTAGGTGTAAAAAACTAAATATAATAAGTATAAGTCAATGGTGTTGACAAACATGGATCTTGAACACAGTTTAGCTATGAAGGCTTGAACTCATAAGCAAGAGACATGAAGACTAATGACTAGACACAGATTTTCACTCAAGTGAATTAGGTTCCAAGATAGATTAGCTTGGACTCATAAACACAATCTTGAGTGGATAGAGTTACAAACTCTAAGTACAATGTACAATAGCATTACATTAAAAAGTGAACCAAGTACATGCTTTTATAGCTTTTTAGCTTCTCCACTATCCTCACTGTGCATATGGGAGTCATGATATCTCTTCCTGGAGCATACATCATTTGTTATTTCTCAACACCCCCCTCAAATGATGACTCCCTACACTTGCTGGCTTTTGCCCCCCCTACATGATAACATGGCCTGAGAGACTAGCTCAGAGACAGCCTAGTCAAGTTAAAGCTTGAGACTTTACATCTTTGGTAAGGGTTTTTACAAAGCAAATCCACTATGGGAACAAATTTCTTAGAACAATCTGTCAGAGTTGTTGATGGTAGTGGAAGCATCATCATCTTCTTCTTCATTCATGAATTGACTTTGGTGGTGGTCATTCTACATCTGTTGTGCTCTTTTCTTATGAAAACATTTACTAGCAATATGGCTAGTCTTACTACAATAATGACATGTCATCCGACTTTTGTTGTGAGTGTTGAATCCTCAACCTCTTTCTTTGGGTCCAATAGCTCCTTTGGTGTATAATATATTTTCCCTAGATGATGGGACACCATCTTTTGCATTCTTGTTCTTTAGTTTATTCTCTTCATCAATAAGAGAGTGCTCAATATCTTTAAGTGAGAGACTGGGAACATTACTTAGTGTTGAAACAAGATTTTCATATGGTTCGTGATTAACACTGGCAAGTAGTACTACTATTGCCTCATCCTCATCAATGTTCTTTTTAAGAGTCGCTAGCTGAGTTTTAAGGCTCTTGAACTTATTCATGTGTACAGTCATTGATGAACTATCTTTTACATCCAACTTATAAAACTGCATAAGTAATTTTACCTTTGAGTTCTTTGCTTGTGTACCAAAGATCTTGTCAAGTTTTTCCCATGCTTTCTTTGCATCCTTTTGATGCCAGAAATATGATGTAATACATCATCGAATAGACCTCAGGCAATAATACCTAGAGCTTTGTTGTTCATCTTCTTCCATGCCTTTGTTTTAGGTTGGTCTTCTAAAGCATCTTCCTCTTTAGCATTGCCATCTACATCATCTTTCTTAAAGAGATCCCAGAGGTATTTCCTCATGAGATGGTACATGCTTTTCTCCTTTTAGGCATGAAAGCCTTCACCATTAAACTTTGCTGTCTGCTCCAGTTCAGTCATCTTAGAAGGAGGTCTTACCATAAGGACACTCGGGCAGTGTCTGTCCTTTTACAACGAAATTGAGACTTACAAGGAATTGAAAAAAATTTCAAATCATTACAAACTGAAAGTAGGCTTTGAAGTAGCTGAAATGAAATCATAAGATGATTTACTCTTGATTAAGTTAAAAAACCCTAAGTGCCAACAAGCACTTGTTGAGTATCAATAGATACTAGATCTTGATATTGGGATTTATATTGTTAGGTAATTTTTTGAGCTTCCTTGGGCGTTTCTAGACTTTAGAGGTAATGCCAGAGTGATCAAAAATCACTATCGATGATGGCAGTTAAAAAGGAACAAGGTTGCCAAGATTTTGAAATTTTTTGCTATGGCAAGAACCCCCTTGGATAGGGTTGGCGGCCAATTGGGGGTGAATTGGTGCGCCCTCCATGAATTTAACCTTTTTCATTACTCCAATTTCTTTTGTGAGTTTGGGATCATACAATCATTTCACAGATGGTGTTTCTAAATTTACAAGCACAAGCAATAATGAAGGTAAGTGCTCGGGACATCTGCTAAGGTGGAGTTCCTATTTTTCAACACTAAGCATTCACCCTTCTTGGGTCTTTCTTGCCTTGGTGCCAATTACCATGTCCTTCCAAGGGATAGAGAATTCTCTCATTCTTATGTGATAGGAGCAAGCAATTACACTATTGGATTTATATCTATTAGTTTTCCGATGGTAGTGTCCTAATTTGCTAGCCTTTAGTCCAGGGTTTGTCTTAGGATCATAGACATGTCTGAATTGAGTGCAGCAATGTTTGCACATGGGACCGGTGTAGTTGCAGATATTGATATCTGGCATAAACGCATTGGTCATGTTAATGTACAGCGACTTAAATCAATGCAGGCCCAAAATATTGTTGCAGGATTGCCTAAATTCAAGGTTGCAGAAATGCATAAGGTATGTGAAGCCTGTCAGTTTGGAAAACAGGCAAGGAAACCATTTCCTAGACATGTTCAAGAGAGTAAGAAGCCATTGGAATTAATCCGCTCTGATGTGTGGACTACTAAAGCTGTATCTCTTGGAGGCTGTCATTATTTTGTCAGTTTTATTGATGACTATAGCAGAAAAGTTTGGATGTATTTTATGAAAAAGAAAAGTGAAGTTTTTGGGCATTTCAAAACTCTTAAAGCTATGGTTGAAAAAGAAACAGGCCTGCAAATAAAATGCCTAAGGTCAGATGGAGGGGGAGAGTACCTCTCAAATGAGTTTGCAAGGTTCCTGCAGGAGCATGGCATAAAGCAGCAATATTCATGCAGTCATACCCCACAGCAAAATGGAATTGCAGAAAGAAAAAACAGACATATTGGTGAGGTGTCTCGTGCCATGCTCAATGAAAAAGACCTGTCAGATTTTTATTGGGCTGAAGCAGTTGCTACAGCAGTCTACATAATGAACAGGACTCCCACTGCAGCAATACATGGAATGACTCCAGAGGAGAGGTATACTAGTAGGAAACCAGATATTTCTCATTTGAAAATTTTTGGTTGCATTACCTATGTACATGTGCCAGATGAGTTGAGATCCAAGTTGGATCCAAAAGCTGAGAAGTGCATCTTTATTGGTTACTCTCTGCAGCAAAAAGGGTATAGATGCTATAACCCTTCTACTCGTAAGTTTACAGTGAGTAGAGATGTTGTTTTTGATGAGATAAGTAGCTGGTATAAACCAGTAAATGTGATTGATGATGTAGATGCACAAAATGGTAATGCTGCACAGAATTCACAGCAGCAGTCACAAAATATTAGTGGACCTGGAGCGTCCTCTAGCAGTAGTTCACATTCTTCACCATGGACAGGCAGATTGAGATCAGGAGAATCTTCTCAAAGTAATGCAGATAGTGATATGCAGGTATCACGAAAAGGAAAAGAGAAGGTTGATCAGCCCATGTTTGATGTGAATGCAGGTCACTCTTATGTGGATGGTGAATCCAGTGGGTCAGAACAGAGCATTGATGATGAGTTGGGCATTCCTTCTATTGTTACACCTGGAGTAAGGAAAACCAGGGATGTTTTGAGAGCACCTGGGAGTGAACCTACTTTGTGCAGGTCTACGAGAGCTAGGTATCCTGTGGATAGGCTGAAATATGATGGATTTACAGCCATTCACTATGCATATATGGTTAAAGTGATACAGGAACCAGAACCCACTTCTTTTGAGGAAGCCATGGGAAAAGAAAAATGGGAGAAAGCCATGGATGAAGAAATGGATGCCTTGGAAGCAAATGCTACATGGGAATTGGTACCTTTGCCTAAAGGTAAAAATGCAATTGGTTGTAAATGGGTTTATAAGGTGAAGCACAATGCAGATGGTTCTGTGAACAGATACAAGGCAAGATTAGTAGTCAAGGGGTATGCACAAACATATGGCATTGACTATGAAGAAACATTCAGTCCGGTTGCAAGGATGGCAACCATAAGAGCAGTCATTGCTATGGCTGCATCAAAGGGATGGTCTTTACATCAGATGGATGTAAAGAATGCCTTCTTGCATGGTGATTTGCAAGAAGAGGTCTATATGGAGCAGCCACCGGGTTATGTGCATGATGTTCATCCTGAGTTTGTTTGCAGGTTGAAGAAAGCCTTGTATGGCTTGAAGCAAGCACCTAGAGCATGGTCTGACAAGATAGGACAGTATCTTGTCACTATTGGCTTTCAGATTTCCAAGGCAGATTTCTCACTTTATGTGAGAAAAACAGAGAAAGGTATTATGCTACTTGTCATTTATGTTGATGATTTGATTATGACAGGTGACAGTGATAAAGATATCCTTCATGTGAAAATGCTATTGAAGCAGAAGTTTGAGATGAAGGATTTGGGAGAGCTGCGTTATTTCTTGGGCATTGAGGTGATTAGACCACCAAGTGGAATACAGCTCTTGCAGAGGCACTATGGATTGGACATACTGTCCAAATATGGGATGACAGGCTGTAAGCCTATTTCAGTTCCTTTGGAGCAGAATGTGAAGCTGAGCACAGATGCAGGTGAGCTTCTAGAAGACCCTACTATGTACAGACGCATAGTAGGAAGTTTGATTTATATGACTATTACCAGGCCAGATTTGAGCTATGCAGTTGGATTGGTAAGTTAGTTTATGCAGGCTCCAAGGAAACCACATTTGGATGCGGCTAGACGCATACTCAGGTATGTGAAGTCCACATTGCAGTACGGACTATTTTATGAGACTGGGGTTCAGATACAGCTGCATGGATACACTGATGCTGATTGGGCTGGTAGTATTTCTGATAGAAGATCTACCAGTGGATATGTGTTCTCTTTTGGGAGTGCTGCAGTCACTTGGAGCAGCAAGAAACAGCCTACAGTTGCCTTGTCGAGCACAGAGGCTGAGTACAGGGGTGCAGCAATGGCTGTATGTGAGGTAGCTTGGTTGCATAAGCTACTTTATGATATGCATCAGCCTACAGATGGGCCAGTTGTCATTTATTGTGACAACATGAGTAGTATACACTTGGCAAATAACCCAGTCTATCATGCTAGAACAAAGCACATTGAGGTGCATTATCACTATGTGCGGGAGAGGGTTTTACTAGGTCTTATTGATCTAGTTTATGTCAGCACAAAGGATCAGGTAGCTGACATATTTACAAAGGCATTGGGCACAGAGAAGCTGCGCAAGTTCAGAGACCTGCTTGGTGTGCAGGAATTGGGATTGAGCTCGAGGGGGAGTGTTGAGATATCGAGCTCCACTCGTGATATGCCAGGGTGACCGTTGTGCATTTATATCACCGACGTGTTAGTTGCAGATGCGGTTGGTATACCGCCCATGAATAATAGCTACATGATAGCTATCCTTATCTACTCTAGTTCGTGGCTTGGTTAGTATGCCACCTTAGTTAGTTGAGTTTGGTTTGAGACCCATATATAGGGTTCTTCTATTTCTTTGTATGAGAGTTCTTTTTTGGCTTACACAACTAAGAAGAGGAAAACTGTTTTCAACCTCCACCCTTGTGTGTATTCCCCCATTGTGCAAGCAAGAAAGCTTCAAGTGAGACTCCTTCCTTCTCTCCCACAATCTTGACAAGATTGTGGTGTCCTTGCTCACTTCGAGGCTGCCAATGGTACCATGGAAGGTTATTGTGGCTTGATCCAAGATATTCTGAAGCTTGACTTCAGACGATTCTTTATATATGTACTGGATGTAAAGTGGTTTAAAGAAGTGGTAACAAATGGTGAGCATTTCACAATCAGACGTCATCCAAGTGGTTTTGTAATCATTGACTCTACAAAATTTCACCAAAACAAGAATGACACATTAGTACTACCTCAACAATGCGAGCAAGTATATATGCAAAGGCTAATTTTTTTATATGTATAAGTGTGATACATATACACAATATAATAAGTACTTAAGTTTTTTGCTTTTGTTTTTCAAATACAGGTTGTGTATCATCCAATGGTAAACAATAATCGATGGTGGTATGTCATCCCTATATCTAATCGTTCAAAACCAATATATGGTAATATTACCGACATGGTGATAGCAGATGACAATCCAACAATTAATGATGATGTGCATGATGACACCATAATGGATGATATGCGTGATATAGTACAAGATGAACCTTGTGAGGATGTTCAAGGAAACGCAAAAGAAGACAATAATGTGATTGTCGATGATATTGATAAAGTTATTGAGCAATATAGCAACACATCTGATAGTGGGATAGACTTATTTGTTTCGTTACCTCTTGATAACATAGACCTAGAAGTAGATAGTTTAGCAAGGGCTGATCTCATTGAAGATGAGATGGATCATTCACTGTAACATACTTAATTTGCTTATTGATTCAATGTGTATTCCTAATTCTATGCTTTTTATCATGCGCACACGTGCATACTCAAGAATCAATAGTCAATTTTAAAGCAAGCATTGAATTTTCCATAATAAAAAGGAAGTATCTTTTATCATCTTCAAGTACATAGAGAAATTACGACATATATATTGCAATGCTTGCTACTAATTGTAAGGTTTCTGTCACTTGCCGCTAATTACTTATATCAGGCTTGTCAACTGGAGGAACTGCCATTCATTAGAGAGCAATGAAAAAGTAATTATTAACTCTATTTTTTTAATTCAATGATTCAATGTGTATTCTTAATTCTATGGTTTTTATCATGCGCACATGTGCATGCTCAAGAATCAATTTCAGGTGGTTAAATAAAAAGTAACTTTGGTTTTTCAATTATGTGAATTGCTAATTTTAGGTGGTTAAATAATTGTGCACCTGCTAGTGCGTCTATATTAGTGTCTATTTGCACGGATATATAGACGCAAAATTCGTGTCTATTTACACGTGGGTTTACACGCATTTATAGATGCTCTGATAGACACACCCGACTTTGCGTGTCTAACGTGCGCGTCTATTCCTTGTTTCTGTTGTAGTGGGGGGGACGATACAACTCATCCCATTACTCATGCTAAAAATGTTTCATTGGGTATGCAAGGTGGTAAAACTAAGTACTTCCTTGATGTGCTACATGTACCAAATATTATAAAAAGTTTGATTTTTATTGGTCAGATGGTAGAATAGGAATTGCAAGTTTGGTTCACATCTAATGGTTGTTATGTAGAAGATCTAAAAAATGATAGAAAGCTAATTGCAAAAGGAAAATGTACTAGTAGATTATTTACTGTTGATATAAGTCTACCTAATATGGATGCTGCCATATTTGTAGAATGTTCAAGTATAGTAGATAGGTCACTAGAGTCATGGGTTACATAGACGCAAATTTTGTAGGACATACAAATAGTAGGAAGTCCACTTTGGCTATGCCTTTACCTTTGTTAGAGATGTGTTTTTGGATGCTTAAGGTGTCAAAATGTACTAACTTGTCTACTATAGAGGGTAAGTACATTGCAACCACTAATGCTCTATCTTCATTTGATCATATTCACCAAAGTAATATTCATGGACTTGAGCCTCTTTGAAATTACCAGCCACATAAGTAAGATTCTCCATTTATATCATCACTTCATTTTGTCGTGTGTGTAGCACTACAACCACTCTCATGCTATTGGTCCTTCTTGGCATTGCCTTTGTCTTTCTTCCACCATCCACTATCATTCTAAGAGAAAAGTCCCTACATTGTGGGCTATGTTGTTAAGACTTCAAGCTCTATCTATCTGTCTATGTGTGTGACCACCGACAGTCCACCGACAGTCTAACTATATGTCTAGCTGTACATAGCAGGTGTGGGACATTTAATAAGTCAGTGGTCTCTGACTTAACCACAATTAGTACATAGGCTAGATGACCTATTTGTAACTATTCACTTCTATTAGTTATGTGTGAGAATAATACAAATAAATGGGATGAGCTGACTGCTCACTCTCTGTTGCTCCAATCCTACTCTATCATCCTCGTCATGTATGTGATGCTTGTCAATTTGGTTAACATTCACGATTTGTTAGGCCTGTACGAAACAACATGAGACCTTTGCACTTTGTCCATTCTAATGTGTGGGGGCCAGCCCATAATGCATATATGGGAGGCTCTAAATACTCTGTGAACTCCATAGATGAATTTACCCAATATACTTGGGTTTATATACTGAAAGCAAAGGATGAGGTCTTTGCTATTTTTAAGGAGTTCAAGAAGCAGGTTGAGAAAGAATTTGATTGCTACATCTCTTGTCTGAGATTCGACAATAGTGGGGTGTATGTATCACATGAGTTTGATAGTTTTTTGCTTGAAAATGGTATTTGTAGGTAGCTTACATACATCTACACTCCGCCACAGAATGGGGTAGTTGAATGAAAGAATAGGGTATTGATGGAAGTTGCTTGTGCTATGATGAATGAGAAGCTATGGAGGATGAAGCTCATGGGAGAGGGATTGAGGTTGCTTGAGCTTGCCTCAAGGATCGTCGAGCTACCGGTGTGCAAGAAAGAGGAGGGTACTCGATCGAGCATCAAGGTAAGCTCACTATACCCATAAGGTAGGCATTGCGCGTCGGCTATCTGAGAGGTAGCCATGGTTGCTTGGTTCGAAACACTTGAGCAATAAGTGTTCTGTAGGTCTCGGGGTAGAGCTTGTAGCTCCCCTTCATTTTGGTTTCATTGTCGGGACAGAAGAAATTGATCCTTGAGTGTCGCACGCATCAAATCGAGCATAGAAGTAGGGTTTTCAACCCGAACCGATGCTCGAGATAGCTAGGAGATTTAGGAGATTTTAATCCATGAAACAAGTAAGTGTTTTGGTTTGTTGGAAGCATTAGTGTAGGACTACCATTTTGCATCTCTATTTTGCATTTTGGCTGCACTAGATTAAGGTTAGATTAGGTTAAGAAAAGAGAAAACAGAAGGTTTTGGCTGCTGCTAAAAACAGGGAAACGGGGACAGATTCAAATTTCTGGGTAAAACAAGGAAAAGGGAACTGGCTTTAAGGTTTTGCAGTGCTAGGAAAGGACCTTAAGAGGCTTGGGAGGCCAGGGCAAACCTCATTTCACTGGTTAGCTTTGTGAGACAAAGAGAGAGAGAGCTTCTGGTTGCCACGAAGACGGAGCAGTATCAAGATTCTAGGTGCCATCAATTTGTGCTACTCCAGGTGAGTCTGGTGCTTCTTAGTAGTGCCCTAATCATATCTGGAAAGTCTCTTGTGATTGTGTGTAGCAGGCGTCAAGTGGGATCGAAACGCATCGAAATCATGCCTGCCGCCAGACACAGTCGGACCAGGTCTCAGTGGTTCGATTCTCAGAATCGGACCACCCGAGTCCTGGAGTCAAACCGTCCAATTCCAAGAATCAGACCGTCCGATTGAGGGAGTCGGACTGCGTGCTAGTCGGACCATCCAACATTCGGATCAGACCAAAAAATTTTAGAATCGGACCCCACTACCGAATCGGACAGTCCAATCGGACGTGCCACGTGGCACTCGGACCGCCCATCATAGTCGGACCATCAGACTTTAAGAGTCGGACCATCCCTGTCCTACTCCTGGACTCGGACCACTCTGTCCGACTGCAAGAATCGAACCGTCCGACTACTAGAGTCGGACCAGCCCTGTTCGATTTCCAGAATCGGACACTCCGATTCTGGGAATTGGACCATCCTACCAGAAGGAAAAATAAGTATCTTTAGTTGACCCTGCCACAGACCTGACCCCTAGGACACAACCCTGAACACCCCCAAGACCCAGTTTGACCATTAGAATCTTAGAGACCAATCAAACTTAGAGCAGAATAGAAAACGCAGCACGGACCTTCAGAAAGACCATAGAATAGCTGGGAACCAAGCTTAGAACTCAAATCAAGCTAAGAATGTGGAGAGAAACAGAGTGGAGTTCGCATTAAATGCTTTCTGCATCAGCACTTCACTCTTGTGTTCCACTAAGTTTGCATTGTAAGAAAAGGGAAAAGCATGTTTTTGCACTAAGCACCACGAAATCACTAAGCATAACGTGTGAATAAGGATTGCAACTGCTTTCAAATAACAAGGAACACATCAGGATATCTAATAACATTAAGGAACCCACTAGTAGGAGAAGACCCCAAGACTTAGACAGGTGCCTGAGTGCCCTACTAGTAGGACCTGGAGAAGACACGAAAACATGGAAAGCAACAATATAGAGGATTGGATGCTGCCGAAACTGCTTGGATTTATTGACAACCTCGTGGAGCTGGAAGCAAAAATAATGTCGGGATCAAGAGGTGAACAAGGAGAGGACCAATTAGACTTAGGAGAATTTCCAACCTCAGTCCAAGAACTGGTCCACAACTACGATCTACTCACTAGGACTGTGATCCAGGGCAGACCTGTAGAGAAAGTGGTAGTAAACCTGGAAGAAGAGAGAAGAGCAATCAAGAGAGTGCTAGAAGGCATAATTGCCTACAACCATGAGTAAAGGGCTAGAAGGCTACAGCAAGACGTAGATATGTACGAGGCTAGACGAGTCCTAGACCTAGCTGGAGCGGCCAAATCTGGACCGAATGTAGAGAGGGAACGGGCAGCAGAGGCTGACATGACATTGAGCGAATTAATAGCAAAGCGACTCTTAGACAATACATCCGTTGAACAGAGCACTACTGCCCTAGCCACCGTGCTAGTATCGGGATTGGGAGTCACGCAAGGGGCTAAAGGGCAGGCTAGAATCCCCATCATAGCAAAACAACTAGCTAGATATGAACCTAGCAGTGACCCGTACAGCTTCATGGAGCAGTTTGAGCAAGTATGTGAGGCAAACGGTCTTACTGACCCTGCACAGTGAGCTCAAGTTTTCGGCCTGTGCTTAGGCGATAAGGGGAGGACCTAGTATTCTAGTCTAGATGATGCAGAACGTACGAACTTTGTTTGCCTTAAGGGCCTCTTCATCAAGAGGTTTTTGGAGGCAGGGTATTCAAATAACCTCATCGTTAGGTTTATGAATATCAGTCAAAGGGAGAAGGAAGATGTTAGGGATTACGTCACTCAAGTGCGTAGCCTCTACAAGAGAATCCCTGCCAATGAGCGACCTACCGAGAGGGCAGTGTCTACAGTATTCATGAACGGGATTTGGAGTGAGGAGCTCTACAAGGCTTTGGCTAGTAACTCCATCTTGCAACAAGACGTGCTAGCTAGAGTTTTTGAGGAGGCAATACACGTAGATGATCAACTCAGGGAACCCAGCATGAGGACTGCCAACCGAGAGAGTGCAAGCCAGAGGGACCCTGAGAGATCAACTACTTCGGGGGGAAAAGCAACTGCTAGTGTGTAGGATAAGAGAAAGAGTGTAGACCACGACCAGGGGATGGCAGAAATGAGAATGGAGATTTCACGGTTGCAAGAGCTGGTAAGGAAGCCTGTGAGATCGCATGTACAATGTATATACTGCGGCGGCAATCACCTCCCAGTTGAGTGCCAAGATCTTAAATCTCGACCGTGCTCAAATTGCGGTAGATTCGGGCATGATACAATGCATTTCAGAATGCCGAGGAGATTCCCATATGTGCAACAGTACAACCCTCCATACTTAGGTAATAGGCCACCCGATTTCTTTGGGAGGGGAGCCCAGATAGCTCTCCCAGCACCGACTAACTCAAGACCTATTGTACCTAGGCTGGAGATGAACCCAACTAGTATACCTAGACCACCAGGGCCTTTTGTAACCCACCCATCTAGCGATGCTCATGTTCACTTTGTGGAGGAGCCTAATGAGGAAGAAACATATGTCAACCCATACATATCCTATGACGAGGAGGGCAACCCAGTCCTGATGGACTATCGGCCAGTGCCGGTGATGGCTTTAAGAAGAGGAAGAGGCAGAGGCTTTGGAGAGCCAAGCCAAGATCCAGTCACATGCTGGACTTGCGGCCACCCAGGCCACATTTCATCACGCTGTCCAGAATGAGAACAAGCTAACAAGGACAAAGCGGATCTCTGATGCACAGAGTGTGAAATCACACATCTGTTTCCTGACTGTCCTAGGCGGAAGCCATCAACCAGCTCTGTCAACATGCCATCGCTACCTTTGGGGCTTTTTGGAGTGGAAACCTTTGACAGTGAGGATACACCCATCCCACTATATTATGATGCAAGCTCAAACAAAACAGGCAGGCATCTCTTTGCCAAGGCCAAGTAACCTTGATGCAACCTCAATAGGAAAGAAAAGCCGGAGGAGACGGAGAAAGAGAACCAATGCAAAGATAACTCGTAAAATCGAGGAAGCAACTACGTTAGTAACAGGAAAGAGGGTCGTAGACGCAGAGGCGGAGACCTCAGCTCCTAAGACACCCGAGCTAGGGAGTGCCAAGGTAGGGGAATATCCCCATCCCAAACGGCAGCTCGAGGCTATAAGCTAAGGTCAAGGAGTGGGTCAAGGACGCCCAAAAGCACTTCAAGGATGCTGAACCCATATTAGAAGATCCTATTGACGATTTCTCCAGCGTGAGCACCCTTGGACTGTCCAGTGTATAGTGCACCATGACACACATTTACTTTTGCATCAACATGCTCGTATTGTATATAATTCAAACGGCAAATTGTGGGCCAAAGATATAGTTGTGTAGCCATGAAGTGGCATTGACAACCCACAACATAGGTTTGGGACTCAACCCTTCGTTTGCCAGTCTTCTTTTGGATTTTTATGGATGGTGGGTTATCACGAGCATCAATCGGACAAAAGTCACACCAAAACCTATAGAATAAAAATAAAATATAACATTCAATGGTATTGCACAAAGTACTTTAGATTGATTAGAGTGTGCCACTTTCGGCTTTTAAAATATGGATTTACCCGATAAGCTGCATATGACCATCTGGCATCGGATGTAGAAGTTTGCCTGGTGCATTCTTTGAGGTCCATTGCTTGCGAAATCTAGTTGGAGCATCCTTTCTTTGAGATTCACCGCATATGAAATCATCCAGGGCGCTATCTTGAGAGAAGAGGAAGGAGAGCAGATCACTCTTTTGAGAAATCCAACTAGTTTTGTTAGGGGAGCCGAAACGGAGGAGTGATTCTTTTTTTCTAAGTTATTCTTTAAAGTTAGTTTTTAAACGGAGGAGTAACGACTCAATTAATAGAGGGTGAGTGGGGGGCGGAATCGTAGCTGCAGGTTACAGGCTGCAACGCCGTCAAACGTAGACCCCACGGGCCATGGATGCAAGCTCAACGCCATCCACGGGCCATCCTATAGTTAATCTAAGTTTTACTCTGAATGTAAAGAAAAGAATGGTGCGCGTGGGGCCTTTTTGCGCCCTCTTCATCTTACGTGCACAAAAGACAAGAAACCCCGCTTGAAATCTATCCTGAGGCGTTTGGCCCACAATTTGCCGTTTGAATTATATACAATACGAGCATGTTGATGCAAAAGTAAATGTGTGTCATGGTGCACTATACACTGGACAGTCCAAGGGTGCTCACGCTGGAGAAATCGTCAATAGGATCTTCTAATATGGGTTCAGCATCCTTGAAGTGCTTTTGGGCGTCCTTGACCCACTCCTTGACCTTAGCTTATAGCCTCGAGCTGCCGTTTGGGATGGGGATATTCCCCTATCCCACGGGCCATGGATGCAAGCTCAACGCCATCCACGGGCCATCCTATAGTTAATCTAAGTTTTACTCTGAATGTAAAGAAAAGAATGGTGCGCGTGGGGCCTTTTTGCGCCCTCTTCATCTTACGTGCACAAAAGACAAGAAACCCCGCTTGAAATCTATCCTGAGGCCAAACGCTCCCTAATTCACTGTTACCTTCGCCTGACATTCCTCGTTCTTTGGCTCCCTCTCACGCCTCACGATAGATTTATAATGGCCAGCATGGCTTCCACCAAGAAGGAAGTGATCAAGAAGATAGGTCGACACCAATTTGGTTTGGAGGAGCCTAATATTGACTAGCAATGCTAGGAGCTTCCTCGAAGGATTTGAATACCTGCCATGTTCGTTTATCAAGGCGCTGAGCTAAAAACATAGTGTGTCCTTGGAGAAAACCTCCTGGAGTTGACAGATTGTCGGTGATATTCAGCAGCTTTATCTCATAATCTTCACACTGTAGCTCAAGATCATACCATATGCAGTCGCCTTCCCCGTCTTTGCTTCATACAGCCACCGTTTGCATCATTCGTGCTTGCTAAAGCAAGAAATCTTGATCTCAATTTGTGAAATTTGCAGAGCTAGCCACTGATGCAGAGAATCGTGCTCGTGGTGCAGGCGGTTGGAATCATGTTAAGGTTTAAGCCATTGAGCAACTTGCAAATGTTGATGTTCTATCTTCTGCTACATTTGAGCTCCCAAAAGAGACTCTTGCAGCAGGAGATGAGGTCCTAGCTAGCCTTGCAACAGCACACATAACTCCAGTGCTAACTCTTCACAACAAGTTGTGGTGGAAAAGCTTGAACATCCCTACATCAAAACATATCCATATGAGCATCGGTAGATGTATGGAACTCATATAAACATGAAGGAGATCCTTGCTAACAATAGTAACCAGCATAACGCCTACTATAAATAACAATAAACTAGCTTTAAACTACTCAAACAATTCTCAAGCTATCAAACATTGCAATATGGAAGCATTCAAAGTATGTAAAGAATAAATCTACAATCATTATCAAGCACAAATCATTATCTTCATGCCTCAACCAGTGAGATACAACAACAGAATATCATCCAAGAGCTCCAATACATCAATTTTTACAATCCATAAGCATTCTTAAGCATTTTCCAAACATTTTACTAATATCTCAAGCCAAAATGACAATACTCTACACTACAGTAAATAGCCAATCTGCACAGGTTTATGCTGAATATCTCAAAATCCGTGCAAATTTAAGAAAAAACAATTCTGCAAAATTGTAGATCACATTGAGACGATTAGGTAATAGTGAGCCATTTCTCCAAAATACATTTTTTCATCAAGATCTTCCTTCTTTAAAAAATGCATTGTTGTATGGTTTCATACATACTAAAGGTTCACAGACTGAAGATCAGGACCAACTCCATAGCTCCATCTCCCATGAAGCCAAGCTCTAATACCATGTTCAAAGAGACATGAAGAGACAAAGAAGAATGAGAACCATCATGAACGGAGAGCATTGTATTCTCTCTTCTTCCATTATTCAGTCATTGTGTAACACACAAAAGATTCTAAGTCTAAGTCACAAATACAGTGTATGCAAGTAGGTCATGTACGCTAACCAAACATACCTAACCTCAGTTAAGTATGACAGACTCATTATTTTACTACACATGACTAGTAACAACTAGCTACTATTGTATTAAGTAGAGTTAGTGTGAATACCACTGATGAGCATGATTTTCCATAACACTTGAATGCCAATGAACACTTTTCATCAAGTGAGAAAAATAAGTTTCACATATGGTTCTTCTATAGGAGATCAAAACATAGACTATATAGCCCTCTCTCAAGAATGAGAACCATCTCTATGAGTAGCATCCTCATATATAAGTGGCTCAGTAGAGTTTGTCATCATGATGTAATACATTGAGGGCTCATAACAATAAGGAGGATATGAAGCTCTTGTGGAATATCTCAAAACTAGTTGTATAGCTTGTATAGTTTGTCATATCTATCCAATCATGATCTTACACAACAAACAAGTCTTGGGCTGCTATATTATCAACAAGTACATCAACTTGTCTCAATGGGACTGTGTGTAATGAAATAGGAGGCTCCTACCAAAAGATCGCCTTGTTAGCTCAATCACTTTCTCCAATTTCATATGCATATCTTTCTCATGGAATATCACATCATGGCTATGCTAATAACCTTCAGAGTATGTGGATCCCAAAGGTGATATTTCATCTCATCTGCATCCCCATATCCAAAAAATATGCATTTGATGAACTTTGCATCCAACTTATTACACTCGTCTTTGTGACTATGGCAAAAAATTCTCCCGTCCAAAGACATGTAGGTATGCATATGGGTGTGTTTACTAGACCATACCTCCTCTACAACTCTACCACCAAGAGTAGGGCGGGGATCCATTAATGAGATACATGGTAATAATAACTACCCAAGCCCAAAAATGATACAATAAACTTAGTAACTAAGCATACTATGAACTCTTTCCTAAATATTCATATTCATGTGCTCTGTAGTACAATTCTAGTGTGGGAAATACATGGTAGTCAACTAACTTTTACTTGCCATCTCATCACATAACTACTCAAGATCCTTTGAAATATATTCACCCCCATTGTTAAACTATAGGCATTTCATTCTATACCCAGACTAGTTCTCAATCATGGCAAGAAAGCCATGAAATGTAGGCAAAACATCTTATTTGTACTTAATAGGAAAAGACCAAATTTCATGTAAATAATCATCTATGAATATATCGACCATTCTAGGGTGAGACATTTGGATCCAAAGGATCAGTCACACATGTAGAACCAACGTACTTACGTGAATTACAAGTTTGCTTTCCATACAAACAATAATCACATGAATCAAAATAAGAATAATCCAAGGGCAAGAGATACTAAAAATAGGTCAATATATTCCTTCCTTTCAAATAGATCTGCCTAAAGTGACGATGCCATAAAGATACATGTGAAAGATTGGTCACAACCAAAACATGGTTGATAGACCTAGAAACAAGCACAGGTAGAGGTTGCCAAGCTTAGCACCTCTATCAAAAACAAGACTACTACGAGTGATCTTCCATGAGAAATCACCAAAAGATATATGGTACATGCCATCATCCAACTATCCAGTGGAAATAAGGCTTTTAGTTAAATCCTAAACATGATGCACATCATGAAGCACAAGAGAAGTACCAGTACCAGTACCAAATTATAGTCTAATATTACCTATGCCAATGATATCCACTGATGTGTCATCTCCTAGTCTAACAAAACATGTAACAATAGGATAGTTATGAAATTAGGGGTAACACGGCGTCATGCCGCTATGCACACACCGTGCAAAAAAATCGAGTGTGGCTTCCTTTTAGATTTAGAGAGTCAATGCCATTTTAGACATTAGTGTTAGTGTCCATGGTTCAAAAATATTAGATTTTAGTCTATTTTTAATATTCTAGATATTATCTCTTATAAAAAAATCTACAAAACTATAGACAACTTCTAGATTAGGATGGCATGTAAAAGAAAGCATGTAGCTTTCAGCTAATTTGAGAGGATTTTATGTAAAAAGAGAGATTAGCGAAATCGTGTGACGTGCGATCACTGTTTTCAGGTAGTGAACAGCACTCCGAAAGTGGGAGATGAAGAAGTGATCCGACAGGATTCTGGCCAGCAGGCATTTTGGTATTTAACCCCCCTTTTGGAGCCATTGGAAGGATCAAATTGCCGATCTGAGCAGCATAGAGGAAGGTATTATTTTGTACACGTTTTTGTCTATTAGAGTTATATTTTCTCATAATGCTAGAAGAAACTGGCAGGCTTAATCTCTGTTATTATTCTTCTATATTTTCTTTTCTTTTCTTTGAAGTATTATTCTACATCTTCAATCTCTTCAAACCCCTTCTCTTCCGTCTACTCCTCTCCTTGAATCTACCTTCACCTTGATGTCACTTATCTTCAAGAACTTGGCTTGAAACCTTCAACCCTTCTCTTATCTCTACCATCTCTGGAGTCTAAGCTCTTGAACCCCCATACATTCTTCTCTTGCTAAACCCCTGTGGTGACCTTCAACCCTACGCGCTTCGACATTGGTGAACCAGACATGAAGGTCAGTGTAAGAGAACTCCAAGATGGGGGATTCTTCAGGAGATACTCTACAACAATTGGTTTGCATACTGTAGCAGACTCAGCAACAACAAATCCAAATGTTACAACAACAACAACAACAAAGGCAAGATGAAGAGAAGATTGATTCCACAACTATCAAGGCCCTAGAGAAAGTTGGGCATGAATTAAAACAATTTAATGGTCAAAATATCTCTGTTTTTATTCACTTGTATGTTGAAAAAATGCTCTTCTTTGGTGTACCACAACATGCATGGAGTCATTATTTTACCAGACTAGCCAAGCATGGTCTTCAAGAGAGAATCCATTGTCTTTTTCAGCAAGATGCAGATTGTGGGCTGCATTCAAAAAAGCCCTACACAAAGAATTCTTCTTAGAAGACTCTGGCCTTATGACAAAGAAAAGCTTCACTGAATGGGTTGAAAAACCCAACAAAGCTTTAGCTGCAACAGCTCTATACCATGAGTTTGAAAGTAAATTTGGACAACTTGATGTTGAAGACCAACAAAGTATGAAAGGTCAAAAGATTGAATTATTCCTTAAGGCTGCAGATCCCATTCTAACACAATATTAGCGAGTTTGGGAATCTCCCAATTCCCATTTTTTGAATACTAAAAATGTGGCACTCAGATAACATGCCCATAAGTTCCTCAAAACCATATGATGTGACCTATCATTGGAAAGCGCTTGAAAAATGGAATCTATTGAGCTATAGACCACTCGATTTGGAGTTATAGTGTTCAAGTTATGGCAAATCCAAAGATTTAACCACGTGTCCCAAACTTATGGGAAATTCCCATATTCCCCAATATGGTGTTTTGTACAAGAAAAGCTTGCTGATCGCCTAGAAGATGCTACCTCCGAATCAGGAGTCAAGACTACATGGACAGATGTTACTAATGCAGTTAACATGATTGCTCGAAGAGAGCAGATGTGACTAAGATTGGGCTCTACTTCAACTTCAACAACTCCATTGATAGAGCTTCTTCCACCTTCAAAATCTCCTATTCCTTTGACTAATCAACCAACTCTTTCTTCTTCTATTCCTTCTAAAAATGATGTAATGGATGAACTCATTAAAAGCATGTGTGACCTTCATCTGAATCTTACAGAAATTAGTTCCAAGGTGGAGAAGCTAGATGTCAAAGTTGAAGAACGAGGACGATCATCAACTCAAAGACCCATGAGAGAAGGCTTTAAGAGACGTTGTATTTGGTGCGATAGCCAACAACATGACAAGAGGGAGTGTTCTGCCTTCCGTGAGGCTAAAGCACAGAAGCTCGTGATTTGGAAAGATGGAAAAATTCATGCAGCTCAAATTGGTCTTCTACTAGAGCCAAATTTTGGCAATGGTGGAATGAAGAAAATATTAGAAGATTTAGCTGTAATGAATGCCTATGCAGCAATGCATGCAGCTACCCATGGGCTGCAAATTGAGCCAACTAAATCAAGTTTGAAAGTATGTAAAGCTAATGTGCAATCTAAAGTATGGATGTAGGCACTAGATCACATGGAACGTGGTAAAGCAGCCAAAGAAGATTTGGCTAACGCCATTCAGTGCATTCGAGGAATAACTGGTTGGAAAGAACTGATAGATTCTTTCCCGCCTTTGCACATTTGGCTGACGTCAATCATAAAGATGTCTTGATTGAAGAAAAGAGAAGAAGAGAAAATGAGCCATGGCCTTCCTCTTCTGGCCCTCCAAAATGGGTTACTAGAAGAACTCCTGAACAACCAAAGCTTGCTAAAAATATAACCCCGGATCAAGGGATGGAAGATATGCCACAAACAAAGAAGACCGAAGGAAAGAAGAAGAGTAAGCAACCAAGCTACAAATTGCAGTCTGATATATAATCTGCAACTGATCTCAAACGGGTCCTAGAAGAACAAATTCTAGGAAGCAAAATTGAATTCACCTTAGGCAAAATTCTTGGAATTGCCAAATGTGAATTCCATAATGTAATTATTAATGTAATCAAAAGGAAAAGACAATATGTTGGTGATGAAGCTAAAGAAATAGTGCATGCTTTTTTACAAGTTCTTCGAGTTTTTGTGTAGGATGAAGATAAGTTGACTTCACAAGGAATTCATCTTGAAGCAGTTAAAGAATTAATTGCAGCAATTGAAGTTGAAGATAAAGAAAACATGAATGCAAAAATTAAAGAAGTGAAAGCTAAAAGTGTAATGGTCGGTTGGTCCAAACCAGTTGGGTAGTCCACCTCTCAAAAAGAAGGCCGTCTACAACACATGCATTAGGAGGAAGAGGCTTGGTTCATTCCAAGCAGTCACTACTCCCGTACGCATTGGGCAAGAGCAACAACGGAGACAGTCATCAAAATTGGAGAAAAAGAAACACCATGTATTGCACTCTTAGACCATGGCTTGGAGATAAACATCATGGCAAGGAGTCTTTATGAAAGTGGCAGATGGCCCATAGATATTGATCCAGGATGACGAATGAGAGCTGCAAACAACTCTTTTGGAGAGTTATATGTTGCATGTCCTAATGTGCAGGTAACTATTGGAGACATAAAAGACAATTTTCACTTTTTTATTCAAGACTCTTGTAGTTACCCTATCATTCTTCGGCAACCTTACATTTCTGAAGCCCGCTTGGAAACAAAAGCTCTTGATGATGGTTCTTCCTGCTCAAATCCGAAGCAAGGATAATGAACGAGTTGTCCAATTTCTTACTGTGTGTGTTAACCATCATGAAAATAGAGATCCACTGCATGATTATCATGTGCCTCCTAATTCCCGAGAATTCAAGGGTTTTCGGGCTGCATTACTATAAAAGGAGGCTATAGTAGTGCATCATGTAAAAAGATTGAACCTCCTTATGCTACAGAAATTGTGTCTCTAGCAAATTTGTATGTATGTACAGCCAATAGTATGGGCTGTTATAAGTCTCTCCCAGCCATGACTAAGGCTAAAAGAAAATATTTATGTCATGTAAAAAGGGAGCTGAAAACTTATGACATGATGGTTGAAAATGAAGATATTTTGGGCATTTTTTTTGGACTGATTACTATACTGACACATTGGCTGAAATATATGTAGCTGCTCATGCACAAAATCAGATAGAAAATCAGTCCATAGAAGTATATACATTGGATTATCAAAAAATTCAAGAATTTGTTGAGCAAAAAGACATTGGTTTACTCAACAAGGTTGAAGCACAAGTGGAGACAAAATACAAGATGGTAGATAAGAAAGTCAAACCTGTGGCAGTCCCACTACCTCCTAAAAGTGAAAGGCTAGCTGATAGGGTAGCAAATCAGTCAAGTCTTTGTGATTCTTCCAACATTGGTCACAAGTTCACATCTGAAAGTATAAAAGAGCTCAAAATAGGTGAAAATTATTTCCTTTCATTAGCTGAAAAACATTATTTTTTGCAAATGCTAATGAAACATGGAAAAGCTTTTGCATTTCAACCAAGTGAAATAGGCTGTGTAGATCCAAATATTGTGGCTCCTATGGTCATTTTTACAGTCCCACATGTGCCTTGGAACCTCAAGCCTATTCCTGTTCCAAGGGCATATTTGCCCAAATTACTGAAACTTCTAAATGAAAAGATCAGAATAAAAAACCTTCTTCAGCACCCTACTCAAACTGATGGTTTACTGTGCCCAAGAAAAATGGATCTTTATGATTCATTCAAGATCTACAACCTGTTAATCGTGTCACAATCCAAAATGTTGGTTTGGGTCCAATTGTTGATGAGTTTGCTGAAGCTTTTGCGGGTAGAGCAATTTATTCTATGGTCGACCTATATTCAGGATATGACCAATTTCAGCTTTCATTAGAAATCCGAGACATTACCACAATGAAGACACCTCTTGGATTGGTCCGCATGTGTACTCTACCACAAGGTGCAACAAACTCCGTAGCTCATATGATGAATGCCATGCACAAAGTCTTAAGGGACTTTATTCCACAACTTACTCTTCCATTTCTTGATTATGTACCTATCAAGGGATGTGAGGTCAATGAAAAGAATGAGGAGCTTGACGAAGATGGCTGTAGGATATTTGTAGTTAACCATATTCATGATTGTGACAGGATTTTGACAAGGCTAGACGAGGTACATCTTACCCTTTCTGGAGCTAAGTCGATTTTTGGAGTAGAAGAAGTTCTAGTGGTCGGTCATCTATGTGGCCCCTATGGACGCAAACCTTCTCCAATCAAGATAGATGCCATCAACAGAATGCAAGAAAAATACACAAATGTTTCAGAGGTGAGAAGATTTCTTGGCGCATGTGTATTCTATCCCATATGGATACCACATTTTGCTCATGTAGCCGAAAATCTTTATCAATTATTAAGAAAAGACCAAAGATTCTCTTGGGGTAATGAGCATACTCTCACTATGCGTAAATTAAAGAAGCTGTTAATTTCAGTCCCCACTCTCAAAAGGGCTTATTATTTAAATGGTCAACCCATCATCCTTACTGTTGATACATGTACCATTGGGATAGGATGGGCTGTTCGCCAAGAGGATCTTGAAGGTAACAGATATGCAATCCGTTTTGGAGCAAAAGTTCTCAATGAACGTCAAAGAAGGTATGCACAAGTAAAAACAGAATTGTGGGGAGTTGTAACAACATTAAAGTGTGATCGTGAATACTTTATAGGTGCTTTCGTAGTGGTAGAAACTGATTGTCTTCCCCTCTTGGGCATGATTGCCAACTGCTCTACACCCGACATTGCTATGCTAAGATGGATTGCATATATTAATCTCTCAATCCCAAATTAAAGCATATTGCAGGAAAGGTGAATCCATTTGCTAACATGCTATCACGTGCAAGATATGACAATGAAGAAGAGCTAATGGAAGAAGATGAAGCTGAAGAATCTATACTTGTTGAATTTCATTCCATGGCTGTTGAAAATACATTTTCAGTTACTGCATATACTGGTCCAAAGCTGAAAAAAATACGATAGTCAACTAGAAGCCAGCATGCTCATTGCATTGCTCAAGTTCTAGTTCATTTCCTTGAAGAAGATTGACTGAAGATCGGCCAATATTTGAGTACAATGAAGAAGAAGGAGACTTGGATTGATGAGGAGTTCAAGCATATCAAGAGGAAAGCTTATGCCTTTTTTCTTAAAGAATGACATCTATGGAATCACGCAAAGAAGAAGAAATGAGCGCATGTCTGAGTTTTAGGTAACAGAAGATTGCAACAACAGGTAATGAAGGAATTTCATGAAAGCCTGTGGGCTGGCCATAGAGGCATATGGGGAACCTTTAGTAAAGTCAAAGAAAAATACTGGTGGCAAAACATGTATCGGGACATAGCACATTTTGTTAAAACATGTTATGTGTGTCAAATGTATTCTATGGTGAAGCATCGAGATGGGTTACAACCGACTTATCCCTTGTCTATTTATTATAGATGGGTTATTGATCTTGTAACCATGCCTACACGAATATGGAATATGTGGTATTTAGTGCTTGCAAGAGAGGATCTAACCAATCAAGTTGAAGGCAAAGCCTTAACAACCAAATCCACTCAATTTGTTTGTTGTTTTTTGCTTGAAGAAGTGTTTTGTAGATATGGTTGTGTGGGTAAAGTAACTGCAGATAGAGGAGAGTTGGATGCTGATGAGGCACACAACTTCTTTGCTCAATTGGGTATTAAGTTAGCTTTAACATCAACCTACAACCTTGAAGGCAATGGAAAGAGTGAGAGAGGTCATCAACCTATTCTCAAAGCTCTAGCAAAGTCTTGTAGAGGAAAGATCAAAGAATGGCCTAAAATGCTACCTTTTGCATTATGGGCTTACCGGACTACTCACAGTTCAGTGATTGGCTATATGCCAGCTGAACATATGCATGGACAACAACTAATTATGCCAATTGAAAAATCTATTCTCACATGGAGTCTTCTACCTCGAGAGGAAGGCATCAATAGAGAAGAGTTGCTAATTTTGCGCACATGGCAGCTAGAAGAAGGCTTGAAGATGTTCAAGCAGCTATTGAGAAGCTAAAGACAGCAAGACTAAATAACAAAAAAAGATTTGATAAGCGACATCGACTTCGGCCAAGAGCAATTCAAGAAAATGACTAGGAGATTGTATATGACAGTAGCTTAGACAATCAATACAGTGCTTCTAGGAAGATGGTGAAGCGTTGGTTTGGCCCATATGTGGTAAAGGTCATTCATAACAATGCCACATATTCATTGGTTGAATTGGATGGAACAAGCATGAAGATACCCATAGCTGGAAAAAGAATCAAGCTCTTCAAACGAAGAGAAAGTTCAACATATGAGCTAGAAGACTTGAATATAATTCAAGAGTATGAAGACATAGATGAAGAAGAAGAGGCAGAAGATACTTCTTCTAACACTGCAAATCCGTATGACTTTGGCACATGCCACAAGATGTGCAGGTTAGGAGGGGGTGGATGTCGTGCCGCTATGTGCACACTATGTAAAAAAAACTAGAGTGTGGCTTCCTTTTAGATTTAGAGAGCCAATGCCATTTTAGACATTAGTGTTATTGTCCATGGCTCAAAAATATTAGATTTTAGTCAATTTTTAATATTCTAGATATTATCTCTTGTAAAAAAATCTACAAAACTATAGACAACTTCTAGATTAGGATGACATGTAAAAGAAAGCATGTAGCTTTCAGCTAATTTGAGAGGATTTTATGTAAAAAGAGAGATTAGCAAAATCATGCGACACGCAATCGTTGTTTTCAAGCAGTGAATAGCACTTCAAAAGTGGGAGATTAAGAAGGACTGATCTGGCAAGATTCTGGCCCGCATCTTGGTATTTAACCCCCCTTTTGGAGCCATTGGAAGGATCAGATTGGCGATCTGAGCAGCATAGAGAAAGGTATTATTTTGTACACGTTTTTGTCTATTAGAGTTATATTTTCTCATAATGCTAGAAGAAACTGGCAGCCTTCATCTCTGTTATTATTCTTCTATATTTTCTTTTTCTTTTTTTTTGAAGTATTATTCTACATATTCAATCTCTTCGAACCCCTTCTCTTCCGTCTACTCCTCTCCTTGAATCTACCTTCACCCTGATGTCACTTATCTTCAAGAACTTGGCTTGAAACCTTCAACCCTTCTCTTATCTCTACCATCTCTGGAGTCTAAGCTCTTGAACCCCCATACATTCTTCTCTTGCCAAACCCTTATGGTGACCTTCAACCCTACGCGTTGTGACAACGGAATGAATCCCTCGAATCAAGAAGCCAACATTGAAAGTAAGAAGACCAACTAAGTAGCATCAAGTGATAAAGTAGCAACAATGTAGTCATTAGATTTATACTTCAAGGTACTTATCTCCTCTATCTTCAAACTAGACTTAGGCACAAACTTAGTGGACTTTACATTTTTCATGTACTTTTCACTTGCCTTTCTCATTGTGCATTTATGGCATTGTAGCCTAATGTGAGCATGTTGTCCACAATAGTGATATGTCAAAGAGGACTTACAACTACAAGACTTACTATATGTACATTGCCCACAAAACTTATATTTTCTCCTATTTGGCTATGGGTCTCTACCATTGTTATTATTACCATGTCTTCTTATAACAATAAGTGCGTGAGATGTGCAAATTACATCAATATTCTTCCTGTTTACTACTTCTACAAGTAATGTTATCTCTACATCACTGCATTTTAAACCATCATCAAGAGAATTAGCACTCATAGTAGTATAAAATGTTTTCCATAGCACTCATAGTGTGCCAAGTGAGAATAAATACTTGATCTTATCCTCAAACTTAATGTCCTACAAGGTAAGCTAGCTGAAAATAGAGTGGAACTCATGCAAATGAGTAGACATAGGGATTCCCTACTTCATGCAAAGGTCCACAAGATTCATCAAACAATACAACTAACATGTGGCGAGACTTTGCTTGTCATTGTAATGATCACATATCTTCTTCTATAAATCATATGCATCATTGGTAGTAGAGATAGCATTGAAATACACATGCTTACACATAGCGAGTATGACAATAGACTTGCACAACCCATCCAATTCATCCCATTGATCATCTCTATTCCAATTTCTTGTCTAATACCCTTGGTTTTTAATGGCATTGTCCTCAAACTTAATGTCCTATGAGATAAGCTAGCTAAAACAACCCCTTTAAATGACCTTTTATGGTCTTCTATATCGAAGGGTTCCATGGCATCAACTTGCTAAGTACATTCATGAATATCTATGGCCTTTATGCCAATGCAATGTCTCTCTCTTAACAACTCTTAGGTATCATAAGGAAGAACATTTTGTATATTGATGGGAGATATTTTTCCCAAGGAAACATAGCATGCTTTAAGAATTGCAGCAAAAAATTGTACTCTCATTGAATGTGCAAATGGTCATGAGTTTAGGTATATGTATGTAGATGTCTCTATCTACATATAGTTCAAGTGATCATATCACTGCATGCTATGGATGAGTTATCAATTAACTATGGGTGGTGAAGATCTCCAAGAGTTGCTATAGATTGAGCAATCGTCAATGGCACAAGCTCTTTAAACTCATAGTGTGAGCTTGAAAATTACTCTTTTTTGTTCGTCTAGAAAAGACTCTTATAAATCACTATATTGGTATAATTATTCACTATTGTAGTTGAACTTAGTAAGCAAACACTTAATAAGTATTTTCTTTTAATAAATGTAAAAATATATATAAAGTATGTGCATCATTATATAGCTAAACATGTGAAGTTACTTTACACATTTTCTTAGATTTGTGAGCCAATCTAAGAAAACTATGTATTGTGAATCATTTGGATAGCCTACATGTTTCTTTTGTGCTTGTTAGCATGATATTGATGGAGTTGGAAGAGTAGATCTGACCAATATGTGATTGACAAATCATTACACAAAGAAAATGTACTTTACTCATATCTTATATCTCATATCTCATATTATAAAGATTGTGCAATATATTATAGAATGCAACACTAAAATTCTAGTTCATGGTTTTTCGTCAAAATTTGTTGCATGTCGTGTGATATGCCTTTCATTATGTAGACAGTACAATGGTACGATATTTATGATGCATTTAATAAGTTTGTAAACTACAAGCTACAATGCACAAATGGGTTCATACTAAAATTTTATGTGTATAAAAGTCATACAATCTATAACTTACAATCAAAACTTGGATATTGTTATAGGATCCATTTGACAATGCTTCTTGAAGAATAATCCTCATTTTCTCAAAGAGGTTCATAAAGCAAGGGAGAGAAGGAGACAGGAAGGGGAGGGATGAAAACAAACAAGAGGGGAGAGAGGTGAAGAAATGAAGAGCACACACATACAAGCAATGGAGACTTGAGCACATAGAGAGATAGGGATAAAATATTCTTGTTCTTCTTCCACACAAAATAACTAAGTCTACAACATGATAAAAGACCAATATGAAAGTGCCACAACATATATACATGTGATCACTAAGTGTAAACCCACTAAGGAGGGAAGATGTGGCACTACAAATGTACCATAACCAAGGATGGACTACATGAGTGTACTCTAGCTATAGAATCATTGGTGTATCCTCATGTTGATCACCTAATATGCCAGTGACTAATATCGTGTCATATCACCAAGGTGTGTGGTGGATGCCAACTCATGTAGAGCTCAAGATCTCAACAAGGGGTCCTGGAAAGAAGAATTACCGACTATTATACTAAATTGTCAGTGGATGAGACCGGTTGAGTGATAACGGTCAACTATGGAACTGCATGTGTTTATGGATTGAACAAAACTTAAGCAATGGAAATGGTAGAATTTGCCAACATAGTTTGTTTGTCTTTTTATCTTTCGACAAGACTATTGTTTTGTTAATGTAATCACCATGAGTTTTTATTGGAAGAAAAGTTGTAAATGTATACTAGTAAACCAAGTTTCACTACAATCAGAGATTGTAGCCCTACCAATCTTAGAAGTCTATTATGGCTATAACCCAAGGAAAATCGAGCAAGGTGGAAGAGCTTTTTACATGTTCCTTACTTGTTTACTTTCCTGGTCCAATTCTTCACCTCAATCTTTAATCAAGCTCCACATAGCCATGGGATGGCTCTAATTCCATGAAAAGAAATAGGAAGGCAGAGAGGTGAAGAAACCAAGAGTGCACACACATAGGCAATGGAGATCTAAGACAGAGAGAGATACGGATAAATTATTATTATTATTATTTCACACAAAGGAACTAAGTCTATAATATGATAAACAACTAATATGAAAATACCACATCATATGTACACGATGTTACGCGAGCGGTGATCGAGAGCAAGCCTCTCTCACAACCCGATAATGAGACGTTAAGGAGTGCCAGTTGGGATAATTGACTTTGTTGGATACACAACACAACTTGAAAAATTCAAATATTTGACAATACACCACGAAAAACAAAACAATAAAGAACTGCCTCTTGTAGCTCAAACAACTAAAACCCTAATTGGGGAGAGCATCACACAACCACAACTCAACAAAAAAAATCCAACAATTTGAAAACAAACCAAATGAAAAATATTATCGTACCTTAACAACCATGATCTGACGCTCGGCGCTTTGACATCCAAAGGCTCCGACTTTCAAATTAGCATGACAAGAGCTCACTCCACAAGAGCTCACTCTAGCATGCAACCCTCCACTCTCCTCTCTCACAAAATACAATTGTAATCAAGGGGGAAGGCCCTTAACTCTCCATTCTCATCTCCTTATATAGTTTTCTATCCACACTCACACACAGTAGGCTTTTTGCTTTCAGCTTTCAGCTTTTGGCTTTTGCTTTTCTACTACTTTTCACTATTTTCGTTTTTTTTGCCCTATGCATGTTTGCAACTTGTTTGGATCATAGCTCCGTCATTTAAACTCCAAATATAGTTGTTCAGATACTCAAAATAATCGGAACGCATCTGGTCGACAAGCCACCGCAGGTAGAATTACAAAAATCCATCAAAACTGAGCAAAAATATTGATTTTCGTAAATCCCATCATTTTTTCTCAATCTTTTATCTTGGACGACTTATTCTCTTCCTTGGCCTATTGTTCTTGTAATTGCACACACTTTCACCACACATGTCCTCTTTTCCTTCAAGAAATACTCGCTGACGATTAAAACGTGTGATCTCTTCCTTTGATCCTTGAGCCTTCAAAATAAATATTCTCTGGATATGAACCTGTTTTTTTATGCAGTGTGCCCTAGCAGGAATATGGTTTTTTGAAATGAACTCCGTGCCCAATCTTTTATTATTTGAAAAAAATATGCAGAGTCAGATCCATGAAATGCAATCAATCAATCCATGCTCACACAAAAATAATATATACATTTGAATAATTGTGCCTAGCCTATCTACATGTGATCATGCATCATGCAAAATGCAAACAAAATTCCTTGATTAATTTAAAATTCCTTATCCTCACCTCTCAATGCTCAGTAAGAAAATATAACGTACTCCGCTCCTCCCATCCAATTCTCACAATCACTCAAGAAATGATGGTCCTCAAGATGTTGACCAGATATGAACAACCCATCTCACAATTGGTGGCATCCTTCACGACCCTCTAACTCACCCAACCTCCTTACACCCTCAACCAGAGGTTCCTAACTTTGTGATGAGCATCCCAAATATCGTGCGTGCAAGAAATGTGTGTGCTCAATGATAGGTGCTCTCTCAAGTGCGCGTACATCTAAAATTTACTGCATATAGCTGCAATGGACCTCATGCCGTGCTAGTGCTCAATGATGTTGCGAAATGTGCATAATCCCAACCTATGGCATGAATGTATTTGATAAGAATAGGAGACGATCCCTGAGTGCAGTGCATCAACAAGTGCAACGTGAAGTGCTCGTGAACCCATAATCCCTGTGATGTGCAAAAGTCTCGACAAGAAAACATACCTAGCTCCTCAATGTTCAATAGTTATTGACAAACACAAGCTTCATCCTATCCAAAAAAAATACCAAGCTCGACCAGGGCTATCAAGTTTCACACCCAAAAAATCAAACAAAATGACAGAAATAAATCCTAGGCTAAACAAACACAAGAAATCCAACTACGAGATAACAAAACAAACTGTCGCACAAACAACTAAGCTAGCAAAAATCAAACCTAACTACCATTTGGATAGGGCTTTTCAGTTTTCAAAAAAACACTTGACATATTTAGCCCTCCCCCTAGTCTGCAAACATTCATGTGCAGTAGTTGCTTTCATAAAACGATGCAACATTTATGAGCCAAAAAAAATCGAATCAAACGATCTATCCACAATCTTCTCAACAAACACAAGTGGCACATTTCTCTCAAACAACTCCTTTACAGGTAGACAAAACTCATCCATGAAATTCTCATCAAAATCCTTGAGACAATCCTCTCCATCTAAGGAAAATACATCATCCTCCAAATTCTTCAAATTTTTCAAATCATAACCACACTCAAAAATGTTTAAATCCCACAAATCCCAACCATAATCCAAAATCTTCATATCCCACCCATCCTCCCTAGAAAAAACCATGTTACTTCTAGAGTATCTAAATAAAGTTTTGACCCTTTCTTTGTTGCCAATCTCAAATTCATCCACTGATTCATCTACAACTTCTCCTAAAGATACTATGCAAGGATCTCCCAACTCAATATCCAAACGAAACACGACATCAAAAGGAGTCAACTCTGGACTCATAGCACCACAAGAACCAACAACATCCACAAATGGGATCACTTCATCATCAACAATACAAGACTCCATTGAGTCTTTCACACACAAAGAGTGGTAAACACCTTCCATAGTATCCTTACAAGAAACCTCACAAGAAACTAAAGAAACTTTCACCTCTACATCATCACAAATAACATCTTCACAATACAACAATTTTGGGTCTAAAACTTCAACCAAAGACTTGTTAACTACCAAATCCCCAACTACCTCCTCACAAACCTCTTTCAACTCTATTTTCTTGATTTTAAACCGCTCTTCCCTCAAGTTCTCAATCCTTTTTAAAGACTTATTCAAATTTTCTCTCACATCCTCATCAATGTCACTCTCAATATCCTCAAAACCCCAATCAGAGTCATCACAAACTTCATCAAAAACTTCTGAGAATTCAAAGAAACTACGAGGCTATCAAATGAAGTTTTCTCTTCGACATTGTTTCCTAAAATAACCAAGCAATCATCATCAAAACTATTAAGGAGTAAGAGATTAGGTCTACTGAAAACCACATCATCAACACCACAAACAAAAGCCTCTCCAGGGCTACTCAAAACATCACCAACCAACTCAGAAGACTCATCAGAGTCAACAACACCAACACCAAAGTCACAACATGAGTCACAACCTAAAACCTCCATACTCTCTTAATCATCAAACTCACAACAAATCTCAACAAACTCATTAGGCAACAAATTCGAACCCTCAACTTCATCTTGAAAACTTACAGTTTCTAAGCCCTCCCCCTCATGGTCTTCTAACAAACTCAAAAATTCATCCTCTATTCTCTCTTCATCTTTCAAGCAATCAGATCCATCTATACTATCACCAAGGCAAACAAGCTCACTCTCTAAATTGTCTTTACTCTCTGCAACACTGCCATGACTATCAGAATTTTCATCACACCTTCCCTCATTAGAAATATCAAAACTTTCTTGACTCTCAAGTAAACCTAAATAGAAAAGCATTTTTAATGGTCTCATAGTCCAAAATTTGTCTCCTAAATTTCAAGCTTCTCTCAAAGTCAAGCAACCAATTTCGTGCTTCTCCTTGCAATTGATATCTAAAAATCTGGAGTTTATCTTCAAGATTAGTCACTCTCTCTATCAAACAACACAGCTCTATTTTTTCTAAAAATCTTTCGGGATCTTCAATATGATTACCATGGAACTCAGAAAATTTATCAACCATTTTCAACAATCACAAGAAATCAAAACAAACTCACATTCAAAATAACAACAACATCAATTTCGGCACTCCTCAGGGGAGGCACCAAAAAAGTGATGTTACATGAGCGGTGATCGAGAGCAAGCCTCTCTCACAACCCGATAACGAGACGTTAAGGAGTGCCAGTTGGGATAATTGACTTTGTTGGATACACAACACAACTTGAAAATTTCAAATATTTGACAATACACCACGAAAAACAAAACAATAAAGAACTGCCTCTTGTAGCTCAAACAACTAAAACCCTAATTCGGGTAAAGCATCACACAACCACAACTCAACAAAAAAAATCCAACAATTTGAAAACAAACCAAATGAAAAATATTCTGGTACCTTAACAACCATGATCCGATGCTCGGCGCTTTGAAATCCAAAGGCTCCGACTTCAAATTAGCATGACAAGAGCTCACTCTAGCATGCGACCCTCCACTCTCCTCTCTCACAAAATACAATTGTAATCAAGGGGAAAGGCCCTTAACTCTCCATTCTCATCTCCTTATATATTTTTCTATCCACACTCACACACATTAGGCTTTTTGCTTTCAGCTTTCAGCTTTTGGCTTTTGCTTTTCTACTACTTTTCACTATTTTCGTTTTTTTTGCCCTATGCCTATTTGCAACTTGTTTGGATCATAACTCCGTCATTTGAACTCCAAATATAGTTGTTCGGATACTCAAAACGATCGGAACACATTTGGTCGACAAGCCATCGCAGGCAGAATTACGAAAATCTATCAAAACTGAGCAAAAATATTGATTTTCGTAAATCGCATCATTTTTTCTCCATCTTTTATCTTGGATGACTTATTCTCTTCCTTGGCCTATTGTTCTTGTAATTGCACACACTTTCACCACACATGTCCTCTTTTCCTTCAAGAAATACTCACTGACAATGTAAAACGTACGATCTCTTCCTTTGATCCTTGAGTCTTCAAAATAAATATTCTCTAGATACGAACCTATTTTTTATGCAGTGTGCCCTAGCAGGAATATGGTTTTTTGAAATGAACTCCGTGCCCAATCTTTTATGATTTGAAAAAAATATGCAGAGTCAGATCCATGAAATGCAATCAATCAATCCATGCTCACACAAAAATAATGTATACATTTGAAGAATTGTGCCTAGCCTATCTACATGTGATCGTGCATCATGCAAAATGCAAACAAAATTCCTCGATTAATTTAAAATTCCTTATCCTCACCTCTCAATGCTCAGCAAGAAAATATAATGTACTCCGCTCCTCCCATCCAATTCTCATAATCACTCAAGAAATGATGATCCTCAAGATGTTGACCATGTAAAATATTACACAGCGCAGCGAACAGAATCTGAGAAAGAGATAGAGAGTACACAACAGATAAGAGGAGAATCAGTAAATTATTTAACTCCAAACAACTGATACAAAGATGGCTCTGTCCACCCATGCGCTTCCACTGTGTGAAGCTTAGATGGCGATCTAGACAGAAGATAGGTGAAGAGCTTAAGGCTAGCTGGAACAACAACTCTGACTGGGTGAAAGATGAGTGATCGATGGCTGTGAAGGGGTTTAGCTTTTATAGCCTGCGAAGGCCGTGAGGTTGGCTTGACCGACCTACCATATAAGCCTCCACTAGTCGGCCAGGGAATATTCCCTTTACCATCGGGCCGGGGGCGCTGCCCCCAGACCCCCGCCAGGGCGGTCGCTACCCCCTTGGGACCCCCCATCCTGGGGCCGCTTCCGCGGCCCTTGGACCCCACAATAAGGGCCCCTTTTAACTCCCTTACCCTGCAACTCGATGCAATGCGCCTCGAGTTGCTACCAGCTTAGCCACTCCGTCTAACCCAAAGATTAGACCCACAACGGTCACCTTTTTGCCATCTGGTCACATAGACCTCATCTGATATACAAGTCAGGACTCAATCACATTTGTCTTCTCCTCATAATGGGGGCCTTACAACTTTGAGCACCATGGATCATTGGTAGCACCTAATGAGGGTGGGGCATTGATCATATCTAACAGACCAGATATGAACAACCCATCTCACAATTGGTGGCGTCCTTCACGACCCTCTAACTCACCCAACCTCCTTACACACTCAACCAGAGGTTCCTAACTTTGTGATGAGCATCCCAAATATCGTACGTGCAAGAAATGTGCATGCTCAATGATAAGTGCTCTCTCAAGTGCGCATGCATCTAAAATTTACTGCATATAGCTGCAATGGACCTCATGCCATGCTAGTGCTGAATGATGGTGTGAAATGTACATAATCCCAACCCATGGCATGAAAGTATTTGATAAGAACAGGAGACGACCCCTAAGTACAATGCATCAACAAGTGCAACGTGAAGTGCTCGTGAACCCATAATCCCTGGGATGTGCAAAAGTCTCGACAAGAAAACATACCTAGCTCCTCAATGTTCAATAGTTATTGACAAACACAAGCTTTATCCTGTCCAAAAAAAAATACCAAGCTCGACCAAGGCTATCAAGTTTCACACTCAACAAATCAAACAAAATGACAGAAGTAAATCCTAGGCTAAACAAACAAAAGAAATCCAACTACGAGATAACAAAACAAACTTTCACACAAACAATTAAGCTAGCGAAAATCAAACCTAACTACCGTTTGGATAGGGCTTTTCAGTTTTCAAAAAAAACACTTGACAATGGGTCACTAAGTGTGAACCCACTAAGAAAAGGAGAGGTAGCACAATGAATATGCTATAACCAAGGATAGAATACATGGGTATAGTCTAGCTATAGAATCACACGTCGATTAGGTAACATACTAGCACTAACTTCCCACATCACTAAGGCACATAGTGAACACCTACTCATGTAGAGCTCAACATCTTAATAAGAAAGGGTTTGTTTGTCTTTTTGTCTTTCAACAAGACTCTTGTTTTGTTAATGTAATCACCATGAGTTTTGATTCCAAGAAAAGCTACAAATGTATACTAACAAACCATATAATTGATAGATATATTATATTTATAGCAATCTAAAGCTACTAGTGTAATTATTATTGGCATAGGTTCCAAATTATGATTTGAAGATTGACATTATAAGGGAATTTTAAGTCAAAGGCCTTAGTCGTAGGGTTTTAACATAGTATAATACATAGACTATATTTTTAAAAAATAAGAAAAGAGAAGATTGAATCATTTTGAGAATAAGGAATCATGATTCAAGCTATCAAAAATCCATGTGATTCATATGATGCACAATAAGCGAGTCCAATACATGCACTCAATATAGAAGTACAATACCATGTGTTGGGATGACTATCCAAAAGCTTTGAGACAAAAACTTAGAGATAACCCTACTCTAGGAAAACACCTTGTTGGCCACTTTGTAATGACATAAGCTTAAAATCTCATATCAAAACCAACAAAACATGTAGCGTATAATAGCTACCATCAACTTGGCAGGATACTAAGCAATAATAAGAGAAAAACCCTATTAAATCCCTATCTGAGCCTTAATACATTACTTAAATCCTATTATATTATTTTTTTAAATAGCAAATAATCACCTTTATGCTACCCCAAAATCACCCAAAGGAGGGCCCTTCATATACTTCAAGCTTCTACTTATCATAAATAAGCATATATATTAGGACTTGAACCCATAGATCAAAGATCCATGTCGAAATTTCAATAATATTCACCTTGAATACCTTATTTTACCTATTTCTTACACCTCATGAGAGTCAAAATATCACTTATTGGCTACCCCCAAAAATACATTGAATGTCCACAAGTATGCATCCCGCTTTCTCTTCACCAAAGCTTTCACTATTGCTCAAATATGTATGCTTTCCCTCCCACATTTGATGTAGCCTTCTAGGAGAGTTTTCCATTTCCTATGCCAATTTTGTACCCTTCTTCTTCTCCCTTTTCTCCACTTTTTCTTTTCCAGTCCTATAAGTTCCCACTTATCCCTATACACAAGGTCACATGCATTGAAATGCTTGGGCACTAACTTACTTAACTTTTCCTTCTTCTTTTGTGTCCAACCATATTGCCTATGACTAAATTATGACTAAACCATTGAATTAGAGCTTTGTAGTTTCTCTAGATCTCCTACAACCTATCTTATCATGTCATAAGTGTAGACAATTGAATGCATGGAGATATGGCATCTCATGTGCCTTCATATTATGAACATAAAATCATCATGAATGTCATGTTTCTACAAATTCTGACTCTTTTTCATCAACCTTGATGTCATCCTCATCATACTCCTTAATATTGTCTTGGAAAGCTCCTCTATCTAGTACCCTACCTCATGTGCATCAAACTCACGTCTTTTAAAGACTTCCATTCACTTTCCTCTTGCAATTGGAATCCTTATTATTATCCCATCTAAGTCATTTAGAGATTAGGTCAGATTATCATATACATATCTCACCCTTGAGGGGATGATTCATGAATATATGTATAAACCACATGATTTCAAAATAAGGAGTTTTAAAAATATCATTATTTATATATCTTTTACATATAAAAAGGTATCATATGAAGGGGTTATTTATAGATTGAATATAAATGGGTTGTGTTTTATTCAAGGAAAATTCATAGATAAAGATATTTATAAATAGGCCTTGAATGCATGTGATAAAGAAAATATATGTATATATATATATAGAGTGAGCCCCTTGAGGTTTTAGCACATATAGACTAAAAAAACATTTATTAGTGACCTTTCAAATAGTGTTATTTTGATTATCTAAACTGTTGTCATAAACTAGCACCCAATCTCCTTCTTGTATTGCCCTTGGCATGTCTGTGCTTCTTGTCAAATCTTTTCTTATTGTGAAACCTTGTTGCCCTCAATCTTGTTATTACCATCTCAACATCTTTTGGTCTCCTCTCTAACTATCAAATACATAGAGCGAGTAGTTCTTCTTTAAGCGTCAAATGTGTAACTACTATCTGAATGTCTTCTAGTTATCTCTCTAGCTGTCAAATGTGTAGAGTAAGCAGTTCTTCTCTACTTAGTCCTTCCTCCAAGGTAACATACTCTATGCGGTAGCCACCAATAGGCATAATAGGTTTTTTTCCATACATTAATTGAAGCATATACTAAGTCACCGCACCATGTGTCATCTAATCAGCCCATAATGCATATGGTAACAACCACTCCCACTTCTTTACTCTACCTCTACATGACTTTTCCAATGCCTTGATGATAAGCAAATGGACCATCTCGCTCTTCCCATTACCCTTTAGACTATAAGTTGAAGTTCATGCAAGCTTAATTTCCAACTAAGAGAAGAACACATGAGCCTCATTTGCATGTCCGATTTCCCTTTGCCAACTATAATCTTACATACACAACCATAGCTCCAAAAGACTTCTTTTAAGAGAAATTCGCATATAACATGTGTTGACTCATTGTGCAAAGCTCTTTCTTCCATATGATTAGTCAAATCCTCATATGCAAGCATGAATATAGCAAAGCCATGTTGGCATGGTGACCAAATCTACCCCCCATTTATAATGAAGAGAAAAAGGATATGTTGGTTGCAAATGGTCTCCATGTTTCACTAATGAATACATTTGATAAGTACTACATGATTCTACAAAGTGTGAAACATGTTTAGATATTTCTTGCTACTAACACCTTCGTTTAATCTTCTCAATGTGCTCCAAACACCTCTATGGTGGCTAGCCCACAAATTCTTATGAAGCTCCTTCATTACTTATAATCTCATTACTCTATCACTAATGACTCACAATGGAACCCCTTTCTTCTTTTTTGCATGTTTCCAAGACTCCATCTTTAAAAAGAACCATATGCCTTTCTTTTAATTTGTTTCTATTCCCCTTCAAACCATTTATCTCTTTCAGATAGTGTGCTAAGTTATTGCCCTATTTTTAGCATTCCCCTATATTTAAGTCTTCTAAGAACACTTTTAACACTAGTCTTGTAACTTTTCACAAAAGTGGATGTAACCCACTTTAATGTCTGAAGTCCTAGTTCATTATATTTGAAATAGAATGTGCATATGATACCAAAATTGTATGGAGCTTTACCTACATTGTAACACATAGAATAAAAGACTTTAAACAAGTTTCAAGTAGAAATTCATTTTCTACAAAATTTGAATTTTTTAAAGTGCATGAAAATTGGTCAAACAACACTCAACAATGCTATTTGGAGATCTTTAAAAATTTGACGATTTTTATCCAATTTCAAATCTTTTAATAAGAATACATCTTCTACATACAACACCATATTAGAAATTTTGGGAATTTCTAAGTCCCAATTTCAAATAAGTGATAAATATTTGACCACATGGCTCAATCTTGATCCATGTTTAAAAATGGAATTTGGGAAGGTAGCTTATATAATATTTATGGTAGACTCCATCTTTAAGTAAGACAACAAGATTTTACCATATGGTCTAATAATAAAGGTATTGGGAGTTCCCAAAGTGCATGGAAACTCCCAAATTCCCTAATATAGTGCTATACCAAAGTATTTTTCATGAAACTTTTAGCTTGATAAATAAATATTTGAGATGGTTTTTATTAGAAATACTAAAGTTTTCAATGTTTTGCAAAAATGATCTTAAAGATAGATATAAAAGTGTATACTTTTTAGCTTGTCTTGATTCTTTATACCTTCCTTCAACTATTATCTTCTGTTGATTACATTTCCCTGAAATGGTTTCTTCTTTATCCTTTTGATTGATGAGAAATTGACTTTTTTTGTAGGTGGTCCAAACTGCCACAAAAGTGGCTATTTTGTACAAGACTAGTGTCAAAGCCAAAATATAACACCAAAAGTACTTTTTCTCTTCTATCCAAGCTTTGTCCATCACTACATAAACTTTCTCTATTGATCTACATTCACTTTTACAACAATTGTCCCTAATAAATCATCTATTGTACTTGCTATATTTAATTATGTTCTTGCATTAATGAGTGTTATACCTACAATTACAATAGCTACCCATTCCCCCAATAGTATTAAATGTATTTTCAATAGTATATTTGACCTCTTCTTCATTGTCCATCATTCCATCTTCATTCTTAAAGCATGCTCTAGATAACATGTCTACAACCACATTACTTATTCCAACAGTATGTTAGAATGTAGCATTTAGTGACTTTGTATACAAAATACACCTTAGCATGGCAAGATTTGAAGTGATACAACTAGCAATCATTACAAACATTGGCAAACAATCTATTTTAACAACCACATATTCAACTATAAAGAACTCTTTGTCACATTTAAGAGTTGTCATAATTCCCCATAGCTTTCTCTTCACTTATGGGTACCTCGTCCACCTTTCATTTAATACTTTTGCAACAAATTTCGTTGCATGTCTCTTTCCTTCATCATTATCTTGCCCAATTACCCATACAATACTAATCAAGCTACTCTCCGCTGTAATGATAATAGACTTCCCTTTTGAATAATGAGTAATCCTTAGTGTCCATGTAAATTACATCAATTTCTATAGTTTCTCCATGGCTTTGATGTGCTTTCTTCTCCACTGGAATTTCTATGTCTTCCATAGTAACTTGTACAAATCATCAATCATATATAGAAAATTTGGTATCCATATGAGGTAAATGACACATGCCCGTAAAAATATTATGATCTTTGAAACACTAGAACATGTATACTAAATCATGTCAATTCCATCTACCTTTGCTTGTGAAGGCTTCTTACCATAGGGCCTGCATATATGATCCACAGTCAATAGCCCTTCAACTCCATAGACTTTTGGACAAAAAGATGCAAATGTACTTCCTTTAAGGGAACCAAATATCTTCTCAGAGTTGTCTATACAACTAGCAACAAATTATCTACATCCATGCTCATTCAACTCTTAGCTCGTCTCATTCTTTGCATAACCCTTTATTGGTACATCATCTAAGATTGGTATAGTTAACTATGGTATGTAATCCTTTAAGACCATGCCAATCACATTCATCAAATGTGCCATAGAGTTTCTTGCACTCTGAGGAAGAATATACATCTATACTAATCTCAAGGATGGCTTCATTGTCCTAATATCCATGAATAAATTGATTTACTAGTGAATGCCTTGAAAAATGCATCAACCATAGGACCTACACTAATATTTCTCATTCTCACTTTCTTTACTAGCTACATAACTTGGATAAATCTCAATGTGCCATCCTTCTTGGGCATAGTAAACGATCTATTTCAGTATGGCATTGACAATGGTCCTAAAATCTTTCTGCATCTTCTCATTTAGCAACTCCATTAGTTTAGGGAAATTAAGCCCATGGCACAAAATTTGGCCTCAAATTCCATTGAACATACACAATGGTAAATATCACCATTGTAGCCATTATATTCAGGTCCACACAACCTATTTCAATTGGTTAAAAGGTGAAGGCCCATGTATGGATAACATCAACTGAAACCATTCTCTTTCTATAAGTAAAAGAAATTTATTACGACCAATTTTCAAAAATTTTAGTGTTATAGCAGTAAAAGTATGCCCAATGTTGTTTGGATCTCCCACAGTCATTCATACAAATTTTCTTGACCTTTCTATGTACAATCTTGTATTTTGTTTCCACAATCACATGAGCCTATTGTTTTAGGCATAAACCTTCATGTTGAACAAACTCTTTTATGAATTGAAACACATCAAAAGAGAAAATGTATAGTACACTCCCAATACATTGTTTTTAGCCTTAAAGTGCCCTCATCTATAGCCACAAAACCACACTTTTTAAGCTCTTTTTAATCTTCACATATGCACACTCTTTCCGCCCTGCACATGGAATCCATCCTCCTAAAAAATCTAAAACTTTTTGTCATAAACTCAATAGAACCAATAGAAAATACATATTTTCTACTTTAGCATGCAAGAATGTCGTGATCTAAAACACGCCCAACACTGGCTATAGGCACTAACTGGGCCTCTCTAACACTTAAGACAACCCCACACGGCCTCACAGCGAGGAGCATCCAAGGGACACATTGGCCTAATCACTACTATAGATATTGCATTTGTAATGGAACATAGTCCAATGATTGCCCTTCCTTACTCCTCAAAGGGAGATCACATACATCTTGGTATGATATACCACGTAACACAAACATAGGAGACAATCAGCCCGGCTAAATGTCGTGGCCCCACTGCAGTTCTCCTACCCCGAGAGGATTGGCCCCTCAATGCACTGCTCTAACATAAAGAACACATGAATAGTCTCCACTCTTATATATTTTGAACGATCCAGGAGATTTGATACTTTCTTACCAAGATTTTCCCAAGAAATTGTTCATCTCCCCTACATCTCGGGTTTCCTTATACACTCCACGTAGGTCAATGCTTAGAAAACAATAGCAATGCATCCAGGTTCGATACCATGTTATGCTCAACACAAGTGTGGATGACCATTTTGCTCAAGAATTTTATCATTTGAAACTAGCTAGGTGGAGTGCAAAAATAACCCTTCAATGATTTTTCAACTAATCGTACGTGCGGCATTGATAGAGACTAGCACCGAATTTCTTCATGCTACTAGTCTCCTTAATTCAAATGATAGTCCTTCCTATATGTTGTGCATAGAAAAATAGATCAGAATTTTAATCATTTTTAGCAACTAACTACTCTCACAAACCCTCTTCCTGCCTACCATTTAGGTATTGCATTCATTGGGCAAGTGTAGGGTCCATTTTTATGTAATTTTTCACAAAAAATTTGATAAAACCATACTATAACATAGAAACAAGACTTGACTGAGGTTTGATCCTCATGCTCCAATCTTGTTATACGCTCACAAACATAAAATGTATTTTTTTCTAATTTTTTAGGCCAAAAAACTAATTTTTCTCTTATTTTTCCCATTTATTTCTTCATAAAGGTTAGATATTTCAAAATTATGAGTTCTTACTGATCAAGGACACTCAACATCATTTTCATTTCCATTTCTATCCCTTGTGACCCCAAAACACTCAACAAAAACCCCAAATTCCGTTATTTTCATAAAAACCGCAACTTGCGGGTTTTGTGTGTTTTGTAGAAAATTATTATATCATCATATTTTTTGGTTTTCTTTCATATTTTAGAGAGAATGCAACATGGAAAATTAAGAACAATCAATATCAAGCACTTTCTTCAATCATTTTTCATAAAACAAAAGAACTGCTCACTTACACATAGAAACCGCAATTTCGAGGCTCGTATCTCATAGACAGAAGACCGTTGACGCTTCTTCTTTGCCATTGACGCACTCTCTCAGCCCAATCTACATCCTCTGTTGCTCCAGCATCATCATTTGCTCTGGATTCTTCATCACAACCCTCCCTTTCTCTCTTGAATTGATGCATATGAACAGCAGCTAAGAGAGGAGAGAGGAGAGAGCAATATTAAAAAATAAAATTTCTTAATCGTCCATAAAAATCAACTAAATTACATCCATCTCCTTCCTATATATATATATATATATATGGATGTGAATCGGAGAGGCACCGATCAGATTTTAAGAGGGCGAAAAATAAATTGCGCCCTCCCTCCCCTCCCCTCATTAGTTTTTTGATTAGATTTGAGGCTTTTATTAAGCATAAGGTTAAAACTCTTAAAATAACGAATTCATCTTTTTGTATTCACACTGTTCTGCAAGTGGATATTTTGATTTCGGATGGGCAAATGGACTTGGATTCGAGATCCGTCTGGACGGGTGGCTCCCCGGCATGGAAATCTATAAACTGGGACTTGCCATGCACTTTCCGGCTCTCGGATCTAGTAGTTGCTTTATAACGCCAAACCTTGCGGGGATTAAATGGGGGGTCAAACAACCTCTGATCGACGAACCAAGACTTGCATTGGATTTCTAACATCAAAATGCATCTAGGAAAACTCCAACTTGACTATCTACTATTTTTTTATTTTTCATGAAAATTTGCTCTTTGGCGCTTCCCAGACACTTCTTGCTCCTAAAATCCAACTCTCATTGACGACCATGGGATAGGGCGACTCAGTCTGTCGAATCCCACGAACATATCTGCACATATATAATCATAAAGAGCATCAAGCTGATACCAGAAATAAACAACAAAACATACCACAGCACTCACCCTACTCCCTAATAGAATCAAGGCATGAAAATCCACAAGGGATAGGCCGAACATAATTTGACAGAAATCCAGAGCGAGTTTCTAACCAACTGTGCAAACACAAATTAGCTAAAAAGTCGATCAAAGAGGTCATCCTAGTGGTGGTCTGAACTACCTATCTAACTTAGGACAACTGGACCAGGACTTTCTACTAGGCGATGACTCCTATAGCCTAGTCATTATATTCTTCTTGTAACACATTTTCCATTCAAGATTTTCATACTCGAGCATGTAAAAAGGAGGGAGCTTAGCATAGAGTGACCCAAGGAGCATAGGGCTCCAGCCTTAGGTCCTGACTTGGTACCCAAGAACCTACCAAGTGCTCACAAGGCAACACTTAACCATTTTCGTTCGCTCACTTTTATTTTCACTCCAACCATCCTTTCTTTTATTTTCAGCTAGTTTCTACCCCTAGGAAGACAAGGCATCGGCCCTCGGTTTGTTGACTGACTCATCCCCAGGAACCTACCAGGCCTCAATAAGGCAATAATCAACTGCTTGTAGGAATTTTCTTCCTTTTTCCTTTTCTGTTCTTATTGAGGGATTAGAACCCCTTTTTACACACCTCTGTAATTCTTATTTTTAGATAGATTCAGAACTTGCACTTCCTTTAATATTTTGGTAGGCTTCTCTAATTGCCTCACACTACCATGGACTCCTAAGACAACTACCTAGTAAGCAAGAAGGATAGGGTCACTAGAACTACCTTCTAAAATGGGTCTTTTAATGTCTGACAATGTCCTAATAGGAGGTAGATGACTTTTCAAATCTCCCCTAGATATACCTAGCTAAACCCTAGGACTCCATGCCTTGATCGCCGGTCCCCAACAACGAAAAGTAAATAACCCTTACATACACATATAGCATTATCTGCTTAAGGTAAAAAGACTCAAAAAGGGAACGAAACCACCTCGAATGGCCACAAGAAGCTCCCCCATAGCAAAGCCTCCCGCTAGGCACGTCATCCAACCTATGTGATGCAACCACTAAAACAGAAAACCATCAAATGTACCTGCATCAAACAGACATATGGCCCTCTTTGCCTAAAATAAATAGAACATTTTAAGCAACCAAATACATGGTTTTCTTAGCATATACATTGCATCTTATCTGGCTAGCCAAGGTGAACCAAAGATGTCATGAGATGTAAGGGCTAGCCCCATCTCTACTAGTCCAAACCTTTCTACTAATATCTCAGCAATAAGGCCCATCCCTTCTTGGGTACTCTGAACTGAATGAGCAACCCTCTTGGGCTTATATATCTCATCTCCTTGGTTATTATTCAAATGGATCAATCGTACCAACTTTCTAGAAACTCCCCCTATAGGGAGAATCATAGATTTATGATCATTCAACCCTTCCCTAATTGGATCATTACCTATGTCAATGATACGATCCAAACTAGACAGAGCTTCACGCCTAGGCCCATCACCTAGATGCATCTTAAGGCGGTGCATATTGTCAGATGTATCAATATGGTCTTTGGTATCCTCCTCGGAATTCATCAAAGCATAACCACATGGGATGCTTGGCCTTTCATCTAGCACACCAACCACACATTTAGAAATTTTGGGTCTCCAAATCCATCTTATATTATTTTTTATATTCTTATGTTGCCTCAATTTGCCACATTGGTATAATGGGGACTCAATGCGGACCTATTGCTATGGCTAGCTGACCTCACATCCTTATGACTTCTATTGAGCACAAATGGACCTTTAGTATTCTGCATATTCTTCATATGATATGTCTTTACTTGCCTTTGTCCACTCTGCGACTCGACTGATTATTCATAGGAACCATGCTCTTACTAAAAGTAATAGCATCTACTCAAAATCATGATTCATCCATTAATTGGAAAGGTCTTTCAAGAGACTTACGAGCACAACTAGAACCACTCATAGCACATTTATCCACACTTGTAGACCTGATGGTTTTATTACTATTGATTCCACGGCTATCTCTTGTGGAACTGTTGTAAGCCCTAATGGGACTTGCTTGGCTTGAAATCTTTTTACCACCAAGAGGCATCTTATCCCTACTCATAGGATTGCCACTTCCTACTTAGAGATTTCGGCTACCAAGATCTCATACTAAGGTTGTCTTGGTATTAGCAAATGAATTTTCTCCCTGTAAAATTGGCTGGATATTTGAATGCACTCGCACTAAATGGGGAAAACTCCAAAATTTTTCCCAACATCCTTGAATATATTTCTCATAGTCAATTGCATGCATCTTAGCCTCCCTTAATGACTTAGGATCTCTCATTCTCACTTGGATTTGTGTAGTAAGCACTAGACCACTCATAAAGAGCTCACATAGCACATCACCTGGCAACATAGTGGCTCTTCTTGGCCAAAGCCTGAGAATATCATCAAAGGCTCTAGCATATTCTTTAGCAGAAGGGTAAGATTCCTATCTAATCTGTAGAAGTTTCCCTAGAACCTCAGTCATAAGCACTTTCTTTTCATATTCATCTAAAAATTTATCACATAGCTCATCAAAGGATTTAACTGGCCCTCTTGGGAGGCTCCAGTACCATTTCCTAGCTTCTCCCTTCAGGGTGCTAGAAAATACAAGCATCCAATGAATATCATTGAACCCACTTGCAAGGCAAGTTAGGCCATATTCTTTTAAGTGCAACATTGGATCCCCTTTACTAGCCCATGAAACACTGGGAAATCCATATAAGGAGGAGGGCATTCAATCCTCTCCTTTGGGATAAGAACTGGTCATTAAAATCTTCATATTCTTCATGATCTAGTTCTAGCCTTTAAGGGTATCTGGCCTCTTCCGTATTTCCACCTTTATTGGTGTAGCAAGGTTAATATTATCCTTGCCATCCCTTTCTGCCAACTCATAAAGTGGTCTAGGGAGGCCTATGCTATGCAATAGGGAGTGTACCCCATCACCTACTAATAATGTTTTAATAATTCTTTCCTCATTTGCTATAGTTTTCCTAAAATTGGAGATAGTTTCCAACAAAACCTTTCTCTCTGAAAAGGTTTTCCCACATATATAGATATCATCCAATGCTTTATGGTTTTGCAAAATTACGCTTCAGTACCTAACTGCATCAGGCCCTAGCATTAGATGTATATCTCGCTCATAGGCGTATATTACTCCAACCAATGGCATCACATTCTTTTCCTCTAAAAACTTACCATTATTGAGGATCATAGGTGATTGTGCCTTCCTAGTCTCACTTTTGCTCCCTAATCTTTTCTCTAACTCCCATGGATTATTACTCAAAATTACTCAATGGATACTTCCCCATAACGACCCAAACTCAAGCATGGTGTCACTTTCAAGGCAAAGAATAAAGTAATCAGTCACATGCCCAACTAAAAATCCCACTAAACCATACGAATAGTCTCCACTCTTATATACTTTGAATGATCCAAGAGATTTGATACTTCCTTTCCAAGCTTGCCCCAAGAAACCGTTCATCTCCCCTACAGCTCAGGTTTCCTTATACACTCCACGTAGGTCAATGCTTGGAAAACAATTGCAATGCGTCCAAGTTTGATACCATGTTATGCTCAATGCAAGTGTGGATGACCATTGTACTCAAGAATTTTATCATTTGAAACCAGCTAGGTGGGGTGCAAAAACAACCCTTCAATGATTTTCCAACTAATCGTACATGCGGCATTGATAGAGACTAGCACCGAATTTCTTCGTGCTACTAGTCTCCTTAATGCAAACGATAGACCATCCTATACATTGTGTATAGACAAATAGATCTGAATTTGAATCATTTTCAGCAATTAACCACTCTCACAAACCCTCTTTCCTCCTATCGTTCAGGTGTTTCATTCGTTGGGTAGGTGTATGGTTCATTTTTATATAATTTTTAATATAAAAATTGATAAAACCATACTATAACATAGAAACAAGACTTCACTGAGGCTTGATCCTCATGCTCCAACCTTGTTATGCGCTCACAAACATAAAATGTATTTTTTTCTATTTTTTAGGTGAAATAAATAATTTTTCTCTTATTTTTCCTATTTTTCCATTTATTTCTTCATTAAAAATGAGATATTTCAGAATTCCAAATTCCATATGACCCCAAATCACTCAACAAAAATCCATAATTCCATTATTTTCATAAAAACCGCAACTTGTGAGTTTTGCGTATTTTGTGGAAAATTATTATATCATCATATTTTCTAGTTTTCTTTCATATTTCAAAGAGAATTGCAACATGGAAAATTTAGAACAATCAAAATCAAGAATTTTCTTCAATCATTTTCCATAGCATTGGTTAGCGATATTCCCTACCACTTTTAAGGGTGTAGCGTTTCAGTGGTATCAGAGACAAGCAGCAGGAACTTTTGGCACTTGGGATGATCTGAAGTTGGCCTTCCTCACTAAATTTAGGCGTGAAGGTTTTGAAGAGCGGATGCGAGAGGAGTTCATAAACCTAAGTCAGTCCTCTGAAGAAAGAGTAGAAGCTTATGTCTCGCGAATGGAATCCATCTTGAAGAGATGGACTAACCATCATTTGGACGAAGACATTCAGAAAGGAGTGTTTCTCAGGGGCCTACAACCAGAAGTTCGCAATTTCATGGAATTGAGAAGACCAGTCAATCTGCAAGCTGTAGTGGAAGGTGCAAGATTGTATGACAAAGTTGAAGCAAGGCTGTCAATGACTCCAGGTAGAGGAGTCTTACCTCCTCCTATGCCAGGAATGGTATACCCACCAAATGTAGTCCCCGGGACAGTTCCCTACCTCTATCCCTAGATGCAAACAGTGCCACAGTATAATGCACATAATCCACTGTGGTCACCACAGACGATAGTGCCTCAAATGATGGTTCAACCACAACAACAGTGGCCTCAAACAGTTCCTCCAATGGCGACTCAACAACAATGAAACCCTACCAACTGGAATCAACAATCCCAAGTCTCAACAAGAGCTCTGAACCAAAACCAGAACAGAGGACCTTCTAGATCGACCCAACCAGTGTATGCAGTAATTACAGAAGCTTCCCAAAACCCTACTACAAGCACTTCAGGAGGTGAAAATCTGAAGGACTACCTATCCACCAACTCAGTTGCAAGTATCAAGAAAGAGCTTTTGGATGTGATTACAGAGCAGCTACAAATGCTGAAGTTGAATGCTGCCAATATATCCACCCCTACAGGAGCTGGGAGAGATGTGATGCACTCTAATACATGGTGCGGAAAGTGTCATCAAGCGGGACATTTAGCCACTGAATATACCTGAAAACCAACCATTCTTAGAGCCTTCTATTCCTACTATGTGCAGAAGAACCATACAGAGGATATTTACTCTCTGAAAGAGATACATGAACGAAGACAGAAGGATGAAAAAGTAAGATTCAACTTGCTAGAATCCAAAATAACAACCCAGGATATTGGACCAAAGCCTAGGGTATTTGTTCCTAATTTTGGTCCAAGGAGGTTTCCCTCTCAAAGTTACAAAGGACGACAGTCTAGCGGTGGTCAGAGATCAGAGGTGGAATGTTATAGGTGTGGAGAAAAGGGACATATCTTCCCAAATTATCCAAACCCTAGACGATCTGTGGATTACAAGCCCTTATGCAGTCGATGCAAAGGTGAAGCCCACACTGCAAAGGACTGTCCAAGTCCAGCCCCTGTAAAGGCCAATGCCACTGATAGCCAACAGAAGGTACAAGAGACTGCCTCCAATTTGGTAGAGTTGGAAGTTGTCGCTATCACGCGCACCAAGAAGAAGGAACTAGTTGTTCAAAACGAAAATAATTCTCCTGCCAAGACTGTGAAGTTCAACCTGCCAACAAAATGATAGAGCAGTACATAACAGAACAGTGCAGTATAGAGCACTTGTAGTGCCACAGAGAGTTACAGAGACAGTCCCAGAAATAGGACCAGAGGTCTAGGAGATAGATGATACAAAAGCACTTCCAAAAACAGAGGAAGTGTCAATGCTACAATTATTAGAAGAAAAATGAAAGATGAAAATGGGTGTAGCCCCATTCCCCAGCCGGCTGGAGAAGCTGTGGATCCTATCAAAGATTATGACTTGGTCAAAGACCTAGACACTTTTAAACCTAACTTAACATTCCGATAGTTACTGATGTTGTCTCCCAACTGCCGAAAGAAATTCAAAAGCATCTTGACAAGAAGACGTGGACTAAGGATCGCTCCTTCAACAACGACCAAGACCAATAAGGCCCTGGAGTCTGTAAAGGAAGTAGATGTGGCTAATGCCTTCCTAGATCCTCGAACCCTAGAGATTAGTGTATGGATAGAAGGATGCTTCATTTTAGATGCATTGATTGATGGAGGCTCATCAGTAAACATAATGACAGATGTGACAATGAAGGACTTAGTGTTGCAAGGAATTCAACCTACACATTGGCTTATCAGATTGGCAGACCAAAGTAGAATCAAACTGTTGGGCATCCTCCCATACGTCAAAACAACCCTTGCAGGAAGAGACTATTGGCTGACATATTTGGTGGTCAAACCAAATTCTTATGGGACCTCATACCCTCTATTGTTGGGAAGACCTTGGCTTTTTGAAGCAAGAGCCAGGATGGACTGGTTCAAAGGAACCCTACCCTAGATAGAGGACCCAACAAAGTGGTGTTGAAGTTGTATGGATCACAAAAAGACAATGGATCCACATCCATCGAAGTCATAACTGACTCCTCCAACGAAGTGATAGATGGTACATCAGGAGACAAAGAGGCTGTTAAGCAGATCTTTCCTAAGAAAACAGAGGTACGGACCCTAACAGTGGGCACTGTAAGCCAACTACCAAGGGAAGAAAAATCCTTGTCCATGGGAGAATACCTCCTATCTCAACTAGAATTAACTTCTAAAATCACCTCTAACAGTGAAATAGAAGCACGGATGTAATGTTCTCCCTGTTACATGACAGTCGCAGAGACACAGCAGAGGCAGAACAGATACAGAGACAGAGCAGAGGCAGAACAGAGACAGAGCAGATACAGAGACAGTAATAGACACAGAGCCAGAGATAGAGGCAAAAGTAGAGTCAAAAGTAGTGACAGAAGCAGAAGCTGATGCAGAGGCAGAAGATTTGTTCTTCTCTTACAGAGCCTCTACAGAAGCACAGATAGAGTCTCCAGAGGAAGAGGATGAAAATGATGAGGAAGAAAATGAAGCAGGTTATGAAAGTGCAAATGAAGAATTTCCTCTGATAGCGGATGATCTTGTTGATGTCCCTATGGAGACCTCAAAGGCCGAAGATCTCAAGGTGCTGTATGGAATGACTATGGTTCCATTTGGGTTGGCCAATGGACCACAAAGTATGCAGAATCTGTATAAGCAATAAATTAAAAGCATAAAAATTAAGTTCATCGGTGGCTCCTGTCACCCTAACTGTTCAGTCCAGAGAAAAGATGATAATGATGCTCCTTGTCAACAGAAGCCAAAGCCCTCAGAGCCACGGCCCCTAGAAGGTCCGTGTTATGTGACATTCTTGGACGCATCCTCTGAAGATGAATCCCTAAGTCCAGAAGAAATTACCACTCACACAAAAGCAAACAAAGCTCTGATACCCTTCTAGCAACCTCAACAGACAAATGAGTCATCTGTTTAGAAGGAGGACACTGGTTCTAGTGGAACATCAAACGAGGATACTACTCTCTTGAAAGAGTCAAAACTCTATCCAAAAGCCATCCGTGGGACATTTATCCGCGAAGTGGAAGGTGAAAGGTAAGTAACATTCTTGGATACTGACGGTACTGAATGTCACCTGAAAGTGGGCCTCAATCTTCCAGAAGAAGAACTAGTGGTCCTGCAAGATCTACTAAAGGAGAACTTAGATGTGTTTGCTTGGTCATATAAAGACCTAAAGGGGATTGATCCCACAATATACCAACATCACATAGACCTAGAGACTGATGCCAAACCTGTAAGGCAAAAACAAAGACATATGAATCCTAATTACTCTGCTTTGCTGAAGGCTGAATTATTGAAATTTCTTGAAGCAGAGTTCATTTATCCCGTGGCTAACAGTGAATGGGTTTCGCCCATTGTGGTAGTACCCCAAGAAGAATAGGAAACTTCAAATATGTGTGGACTTTCGGAAGCTCAATTTGAAGACTAAGAAGGATCATTTCCCTATCCCTTTTACAAAGACACAGTGGCAAGCCTTGAGCTATATTCTCTCTTGGATGGATTCAGTGGATATAACCAAGTCTAACTCGTAGAAGAGGACCAATCTAAAACAACCTTCACCACAGAATGGGGGACCTATGCCTATAGAGTGATACAATTTGGGCTCTCTAATGCTCCTGCCACCTTCCAATGAGTAATGATGACTGCTTTCCAAAATCATCTGCATGATTTCATTGAGGTATATATTGATGACTTTTGTGTCTATAGCTTAATCAATGAGCACTGGGGACACCTAGAGCAATGTTTTGACAGATGCCGAGAGTATGGGATTTCTCTCAACCCGGCAAATGTGTCTTTAGCATCTCCTCGGGAGTTCTTTTGGGCCATATTGTCTTTGCATAAGGGATTGCAACAAACCTGCAAATACTGAAAAGATTGCCGCCTTAATAGCACCAACAAACCTCAAGCAATTGAGAGGATTTCTTGGCCATGTGGGCTACTACAGAAGATTTATTGCATACTTTGCAACCAAGGTGGGCCCTCTGCACAAGCTCCTAAGGAAAGATGCAGATTTTCTTTGGACTAATGAAACTATGAAGAGGCCTTTAATACCTTAAAACAGTGCCTTATCCAAGCATCTATCTTGCAGCCTCCTGACTGGACGAAGGAGTTCCATGTGCACACAGATGCATCAGTTGAAGGGCTAGGTGTTGTCCTATGTCAAAAGGGCCCTTCTAAATTAGATCAACCAATATATTATGCAAGCCGAAAGGTCACTGATAGGGAATGGAACTACACAATGATAGAGTTTGAAAGCTTGGCAATGGTGTTTGCACTGGAGAAGTTTCCACACTATTTATTGTCAACACATTTCAAGTTCTATGTGGATCATGAAGCCATGTCCTTCCTGATGAACAAAGCATATGTTAAAGGACGATTGATGAGATGGTTGCTCCTCTTTCAAGAGTTCTATTTTGAAGTGATCACTAAGCCTATCCATTTCCATGTCCTAGCCGATCATCTATCACGGATCCCTCAAACTGAAGAAGAGGGACAGGATGACCCAGACCTTCCTGATGCTTCTTTGTTTCTAGTTGAAATAGTTACTCCCTGGTATGCAAACATAGCCAACCTCCTGGAAACTCAACAGTATCCTCTTGGCATCTCAAGCCGTGAGAAGAAAAATCTTCTGTTAGAGTCAGCCCCCTACACCTTGCTAGGCGGTGCACTGTACAAGAGAGGCAAAGATGAAGTATTGCGAAGATATGTTGCAGGGGATGAAATCGGCATCATATTGAAAGCATGCCATGATGAACCATGTGGTGGACACTTCGCAAGGGAAGCGACAGCCAGGAAGGCTCTGTTAGCAGGATACTAGTGGCCGACCCTCCACAAGGATGCATATGCTTACTGCAAGAGATGTGATGCTTGTCAGCAAATGGGGAAACCACCAAAACAAGTGCCATGCCACTGCAACCCATTCTTTCCCTAAAGCCGTTCGAGAAGTGGGGGATTGATTTTTGGGTCCCATTGATCCACCCACTAGACGGAAGCAGAACATATACATCCTAGTATGTACGGATTATGTCACAAAGTGGTGTGAAGCTAAAGCTCTAAAACGGGACTATGGTAACAGCGTAGCGTTGTTCATGTATGAAAATATTATCACCCATTTTGGTAGTCCCCTTGAGCTGGTAAGTGACAGAGGTACTCATTTCCTTAACAAAATCATGGAGGAGTTGACAGAGCTGTATAAGATCTGCCATCGCAAGTCCACTCTCTATTACCCCAGAGCCAAAGGCCAAGTTGAAGTCACCAATCGCATCCTTTGCTCGATATTGACAAGAACGATCACTGCACATTTTCACGATGGGACGATCGACGTACAGAGGCCCTGTAAGCATACAGAACCTCCCATAAGGCAGCTACAGGAGAGACCCCCTTTTCAACTAGTGTATGGTACAAAAGCCATCTTCCCTGTTGAACTGGAATTGCCCTCTTTGCGAGTGGCAGTTAAAGAATGCTTGGGAGATGTTGAGTCACTGCAACGCCGCCTCTTGCACTTGGAATGCTTGAATGAGATACGGCGGATGGCCCTACAGTGCATGGAAACCACTCAAGCGCAACGCAAGGCCTATCATGATAGTTTCATCAAGCACAAGGAGTTCAAAGAAGGTGACCTTGTCCTAGCCTATGATTCGAGATTTGGCAAGTTTCCTAGCAAGCTTCAACAACGGTGGATGGGCCTATACAGGGTACTTGCTGTCAATCCTAACAACTCTGTTCAGGTGCAAACTATTGATGCCTCTGATGATCCCTTCCTAATCAATGGCAATCGCCTAAAGATGTACTTCCCTCCCTGGGGATCTTGACAATCACAATCGACCTACCCTTTCCCTTTTGGGCGTCGCACTGTCCTTCTCGTCATGCTTCTGATAGCCCTTATGATTCTCCTCATGAGATGGTCTCGTTCTGTTAGCCCCTCACAGATATCTCTCAAGCTGACCTTATTCTCTTCTCATCTAATCCAACAACGGTGGTGAGGTTGGTCCTGACACATCGTATTTCTATCATTCTCTTTCTTAACAGGAAAAAAAAAACAAACCAACGAACAAAACTGTTATGGAAGAAAAGGAAGAAATCCCCTGTCATAACAGGTCTCGTTCCAAGAAAAGGTGGAAACACCCTTGGGCGGGAAGCTGATTGTGGAAAAGATGGTAACGCCCCACAATTCAGGATACTTGACTCATCACCAACAGAACCTTTCCAACAAGTAATTTGAAGCCACCTCCCTTGGTGCGCTATCTCTGTAATATCAGTCCGTCTGCCCTTCTTAACAGATGACTTTTCTTACAAATCATTGAAGTATGAGATTTGTAGGCTGCCTTCCTAGGTACGCCTCATCTTTAAAATCTTGATGACAACAACAACCAACATGATCTTCATCACCAACCCCTTGAGTGATGCGAGCTTTCATCCTAATAGGATGGGGATGTGAGTATGGGCTGCCCTCTGTATCTATCAGAGAGTGAGACAGAGGGTGGGGTGAGTGACCAGTCTTTCCCTTCAAATTAAATGAGAGGTGAGATGTGTGAACGAAGTGTTGCATGCACGGGATGGGCCTGTCAATACACAATGCACGATCTGTTCATGTGCATTGGACCATAAGGCTCCCTGGCCTTCCTTCTTGCACTGTATGCCAACACATGGCGGGATGTATAGTTGCACCATCAAAGCGCACAAGGCATACAACCTTTGCACAAGTGACAGTGAGGATTACATCAATGGGTTTCAGGAATGGGTTGCCCTCTGTATCTTTCAACAGAGTGTGAGACAGAGGGTGGGTTGAGTGTGACTAGTGTTTCTTCAATCAATTATCGAGAGGTGAGGATTAAGGGACGTTACGACCCTTGGAGTCAGGTACATTCCCGTTTCCCTCTGCACCCACAGGATGGGTCTCTACCATCAGCACAGGACACATCACTCTATTCTATACACTACACTACAAGGCCCCCTAGCCTTCCTCCTTGCACCTATGCCAGAGGGGTTGGACGCACTGATGCACCATCAATTGTGTACCCTGGCATACTCTCTCTACACCATTCCTTTGTCGATTCCTCAACCGGGTGTGAGCTCTGGGTTTCATCATTATTTCCTCAAGTGATGTTAGTAATGGGGCGAGTGACTGCTCTTTCAATCCATTTGCGTGATCGTGAGTTGAGTGCAATATCCCTCGTCATCGACGAATTTCCTGTGATTCCTTCAACAAGCTACCTCCTTGGGTGCTATCGTGTGGTCCTGCCATAAAGGACGTTGGACGTGTGCTGTGAAGACAACGTGGTACCTCCTGCAGCTGACAATGATACAAGACGCAACCTCGATAGTCGACATTCCTCCTCGGCAATGTAGGCCAAGTTTTCTAACCCTACACCTTTTGTTTCTCAATGACGGTCATGTCTTAAGTGTGGGGATATTCGTAGTTGGTCTGATGTGTGGTACTAAGTCCTTGATGTTTGGTTTACCCTTCCTATTAAGGTTTTAAGTGTGGGGATGCGTCCCTGCGCGTCTATGTTGCATACCCCTATGCATATACCCTGCTATAATCATGCATCTACACCATGACTTGCTTTTACCCCGATGGGGTCCCTTCCCCACTCCGCCGTTCTATTTCACCCTATCCTCGCAGATGTTTCTTAACCATTTGCCTTTATTCTTTGTTTTGTGATTTTTCTATGCGAACGTATCCTATGTTCGTTGAGACTCACATCCAACCTTACAACCTTGTCCATCCCTTTGAACTGTCCATTCTTTCTTTTTACCAACCCCTATTCCGATAGACGGTCTAAAGTTATTAATTTTTAAAGCAATTCACGTAAAATGGACAGTTTTCCATGTGAACGCGTATTTATTGCTTCGGAACCTTGATCTAATGCTCCAACCCTGTCCTACCCATTCCCCCTAATATTTTTCACTTTTACTCTGTGTTGTTTCGATGCACGATTGATCCGTTATTAATTTTTGCGGGTTTTCGGGCCCTTTTCGTGCCTATTTTTCACATTTTCCCATGTGAACCTGCCCTATTTTCACCAGAATTCTAGTTTAATTTGACAAGCCATGTCCTGCTAGCCTTTCCCCCACTTTTTCCTTTTTCCTCCCCCCTCTTCCGCCTGCCAAAGTTTTAGTTATTAATTTTTTCGAGTGTTTTTTTGTGTGTTTTTTGCATTTTTCCCATGTGAACCCCTCCTAATTTCCCCCAAACTGAGTTTTGATGTGCCCGCCCTGTGAATCCTTTTTTTCGGACGATTTTTCTTTTTACTGTCCTCTATTCCAATGCACGAATCTTCCCGTATTAATTTTTGAGTCCATTTTTAGATCCCTTTTTGGGGTTTTTTCCATGTGAATGCATTCTATCTCAATCAAAACTGTGTTTTGCCATGATAGGGTTGTTGGATACATTGTTCTGCACAATTTTTCTTCTTTTGCACTTCGTTTCAATTCACAGATTTTCTGATATTAATACCCGTATGTGTTTTCGGGCTTGTTTTTTGTGTTTTTTCCATGTGAACACCCTGATTTTGCCCCAGACCCGGTGTTTCATTTTTCCATCATCTCTCCTGGCACATTTTTTCTTTTTATGGTTTTTCGATCCGACATGCGGTTTTGGGTTTTATTAATTTTTCTTCACCTGTTTTTGGTTTTACGCGCCTCGGGACACCCCCGTGGCGTTTGTGGTTCGCGCATCGCTGTCCCTGCCCCGTTTGATCTCGTCATTGCAAAAAAAAATTTACCCCCGCAGTTCCTTTTGCCCACCCATACCCAATTTTTTTTAACAAAAAAAAAATATTAAAACAAACAAACAAAAAGAACAAAACCGAACAAATATAAAAACCAAACAACCCACATTTTTTTAACAAACACAAAAAATTAAAAAACCAAAAAAAAAACAAAAACAAAAACAACAAACACCCACAACAACTAATTAAAATACTCATACAATCAAATTTTTTTTTAAACGAAATCATACAATTAAAAAACAAAAAACAAACAACAAACAATTCATTTTTTTTTTAAAACAAAAAAACCACAAGAAAAAAAAAACACCCCCAAACACCCATCTCCACACAACCCTACATTTTTTAAAACTAAATAACAAAAACAAAAAAAAAAACAAAAAAAAAGAGAAAAAAAAGAAGGAACACAAAAAAACGAGAAAAAAAAAGAGAAAGTAAAAAATAATAAAAATTTTAAAAATATGGTTACCTTCTTCCGCATGTCGCGCGACCTCTTTTGCCCCCACAGCCACCGTTCCATCCTTCTACACCTTCTCCCTCTCCATCTCCCTGCCATCTACGCCTCCATCCCTCTCCTCTCCGCCATCACTCCTCTTCCTTCGCCTCTTCATCCTCCTCTTCCTTTTCCCTCCAGCTCCTTCCACCCTCCACCTCCTCCTCGCCTCCAACCTCCCTCTCTCCCTCTTCGATGCACTGCGGCCTCCTACCTGCAGCCGCCTCCACATCTCCTCTTCTTCCGCCGTGCACTGCCACCCTGCTCCTCTGTCTTCTCCCACGCTGCCTCACTATCCTCCCCTTCTACCGCCGCGCCACCCCCACTGACCACTCCTCCTCTCCTCCCCGCCACCGTCGACACCCGCCCTGCCACCCCCGTCTTCTTCTCCTCCTCACCCCGCCATCACCTGTGTCTTTTCCTCCTCCTCCTCCTCTCTCCCCGCCGCCGTCAACGTCCGCCCCGCCACCCCAGTCTTCTTCTCCTCCTCCTCGCCTCGCCAACACCCGTTTCCACCATCGTCGCCTCCTCCATCTCCTCTTCTCTGCTCCACTCCTCTCCTCCACCGATCGCCGCCACCCCCACACCTCCTCTCCTGGTTAGTTTCCACTAACCCGCTAGTTTTACTAAGTCTACATTAACCTACTTAACTAACGTAACTTAATTTACTTAAACTAACCTAATCAACTTAACAAACTAACCTAACTTAATTAACTTAACAAACTAAACTAACTTAATCAACTTCCTAGTCTAAACTCACTTACTCAACTTAACAAACCCAACTAAACTAACCTAATTGCTTTGACCGACTACACTAACCTAATTGACTTCCCATACTCAATTCACCTAATTCACTTAGGTCACTCACTTCAAGCCCCCGTTTCTGCCCCTTATCCCTTCTCCCTCCCTTGTTCCCACGCCGTGCAGCCACTCTCGGTGTAAGAATATGGCTAGCAAGCGTTCACGCGCGAGGACGCGCTTCCGCTTCGTTCGTGCGATGGTGTGTTGCAGCCAGCCGTTTACACGCAGTCATCCTCCGTTGTTCACACGCAGCTCGGGTACCGCCTTTTAATTTTCAAACCCAAAAAATACCTTTTAATTTTCAAACCCGAAAAATACATAAAAACACACAAAAATAAATATAAAACACCTAAAAACTTCACAAATTCATTACAATTCATTTAAAATCCAAAAAAATTACATAAAATTTTCTAAAAATTTTCCAACATTGCTAAAATCATTTGGAAAACTTTTTTAAAGTGGAATTTCAAGAAAATAAATTGCAAAAAAGTTAAAATTTCAAAATTCCTTCAAAAATATATGCAAAATGGGTAAAATTTATTCAAAATTAGTAAAAAATCAACAATATTTTCAAAAAAAATCCAAAAATTTTCACAAATCCCCTTGCCCCTTTTGCCACTAATTTCTCAATTAGAAATGTTTCCATAAATGGAAAAAGTATTATTTGAAGCGAAAACTCTAATTTTGATACTTCACTTCATAAAAATTCATTGTAAATTCCAAAAAAATCAACTGAAAAATCATGGATAAATTACAACACATTGTTGACATTTATTGGATTGCTGAAATTCCACCCTTACACTTCACAACATATTCATGTGTCATATATCTCGATTTAATTATTTATTTAAAAAATAGAAAAAAAAACAAACAAACAAAACAAAACCAAACATTACGCACAATACAAACACACCTAAAATACAATTGAAAAAAAAAACCCAAAAAAATAAAATATTAAAAATTTAAAAAAACACACTAAGGTGCTTTTTTTTTTCCTGTCAGTGGTGTTTGTTTTTTTTTATTGGATTTCTTGCATTTGGGGACTACTACGTGTACTTTCAATCTATTGCATACACACCGCTACCAGGTATTTATTTTTGAGTTTCATTTATTTTCATCATCCCTTAACCACAATTAATTGCTAAAATGAACTATATTCACCCACTTTTTCATCGCGCAATCGCGCTAAACACACAATTTTTTAATAAAAATCAACCAGTCATTCACTTTGCACGTGCTACGTGCGCTTAAGAGGCACCTTAATTTTTAATAAAAATGAACCAGTCGTCACAAAAAAACACGTGCTGGCAAAAAAGTGCTCCACATCACTATTAATTTTTAATTAATGAATTTGCATTTAGAGACCCCAGTCTGGGAATTGCAATCTGGGTTTCATTAAAGCATCGCTTCACCCTAATAAATTGTAATTAAATTTTAAGAAGGAACCGTCGTTTTCTTATTAAGGTTTATCACCTAATAAAATGTCACCCATTGTTAATAATTGCTTAAAATGAACCCTTTATTAAAACCTTTTCTCCTCACTACACTTTGTTCCCCCTTTTTAATAAACACGCTTCGTGGGATGGGTGCGTAAAGTCCTTCTAGCTGAAATTGTTGGTCAAAGTTATGGTCAGGTCCTGATTAGATTTTTATGGTATTATGGTTTGCTTATGTGCTACGTTTACGGGTGCGATTTGAAGTTTTTTCTCTTTTTTTCTTAATACGGGGTTTTGGATGCCTGCTTGTTGCATCGCATGAAGTTTTCGGTCGCATATATGTAGAGGTCATACCGAATTTTTTCTAGGATGTGGGTTGTTTGGGGTGGTAAATTGGTTAGTTACATTATTGTGTGTACTTCTTTTGATTGATTTCTTTTTTATAGCTCTTTAGTTATTTTGCAGACATTCTTTTTTATTGTCTGTGTTGTGGTGTGTGTGTTTTCCATCTGAATGGCGCCTCACGCTCCTCCTCCTATCTAGTATATCCTGTTGATCAGTAGGGATTATTCTTCCCTATTGGCTTTTGAGCCTATAGCAAAAGCAGGACTTGCGACTTTCGTGGCTGCTTCATTCCCATTGATTCCAAATGATCCATCCCTGTATGATGAGTTTCTTGCATCATACAGTAAGAAGTCGGGCCTGGTTCATGGTGCTTTCATGGTGTTGACACCTAGAGGGTTAGGGAAGGCAGCTAGACAATTATTCTCCAATGATGAGATTTTCAAGTTATTACAGAAGCAGACCAAAGAGATTCTGGATGTCAAGAAAGTGATAAACACTTCAGGAATATCTTTTTTTGTGATCACTAATCCTCTTTGGAAGTTAGTCTGCCAGTTTCTCCAAGACAGGCTTATGCCTGCCAAAACACCATCCCATTATTTGTCCAAAGAGCTCTTCACAGCTTCCAGGATGGTGTTAAAAGGGGTGGCTATTGATTGGAGTACTTACCTGCTTACGAAGATGGACTAACATTTTGTCAAAGTAACCAGATGGAATGTCACAAATGTTACCTATGGTTCCTACTTATATGCTTTCTTGATGTACTCAAGCCTTAAGAAGGGTGTGCTACCACCTCCTCCATCTGATCCAGTTCCTCCCCCTCCACCTTCAAAAGAGTCAGAACCTATTGACATAGAGGATCTTAATTCCCCTCCTCCATTGGTCATTCATCAGCAGAAGCGCTTGAAGCGTGTGGCAAATAAAACTCCCTCAGTCATTCCTTCAGTCACAGTTCCTGCTACTTCTAGCAGTGACCTCCATGCTTACCTCACATGTAACAATTTATTCAGGGCACATAGAGAGGGTTCTTTGAAAATATCAGTCCCTTCACTGAATAGTTTAGTATCAGGAGATGCTATTCCATTCCTTTGTAATGGCATCCAAAGTTCGATTGAACTTTCAATGAGACAGCTTGTGTTCAATAGTTGCATGCTTCTTTCTATGAAGAACTAATGTAGTCCAAAGACCAGTTGCATAAGGAAACCTTAGAGTTAGCCTCTGCTAAAGACACACTTGCAGATCTATCTAAGCAGACGGAGCAACAGACCCAAATGATTGAGACCCAGAGAGAAGAAATATCCTCTTTGAAGATTCAGTTAACAGAAGCTCAGTCAAAAGTTACTAAAGTCTCAGAGGAGAAAGAGGGGATGTCCAAAGAAGCTAAAGAGTTTCAAACTCTTTTAGATGCAAAACTATGAGCCTTACAGACTGCTCATAATACAGTGGAATCACAAGCTTCCCAAATTAAGCAGTTGCAAAACCAACTGGCACACTCACGGTCCATTCCTCCAAGCCCCAATGTTCCTATTATTCCTTCTATCTCTAAGCAGGACTTGGCAGTTCTCCAGAGAATAGCCACATTGTGTCCCTTGTTTCAAGATAAAGTGGAAAGATTGCAGTCCAGGATGGATTTTCTATGGTCTACATTTGAGCACTTTCAGGAGAATGTTCCTCCGGACCATTCTTTCTTTGTCCACTATTAGTTGCAGAAGTTGGCCTTCTATATGAAGCTTTCAACAATGGATCTTCATCTTCGAGCGGATGGTTAGAGTGGGGCTTGGTCTCCTGATTTGCTAACAAAAGTGGTCCGTATGGTTTTTGAAGATTCTGTGATGATGGATACCATGTTGCTGTCTTACATGTATCTACGAGGTGATCTGTTGATTTCAGATGATGTAGATTTGGCCTGGTATGTGGGAGATGTAGTTTTGCAAGCTATTTTGTATATCAAATATTTGGAGTTGTGGATAGATGACATCTTCTAGTGTTATTCTTCAAAAGTGGCTACTTGCCCTGACAATTCATGGCATTCAATGATTGAATCTGTGGTGTTGAATCAACGTCAAAATACAGCTTCTACTTATGTGCAGAGCACTAACCAACTAAGGGTGGATCTCCTAGCTCATCTTTCCAAGAACCATCCATTTGATTCATCCTTTTTTTATGCCTACTAGAGAAGATCTATTTTAGGTCCCTCTGTTCCTAGCCTACTATACTATCAACAAATGGCCCATCGCTATGATACTTATCTTTCCCTTTATCAAACCAACTCAGCAGCTAGCTTACCTCTTCTTTTCCAACCTCAAGGTTTTCCTCGAATTTCTATCTTTACCTATTGTTCTTTCATCGAAGATCGAGTCTTTTCCCCTTCTCCACCATGTCCTTCTCCATCTATCCATATGCCTTCTACTTTTCCTGTTTATCAATTGACACCTTTCCTAACTGATTCACTTAAATTTTTAGCCACTCCTTTAGCTTATTCCTCCTTTTATGATTTTGCCTACCCATCTCTTCATCCTCTTTTACTTATTCCACTTCCTTCTCCTGCCACTTCTATTTCTCAATCCCCTCAATTGGTTAGTGAGTATGAAGGATTTGATCAACAGATTCCAAGAAGAAGAGGATGGAGCTCGATTGATTCTCTCACAGGACCCCAAATAAACTGGCCAATAATTCCAGGGGACTGGACTATTGCTAGTCAAGCATACCAAAATTACCTCCATTTTGCTCACCAATATTCACAATCTCTAGATCCTTTAATGAGATTGACACCTCATTTTGCTTGGTATCTAGCATATATGCATAGGCATTCCCATAATGATCAAAAGGCCATTCCAAAGCTTTGTACGAATGTCAATGTGAACATTGATTCCCAACAATTGGATTTCCTCTATTTTCATGCCCTATGTCTACCTAGCAGATACCTTGTTTTGCTAGAAAGGATGTGTTGCCTGCAGTTTTTTCAAAATCCTCCAAAGACATTTGTGGATGAGTCCTTCTCCATGGATCGTTTTCGAAACCACCAAGTCTTCAAAAGGGATCACCTTCATTGATGCCTTTTCAATGTATTTTGGATGATTCTTAATTATATATATCTCTTTTTGGAGATGTCATTCAGATGGTTGTGTTAGTGTTTGTGTGTATTGTGGGTTAATTGTATGTGATGAGTTCGTGCTGATTGAGAATAATTTGTTCGAGAGCTCTTTTCAAACTATTGGTGGTGGATGGCAAGCCTATGGTGGAAAGCTGAAGAAGAACCTCTTATATCCTTTACAAATTTGTTATGACTTTTAAATGTTTATCAAATGTGTTAATGAATAATGAAGTTTTCCTTTAGTAGTTTTTTCTAGAAATATAGGTAATAAGTTAGGGTCGTGGTTTGGCAAGAATATTGAAGATCCTACATAAGATCAAAATTGAGCTCTTTAGTGAACTTATATTCTTCTTTTCCTTAGGTCACGAGGATGCTTCCTTTCTAAGTGTGGGGATATGTTGAGAGTGGAAAAAGACTGAATTTTTGACTGATTTTTGTTGTTTTTGAGGTCTGAATGATTGATTTTTGATGGATTTAAAGTGATGTATGGTTGATAATGGAAGTATTTGAGAGTGTTTTGGATGATATTGATTATTTTTTGGAAGTTCATGATTATTCTCAGTAGAGATATTCTGCTCTGTAACTGTTCTGTATCTGCTCTGGTACTGTATTGTATTGTTATGTAGATCTTCTGTAAGTGTTCTGTAGAAAGTATATGTGACTTTGGGAAAGTTTTCTAACTTTTGGAAAGGATGAATCTAAGTTCAAAAGAGTTAAAACAAATGGAAGAAGCAGCTGTTGAAGACTGAAGAGAAGATTGAGTGACAGTGACAGTAGTGAGCTATGAAGAGACACTGTAACGTTTACCATGCTTGCTAAAGCTACGATCAACTAGATTTAGGTCTTTTGGACAAGCCTTTAGCAACGAAAGTGTGAACACTACCTTGCTCATGGGAGGAATATGAATTTGTATTTGTCAAAGCTTTCTAAGTAGCCAAGGAACTCATTGCCACCAAGCTTTCCATTAAACAAGCACTCAAACAACGCTTGATCACATCTTATGGCAAGAGAAAAGTCCTTGCCATGGACCAAGAATTTGAGAGGTTGAAGCAACTCGTGGACAATGACTTCTCTTTCTTCTGCAAATGGTATGCTCTTTCCTCTAGTGGGAACAAGAAGGCTGCCAAATCATGACCAATGATGAGCAGTGACGTGCCATTAAGACCTCCAAGTATGATCCCACTTATGTAGCTCCAATCTCCTATAGGGTGTTGACCACCACTTGTAACGGACCCCTAGAAGAGCACATCGTGGCTCACCAATATTTAGATCAAATTCTTACTATAAGGTGTTGACCACCATTTGTAACGGACCCCTAGAAGAGCACATCGTGACTCACCAATATTTAGATCAAATTTTTACTGGGGAAGAGGTACACATTGCTAGACTCCAGTGACTTCCTCAACCAATGTTCTCACCTACATCACTCAAGTGGGCATCCGTCCTTTCGACATGGACCGCTATGCCAATCTAGAATATAATTCAAACTTCTATGCTTGGCTCATGTGAAAGTAAAACACTGAAAGCAAGCATTGAATGCCCTTGACCTCTCAAACCTTAATCCTAGGAAGGATTCTTTTCAATTCCAAAGGGAAGGGGGCAAGGTGAAATCAAACATCTAAACATGTAAGGTGAATGAAATGCATGGATAAAACATCCATCAATGTCCAAGAGCGGAAGAGAGTGGATAAAAATCAACTCGTGACTAAGGAAAAAAGTCATAAAAAGTTTTGAATGAATGGACAACTTCAACGAAAAATGCTCTTTTTGTATTTAAGCATGTTATTGTTCCTAAGAAAGCATAATCAATTCCTTCTTACCTTTCAGCAAGAAATTACCTCAAGGACATTGATGGTGAACTATGGTATTATGAGAGGTATCCACAATGGTAGATAAAGAGAAAAGCAGCAAATTTCCATTCTTGAAGGAGGAGATGGCAAAGTATGGTCTCTCATTGGAAATGAGGGCTTACAATCAATTCAAATTCAGGCATATGGTGAATTTAGAAGACATAGTCATGGAGGAGCCAGCCACCATCAAGCAATTGGTGAAGCAGTGCAAGCTATAGAAGTATGTGGAGAAGGTGAGCCAAGCCATCGATTATGAGAAGTGCACCGAATTCCTTCGAATCTTCAACAGGAAACGCGACACTATCATGATGCACCTAAAGAATGAAGCCCACCAAGTAGGAGATGAGCCTTGAGCTAATATAGAAAGCACTGGGCCTACCAAACAAAGTGGAAAGATGGCCAAAAAGGAATGTTTACGGCATGTTGGGAATGAACAAAGTGATAGTCCACACCAATGACAGCATTAGCCTAGTTGACATCCCCAACCCCAAGGTCCAAATTCAGGCCAAAATGGTGCACGCCCTATTCTCTAGCCAAAGGTATAACACATTGATAAACAAAATCAACATGTCAATGCTGAAGAGCATCACTCCCTAGTCCTTTAACAAGGTAAACCTAAATGGCTTCATGATGAAGAGAATAGAAACATCGACAAAAGCATTGGCCACTAGGGCAAGACCCACAGGGGGGAGAGTCCCCAGCCTCCAAAGCTAGGAAATCTTCGTCCTCAAAGGCCTCCACCATTGGCTTCAGAGGGGCCTTGACGGCCATCATAAGAGAGGCACTGGGGAAAGCACAAAAAGACGAGGCAGTCAATGAGATGCCAAACAAGTCCCCTCTAAGCCAAGGACAAGAGCAGTCTAGCGAAAGGACTGTGAGTGAGGAAGAAGGAGAGCAAGAAACACAATTGGGCCAAGGAAGGGCCAAGAAACCAAAGAAAGAGACTTCACAAAAGAAGGCTAGAGAAGAAAGGGGAAAGAAAGAGAAAACAAACCTAGACGGACCTCAAACTAAGTCCAAAAGCACGAAAGAACAAAGAAAGAGAGAAGAAAAGGATGAGGCAAAGAGAATAAAAGAGGAATCCAAGAAAGGTGAGGAGAGAGAGAAGAGTTGAGGACGAAGATGTGGAGCTCAGAAAGAAAGAGAAAGAAGACATAGCCATGGCCATCCGCCTCTCAGTGGAGCAGTCTTCAAGGCAAGAAGAGTTGGCAGCCATGAGCTCACCCAAACACAAACATCCAAGCACCAACTCCAAGACACCCAAAATCATGCCACACCCAGTGACCGAGGGAAGGGCAAAGGTTTAATCAACCCCATCCCACCCATCCTACTTCCTGCCACCCCAATCACTGCACCCACCCAAGACTCCTCTACCACAGTGGATGTCAGTAATCTTGTGGCTTGGGTGCAGTTCCTAGTCAACAAAGAGGCAACTCAAGGTGCAAGTGCAAGAACCCATGTGAGATGAGAGCAAAAAGATAGGCAGTTGCAGATGCAGAATCTAGATGGGACTCCAAAAGGCAGAAGATAGAGGTATCTACAACCACTGGTCCCATTGCACTACTGTCGTTTACAAACTACGACGCCTACGTACAAGAAATCCTGTCACAGCTGGAACGGGTAAATGAAGACAAAAAAATAGCCATAGTTGCGCTCAAGGCTGAAAGGGAGACAATTGCAGCCTCTCAATTAGAGAGAACCTATCAAGTGGCCATGTATCTAAGAGAGATCAGGAGTTAAAGGAGAAGCTTGATGCCAAGGAAGAAGAAGACACGAGAAATGGCAAGCAAAACTTGTGACCAAAACACAAAGCCTCATGAGCCTACAACACAATTTTAATGAGTTAGTGGTGCTATACAAAGACCTGCAAAAGGAAAATGAAAAGATCCGAGATGTTGTGGAGCAAATAGCAATGATAGAAGAAGAGAGAAGCTGACGGCACTAAAAGCATATAGAAAATCTAGAACAAAGGATACCCTCAGAGCTTGGAGAGCAACAGCACTTGGAAAGAAAATTTGAGGAACAGGAGAGAAGGATAAGGGCGTTAACCTACAAGCACAACAAAAGCCTGGAGAAATGAAGAAAAAGAAGATGAATGGGTGGATAGGAGCAAAGAAAAAGTGAATGACTTAGCACATCGGCTAGCCATTACAGAAGGTGACAACGTGTTAGTAGAGAGCATGGCAAAGGCCACACAGGTGACTTTGGAAGCCCAACAATGTGCCTTCCTCCACACTCTCTTGGGTGCTGCCACGCAATCTAAGGAAGAGGAGGCCGTTGAGTCCTTAAGGAAAAATCTGGAGATCACACATAGCGCTCTAAGACATGGGCTATACATCCAACTGCAAATTGTAGGGCCCAAAGAACTAGAGCCACCAAAGCATAGGGGAGAAGAGAAGCAAGGGCGGACTAAAGACGCATGGCTAAGTTTTGAAAGGGGACAACAAGCCACAGCTCCTTAGTGGGAGGTTTTTACAACAACAATGTTGGCTCCCACCACTCTTCTTGACCTCAAATGCCAATAAAGATATCTGTGCAATGGCTGGATCAATGTGTGGCAAAAAAAAAACACACATTGGCCATAGTCACTATACCTGGGGGTTCTCAAGTTAGGTGCATCTTATAGCCTCAGTTGGCCGGCTCTGTCCCTAACCCCCTAGCCTATTTTCATTCCCCACTTCACGCTTAGGGCACCTCAAGGGCAGAACTTCCAAGCCTATCTCCCTAGTTCGCACATTGCACCTATAATGATGCATGACCTGGATCCTCAAGTGTGGGAAAACACCCATGATTTTGACCAGAAATGCTGAAGACCACCAATTTCGGAGGCCCCATCATCCACTCAATTCACTCTCGGCTCCCACCACCTCAACCAATCGATCAGTTCCTTCCCAAGACCAATCCTCACACAACCATATTGTCATCGACTTACACGATTGCTGCTACATAACATGTCACCATGCAGCCAAAACAAAGCAAAAGAAGACCAAGGAAGCCCAAGTCAAAAAGTAAATGAAGAAGCTCATTCTACTAAGGTAAGAAAAGTGCAAGGCTGGCAACCTCAGAAAAAATGTGCGGGAGCTCCAAATATTTTGGCGAGGTCCTCTCAAGGATTAGGGAGGTCGTGTCAAGGATGAAGGAAAGCACTGAATATTCTAGCAAGGTGCTCATAAAGGATGGAGAAAAGCACCAAATATTCTAGCAAGGCTCTCTCAAGGATGAGGGAGAAACTCTGAAGGGTCTGGCAAGGAAAGCGCAAGGTGCAATGTAATTCATTTTATAAGAATGCCGGGTTTCCTCCTATGCAAGTGGTAATGTTTGCACTAACATAGGTGAAGGGATAAGGTAACTTGAAGAGAGTAAGGAAAATCCATGTTAAGCTCACATCATAGCAACCTTGAAGGGCATGAGGAGGCATCCGTCCAACACCATTGTCAATTTCAAAAATGGATCCATCCATCTGCTATTCTCCAAGAAAAAACCATTCAACTTTATCTTTAATTTCAAGGGACAGATCCACCCACACTGTCAGCATCAAGGAGAGACCCGCCCCAACTTTATCTTCAATTTCAAGGGCAAATCCATTCAACACCCCCTCAGCGAGGGCTTGTATACAAACTCAAAAAAGTGATCTAGCAACAGCTATCTCACCTTTCAACTATCACCCATCAGTGCCATAGGACAGCCACTAGGCTAGGAGGCGGGTAATGTTAACCTTAGCATAAGAAAAAAGTTAAATAAGTGGAAAAGCGCAAGTCGGGAGCTAAAAGAGGCGGCCCAGAAGGAAATCAGACACAACAGAAGAAGCAGGAAGGGAAACGACTGAAACCGCAAGGGCGGCCTCAAAAGCTAAGTCAAAGGAAAAAGTGCATTTTTAAATGTAAGGCGCCCCTAAAAATTTTTGTAAAAGAGTGCCGTGCTCCCTCCCGTGCAAATTATAAAGGTAGATGGGCAGTAGAAAGGAAGCTAGGAAGATATGACAATGGGAAAGAGGGCCTAGCCGACCATGTAAAAAAGAGGATAAGGGTGTAACATGCCTGTCCATGCACATTTTTAGCAATCCATCAAAAGGCGAACCTAGGCGACACCACTGGCACTCTCGTGGAATGTTACGGGGTTTATCGCCGAGGGTTCTCAAGTCCGTTGTTAGGACTTGAACTTCACCATCTATTTAGTACTATTTCATACCTTAGTATTAGTATGCATGTAGTCTTCTAGATCAGCATATGTAAAGCAATCTTTATACTTCATATGATGTGTCACCTGAAAGTCAGGGCGCAGGTCAAAAACGTCAGGCAGTTGTATTCGAGCAGTTTGTTCTTGATCATGAATGGAATATGACTGTGTGTAGTGCCCAGAAATGGCTACTGATGTTTGATCTCATTATCTTTTGATTGTCTCTTGAGTGTTGGTGTTATTCTCTTTCCTGTTGTTCAATCAATAATGATTATGGTGATAGAAAATAGTGTCGCAATTGATGAACAACAATTCTATGTTGCTGAGTATGATGTTTGCTTTGTGTTTGAATGTATTTCTTAAATATAATGTAGTGTTGATGGCTAGAAATACATTCAGGAAAATCATTTACAGCATTGTTATGTATTTAGGCAAAATTATGTTTCGTGGTTGTTATGGCATGTTGAAAGGCCATAACACTTTGGCGATCTCTGCCAGGTTTAGGAAAATAATTTCTTGATTTAGGTGCAATTCTGGAATCGAGTCCTAAGAGATTCAAGCGACAGGAATGCTGATGGCATTGGGATTGGGTAAGGTGCCTTCTATTGGCAGTATTTATGTCAGACAATTATCCTTATTTATCCAATCCTATCCTTACCAGGAGCAGATCCCAGGAAATCAGGGAGGCTTTGGCAAGACAACAACAACAGGTTGCAAGGGTGGATCAGAAGGTTTGGACAAGCTGGATGAGGAGCAGTTTATTGATGCTAAGCAGACTTCTTTGGAAGGGGGTACCTCTACAGGTACCGCAACAGTCTATCATTCTCCTACCACTTCATCAAACTCTCCAAATTTGTCAGATGATGAGGGAATATTACCTCTTGACCAGCAGGATACTCCTTCTAGGCATGCACTTGAGAGACTACAGCATGCAGTGCTTGGGAAAACATTTTTGTTAAGAAGTGCTAGAATTCCACCTCAAAGGGTTCTAAATTTTAATCCATTACCACCTCTAAGGAAGCCCAAGAAGAGACTCAAAATGAATTTGAATAAGTTGGTTAATCCAAAGATTCGTGCATCTAAATTTTCAAGCAAGAAGAAAGAAGACCCTGATTGGCATGTGGCACGATTTGAGACCAGATGGACAACCACTGGTTTCAATCAAATGTATGGGGATTAAGTTAAAATGCAACAGTTTGTTGCCATCTTCCAGGGAAAGGCTATGGACTGGTTTGCCAGTTTTGGCATGGTAGCCTTTAATTCATATGATGCTTTAAAAACAGTCTTTTTGGGTAGGTTCCATAAAGATAAAACTCTGGGAGACTTTCTCAGGAAGATCAAGAAGATCAAGCAAAAGGCTATGTTGGTAGAGGACTATGCCTAGAAGATCAGGAATCTATTAAATAGGCTGTATGTTGATGATATACCTTCAGTTTAAATGTCGATTATCTACTTTATGAAGGGCTTGAGAGGTAAGATTCGGAATCCAATTGCCAATGTTGAGATGGGCTAGAATGATACATTGGACACAATGATCAGGGCAGCTATGAGAGTGGAAAAAAGACTTGGTACCTCTAGATCTAAGAATAATAAAGATGAGGACTCTTCGGATTCAAATTCAGGATCAGATTCATATACAGATAGTGATAATGAGGGCAGTGATTATAGTTCAAATTCTGATGATGATTCCAGTGACTCTAATGAAGATAATTCTAGTAGGAGGAGGCATAAGCAGAAGAAGAAGAAATCAGGATCGGCCAAGACAAAAAAGAAGAATGCAAAGGACAAAGATAGGAAGAAGTCAACGAACAGCAAGTTAGATAAAATGATAAAACAGAAGTTAAAAGATTTGGGTATTTCTGAAAGTAAGAGGAAGGAAAAGCATTGTGAGATGTGCTAGAGAAAGGGCCATGAAACTAGGACTTGCTGGTATAATCCTAATGTCAAGATGGCACAGCAAATGCCAATGATGGAGGCTAGACCGAGACCTATTCAACCAAATGTAGTAAATCAAATTACCCTGGACACCATACTACAGAGACCCTTCAGAGAACCTAGAAGAATGCAGGCTACATAGCCTTGGGGAAATTTTCAGGCACAGTGATGGAACCTCAAATGGGTCGGCACTGGCTATGGCACTAGCCGGACCTCATGCTCATAACAGACAAACACACCCACACGGCCTCGCGGGCTAGGAGCGTCTATCTACTGCTGAAGGACTAACTATCCTAAAGCCTAATCTATGCGTTTATAGTTTTGTAGTCCAATGTTTCCCTTTTGATAAACTCCATAGAGGGAGAATCCATACACATTGGCAATAAATACCACGATAATCACATACATGAGAGGCAACCTCTCGGTGGAATGACCGCGGCCCCACTACAGCTCTCCTACATCACAGGGATTGGCCCCTTGATGCACTGCTCAACATATAGAACAAATGAGCAAACTCCACTCTTTCATTTTAAAAGTCTTTCAAGAGATACCATGTGTCCTTACCAAATAATTCCCCAAGAAACGAATGTCTATCCTACGGCTTAGGTTGCCTTTCCACACTCAAGAGTGGGTCATCATCATCGAAAACAGGTGTTATGCATCCAGTCCTTTTATTCTGACACCATGGTTAGCATGCACATGCAAAAGTGAATGATCCTAGAGTGCTTAAACATAATTTTCAATCAGACACATGTGGTGCACAACCAGGCTTTTCAATGCATTTACTGACCCGTTGCGACGATGTAAGGATAGCACCGAGATAACACTCATGCTACTATCCTCTTAATTAAAATACACCAAACCCTATGTCATGATATGTATCACAAAATCAGCAATAATCAGCACACAAATCACACCATTCAAACATCCCAACCCCCTATGTTTAGGTATTGCTTTCGTTGCATAGGTGTAGAGGTTCATTTTGTCATGTTTTGATGTATAAAAAGCAATAAATCACAAACTTTGACAAGGAGATAGGGCAAACTGAGGCCAAACCTCATGCTTTGACACTACCATACATCCACAAACAATCATTATATTTTTTCCTATTTTTGTGAGTCGTTTTTCTATTTTTCCCCTTACTTTTTCCATTTTCTTGATTTATTTGTCAATAAAATATGCTATTTTCTGATTTTTATTGTTCCAATCACTTCAACATACTAACATTCAATTTACTTTCCATTTTTCCCCCATGGGAACATATTTCACCCACCCGAAACGAAAGAACTACCATTTTACCGCTTAAAAACTGCATTTCAGGTTTACGGGAATTAAATAGCACATGTAAATCATTGCAAAATCAGAATTTTCTGATGAAAAGCAATTAATCATGGTGCAACCAGGACTCAAACAAATTTTCATCCAATAAAAACATCATTACCATCATAAACTATCAAAAACCTTCATTTTTCTTCATAAAAATGGTCATACTGTGTTTTTACGAGACCCGAGATGCCTTGAATGACTGCATAACCAGCAGAGGAGCCTCCATTGCTCTCAATCCAATGCTGCACTTCAATCCTCAGCATCTCCATCAATCTCCCTCACCATTTTCTTCATTCTCCCTCCCGGTTCCTTCTTCAAGAGAGTACATATGAACAGCCCATAGAGAAGAGAGAGAGGGAGGAGAGAGAGCGAATAGATTCTGATCTCTTCATCTAGATAGCCATATCTCATGCAAGGACTGGTGATAGAGTCAGGCAAGAGGGAGAATTTGAGGCACAATCTCTGTTGCATGGGGTACTTGCAGCCCCGAATCATGATCCATGAGGGGGAGGGCGAAATTTGTGCCGCCTTGTTCACGCCATCTTCCTCCACGTTTTCTTCATGAATTCTTCACAAAATTTTGGGGGGCGGGGGGGGGGGGGGGGGGGGGGGGGTGCGGGGGGGTGGTGCCCCCCTTTCGTCCTAAATTTTGTCCACCTCTTCAAATCTTGGCCAATTTTTAGCCTCTTCCTCGTCTGGGCTCCGATTCAGCCTCTGAAAAATATTGCACGATTGTCTCGGCATCCCGCACTGACTGGCAACTCCCGGCATCCCGTACGACATCCGAGAAAATTATCAAAAATCCACAAGTGTCACTCGGGCGCCTTTTAAAAGCTGTCTTTCACTTGGTGCTTAAAATCGTCCTAGCTGCTGCAACCGCCGCCTTCGATGTCGAATATTTTTCCCCTAAATTCTGGATTTTTTGGCAAATTTTAGGCACATCCCAGGCATTGGTTGTTGACTCAGAGGAACAACATTAGGGTTCGAAGCTTGGCCTCCAACATTTGGTGGAGCCAATTGACTAGCTATAGGCATAGTCACACTGGGAGGAGCTGGCAGCAAAGGTACATTTTGAACCATGCTTCCTCTCCCATTAGGGTTATTCATAAGCATCCCTTGACTTCCATTTATCAATGGTAAATTGCCTCCAGGTACTAGACCAGCATTAAGATTTATTCGAGAGGAGTAGGCCGTTTGTAATCGTGACTCTACTCCTTCTGCCCGCGTGATGGTGGTGTCTATATCAGCCAAAGCCACACTGCTCAATTGTACATGAATATTGAAATCCAATCCATGCAAGAAGTATTGCAATTGGGTAGCCGGCGGAATAGGAATGTAAGTTTGTAACTTACGAAATACTTCCTTAAGCTTCTTAGCATAGGCTTTCACATTCTCATGGGGGTCTTGGCGTGTTACATTCAAAACATGCAACCAATATTGGCCACCTCTTTCAGGGTACTGATGGTTCCAGTCTCTATGCTATGATACCACACTGCAGCCCTTCCTTTTAATGTCATGTTAAAGAATATCGTAAGATGTCCCTCACCTTGAATGCAGTAGTTAAACATTAGTCTTTGGAATTCAAAAATGAGAAACTCTGCATCTTCTTCGGCTAACCCATTAAAAATGGACAAAGGCACTCCTAAAGTTGGTAGATCCGGTGTCCCTGTAGGAATTGCAATGGGTTGTGCCATGACAACAATTGGATTGACAATAGGAGTTTGGATTGGTGTGATCACACCCCCACTTGAACTGGGTTGACTTGGTGGAAGAGAGGAAGAACTTGCGCTTCCTCCTGCACCTAAAGGACTATGTGCAGCAATTGGGTTACTAAGACCACTGCCTTTTATGCGTATCGGGCTGCTCCTTTGAGGAGAATAGCGACTTACAATCTCCAACAGCCGTCTAGCCCTCTGAGCACGTTTTGCTTTTTGTATTTTGGCTTGACGGTCCTTGTCAAAGGATATAAACCAACTTTTTGGTCCCTAAAAACCCTAGATTCGAGAACCACCACTTGTTAGCAGCTCCCGGAAAACGCACCACTGATGATGGGACCTCAAATGGGCCGGCACTAGCTATGGCACTAGCCGGGACCTCATGCTCATAACAAACAAACACACCCACACGGCCTCGTGGGCTAGGAGCGTCTATCTGTTGCTAAAGGACTAATTGTCCTAAAGCCTAATCTATGCGTTTATAGTTTTGTAGTCCAACGTTTCCCTTTTGATAAACTCCACAGAGGGAGAACCCATACACATTGGCAATAAATACCATGATAATCACATACATGGGAGGCAACCTCTCGGTGGAATCACCGCGGCCCCACTGCAGCTCTCGTACATCGCAGGGATTGGCCCCTTGATGCGCTACTCAACATATAGAACAAACAAACAAACTCCACTCTTTCATTTTAAAAGTCTTCCAAGAGATACCATGTGTCCTTACCAAATAATTCTCCAAGAAACGAACGTCTATCCTTCGAGCACTAATGGCTACCTCTCACATAGCCGACGCGCCATCCATATCTACGGGTGTAGTGAGCTTACCTCCATGCCGTTCGAGTTACCTCCTCTCCCGCGCACTCCGGTAGCTCCATGATCCAAGTGTACGCTTCAAGCAAGCTCCATCCTCAAGCTCCATGCTCCAAGCTCCATTACCGCGAGCAAGAGAAGGGAAGAGAACAAAAGAGAAGAAGAGAGGAGAAGATGGAGAGCTTCTCCACCCCACGGTCCATCACCCTCACACACTCACTCCCTCACACTCTCACACTCCCTCTCTCAAGCACAAGCTCAAGCAAGCAAGAACAATAAGAAGAAGAAGAAGAGGAGAGCCACTTTTTGCCACACATAAGAATGAGCTTCTCATTCACTTTTCAACTTTATATACAAAACCCTAAATCCCTTTTGGGCGGTCATCCCCTTTTTTACATGGCTGACCGTAGCCTAGGCCCTTTTTCCCATTGTCCTTCTATCTTCCTAGCTTCCTTTCCACCGCCCGTCTACATTTACAAATTGCATGGGTGAGAGCCCGGCGCTCCTTGAATTAAACCATGATGCGCTTGCGCTCTTTTACAAAAGTTTTGATTTGCGCTTTTCCTTGTGCGCCTTTCTCCCCTTATTTAGGACTCTTCTCCTTGTGTGTCTTTGTCTTCCGTTTCTCTTTGCCTTGGCCTTTGTCTTTGTCTTCTGCTTTAGCTTTTTCGGATTTTCCACCTTCGTTCATTTGAGGGTTAACATTACCCCCCTCCTAGATGAGTGTCAGTCCCATGGCACTCACCGTCGTAGGTAACAGGCTTTAGCATGCACCGAAGACGTGGGTGGCAGGGACATTGGTGGCTGTCGTGGAGGAGTGTTGGTGGTGGTGTGGAGGAAAGTCGTTGGTGGCCTAGGTGGCTAGTGGTAGGGTTGTTGGAGTTGGTGGTAGGGCTGTTCTTTGTTGGGGATTCGGCACGTGACGATTCTTGGCGGGCCTGCAAGACGATAAAGGATAAGAATTTAGAGTTGGGTGTCGATGAAGAGCGAATGACACTGTTGTTGGAGTTTTCAATACCTGCAATTGAAAACCTCTCATAGGTGACCTCTCCCTAGGGGTAGTGCCAGTCTTCTCTATTGTGCACAAGACATAGTGCAATTATTTTGGGAGATAGATCGAATTCTAAGCAAGCTGAGAGTATTGTCCTGCACTTGAGGACCCAAACTATATATATACTTCGGTGCAGATATTATGTAAGTGCTCGTGCATACTTAGATATTACGTGGTTAGAAGACCGCATGCTAGTTTCTCGTAACAATGTGTGGATGAAGCAAAGTTATCCATGTTGAGAAAAAGTACACGTGAAGGTATGTGAGACATCCTTTGCATTGTGACTGCACGACGTAGCATAATTGAATATAGGGACACTGCACTTTCTGTAGCTGGAAGCTATTGGACTTGCTTGATGAGGACGGTGTACTTTTCATGGCCAATCGTGTGGTGCTTACCACAATTGATTGCAATGGTATTAAGGCAGAGTGCAAGAGGGAATTGTGCAAGTGGGTCAGGGTGACAGGTCTAACCATAGGCGAGACAAGCTCCCTAGGTATGTCCTGCCCTTGATGTGCCCTAAACAATTGTGGGTGATGCTAAAGGGCTAGGGGACTAAGGATGGAGCCAATTGACCAAGGTCACTAGATGTACCTAATTTGAGGACCCCTAGGTGTTGTGCTGTGATCGTGGGTGCTTCTTATCTTTTCATTCGTTTCTTTTCTTCTGCTTTTTTTTTTCTGTTTTCTTTTTTGTTTCTTTTTCTTGTGCTTTTTTCTTTCTTTCTTTCTTTCTCTTCTCTTTTCTCCTCTTTTTTTTTTTGGACTTGCCTGAGTACAACCATTGCAATATGTTGAGGCTATCAGCCTTCCAATGGGTTGGAAAATGTCAAGCTTTGAAGGCTCAAGAAATGGATATTACAGTGATGATTGTGCCCTAGCCTCGTTGTTAGAGAAGCAGTTGTTGAGATGGGGAGATACACTTGAGATATTGCAAACCTCTTTGCAACACATGACATTGGTACAATTGAGGTAACAACTACCGTGAGCCAACTATAGAGCTTGACCCAGAAAGAGAGCGTAGCCCATGAATATGCTTTGGGCCATGTGATGTGGGCGGTCGGCAAGGGTGATTTTTGCTTGTGGCTTTGTCGCGGCTCTTTGTGGGGTCGATGTTCTTGCAGTGATCGGGCATTGAACACTTTCGCACAAAGACCTATATCATCCTGCATCCACTTGTCACTTCATGAGAGTACATGCATGATGTATGCCGCAACTATAATAAACCAGTGCAACGCAAGGAGACATCACTTATCTGACTTCCATGGTGTGGACTTAGATACTTATCAACTGCGGTTGATTAGCTTTTCTTTTACTAAAGACGTGAAATATATATAAACACAGATATGAAAAGTTTGTACAATTGGGGAACATGTCAACACTTAACCATTTAAAGACAAAAAGTTATGGTCAGGTAGCATTTGATAAGCCTTTTATACAACATGGGGCTACTCTATTTGTACGAGGCGGGGCGAGTCTGGGTGGTCGGGAGACTGAGGTTGTGCTGGTGAGGGGCTCCTGTGAGGCTGGGAGGGAAAAATGCTGGCTGGGACCCGGATGGTGTAGTCCCTGGCCGCAACTGTTGCCAGAATGCTTTTAAACAATGTGTCAAATTCTTCCTTGTCTCGAGCTACCCTCTCCTCTTTTGAGCACCTAGTGCTCGAGCATCTGGTAGCGGCCTGCACGGCTGGTGTTGCCACGCCCTGTTTGTGCTCCTTGAGCTTCTATTCCCCTGGCCTGGGGATCTTTTGGCCTACGTTCGGGCCGATGTTGCTTCTTTTATTTGCATACCTTTTAAGGGTAGGTATGTAGCGTTCCGACGGAGGCGCTTTTGCTACGTGCTCCCTTCGACGGCAGATAGCGTCCTTGCAAGCCAACTGCACTGGGTGCTCCATGTCGGCTATTGTAGGGGGACCTACAAAATGCGAACCAAGGATTAGGCCTCGAGGCAGGATAAAACTATTTGCATGGAAGGGATTATACAGTGGGTTATCAAGTGCATATGATGAGGAGGGGAGAGGTGAGGCATGCAGTGTTTGTTGTAGAGGGATGGCCCCCATGATGATGTTTGTTTTGCTTCCAGCTATTAGCAGATATTGGCTTATGCTAAGTTGTATGGACTGGTTGTCATGGAGTGGGGCAAGGCTCATCCTCAGAAGGATAGACCGGAAAGGGGGAAAGGTGTATAGAAAGGGATGGTACCCCATCTACACCATCAGATTTGGAGGTGAGGATGGTCACACGACTTTTAAATGTGTGATGAGAGGAGGACCTAAGGAGCTTAGCCTGTCAAACTCAACTCTTCTCCATGCGCTTGACTATCATTGCTTGTGTGTTGATATTGTCTATACAAGGTCACACAAAAATCATTGTTTATTTATATACATATTTACGAATCCATGTCACTTCACAAGGATAAAAGCCAATTGTAGAACTCTAGATTGTACTGAAGTGTGGCACACACATCTAGTACTCGTGGGAGCTTACTCAATATCGATAGATATTTTGCAACATCGAGTAGCATTGAACCTTGTCCGAGTCTACTAGCAACATCTAGCTCCTCCTCAGTGAGAACCTTATCAGCCAAAGAGTTCTCTTGCCTAGTTCCAGCTAAGTTCGTACCCCGAATGGCAGTTAGCACTCGAAAGGAAGTTGGTGCCACATAGGTTGGGTCTCTTTGAGACCACCATTTTGGCCAATCGCTCTTCTAAGACTGACATGATTTGGGCTCCTAGTTCGGCCATTGCAACACTGTTTTCAAACCAACATCTCTCAAATTGACTTTGACCCTTCAATTGTCGCTTTAGTTGCTCTATCTCCAAGAGATTTGGTTGATAGAGCACATCATTGAATGTTACAGTTAAGCATAGTTCGTCGGCTTCCTCGTCAGAGATGAGTCGCATGCATTCATGCAGGAGCCTATCATAGTGTTCGTTAAGATGTTCTTGCTCTTCTCAGGATAGGGAAAATGGCAATTATTCTCCAAGCTGCTCCTTAGGGAATGTGCCCATGTCCGCAAGGAGGTAGACACGTGCGAACACCTTGAGCTTAGCATCCAACTCAGTTAAGCATTCTGCGACACTTCTATGTTCAACGAGGGCTTGCTCGGTTGCTATCTCATGCAAGGTTCTAGGAGTTTGCCTAGGCTTTAGCATAGCTGGGGGCTCAGGCCTAGATGAGCAAGATTGGTCAACACTAGGATTGCTTATGTTCTCGAGGATTGTGTGTTTTTCCTGAGGTTTTGCTGCTATTTTTTCATGGTTCTCCTAGGATGTGACTGGTATAGATTTGTCACTTGTTGTGACAGCATTGCATCCACTCTTAATTGGTCGATGCGAGTTCTATTGTCAGTGGATTGAGTGTTGGAAGCAACTGTTGATAGCAACAACTGCTTTGATTTTTCAGAGCACACGAATATGTCTGAGGTTTCATTGCTATTAGGAGAGACATCAATGGGTTCATTAGTGGATGGACTTGATGCTTTACTCCCCAGCTCTCCAGCGCTCTTGGTCTCAATGCTCTTGGGGTCCACAACCACCTATAGCTGCTATTGTTTTCATTGTTTTCTCCTCTTTTTCTTGGTCAATGAAGGTGCATAACTTAATGACTCAAGACCCTAAACTAGGTCAGCCGCGCCGTTGATGTGCTTGGTTGGGCCTCAACTTTCCCGTGCTCTGGTGTGTCCTCATGGGACATAGCCGTGGCCTGTTGAATAGCCTTGCTAGGTTGTGAGGATACAACTACCTCCCTTTTTGGAGAGTCTAGCTCTTCCCTTCTATTTAACTCCTCCAGTCTAGGTTTTAGGCACTTTGGAAGTGCTGGAGTTGTTAATGAAGTTGGTTGCGACACCTCCTCCATAGGTAAACTACTAAGGACATGTTCTGCAAGGGGCATTATCACGGCCAAGGGTTGTGACTACTATGATCCCTGATTTGAAGTAGTAGTAGCTAGTTCAGTGGACTTGCTACTATTGGTGGATTGCGGTGTCAAGTCCTTAGGGCAATTGGAAGTGGTCGTGTCTTTTATTGCCCTTAGAGCATTCACTTGCGTAGATCGAGTATCAGTTGAGCTAGCCATGGTGGATTGCACAGGCACATCCTTAGGTTGAGAGCTAAGGGTGGTGTCGTGTCCTGCTCTTGGACATTTGGAAGCTCTGATGTAGGTAGAGATTGGAATTGTGTAGCCGCACTTGAGGAGTGTTGTGCTTCCTGTGTCCGTTTAGGGGAAGAGGGTGTAGGAGACTTGGGACTCCTAAGTGGCTTTGACACTGGTTGGGAGATTTTCTCGTGGCTGTTAGATGATTTTGCTATTTGCTTTGTTGAGCATTTAACCTTGCCATGAGCAATGTTGTGCCTATGATGCCTACTATCCTCTTGGGGAATCAAAGGCTCCTTGGGCACTAGTGGCTTTTGCGTATCCTCAATGATTACATTTGATGTCTACTTATCAAGCACGCTCGGTTGAGGATCTACCCTTCAATTGGTCCCGTTGGGTTCTTGATTTCGACCATGAGGGGCTCGGTCACTCCACTGTTTTTGACTTGAGACTTGGTTTTTCGTTTAGATCTCCTCCTACGCTTCTTTGCTCTTGATACGATTTGGCCTTCAATCGACAAAGGAGGTTTAATAGGGGGTTTTGGTACCCAAATCCATCGGTTACCTGCATAATACCCTTGAGCACGAAGCAACGCCTTGGATATCCATCGTGGCGTTGTGCTAGCTCTCCATCGATGCCTTCGTCTATAAGGCTTGGGCTTCTTTCGTGGTCTTCTACGATATTTGTAAGTCCAAACCCTATACTTGGCCTTGTCTCCTAACCTTTTTGTTTCAAGTATGGCCTCACTCACTAGTTCTCTCCGTTCAGCCTGCGCTTGTATCAACTCTTTCAACAACTCCTTGCTCTCATTACTAGGCTCTCTTGGTATGTCAGAATGCTCCTTGCCCTTCCCTCGAGGTTTGGTGAGGTCACCCTTACTAAAAGTCATGATTATCCTCACACTTGGTAGTGTTAGGTGTATCCTCTGTGCTATATAGTCGGCTTCACACTTCGTTGCCTTTTTGAAGGGCCTTCTTAGGAGGATTTCCTTTCCACAAATCTCGCTATTTGGAGGGACATAGAATAGGACTGGCAAGCTTTCTGTTTCAATAGTTACAAGGATTCTACACTTCCCTAGAAGTGCTTGTGGGTGTTCCCCGTAAGGATTAAAAGTTGCATCAGTCGGTTTGAGCTCTGGTTGACCTAATAGAGTCCATGCTTCGTAAGTCAAGATATTGAAATCTGCTCCTTCATCAATGAGAGCATCAACACTATGCTCTCTTTTTGCAGTGAGTTTGACCCTAAGATAAGTAGGTGGCACTATGTCTTCATCTTCCGGGTCTTGGTTTACAGCTTCAAGCCTTCTGATACATGCCTTTGAGTCCCTAACTGCACAATTAGACATGGATTCTCTACTGAGGTCTTGGGTCGTCTGTGCAGCGCTGCTTAAGGTACATCTATCGTCAAGATTGTCATGTCTAGTCATCCTCGCATTGATAGCTTGATGATGTTGCATTCTGCTTTGACTAGACGTAGTTTGAACACAATGTACATGTGTTCTTGTGGTGTGGTCTTTTTTCCCTTGATGGCTAGATTGGCCCGTTGAGGTTCTAGGGTCTTTGTTTGTCTTTGTTTGGGTATGGGCTTCTGTTTACTGCTTTGCAAGTGAAGATATATGCATGTGTAGAGCCATTACTACACTAGGGCCTAATCTGGAAGACCTATTGCGGTGAGCGTTTTCTCTCCAGCCTACCAGGGGAGGTGCAGAGGGGGCAGAGCCCGCTCTGCGGGGGTTCGGGGGGGCAGTCCCCCCCAGCTCGAAGGGCCGTTACGGTAAACACCATGCATGATTGGGAGGACCTCTGGTAGCTAATTTTTGAACTATTTGCGATGGATTTTAGCCTAGTGATAGATCTATGATGTGCCTTTGGCTCTATACAAGTTCTGGAGTCTATTTTGGTGGTGGAAACTTAGTTTCTGGCCAAAATGGAATTCTCGAAAAATTGCAGTTTTTGGGCCGAATCCTAGATTCGGCCAGCCGAGGGCCGAGGGCCGAATGGGCGAGGGCCGAGGGCCAAGTGGGCCGAATGGGCCGAGTCGAACGGACCGAGTCAGACGGGCCGAGTCGACCGGGCCGAATGAGTTTATGGGCCGAGTCGGCCCAGCCGAGTGGATCGCTCAGACGAGCCGAATCGATGTTAGGGCCGAATTGTCCGGGCTGAGGGCCGAATGGGCGAGGACCGAGGGCCGATTCTAGGATTCTGCCCAGAATGGCCGTCACTTGGACAGGCCGAATGCGGTGCAATTTTAGCAAATTTGCCGAATAATGCTTCGTTTTTTTTAAGATTTTGGTCTTGAGGGGTCACACAAACTTCCAGAATGCAAGGATAGACATGAATGAAGGATTCTATACCCCTGGAATAGCAAATAACCTCCATAGTACAAATCGGCAAGCAAATCAAATCCTCTTTCCCTGTTTTGACAACAGAAACCCTAATGCTTATTTTCTTTGTTTTTCTTTGTTTTCTCCTATTCTAATGCATCCAAATCACAAAGTAAATACCTACACTACTCCATCTCACAACATAAGTCTCAAAAAAGCAAAAAACCTACTCGCCAAGGAGATCGAATACCATCTTCAACCCCCTCCCTTTCTACCTATCTCAAGCACCGGTAGGGGAAAGCCCTTACTTTGATGCTCGATTCGAAGCGCGCAAGCGCTCAAGGCTTGAATCTGTTGGTCTTGGCAACAGAACCGAAATGTGGGAGCTTTCACTCAACCGCCAAGACCCACAAACCGCTTATTGTTTCAAGCGTTCTAAGCTGAGCACTAATGGCTACCTCTCACATAGCTGATGCACCATCCATATCTACGGGTGTAGTGAGCTTACCTCCATACCATTCGAGTTACCTCCTCTCCCGCGCACTTCGATAGCTCCACGATCCAAGTGTAAGCTTCAAGGAAGCTCCATCCTCAAGCTCCACGCTCCAAGCTCTATCACCGCAAGCAAAAGAAGGGAAGAGAAGAGAAGAGAAGAAGAGAGGAGAAGATGGAGAGCTTCTCCACCCCACGGTCCCTCACCCTCACACACTCACTCCCTCACAGTCTCACACTCCCTCTCTCAAGCACAAGCTCAAGCAAGCAAGAACAAAAAGAAGAAGAACAGGAGAACCACTTTTTTCCACACACAAGAATGAGCTTCTCATTCACTTTTCAACTTTATATACAAAACCCTAAATCCCTTTTAGGCGGTCATCCCCTTTTCTCCTTTTTTACATGGCCGGCCGTAGCCTAGGTCCTTTTTCCCATTGTCGCGCCTTTCTCCCTTATTTAGGACTCTTCTCCTTGTGTGTCTTTGTCTTCCGTTTCTCTTTGCCTTGGCCTTTGTCTTTGTCTTCTGCTTTAGCTTTTCCGAATTTTCCACCTTCGTTCGTTTGAGGGTTAACAGTAATAAATCACAAAATTTGACAAGGAGATAGGGCAAACTGAGGCCAAACCTCATGCTTTGCCACTACCATACATCCACAAACAATCATTATATTTTTCTCTATTTTTGTGAGTCGTTTTTCTATTTTTTTCCTTATTTTTCCTATTTTCTTGATTTATTTGTCAATAAAATATGTTATTTTCTGATTTTTATTGTTTCAATCACTTCAGCATACTAACATTCAATTTACTTTCCATTTTCCCCCCATGGGAACATATTTCACCCACCCGAAACAAAAGAACTACCATTTTACCGCTTAAAAACTGCATTTCGGGTTTATGGGAATTAAATAGCACATGTAAATCATTGCAAAATCAGAATTTTCTGATGAACAGCAATTAATCATGGTGCAACCAGCACTCAAACAAATTTTCATCCAATAAAAACATCATTACCATCATAAACTATCAAAAACCTTCATTTTTCTTCATAAAAATGATCATACCGTGTTTTTACGAGACCCGAGACGCCTTGAATGACTGCATAACCAGCAGACAGATGGAGCCTCCATTGCTCTCAATCCAATGCTGCACTTCAATTCTCCGCACCTCCATCAATCTCCCTCACCATTTTCTTCATTCTCCCTCTCGGTTTCTTCTTCAAGAGAGTACATATGAACAGCCCATAGAGAAGAGAGAGAGGGAGGAGAGAGAACGACTAGATTCTGATCTCTTCATCCAGACAACCATATCTCACATGAGGACCGGCGATAGAGTCAGGCAAGAGGGAGAAGTTGAGGCCCAATCTCTATTGCATGGGGTACTTGCAGCCCCGAATCATGATCCATGAGGGGGAGGGCGAAATTTGCGCCGCCTTGTTCATGCCATCTTCCTCCACATGTTCTTCATGAATTCTTCACAAAATTTGGGGGGGGGGGGGGGGGGGGGGGGGGGAGTTTGTTAAAGGTCCCAAAGGGCACCCCCCCCCCCCTTTGGTCCTAAATTTTGTCCACCTCTTCAAATCTTGGCCAATTTTTAGCCTCTTCCTCGTCCAGGCTCCGATTCAGCCTCTGAAAAATCCTGCACGACCGTCTCAGCATCCCGCATTGACTGATAGCACCCGACATCCCGTATGGCAGTCGAAAAAAATATCAAAAATCCACAAGTATCGCTCGGGCGCCTTTTAAGAGCCGTCTTTCACTTGGTGCTTAAAATCGTCCTAGCTACAGCCGTCGCCTTCAATGTCAAATATTTTTTTCCTAAATTCTAGATTTTTTGGCAAATTTTAGGCACATCCTGGGCTCAAAACTCCGCTCTCACACAGCAACAAACTACACAAATGGGAGCATGCCACTATTGTGGAGGCCAAGGATACTTTGTTGGACCAAACTATGAGCTTTGCGCAAGGCATAGGACTGAGAGAGGAATGCCAATAGCAAGGTCCCGCAATGATGGAAGACCTGCATGAGCATCTCATCAACAGCATCCACCTACTCAAGCGGCTAAACCACGGGAGCAAAAGAAGAGTGACAAGAGCCAAAAGGAGAAGAAAGAAAGACTGAGCAAAGAAGAGCGAGCCGAGATGAAGAGGGCTCAAAGAGAGTTAAGAAGGGTGGCGGAGGAACGAAGGAAAAAAGAAGAGGAAGAACTCAAAAAAATTAGAGAAGAATCAAAGAGGGCAGAAGAAGAGAGGCAAAGAAGGGCAGAGGGGGAGGCCGAAGAACTAAGAATGAAAGAACTTGCTGAGTTGGCAGAGGCCACTCGTAGATCTGTCGAAGAAACCCATGGGAGAGGAGAGATCAATCCTTTGAGTCCCCGCCATGAAGCTGAAGAAAGTGGCAGTGTGAAAATGGCCCCAGTAGTTGTAGGCAAGGGCAAGTCACTGTTGCATCCCCTTCCTTCCTCCTTTGTGCCATAACCAACTGACACCACAACCACAACCACCCCGCAACCCGCGCCCTCTCTAGACACGGCCCAATTGATGAACATGATGCAGCTATTTGTCAGTAAAGTGGTTGAAATTGTACCAGAAGCTAAAGCAAAAAGGCCCGCTACCGCAAATGTCGAGTCTAGGCAAGATCCAAAACGACAAAAGCTAGAGGAATCAACCACTACAACCCCTACTCCCATGCCATCTGGTGCCGACTATGACGCTTATGTGGCTGAGCTTCTAGCACAATTGGACAAGGCAAAAGAAGAAAAGAAGATAGCCCTGGTGGAGTTAGAGAAAGAAAAGGAAACTTCTGCAGCCTTAAGGCTGGAAGTTTCAAAGCAAGGAGCCGGAACGAAGAAGGGAAGTGAAAACTCTACAAGATCAGCTGGAAGCAAAGGCCAAGGAAGCCCAGGACAATGAGAGCTGCCTAAGACAAAGGCTGGAAGATGAAGAGCAAAACCTGGTGGCAGAACAGCGAAGCTTGAAGTTACTAGTGCAGTAGTATCTTGCAATAGAGAATTGCCGAACTGAAAAGGTACACACAAATAGAAGCTCAGGAGGGCGAGCCAAGTGAGCAACAAGAAAATGCCATAGCTTTCCGGCTATGGTATGAACTTGAAGAACAAGACAGATTGGATAGGGAAATAGAGTTCCTAGAATAGGAAAGGCCGGGAGTTCCCGCAGCAAAAGCACAAAGACTTCAAAATGAGGCATAACGATTGCAAGATGCATTGGAGATTACCAAGGGAGACATAGAGGCCCTCATGGCCATGGCCTTCACCCAAAGAAGATTGCACTTCGCAAAGATTCAAAGTCACGAGCAGCTTGTGCAAGAAAAGTCAGATCTATTTGCTGAGGCAGAAAAAAGATTCAGCATTGCAAATCAGGCAAAAGAAATTGTTGAAGAATAGCTGGATCAAAAATCTAGAGAAGGGAACTAACTCTGGTTCTTAACGAATGAGCAACAGCAGGTTGTGACAACCTTGGAAAGTGAGCTGGAGGAGGGAAGAAAGAAGATGGAAGAGAGAGCTAGTTAGTGGAAAAGAAACAATTTTGAAAGAGTTAGGGATTTAACAGAACGCTTGGCGGTGACTGAGTGCAAGAGAGTACTTGCGGAGTCTAGGGTAGAAGCTGCTAATGTATGTGCCAACACACAAAGGCAAGCCTTCCTCAGCACAGTACTACATGTCACCCAGGCGGAGAGCAATGATTCAGTGGAGAAGGTAAGAAGGAAGCTAGAACTGTACACCCGAGCAGTAAAGTATGGCCTTCAAGAATGGGAGCTTCCAACAGGCACACGAATCACAAAAGAGTAGCAATTTCACTACCTACGCTGTGCCAGCCTCTCCACTGTTGAGCTTAAGGAACTTGGGTTTGAAGAGCATGAGTAGCCACCACCACCACCACAAGCAGTTCCATCAGTTGTCGAGCAGAATGTCGAAGAGGGTCCAGACTTTGAGCAGGATGCTGAAGAAGAGCAACAATGAATGCCCAATCTGCCTCTACCAAACCTCCCGCCTGAAGAGCCCTTATTGCCTGTTGATGCAAAATCGTCACTAGGAAGTGACTGTGTGGTCAAATACCACTTTCGTCAATTTTGCAGATTTGCCCTTGTGAGGCTGAAGCTGTGTTTTTTGCAGTGACAGAATTTTTTGCAGTGCTCTGTAATGGCATCTAATTCTCTTTCACAGATTGTCACTGAAAAGCTTGACAAGAACAACTTCCAAGCATAGAAGTTTAGAATGACGAATTTCCTTATGGGAAAAGGATATTGGGAATTCGTTGCACGAAATGAAGAAGAACCAGTTCTTCCTGATATTCCCAATCAACAGGAAATACAGGCATTTAAAGAATGGCATGAGAGAGCCAGGAAAGTTATGTATTGGCTGTCTATCAGCATTTCAAACTCTATGATTGTGCATATTCAGGATGCAAGTACGCCAAAGGAGGCATGGGATACTTTGTCAAAACTGTATAGCACAAATACGCAAGCCAGGAAAATGCAGCTCAAGCAAGAGTTGCACAATGTGCAAAGAGAAAGGATGAGCATCAATGACTACCACATGAAGGTGAAGAAGATTGCAGATACACTTGCTTCCATTGGGTTGCCAGTGGAAGATGATGATTTAGTTTCTGTGACCTTGAATGGTCTACGAAAGGATTATGCACAGTTCCGAACATCGATTTCCGTCCGTGAAAGATTTCCTGATTTTGAGGAGTTGATTGCTCTTCTAATTTCTGAGGAGCAAAGAAATGGTGGTGCATCTTCTTCAGGAGGAACTTCAAAAGAAGCTATCTTCTACTCAAATGCTGGAAGAGGTAGAGGCAGAGGTAGAGGAGGTCGATCTGGAGGCCATGGTAGAAATCACAATATGCAGCAAACTCAAGAAAACCAGTCCTATGGAGGAGGACATGGTAACTCTAGAGGCGGGGGGAGCCAAAGAGGTCGTGGTGGATGGCAAAGAGGCCAAAATGCAAACAGCAATGTTGAATGCTACTACTGCGGTAAAATGGGTCATATGGCTAAAGACTACTATAAAAAGCAGAATGACATCATGAATGGAAAATTGCAACAAGGGAATTATGCATCTTCTAGTAGACAGTGTGATGACAGAAATGAGCATTTGTTTATGGTGCAGCACATGACCAATTCTGTGACAAGTGCATAAGAAAGCAATGATGTGTGGTATGTTGACTCAGGTGCATCAAACCACATGACCTCATGTAGAATGGATGCAGGATGCAAGGAAAATGGAAAAACTAAGTTTTGTGGAGACTAGTGATGATATCGCACATCCTATTGTGCAGATTGGAAAAATTCCTTTGTCTATGCAGGATGGGAAAAAGAAATACCTATCGGATGTATTTCATGTCCCGAATATCACCAAGAACCTGGTTTCTGTTGGTCAAATGGTTGAGCAGGGCTTGCAGGTCAGATTTAATTCTCATGGATACTTTGTTGAGGATATGAAAAATAAAGGTCACTTGATAGCAAAAGAAAAGAACAAGGGCAGAATGTTTACGTTGGATGCAGACATGCCTGAATTGAGTACAGCAATTTTGCACATGGGACGAGTGTAGTTGCAGATATTGATATCTGGCATAAACGCATTGGTCATGTTAATGTACAGCGACTTAAATCAATGCAAACCCAAAATATTGTTGCAGGATTGCCTAAATTCAAGGTTGCGGAAATGCATAAGGTATGTGAAGCCTGTCTTTGGAAAACATGCAAGGAAACCATTTCCTAGACATGTTCAAGAGAGTAAGAAGCCATTGGAATTAATCCACTCTGATGTGTGGACTACTAAAGCTGCATCTATTGGAGGCTGTCATTATTTTGTCACTTTTATTTATGACTATAGTAGAAAATTTTTGGTGTATTTTATGAAAAAGAAAAGTGAATTTTTTGGGCATTTCAAAACTCTTACAGCTATGGTTGAAAAAGAAACAAGCCTCCAAATAAAATGCCTAAGGTCAGGTGGAGGGGGAGAGTACCTCTCAAATGAGTTTGCAAGGTTCTTGTACAGGCAGTCAATTGAGAGCTCAATAGAACTCTGGATGTCTTTGCATAAGAAAGGAATTGCATCTCATGTTACCAAATGTTATACAGAAGGAATGGAAATCTCAAGAGTACCATCATGATGTGCCCTAAAAAGATTTGGCATTCTGAGGAAAGTTGGGAGTTGACTACTAGATTGAACAGGAATGGAAATTGGAGGAGAAACTAGGCCTGATTCAGCCACTCGTTTAAGGCATTTCCTCTAAATTACCATAGGAGGGATAGGATCAATATCCTCAATGACAAAATTAGTGCTTTGAATAGGAGGAGGAGGAACTTTTGGTGGATCAATTGGCAAGGTAGGAAATTCCTTCGGGGGGGCAACATATGCCAAGAAAAAGGAGGTTACAGCCTTTGGGTATCTTAATGAATCAACAAATTTTAGTGGCTAGTCTAAAGTTCAAGGTGAGCTTTGTTGTGTTGAGAATGTCGAAAACCGGAGACTCTTATGCAATGCTTTTGGGGAGACCATGGTTTAGATTGGCCAAACTCAAGCAGGATTGGGAAAATGATTATGTGTGTATTCCAATAGAACTCAAGGAAATCATGTTATCTATAATTAATAAGGTTATCCTGAAAAGTTCAACTAGACCTATAGTAGCTCAGACTATTAACCTTGTAGATGAAGTAGAAGATGATGAGGAGGAATTATTTCTTCACGCAAATCCTTCTGTGGTTCTAGTTTTTGTGATAGATATTGATGGTATTATACAAGGGTATCAAGAGCAGCCCAATGTGGTTGGAAATGCACTTTTGGAGCATCACCCTGTTGAAACTGCAGGTCAAAGATAGTCTAGACAGCAATTAGAGGGTCTTCCTAAAGGTCAAGAGCATCTTGAATTTCAGGACAGGTCATGGAATGAACATGATAAATTATTTCAGGACCAAGGCACTAGTCATCCTGAAGTTTTGCAGCAAGAAGGACCTGAAAAGTAGCAAACTGGTATGGACAGTTTCATAGACAGTTCAAGTGTACTGGATGATGAAGGGCAAAAAGCCATTGTGCAGGCTGAATTAAGGTATGAGCATACAATGAGAAGATTTGCAAGAGTTGTTGAAGATGAGGTTCGGGAGCTTAACCTGAATATTTGAGGAGAGCTTAAACCCATCAAGGTTAGTATTTTTGTTACGGACAATTTCAAGCAGGATCTAACTCAATTGTGCAGAGAGTTTCAAGATATTTTTGCCTGGGATTATACAGATATGAAAGGATTTGATCCAGCTGTGTGTCAGCACAAGATAAACTTAAAGAAAGATGCTAAGCCTATTGTTCAAAAGAGGTATAGAATGAATCCTAACTATGCCAAACAGATCAAGGAAGGAATTGACAAGCTCTTGAGAGTGGGGTTCATTAAACCAGTCAATGAGGTTACTTGGTTATCTCCTATTGTTGTAGTGCCAAAGAAGAATGGGAAGATCAGAGTTTGTGTGGATTACATGAAATTAAATGCAACTACTATTACTGATCCGTTCCCGATTCCTTTTAATGGTTCTCTCCTAGATAATGTGGCAGGTCATGAGATACACAATTTTCTGGATGGGTTTTTAGGATACAATCAAACTAGGATGCATCCAGAAGACATGGATAAGACAGCTTTTATCACAAAGTGGGGAGCTTATGTTAGCACAGTTATGAACTTTGGGTTGAAAAATGAATCGCCAGAGTTTCAGGGAGCTGCTCATAAGACATTTGAGCCTTATCTAACAACTTTTATGAGGTCTTTATTGATGATTTTTGTGTGTTTGGCAGCAGGAGAGAACATATAAAGTTGCAACAAGGCTTACACCTTTAAGGCTAGTTTATGGTTTGGAAGCGGTAGTTCCTATGGAATTTGTAGTTCCAAGTCTGAAAGTTGTTGTTATGAGCAAGATGGATCCTGAAGAATCAGTGCAATATAGATTAGAACAACTTTTGAAATTGGAAGAGGACTAGGTATTAGCAGCTTATATTACGGGTGTCACACAATAGAGACAAGCCTGGGTTAATAGACATGTCAAGAACAAAATTCTTCAAGAGGGAGACTGGTTTGTAGTTTATAACTCTCTCCTTGGAAAGTTTCTTGGTAAGTTGAAACTCGGGTATGCATGTCCCTTTGTCATTTTCAAAGGCATGGATCAGGTACTTTTTTGCTACAAGACTTGCAAGGGAAGGTTTTACATCCTGCAGTGAATGGATTTAGGCTTAAGAGGTTAGTAGAACCTTATTATTCAAATGTTCATGTTATCATTCAAAATGGGACAAAAGAATCAATTATTGGTAGTTACATGTGTGAATGGTCTAAATACCATGATGTTGAGGTGACACTTAGCACACAACAAGGTGGACTGAGAGAGGACTTGGACTTTGGCATGCAAATGGAAAAGGGCATGTATTCTTTTGGGGGTTTCTCTCCTTCTCCACTCTTGACTCATTCTCGGCCTGCAACTCTCACTGCCATGACTCATACTCATCGCTCTTCAGCCTGGAAGCTGTCCCTGACCAAGCGTGCCGCCAGAAAGATGACGATGATGAGCTCTATGTGGCTACCGATGATGACAGGTCAATGCAGCAGGGAGACAAAGAGGTAACACCGCCGAATGCTTCATCTTTTTCCCGCCCTAGTGCTGTTGGTACTCCCTTCATGGACTCCAACTTGTATTTGAATGTTGAGGCGGAAGTTCACCAATTATGGTTGCAAAAAATCAAGTTGTATGATTATGCTCGTTTGCCCCATGGGATCGTTGGGCATCGAATGTGCATGCCTCCATACAGATGGATATTTTGAGGCACTCAAATTGCAAAATTGCAGGTCGTCTTGAGTAAACTCCTACCATTGTCAGTCAAGTGTTTGCACTCCCTATGAATGATAATCCAATTGCATATCGGTGTATGGAAGACTAGATGCAATATGTTTTCGGTGAACCAGCTGGACCTAGAAATGTTTATGTGCTGAGGCGCATTGATGGTGTCAAGAAATTGCAGTTGCGTTGGTTCATGGAGCACTTCATGATGTTCATTAAGACTGATAGTATTGCTCGAGATACTTATGGCATTCTTTATTATGCAGAGCATTTGGGGATGCCAAATTGGGCAGGCCTTATGTTTGATAGGCTAAAGGCTGAGATAAAGATCTCCAAAACTAAGAAGATCTTTTAAAAATCTCGAATGGGTTGCTTTCTAGCAGGTTTGTATGGGCATGTACGGTTCTTGTATCTAGAGCTTATGGTTGAGTATTTGCTGAAAATGGATGTTACTTCTTTGGCCGAAGATGCAGTGGAAATTGATCATAAGGTTGATGTTTCTCATGAGATTAAAAATGTCAATGATGCTCATGATATGTTTGATGGTGATGCTGCAAAACAGGCTATTTATTGTGACTTGAAACAGGTTGGATATGATGAGGCATATGCCAAGCAAGTTGCTTCCAAATTTGTTAAGGGAGATCATAAAGATGAATGTATTAAAGATGTACTTCATGTTGGTAAGCAGGATGATGGGGATGCTTTTTCCCTATACCTTTGATTGGCTTTTAGACAGTATGGCATCTTGTTATGTTACTCCGCATAGAGCTTGGTTCTCTTCTTACAAGGAGGTTGACGGATGTATTTCTTTGGGCCTTGAGCAGGATTGGCATGTTATTGGTACAGGGGATATACACTTGGCTTTGCCAAATGGGTCTTCTCTTATACTCCATGATGTCTTCCATATACGTACTCTCAGTAAGAGCCTGATCTCTGTCATACTTCATGGAAAATCCATCGTGGTTGCTTGGTATTGGTCAGAGGTGCTAGATATGGCAGTGATTATGTAGTGCATGTATCTCATGTGGGAGATTCTATGGTTGTAGTTATGCAGATACCACATGCATTGTTATGGCATTGTCGCCTAGGCCATGTATGACACACTGAGATGGATGCTTTATGTGATATGGGCTTATTGCCTGCTCTTCCCCATGCTACTTTCTCTCATTGTACTCATGGTCCGTGCATAGCCTCTTTGGCATATGGCGATCGTGTGAGGCATACTCCTCTAGATCTAGTCCATGTTGTAGTATATGGACCTATGCCTTCCCAGTCACATGGTGGAGCATCGTAATTTGTGACCTTCATGGATCATGCTACCCACCATGTTTGGGCTTACCCTTTGGTACGGATTGAGGATGTTGTTACTATGCTTAACAGGTTTATGGATTCTGTTGGTAGCAGGCCTAGATACTTGCAGATGGATTATGGGAGTCATGCTATCTCTCCCAACTTACATATCTCTTGTTAGCAATATGGCATTGATTTCTTACGCCCACGGTATTATGGGATTGCTCATGGCATGTGCCTAACTTTAAAGGCAAAGGTTGCTTCTATGCTTACCACAACTAGGTTGTCTTATGGATTTTGGGTTGAGGCCCTTATGACAACAGTCTACTTGGTTAATCGGACGTCGTGTTTCTCTTTGGATGTTATTACTCCACATGAGGCATGGAGTGGCATGAGACCCTCCTATGATCACTTGAGGATGTTTGGCTGCCATGCATCTGTCAGTATGCCACATGAGTCTATGTCACACAGATGCATACTCCTTGGTTATGGAGATGGTGACTTTACAGCTTATAGGTTTTGGGATTTAGATGCCCAGCAGGTTCTATGCAGCCATCATGCTGTCTTTTATGAGACGCGGACACCTCTCAGGCCTCTTGATGCGCGTTCAATACGCTTTATGGTTGATTCTACAATCGTATGTCAGTCTTCCGCTTTGCTAAGGCCGCATATTGTCTTGAGACCTGGTTTGACTTGTGTCCGCGGGATGCTGGACCTCTTTCGATGATTGACCTTGGAGAGTCTGTATGCTTTCCGCTATCTTTTATGCGTTGCACCGTAGGAGTGTGCAAGATGATTAAGGGGAATAGCTACATGGGCCAAAAGGTGCAAGTATCATCCATGCCATCAAACTTACCGTAGAAACCATAGCATTGTAGTCAAGGGAGTCAAGAATTGATGCCATGAGGCATATTCTACGGTCGATTCTGTGAGACCACGGTGGATTCCATGAGGTTTTGCGGTGGATTCCATAAAACTATATTTATTTTTCGGGGCTTGTACACAAGGTGGATTCCTTGTGTGAGAAGTTGACAGGGACGCCTGTCCTTTTTGGGCATCAAGTTAATTTAATGTGCACGTGGGTGATTCCATAAAATACATATTTAAATTAATGGACATTTATGAGTTTAGAGTGCACTCTAATTAAATTAAGGTTAGGATAGAGTTTCAACCTATTTATTTATTTTGTAGCTGAAGATTGCTAGGTATTCACTTTTGTCGGTTTAATTTTATTATTTTTTAACAATTGTGAATGCTTCAATTGATGTGTAGAGCAGGCAACGATGGCGTTGGGAAGCACTGGGCGATAGCGTGTATTCAGATCACCTAGAAGAAATTATTGTTTTTAATGGACACGCGTCTTATTATTAAAGGCGTGGCGCTAATATTTATTTAGGCACACTTATTTATTGAAGCACTTGACAAGTATCTATTATTTTGTATGCGCATGGGTGCACAATTTAAATATTTCATTATTGGACATTGTATTTGGACACAGCCCGCCGACTTTCGGGCTGCCCAACCGCTTTATTCTTTATTTGGACAAAAGCAAACACAAAAGCTAAAGCATGCTTATTGTAAAATTGAGCTATTTTTGAGCTTTGAGATGAATAAATTTATAAATGCATGCCTTGTGAAGCGCTCACACAAGGCATGGGGGGAGATTGTACCCGATTTGTCTTTTTGCCTTATGTCATGCAAATCTTCTTTCTTGCTTTTTTAGCTTAAGTAGAGTTCTTTATTCTTGGGGACCTTCCGACGCTCACTACGTATGCATCCAACATCTGATTTGCGCACCAATGGTATCAAAGTGAAGCTAAGATCAAGGGCTTCCAATCGCTTACCATCTCGCGCAAAGGCGAAGCTCCTGGAACGAACGGGCTCTATAGTCAGTCTAAATCATCAATACCAATGTGTCCCTGGCGGTGAAAAACCCCCTGTTGTGTTGTTGTATCATGAAGGACCACTCTTTGTTGACGAAGGACCACTCGGGAAGCTCCTTTAGAAGACTTTTTTCCCCCCCTCTCTCAGACAGAAAGTCTGTTTTCTTTGAATTGAGCTTAAGCTTTAAGATTAAAGGGAAAAAAAGCTTAATCTCTTAAATCTAATGCATTACGGTGGCAGCATGTACTAGACATCGCCGATTATGACAATGGCAGCATGTACTAGATGTCGCCGATTATGACGATGGCATGCCGCCGTCCTACATGTTTGATGACGATTTGTATAAGGTTTTTATTTAAAAATCTTAAAGCTAAGCTTTAGTAAAGCTTAGAAGTTTCATTAATAAACTCCTTCTTAGCGAGTGTTCACATTGCGCTCTTCTCGAATCAATCTCAAAAACTTCAACAAGTCCATGTTCATATATGCACTCCGACAGAGATAGTTCCAACAATCCAATTGACACGCATAGTCTATTTCCCACTTGAAGAGGACATCATCAATTTTCGTACCCATAAAAATAAGAAAGATTGCAAAAAGCCATATTGTTTTAAAAAAAAGAAGCAAGCCTTGTAAACCCAACCTTGAGCTATTTCATCCCGCTAACAAGATTTCGAGTGTGTGAGGTTGTTTGAAATTTTGCAGGATGTCCGATCAAAATATGGAAGATTTTATGGCTGAATGTAATTTACCGGAATCAACAGTGGAACAAAAATTGGACCTAATTATGATGTAGCTTCAAGAGGAACGAAGAGCATGTCAAACATTGCAAGCTCAACTAGCTACTCTTCAATGATCTACTATCGATCAAGATGGACCGCAACCTGAAGATGTTATATGACGTACGATCGGTGCGACACTCAAAGCACAATCTATCAGGAAAGAAGCCAAGATAAGTAAAAGAAATTTCAAATTCCATACTTTTAATGGACTACGTAACGGAAAGACTGTTCTCACTCTTATCAATCAGTTTGATGATTATTTCCATGAAGAACAGTATGCCGAAAAAGACAAACTCAAGTGTGTCACTAACCATTTTGTGGACAGAGCATCGTTATGGTGGACTATTGTCCGCAAAAGTATTGATTGTCCTACTACTTGGGAGGCTTTTCAAAAGAAATTTTTACAAAATGTTATTCCACCTCAATTCCATGAAAAAGCAATCAAACAGTGGGATCTTCTGCAACAAAGAGATCATGAACCTATTTCGCAATACATTGAGCATTTCTGGAACTCCTTATTGCAACTTTGAATGCTTGAAGATGTACTTGAGACGTTCCACAAGTGCAAGTTTATGTCTAGTTTGCGTGGTCACTTCTATGTGGAGGTAAACGTGTTTAAGCCAACGACTCTCGAGGATGCGATTTCTTTGGCCCATGATGCTGAAGACAAAATTCGAGGATGAGAGAAGCAACCACAACAATTCCCAACTAACGGTAACTTCGATACAAAGCAATTCAATTCTAACTTTCGAAGATTCAATCAAAATCGCTTTGTTCCATCTTCTTTTCGTAAATCCTGGACACGAACCCCTGCTTTACCATCAAAGACAAATTCAAATCCTAAGCTATCTTTCCAACCAAATCCCAATATACCTAAATTCCCAACCATTACCAATAATGTTTCCAAAGCCAAGCCTATAGTTTGCTAAACAAGTGCCACCAAACTGGACACCTAGCAGTGAATTGTCAATCCAAAAAGCCAACTATTTACATCAACTACTTGGGAGCGACTAAAGATAAAGACCATGAAGAAATGCCAGATTTCACGAAAGAGGATGACAATATCGGTACTACTTCAGATACTTTACCAGGTATGCCAAATCCTCATTCTTTATTAACGATGAAATGTCTTATGCATGGTAAAGAAATGATTGTTTTGCATGATGATGGGAGCACACACGATTTTATTTCTGTAAAATTGGTCAAAGAATTGAATTCAACTCATTATCTCATCAAGGCTGCATTCTTAGGCACTAGATACAAAGGTACACAAGAAGTTCACGATTTAGAAATTAAAATTGGCAATTATGTTGAGTGCAGAAATTTATTGGTTGTGCATTTGCAATCTAGTGACATTATTTTAGGAATGCCTTGGCGTCATAAATATAATCCTGATATAGATTATTCCACACATTCAATGAAGATTCATTCTAATGGGAAACAAATCACATTACATGGTACGCACACTTTAGATAATTTTCCATTGCTTAGTCACACACAGGTTAAACATGCATTAAGAAAAGGTAGCAAATCATACTTAGTATGGGTGAATGAAATTGAAACTAAGGAAAATCAGATGTGTCCTAGGCACGCACAATTTCTTTCACAATCTAAAGATTGTTTTGCTGCTGACTTACCACCTACACATCCTGAAGATCATAAAATAGACTTAATTCCTGGTTCTCAACCACTATGTAAAGCACCTTATAGACACAATCAAATTGAACAGAAAGAAATCCAAGCACAAGTTGAAGAATTGTTAACCCGAGGACTCATTAGGCCCAGTAGTTCTCCTTTTGGTGCACCTGTCCTGTTAATCAAGAAAAAAAATAATACCTATAGGATGTGCATTGATTATCGTGCCCTAAATAAGATCACTGTCAAGAATAGATATCCTATCCTAGGGTAGATGGCCTCATGGATAAACTACAAGGGGCCACAATATTTAGCAAGATAGATCTCAAATCTGGATATCATCAAGTATGACCGGATACATCTAATATTTTCAAAAATGCATTTAGAACTCAATTGGTCATTATGAATTCCTTGTTATACCTTTTGGTTTAACTAATGCACCAGTCACATTCAGTCGTATGATGAATCGCATATTTTTGAAGCATCAACATTGTGTAATTGTTTTCTTTTATGACATATTGGTTTTCAGTAAGAATGAGAACGAGCATTATGAACATTTATCTTTGGTTTTCAAATTATTGAAAGAGAATCAATTATATGCTAATCCTGAAAAGAGTGAATTTTTACAAACCCACATTGAATACTTAGGATATATTGTTTCTTCTAATGGTATTCAAGTTGATCCTAAAAAGATAGGAGCAATCTTGAATTGGCCGATACCTAAAAATGTGTATGAATTATGTTCTTTCTTAGGTCTTGCCAGCTTTTATAGGAAATTTGAGAGAAATTTTTCATTGCTTGCATTACCTTTGACAAAATTGTTAAAGAAATGTATTGTATATCATTGGTCTGATAATCAACAACGGTCTTTTGATTTATTGAAACATGCTTTATCCCACGCCCCTGTATTGCAATTACCTGACTTTAATAGACCATTCTTCCTAGTAGTCACTGATGCTAGTGGATCTGGAATAGGAGCTGTCCTTATGTAAGATTCACATCCCATAGCCTACTCTAGCTGCAAACTTAAACCATCTGAACTCAAGTATTCTACCTATGATAAGGAATTGCTAGCTGTAGTACAAGCTTTACATCAATGGAAACACTATTTAATAGGATTAATTCATGATCAAAACTAACCAACAAAGTATCAAACATCTCCTTAGTCAGCTACAAATCTCTGACTGTCTTATTAAATGGGCTGCTTTTATTCAAAGTTTTCATCCACTTATCCAATATCAACTAGAAAAGAGAATGTTGTTGCCAATGCCTTAAGTAGAAGACCAAGTATTCATAATATCTCTGTTATATCTTTTGATTCCCTTATCTCTATGAAAGATATCTATGACCAAGACCCCAATTTTCAAGCTAATTGGAATGAATTAGTTGCAAATAATTGGATTCCAATAGATTCATTGTCTTATTCTGATGGACTTATGCTTTATGAGAAAAGATTGTGTGTAACTGTTCCATTTAGATCATTTGTGTTGCACAAAATTCATTGTCCCCCATATCAAGCCCATAGAGGTATTATTTCTACTTTGCGTACATTGGTTGAAGATTTTTTCTGGCCACAGATGGAATCTAATGTTTCTAACTTTGTATCTGAGTGTTTAATTTATCAAAGAGTTAAGTGACACCATGGTAAGCAATATGGTTTTTTAATGCCTTTACCAATCCCTGAACAACCATGGAAACATACTTCAATGGATTTTATAACTGGTTTTCCTAACACCCAAGCTAATCATGATATAATTTGAACTATTGTAGATTGCTTTAGCAAACAAGCATATTTCCTTCCATGCAAGAAAACATTAACTGCATCTCAAGCTGCTCAATTGTTTTTTAGAACTGTTTTCACTAACCATGGTTTGCCAAAAGTTATTATTTCTTATCGTGATTTTAGATTTTGTAATAATATTTAGACTACTTTGTTTGCTAATTTAGGTACAAAGATTGATTTCTCATCTGCATTTCATCCTGAAACCAATGGGCGAACAGAAGCTACTAACAGTATAATATTAGATCTTTTGCATGCATACACAATTTCAAAACCACAAACATGGGATACACATTTGCATTTACTTCAATTTGCATACAATAATACACCACATATGACTACACAGAAAGCACCTTTTGAAATCATTTATGGACATAGATTGCCTACACCTATTACATCATTATCAAACAAAGTTAAAGCTGCTGATGATATTGCCAATACACATGCTACTATTTTTGCTGAAGTCAAAGACATGATTGCGAAAGCCCAACAATCATACACTAAATAAGCTAACAAGAAAAGAAAAGCTATGAGTTTCACAGTTGATGATTATGTTTGGTTACGCACTGAAAAGAGAAGATTACAAAGTGTTCAGAAAAACCCTGTTGTTAAGTTAGCCCCTAGATTTTATGGACCTTTCAAGATCATTTACAAAATCAATGACAATGCATTTAAATTAGAACTACCCCAACACTGGAAAATCCACAATAGTTTTCATATTAGTTTGTTACGACCTTTTAGAGGCCAATTACATGTTCACCCTATCTATGAAAACCCTCCTTTGTTAGAAGAAGAAACTGAAATCCTTGATCCTGAAACTATACTAGACACTGACTTTATAACCATTAGAACTGGTTGTAGATACTCTAGATATTTGGTTAAGTTTAAAAATCATCCTATTGAAGAGGCCCAATGGATGCACGCCTATGACCTAAGTGCTTACCCTTCATTGCTCGCTCCACATTGAGCTAATAGCAATTGAGGACAATTGCTATCCCACCCCGGGGGTATGATGCCACGAGGCATATTCCACGATGGATTCCGTGAGACCACAATGGATTCTGTGAGGTTTTGCGGTGGATTCCGTAAAACTATATTTACTTGCCGGGGCTCGTACACAAGGTGGATTCCTTGTGTAAGAAGTTGACGGGGACGCATGTCCTTTTCGAGCATCAAGTTAATTTAATGTGCACATGGGTGATTCCATGGCAGGTGATTCCGCAAAATACATATTTAAATTAATGGATGTTTATGAGTTTATAGTGCACTCTTATTAAATTAAGGTTAAGACAAAGTTTCAACTTATTTATTTAATTTGTAGCTGAAGACTGCTAGGTATTCACTTTTGTCAGTTTAATTGTATTATTTTCTAACAATTGTGAATGCTTCAGTTGATGTGTAGAGCAGGCAGCGGTGGCATTGGGAAGCACTGGGCAATAGCATGTATTCAGATCACCTAGAAGAAATTATCATTTTTGATGGGTGCGCATCTTATTATTAAAGACGTGGCGCTAATATTTATTTAGGCGCACTTATTTATTGAAGCGCTTGACAAATATTAATTTTTTATATACGCATGGACCCACAGTTTAAATATTTCATTATTAGACATTGTATTTGGGCACAGTCCGCCGACTTTCGAGCCGCCCAACCGCTTTGCTTTATTCTTTATTTGGACAAAAGCAAACACAAAAGCTAAAGCATGCTTATTGTAAAATTGGGCTATTTTTGAGCTTTGAGATGAATAAATTTATAAATACATGCCTTGTGAAGCGCTCACACAAGGCATGGGGGGAGATTGTACCCAATTTGTCTTTTTGCCTTATGTCGTGCAAATCTTCTTTCTTGCTTTTTGAGGTTAAGTAGAGTTCTTTGTTCTTGGGGACCTTCCAGCACTCACTACGTATGCATCCAGCGTCCGATTTGCACACCAAAGAATGGGGGCCTGCATGATGGCAACTACCTTGTTGGAGTCCATGGCAATGGCATCATAAAAAATTATGTGACCTAATAGGACACAACCTTTCACTGGTTGCAAAGATGCATTTCATGGGATTCTTCCTTCGACTAACTTCTAGGCATTTGGTGAAACAAAGCTAGAGCTGAAGGAAGTGGAGTAGGAGTGTTTCAAAGATACTAAAGTCATCTAAGAAGACCTACATGAAGTCAATAAGATATGGCCCGAATATTTCTTGCATATCTTGATAAAAAGAAACAAGGGTATTCTTCAACCCAAACCACATTACTATATAGACATACACACCCCAAGCCATAATGCAAGCAATTTGAGATTGATCCTCTAGAGGAAGCCCAACCTAGTTGTAACCATTGAATCCATTCAGAAATGACTACATCTCATGACTAGCAATCTCATCAAGAATACTATCGAGATACAGGATAGGGAACGGATCAAGAATTGTTATAGCATTCAGCTTCCTATAATATACACAGATTTTGAGCTTTTATTTTTCTTGGACATAATAACAATGGGTAAGATACACTCTACCTGATCCACTAGGGTGATGAAGCCAACTTGGAGGAGTCAATCCATCTCTTCTTTCACTAGCTTTAACATGTGGGGATTAATTTGGTATATATTCATGCAAAGTGGTATAGCATTTAGAGAAATCATGTGCTGGTAAAATCAAGGATCTAATCTCTTCATTTTAGAGTAATCCCAAGCAAAAATATCCTCGAATTTGGTTAGGAGGGCAAGTCACAGAAGGCCCTGATTTTGACTAGTTTTATTTCATCCGAACCCAGGTAAACTGTTGTGAGAGCATCCTCCTTGACTCATGTGACTTTGTGCATTTGAGCTTCAAATTCTCTTTCTTGTTAAATTACATCCAAAATTTTGGAATCAACTATAGTTGTAGCTTGAGCTACTTTTACCTTTGAATTTCTAGGTTATCAAGATTCTTCTCTTGGGTTGATTATGACCCTTGGGCAAGATCAAGTGAGGAGTGTAGATCTAGGTATTGTTGGATGATCTAGAGCATATCCACCATGCAAAATGGTTCCTAGTGGCCATTAGCTACCAAGAATGTAGCTTTCTCATCATCATCTAGGCCATCCACCAAGTTGATGGTCTCTATGACTACACGTCAACATGTTACTGATAGAGGTTGAGTCATGAATATTCAAATTATATTGTGTCCTCAACAGATAATTAGATAGTCACAATCTCAATTGTGACTAACCCATGCTTGCCATATCAAGGCCATCCAAGCAAGGTGTGGGAGCTTTCACTCAACCGCCAAGACCCACGGAGTGCTTATTGTTTCAAGCGTTCCAAGCCAAGTACTAATGGCTACCTCTCACATAGCCAATGCGCCATCCATATCTACGAGTGTAGTGAGCTTACCTCCATGTCGTTCGAGTTACCTCCTCTCCCGCGCACTCCGGTAGCTCCACGATCCAAGTGCAAGCTTCAAGCAAGCTCCATCCTCAAGCTCCACGCTCCAAGCTCCATAGACGCGAGCAAGACAAGAGAAGACAAGAGAAGAGAAGAAGAGAGGAGAAGATGGAGAGCTTCTCCTCCCCGGTCCCTCACCCTCACACACTCACTCCCTCACACTCTCACTCTCCCTCTCTCAAGCACAAGCTCAAGCAAGCAAGAAGAAGAAGAAGAAGAAGAAGAAGAAGAAGAAGAAGAAGAAGGAGAGAAGAACCACTTTTTGCCACACACAAGAATGAGCTTCTTATTCACTTTTCAACTTTATATACAAAACCCTAAATCCCTTTTGGGCGGTCATCCCCTTTTCCCCTTTTTTACATGGCCGGCCGTAGCGTAGGCCTTGTCTCCCATTGTCCTTTTATCTTCCTAGCTTTCTTTCCATCACCCATCTACATTTACAATTTGCACAGGTGAGAGCCCGGCGCTCCTTGAATTAAACCATGATGCGCTTGCGCCCTTTTTCAAAAGTTTTGACCTGCGCTTTTCCTTGTGCGCCTTTGTCTTTCGTTTCTCTGTGCCTTGGCCTTCGTCTTTGTCTTCTGTTTTAGCTTTCCGGATTTTCCACTGCTTGGCACTCTTTTACAAGATTTCAAGGTGCGCCTTGGTATTTTAAAATACACCTTTCCCCTTTTGCAGTTGCCTTGGACTTTTTAAGGTTGCCCTTGCGCTTTTGGCCTTTTCTCCTCTTCTTTCTTCAGTCGAGCTACCTTTTTTCCGCCTTTGCCTTGCGTCTTTTTTACTTCCTTTTGCTTTCTTCATATTGGGGTTAACACAAGGGGAAGTAATCTTCACATCCATGCTCCATGTTGAGAACTACCAAGGAAATAAAAAATGGTACACTAGTAACCTCTATGAGGACTGGTTGAATAATGCCAAGTGGCAACACTCTTTGTTGGTTTACCATTCAGACCAAGAATGGGACTAGCTCCCAATTCATCAACCCAAAATCTCTACAAGTGGCCATCATAATGATGTTGACTTTAGACCCACTATCCAATAAGACATTGTTGACGACTTAATTGTGGAATCAAATAGAGATGACTTGAATGGTAGGGTTGGACAGTGGTCATGAAGGGATGGGCTATTGATGCACCTTCCAAACTTCTTTTCCAATGCAAATGCAATTAGTGTCGCTACTTTGGGTTCTGGTAGAACAAGCCGATCTTGCTAGATTATCTTCAACAAGTGGTCCTTGAATGTTAGGAGCAAACTCAACAAATCTCTTAGTGGAATGGTAATGGAAACTGGAGCCCATGAAGTCTAGATGTCTGATTCATTCGAAGACATCTATGTTGAGGTTGAAGCCTTGGATTAATGAGTAGGCTAGTTCCCTTCCACTCTCAAAGTTTGGCAAAACTAGGAGTTGGTTGCGGATGCATCGCAACCGATACCTTAGTGGTGGCTTCCTATCTTAGATGTGTAGGTGTTGGACCTAGAACTCGCGGCAACCTCTACTATGGTGCTGATATCTATGTGGTCCCTTATGCACTTGTGGATGTAGAATCCAATATCGAAAATGGTTGTGGATCTCTTAGTGCTATTGGTTCTTTTGCCATCCACTCCACCACCTAGTTGTAAACCTTCTCTTGTTCAACCCAACAGACTCATGTGGCCTTGTTGTCTTTTCCTTGCCTAATCGGGTAACCATGCTTCTAGCTGAGGAAGTTCTTTTATTTCCACCATGTTAATAGCTGGTGGTTGAGTCTAGTCCTAACTCTATCACTTCTAGGTGTCATATTGCTAGGCCTTGAGACATTTGGACCTCCATTGACCCTTTTGTATACAAAGAAAAAAATTTTTTATTGGGAGGGGGATAATATCCTCCTTTCGATTTCTTCCTTGTCCTCTGTAGCCTATTCTAGAAGACGAATAGTCTTATTGTGTACAAGACACTATGGGTGTTGCAGGAGTAGAGGGTTTGAGGTGAGTCCAATTGGATGTGCTCCTTCAACACCATGCCAAGAACCTACATTACCCATCTTACTACAAGCATTATACCGACAAACATTGATGTTGTGTGTTGCTATATAGCAAATGCTGCACCATTGTTGATTGAGATCCCATCTAGTAGCCAAGTGACCTAGATTACTATACTTGGTAGACTAGAGGATTTTGACAATAGTTTTTCAAGTGCCACCTAAGGGTTTGTGGGCCTTGTCCTTTCTCTTGGACTTAGTCAACTTTTGGTATTTCTCTTTCTTAAAGTCCTCCTCCTCACTACTACTTACTTTCTATGTGTTCAAATCCGTATCAGAGTCATTGGATTCCATTCGACGATATTTGTCAGTAGGTTTTGCCAATTTTCTACCCTTTTCAGTCTTGTCTTTTGTATTTGGCCAAGAACATCTCGACACGGAGCACGTGCTGGTAAAAATAATCTAAGTCATGATCGGAGAGATCTTCTGTAGCTAAGACTTTACAAATTTCCCTATTCAAGCCTTATACATATATGGAGTGCAACATTTTTCCATTGGGTTGGGAGTGCTAGAACATTCATCCTTTCAAGACTTCAAATTGAGTTGTAGAGCTTTGGACTATGTCAATACCTTGGTTTTAGCCTACACAATCATTCGAGTTTTTGGACATCAATTCGGTCTAGTTGGAATGCCATTTGGGCATGGTTAAACATTACCCAATTATTTTGTATTGCGAGCCAAGTTGCCACTTCTTTCCACATCAATGACTTGAATAAGGCCACCTTGTTGGTGGAACCCACTTGGGCAGGAAAATTGACTATGTATGCCACTTCAAATTGCCTAAGAAAGGCATGCACATCCTTGTCTAGTGAGCCACAAAACTCTAGAAATGGAACACGTGCCCGAGTAGCCATCCAAGTATTAACCAGAATATTGTATGGTGAAATGAGTAAAACTACTAGTGATTGAGTTGATGCAAACAATCGTCCTATGAGTTTTAGCAACATGACAAGGACAATTGGTGGACAAAGGTGCACATCCCAAGGTCTAGGTACAGACCATGAGCATTGCTTGTTGTGTTGCACAATAGACTATTCCACTTGGACATTGTCATGATTGCGAAAGAATGTTCCCTCAAGAGATGAAATTTGGCACCATTGCTCATGCCCACATCATTGTGAAAACAAAAATTGGACGTGGTGCAGACCTTGCGAGCGCATACACATACAGAAGACTGATGTGTGTGGAAAATATCAGCATCATCGTCATGTATAATCGGGTCTAGATTCCGTGTGAGGTGGCCAGGTGTAAACTAGTTGCATTAGCTCTGTGGGATATCAAAGCCTTTTCATAGCCAGAGAAAGACAATTCATGTCAAAAAGTAAATGCTCATATATTTCCTCAAATGTGTATATGACAAACATCAAACATGGAGTTCATATCTAGAGTAATATACTTAGATGAAATACATGATAATGGACTGGACTACTGGATTGTTATTCACATAGTAATGAAGGATTACATAGTGTTCATTAGAAAGGTCAAGATCCAAACAACAAGTTGAAGAACAAAGTAAAGGGGAAGGGAAATGGATGCAAAGTCAAGAGGAGAGGGACAGGCCAAGGGTAATGGAGAGAGAGTCCATGTAAAGATGACTTGAGGAGTAAAAGGAGAAAATGCGGAAGATAGAGAAGGAGGAGAAGACCATAGCACTTATTCCTTGATCCTTTTATAGCTTGCAATGCCCATGCTATCATGAAGTCCTTTTGCCATAATCCTCAGTTAATCCAACACCTTGTGTTTCTACCTCAATTGATAACCTCTTTTCATTGCCTTCCCATGAATGCTATTTTGGGTTGCCAATCAAGTCGTCCTGTGCTGCCTGATTGGCAATCAGGCTGATTAATATGCCCAAGGAATTACAAGCAAGATCCCCCTTGGCTCCTTGGTGCCTCCTAGAATATTAAAAAATCACTTAAACCAACATTTATTGCTATCAAAAAAGCATCCAATTGTGTTAAGAATTCATAATTGAAGACTAGGTGCCATCCGAGAGGGTAATTTCTAGTTGAATTTTCTCCTATGTTGTGAAATGGACCACATGGTGAATCTAGCATCTTAAATATTAGAAATAAACAATTGAATTAAACATAAAAAAATTTAAATAAGTTAACAATTTCACAAAGAACAAGAGAAAAACACATGACAAGGCCCAACCTCCCATGTGAGACAAAAGCCATGATTTGTCATTCTCTATTATACAATATTTATTACATAGCTATTTACATTCATATCATATATCTAATTACAAAGAAAATACAAATATAAATCAAGCTACAAAGTTTTATATATCAAGAGATTTCTCGAAGCTTACTACAATTGATGCAAAAAAAGCTATGCACTGAATCATGATGTTTTGACATCACCATCGCATCAAGAACATTCCAAAACCCCAAAATAACTCTGAAGATTTTAAATTTCAACTTTTAATGAGAAAGAAATGATAAAGCTAAGTTTTTACTATATTCTCATATTTTATGCACGATCTTGCGCACATATAAGTCATAATTTATTTTAGTTAAGTAAAATTTGACTTATGGTTGGGTATAGTAAGATTGGAATGTCTTTTAAAAGACATTAATAGTTAGAATATTCTATATCAAATAAAGTTTATATTCTCCAATGATCTAGAAAATGTATCCAACTAAGTGGGATATAAAAACAAGAAACAATTACCTAAAGTGATACTTTAAAATGATAAGAGAGCATTCATTTGGACAAAACTACAAAATTAGACTAAGAGGTTGACTTTAGCTATGATTAACTTAGAAACTGTCTTTGGTCAAAACAAACTCTAATACAACTTATAGTCCTTACTATGAGCTATAACTTTACTTTTTATAGTACATCTAAATTATAAATAAATTAAAAGTTATTTTGAGGAGAAACTAGGTCACTATGTAGGGTTGAGCTAGAAAATTCGACTGTCTAGGTTACTTTGAAGGTCTACTTTAGAGGCAAATAAATTTTTGAGTATTCAAATTTTGATATAGATGATAACAAGAGAGTTGTAAATAACAAAAATCTCTATAAGATATCTCCTATTGACAATTTGCTAATTCAAAAGATAAGAGTAAGGAAATAGAGCCCAAAGTCTATCAAAACATGAATTTCTACTTACTACTATGAAATATGGGTTCAAGGTTACTTTAAGATTCAAATATCTCACAAAATATTCAAAATTTGTAAAATTTGTCTCTAATACGAATTATAGGTATTTTCAATTTCTAAAACTTTTAATTTTACATCATTCTCAAATTCTAAGTAGGTAGAAAGTTATAGTTGAAAAATAGCTCCATTATGAGAATTTGAAACTAAAGCATAGTTATGATGATGACTTTCAAATTTTTAGAGTTTGGGCAACCCATACAAGCATTTAAAATTCAATAATTATTTTCAAAAACTAGAGATAAGAAACATAAACTATTCAACATAATCAAGTACTTGTGTTCTTATAAGATACCAAACAATCGAAATTTAAGAGTGTAGCGAAGCTCTAATGTCCACTATTGTGAAGCAAACTGTGTGGCAAATCTAGCATCTTAAATCTTAGAAATAAATAACTAAATTAAGCATAAAATAATTTGAATAAATTAACAAATTCACAAAGAAGAAGAGAAAAACACACGATAAGGCCCAATTTTCCCATGACAAAAGCCAAGGTTTGTCATCCTCTATTATGTAATATCAATTACATAGCTATTTACATTCATATCATATCTCTAATCATTACAAAGCAAATACAGATATATCAATCAAATTATAAACACTACAAGGGAATGGGGACATAGCGACACCAATTTGCGATGCAAAATAGCAGCATTGCTATTTGCATCGCTAAATTGATTAGTGGTGCTAACTATGACGCAGATAGTGACACTAACTGCAATGCTAATAGCAATGCTAATTGCGACATAAATAGTAACATCAGGCTTTTAAAAAAAAGCAATGAAAACACAAGCGCGGCATTTGCTGTGCAGACATTTTCGAGAGAGAGAGTGAAAGAGTTCGTCACCTTGAGAGGGAGAGGGAGTGGAAGAGGGAAAGAGAGAGAAGGAGAGCTCCTCGTTGCTGCCGCTGCCACCACTGCCGTATATGCAAAGAAGAGAGAGAAGTGTGCAGGGAAGAAAGAAGGGGTGTCGCCTTTTTGGTAGGTACATTACCTCTTTTTGCTTTGTTTTTGTGTTTTATTTATTTCTTTCTTTTTGTTTTTCTTTGTAATGAGATGCATTGAAAGAGAGAGAGGAAGAGAGGAAAGGAGGGAGGGAGAAGAAGGAAGGAAAAGGAAGAGATAATGAGAGAGAGAAAAAGAGGAAAGGTAACAAGGAGAGAGAGAGAGAGAGAGAGAGAGAGAGAGAGGAAAAGAGAAAGGAGATATGAAGGAAGGGAGAGGAAGAGAGAAAGAGAGAGAGAAAGGGGGAAGGGTAACAAAGAGAAAGAGAAAGAGAAAGAGAGAAATGGGAAATGAAGGGAGGGAGGGAGGAGAATGAGTGAAAGAAATAATAAGGGGAGGAGAGAAACAAAGAGAGAGGCAACAAAGAAAAAAGAAGAGAGAAAGAAAGAGAGGGGGGAGAGAGAGAAATGGAGAATGAAGAAAGAGGTGGAAGAAAAGGATGGGTTAAGGAGAGGAAGGAGAGTGAAAAGAAAAGAGAGAGAGGGAGGGGGAGAAAAAGGGACGGAGCTAGAGAGAAAAAGAGAGATAGAGAGAACAATAAATAGAGAGAAAGAGAGAGGGAGAGAGAAAAACAGAAACATTGAGAGAACTAGAGAGAATGTAATGATAGTAAAATAAAGGGAGACACAAAGAGAGGTGGGGAGAGAGGGTCTTTCAATGTCCTTGTTTTATAAGTTTTTATTTTCTATCTATCGTTTTAATTGTAATAAGATGTGTTGAGTGAGAATGGAAAGGAAAAGAGAAAGAAATAGAGAGAAGAAGGGAGGGAAAGAAAAAGAGAGAAGAAGTGAGAGTGGGAGGGAAGATGGGGGAGAGAAAGAAACATTGAGAGAGAGGGGGGAGAGAGAGAAACAAAGAAGGATGAAGGGAGGCAAATAAAAAAAGAGAAAGAGAGAGAAAAAGAGGGGTGGGAAGAAAAACAAAGAAGGATAAAGGGAGCCAAATGGACAAAGAGAGATGGATGGAGGGAAACAAATAAAGAGAAAGGAAGAGAAAGAGGAGTAGAGATTAAAATGGAGGAAGATCACCAATGAGGGGAACAAAAACCTATTGTTTGCCATAACATAGACCAAATGAAAAGTGATGATGGTGGTGATGTCCAAGATCGCAAGGCATATCTTAATCAATGCATCACGTGTCCTTACACTCAATGCAAGTTGGCAATCAGACGAAAGCATTGCTTGTCCATAGAACACGTATGATACTTTGATGAGTTTCAATTAGAAATCACTGACCATGCGATCTCAAACTTTGAGGGAACGGTAAGAAAAGTGTGCATCAATCATGCTTTACATTCGCCAAGTAATTGAATATCATATACAAAAATATTAGATGTGCCCATGAAATTTGTATAGAGAGGTGACACTTCATCCTAAGGAATGAACCTATTACAGCCCATTAGAAAAGTTCATGGGTGTGCGATGAATGGAATGTTTGAGCCAATACACCAATTGGAGGGCACACCGTACACCCTCAATATCAAAGGAGACAATGGGCCTTTCAAACCTTCTTGCAATCTTGGAACTTGAGATGGAGGCAATGATTAATGCATTAATGCCCATGAACGCCGACTCATTTGATCCACTGAGAGAAAAAGCATCTATAGCATTATATGATGGGTACCAAGTATCTTGCCTAAAGACGTTGCTTGCGCTCCATCCTAAGTATTCAAGCAAGGTACGAGTGGAGCAATGTGAGTGTGACCAAGTTATTCATGTGCATTCTATGCTCTGTTGATTTTTTTTACTCGATTATAAAATGAAAAATGCTTCTTGTGCTCTTCAAGGTGTCTTTTCAAGTTGCTATAGTATCATATATTACCACCTGGAAACACGATGCTTGAGTCCCATAATGATGCACAATTAGTGTTACGAAAGCTTAGCATGGACTACAACAATATCCATGCATGTGTCAATGATTGTGTGTTATTTTGAGGGGACTACAAGACTATGGGACTATGAAGACATGTCCAAAGTGTTGTGCTCATAGATATCGACAGGATTTGCAAGGGCAAACCATCCCTAAAAAGGTTCTTAAACACTTTCCACATATACCACGTATATGTCACATGATTCGTTTATCGGGAATAGTGAGCTTGACAATGTGGAATGTGCACAATAGATCCACAAATGGAGTCCAAAGAATATCACCAAATTCACGCGCATGGAGCCATATTGGCTCCATTTTTCTAGGCTTTGCATGAGAGCCAAGGAATCTTTGGCTCAAGCTTGCTATGGATAGCATGAATCCATTTGGTCTCTGCTCAACTTCTTACAATGTGTAGCCTATAGTTCTTGTTAACTACAACATCTCGCCATGGCTTTCTACAAAGAAAGGACATATGATCCTTAGCTTGCTCCTTTTTGGACACTAGAAAGTTAAGAACATGGACATCTACCTCTGTCTATTAGTTAATGAGCTCAAGATTTTGTTGGAGGAGGGGGTTGCTGTTGAAGACATGAGCAAGCATAATGGTCAACGGTCTACTAATATACAAGTCATTCTCATGTGGACCATGCATGACTTTCTAAGATTCGGAGAGTGCTCAGGTAAGTGGGCTCGTTCAGCTTTGTGATATCTAACATAGCTCGTTCAAGTTTGTGTTGACCAGATAGGGGTGATGCAACAAGTTTGGTTACCTTAGGTTATCATACATGTCCATTGTGTGGGCCACAGTTAGACTCCCGAAGGTCACAGACCATGAAGAAGATGGTACATCAAGGACACACCGCTTTCTTGCCAGAGGGTCATGAATTGAAGGAAGGTTTTCTTGTATGACCTCCAACACTAATGAATGCCCAAAGTTGATACAAGTTGAAAATGGTTCACAAGGAGTCACATTCGAGCGGAATGCAACAGTTCTCAGTTTTTTACAAGTTACCATATTGGACCCGCTTACAAATCAACCATTTGTTGGATCCCATGCATGTTTTCAAGAATGTGGACAGGTTATTATGGGACCACATCACAATAAAGGGAGACATTATAGGGGCACGAATGGATTTGAAGGAGGTAGGCAAGATGGAGACACTTTGGCCACATTCGAGTACTGATGGTCGCTTGCAACTACCTCGTGCTCCTTGGGTCCTATCCACTAAAGAAGAGTGCATCGTGAAGTAAATTATTAAGTCTATCCGCACCCCGACAGGTATGATGTATTCCCTTAGGTCTGCTTTCTCTAAAGACAACCAGCTCTCACGATGACTGAAATCCCATGATTGGCATAAGATATGTCAGGTTTTTCTTAATGTTGATTGCAACTAGTGTCATATATTTCACTATTTAGTGTCTACTTGATGTTCGTAATGCTTTTCCATTTGTGATAGTTTGTACTGTTGATCACAATCGTGGGGTGCCTCATTCCAAAAATACGCGAGTCGATTTACAGGTTGTCGAATTTATTGCAATGGATCTCATGGAAGGAGATCAAGACATCCTCTATTGAATCAGCAAGGCGGAGAGTGGTGGAGATTGTCTATCTCTTTGAGAGGTACTTGCCCACAAGCATGCTCACAATACAAACTCGCCTCCTAGAGCATCTTGTAGATGAAATGGAGATTACGAGACCTATCCATATGTGATGGATGTTCTTCTTGGAGTGCTTCATGAAAACCCTTAAGGGCTTTGTGCAACAACGAGCTTGGTTGGAAGGTAGCATGGCTAAAGGTTTGGCTAGTGTCGGAGGCATTAGAACATATTTGAGAGTGGCTACCGACAATGGATTCAAACAACAGTATACTATGGTCCCTGAAGGACAATGATAGACTGACCAAACATGTGATGGTTAGAAATGGAGTAGAAAAAAGGATGGATATTGCCATGGAGGAGAAAGTGAATAGTTTTTGTATGTTGCATCATACATCCATGGAGAAGTGGCTTGCTAGGTATGAGCAGGTCAGGAAAGATCGAGAAGAAGCACGATTGAAATTTTGACACCATATACGCCATCAACCGATTTGATATCTTGAGGGCATAAAGGAGATGCCGTGGTTTATATCTATACCGTGGTTACATGGAGCTTTGATCACAACTTCTCACAAAGGGGTAGAGGTCTCTACTGAGGAGTGAAATTTCTTGAGGGGATTTAGTATGAAGGTGATTGCATGCTTTATTTGCTATTGTATCTAGATTTCATGTGCAACAACTAATCTAACAGTTTCGGTGTATAGTACAAAATCTACAATGCAACATGGTCGTGCAAGCGACATTTCATGTTGAGTACATTGACAAAATGCGCTCCATAACAGACTGCAGTGCATGGCAAAGTTCAAGTAAGAGAGCCAATGACGGGTCATGAATCCAAATACCGTGATAGATGAGATGGAGTATTTTGAAAACTTGTAAAGTTTTATCTCAGTGGATTACCGTAGCTTCTCCACCATGATCATATTCAACGTACAATGGTTTAAAGTGGTGTTGGAAGAAGCTGGGACAACCATTCGGTGAGGTTTATCTGGATTACTGAAAATAGATTCCAATAAAAGATGGACAGATCTGCGTGACACATTTGTCATGTCGAGTCATTGTGAACAAGTGCATGACCTATTTTTTTAAATTTTCCATGACACAAAACAATCCCAAATGTTGATTCACTCTTATATATCATATTGAATAGGTAATCTTCTATCCAAATCCCCAACAATCTCAATGGTGGTATATTGTGCCATCAACTCCTTAGAGTGCGTGAGTATATGATGAAAGCAATGTTCCTGACGTAGACGAGAAGAGTATGTAGGTGGAGGAGTTGATATTGTGGGGGATGAAGGGCGAAGAGGGCTTGGAGTATGCAAGGGAGGCACACACAAGTAACTTTTACGAAGAGACAGGAGGCCAAGATTTATTTAAGAATGAAGTGGACTCCTCTTTCTGTGGTGATCTATCTATAAACCTTCCAGTGTATGTCAAGCTATGCCAGGAGATTGACATGGGACCATAGGTCAAGTCATATTTGCATCCGCTTACTCAATTCATTGATGATTCACTTTTAAGAATACTTTAGTATATGCGTTTTAATTAGTAGCATTTTTTTCAGAGTTATATTATCGTGGTTTACCTAAATCTTTATACTGATTATGCTAACATCATTTTTTGTATGTGCAGATTATCTCTGATGATACCCAGAGAGTAGGATGAGTTGAGGGATGATCAATGAGGTGTTTCATGAGATATTCATACTTATGTCTCTAGATCAAGTGGTCTGACTTAGAGATATGGCAGGCCAGGAGCTATCACTATAGACATCATCAGGCAATTCTGTGAGGCCTACTTTGGCATGCTTTGATACTTTGATTTTCAATAGATGAGGTCAATGCTCTAGACTGGCTTTGGATGGAGGGAGTGGTTCTGGGGAGTGCTACAAAGATGTGGATGGTGTGAGCCCACGATTGGTTCTAGAGAGGGTTGCTACTTCTCGCACTCATACCGATTCCAGAGAGGGTGGCTCAGGTGGGTGTTATGGAGGCACCAATGGAGTGTCTCCATCTCATCGATCTAGTGGATACTTGTCACCTCCAGGATTTCTCATGCTTGTAGAGACATTCACTCACGTGACTCCGAGTTTCACTCAACCGTTTGCAAGTGGCAGCCCTATGGGTGCTACTCCAAGAGATACTACCCTCGCAGGTATGCTAAACATATAGGGGTCTCTTGGTTATGCCCAAGAGCATGGACGTAGGTGGGAGAGGACACACCTTAGACATATCCTAATAGGGTATAGATACCTTGTAGATGACAAGATAGGTGATGTAATCATGAATGATGAGGGGAGGAGGGTGATGTCTCTCATGAGGGAGTTGTGCCGACAACTATTTTAGGCACAACGTTCTACACAACTGGAACAATATAGCTGAGGGGAGCAAGGACCATGTAGTGGCATCTTTGCATGAGGAGTTTTCGGTACCTACGACAGTAGAGAGGTTCTCCACTGGGTGGATGATGGAGTGTATGCATGTGTACATGTCACACAGATGATCAGACGCATGCAAGGCAATTAAGAGTGGTGCCTCAAAGCCCGAGTGGCTAGATACAGAGGATTGACGGAGACTCGGGGAGGAGACCATAGATTCTTCAGGATGATGGCAGTAGCAAGCAAGAGGCAGCGAGGGCATGATTGGAGGCATGGGTCATGTATCATCCGGGGAGTCGTAACCACAGGACTTATCTAGAGGACTTTGTAAGTTTTATTTTGGTTCTTCTCACTTTCTTATTTGGAATATCACTTGTACTAACAATTGTGTTTCTAACAATACTATTCTATTTTCTTTGGAGCACTCCATCACAAACCACAATCCCATGGGTTTGGAAACTCAATATGCAGAGAGACACGTTCTCACTACACTTATAAATAGATTGTACACGCGCAGCAGCCCAGTAAGTCAATCCTCTTTCTTGTTGATAGTCACTAGTTTTTTTTATAATGCATAATGTATAGGGGAGTAATTGTCTCGTTGTTCATTTTGTAGAGTTCGTTCGACCCTCCTTTGCATCGGGATGAGCTTTTAGATGGCGAGAATCTATAGCACACGTTTGGATTCACGAAGCGCACGTTATCCTCTTTTTTGGTCCGGTGATCTGTGTAGGCCTCTTTCATCTCCCATGTAGCATTTCTGTGATGTACTTATCATCCTTTGTATAAATTCACACTTTGCGATATTTACATATAGATTTTCATATTTATTTTGGCTCTTATCTCTATAGTTTCATGTAATTTCATGAATTGTCATCACTATTCTTGTATGATTGTAACGAGTTATCAATCTTTGGTTTTAAGAGGTTTTTGTACGCCTGTCTTTATAACGATTGCATATCCGACATGTCATTGCTTTGTAGAATATTACACAACACATGGTGCTATGGGTGGTAGGGCAGCCCTATCACAAATTATTATTTTTCATCTTTAAACGTCACTATTTGCATTGTAAATTTATTACACCCGCCACTATTAGCGTCGAAATAAGCATCGCTATTTGCGTCGCAATTGCAACACAAATAGCAATGCCCTTTGTGACAAATTTATAGAGATGCTTATATCGACACTTTTAGTGACAACGGGGGTATTTTTTTAAATTAACATTTATGTCACTTTGAACGTCAGTATGAGACTTGTATCTTGTAGTGAAAGTTTTATATATTAACAAATTTCATGTAGCTTGCTACAATTGATGCAAAAAAATCTCTATGCTGAATCATGGCATTTCACAATCGCGTCAAGAATGTGCCAAATTCCCCAAAATGACTCCAAAAGCTTTGAATTCTGACTCTAAATAAGGGAGAAATAGCAAAACTAAGTTTTCACCTTTATCTTGACAAGATTGTAAGTGCCACAAATATCTATCTTGGTGAAGACTTTGGTTTTTTTAAGTCATTCAAGGAGTTTTGGAATCAAGAGAAGAGGGTATCAATTCTTAATAGTAATCTTATTGAGCCCTTTAATATAATCCATACATATAAGGAGGGATCCATGTTTTTTCTTGATTAATACAATTGAAGCACCCGCTAGGGATTTTGAATGGCATATGAATCCCTTGATAAGCTTCTCATCAATATATTTCCTGAGCTTTGGTAATTTATCTTAGGATAGCTTATAGATGGGGCCGAAAGGAGGTTGAGCTCTTTTTTATAAATCTATTGCATAATCATAAGGTCAGTGTTCTGATAGCATATTTGCATTCTTTTTTTCAAACATACCCTTGAACTTTGCAAATTGAGCTAGGAGTGTATCTAGACATTCGTCCTCATTGGCTTCTCCATTAGAATTGCATAAATAAACAAGGATGGATTTTTCTTTGCTTGATGCATGAACACCTTTGCCCCAATGCACATTGGTCAAGAATTCTTCCTTTTATTATTTGCATAGGCCTTTGTTCAACCTTTCTAGACCTCACATGATGTTGGGGTTATGTAATTCTAGCCAAGGTAGCCCAATAACAATGGGACCGTTTGGGTAATGAATGATATTGAAGGCTACATCTAATATGAGACTCCTCAGGGTAACTTTTATGGATTGAGTTCCATATTGACAACTCTTGAAGCAAGAGGTCGATCATCAATTACTTCTACAAATACCGACTTTGCTTTCCTTAGATGTTGTATACCATGTTGCTTTGTAAATTTCTCATCCATGAAGCATGATGGAGCTCCAAAGTTTAACAAAGCTTGTCTTTTTATCTGTCTTCTCTCCAAGTGAATCTTTATTGGTAACATAAAGCTAAACATTGGATCCACAAATAGAAATAGACCTTCTTTTGGGTTTCTTGAAGCTTTGTCTAGTTGTATGGTCTCTACTAAGGTTGGACATTGACATTTCCTGACAGTGATGGAGTAGTGGTGCCACGAATTCTCATCCTTCCTTTGTTAGGACAATATTTAGCTATGTGCCCCAATTGGCCGCAATACACACATAATGCATTAATGTGTTGCCTTTGTTTTTCTTGAGCTGTCAATGGCTTGAACCGTCCCATACAAATTTGCATAAGCTCTACCTCAAATACTTAGTCTTCTTGGCCTATTGGGTCTTCAAAAGTCTTCATCTTGCTTCAAGGTGGCTCCTCAACATCTTTCTTATCTTCTCTCAAATAGGCAGTTGTCACGTTCAATTGCTTGAGAGATAAATTCACTAAGTGTATGCACCTTTGGCATAGTGAGCAAAAGATCTTTAACATCATCTTTCAATCCCCAATGGAATTGACTAATAAAATAATTCTCATGACATGTTAAATTGCATGTGAGTTGTCGAAATTCTAATGCATATATTAAGGTGGATCTTGACCCTTGGTGTAGATTTCTAATATTTGTTTCAACTACTCTTGCTTTGTCTACTTCTCTAAATATGACATAGAACTCTTGTATAAAAGCCTCAATATAATATAGCAATGGGGATTCCTTCTCAAGTAAGGAGGCAAACCTACAAAGAGCTATACCTAAGAGAAGAGTTCCTACAAGACCAACATGATAAGCGCCATTTGGATAATGATCTGGTTGCATATGTGTAAACAATCATACTTGCTAGGGAAAATATTTGAATTTTGACCTTGTGCCATCAAATTTCTTGGGAAGATTGATATGTGATTCTTTCTTATGTTGTTCATGAAGGTTGCTAGTATAGCTAATGGACCTCTAGCTTGATGTAGGCTCATCTCTTGAATTTCTTGAAGTTATCATTATAGGTCTTGCACAAGTAGGCCTAGAGCTTGTGGTTGCTCTACTTGTAGCCTTGCATTACCTTCTTGAAGCCAATGAATTTGTTGTTGGATGCCTTGTAAAGAAGCAACAATGCCTTCCATTGTGGACTCTGTCATGACTAGGCAAGATTGTGGTAGGAGAGTCTTGCCAAACTATTATGAGCACGTCAAGTGCTATTTGAGGGTGAGGAGATTTCTCTCACAACTTACAAGAGAAGAACTTGAAAGAGAAATTGAATTAGAACTTGATTGCAAGATAACTTGATTACAAGAGAATGCTTACAAGAGCATGCCTTGATATATAAGATAAGACAAGAACTAGAAGAGGACTTACCTTGCAGGAGCCTCACAACTAGTGTTAGTAAGACTAAAGGGTTTGTAGCCCATGACCTCTATTTATACTATAGCCTAGGGAGGTTAAGCGGAACACATGCCATTATAAGAGAATGCCACATGGCATGATATGCATACTGGCACATGGCACGTTGATATCAGCAAATACATAAGTAGATATCTTCTAGAATGTTCTAGAATCTTCTAGAAACTTCATGGAAGGGCTATCCTTGCTTGAGTTTCTGTTACAATTAGTATTCTTCTATCTATTTACCAAGCATAAAATGTGACTAGTATCACACATGTGCACTTGTGGGATAAGTCATGAATCATACAACAAATAGACAAAATGTACATTAAAATTAAAATAATCTTATTTTCATAGTGAATTTTGATAAAATACAATGATTATTGTAATCCCATAACATCTTAAGCATCTATAACTTCTTGTTTATCTACTTGACATCTCAGGTTTCCACAAGGATCTTGGAATGCTAAGTAGTTGCAATCTAGATTATGGATCCTATTTATCCAAATTTAAATCATTATTTCATCAAGATTGCTTTGAAATACGAAGAAACAACTTGGACTTTAGTTGGCATGATGGGGACATTGCTTGCACATGCTACTTTTCATCCAACTTTAACATTTTTTTTGCATTGGGGCCATCTTGTTGGTACATTCCTTGCCTTCTTTTTTACTTCGGTAAGTTGAGCTTGTGTTTCCTCAAACTGTGGCTCATCAAGGTGTATGGATAGACTTGAAGAAAGTATAGGTAGTGTTTGCGTAGAGAGAAGTTTGGCTTAAGAGAGTAGGCAAGGGGTCTTGTCGAAGGAGAACGCAATAGAAGCTCCACAAATATGACCCCCTCTTCTCATCTTGATGACTTTGTGGATTCATTTGAGTAGTATGACAATAGTTATTATGTCAAGAAGATGATGGGCTAATTTGGCATGGCTAAAGATGACAATCATTTTTGCTTGAAACTTTTTTAGCTGTTTAAGTTTTAATGAACTTTTTTTCTAAGGTTTATCCATTAAGGCTAAGCCATTACAATAATGGTTGGCTTCATCAATTACTACAAAATATATTTATAAGTTATTATTTGCATTTTTTCCTATTCTATGGCATAAATAAAAATGTCACCGAAACAAAATATTATGGCCAAGAGTAGACCAAAAACATAATAGCAAAACAATGTGGAGGAATTTGTATATATATTTGGAATGCATGTATATATAATAGCATGTGATACAATACATCTTCAAACCTCTATCAATCTACCGTGTATTAAGGAGAGGTTTTGTAGGGGGGCCACATGGTGCATGCAAAGCCCCCTGCAAAACCTTTACAGGGCCCACCGCCCATGCACTCCCAAAAGGACGCCCCCCTCCCCCTCCCCCCCAACCCATGCCCTCTCAAAGGGCCTCTCCATGTGTTCGTGTTGGGTAGGCGAGAGGTGTGAAGCGCCTTGTAGTCTATGATTAGGGAGTTGGTATATAGAGGTACTTTTGAGCTATATAAGAGTGTCAAATACATCAACTTAATATATGGTAAACTCGCAAGCTTGTAATTACCATGTATGAAGTTAATCATCTTGATCGAGTAAAAGCATTTAATGTTCTTACATGTAAGAGCAATGCATATCGTGCCCCTCCACCCCATAAAATAGCTAGAAATTATAGTAAAGAACACAAAAGGAGGGCCCTAAAAATCTTAATAAGTATATATGTTTCCATCTCACAAGCAATTGTATACAAATATTGTGTTGTGACACATGCAAATCAATATATGCTAGTCCTTTCATTTGCACATGATGTTCATAGGTCACACAATGCGAATCTCATTGAAAATAGTTGTTGAGGATGAGAGAAAATCAAGCTTAGCAAAGAGAGATAGTTGAAATACAAATTTTTGGTAGCCACATCAATGGTGACGTGGGTGAGTTCATGGAGTATCCCTCAAAAGGCAAGGGTACTTTATTAACTAATGAAAGCCAGCACGTGCTAAATAACTAATTGTTGGAGCCATGTTAGAGTCCACTTCAGGTGGGTTCATGCCTCTCAAAAGGGGGGGGGGGGGGGGGGGGTTTGTCCTCTGTTGACTAGTGAAAATCAACGTGCGTGATACACATTTACTTGACTTTATTGTCTTTGTGGCTAATTGGACTTGCATAAGTGAAACTCACTTGATTGTGTCCAACCTCTTAAAATTTCTCTATGTCTAGGTTGAATAACATGTTTGGTGTGTGTGTGTGCCTGGGGGGGGGGGGGAGGCATGGACTTTGAGTTCCTCATCCCATATTAGATAGACCCAAAAAAAAAAGTTGTCCAATTAGTGGACTAAAGGAAGCGTAGGGGCTAGAACACATGCAAGTCGATCAATGGCAATGTGAACTTGGAGAGTTCATGTAGTATACCTAAAAAGCAAGGGTACATGTAAACTCCAAAAAATCATTCCACGTGGCCTTTAAAGTAGGCCCAAAACTATGATGATCCATTTAAAACTCTCTCCCTCCCTCCACTCGGATGTACACATGGCTTCAACTTGCATACCTGTATGCATTTGCAAGTTGTCACTTTTTCTCTCCTAGGGTGATAAACCTATGTGTATTCGTTTTGATAGGGCTCTAAGTGTTACCTCTGATATTTGTGTGGGGGTTGCTAATAGCTAACTACATGTGGACGCACACAAGGTTAAGTTGACATGCACATGTCATGGATCTTAACTAACTAATGATCTCTAGTAGTATTAAGGCTGGGGGGGTCGTGCTTTTTAGGTAGCTAGACCCAAAATGGCACTAGCTGGGAAGTCACCAACTCATCACTCTCCTGCTGCTCCCTCCCATCAGCGCCTGTCGTTCTGCTATGCCTCTTCGCAGTCGTTCTTCTCCGTCTGCCCCCGCAATAACCTTCCATGGCAGCCCACCTCTGGCCATCGTCGGAGGATAGCGTGTTCGTGCTCCTTTCGGGACGAGGAAGGTAGCGACAACAAGAAGCAGCGGCATCAGCAGCAGCTCCCGGACCTCATCAAGGCCCTGGGCCAGTCCCTGTGGGGCCAGGGCCTCCCGCCGGGAGCCCTCGTTGGGACCGTCCGATCGGCCTGGACCGCAGGATGGGCCGTCATGATGAAGCAGCTAGCTCCCAGTGACAGCCAGGGTGGCTACCAGAGGCCTGCCTCCAAATTCCGCAGTCGCCCCCACCCCGTGCCGCCATCTGCCCATGGACGATACCACCTGTATGTCTCCCTCACGTGCCCCTGGGCCCACCGGACTGCCATTGTCCACGCCCTCAAGGGCTTGCAGGATGCCCTCCCTCTGTCTGTCCTTGTCCCCAGCACCACTGGGATGTGGGTCTTCAACCCCCAGCTGCTCCGCTCCAATCCCAGCAGTACCCTTGTCCCCACCATTGACAAAGCCCACCAATGTGCTCGCCTCGTCGACGTATACAAGCTTCGGAAAAGTGGGTATGATGGCCGGGCCACGGTCCCGATGCTATGGGATTCAGTTGAGAAGGAGGTGGTCAACAATGAGAGTGCTGACATTATTGAAATCCTCAACTCGGATTACAATAGCCTTGCTCTTCATCCTGCGGTGGATCTTGCACCTCCCCAACTTAGATGTGAAATTGAGAAGTGGAACAACCTGATCTACCCCAAAATTAACAATGGTGTCTACAGGTTCGTTGCGGCACAGTTTTTAGCGAAGCACTTCTCAGGTTGCACAAAAGATAACAGCACGTATGCTCTTTATATGTTGTACTTGTACACATCAAGATTATCTACAAAGAAATTATACTGTTGTATTGCACAGGAATATGTCACCTCACAGTGAGGAGCCCCACATATCAGTATAACAGCACATATGAGCTTGTCGTACTGGAGACTTGGTTAGGTGCTTTAGAAGGAAATTACAAACATCTATGCACGGATGGATTATTTTCTTTTGTGAGAGGACCAAACTAATTGATGCTTCTGAGAGTAAATATATATGTACTCTAGTGTGTTAATTCTGAGGAGTCATCATAAGCCTTGAACCTGTAGGGTTAATTTCAAACTGGACCACTCCTTTATATGGTTCATGCTGTTAAGTACTGCCACGTTTTGGTAAATCACAGAAAATCTGATCAAAAGGTCTTTCACCTACTACTTGAGAATGATTGTATCTTAAGATCCCATCTTGGCACAGCTCTTTATGACCAGCAGTGAGAATCGGAACATGTCACCATAACAGCGTCGAGTGATTGGATGCTCTTAGAGATGCAAGAGTCTCTAAACAAACACCATGTTATGTGGAAGTATTAGAAATATCAGTTTCACATACTTGGATGTATGTAATCATAGATCCATAAAACTGAGGCTGAGAGATTCATAATGCTTTATGTGAGCCTTCTTAGACCCTTTTAGGTAGACGTGCTAGAGGATTTGCATGATGAAATTTAGTTTGAAGTTGAGAAACTAGATGAGATTTTGGTTTCAAAGCAAATCTTGGCAAATAAGGAAAGGAAGAGAAAATATAAAGTTTCGTATTTCTATTTGGTGAAGTTTCATAATGATTTATCGTGTTTGTGAAGTGGATGGAGAAGGGCAACTCAGTAGATTCACCTTAGTCTTGCAACTTTATCCAGAGGCTTTTGAATTAGACTTGAGTTTGGTTGAGGTTCCTTCAGGTTTAGGAAAGCCAGAGAGGTCTTGAGCATTGCGTTATGCTCAAGAGGAGAAAGCACCTTCACTCCCCTAGTATAGATGGGCTTAGAGATCTAGAAGTCACTTGGTGACAATTACCATGCATATCATTGTATGTTTTAGTATCTTGGTATCTATAGTGGAAATACATGAATAGACAAGTTTATGGCAACAACTATTAGCTTTGTACATATATTGGTTTTTAGAGAGCTCACTAGTGAGTCAGGTGCGTTTAGTGTTGATTGAACTTATTGATATTTCATTTAATGCAGTTGACTTAATCATTTATGTGTACTTATTTTGTCTATTTATTGTTGGATTTAGGGTTGCAAGAATGCATATGCATAGCTTGGAGAAGTAGTAGCTTGAGAGAGCACAACACAAAGTGTATTGGGTAGTATCAATAGATTAATAAAAGGGAATAGATATATATATACGGTGGGGAAAAGGAACCTCCTACATGTATAGGGAAGTGCCAAGCCCGATGGACTACTGCCAATCTTCAAAGGGGAGTAGGTCTAAAGGTTTGCGGAAAGCTTCGAACTTCTCATAAGGCAAAGCCTTTGTGAAAAGATCTGCAAGGTTGTTCTATATTGGCACATAGGCCAAGCTAGTCTCTCTTTCGTTGAGTTAAAGAATGCATTATAAATCGATTAGCTCTTTAAATGACTCCAAAACATGTAAATTATCCAAAGTTTCATTAGATGATGCGTGGTCATAGAGAGTGTCTGTTTTCCATAAGCCAAACTCTATAAATAGATGTCTACCATTCAATCCATCCCTTGTCTTGCCCGTTTCAGCCATTAGCTCTCCCTCTAGTGGTTGTCCAACCCATCACGACTGTTGCCACATCATCAACAGTCCTTGGCACCTTTTCCATTGCTTTGCCACGTGTTGGCTCTAGTTGTTGTTGGTGACTAGTTTCTTCCCCTCTTGATATATAATTTTATAGTTTTAGCAATAACATTCTAAATGTGTAAATGGATATAGATTAGCACTCCAACCAAGAGGTTTTTCTTGTCCAGTTAGATTTGGAGGCAGCCTTTGATTAGTTGGGATGGTCTTTTCTTGCAGAAATTATGCATACCATGGGTTTTGGGCCACATGTCTCGGTTGATATACATTATTAGCAGCAATGCCTCTTTGTCTCTCTTTCTGAATGATGGTGTTGCTCAGCCCTTTACTCTAGCAAGATGGTCCAACAAGGTTGTCCTCTCAGGCCTTTGTGTTTTACCCTTGCTACCCATCCAATTCTCACTATGTTGTCCCATCTTGTGGAGATTGGGGAGTTGGTTGGTTTGCCCCTTCCTTTCAATCAACATTTTATTGGGCACACATTGCCTGATGACACATTTATGATATTGACAGCTAATAGGGAGAATCTTTGTAAAGCATTGGACATTTGAGAGTTGTTTGGCCAGTCTTCAAGCCTTTGCATTAATGCCCCTAGATAATCATTGATTAGTTGCATTGGATCAAATTTACAAGCTTTGGGGTGGTGGGGTGAAGTAGTTTCATCTGGTCATATTACTTGGTATTTGGGCTACCCTTTAGGTGTTGATATGCAGCCTAAATAATTGCTACAATGGATTTCTTACATAAGCAGGTAAGGTGAATCCAAACAGCAAGAGGTTGGATGCCAAGTTTTGTATTGGAAATCTCAGGTTCGACCCTTTCATATCTGCCTTAAAGTGGCTCTGGCTAATATGTTGCCCATGCTTGCTTATTATTTGCCTCTTTTACCTTGGCCAAAGAGTCACTTGTACGACCCTATGAGGTGTATCTGTATCATGCTATGGAAAAAAAGATTTAGTGCATGCTGGTATTTCCTAGATATCTTGGAGCCATGCCTATACTCCAAAGAGCATGGGTAGAGCGGCCATCTTGGAGGTTGAGATTCGCACATTTGTTCTCCGTTGTGTTTCAAGCCATGTGTGCAGGTCATCGGCCTTGGGTTGTTGTTGATTGCTTCTTTTTGGAGGACTAGGGAGTTGTGTAGGGTAATACTAAAATTTAGGGTTTGTGGTGACGTGCACTCAATAATGACTCCCTGCTCTTGATTTCATCTTCTATTCTATTGATCCATTTGATATGCTCATGGAAGACAAAAGGTGGATTTGTAACCACTAGAGGATAGATTGCATAATAATTCATTGTGGATGGAATTATTGGCTCTCTCTCGCTTGCTCTCATGGAAAGGAAAATAGGATGACTATTCCAAGTTCAATCAACTAATGTGTTAGGGTCTGGTTTCTCTTCCAAATGCAACCCTATCAATTCGTAATGTGCTCATGTCTCTCTACATAGTCAGATTGGTTTTACGGATCCCTCGTGGATATGGTGATCTATGGGGCATGATCTCCATGCATTTGCAAGATCGCCACCCCTTACCCACCCTTGTTTTGGATCATCCTTGGCAAGATTGGGGACTTGTGTGTCGTTTGCATCTAGATCATGCTTCGGTCAACTAGATCTATCATCTCTTGATTAGAGACCATTATTGGTTGGTAGCTAAGGCCAATGTTATTTGGGGCTTGCACAAAAGCATGGCTCAATGGAAATCAATTGTTATGGAAGGGTGGTTTAATAAGACCCCATTGAAATGCAAAGTCTTTCTTTGGAGAATATTGTTCAGTGGCTTGCCCCTCTTTAAATGATTAATTGCTTCTTTTGTACTACCAGTGTGGAAACTTCTTGCCATAGATTCATCTCTTGCCCATTGGCTAGGAAGATTTGGTCCATGTTGTCTGACATTTGGAGGGTTGTGGATGGTTCTTTCCTTTGTCCATTAGATTGGGTCTTTGGCAAGGCAAAATATCCTACTCTAGCATAGCCACATATGAAAATATTATTTCATTTCTTTAGATTTTGGGGCTGTTCAGTGTTGGGACAATTAGGTCACCCAGAATGCTTTCATTTTTTATTCTGCTTCTGGGATTCAAAGTCATCTTGCTAGGTTGAAAGAACTACTACATTGGTAGTTGGATCTTGTTTAATATGCTGGTCTTCTCCTTGAGGAGGATTTAGTCCATTGGTAAATGATAGTCTCTTTTGCTACATTTCGTGACTCTTCCACCCCCCCCCCCCCCCCCCCCCACAAACCAAAAAAAAAAAAACACACACAGAATTCTTGCAAGTACTCACAAACTAAATAGAGAGAGATTGATAAGTAAGATAAAAGTACAACTAATAGGGCTTGAATATATAGACTAAGGTATATACCTAACCCTTTGACCCTTATTTAATACTAAAGTGATGTAAAAGGTGTTTACACGCAAACACATGCTTTTACACACAATAAGGTGTGGTCACACACGGAGGTAGATAATAACTAACAACAAGGCATAGTTGGTGAGCACCTTTTGGCCTAGTGAGCAAGCAGGCCTGGACCAATTTGTGAAGAGTACATACAATGACAAGATGCTGGTTTGAGTGTAATGCACCTAGGCATCGCCCACATACACGTGCTCATACAATTGTACTCTCAGCTGAGCTTTGATCTATCCATCTCACATTTGGTATCAAAGCTGGCCATCACCTCAGCTCAGCTAGTGGGCACCATCTCCAACTGAGCTCCTTGGCATTCAGCCCCGCGAGCTAGTCCAGCTCAGAATGCCAGCCAACCTCCAGTTGCCTAAAGCAGCTCCAATCAGCCCAGTTTGCTGGTCTGCACCGCCAGCGCCAGCATTGCCACCTAACCTGTCCTCTTCACCTGCGCCGTCTCCAGCTCAACCTTCTAGCAGGCAGTGCCTTTGCTTGCGCATGTCCTCTGTCCACGACGCCAACGCCACAGGCACCTTCTAGTCCTGTGCGTTGCCACCATAAACGCCTGCCAACTGCGTGCGCGACTGCCACCATTGTCGCCTGGCTTTGGTCCTGTGATTTGCTGCCCATCAGTCCCTGTCCAATAGCCCAGGTCAGCTGTGGCCCGCCAGCTGCCAGTGCGACTTGCGCCTCCGGCTCAGCCACTTGCACTCCTCCTCAGCCAGAACTGCCAGGTCTTTGCACCGACCATATAGGAGGTAAAAAGGAAAAAAATTCAAATTTTTAATTCAGATTTAATCTTTTGGAAGGGGTTGTGCCCAGGCAGCGTATCTTTGTTTTTGCATGTGTCTAGAACACATTTATTGCAGAGATTTCGTGAATTTCGGGTCAGAAATTTTGGGGCTTTTGTTGTTAGCTCAGAGATTAGCAAATGTACATTAGTGACAGTATGAAATAGACTGATTTCGTGCATTTTGGGACATGAAATTTTGGGGCTTTTGCATTTTCAGTGCTGCTGAGCATTTATTGCACCTTGGACAGTGTGCATTTCAGACAGTTTTTGATAAAGTGTGATTAAATTTTCTAATTACAGCAAAGTGCTTGCTGTAATTTTTGGAAATTCTGAGATTTTCAGGCTGGTCCAGCTTAAAATATTGCTCTTTTGATCTTTGATCAGTGACATTTATGATGGCAAATTAGGGAGGTGATGTATTTACATATGTGTCCAAGGAGGATAGGTTGGATGACAACAACTATTCCCTATGCTCCTTTATGATGAAGAATGTGTTGATTGCAAAGAATCTTTGGGATTACGTCAGCGGTGAAGAAGTTAGGCCCAGAGTTGTAGCTCCTACTACTCCTCCAGGAGAATGTGGACAACGGGCAACTTAGCCTATTCAGCTTGCTCCAGCTCAGCCACTTCTCCAGAGATCAACAACACAAAAGGCATGGGACACACGAGATGCATAGGCTTTGTCGCCGATTGCATTGGTAATTTAACGGTCTATCATCCCTCACATTCGATCTGTAGCTTCTTCATGAGAAGCATGGTTGACCTTTTAGAGCAGATGTTTGTTGGAAAGAATGAGACATGTATCTCTTTCTTGAAGAAAGAGCTTGAGACTATGAAGATGGATGAGGGCGATTCTATGTAGGATCGTCTAAATAAAATTCAAGACTTGAATGAGCAACTTATGAATGTAGATGAGTATTACTTAGATGCACAGTTAATATCTACTACCTTGAATTCATTGCCGCCCTCATATTTGCCCTTTCATATGGCCTTGAATGAGCAACTTATGAATGTAGATGAGTATTACTTAGATGCACAGTTAATATCTACTACCTTGAATTCATTGCCGCCCTCATATTTGCCCTTTCATATGGCCTTGAACCTCACCATGAGGATTTCTCCACATCCACTTGATTTCCTTCAATTGGCTAGTTTGCTTTTAGAGGAAGAGCAGACAAGAAAGAATAGTGGTGTGGATGTCATAGCCTCTGAGTAGGCTTTTATGACACATCAAAAGGGCAAGGGCAGCCAAGCTAAAAATGCTCCACAGAACTCTGGGACATCGGGTGCTTCATCGAGCAATAAGAAATAGGGGGACACGTTGTCAAAGTGCAGCGATGCGGAAGCGTGGGACCAAGACTGAGAGAGAGAGAACGCAGAGAGAAGAGAGAGAAAGAGACAGTGGAAGATGATCTCCTGTATAAGTGTGCTGTATACAAAGATATGCAGATATATAGACGGGCGCAGTGCGCTGGACTGCGTGTCTCCACCTCGACGATGCAACCTGCTGTTCACCTCGAAGTTCGTTGCAGTCTGCACGATCTCCTGTCTGAAATCTGCGGACAGAGACGGAATCTGTACGAATCTCCAGCTTGAATCTGCGAACAGAAAAGTGGAGGAAGACTGTTGGAAAATCGGCTATAAATAGCCAAAACAACAGGTGCCTAGTAACTGCAGGTCGGCTGCATTAAATGCAGCCGACTGGTGCTGTGCCAGGTTGGACTGCCACGTGGCAGTCCGACTGGTCAGTCTGGCTGACTAGACCAGAACAGGATCTGAATCGCTAACACCCCCTCTCAGAGCCTGGGCGGGGCAGAAGCCTGAGGGATCTGGCATGTCTCCGAAGTAGAGCCTAGGGGAGTGCCTTCGTAAACAAATCTGCAAAATTGTTCTCCGTCTTGCAGTACTCCACAGCTATGGTCTCATCCAGAAGCTTCTCTCTGATGAAGTGGTACTGGATTTCTATGTGCTTCGTCCGAGCATGGAAAACAGGATTCCGTGCCAAGGCAATGCAACTCTCATTGTCACATTGCAGTAAAGTAGGACGAGTTTGGGGGCAGCCAAGCTCCTCCAACAATCTCCGAAGCCACACAGCCTCACATGTGGTGGAAGACGCGGCCCGATACTCCGTCTCAGTAGACGAAAGGGCTACTGTGGGCTGCTTCTTGCTACTCCATGAGATAACACCTGCACCCAAGGTAAAACAGTAACTTATAGTAGACCGCCTGTGGTCCACATCACCGGCCCAATCCGAGTCGCTCCAACCTGCAAGTACAAGATCTGAACCACCTGTGCCTGCTGGAAAGTGAATCCCTAAATCAGATGTCCCCCTCAAATACCGAAGTATCCTCTGGGCAGCCTGCCAATGCACCGTCTGAGGTTCACTCATGAACCCCGCTAAGAGCCCAACAACAAAACAAAGATCAACAGGAGTGTTGAGGAGCCAAATCAATGATCCAATCAACTGACGATAGTGGGAAGCATCTGCCATGGGAGAAGCTGAATGGGAAGTGGCCTTCCAGTTCGGATCCATAGGAGTAGAAATGGTCCGACAATCCTGCATCGCAAAAGAAACCAAGAGCTCCTGTACATATCTCTGCTGAGAGATGAAAATCCCCCTCTGAGACTGATAAATCTCATGACCCAAAAAGAAATGGAGTAGACCCAAGTCCGTCATCTCGAATGTCTGATGTAAAGCTGCCTTTGTCTCTTTGACCTTCTGTGCATGATCACCTGTGACAATCAAATCATCAACATACAACACAAAAAGCACACAACCAGCCTCGAAAGTGTGTCTATAAAGCTGTGGATCGGCCTTGGAACGCCGATATCCCAACTGACTAAAGGAACGAATCAATCTTCTCATTCCATGCACTCGGAGCCTACTTGAGGCCATACAAGGCCTTCTTCAACCTGTAGACTTTCCTGTCTGAAGATCCAAAGCCAGGAGGCTGCTCTACATAGATCTCCTCCTTCAAATCACCATTGAGGAAGGCCGACTTCACATCCAACTGGTAGACAGGCCATCTCCTATGGCCAACCAAGGCAAGAACAGCTCGAATAGTCGCCATACGAGCAGTGGGGGCAAAAGTGTAATGACAATCAATCCCTGGGCGCTGTGCAAAACCTTTAGCAACAAGGCAAGCCTTGTGCTTGTCCAAAGAACCATCGCTAAGGTACTTGGTCTTGAAGACCCATTTGACGCCAATCACCTTCTTATTTGGGGGGCGAGGCACGAGATACCAAGTGCCATTTCTCTCAATAGCCTCCAACTCGGCTTCCATAGCTTTCGTCCATGGTGCGGATTGTAAAGCCTCCTTCACGGAGGTGGGCTCTCGATCCTGCATAACACGGGCCATCAAACAATAGTTAGAGCAAACAAGCTCCGTAGTATGTGCCTGGTGCCGCTGTGACCGCCGCGGACCATCCTGTGGTCCCCACTCCTCAGGGACCCCCTTGATCCCTGAATCTCGGAGTGTGTCACGGGCCCAGCGAGGAGGAGGCTGGACCTCTCGTCTCTCTCCATCAGCTGAAGACTCTGGGATATCCACCGGTGGTAACTCTGCGGGGGTGACCGGTGGAACAGTAGACTCTGTATCAGAAACAGAATCGGAATCAAAAGGCGCGGGCTCCAAAGGAACTGTCTCGGGAGCCCAACTCTCCCCTGGATCTCCAAGAACGGGATGCTCCTCACCCGCTGTTATGGCCGGAACCTCCACGAACCGCACATCTCGATTGGTGTACACATCCTCCTTGACGGGATCATACAGACGATAGCCTTGGGACTGAGAGCTGTAGCCAACAAACACTTGTCTTCGGGAAGCTGCTTCAAATTTATCACGATGAGCCTTGGGAATGTGAACATAGGCATCACACCCAAAAACCCTAAAATAAGAAACATCGGACTTAGTCCCAAAGTAGGCCTCAAAAGGTGTCATCCCATCAACGGCCGAAGTGGGGGATCGGTTAAGGATGTGGACTGCAGTAGCCACAACCTCGGCCCACAGAAACTGAGGTGTCTGTCGGTGCTCCATCTTGGTGTGCGCCATCTTGATCACACTTCGGTTTTTCCGTTCAAGAATGCAATTTTCTTGAGAAGTGTTGGTGTTAGCAAACTCCTGGTGAATACCTTTATCTGCACAAAAACGAGCAAACTCATTAGAAACAAATTCACCACCCTTGTTTGAGGTCTTCAATCTCCGGCCCGATCGGTTCTCCTCAAAGAGAAGCCAATCCTTGAAGTGGGAGCAAGCTTCTGACCTCAACGCCAAGAAATAGGCCCATGTCATCCTGGTGTAGTCATCTACGATCAACATGAAGTACGAGCTCCCTCTCAAGGACTCGTTCCTCATAGGGCCACAAAGATCCATAGATACAAGCTCCATCGGTGAAGTAGACCGCCGCGAAGCTTTGTTGGGAATCGCATCCCTATGCTGTTTCCCACGAATGCAGGAGACGCATGGCTGCTGGCTCACCACTATGTCCGGCAACCCTCGAACAAGTTGTCCACATGACGCCCTCCGAAGATAATCATAGTTGAGGTGACCAAACCGAGCATGCCATAGCTCTGACTGTGTCTGACAGGTAAGAAGAAGAGTAGAGAGGGTAGTAGAAGACGTCAATTTGTAGATGCCGTTCTCCTCATATCCTGATGAGAGAACCTTCCTTGACCCACGATCAAGGACTCGCACCGAATCACTGTCAAACTCCACCAAAAGTCCAAGGGAACAAATCTTATGAACCGAAAGTAGATGATACCCTAAGCCTGGCACATGCAAGACCTCTGAGGTATGGGTACCACCACGTCCATCTGGAACAAGCTACATCTCATCCCGTCCTGCAATAGACACCGAAGAGCTATCTCCAATGAGAATCTGCCCACGCAAGGGTCGCAACTGGGCAACACTAGCTGATGAAGGAGTCATGTGCCGGGAGGCACCACTGTCAACGATCCACTCTCGAGCCTGGGGAGCTGTCATCGCAGCATCAGAAGCATTCGGTGTAGAGTCCTCAATGACAGCTAGATGAAGAAACGCAGCTGATGAGGGTGCAACCACCGCTCTAGAATCCTTCGTGTCCTTCTTGTTGGTATTCTTCTTGTCTTTGTCAGGGCAATCCTTCTTCCAATGGCTAGCCTTTCCACAAATATGGCATGTGGATTCTTTGTCCTTGCCCTTCTTTGACTTGTTGTCCTCCTTCTTCTTCTTTTGGTCCTTCCTCTTCTTCTGAGAGGCTTGACCTGTCAAGGCTTCCGACCTGGAAGCATGCTGTCCCTTTAATTGTTCCTCTTGGTCCAAGACCATAGGAACTTGCTCTTCCCACCGAAGAGTAGACTCACGCCGCGAAGCAATAAGGGCAGAGTAGAAAGCACTGAATCGTGGCCGCAACTGGGACAATAGTGTGATCGCCATGTCTTCGGAAGAAATCGGCTTCCCTACATTCTGAACCTGCATCTGAAGCTGTCTAAGCTTGTTGATGTGCTCCCGCAACGAGGAAGACTTGTTCACGGACAAGGTCTGCATCTGCACCTCCAAAGAAACCCGCTTCATAAGGGGCATCCGGTTATACATCTGATCAAGCTCCAGCTATATCTCCCGAGCCACTGTCAAGTGCTCGATGTGGGCTATCACGGCTGTAGTACAAGACAGAAAAAGAAAAGAACGAATCCGGGCATTCAGTTTGTCCCAGTGAGACTGTGCCTTGGCCAACTCCGCACGAGCATCGGAAGAGAGTTTGGACTCATCTCTTACCGAGGGCCGGTGGATCTCCTGTACAAGCTCCACCAAATCGTAGGACTCAAGGATGGCCAACATCATCATGCGCCAGATGTGGTACTTGTCGCCATCGAGCTTTTGATCTGCGGGAAGAGCCGGTAAGACAAGCACCTTCCGGTCCATTATCGTCTGGAACTCCAAGTCAATCTCTGTAGACATCTGCACCTGTAATGCCTTCACAAACACAAAAGCAGCCCCCTCTGATTGTTGTGAAAACGCAGCTTGCTAGGGCTCTTTCTTCCGCGTCCCGAATCTTCTTCACCCGTCGGAGGCGACGAAAAAGCAAAACCTGCACTTGAAGACTGAAAACTCAGCCTTCCTCCTCTTCAGACAACACAGCAAACAGCAGCAAATCCACCAACTGGACTCCTTTCCCGCGCGCCTACGCTCGCTTCAGCCTTGTTCCGAGGCGCAGCCCTCCCGCTTGCCCTCAAACTCTGGAAACGCAGCCTTGTGTCGCAATGGAAACTCTTCTTCAGGTTGGTTCTTCACTCAGCCAGCCCTTCTGCACTGCTTTGATACCATATCAGAGTGCAGCGATGCGGAAGCGTGGGACCAAGACTGAGAGAGAGAGAACGCAGAGAGGAGAGAGAAAGAGACAGTGGAAGATGAAGATTTGCTGTATAAGTGTGCTGTATACAAAGATATGCAGATATACACACGGGCGCAGTGCGCTGGACTGCGTGTCTCCACCTCGACGATGCAACCTGCTGTTCACCTCGAAGTCCGTTGCAGTCCTGTCTGAAATCTGCGAACAGAGTCGGAATCTGCACGAATCTCCAGCCTGAATCTGCGAACAGAAAAGTGGAGGAAGACTGCTGGAAAATCGGCTATAAATAGCCAAAAAAACAGGCGCCTGGTAACTGCAGGTCGGCTGCATTAAATGCGGCCGACTGGTGCTGTGCCAGGTCGGACTGCCACGTGGCAGTCCGACTGACCAGACCAGAACAGGATCTGAATCGCTAACACACGTAAGCCAAGAAGGGCAAGTGCCACTATTGCAAGAAGCCAGGATACTACATCACTGAATGTAGAAAGCACATAGCCAAGGAGAAGGAGTTAGGGATGTTTGTTTTTGATGCACCTTCTACTACTATTGAGTCCATGTTCTTTGTTGTAGATAGGGACTATTGTTTTTACACATGTAGTTATGACTCTTCTTGACCTGATAGAGCATTTAGCTCTACTGAGGATGTGAGTATATGGTTTTTTGACAGTGGTGCTTCTAGGCGCATCACATCTCGCAGAGATTTGTTTTCTTTTGTTATTGCAATCCCGGTTGGCAAGTTTGTACAGTGTGCCAACAATGCATCATACCGTGCTAGAGGCATTGGGAAGATTGTGTTGACAGCCATTGGTGGCTTTATTCTTCGCTTGCAGGATGTCTTATTTGTGCCAGGTATAAATAAGAATTTGTTATCTATTTTTTCTTTGGCAAGGTGTGGTTTGTAGATCACCTTTGATGATGACAAATGTATGGTCAGAGATCAGGAACACTTGACTTTGGTTTTGATTGGTACTCTATGTCATGGGTTATATGAGTTGGATGTTTTTTTACTTGATTAGTTGGTCTATCTAGCGTCTACTTTGACTCTTGCTATGTCACAGGTAGAGTTCTAGCATGCTTGCATGGGGCATGTAAACTATGGTAGCTTGATTCTTATGCAGTATACACAGATGCTTGATGGTTTACCTCTCTTGGAGAGATCTCTTGAGCATATATGCGAGGGATGCATTTTGGAAAAAATGTATCATTTTTGGTTTTCCCATGATATTGCTTTTAGAGCAATTGCCAGATTACAGATTGTGCACTTAGGTGTATGTGGCCCTATGTAGACAAAGTCATTGGGTGGCTGTTACTATTTTGTCACTTTCATTGATGACTTTACTCATTTTTGCTAGGTCTACTCTTTGGTGAAAAAGTCAGAAGTGATGCATTTTTGGCTTTTGTAGCACTTGCTGAAAATCAATCTGGTTGTAGGGTAAAAACTCTCCGTTCGGACTCAGGGGGGGAATACATGTCTTCTATGCTGAATTCTTTTTTGAAGTAGAAAGGCATTGTTCATCAGTATACTACTGCTTATATTCCACAATAGAATGGGGTTGCAGAGAGGAAGAATCGGTCACTCATGGAGATGGCGAAATGTATGCTAAAAGCAAAGAGCTTGCCACACAGTTTTTTGATGGAAGTAGTTATGTGTGCTTGCCATGTCTTGAATAGGTGCCCCACCAAGGCATTAAAGAATGTAATGTCTTTTGAGACTTGGAACAGTTGAAAACTTTCTCTTGGACATTTTCGTACTTTTGGGTGTCTTGCATATGCACACATTCCAAAGGTAAGAAGTTGGATAACAAAGTTGTTAAATGCATTTTTGTGGGGTATAGTAGTGAGAGCGAAGGATATAGATTATATGATCCTGTCTCTAAGAAGGTATTTGTCAGTAGGGATGTGGTTTTCAATGAAAAATCAGAATTATTCCTTGCTGGTTTTGAGGCATATCAGGCTGCCAATGATGTATTTGAAGGGCTGCTGCCCATTTCCTTTGGTGATACAGCTAGAGCTTTAGCAAGTGAACTTAATGTTCAGCCAGCTGCCCCATTGGGTAATGCAGAAAATCAACCCATGGCTGATCTGAATATTTAGCAAGGTGTTGAATTTGAAATTCAGCAAGAGCTTGTACACAGTTAGGAGGCTATGCATATGCCTAGATGGTATTTGCAGACTGTGAAAGATAGTCATTGGATGCTTCTATTGCTGATCGTACTAGAAGGCAAGCTCGTATGCATGATGGTGCACATACCATGGAGTTTGTTATGGCAGCAGATAACTTGATGATGAGGAGTCTGAATGTTTTGAGGATGCACAATATAGTGTGCATTGGATGGCAACAATGCAAGCCGAGTTTGATTCCATCATAAAGAATCAAACATGGGATTAGTGTCCTTGCCTGTTGGGAAGAAAGCCATTGGTACAAAGTGTGTCTATAAACTGAAAAGGAATGCACATGGATCCATTGACAAATATAAGGCCAAGCTTGTAGCTAAGGGCTACACACAGAAGAAATGCATTGACTATGAGAAGACATTTTCTCCTACATCCTGCATGACTACCATTAGGTCTATGGTTGCTTTGGTTGCCCATTATGGATGGACTGTGCATCAACTTGATATAAAGACCCCATTTTTACATGAGGAACTTCAAGAAGAAGTGCATGTATAGCAACCCACTGGTTTTGCAGTTGTGGGATCCGAACACTTAGTGTGCAAGCTGAAGAAGGCTTTATATGGTTTGATGCAAGCTTCTCGAACTTGGTATGCAAAGATTGATGCCTTTTTACTCAGCCAAGGATTCATAAATAATTCATCAAAGTCTATCCTTTACGTACGTAAAGAGGGGGATCCTTACTGGTCATATTCACGAATTTCAGGTGCTGATTTTAGCATACAATACTTTCTTTTATTGGCATGGGTCCCAAGTTGGCTGTCAAACCCTAATTTTTGTGGAAATTTAGGGGTTATAGTAGCAGAAATCCTCTTGTTGTCTACCAAATCTGGTTGAGATCTGTTGGGAATGGCTAAGAAGTGTTAATATATTTTGAGAAATTATTGGAGAAGGGGAGAGAAGCCAAGATGAGAGAGAAATCTGATTTTCTTTGTGAGAAAACACTAAAATCTACTTGCTGTTTTCTCCAGCTTGCATTTAATGCAGTCATCTCTATTGCCAGGCATCTCCAAAATGTTATCACTTGATTAGCAATATTGTTGGTAGCTCTTAGAAGGTGTCTCTCTGCTGTCCCTTGCTTGCTGAGCCCCCTATATGGTTGTCTTTTGTAGCAAATTGTTGTTCTTTGATCGAAAATGAACCAGTAGCTCCCTTCCTCCCTCTCTCTCTCCCAAGTTGTAAACTAATTGAATGGTTGGGACCCAGCTCCCAAAAAAGTTTTCTTAGTTTGAATAGGAATTTTTGCCAAGTGGTAGTCTTCTAAACCCATTTTTCAGCATTATCCAACCATTTAATTAATTTTCAAGATTAAATAATCTTGAAAATTACCTTGTCCAAAATTAAATGTGCCCATCTGTAATTGAATTGGCTAGGCCATTTGCAATGTGGAGTGATCCCCAACCTTTGTTGTTTCTTAGATTGGTATTAATTAATTAATTAATGCTCGTCCCTAGTGTCACCGTTGACACTTATTGGCGAAACAACTATCCTAGGGTTAAAACTAACACCAACTGACCCCCAAAGCCCAACTGGCATAACTTATCACAACTCTTGCCTTTTACACCCACTGCATTCTCGGGGTCCTTGGCTTGTTATCATGAAATAATTGCCATGTGCATCAGATATACTAAACAACCTTGCACATTTGATTAATAAATTATTGAAATGTTATCGGCAAGATTAAAGCATCTTAAAATTTCACATCCCCATGACAAACCTCCCACTTGAAATTCTTGCAATCGTCCTCGATTGCACTACATTGTGCCAAAGGAAAAGTATACTCCATTGAAATTTCCACAAGGCATCATAGTCACAACATTGGCCATTGTTGTCCAAACATGCCATGTGCCCCAAACCTGCTGAAAACTCCCAGCCAGCATATACATAACATAAAACTGAAAATTAGTCCAAAACTGTTGCTAGAAACCCATTGGATTCATCCATAACTCATGTTTCTCAACTATTTTGACTTCACAATCATTGTAAAGCATATTCTTAGCATAAACCATGGCTTAAATTATCGATGGCATTTACTAACATGTTGCTGTCCAAGGAACCAGCTGTAAACCATTGAAAACTGAGCATAATCTGATCATAAATTGTTCATTTGCTGATTTGAGAACTGATCACAAATTGCTGCAAATGTGACCCTAAACTGATCACAAACTCATTGCAAAAACTGATTAGTAACTAATGCAAAAACTGATCCCAAAGGTGACCATAAATGGTTCTCAAATGGATCAAAAACTGAGTTGAAATTGATCAAAAATTGACCTCAAAACTAAGGCAAAAGCTCATGCCAGCCGGACTAATCATGAACCAATTCCAAATTGATGCAAAAGCAAGTCTCAGAGCTGTGGTAACAACCATACTCATCTACATACATCTCACAGTGACTAGTACACTGAGTAGTAATCTCATGGCAAACATACTATCAGCACAATATCTTAGATGTATGCTGAATACATCCGAGATCCACTACATACAAGAGTTGTCCACACTGGCAGAGTGGAAGTGCTACCTCAACTTTACCTCTAATTTTACTTGCCTCAAACCTCCACTAGGTTGTATGCCTTTCTGTTCCTCAAGCATCACGATGCTTTATACTTTTACACTATTGCCATTCCAACTTAGCCAATATGCAACATTGCATCTAGTTGACTATTTTCTCTTGTACCTGACATACTAGGAGCACTAGATGCATTAGGAAACATTCTTGTTTGCATAGTTTGGACCATTGCAATGTGACTGTGCCTGGGAATATGCATTTTACCATTAATAGATGCATTTCTCTCATGACCAATACTATACGGAGCATTTGCATGGCCACATTAATACCAAGATTCCCAAACATAGTGATTGCATATATGCATTTCCAAACTTATCAGTTTGTGGTGCTCTAGCATCATGCCAACATTGCTCTACATTGGGTTATACATATTACTAGCCATAACCGGATACATTGGACCTTGCGCACCACGTATTGATTGTTGCATATGATAAGGAGTTGTATCATACATCCCCATATGTGGCCCCTAACCTACCATAGCATGGAAACTAGTGCTACCATCAAAGTATCATGGCTGCCCCATCATTGCATGCATGCCGCGTTGTCCAAAAAGCATTGGATTGGCACTTCCAAGTTGGCCCTGTATATGCATCAATTGCCCCACTGGCATCATTTGCTTATGCTCACTACCCACATTTGGAACATCATGCAATTGTATTGGCTCTTCCTTTGGTACATCTTGCTGTCTTGAAGCTCTCGAAGACAATTTCCTCTTCTTGCCTTTGTTGCTGTAAGAGTCAAGTACAACAATAGAGTAGAAAGAAGTGTACACGATTGATAGAGAGAGGGAGTTGTCACAACACGACTATTTGCATAATGAAATGTAAAGTGCAAAGTATAAAGTACAACCCTTAGGCTTTAGGGTTGAGTAAGTCACTTACAATGCGTTCACACACAAATGTATGTATTGTATAGTAAGTGACCAAAAAATTTGTAATGTAAATACACAGATGAAAATAAAACCGACAAGGGGAAAAAACCTCTCTTATGGAGAGTAAAAAGTGTCCCAGTGTCCTATGTGCGGATCACTGACACTCGTGTGAGCATAGCCTATAGGTGTGAGTGAAACCCAACAAACCCCTCTAGAGTGATAGGTGATTAGCATACAAGGGTCATCCACCAAAGGAGATCAAATTTAAAGCATTGCAGAATGCTTCAAATTTGTTGTGAGGAAGAGCTTTGGTGAAGATGTTTGTCACATTCTTGTTGGTAGGACAACAGACAAGGTTGATATCCCCTGCATGTAGCCTATCTGACAAAGTGATATTCTATCTCAATGTGTCTTGTGTGTGCATGAAACATTGGGTTTTGTGCCATTGCAATGGAATTCTGATTGTTAGTAAACAAAGGAGTAGCCAACAAATGTCTCACCCATACACATTCCATTGTAGTAGTGAAAGCTGCCTTGTACTCAGCTTCATAAGATGATGTGGTAATAGTGGATTGTTTCTTACTAAGTCAAGAAATGCAAGAAGAGCTATGAAAGAAACAATTGCCATTGGTAGAGTGACGAGAATCAAAATCACTAGCCCAATTTGAATCACTGTAAGCATGTAATTGCAGCAGTCTCCCCTTGGCATAAAGCAATCCAAGAGTCCTTGTGCCGAGCAAATAACTTAAAACACACTTCACAGCTTGCTAATGTGACATGTGTGGGTTGTGCATATATCTGCTCAAGGCCGAAATTACAAACTAAATATCTGACCTTGTGTTGTATAAATAAATGAGTAAATGAGGCAGCCAATTGTTGAAGTAGATGTATGGATGTCAAACATATCATTGTCATCATGCAAAGGTAGCTTAAGTCTAGTCTCCATTGGTATGCTTACTTGCTTGCAATCTTGGAAGCCAAATCTCTCAAGGAGTTTACCAATATATCTAGACTATGATGAAGGGGAGAGTGCACAATGGAAGTATCTATCTAAAAACCTAAAGTGGTACACTCGTCATTGTACCGCAAGACGTGTTCACTCTCTACTTTGCTCTTTCGCACTCTCTGTCTCTCACAGTGCATACGACAGTTTGCCTTGATCTTTGTGCCTAATCGATTCCTACATGTCTAGTGGCATGTGTGCTAGGAGGAGCAAATGGCGCAACAATGGGAGGTGTAGCTCTACTTGATTGTCTAGGGGGAGGGGAGGAAATCATGGCTTACTTTGGTTTCTTAGTGGGGAGATCTTGGGCCTTAGTATGACACTCCTTGTCTACATGGCATGATCTTTGGTAGTGTGTGCAAAACTTAATCTTTTTAGGGAGCTGTTGCTAGATGGGTTTGGTTTCTTTGGTTTTGTTTGAGGAAGGGGTGTCACCCTTGTTTTGTTTTGTCTTTCTAGCTTGAGTGTTTTTTTGCCACCTCTAGTGTTACCCTTCGTAGAATTGGATACCAAAGCCCGGCCCTTTGAATAGAAAAATGGGGTTTTCATGTGGACTTGGTCATATAGGCTTGCATAACACAAGAATTGTCATCCAAACTCGTAGAAGTGTGGCAATCGCGTCAACGAAATGACGTGCAGCTTAAAATGGAAGTATTTAGAGGGCGGGTTCTTTAAGAAAAATAGTGATGAACTCTGTGAAAATATTGTAACTAGGAATGGAACTCAAGAAATACCCCCTGCATTAACTCGACATTTGTTGTAGCATTGCGAGTTCTCCATTGAGGTATGTGGTCAAGGTGGGCTAATTGAGGATCCAATATAGGATCTAAGTCAACCACTAGGTTCTAAAGATCTTGAGACGCAAGCACTTGTTGCATAAGGTTAGGCCAAGTAGTGAAATTGAACCCCTTAAAACTAGTCTTATCCATGAAGGCATTCTTCGTTGTAGCAACAAGAGTGGTAGTGTTGAAAGAGAAATAGGATGAGTAGAGTGGCTAGGCCTACAGTGGGGGGTTGGAGTACACTTGGGAATTAACTGTAGAGTGCCCACCATTTGCATAGGATATGTGTACAGTTGATTCAAAAGTGGGTATGGATTGATTGGGCATGGGCCTGGGCATGGTAGCCACATGTGCAGCCCAAGGAGGAAGGATAGGGACATGGTAGATAGAGGATGGATATCCTTGCAGGGGAGTGATTCATGGAGTAAGTGATGATGCATGATAGGCAAAGGATGGATATCCCTGCGTTTGAGAAGCTCATAGATATGCTTACTTGCAGGTCTGTGTAAGGCATAGTATTAATTGGTGGCATTTCTTAACGAACTTCATATTGGGCGGCTGTGATGAAGAAGATGGATTGCCAGTCGACTCAAATGCCATATGTTCTCCTTGATTGGAGAGATGGCCAACCTCACTAACTGATTCAGATGTATTCGCAAGGTTTTCAGGAGTTGTAGGGTGGTAGCTGAGATACCTGATACACAAGTATTCTTGGAACTCTTTATCTATCATGAAATGTGTATCTGGCCTAGAAGGTGAAGATGAAGCATCATCTTCCTTGTCAATGGCCTCCAATGATGGAGAAGCTGATAAGACATAGTAGGATCTCAAAGGAGTAGAGTTTGGCTTATGAGACAGAGAAACTTTCTAGGAACACATTTCTTTTCATTTCTTTTTAATCAAAGTTTCAGTGATTAAATGTTTTGGGGCTGTTTAAAAGAGCTTATGTTTGTGATGCATTTTTAACTTAGTGCTATCTAGCAGGCTCCTACGCTTTGTATTCTTAGAGCAAATCCTTGCCCAAGTCCCTTGATTAGTTAGAATCAGCCTTTGCCCGTACTTGTAGAGTACAAGCTCTCCTCACATTTCTTAAACCTCTTGCTCTCACTTGGATCGTCTAGTAGTTGCGATCTTTCTATCGGAGTCTTTGGAGATCACGATCAGCTCCAAGCCATGATCTGTGCTAGAAGGCTAGGCACGATCCATGATCTCCGTGATCAATTGATTGAATGACTTAAAGCCAACATTAGCTTTCAATCGCCCAAACCCTTGAAAGAATTACAAAGTAGACCAAACTTTTAACATAATTACACAGTCGGGCAAATCATTTAATTATATTTGGTCAATTATGTACCCATCGTCTAGGGACATTTGCGACAAGGTTTTGACTCTTTACGTTGGCAAAAAAATGTTTTTCTTGATGAGGAAAATGTTGTCACATCGTAGGTGCACTATAGGAATATGATGCTCCTAATTGGATCTAGAATAAGAGATGCATGCTAGATCATATTCTCTAGAGTTATGAGCCATATTAATCACTAATGTTAATGTGTATAGTATGGATGGTCCAAAATTATTAGAATTTTGGGCAAAACTAGCATATTTTAGATATTACTTATTGTAAATATCCTAAAAAGCCATGGAGATTTCTAGAATAGGATGTCATGTAAAAAAAAAAGCAAGTGATTTTTTCAGCTTGTTTTAGAGATTTAATACAATAAAAGAAGGATTGGCAAAATTGCACGTGTCGCGATTGCAGTTTAGAGGCAGTAAAGAGCACTTCGAACAAGGAGAAGGAGTGATTTGGAAGATTTCTAATCAAGTGTCTTGGGTTTTACCCCTCTTTCGGAGCCAACTGAACTATTAGAATTGTGATTTGAGCATCAGATTGCTGATTTTTCCAAGATCCCCTCCATAAAAGCTGCTCTTCTCAGCCACAACCCTTCTTCTCTTGTTTAGCTATAAATATGAGGCATGGGGAGCAGTTAGAGAAGCACAAGGAGACCCCGAGAGGCTGTGATGATTGATTTTGGTCTATCCACTAGTCTTGAGATGTTCTCAAGGATGACATAGAGAAGCCAGACTCCAAGGATGGAAGTCCATTGCTAGAAATGGCTAGTGAGTGCATAGTGAGAGCCATTGATGATTTCATCAGGCAAGTTTTGTAACAATCGGGTCTCCAAGTGTTGGAAAATTAGTTGCTAGAAACAACAATATTCTTAGATGGAGAAACCTTACTGATTTGAGTAGCAAACCATTAGTACCAAGGTTTAGACAAATATGCCAATTCATGGCTGTGCATGGTTTGCCTTCGCAAGAATGAAATGGGCCATCTGTAGTAATTGTCTATTAAGACCCAGGTTGCAACATGACCATGGTGACATAGACACATCACCTCCAAAAACCCATGGATACATTATTATCGATTAGGCATTTGTAAGGGATGAAAAGCTTGGATTGGTTGTTTAATGTCAAATTATTTTGTATGCCAAGGTGTCTAGCACTTAGGTGTTACTATCAAGATGCACATAGAACATTTACTCACCGATATTCTTACAAACATGCACACATGCTTGGCCTCATTGAAAGCAATTCACCATTAATGGAGTATTGTAATAATTGATATTTGTACTAACCTTGCAAAGCTTATGTGGATCAACCATTTGTAACTCAAACAACTCTTTCATGAGACACATCTTATTAGAGGCAATTTCCTTCTCATAATTGCCACATAGTTTCTTCCATAAGTCATGTATAATGGTCTCATTCCCAACAATAATATACACAGGCTCTATCGAGTGCAACCTAATACTGGATTTGGCCAATGCATTAAACTCCAACCAATCCTCTTCAGACATGTTTATTGGTTTTGCATTTATGCCTCTTATGGGCCTCAACTGCTTCTTGCAACAAAGATGTAGTATACTCATTTTTGGGATTCAAAGCCATCCCTTTGATACCACATCATTGTGGTAGCTAGTCACATAAATGTTGGAAAATGATGTGAGAACATTGATGAAGTTCGGAAGTGCTAGGCGGTCCAGCATTCAAGGCGTAAATGTGGCAGGATTGATTTGATTGTTGCATAATGATTTTCCATGTGTTGACTTACAAAATAATGATTCTCACCTGAAGCTAGTTTCTTCACCTTAACCCAATTTTCTTATGTAGAAGCTGGCTTACAGAGACTAGCTCCAGTGCTTACAGCACCTTTCATACAAAATATTATTTGTATTTTTACATATGATGCTCTCTATTTATTGTACAGGTGTGGTTTTGCTCAAGGGCAAGAGGCCTACAATATGGCTGTTGAAGACACATTTTCTGCATTGGACACTTTGGAACAACATCTTTCTTCTTCTAGGTATCTGTGTGGGGATCGTTTAACTCTTGCAGACATTCGGCTGTTCACAACTCTCTACCGCTTTGATGCTGTGTACCATATTCTTTTCAAATGCTCAAAGCGCAAACTGATTGAGTATCCTAATCTCTATGGGTACTTACAGGATATATATCAGGTATGGTACTTTGTATGTTGTGAGAGATAATAAATTTTCTGTTTGTTGCTACTAACGCGAGTTTAGCTATTGCTGATTTATTAGTCAATTTGGTCTGCATCTATTCAAGTACTTTCCTTGAAACAAGTGGCTTATCTCATCTTGAAGGCACAATTTATTATGACATATTTCTTTCTAGATAAAGCCTCATGCACTTTAATGCTCTCCTGCTGTGTAGTACTATCATGAAAAGGTTCACTCAAGGTCAGTGTACACATACTGCCTGCCTTAAGACCTGTAACCATTTTAAGTCCTGAGCAATACATGTCTCATTGAAGGGGTACTTAGTCATCTGTTAATAACTATTATTGCTGGGTTAATTGTCCAATAACTATTCTCAATGGGTTAATTTGGGACAATAGATATCTAGCTGTTCTCTGGGTTGCTTTGCTGCTTGAGGTTCCAAAGGTATCCTGCAAGTCACTGTGTGTCTAGTTCAAAAGTTTTCTAATGGATAGTCTCACTTTGTGCGAGATCTGTGAAAAGATACATAAACATCATTGAGATTTTCCATTTCCTCCTTTTCCATTGTTTCCTCTTTTCTTTTTGTACTACTTTCTTTCCAGCGCCTTGGTTTATGTACACAGATTAAGTGTAGGCTGCAGGCACGCATCTTATTATGTTGCATCTTTGCTCCCCCCCCAAGGAAAAGATTTTTTTACGAGAAATTCCCAAACAGCGATAATCTTCCCTAGAAGTGTACCAAATAAATCAATGAAAGGTGGTGCTCCCATGCTAGCTGTGCTGTTTTGTCTTTGCATTCCCTCTCACTTGCTCGCTGCTCCCATTTACAGCGGTCTTGGTTGTAGGCTTTTTGTGCACCATCAATGTCCAATGGCTTAGCTCTATCTCCTGATTCCTTGCTTCAATGAAGACAGGGTTTGAACACTCAGTCCTAATATGCTGCAATATAGCAATCTTTATGGAAACTAGGGCTTGAAAACTCATATTCTGATTCCTTACTTCCATGAGATCACTTGTCCATGAGGCTTTTTGTGCACCATTAATGTCTGATGGCTTAGCTCTATCTTTTGATTCCTTGCTCCATGAGGATTAGAGTTTGAAACTCTACTCCTCATATGGAACAAATAATAATTGTTATGGAAACAAGGATTTCTGGGGATTATCTCATGTGAAGTGAACTAAGGTTTTTGGCAGAAGTTGGAGTTTCTTTTTGTGGTGAAGGAAATTTTGATTTGTTGCCTGTGTTTTTATTGTTAGTTGTCTTTCTGTTTGTTGCTGTCTGTAGTGCTATGCTGAGCTGCATTCTAATGTGCTGCTGAAGTAAAGCCTTGCGTTTGTTTTTCCTTCCAAAGAACCCTGGGGAATCCAAGTCACTCCTCTTGCTCATCCTTTGCCCTTTTTATTTGCAACATCTTTTTAAATCAGTTGCTACTGGCGACCATAGAATGCTCCCATTAATGGTGTGCGATGGCCAAGTTCTGCTGTAGATTTTCAGGTTGTTTTCTCTTTCATTTTGCTTCAGTTTTCATTTAGTTCTCTTTGTGATTTTTTCAGCTATAACTTTTTGACATTTATAGCTTTTAGTTTCCAAAAGCCAAAAATTCGTCTACTATTCTACGGACACTTTTTGTTAAAACCAGCCCCCATTCATCTTTTTGTATTTTTCATAAAGAGATTTTGACTTGACTTATATAATCTAGCATGTACATGATGATTTAACTAAACACATTCATCTTTTGGCTTGCCTATTGTCTGGTATTTTTTGGCTCCAGCTTGTTCTATAAAGGGGACTAAGTGTGCACATCTTTCATCCCTCTTCCCACATTCAGTGCCTTGCTGCCATCATTATTTCAATCATCATCATCATTACCCTCATCACCAGCTCCTGTTTCCACTGCTGCAGGCTGCCACCCATACTCTAGGAGGTGCCACCCCTGCTGCTAGCTTGCCACTCTTTCAGTTTATCTCGAAGCGGCCATGTTTTAGCTGCCAGCTGCTCTACAACATCATCTACTGCATCGACTTGTCCTTGGGTGCTATGTCTTATTCACCCTCAACTCCAGTCCACTGCATCACATTATTATTGGTGGTTTTGCTGCACTTGAGGTCCATTCTTGAAGGGCAACACTCGTCAACACTGTCCCTCAGTCAGCTGTCACAAGAGACACTGACTGTTGGACAATCTCCACTCCTTGAGCTCCCTACAGCTTGTTCTGTCTTACGTTCTCTTCATTCATGCACTCATTTGTATTTATTCATTTATTACTTTCTGCATTTTGTTGCATCCTTGTTTGAGTTCATTGTAATTTGTGTTTTAGTCATTTCACACACTTTGGGTGTTTTCCATGTGCAAACCCTACCATATATTCACATAAGATCAGAGTTGGTGCTCTTCTAAGGAGTATCATGCAACTATTTTGAAAAGCTTGGTTTGTACAAGGGACACGAATCCAATTTATAATGGTTCTAACTCCTTCATCTTGGGATCCTTTGGTGTCCTTTCAAGTCACTCCATTGGAGATCGCAATGAGGCAATATGGTCTGGATGTGACAGGCATCACCTCATCATCTTCCACTTAGTTTTCATCTAGGGACCATTTATCGAAGCCAAATTCTTCTTTTATTCACATTCCTTTCCACAATGTGCTTCTCAGTTGGGTTGACGAGATCGATTACCTCTACTCAAGATACAATCATCAATTAAAGATGTTCATCTGAGTCAGGCCCAGTGGTAGTGTTGTACAATCTTATTTTGTGTGAACCTGGTTTTGTCTATATTTCTCCTTTGTTATGCAAGAGCTAGTTGCAAGTCACCATGGAGACCTAGATTGATAATACAAATATGGACAAAGGGGAAATTGTGCGGTCAAAAGTGCTCCACAAGGTACATCTATACCTTTTTCATTGGAGTATGAGTTTGGTGGTTTACATTCTCTTTCCCGCCCTTCCCATCCTGTTCAAGCACACATTTAAGCTCTTCTTCATTGCACTTAGGAGCCTTCTTTTCAACCCACCTTAGGTTATCTAGTTTTAGGAAACTTGTTTAAGACCCACACCTATGCTTTCAGCCCCATCTTTAGTAACCTAGATATGTGTCACATAGCATCCTAGTGCTTTGTTGCCAAGAATGCCACTTGTGCACTTTGCACCTCCCATATATCCACAAGTGAGTTGCACTCTCTCCTTTGGGCTGGTTGAGTGGGACATCCCCTATCAGCACACCGTTCCACCCATTAGCAGTTGTGTCATGCATGGTCATGTCATGCATGTGAGCCTCAGTCTAAGTCAGACGAGGACATTTGGAGCTTTGGCAGTGTAGCTTATCTAGTTCTAGGAAACATTGTCTAAGACCCACACCTACGCTTTCAGCCCCATCTTTAGTAACCTAGGTGTGTATCACTTAGCATCCTAGTGCTTTGTTGCCGAGAATGCCACTTGTGCACTATTCACCTCCCATATATCCACAAGTGAGTTGAACTCTCTCTTTTGGGCTGGTCAAGTGGGACATTCCCTATCAGCACACTTTTCCACCTATTAGCAATCATGTGTCATGCATGGTCATGTCATGCATGCAAGTCTCAGTCTCAGTCAGACGGGGACATTTGGAGCTTTGGCAGTGTATTTGTTAATCATTTCATTTGTCCTAGACATTTTAGGTGGAGGTCCACGCTTGGATTTCAATCCATGTAACATGTTTCTCTCATTTCTGGGTAGGCATTTATTGCCTAGGGCAGAGTGGTTTTATCTAACAGGCAGGCAGCATTTTAGTGCATTGCAGTCACCATTTTGGGCATTTTTTTACTGGTCCCACCTGCATTAAATGCAAGTTGGCAAGCTACAGCACTTTTGTCTATCTGAATGCTGCTTGCCCTCCACCAATCAGTCGGTCATTTTTTGATCAGCCAGCCCTCCTCATCATTCTGTCTCATCTTTTTGCCACCCTTTGGCACTGACACTGAGGCTCCGAGCTGTGTGTTGCAGCCTTGTATCATTCAGTCTTTTGTCAGTTTTGTTCCTTCATTCTATTGCGTTTCTCATCTTCTCTATTGTTTCCGTGTTCACTTTCCTTTGCTGTGCACTCTCTAGTATTTGTCTGTTCTAGCTCTGTTACTCTCTAGATAGACATGCGATTGCTACATTTTGCAGGATGACACCTTCCATGTGCTGAGTGGCATCATCAGCTTCCTGGTGACCATATTTCCCTGCTGTTCTTCAACTAAGGGGTGCTCCAGTGGCATTTTTGATCAGGGTGGTCTGTTTTTCTGTGTCTCAAGCCAATTCAAGCTGTTACCATCCTGTGTATTTCTGTCCCACACCTGTGCTACCCTGCATTTTGCAGATTTTACTCCTCAACAGCTGCGTTTTCAAACAACTTAGTTCCATACATTTCCCGATTGATCTGCTCCGCATCAGATTACTGCAGATCAGCAGTTAGGTGGACCCTGAATAGACTGATGTCACTATCCTACAGGTGTTTTCCCACATCAGGTGAAGGATATAGATGGTAGACCAGCATGATTGGTAGGATTGTGTGGATAAGGACTGTGAGGACCATCAAAGTGATGACTGAGACCAAGAAGACCGATGTTCTAATTGTTGTGGCTGTGAGGATTGTCACAAAGATTGTCGAGATTGAGACAAAGATTGTGATGTGGATGGACCGTGATTGGGTTCCTTCTTGACTACCCTCATACCATCCTCTCCTTGTATTGTGGCTTCAGTCCATGATTGGCAATTATGTCTCGCTTTCAAAAGCTGGATGGGACCAACTATTCTCTATCGTCTTGCAAAGTTAAGTGCATCCTTAATACTTTGAACTATTTGGATTTTTTCGTAGTCCCTCATCATCGACCTATCATGGATCCCAATGTTGGAGTGACTTGAACTTGATTGGTAGCTTTATGGGATTGGCTCAATGCCAGAGCTTGCTTTTTCTCTTTTGGAGTTGTATAAAATTTGTGCTCGTGCATGTAAGATGTATTAACACCTCCTAAGAAGCCCAAACTAGTTTGGCATCTCTTTATTAAGTTTGGATATTTGGACATCACATGACTATTGAGTTGCAACTACGACACCTCTTTGTTACAGATTCTTCTATGATAAAGGATCACATCGACAAGATGGAGGAGATTTAAGATGAGCTTGCATTCCTTGCTAACATCGTGTCTATGAAAGACTCTGTTGTGACACGTCTGTCACATATGCTATCGCCAAAGTATGACATTTTCTTCAAGCAAGATTTGCAAAAGTCCTAAATGGTTTTCAAAAGTTGAAGTGAAATTTGAGTAATTTTGTAAAATCTTTACTTGGACGATGCTCGAGGTAGCATCAAAGGCCAAATTAGACCTTCATTCGGATGAATTTGGCCAAGATTGACAAAAGCCTCGAGTTTGCCGGTAAAATTGAAGAAAAGCTGGAGTTGTATGAACAAAAATGTTGAGAACATCGATCACACCCATGTGATAGTCTCTTTGTATGGAGCAATAGGGCAAGACACAAGCAATTTGCTAGAAAAATGGCTTGAAATACAGGATGCTTGAATCCCATAAGCACAATGGAGAAAAAGGGAACCATTTGTTAGCAGAGTATTTGCCAGCTCATGTGTGAGTCTGAGCTTGATCTGGGCTGGGCATTTTTATTAGGTATTTTAGGTATTTTTCTGGTGTGGCATTTTATGCCAGTGGAGCATTTTTATGCACCAGTCGGCCAGCATTAATGCTGTCCGACCAGCATTATTGCTCCCCAGTTTTTCAGCCTATTTATACTCAGTGCTCCTCCTCAGTCAGTATCATCATCATCATCACCTTCACCTTTTGCAGACTCTGTGGAGAGAGGAGCCAGTGCCAGTGCCAGTGCCCAGGCAGCCAGTGACTCGCTGTTGTATGCGACTGTCTCGTGTTCAGATACTTGTCAGAAGTGGAGCAGCCGTGGAAGCATAAACACGTGCTGAAATAAACTGCTGAAACACAAGACAAAAAGAGAGAAGAAAAAAACACGATATAGATGAGAACTCAGATGTATGCACGGGAAATGGAATCCATATATCTGAACACGAGACAGTCGCATACAACAGCGAGTCACTGGCTGCCTGGGCACTGGCACTGGCACTGGCTCCTCTCTCCACAGAGTCTGCAGATGGTGAAGGTGATGATGATGATGATACTGACTGAGGAGGAGCATTGAGTATAAATAGGCTGATAAAGTGGGGAGCAATAATGCTGGTCGGACAGCATTAATGCTGGCCGACTGGTGCATAAAAATGCTCCACAGGCATAAAATGCCACACCAGAAAAATACCTAAAATACCTAATAAAAATGCCCAGCCCAGATCAAGCTCAGACTCACACATGAGCTGACAAATACGGCTGTTTTCAGCCTGCGTTTTTTGCAGTTTTACCATCGCCTGCTGCCTCCGCACCCTCTGCTGCCTGCGTTCTCCATCAGCAGCTGCTGGCGACAGTTTTCTACCTGTTTTTCTCCAGTTTACAGCCTACATTTTGCTGATTCAGCGTCTCTCGTGGCTGAGTGACTGTTACTTCAGGCCGTTTTTGCTGTTTTTGGCAGTTTTTGACTGATTTTTTGACTTTCTGCAGCAGATTTTGTCTTCTATTGATCAACTTTTGGGTTATATTGCATGTGAACTCTCCTTTTCTGCAGTCTGTGCTTGTGTTTTGGCTGTGTTTTCTCTCTACATTCCATCTCTTCTCTACTTCTCCTCTTATCCTCTCCATATGGCTCCTCCGTGCACTTCCACTGATGATAAGTTACATGGACCTGATTATCTCACCTGGAGTGCTGTCTTGAAAGCTTGGTTTGTGCAGAAGCGGTTATGGTACATCGTCTGTGGAGCTATTCCTCGACCTCTCCGTCCTTTTCCTCTTCCTGAAGACTTTGATGAGGACAACCATGAGACATCCTTGAGATTACAGGGGCGGCTTCCGGCACATTATGGAGGTGAGGCTTATGTAGCTTTAGAGAGGGGTGACGGGAAGAAGAAGTCGAAGGCCCAGTGTTACCACTGTGGCAAGAAGGGACATTTGCGGAAGGACTGCAAGAAGTTAGCGGCTTCCAGGAAGAAGGAGCAGAAGAGGAAGCGGATGTTGACTCTACCGATGAGTCCTCTCCTTCATCAGACTCCGACTCCGATCCTTAGACCAAGGTGAAGTCCAAGGCGCGGAAGGGATCCTCTTCTTCGGATCGTGGGAAGGGCTTGTTGGCCCCTTCCTCGGCCACTTTCTAGTGGTGGTGATGAGGTCATCCCTCACGACTCTCTTGTGCCAAAGAGGGAGTGTGAGCGGGTGTTCAGATGGGGCAGCCGCGCCTCATCTATACTTTTATACAGGTGCACAGGTTCCAGAGAGGGACATCCCTGACGCATCGACTTCAGTCTGGCGGAATTAAATCCTAGAGCTGGGATTGACATCTAGGTTCATGATGAGCAGGTTATCTGACAGAGAGCGGGAGGCTTTCGTCTGGAGCTCACATGAGGGGATACTTTGGCGGTCTGGCCAAAGGCGGGGAATCCATGGTCACCTATGTTCAGGGGCATTTTTTGACAGGATGGTCTTGTATGCTACTGCGAGACATTGGTAATGGACACAGAGACATGTTAGAGTGCAGCGGTGCGGAATCGTAGGACTGAGAGAGAGAGAACGCAGAGAGAGAAGAGAGAGAAAGAGACAGTGGAAGATGAAGATCTGCTGTATAAAGTGTGCTGAATACAAAGATATGCAGATATATACACGGGCGCAGTGCGCTGGATTGCGTGTCTCCACCTCGACGATGCAACCTGCTGTTCACCTCGAAGTACGCTGCAGTCTGCACTGTCTCTTGTCTGAAATCTGCGAACAAAGACGGAATCTGCGCGTGCCATCGGTCTGTAATCTGCGCGAGTAGAGAAGTGTAGGAGACTACTGGAGATGTCGGCTATTTAGAGCCAGAAAACAGGGCGAAAACAGGGCGCCAGAAAACAGACGACTGCCTAAACAGGTCGGACTGCCACGTGGCAGTTCGACTGTGCAGCCCGACTGCACACTGCTGTACCTGTCCGACTGGTCACTGCTGCTCTTGTCCGACTGCACCTGCCCTGCTGCTCCTGATCAGGCTGTGATCCTCTAACACCCCCTCTCAGAGCCTGGGCAGGGCAGAAGCTTGAGGGATCTGGAATGTCGCCGAAGTAGAGCCTAGGGAAGGGCCTTCGTAAACAAATCCGCAAGATTGTCCTCCGTCTTGCAGTACTCCACAGTGATGGTATCATCCAGAAGCTTTTCTCTGATGAAGTGGTACTGGATCTCTATGTACTTCGTTCGGGCATGAAAAACAGGGTTCCGTGCCAAGGCAATGCAACTCTCATTGTCACATTGTAGCAAAGTAGGACGAGTCTGGGGGCACCCAAGCTCCTCCAATAATCTCCCAAGCCACACAGCCTCACATGTGGTGGAAGACGCGGCCCGATACTCCGTCTCAGTAGACGAAAGGGCTACTGTGGGCTGCTTCTTGCTACTCCATGAGATAACACCTGCACCCAAGGTAAAACAGTAACTTGTAGTAGACCGCCTGTGGTCCACATCACCGGCCCAATCCGAGTCGCTTCAACCTGCAAGTACAAGATTTGAACCATCTGTCCCTGTGGGATAATGAATCCCTAAATCAAACATCCCCCTCAAATACCGAAGTATCCTCTAAGCAGCCTGCCAATGCACCGTCTTAGGTTCACTCATGAACCCGACCAAGAGCCCAACAGCAAAACAAAGATCAACTCGAGTGTTGAGAAGCCAAATCAAGGATCCAATCAACTGACGATAGCGGGAAGCATCCGCCATAGCAGAAGCTGAATGGGAAGTGGCCTTCCAGTTCGGATCCATAGGAGTAGAAAGGGTTTGACAATCCTCCATCTCAAAAGACACCAAGAGCTCCTGTACATATCTCTGTTGAGAGATGAAGATCCCCCTCTGAGACTGATAAGTCTCATGGCCCAAAAAGAAATGGAGTAGACCCAAATCCGTCATCTTGAACGTCCGATGTAAAGCTGATTTCGTCTCTTGGACCTGCTGTGCATGATCACCTGTGACAATCAAATCATCAACATACAACACAAAAAGCACACAACCATCATCGGAAGTGTGAACATAAAGCTGTGGATCGGCCTTAGAACGCCGATATCCCAACTGAGACTGGAGGAACGAATCAATCTTCTCATTCCATGCACGAGGAGCCTGCTTGAGGCCATACAAGGCCTTCTTCAACCTGTAGACTTTCCCATTTGAGGATCCAAAGCCCGGAGGCTGTTCAACATAGATCTCCTCCTTCAAATCACCATTGAGGAAGGCTGACTTCACATCCAACTGGTAAACAGGCCATCTCCTATGGCCAGCCAAGGCAAGAACAGCTTGCGGAAACGTAGGACTGAGAGAGAGAGAATGCAGAGAGAGAAGAGAGAGAAAGAGGCAGTGGAAGATGAAGATCTGCTGTATAAAGTGTGCTGAATACAAAGATATGCAGATATATACACGCGCGCAGTGCGCTGGACTGCGTGTCTCCACCTCGACAATGCAACCTGCTGTTCACCTCGAAGTACGCTGCAGTCTGCACAGTCTCCTACACTTCTTTGCTCGCAGATTATAGACCGGTGGCACATGCGGATTCCGTCTTTGTTCGCAGAAGCTTCCATCTTGGAACCTGATTCACTTGAGTAACAGTTGGTCTCTCCAGTCTATGTCATCATGAACATTGTCTTTGTGTTCCATCTTCCATATCCATGCTCTAGATCTAACATTTTAACATGGTATGAGAGCTTAGTTGAGCATGACCCAGCTCTCCTTTCACTCCTCTTAGCTGCTCTCCATCTCTGCTTAGCTCAATTTGAGTGTTGGGCCCCATCTCCAACTTCATTTGCATTTCTACCTTCAATGAACCTTCCATAGCAGCCATAGCCAACAGCACCTTGTCAGCTTAAAGCTTTCATATCTCTCTCCAACGGCCAAATCTCTTTGAACTTCCTTTTGGAGAAGTGTTTCTCTACTTCCAGAGCTTCTTCCTCACACCTCAATCATTGACATTGGGCAACTATAGCTTCAGCATTGCCTCTTTTTAGAGACGCTGCCATAACTGTGTCTGTGGACAGCAATATCTACTTGACTTGGAGGAGTTGTATCTCCACATAGAGGCCATATCTCTCCAAGGTCTCTTCTGGGGAAACATTCTTGAACTCCTTGCACTCCTGCTTGGCACATTACAGTGGGACATTGGCCTCCCAGCTGCTCAACATTTCGCGAATTTAAAGACGCCATCTAATCTACGCTTGACTCCGTCCGTACAGTCGTTCTCTCTCCACGCAGCGTGATTCCCGCCGAGATCATAGGGCTTTGGAAGGTCTACACCTAAGCTCTCTCCCACTCAGAGGGTTTTCAAAATGGCTACCTCTGTGAGCTGCAATGAGTGAAAAATCAGGCCCTTGTCATGAAACCCTAAAGGGCAGCCATAGCCAAGTTTCCTCAAGCTCATAAAACACTTCAATTTCACCTACTGGAGTTCTTGCCACTCTAACCTCAGTTTCTAGCAAACATTTAGGCATCAAACCAGCAAGGAGGGGACTCAAGTTACAAGACAAATATCAAAGAATCATCTTCAAGCTCAATATCAAGGTTAAGCATATTATCTACTTAGTGTGTTTTCACACTGCCATTGTTTGTGTCTTTTGACACACTAGATTTCAACTCTATCGCTGAAAGGTTTCAGAGTTTCAAGCTGATTCTCAATGGAAATCATGAAGACCCTAATGTGGAACTCATTCATGAGAAGTAACATGATTATTGCTACTTATTTATACTACACTGGAGAAATGTCTATTCTACTTGCAGGAACACATGAAGCTACCTACATCAAAGAGCAATTGATGAATCCATTTGAAGATTTTGAAGATATTTCTACTGTCTCAAAGATGATAATACCTCTACTTGAGGGGGACATGGATGTGAAGACCAATGTAAGCAAAGTCAATGAAGAAGAAGACTAGTAAAGCCATAATGAAGAAGAAGACCAGACATACCAGAAAGAGAAAGACCAAGAAAAAGAAAACCATGAAGACAAAAAAACATCAAAGAAAGCAAAGTGGACTGCATCAAAGAAGAAGACAGAAAAGAAGATCTATTATGCCTACCATGACATATCTGATGAATAAAACCACAAGGGCTTGTTGGTCCTTGTCTCCATTTTTCACTAGAACTTATTATTGTATGTCCTTGTCATTAATGCTCCAGGCTCCTGACATACGCCTTGTAAAACTCCTCATGTAGCGTGTGCATAAACAACCTCTACACACTTAGTGAGGCCTTGTAACAACCCCTAGATGTTAGCCATGTTTTTTGGTACCCACACTTAGCCTTTTTTGTGATAGCCTCTGCTGTTTACCATGTTTGTGGCATACCCACACTTAGCAAGGTTCTACTCATGACAGTCTCTGTACACTTAATGTTTTTTTTACGGTTGTGATTGAGGAGGGGTATTGAGAAATATGCAATCACGTCCACGTGACAATCTCTTTGTATGGAGCAATAGGGCAAGACACGAGCAGTTTGCTAGAAAGGATTCTTGAATTCCATAAGTACAATGGAGAAAAAGGGAACCATCATGAGCCTATAAAGTGATGTACCTTGTTATCATTCAATGATGGAAATACAACTATACTTTGTCTTTTCATTCATAGTTAGTGTCATACTCAAGATTGTGTTTATGAGTCTAAGCTTCCATCTTGGAACCTAATTCACTTGAGTAACAGTCTCTCCAGTGTATGTCATCATGAACATTGTCTTTGTGTTATATCGGCCATAGCCATGTTGTAGATCTGACATTTTAACAAAAAAGGCCCAAAACTAACAATGACTAGTGCAAATTTTGAAAATTTGATGAAGAATTTCTTCAAATTAACGGAGATCCCCAAAGCTAGAGTTAAAATTTTGACGGATTAGGTGGGTTTAATGAAAAACCCTAATTTTCACCCAATTTGTGCTTGGCTGGGGATGGGTGTAGGGACATGGGTCTTATTAGATGTAAAAGTGAAAGGTTTGGAAAATTGTGTTTAGTTAGTGGTTCGATAGTGAATGAGGCATTGGTCGATGTGGCCAAGGCTATTGGGAATAAAGGCCTCGTGCCTTTTAAATGTGCTCGGGTGTGAACACACCCTTAGCACTTGTACTTACACATATATATCTATCTAAAAACCTAAAGGTACACACTCGTCATTGTACCTAAAAATGTGCTCACTCTCTACTCTGCTCTCTCTTGCTCTCTGTCTCTCATTGCACATAACGATTGTCTGCCTCGATCTCTGTGCCTAATCGGTCCCTTCAAACTGGTATCAAAGTTGTGGTTGATGCGTTTGTGCCTCTCTGAGTTCGCGAGCGAGTAGGCAAGACAAGTTGAAGGCAGGCTTGTGTGCAGGAGAAGCAGTCGTGTTGCCAGTCAATAGACGACTGACGGGAGCTGTAGCCTGAATTAGGCGGCAAGTTGCAGGTGAGCAAAAAGTGTTGCAGGGCGTGTGACAATTTGTGATAGATGATAGCTGTGCGATAAGGCTCAGGCGAGCGGACAATCGAGAGGCGTGTTACAGTCGATTGCCGCATAATAGGCGATAGGGGCAGCAGTCGGCACGCTACACGGCAACCAAGAGACAACTGACGAAGAACAGCGGGCAGCAAACAGTGCGTAACAAGGCAGTAGTTGCACGACGGTGGTCCATGGAGGTAGGCGCAGGCGATGTCCCATCGGCAACCTGCACGGGTTCAATGGACCCCGTCACGTTCCTATTTTTTCTTTAAAAAAAAGAAAAAAATCAGATTCTACCTCTTTCTTGACGGGGTTTCGCGCACGCAAGCATAAAATCTCAGATCCGTGCAAAATTTGTGAGAGTGCGCTACGGAAGAAGGAATACGAACACGGAGGGAGAGAGAGAGCGAAAGCAGAAAATAAGGAAGAGAAATCTGCACTGACTGAAATGAATGCTGAATACAAACGGGAAGGCGGAAGGAGACTGATTAGTCCCTGCACGCACCCCTCAACGTCAGTGAGGGCACTAGATCAGGCTGATGAAGATTGCAGCACCACCACGGGGGAGATGGAGTGTCCGAATCTGCAAGAAGACAAGTGATCAAGTGGGGAGGGGGGCTGCCTATAAATAGGCAAAAGAACAAACCCTAAAAATGCCCTAAAATGGGCGCCCCATCCACAGCCACATCACCGAGATCGTCCCCCGCTAAAAGGGATGGGGGGTACGAGGGAACCATCGGAGGAGAGGGTGGGGAATGGAAAGGAACCTGTGGAAAAGAGGGTGCACACGTGGGAACGGGTGTAGCAATAGACAACTGCCTCGGAGGACCCTGTATAAGAGAAGGGGAATGGAGCATATAAAGCCCGCTCTCCTGCCAACCTGTAGATAAGATAGCTCCTGAAAAAGAATCCTCAATAACAACGGCATGCTCGGTGAAGATCACTCGTGTGCCAAGCCTCGTAAGGCCATAAACTGAGAGGAGGGGAAGGCCCAAATTTGGAACATGTAGGGCCTGTGAAAAGGAGCTCGAAGGTCGGTCAGCAAACAAAGGCAATGTACCAAGACCACAAATAGGCACCGATAAAATGTCACCAACAGTGAGACTGAACCCTCTGATGGACGGAGATCCTGTAACAAATCACCTTGGGGAGTCATATGACTCGAAGCACCACTGTCCACTAACCAAGGCTGCGCAGAAGACACTACAGCCACGGAAGAAGGATCCTCCTCCAAAGCATGGATATGAAGGAACACTGACTCATGGGTAACAGCTGGTGTAGAGGTAGAAGAAGGCTCCGATGTAGATCCACCCTTCTCTCTCGGACAAAGGTGAGGGTACTTCTTCCAGCATTTCTCCTCAAGATGTGTCTCTTTCCCACAGTGTGGGCACTTCGGTCTCTCTGAATCTGAGTCAGAGCCCGAAGAATTGTCCTTCTTCTTAGCCTTTGACTTCTTCTTCTTCTTCTGTCCTCCCGAACCTGCAACAAAGGCTCTAGTGGAGTTGGATCCACTAGCACTGACCTCTCTAAGTCACTTGTCATACTCCAAGACAAGCGGGGATAGCTCCTCCCATAGAAGCTTCTACGGGTCCTCGAAGTAAGAAGGCTGGTGTAGAAGGCATCAAACCGAGGCGATGGCAGCTGAGTCAAGAGAATCATAGCCATATCTTCAGAAGATATCGTCCGACCGAGGGATGCAAGCTCATCCCTCATATCCTGTAATCTGTTGGTGTGGTCCTTCATGGAAGGACTATCATAAATAGCGAGCATCTGCAACTTCTTTTCGAGAGAGATTCGGTGGGCAAACGTCTTCTGTTGATAGAGAGACGCGAGCTTTCTCCACACGTTTGCTGCAGTCTTCAACCTGTGAACATGAACAAGGACAGAATCCTGCAAACTCAGAAAGAGGAAAGATCTAGCTCGAGAATTGAGCTGATCCCATAAGGCTCGAGAATTGAGCCGATCCCAAACTCATATGAGTGTCGAGACAAAAGCTCGTCATCTAAGTCATCAAAGCCCGTAAACTAATGATAAGACATCTTCGATATCTGCAAACACCAAAACACAACAAGGGAAGGTTGCCGGTGCCAAAACGCAAACACCAGAAGCTCCTGAGCTGGCCGCCTTGCAAAGAACGCAAGGATGATGTCAATCGCAAGTGCTAACGATGCAATCGCCACAAAAAAAACAGCCTCTTGCCTCAAAACGCAAGTAGGAATTAGGTCGCCAGCTGGGAAGAGTGCCGCTAGAGGTTGAACGCAGCCACAGAAGCTGCAAACGCAGCTTGGTGGAGTGTCGGCCAACTAGAGGAGGGCCGCCTAGGCTGAAAACGCAGATTTTGGGGATGACACCAGCAGCAAACGCAAATAGATTGACACCAAAAAACAGGCGGCCTTGTTCAAGGAGATGGTGCAGAAGATGACGCCTCAACTGTTGGAGTCGTCTTGACCAGCAAACGCAAGGTTGTGGGTGTTCTCCCGCGTAGATCTCAGCTTCGTGTACTCTCCTTTGGCTCTAATACCATGTGAGAGTGCGCTGCGGAAGAAGGAATACGAACACTAGGAGTTTGTATAGGTTGAAACAAGCACCAAGAGAATGGTATCATAAGTTTAATACATTCATGCAGTCCCAAGGCTTTCATAGAAGTCAAGTGGATCACTACTTGTATACCAAGAAGGCAGTAGATGGTAGCCTAATTATCTTAGTTTTGTATGTTGCTGACATGCTGACTGTTGGCAGGGATACTCATGCCTTGGATTCATTGAAGCAAAGTCTTCATGGCAGCTTTGACATGAAGGATCTTGGTGATGCAAATCACATTCTTGGCATGCGAATACTCAAAGATAGATCAAAAGGCTTACTCTATCTATCTCAGCAAGAGTATGTCTCCAAAGTTTTGCAGCGTTTCAATATGGAGGGGGGGGGAAAACAATTGGGGTTCCATTGTCTCCATATGTGAAACTCGGTGCAGAGGACAACCCTACATCTGATGATGAGAAGACTGAAATGGCCAAGATACCATATGCTTCAGCTGTTGGCAGTTTGATGTATGCTATGATTGCTACATGTCTTGACATTGCCTTTGCAGTGGGAGTGGCTTGCAGATATATAGCAACCCCTGGCAAGAAGCATTGGGATGCAGTGAAAGGTATTATGAGATACCTCAAAGGCACAAAGAAGTTGTGCATCTGCTTTGGAAAGTAGAAGGCATTTGTTGTTGGCTTTACAGATGTAGACTATGCTGGTCATGCGGACTGCAGGAAGTTCACTTCTGGGTATGTGTTTACTTTCACAGGAGGAGCAGTCTCTTGGATTTCCAAGCTACAAAAGTGTGTTGCATTGTCTACTACAGAGGCAGAGTATGTGGTTGCCATTGAGGCATGCAAGGAGGCTTTATGGCTTTCATGTTTGGTGGGAGAGCTTGGCATCTCAGAGTTACTTGTTCTCCATTGTGATAGTTAGAGTGCTATCATGCTAGCACGGAATTCTGTCTTTCATGCAAAGACAAAGCACATACAGGTGAAGTACCACTTCATTAGAGATGTACTTGACAGCAAGAGCATTGAGCTTGTCAAAGTGCTTACAGATGATAACCCTGCAGACCTTCTCATGAAGGATCTTCTAGCAGAGCGGTTTGCTCATTGCCGACAGATGATGGGAGTTGGATAGATATATGTATTTCAGCTTTGTATATACCTAGACTTAGCTGATTCTTTTTTCCTCTTAAGGCACTTTGCCTTTAGGTGGGAGGTTGTTGGGAATAAAGGCCTTGTGCCTTTTAAATGTGCTCGGGTGTGAACACACCCTTAGCACTTGTACTTACACATATATATCTATTTAAAAACCTAAAGGTACACACTCGTCATTGTACCTAAAAACGTGCTCACTCTCTACTCTGCCTTCCGAAACTCTTTCATGGAATTCGAGAAGTTTCTCTTATTTCTCAAAAGCCCACAGAAAGAGAATTAATGCTCCCACGTCCATCGCATAAGTAGTTAAAGCAAGTAAGTGATTCGAAATTCAAGTTATTTCACAAAATAACACCCATATATATTAGGCTCATAACGGTACTCTCACTCTCTCTGTCTCTCACTGCATGTAACGACTGTCTACCTCGATCTCCGTGCCTAATCGGTCCCTTCAAAGGCAGTAGTTGGTCGGGAGTCCCTTCAAAGGCTCAACCACCCATGATTCGAAGGGGGGTGTTTGTTTATTAATTTATTATGCATGCCCTTGTGTGTAAACACAACTTAGGGGGGTGAATATGAGTGTTAAAGATGCGAACACCTTTTACACCTCCTAGCATTAGATAAGGATTAAAGGCTTGGGGAAGCCTTAGGCCTATATAATGAGACCCTAAGCTTTGTATCTTCATCATCAATCTATCACATGATTTTATCTGCAGTATATGTACAAGAGTAGTCTCTCTCTCTCTCTCTCTCTCTCTCCTATTGTGTCTTTAGTATGGAGGTTCATCCACCATAGCTTGTTGGCTCCATACTTAACAGAAAAATCTATGATAAGAGATGTACCACAAGGTAATCCTTCAATCCCTCTTTCATTCTAGTACAAGTTTGGTGCTTCACAATCACCTTTATATTTCCCACCCTTCTCTTCCACTATGACTTTACCTTTAGATTCATCCACATTATATCTAGAACCCTACTTTAGACCTAACATAGGTTATCCAGTCTTAGCTCACATTATCTTTGATGCGCATTTAGGTTTTAGGCCATCATTAGACACTCAGAGGTGTACCACTTTGCACCTTGGTGTTTTCTTGTTGGGACTGCCACCTGCATACTATGCACCTCCCTCATATGAGCAAGTGCATCAATCTCTGATCTTTGGTCTTGTTTTGTAGGGAATTCCCCTCTTGCATATTGTATCAGCCTTCTTGGTTGCTCTAATGTAATAACCTCCTTGTGTTGATGAATCACATCCTTTATGAGTGAAAATGAATTATCTACATATTTTTCATTTAGACCTAGTCCCACCCTCCTCGATTGATCCTAAACATGGATCAATTTTGATGCCGATGCTCAACTTCTTCCTTGAAGGAAAAAGGGAGTGGTAAAGTTTAATAATGACAAAGACCCTTCTAGCATTACTTGCCTTAAAAGAATAGGTTTTATAACTTTTGCCAGAAACCCAACCATGTGGAAGGCAATTGTCACTCAAAGGCTAAGGGTATTAGACCCAACCCTAACATTTGACTTTTGAAAATGGTTAGAATAACATGCGGAAATTTGATAAGAACAGGCTAAAATAAGGTTCCAATCAAAATTCATCTTTTTCAAAACTCTAGTGGATACTTTCGACCTTCAAAATAATTGATAAAATCAATAAAGTTTCTCATTGATTTGAGCTTCTACTCATTGCAATATAGACAATGCTTTGCATGTAAGCTTGCTAAAGCCTTACACATGACTAGCACCAGAGGAACTTATTATTGAAGATCCCCTAGAAGTTAAAGAAATAGAACAACTCTTGAAACTTGAACTGATTTTGTTTCATAAGGATTAAACCACAAGAAGTGGCTTTGTGATATTAAAATTATTGTTAAAATTCAAAAATTTATCTGCAACAACAGAAGTGCAATGGGTAGATGTAAAGTTTATGAAAAATTATCGAAATACTCTTTAGGCATATGAAGAAGCTGTATAGCTAAGGACAATTAAATAAAAGTTGGAGGATTGACGCATCACCAATGACCAACCAGATCATTTGCTAGTTGTCATTCTCACATCTAAACTCGCATTTTCTCTTTCACACCTGTGTTTGAAGTAAGTACTGTAAATGTTTTGAAGTGTATTTGTTTTGGGTCTCGACTCTAAGTGTGGGCCTTAAATTATGTGTATGATTCTTCCATTCATCAACACACTCTGGGAGAGCAAACACAAATTCTGAAAATAGCTCCAAAGTGTACATCAGTTGCCAATAGTGTACCATGCTCTAACACAGTCCTAGAGAGCAAAAACAATCCCTGAAATAGCCCCGAAATGTGCTTCAGGACCTCGAAATAATACCTGAAATGTGTCTGCTCCACCTTGGCTGCCATGCCACTTCAGTGCGAGCAGAGAAGCCTATATAGCAAATGATACACTTGCCACATGGGATGTTTAAGCATCATTTCCTGCCTGTACTGAACTCGAAAGTTTGACTACTGGAGATCAACCATGAGAAGCCTTAGAACTGTCATGGTCAGAGTCTGCTTTCAGATGCCAAAGGGAAAAATCAGATTCCCAAATCACTAAAGCGCCTCATGCAAGAAATCTACTAAAGCACCGTTGTAGTAGTAAAGTGGCTACCTCCTCAGAGATAGCACTCATCTTTACGGAAGTCGAGCAAACTACTAAATATGACTAGGGTCCCCACTGAAATGTTCTCAGTAACCTTTGAACATGCCCTCTTTATCTGGAACTCCGCTGTCGAAGTCCTCTCTTACAGAAGCACGTAGAAAGAAAGATTTTCTGATGCTGCCGAGCTGTTTAGAGATGGAAATATGGCTTTCCCAGCCTGCACAAGAAAAGAGAAATTCGAAGACTCTGCCTTGCCCCTGCTGTCTTGAGACAAAAACTGCATAGGGGAAGGTCTACACTTATGAAGGCAAGAGAGAAAAGAGTGCCTGTTGGTTGCCAAGCTAGAAAAAGGGGGGGGGGGGGGAATAGCAGCAGGCAAGGTTTGAAATGACGTAGGACTGACCTTCCACAACACATGCAAGCTAGAAAGTCTGCAGATTTGTGTTACTGCCTGGAGAAGTGGAGATGATGACTGAGTGGTTTAGGAAATTGGATGATCAATTTATGAAGCGAGCATTGCTATGTATTCACTGCTAGAACCTTTCTCTACACATTAATACTCCTGAAAAGTTTGCATCCACATTGAACTAACTGAGTCTTGCTCATGGTTTGAGAAGTAGGTGGTTTGAACTTTTGCTGCTCTTCCATTTTGATGTTCTCTGGATTTTAAAATGGAAAAAGGAAAAACAAGAAAGCTTGTCAATCTGCATTTCTCATCATACAAAAGTACTCAGGGTGGTCAGTTAAATGTACAGAAGTTTTACCTCCCTCGAGGAGTGGTAGAAATGTGCATTTTAGCTTCAATCATTGGGATTACTTTTGTGACTGGAAACTGTGCCTTAAGTTCTATTATCATGGTGTTTTATTAGCTGCTGCTTCTAAACTTTTTGGAATGATTTCAGGTCCCTGGTGTTGCTTCAACTTGTGATATGCCAACTGTGATGGATGGATATTACAAAGTACTTTTCCCGTTAAACCCAGGGGCTATTACTCCCATCATCCCTGGTGGGTCGGAGCCTGCATCCTTAATGTTGCATCATAACAGGGACACTTTGTCTTCTTCAATCAAGACCACAGCAGTCTTGTAAGTAGTTGTTAATAGCTGGGGAGCTGTCTGTCCAGCTTGCATATATTTGTATTTATACTAGCACATACCAATTGGAAGAGCTTTGAAGTGATTTGATACAACTGGAGATGGTTGGAGTCGACATCTAGAACTGTGAAGACAAGTTGATACAGCTGAGATGGTTGCTATGTAGAGTGAAGGAAGTATAGGGGCCATTAAGGAAATGGGTTGCCGATAGCAAAACATGGGAGCCTTAGTGAAGTGACGAAGCTTAAGAGATCGAGAAACAACATTATTGGACTGGATCTGCACTTCAGTACTCTCTTCTTCGGCAGTTGTGTGGACACCACCTTTTATGGCTCTTCCCTTCAAGGACGTTCCCGTGCAACTCTTGCCTTACCAGAGGTAATGTTTGAAGGGGGCATTACACCCTGTTGTAAAGAGTCGTGTGCATGCATTCCTTCTATAGGGAAGGTTGGCTGGAGTTTTTTAACTTTTGATGTATGGTAGGTCCTTTTATATTAGTTGCCAATTGGCTAGCTAGAATACATTGTCACTCCTACTATAATTACGGTGGTTGGATTTGAGCAAGTTGAAAGGGGAATGCAGGCCTTGCAATATCATATTACCCTGCAAACACCTCAATCAATGTGCCTGATGCGGCACACACTTAGCGAGTTGATGACTTAGATTCCTTCAAGTCTAGCCCAGTACACTTCAGGTTTGGGAATTTTTAAGGGTGTATCACATAAGCTTTACTCAAAGCAATCCAATAATCTATAAGCCCTAGAGCATTCTTGAACTCATCCCATAGTAGCTTTGCAATACTAGGAACATACGCAGAATAGATGATTCATGTGTTGCTTTGTAGTCATGTAACTGATAAACCAAAATGACGTTTTTAATACCCTGCAGTTGATTAAAGAGTTGAGAGGTAAATCTCAAAGGAATACATTTGGATGCATGGCCATTTGAGTATCAATAGAGAATCTTCATTCTTGACCATGGGAATACTCTAAGAGAGAATTTTCATTTGTTGTCCATATAACAATGTCGAATCATTTGACTTCCATAAATACAAATCTAATGCCTAAAGCTGGCAACACGTCCACATTCTCATGGAGTTTGTGTGCTTTGAGGATGAAACCACTTTGCAACCTTGCTCCTACAAATATGCAATGTCTCTTAAGGTTGCCTTGGTGGTGGGCTTTACTTACAACAAAGTAGTTTCAACTTTCATTTGAAAGGTGCAAAATGATATTGCAATCCAAGTGACTAATCTACAAGATATGCGATGATATATTGGATGCCAAAGCATGCCCATGTGTGAAGCATTAGAGTTACAAGAGGGTTTACCCCTATGCAAGTGTGGTGGTGGAGGAAGATCACACTATTTAGTCTAAAATTGATCCTTTGAAAAGTAGCCTAAAAATCAAGAGTTTGTCATGTTAAGATCTCCATTTTGAATCAACTAAAGACATTACTATTTTCAACTTTCTTGCAAACCAGTTTTGTGTTTGCTTGAGAACTACAACTTGAATAAAGTCTCAATGGTTGGTTTAACATGAGATCTAACAATCCATTTAAGTCATTTTCATTCAAAAACATCCATGTTTATCACATGCATTAACATTTGCTTTAAAGTAGCTCTAAAAATATTTTTCCAATGTCGGTATGATCTCAAGGTGGTGGAGCTGAATTTCTTTTGCCCATAGAATATACTTGTGGCTCTTGGTGATATGTGCAATTGGAGTGAGAGCATTGACTCAATGATCTCACATAGTGATAGGAATGGATGTTTTTGCAATTTAATTCACAAACGATTCAAGTGAAACACCCTCATTAATGTCTCCCAAGTTTAATGATAGACAACGTCGGAGAGCTCTATCCAAGGTCTTACTAGCTAAATCCCTTTCTTGAAATGATTGCAAAAAAGTCACAAACGTCTAAATAAGTCCTTGACGAGCTATAGCCATAAGATAACGAGAGCCGAAATCAAGCTTCACTTAAAGTGTAAGCCTTTGCACAAGGCTATATGAGGAAAATGAGACAAGCCACATTGAAAAACATAAAGAAGAGGTAAATCTAACGGAAATAAAACTAATATAGGACTCAATGTTGCAATCTTTGGTGCAAATATTTATTTTATATGCAAATAAATAATATGTTTTCAAGTATGAAAAGATCTTTCCAAAGTTTTTAGTCTCTAAATAGGGGCTTTTAGGCGACATTGCCTAAATTATTGAGGGCCTTAATAAGTAACCCTTGGTGGTGCTCTACTATGTGGAACTTGGTAGGAAGGGCGAGTGAGTGTAGGTGGAAGTTGAGTCCAATGTGAGAGAGAGAGAGAGAGAGAGAGAGAGAGAGAGAGAGAGAGAGAGAGAGAGAGAGAAGAAACACAACATGACTTACTAAAAATGATGAGTGCATGCAATGAACGGAGCCCTTGCGCAAGTGCATAGTGACAAGATGGTACGCATGGGTAAGTTTTAGAGGGATAGGAAACAACTCACTTCGATTAAGAGGGAAAGGGGACGAGGAAGAGATTGAAAGATGAAATGAATACCTATTACCCTATGTATAGGAAATAAATGAGATATTGGTCAACTTGATTAATTTACTTAGATGTAAAAAATGTAGCTAGTTTGTAGAAAATGGACCTTTGAGGCTTTGCAAAGTGGTTAGACACTCACAAAATTAGGGATGTATGACTTTAGTCTTACAAAGAAAGGGAGAAGATGATCCATAGGTTTAGATAGTGTGAGAACTTGAAATGATCTTGTTTGTGAGGTGCACAAATGAAAGATGAAATATAGAAAGGAATGAACAAAAATCATGACTTCTAACATATCCTCTTAGATTGTGAGAGTGGATGAGGATTGAGAAGACACATGATGAAGTGTAAAGGGAACGAAGGGTATTAAGAGAAATTTGAGGTCTCGAAAATGCCTTGTAAGAGATCCTAGAAAAGAAATTTAGAAAATAAAAATAATTGAGATATTCAAAAGTTTATATTTTGATAATAAACATATTTAAAATAATTAAAACATCATTATCATAATATTATCGTGGCTTGCAGCAAACGTAAGAATCTAAATTGCCATAAAGATGATAATGATTGACTTGATAAAATCCTACATTCTCTTGATAAAAGTGAAGTTAATATTCAATGTGAATTTTGTTAACATTTGGTTATCTTGCTCCATTCTTATTCTCCTTTTAATTTCTTCTCCTTGCTAATTACTTTCTTATTCTTCTTTTTCAAATTCAAACAATATTTCTACTCAAAGTTGCAGATCACATCATTAGCTATGGATCAATCATCCAAGGATCTTTGTAACATTGGTAAAAAAGCTCTCTATCATCTTCACGTTGAGTTAGAATGTGAATATGAACTAATTAGGAAAATAACAAACAAAACACTCTTTTAGAGTCCATGAAATATGCATTTCAATTTGAAGAAAAGAAAAATCTTGATCTTTGGTTGGATGGACGATTATATCCTAGAGATCCTATAAAAAATAGTATTCCATTTTATAATAGCCGTTCATTAATGATTTTTATTGACGATAGTTATAATGGATTTTTAGAATATAGTCTTAATTTGATTTTACAAAGAAGGATGTTGTTAGATTAAAGAATCACTTATTAACAAAACATATAGATTTGTTACAAAAACTATGGGATTGTCATGAATAGAAGATCTGCTCATTGGATAAACGCATCAAAGCATACTAGGGAATACAAAGTATTTCAGGCCTTAGAAATCAACAAAGAACTTTCAAGAATAATAAGAATCTCAAACGAGGGGGAGGTGGATGTAGAAAAAGAAACCAAGTATTAAGGTATATATTTTTACTTAAGATATGTTAAATAACTTTACTTATATTAGTGTTTGAGTTATGATATTGAGCTTGTTTAGGTCTCCATTTCAGCAAAATGCAAGTGAGAGAGATGCTTTGAAGGCATCTTAGTTTTTTGATCACATTTTGTCATGAACAATCCCAAATGATATTCTTGAGAAGAAGAAATTCAAAAAATTAAAGAGACAATTCTTGGATTCTTTCATTAAGCATCATTCTTTGGATTTTGAGCTAGTGTAGGATACTTTGAATAGTCTTTTTATTAGTCAAGATGTATATATATAAAATTTACAACTAGTGAAATCAAATATGAAACAAGGTTAGCTATGCAATTGTTTACTTCCAAGGCCATTTGTAGTGAAGACTTAGACAAAGAGTTAATGGTAAAGTGATAGAAGTTTTGGGTAAGCCTTTGGTTTAACCACCTTACAAGTTTGATGATCAGATTCTATGACTTGATGTTTAGAAGAGGCATAAGGAGTAGCTAGATTTGTGATTAAACTTGATGAAAGTGAGAAGTGTATAAAATTAGAAAGTGTCTCCATTACCTTGATGAATAGAGTACTTTCATCAAGTCATTGCAATGATTAAATGCTATCTAATGTTCAATCTAAATACAATATATGGTGTTTAGGAGCTTTTGAAATAGATAGAGGATTTTGATATACTATATTTTGGGTTTTCCATCAAACATCAATATCAGTTGTGATTAAAAGCCAACAAGTAGGAGAAGAGCTATTTGTCAAGGGATTTGGAAGCTACAAGATCAAATGACACATAGAGATGATGACTTGAAGGAGCTCAAGTATATGTATAATGTGTCTAAAGAAGTAAACTCTAGATCTTTCTACCGATATTGCATGTCTCCAATTGTATAGTTTAGCTCAAGCAACTGGAATAGAGCCGCCCCAAGCTATATCAAAGACCAACACTTCAAGCTAGTTTTAGATATTTCTTTGAATAATGCTTAAATATATACACTTTATATAATTTATAGAATAATTAAAAATCTCGTTCTTTATATAGGGTTTTCTTAGAAGCTAAAACCTTATCAGCTAAACAAGATGTTATAATAAAGATCGAGCAAGTTTTATATTTGTAGTTGGTTTGCATGGAGGCAATGTTGTTATTAAACCAGATCCTCAAAAGTCTAAGGATGGAAATCGTATTCTAAAAAAGCCATCTATTAGTGGAGTGAAGGCTAGAAGGTTCTTAGGCTTTCATGGAAAACTTGGCAAAATAAACTCTAGAAATATAATCAATGGAAATCCCTATATGATGTAGTTAAGGATTGTGATGATAATGGATAGGCTTGGAATAGAAAAGTCAAAGTTTGAAAAACACTAGATAAAGTATTTTTTAATTGTGATAAAATGGATTGGAAAGATGATGATCTCAAAGACTTCAGAGACCAATTGAACATTTTCAAAAAGCAATGATAAAAATTAGAGATGATCAATACTTCACTCACTATATAGTAAGAAGTTAGCATTATTAAGTTTCTTCCTTATCTAACTAATCTAATATTTTTAACAAACTATTTTTATTTTTTAATCATAAAATATATTTTATATAACTATGCTCTATATTCCATCAAACAATATGAAAGCTTATATGTCAGGTTGACCCAATGCATGAAAAAAGCACATTATTAGGTAAGAACAAAATACTTTTCAGATACTCATGACATGGAGGAGAAAGAGTTAAATGGTTACAACCTAAACAAAGAGAATCCAAAAGATGGGTTTCAAGAAACCCTCGAGTCTTTAAGATTCTTTAGTTTGATTTTGTTGTAGAGGATTCTTTGGTTTTATCCCAACAATAAGGCATTTATGTTTCAAACACTCTTGCTTTCTATAGCTTGGGAGAAGCTTCAAATCTTTTGCGTCTCCTACATGGGAGAGTAAATAGGAGCCAAGGACTCTGAAGTATTTGCCTCTAGACTCCATCAAAATTATCTTCATTTCTCTACTGAAAAATTTAGATCCAATGAATTTGAAAATAACTTTTAAAGCGATTGCTGATAAACTAGGAGAGCATGAGAATCTACTATGATAAATTGTAATAATTTGATTATTCAAGCTTCCAATATAGTGGCCAATGCATTGATTTTCCCAATCTTCAGTGGGTTAGAGTCATTGGCTCTTCTAAGAAAGTTATCAAGGTCTTTAATTTCAATTTGCATAATAACCAAAAAGTATTCTTTGTCAATAGATGAAAATCTTAAAGTCACTTATCCATTAAGTACAACAAAACTCTAGCATTAAGCTTATAAATATTATGGAAATATCTTTCATACCTTTGGGTTTTTATCATATTGAAGAAGGCTCGAGTCATAACTATTCATTAAGTTCTTTGGCTTTTTCTCTAATGGAGATTTTAGTGTTTCTTCATACCCCATGAGGCCTTAATGGCAAGTCTTTTCCACACCTCTAAGAACTTCTCTTCTATGGATACCCCTTCTTTTCATATTCCACAATCAGATCAATACATGAATGCAAGGCTATGGAGCTATCTTGAAAATTCTCTCCATCAACATCCAAAGCTGCTAGTGGGTATGGTTCAAAATTAATAAAATCCTTATCAAAATTTTCCCATGTTGCTAGAATAGCTAGCTTGTAATATTCTCTAATATCAAAAAGGTGTTGAATATCATTGAGGAATATATATATATATATATATATATATATATATAAGGTAGATAGAAAATATAGGGATACAATCAAGAGGATATTCTTTAGTCTCTATACTCCATTTTATCTCATTTACTTTTACCTTTGTGATGTTCTCACTCTTAAACACATCAAGATCAAAACCTTGCACTAGTTGGTTCTCAATATCCTCTTGAAAAAATCTTTGCTTTCTCTTCAACCTCTTGATCCATTCATGCAATATATTTTCTCTTCTTGTCTTGTCCCCTCTCTAAAGAAGAATCTTCCATATATTGAAGATACACAAGAAACCTTATGTCTTTTTGGATGAAGAGACATTGTTGTTGATCCTTATGAAAAGCGCAGTTTACTTCATGCTTCTAAATTCCTCATCAATAAGATAAAACATGTAATCAAAGTTGTCATGGGAGCATTTATTGCTTGAATCATATGATTATAATGAACATAATTATCAACTTGAAGCTCCATATATGTCTACATAATATTCCATATACACCTCAAGTTTCTCTTCAAGATCTCTCAAGAGCTTTTGCAAATCAAAGGAGACATTCAATATATCCTTGATATACATAAACTTGGATGAGTTTCTTGTCTTCTAAAGAAAATCAAAGAGTCTATCATCACAATTGTCCTCCAATTTTTCTTATTTCATTACTTCAAGGGAAAGCTTCATTTTTTAATGTTTTAACCTTACAAAAACTAAGAACTATAAATAAAAACTCAACTAAGAAAGAAAATTTGACAAATACTTTGAGAGATGCAAATTACAACCGATGTCATATGAAACATGAAATAGAAATATAGGTAGGAGAAAATACAATATGAAACTCACGTTTCATATGACAACATTAAAGAAAAAAAATCGTTGGTCATATGAAACATTAATGTTGTTATATGAAACTCACATTTCATATGACAACATTAAAGGAAAAATCATTGGTCAATAATTCATATGAAATGCAAAAAGACCTTAGGAAAACACAATCACAGATGAAAAAATTACATTTCACAAGATACTTAATGAGGAATTGAGTTGGAATGATAATGTATAGGGTTTGATTTGTTGATATTGTGGAGCACTAATTGATGGATGCTATGCTTTTTGTTGCAATGGGGCACATGAGGACTTTGCTTAACTTTGATGGAGATGTGAGAAGATTGCATATAAAAATGAAAGCCTTATGTGAGCTTCTACTCTTAAAAGGCTTTAAAAAAAAAACATTTACTAATAGAGCCATTGTTCTTGGAACTTGTGTTGAAAAAGGCAATTTAAACTTGAAAAGAGATTTTTTTTTTTGCTTTTAAAGGGTATTTTTTCACACATGCCGCTATTTTCGGGATCTAAAAAAGTGTCTAATCAAATAGTGTACAATCAAACACCACAGTAAATCATTTCAATGCTTTTTTAAAGCTAAGATAAACTTTAAAATTTTAATCCAACCTTTCCAATAAAATCTCATTTTATTCCCTCAAAGGTGCATTTTGAATCTAATAGGCTCCCCAACTCCACCAAGACTATCCAAGCAAATCTCAATCTTTTAAGGCGGACACTTCAATAATCACAAGGTATGGGCCAAAAAACCTAATTTTCTAGGTGCTTTAAAGCAAACCTATTTCATGGAACATGATTTTAGTATTCAAGTGTCATTTCTTAGCTATCTCGTCATGTTTTGCATGTTGATAGAGGATGTCTGCACCTTTGTCGTATGAAACATGAATTTTGTTGGTTGTGGTTTTTCATGCAATCTTAGCTTCTTGTTTTGCCCATTTTTGAAAGAACTTTGTAAGGTTGTCATGTGGAAAGTGAGAGTATTTTCGTGCTATTGCTTAACCTACATGTTTTTCACGTTTCATACATTTTTGTATCAAAGGTTTGATTGATGTCATATAAAAAACACAATTTTAGTAGATGTCTATTTGTTGCATGGCATGGTTTTCACATTTCAGACATCAATGTGGACATGATGGGTTATTGAGTGTCTTTCCAAGACTTCTTTTACAATTGGTGAGTTTAGCTATGGCTAGAACAAAAAGCCACTGCAAAAAGGTAGAAGGTTGATTCCAGGAATATTTCTTGGAAGATTCATCAGGCTTCCAAGCCATCCAAGCCACTACGAAAGCATAAGAGAATATTTCCACAAGTTGTGAGATGTCTGAGAGAGATTAGAAAGGCAATAAAACCTCTTAATAGTATAGTTCTAAAGCTACCATTCCAATAATTGATTAGAGAGATATGTGATAAACATAGTCTCAGTAGTTTCAAGTGGACAAGGAGTGTCCTCAATTGCATGTAGGAGGCTATAGAGGACTTTTTGATCAAGTTTTTTTAAGATCCATACATCTATTTTTCCCATGCACATAGGTTGATACTTGGGGATATCTTTATAAGGTTAAGATAGATTGTCCATGTTTCTAGAGTTAGTTTCTCTTAGAGATGAGAAGGCATACAAAATTTTAAATGTGCCACTATATAGGAAGAAAAATAAAAACATAGGTTCTAAAGTGGAGGATATCACACACGAGAGAGATACGAGACTGTATGAGAGGGAGAAAAATGCTATAGAGGAACAAGTAGAGAAATGGAGCACAACAAAAAAAAGTAGAAGAAAAAGAAGCACATCAATTAGAAGCACTAGAGGATGAGCTCTTTGACATGCTTGAGTGGGTTAATCTAATAGGTTTCAATGTGTTTTGCTTCTTACCTAGTGATATAGGTAATAGAAATGACATCATTTCCTTAGACTCAAAATGTTTACCGAGTTTCTCTCTTCTTCAGCTATGGCCTACACTTCCTGCACAATTGTCTACAGTTTCCGTTTAGATCCTAAAGGATAAACGAAGCGAAGTAAATGAGTCTATTCTTCTTACTGGATTGAGATATGACATACCCAAATTTGTTTATTCTTAAGAATAATATTTTTCCAACAATAATTTCTTTTGGCTATATACTCAATGCCTAAATACTTTTACTAGGTGTATGATGCATGAACTCCCTTTCAATATACATAAACAAATTGATATTTTTGATCCTTCAATCTCCCATTACATGATGATGCTAAGTGAGCTTAAAACAAACAGATTTGACCATCGACTCAATGAATTGATTTTGATACTTTAGAGCTTGTTTTGATTCCACATCATGAAAAATAAGTAGTTTGGTATTTTGTCTAATTTCAAGAGAGTTTATCATACTAAATTATTTACCTATGATTGTTTCTAGATCTCATTGGAACCTAATTGTCATAGAGTACATTGATAAGTAGTGTTTTTAAATCAAATCTTTGAAACAAATCTATGAAAATGCTAAGATGTAAGTTGAATAATCTAAGGCTCCTTGATCAATTGAACTTTCATTTATTATAAGTAATTTAATTTTTTTTGGTAATGGAGCAGTAAAAATATTTATTAAAGTGCTATAAAAAAAACCTTATACGCCTTTTAATGTACTTGCACCAATGGAGTATAGATAAACTGTGGTAACATTTTTATCAAATTATATCAAGATAGTTTATATATTGATAATTTGTAGTAAAATTTTAATAAAAATATATCAAGTTTGTTGATTCCATAAACTATCATAAATAAGTTGCATAATTTTGCTTCATGTTGGTTGTAGGCTCCTCATCAAGATGATAGTCATTCTTGTGGTTAGAGGGTAATTGCAAATGCTTGTAGTTAGTTAAGTTTATTTATCTTAATGAGGATAAAATTATAAAGCTAATGTGAAAGATGTTTACATTTAAGATCGTTTACTCAAAAGATAGTCCATTACAAAATAACATTGAACTAACATTGTTTTTCTTTCAAGCGTGCAACAGTTTTTCAAATATTGTTAAAATACTGAGTATATTTGGTATGTACGAGCTTTTCAAGTACATAATTATGAATTTCATATGGAAAGTGTTATCCTGCTCTTTATCATTCTCAGTCTGTCATCTCCTGGTTGTGAGCTCCTGTCAGAGTCTGACAGGAGACAGAGGAGCTCTGTCAGTCCTTTAGTGGCTGTTTTCATCAGTCCACAGCCTGCGGGAGACACACAGCCCATACTGGGCTGTTTTTGTGCAGTCGGCTCAGTTTTCTGGGCAGGTCAGCCAGATCAGGCCAAAGTCGGCCAGATCTGGCTGGTCGGCCAAATCTGGCTAGGTCGGCCAGATTTGGCAGGTCGGCCAATTTACTGGCCTAGGGGCTATATATAGCAGCCCCCCCAGTCATTCCAGCATTGTATTCTACAGGTACAACACTGTCTCCGTCGTCTCCCGCTCCGGCATTGGTGCTACCATTGCTTCCAGTCTGTTCTGGTGCCCTCACTAATGCTCCGGGCTGCGTGTAGGGACTGCTCTGTCCATTTCAGTGTATTCAGCATTCATCTCAGTCAGTGCAGATTTTCTTCCTTCATTCCCTGCTTTCTCTCTCCTCTCCTCTGTGTTCGTGTTCTTCTTCCATTGCGCACTCTCACATGGTATCATCGCCTGATTGAGAGCACGGAGGACATACCTTTTGGAGAGATATACCTTACTGCTGCTGCCATCTGATCAACAACTGCCCAGGCGACTTCTTCTGGAGGCTTTTCAGCCTACGTCTTCTGTCCACGCTGTCTACAGAGGCTGCCACGTCATCCAGCGACCCAACAACCCTGCGTTTTCCACCAGGCTGTCCCTCCTTCTGCTGGGCGACTCATCTACAGCCTGCGTTTTGCTGTTCTACTGGTCGCTTCCACTCCAGGCGGTACATTTCCTGCTGGCCACTTCTTTCCTGGCTGCTTCCTGGTGTTGGTGGTCTCTTTTCTGGTGATCGTCATCAGTTATCTTTGCGTTTTGCAGATCCAGGTGTTTGTAGGCATTCTCAGCCTGCGTCTTGGTGGTTGCTGACCACACTGCTGGTCATATTTCGACATTGGCACAACTTTCTTTGGTATTTTGCAGATTGGAAGATGTCTTACCAGTTTTCAGGCTTTGATGACTTAGAGGATGAACTACTTGCTCATCATTCCTCTGAGCAGAAGCGGGATTATCATGAGGTTCGACGTCGGGAAGAACCTCCTCGCACTCGTCCTTCTTTAGTCCATGCATCTCAGAGGGTTCCATCTACCGCGAAGGTCTCTTCCGTGAAGACTACTTCAGATGTGCGGATGCCTTCCTTGATTCCCTCTATTCAAGTGCCGATTCTCCCTTCCTTTCCGAAGGAAGATAAGTTGGATGGTTCCAACTACTCCCTCTGGTCATGCAAGGTGGCCTGCATCCTAGATACATTTGACCTTTGGGAGCTTGTTTCTTCACCCACCATCGACCGTCCCCCTGTGGATTCGTCTGATGGCACCTCTATGGACCGTGCAGCCTTATGGGATAGGCTCAACTCTCGAGCCCGTTTCTTTCTTTTTATGAGTCTACATGATTCCGTTCTTGTACATGTTCACAGGTTACAGACCGCGGCGGAAGTGTGGAAGAAGCTTGCGTCTTTGTATTAGCACAAGACGTTTGCCCACAAGATTTCCTTGGAGAAGAAGTTGCGGATGCTCAGTCTTGATGATTCTCCTTCCATGAAGGAACACATCACGAAGATGGAGGATATGCGAGGCGAGTTAGCCTCTCTTGGTCGTATGATATTGTCTGAGGATATGGCAATGATTCTGTTGACTCAGCTGCCATCACCCCGTTATGATGTCTTCTATACCAGCCTCATCACCTCGAGGACCCGTGAGACACTCCTATGGGAGGAGCTTTCCCCGCTTGTCTTGGAGCATGACGAGCGACTCAAAGAGGTGGGAGCCAGTGGCTCCACCAAGGCATTTACGGCCGGCACAGGTGGCGGCAAGAAGAAGAAACAAAAGAAGGAGAAGGCCAAGGACAAGAAGGAGGAGGACAAGAAGGATGCGAAGGAGAAGAAGCCCAAATGTCCCCATTGTGGGAAGGGCACTCATCCCGAGGAGAAGTGTTGGCAGAAGTATCCCCATTTGAAGCCTGAGGAGAAGGACTTGAAGGCGGCCCCAGCCACAACAAAATCTGCATTTGTGCATGTCTTTGTTGAGGAGGATACAGCCTTAGCTTCTACCACACAGGAGAAGCCTTGGCTCGTCGACAGTGGAGCATCTTCACATATGACCTTCCGTCAGCATTGGCTTCAGGATCTTCGTTCCAGAGGGGGTACAGTCACCATTGGTGACAACTGTACAGTCCCTGTTTGAGGAGTGGGGACTTTACCTATGTTTTCTGACAGGCGGTCTTCCTCCGCCAAAGTTCTCTATGTTCTTGATTTGGGTTTTAACCTATTATCTGTGCATGGCCTTACTCAGCTAGGTACCCGAGTCATTTTTACATAGGATGCAGTCACAGTGGAGGATGCTTCTACAGGTGATGCTCTTTGGACAGGTACATAGGAGGGTGGGCTTTATACGCTCACAGCCTTGGCTGCGAGGACTTCCCATGAGCTTGGGCTGCTTTGGCATGCTCGGTATGGTCATTTGAACCTCGATTCTCTTCGGCGGGCTTCTAGGAGGAAGATGGTGGAGGGACTTCCTGATTTCCCTCCTCTTCACACTTTGTGCCCTAGCTGCTTGAGGGGCAAGCAGCACAGGCAGCCTCACCCTCAGGTTGCTTCTAGGAGGGATACTTCTCCGCTTGAGTTGGTTCACACCGACCTTTGCGGACCTATGGGCACGGCCTCCCTTGGGAAGGCCAGGTATTTGATGCTGATTGTGGACGACTTTAGTCGTTATGTGTGGCCTTATTTCTTGGAGTACAAGAGCGAGGCGTACTCCCGTTTCTGTGAGTGGCAGGTGTTTGTGGAGACCCAAACAACTTCCAAGGTTCGTGGCGTTCGAGTTGATCACGGTGGCGAGTTCACTTCTCACCTTTTCTCTCAGTTTTGCAGGGATCATGGTATTCGGGTGGAGTATTTCCATCCGAACACACCATCAGAGAATGGTGTGGTGGAGCATGCGAATCGGACCATGGTGGAGATGGCCTGATCTATGCTGGAGCATAGGAGTCTTCCTCATTTCCTTTGGGGTGAGGCGGTGGCTACAGCGGTGCATATTCGCAACCGCTCTCCGACTTCGGCTTTACAGGACATGACTCCTTATGAGGCTTTCTTTGGCAAGAAGCCTTCCGTGTCCCATTTTTGCATCTTTGGGTGCGATGCTTTTGTCCATGTGGACAAGAAGAAGAGGAAGACGAAGTTCGACTCTAAGTCGAGAAAGCTTATCTTCATGGGTTATAGCACGACCACGAAGGGATATCGGCTCTACGACTCGACGACGCGGAAGGTTGAGGTGAACAGGGATGTGATCTTTGATGAGGCTTCAGCCTCTGAGGATCCGATTGATGGTTCCATTATAGATGTTTCTTCGTCATCGACGGACCCCTCCCCCCAACCTTCTCTACCTTCTCTTCCTTCCAGGATACCCCTTAGCACCCCCCTATTCCTCCTCCTTCGGCTTCCCTTTCCCCTTTGGTGGATGTGACTCCGTCTTCTACGAGCTCTTCAACCGCCACTTCGGGATCTTCACGGGATACACAGCCTTCTTTTGATGCGGAGGATCTACCTTCATTCGGTGAGGGGGAGTCCCTCTCCGATTTGGGTGCTTTGCAGGTTCCGGAGACCCCCCGGTCTCCCTCACAGCAGCAGGAGTCTCTCAGGATTCCTTTATGGTATCGCCGGCTCATGAAGGATTCAGGTATTACTCACTTTCCTGCTTCTTCTACAGGTCCACGTCGCTCAGCACGTTTACAGGCCCAACGGGATAGTTCACTATGTGTGAACTATGCTCTTATGTCATAGATTCTTCAGGATTCCGAGCCTTCCACTGTGGAGGAGGCTCTTGCACAGGATATTTGGAGACAGGCTATGCAGGCCGAGCTCGATTCCATCGAGCGAAACCATACTTGGGAGCTTGTTCCGCGTCCCGAGAAACGGAAGGTGATAGGTGTGAAATGGGTCTTTAAGACCAAGTATCTTGCACATGGCTCCTTGGACAAGCATAAGGCTAGGCTTGTTGCCAAGGGTTTTGCACAGCGCGTAGGCTTGGATTACTTCGAGACTTTTGCTCCTACAGCCAGGATGTCCACCATTCGAGTTCTTTTGGCTCTTGCTGCTCACCACCGTTGGTCTGTTTATCAGATGGACGTCAAGTCTGCTTTTCTGAATGGCGTTCTTGAGGAGGAGATTTATGTTTCATAGCCTCCTGGTTTTCTTGTGGAGGGGAAGGAGGATCATGTCTACAGGCTGCGGAAGGCTCTTTATGGCCTGAAGCAGGCTCCTCGTGCTTGGTACCAGCGGATTGACCGCTTCTTTCTACAGAGTGGCTTTGCGCGCTCCGCTTATGATCCCAATCTCTACTTATGGGTTGTGGATTCTCTTTCTGTGTTCCTTATCTTGTATGTGGATGATCTTATCATTACAGGGAGCGACACTCAGTAGGTGGAGCATACTTGGTCCATTCTTCAGCAGGAGTTTGACATGACGGATCTAGGGATCCTTCACTTCTTTCTAGGCCTGGAGATCTATCAGATGGCACAGGGCATTTTTATCTCGCAGCACAGGTACATCTCCGAGCTTCTTTCGGAGTTTGATATGGCTGCGTGTCGGCCTATCTCATACCCCATGGACCCAGAGTCCAAGCTTTTGACAGATGGAGTTCCCCTTACAGATGCCACTCGTTACAGGTGCCTTGTCGGCTCTCTCATCTGGCTGCTTCACACTAGGCCGGATATCTCTTTTGTGGTGGCTTTATTGTCTTCTTTTATGAAGACTCCTACCCAGGATCACTGGCAGGCAGCCTTGCGGATTCTTTGCTATTTACAGGGGACTCGATCCTTCGGGATCATGTATGGAGATGGGATTACTCTTTCTGGATGGAGTGATTCTGATTGGGCAGGTGATGTGGATTCGAGACGATCCACTACAGGTTATGCTTTCACCCTTGGATCCGGTGCTGTCTCTTGGAGAAGCAAGAAGCAGCCTACTGTGGCCCTTTCTTCTACAGAGGCTGAGTATCGGGCCCTATGTTCGACCGCTATGGAGGCAGTTTGGCTCCGTCGCTTACTGGCGGAGATTGGCTTTTCCCAGACCGGACCTACGGAGCTGCGCGTGGATAACCAGAGTGCTCTTGCTTTGGCCAAGAACCTGGTGTTTCATGCTCGCACGAAGCACATTGAGGTTCACTATCACTATGTTCGAGAGCGGATCGTGGATTCGGAGCTGGTGGTGGTCTATTGTCCTACGACGGCCAATGCAGCTGATCTCTTTACGAAGCCTTTGTCTCAGGCTTCTTTGCTTCATCACATGCGGTTCTTGGGTCTTCAGACCCTCCCAGGATCTGAGAGGGGGTGTTAGCCTGCTCTTTATCATTCTCAGTTTGTCAACTCCTGGTTGTGAGCTCCTGTTAGAGTCTGACAGGAGACAGAGGAGCTCTGTCAGTCCTTTAGTGGCTGTTTTCATCAGTCCATAGCCTGCGGGAGACACACAGCCCATACTGGGCTGTTTTTGTGCAGTCGGCCCAATTTTCTGGGCAGGTCGGCCAGATCTGGCTGGTTGGCCAAATCTGGCTAGGTCAGCCAGATTTGGCAGGTCGGCCAGTTTACTGGCCTGGGGGCTATATATAGCAACCCCCCAGTCATTCCAGCATTGTATTCTGCAGGTACAGCACTGTCTCCGTCGTCTCCCGCTGCGGCATTGGTGCTGCCATTGCTTCCAGTCTGTTCTGGTGCCCTCATTGACGCTCCGGGCTGCGTGCAGAGACTGCTCTGTCCATTTCAGTGTATTCAACATTCATCTCAGTCAGTGCAGACTTTCTTCCTTCATTCCATGCTTTCTCTCTCCTCTCCTCCGTGTTCGTGTTCTTCTTCCGTTGCGCACTCTCACAAAAAGAACAAGGAGACAATGAAGACATAGAGAGTGTTGGAGCAGAGGAGATGAGAGATGCTCTCAATATCTAAGGCAACCAAAGAATCAAAGAAAGCCCAAATAACTCCTAAATAGGATGTTCCTCATCACAAAAAGAAATAGTTTTTGTATATTGTCTTGTAAGACATGTATGTAAATCATGAACAAAGCAAATATAACTTTTTTTTTAAATATTTGAACTTTTAATTGAAAGTAAAGAGATCTTTTATTCAATATACTTGCATTGTATATTTTCCTCTATTCTCTTTGATATCTGCAAAAAAATTACCATAGAAGTTAGACATTCAATAGGTGGAATCAAATATACATCTACTATATATAACTTGATGTACAAACTTAGTCATTTTTTGTTAAGTTGAAATATAAATTAATATGGCAATTAAATATCTTCACTCTATAAATCCATCCTCACTTGATATAGTGGTCCAAAGTGACTATACTGCCACTAGCATAATGCCATCTATTGTAATGAAAGCTAAGCATGAAATTTTGAGTTATAAGCATGTATTTGTAAGTAGTAGTATTGATTTATCTTACAAATTATCTTGCCTTCTATCCTATTATTCCACCCCTTGTTGAAAAATTGTAAGACATGGTCATATATTAGCCTCTTGGTTGATAACATGACCTTTTGTATTCTTATCTTAACATTGCAAAAGAAATCAATAAATATATTAATATGCATAACAAATTAATCTTACTTAGCCTGCTTGAGACATTAGGTTTTAATACTCTATGTATCTCGGAAAACATTTTACATTTCAATAGCTTTTACTAGAAGCTAGACTTAGCAAAGACCACCCAAGGCTTGTAAAATTAGGCAAAGGAAGAAGGAATATTGCTCTCCATTGTGGCCATGCTAGATAGGGATAATATAAGAATGGTCATTAAAAATATTCTATTTTTTGCGAGCTGTGTTTTTATTCTATCTTTGTATATTTTATCTCCAATCAAACCATATATAACATGAATAACATCAATAATAGAATCGACTAAATGCCATTTTGAAATATTTGAAGGATAGATATCTATTGATAAAAATAAAATTTATCACTAAAAAAAGTAATACTAAGTTTAATAAAAGAAAAGTATTGAGAATGAATGCTTACAATTCACTCTATGCAATGGAAGATCTGAAGCTCCAAGTTCCAAATGCAACTCTCTATGCATAAAATACATGTTTGACTACAACTTCTTTTATGCTATTCTTGTTTGCTCCAAGTCTAAATTATTTGATTTTACCCTTCCAAGCAGAGATGAAAGAGCTCTCACATCTTTGTCTTTTTCTATATTTTGCTTGTTGGATATGGTAATCTAACTACCTTTGCTAATAATGGGAGGAATCCATCTTTCATCTATTTTGAATGAATTAAACATAGATATGGATGTGATTTTAGAGCTTAGGTACCTTGATGAAGGTCAATTTTTTGTATCCATGGCATAGAGAGGAGACATAGAGGAAGAAGGGACGAAAAAGTGATGAGCATTAAGCTTTTTGTAATCTAAGTTTAGATTCAATTGTCATTATCATATAATGTGAGATATATCATTGACGTAAAGTGGTCGAGACCCTATGTTATTAATGTAAAGGATGTCATAAATGCAATTACAAGATGATGAAAAAAGATATTCATAATAAAACTTCGTAGTAATATTGTATCCATATCTTTTTGTAAAAGGAATTTTTTCTTTTTCAAAATTAGAACTTTTATTATATGGAGACTTTGGTCCCATTGGTTTAAAGTGCACTCACTCTACACCTTTTAAGAGGCATTTTCGAGACTTCAAAACTTCCCTAATGAAATGACTTTTTTGAAGATGGGAGAATGCACTAGATCCAACTTACAGCTATCAAATATACCCTCCAAACTTCTTTATATTGACATTTAATCGGCTTTATCTCAAACACACTTGATTGATTCATCAAATGAGATTAGGTTGTCATAGACTTGGTCTTATTATTTTGTTGAACACCAATCACTTTTCTTTGTGGAGAATATCAAACATAATCCAAAGTATAATTTAGCTCAATTAGATTTCAACTTTTTTTTAAATAATTTGACACCATGTATCTTGGAAAGACCCTCATCAATAATGGTAGGCTCCCAAAGGTCCATAATTATGGTCATATGGACATAGTTGTCAATTGTCAATGTCAATTAATGTATGTTTCTAGAAAGAAATGATATTATGAGAGGGAAACAATGGTGGGATGCGAGTAGAAGCTATGGAGTGTATGAGGGTTGAGAGGAGAGAGAGAGAAGAACACAAGAGTTTTGTGGGTACAAAATGAATGGTACCCTTATTCCTTGTTATCTTTACTTATATATGAATATACAATGTGTACATATATAAGGGGTGCCTGCTCGGCTATTGGCAATTGGCCTCTAACAAAATAACCTCCCACTTAAAGGCCAATGCATGTTTATGGGAGTATTAAAAAAATTGAAAATACTATCAAATGTCCATCATCACTTTGCACTGTGTGCAAAGCTCTCTGAAGGGAAACTCTTCATAAGAAGATCTACATGGTTATCATTCATATGGATCTTGTCAAGCTCAACGTGCTTGCCCTTAAGAAAATTCCTCATGAAGTGATACTTTACCTCACTTTGCTTTGTCTTTGTATGAAAAAAAATGTCCTATGCCAACTAGATGGCACTTTGGCTATCATATGTCAATGGAGGTACCTCTCCCATAATTCCCAAGTCTCCCATTGGACAAGTAAGCCACATAGCTTCCTCGCAAGACTTGTGGCTACAACATACTTTGCCTCAATGGTAGATAAAGCATATATGGCTACAAACAAGAGATCCAAGAGAATGCACCACCTATCAAAGTGAAGAGAAACCTATAGTAGACCTCCCCTAGAGAGTCTATACTCCCTACAACACACACACACACACACACACACACACACACACACACACACACACACACACACACACACACACACACACACACACACACACACACACACACACACACACACACACACACACACACACACACACACACACACACACACACACACACACACACACACACACACACACACACACACACACACACACACATCCAAGAAGAAGTGCATTCTTCCTTCTAAAGCATATGCATATAGATCTATTGTCATTTAGGTATCACATGATACTCTTTACTGTCTCCAATGCTTCTTTCTAGGGTTTGTTATGTATCTACTAACTATTTCCAGTGCATAGACAATGTTTGGATGTGTAGTCACCATGGCGTACATCAAGTTACCAACAACGGATATATACAGAATCTTAGCTATTTCTTCCTTCTGCTCATTTGACTTAGGGTTGTCCTCTTAGCTAAGTTTCAAACATGGAGACAATGAAACATTGATAGTCTTCCCCCTCTTCATATTGAAAGGCTCGAATACCTTACCAATGTATTCCTTTTTGAGACAAATATAGTATCTTTTTATCTTGATCTTGCATAATGCTACATATTAAAAATGCGACTAGCATTTTCCAAGTACTTCATAGTTAGTAAAGGTTTCATGCAACCTTTTGTTTAGAGCATCCATATCCATTATGGATTTCCCAACAATTAGCATTTTATCCACATATAAAATCAAGATCACAAGGCTACCACCACTAGCCTTCCTCATATATAGGTAGCAAGTGGTCCCTCATAGTGTACCCTTGAGATTGCATAAAGGCATTGAACTTAGGATACCATTCCTTGGGAGCTTGTCTAAAACCATATATGATGTTATGCAGCTTAAATGTGAATTGCTCCTTTCCTTCCACGACAAACCCCTTAGATTGTTGTATGTAAATATCCTCATTGTAGTCCTGAAAGTATCCCAACTATTAGGTAAGATAACTAACAAGAACATGGACTTCATTAAATCATGAAAGATGATCTATTAAGATGTTAAATGGTTGAAAATAGTGTTAGACTTCATTGAGGTAGTTTTATGTCAAATCCCGTTCCATGCAGAGATCAATGAATTTTTTCAACCAATAAACTTGCAAGGTTGAACTTTCTTTTTCATATCGGTCACCAAGATTTTTCCATATACCACGTGCACACGTTGTACCTTTCACATTAAAATACATGGACTTTGAAAGTATAAACAAGATATTAGAGCACACTAGCTCAACTAATTCCTCCCATACATTTGCATTTATGTCCTTAAGCTTAATCCCATTACATTTGATAGGCTATGAACTTAGTAAAGAAGCCATAATGTCAAAAGTATGTCTTCACACCAAAACCAACAAGGTATACCTAACTATAAGCTCAAAATAGACCAATAGACTACAAGTGGACTGTCCCATAAAGCAAAAAAAAAAGCTTTCTAAATATCAAATCAGTATAAATTTGATGTAAAAATAATACTTTAACTATTCCAAAGGCATAGTAATTTTCTAAAAGCTCTCACTAACAAGTGTCTTGCATAAAATAATCTTACTAGAGACCAAGTACATGGAAATTGCCTTCAGAAGTCAATTTTAGCCCGGATAACCTCTAAAAACTGAGCATAAACTAGAATTGGAAATCCTTCAAGTTGATGAATTCATCAGAATTCGTGTGCAATCCAAAGCTGTGAGCGATCGGAAGTCTTCTAGGGCAAACTAGTCACTTTTGACCAATTTTTAACCTTATAGAAAGGTTTTTTGCGATAAAACAAATGCCATGTAGCTTCCAAATAATAAAAAATTTGGAAAGTAGTCCCATTGATGAAAATGCATCCTTAAAATTTATTTTTAACATAAATATCCTCTTGGAGCAATTGGATCAGTAGAGCTACCCCAACGACATCACTATCTTGGAAAATCATCAAGTCTCTTTCTCTTTTTGTTTCTTTATTATAGACATAGGAAAATCCCCTATTTCTAAAAGAAGGAGAGTTTGAGACTAATCAAGCCCCCTACTAGGTCCAAAAAAATCCCTTTCTTAAACCCCATTCTTTTGAAAAATAGGCTACTCATGTGCTTAAGCAACCCTTGTAGTTGCATGCATAAAAAACCATGTACCGAGATCTCTACTCAAACATCCAAAGCCAAGCTATTTTTCTTCAAACCAAGCCACAAGTGGCTACCAAATCACTACCAACGTAGGTTATTGCAGCCCCAAATTGAGCCTCAATGGTTACTGAAGCACTTGCTTATCAACAAGCATCAATGTTGAATAAGAAGTTTGAATCCTTGACTTTCACAATAAACCTTCACTCTTCGCACTCCTTGCTCCAAGAAGGAGGTTCCCACGGACATCAAATGTTGTTGTGATACTAGTTGAGAGGGAAGTAATGGTGGGATATGAGATAGAAGCTATGGAGTGCAAGAGGGTTGAGAGATAGAAGAGCACAATAGAGTATTGTGGGCAAAAAATTATAGGTATGCTTATTCTTTCTTGTTTTTCTTTATATATGAATGTATAGTTGTACATATACAAAGGGTACCAACACATTAGAGTCCTAGTTATGCTATAGAAGTAGAAAGGGACATGGAAAGAAGAATCTTTTGAATGACACACTAGAACCTCTAAATATCTTCTATATGGAAGGATTTCCTTATCATCAAAATTAGAGCATGTCTCTAAAAGTTAGGAAAGATGCCAAGAGAACCATTGGTGAAGAAGGCATTGGGGGACAAGGTGAAGAAGGAGTTTCTGTAGCATGGATAAGGGGGGGTAACCTGAAATGAAGAGGTGGGTCATGATAAACCAATGGAGGAGGGGAATATGATGAACTAAAAGAAGGATTACTGAGAGAAGATGCATCATTTGAACAAGAAGAAATGGGAGGATTCACATGGAACATTCTATCTCAATGCACAATCATCTCTTGTAAATTAGGGTTGAAAAGCATGTAGCCTTTGATTTCCTAACTATAGCCTTTGAAAATGTCCCACTTGGATTGAGCATTAAACTTTCCCTTTTGACCTTTTGGCACATGCATGTAGGTATGACATTCAAAGATTTCAAAATGAGCAATGTAGAGCTAAAAGCCCATGATAGGCTCAACACTTTGGGAACCCATCACGGTGTTATACTAACTCTCCATCAACATGTGCAAGGATATACCCTAGATTTCCTCTTCCTTTTAGATGAAGTGCTATTTTTGACAAATTTAGAGGCTATTGTAGTTTTCCTAGTAGCTTTGGTCTTTCCTTGGGTTCTAGGAGGATTCTTATTGACTAGTTCCCTCTTGTCTTCGTGTGTGAGGAGCAATTCCTTTAGAATTTCCTCACCATTCTCACTAAATTTTTGGTCTAACTCTAAGACATGTTATTTGCCTTTTCCTAGAGAAGAGATATGGTTCCCTTTGCTAAAACTAGTGACGATCTCAGCTTCTTATAAGCTCAGCTATATTCAATGTGCTTCATAGTACACAATGCATTTGGTTGCATGCTTGAAAGGTATTCCAAGTAGAACTTCCTTGCCCATATCTTATCAGTTTGGACACACATAGAAAATGACTGGTAGGCTCTCAATCTCTACAGTCAAAAGAATATTCATTGTTGTAGGAGGGAATATGGTGATCCTCCATATGCTCTAATGATTGCATTGGTTGGGATGAGTTTAGGTTGTCAAATCTTAGTCCATACATTGTAAGAAAAAATATTGTTATTTGAACATTTGTCAATGAGAGCATTAATGGTGAGCTCTTACTTGGTAGTTAGCTTGACCTTAAGATATGTTAGAGATATCAGCTCTTCATCTTCAAGGTCAATGTTTGAGGCTTGGACCTTTTTAATGTGAGGTTTCTTATACCTTGTTGGGGTGCTACAAGACTCCTTGCATGTCAAACATGATACGTGTGAGTGATGCCACACTCAATGCATTTGAGGTCAACCTTTGTGAATGTGTTGGTCTATTAGATGTGGCCTGGGTTCTTGAGTTGCTAGCTCAATCATAGTATCAATGGATAGATGGATGGAAATGATTCTCTTTGTTGTTGACTCTTAAGATTTCAGGACTCGTAGACCTATGACCTAGTTTGCTATGAGGTATGTGAGCTGATTGTTAGGCTCATAAAGGTTAGATGACAAAATTATCAACTCTTCCTTAAAACTCAATCTCTTATGTGGTTTCTTGTGTGTATTTTCATTCTTTTAAATTCCTGGAGTGATGTGAATTTGGCTTGGTACTCTTGATATCTTGGTTAATAGCTTTTCTCTCATTAGGCCCTTATTATAGTGATTGGACTTTAGCTCTTGGTGGAAGCTTGGATGATTTTTCCCCCTTTGACTTGCAATGGATTGTGGTGTGATGAAGTTTTTTCTTAGTTTAATAATCTCCTTGTTGAGTTCTTAAGCATTATGGTATTTACTTTCAATGCTTGATGCCAAAATGTAGGTACTTGGCAACACTTTGATTCCAACATTCCAACATTCATAAGAGTGAGTTGTGCAAAATTAGACATTTCCCCCCCAAAAAAAAGCAAAGTTGCACTTGTGTAAGAAATATTGTATGTATTAATCAACAAGACATCAATGTATCAAAACTAGTCACACATAATGCAAGAACAAGATGCCTAGATGCAATTGATGTTGTGAAGGATGGACAAGTGTGTGTATGGGATTGGGTGTGTAATAGAAGTAGAATGGGTGTGACAATATGTGAGTGGTAGAGTCTGAGTACAAGGGTGCAACTACTGGTAGGACAATGTGGAGTCATTGTGGAGGAGTGGTAACTAGGTGCGAATGAACTTATGTACTTGGTGTGAATGAACTTTGAACCTAGGGGCAGAATTATCTTTGGTCCAAAGAAGCCTAAGTGCGAATGAACTTTGAACCTAGGGGCAGAATTATCTTTCGCACTTTCGCACACCTACTTGGGTGTGAATAAAATTTTAGTGTAAAGGAAATTAACCTAACCTAGGTGCAAAGGAGCTAACACAAATTAATTATGTGCATGCATCCTTGGTAGTGCAAAAGGTACTTGGTGCAAGTCTAGGTGTATTGGGTAGTGCTAGCCTAGGTGATGCAAGGGGTAGGTGGTGCAAGTCTAGATGTAGTGGATAGTGCAAGCTTGGGTGGCTACAAGTAGGTGGAAGGATTGAGGCTAGTGCAAGCGTAATGGTGGAAGTGAACTTGTGTGAATGCACCTATGGTGAGGCCTTAATGGCAAAAGGGAATGTGGTGGAAGTGACCATGGTGAAAGTAAACTAGATAGTGTAAGTGAACGTGGTGGAAGTGAACTTGTGGTGAAATATGATTCCTTGGTGGAAGTGATCTTCTTGGTGGAAGCGAGCTATGTGTGGTGGAAGTGAACTGCGTGGTGAAAGCAATCGTGGTGGAAGTGAACAACATGTGTTGGAAGTGAATTGCATGGTGGAAGTGAACTACACAAGGGAATTGAACTATGGGGTCGAAGTGAATGATGATGGTGGAAGTGAACTATACAGTAGAAGTGAATTACCAAGTGGAAGTGAACTACTTGATGGAGGCTGAGGTGGAAATGAAATTTACGTTAATAGAACATGGTGAAAGTGAACTTTTAGTGAGCTAAGTGAAGATCAAATCCTAGGGTCCTGGTTGAGAATATTAAAATACATGAAAGGACTTATCTTAAGTGGTACAAGTTGTCCAAACCTAAAAATGTAAAAAAGTGACGTGTTTAAGCTTAGGTTTAATTGAGTGCCTACTAGTTAGGAGTGAGACACTGAGTCCAAGATCTAGTGTGAGAGGAGTGCAAGAGTAGGTATAATGTGAAAGTAGTAAGCGAGATGTGTGTGAATGGGGGGTGGTTGTGTTAGGGAGTACATGCATACAAAAGGATATGTGTGTTTGATGTGTGAGTGTGAATGGGGGGTGGTTGTGTTAGGGAGTACATGCGTACAAAAGGATCTATGTGTTTGACGTGTGAGTGTGTGTAAGATATGGAGGAGGGTATGTAGGTGGCGGTGTGTATGTGAGGTGTATAAGGGGACTTGTATAGTGAGTTAGTGTGCATACTTAATAATGGGTGTGAGTGGTGTGTATGGGGTGTTTTGTGAATGAATATGTGTGTGTGAGTAGGTGACTAGGGAGTTTAGGTATTTATCTCATGTAGGATTGTGTATGTTGGTGTGGTTGGATTTCATGTGAGTGTGGAAATGTGTTTTGTGTGTGTGTGTGTGTGTATCAATGTATGAACCACGGTTTAATGTTTAGTGGATCATGCATAATTATGGCTAGGGGTGAAGGGGTGTGTGTGACATGACTTGGTGGGGGTGGGGTTTCTTGTGTGTGTGTTTAAATGTGATTGCGTGTGTTTGGGTGGGTGAGTGAATGAGTAAGTGTTTGTGTGTGTGTGTGGGGGGGGGGGGAGTAAGGGTTGCATGAAAGTGGGGGTAGGAGAACGTAGCTATGTAAGTAAGTGTGTGTATGAGGAAGAAAAAGAAAAAAAAGATGAGATAATAATAATAATAATAATAACATTACTTGTGAAGTTGACAAGTCATTAGCGCTAGCTTGTGCCACACATAGAGGTCTACCAACTAAGGGCCGTTGATTCATAGCCACACTGCCCGAGTATCAACACATTACGCATTCGACTTGAAGACACCAATAGATGTCATTGCTACATGAGTGATGACTGAGGAAAACCCCACTCGCAACTCGAAGATGCACGAGAAAAAGGAGTGTTGATAAATAAAATGACATTGTCAAAGAGTAGAACTAGACAAAAATTTATATACACCCACAAAAAAAATTGAAGATGTCGAGTTCAAGAAAAAAAATGCTCGTACCTTTTTCCATAGGCAACAAAATTCTACAACCACTGGCTTCTTTTAGAAATAGTAATCTCACATTACAATGAGCTTTAAGCTTCAAATCTTTGACTTGTTTTAATATATGACTCCCCTCTTGGCTCAAAAGGGGTAAACTTGTTTTTTTGAAGTAGTCCCCCTCCTTCTAAACCTTGAGGGGTTTATTTGATTTTCCTCTTTCCCACAAACACAACAAGAGCTTAATTCTTTTGTGTTAATGAAAAACATTATTGCTTTTTTCCTTTTTCTTTCTTGTTTAATTTTTTTTTTCAAATTACTAGTATACTTCAAAATCGTTAAATCAGTATGTGAATAAGAAACATATCATGTTGAGAAGGAGGCTCTTGAAGGAGGCAATCATTGAAAAAGCAATAAATATGCTTAATGTTGCTAGCTTCAGCAGGAAGAGGTGGTGGTAATTGTGGAGACATTTGGGGATGATGAAAACCATGCACTCTCTCTACCCTCAGTATAATCTCTCCAAAAGCTATTGGACACCCATGGCACAAATTCTCTCGCTTTTCCACCTCACCGAAACTCTCTATATGAACCATCCAACTCGAATGACATCGATTATCTATTTTCACCATCTTCTTCTATCAAGATCTTTGTCATGAATACCGTGAACATCACTCCTTTTATCATACACTCTTAATAGGTGCAGTAACCCACCTATCTACAACCTCCTGTTTTGTGCGCATTAGATCAAAATTGAGATCCACGTGATTAAAATCCCTGCCACCTTGACAACCATATTTACCATCAACCCAAATCACCCTGTGTTAGAGAAAAGGTGGATTCATTTCATCCTAAGACTAGTTCATTTTAGGAGAAAACTTGTTGCATTACATGTGGGTAGGAAGTGCTTACCTGTAAAAAAAATATAGGTGAAAAGGACTTGGACCATTTCACTTTGATCATACAAGGAGAATATCATTGTCAACATTAAAATAGAAGGAGAATTTTCATTTGGAATGATATGGAAAATGATTTTAAATAATAAATATAGCATATATAATACTTTAAAATTTGTAAGATGTAAAATTTAAATATAAAATAAGGCTTAAGGCTTAATCCTTCAACCATTTGGCATTTGGTACTAGCCTTGAAGTTTGAACATTTTAGATTTAATTATAGCTTTAATTATAATCAAATCTTACTGCAGTCGACTGGGAACAGCCAACTATTCAGATGGAAGAGAGAGAGAGAGAGAGAGAGAGAGAGAGAGAGAGAGAGAGAGAGAGAGAGAGAGAGAGAGAGAGAGAGAGAGAGAGAGAGAGAGAGAGAGAGAGAGAGAGAGAGAGAGAGAGAGAGAGAGAGAGAGAGAGAGAGAGAGAGAGAGAGAGAGAGAGAGAGAGAGAGAGAGAGAGAGAGAGAGAGCTCTTGTAATCGTGAGCAGTGAGCACTGGGTTGTCACACTTTCATGCTCATGCATTGTTGCTTCTTCAAACTTCAACTAAGCTTCAATGCCTATGCTTGGGCCTGTAGGCTTCCTAAAAGCTATTGCTACTTGCCTTCCTACTCAATGGTAATTGGGCCTAGGGCCCTAGGGGGGACGAGAGAGAGAGAGAGAGAGAGAGAGAGAGAGAGAGAGAGAGAGAGAGAGAGAGAGAGAGAGAGAGAGAGAGAGAGAGAGAGAGAGAGAGAGAGAGAGAGAGAGAGAGAGAGAGAGAGAGAGAGAGAGAGAGAGAGAGAGAGAGAGAGAGAGAGAGAGAGAGAGAGAGAGAGAGAGAGAGAGAGAGAGAGAGAGAGAGAGAGAGAGAGAGAGAGAGAGAGAGAGAGAGAGAGAGAGAGAGAGAGAGAGAGAGAGATAGATAGATAGATATATATATATATATATATATATATATATATATATATATAAACTTAAAGGTGCCTCACTACTTGGGCCTAAATTAGCCCTCCAACTTCCATGCCTCATTACTCAACGTTCTCCCTAAAATTGTGATTTGCAAGCAGCAAAACAAGCAGGAACCATCTTGATTCTCCATTGTTCAATTTTCATTTTGCATTAAGTTTTAAAGTTTAAAGTTTAGTCTTTTAAGTTCTACTATTACCAATGTAATTTCTAATTAAGTATTGACATCTTTCAATAAAACAAAAGCATGCAATCTCTTTTCTCTTAAGATTGGTTAGTTTAATAACTCATTATATCTTGGCTTTGAACAAAAGTTTACTATTTACTAGTGGCTATTGCTAGCAATTGCTAAGCATAACAATTCCATCATCAGGCCTCTCAAATATTTAGGTAAATAATATTTGTGTGTGTATCTCTGCCTCTCTCCTCATCATCTCTGCATGGAAAATTTATTAATCATTGGTGAAATGAAAGTTTAGTAACAAATTCTTTTTGTTATGTGTTTATTGATAAATTTGAGAAGGTTGAAGATAAAAAGGGACTAAAGATCCAAGGAGCTTGGGTTTTCAAAGGAACAAAGGCATTAAAAAAGGTAGCAAATTACAAAAACTAATCTTTTTATTTTTGAGAAATGGCACCTAAATCAAAAGAAAAAAGACAAGGAAATCTTCTCTCTTGGGTCAGGATTGAACATATAGATAAGCATCCTTCTAAAAAGGTAAAAGAAAACACTAATAATATTGTGGAGTCATCTTCAATTGGTGTACTGCCTTTGAACCACTCAATAATATTTCACTTGAAGATAAGGATGAACTTGAAAGGAAAAAAAACGATGCTTACTTTTTCAAGAGGATTGGCTTGATCAATTCAAATGGCTTGTTTATGATAGAGACGAAGTAAAAATGTATTGTAAGTATTGTTTAAAATATCCTCATCCACATAGTGCATATTCAAAAGGGGGATCAATAAATTTTTAACTTAAAATTCCATGTTCGCACAACTTGCTATAAGTTTGCCATGGAAGCCATTTTGCTTGAAGGAAAATATTGTATTGAAAAGAGTGTTTAAAAAATAAGGGAAGTAAAAGATGAGTCATTACTTTCATTATTTAGAATTGCATATCTAACTAATAAATAAAATTTACCATTTTCAATTTTTCCTGAGATGATAAATTTGTTGCAAGATTATCATGCACCATATACTACTTGTCTCTATAATGATGATAAGGCATGCACTGAAATGATCTATTGTATGGCATCACATCTTATGAAAACCACAATAAAGAAGGTTTCTACTAGTCCATGGTTTGGTGTTTTAATTAATGAGTCCAACGAAATCTCTTCACATGGACATATGGTTATTTATTTATCATATCTTGAGGGAGATTGCATTCCCAAGACAAGTTTCTATTGAAAGGTGAGAATGATCGAAGCTTGCTTGGAAGAGCTATGGCGGGAGAGCAAGAGCAAGAAAGAGAGAGAGACCAAATGGAAACTCCAACATTCACAATGTGTGACCGTACTTTTCTTTATTCAAACTGTCACTAAAAGAATAACGAATAAAGTGACAGTGACGGGTGTCGGCCACTTGCAGTGTGCAGTGGTGGATACTGTCAGTGTAGTAATACACGGGCGGCTAGGCAGAGGCGCCTTTACCCCCAACAAACTCCCACTTAAAGGTGAATCTGCCCCAGTGAGGAATGAAAAGAAAAAGAAAAGATAGCACAATGTACACATGTATAACAGGATGAGGAAAAACGTCATCTCATCCAACGCCCATCAATCTCCCGAGGAAGGCAAAGCGCTCAGTAGTGAGGCTTTTTCATGAGCAGATATGTAGGATTTTCATCAATGGAGACCTTGACAAGGTCAATAGACCTGTCCTTCACAACCCCATGTATGAAGTGATACCTCAACTCAATGTGTTTCATCTTTGCATGGAAGATCGGATTCTTAGCTAGCTAAATAGCACTCATAGAATTCGAATGCAACGTAGGTATAGTATCAATCCCAAGGTCCTGAACCAAATGGCCCAACCATATGGCCTCCTTGCAAGCCTCAATGGCTACAACATACTTGGCCTCAGTGGTAAAGAGAGCCGTACACTTCTGAACCCTGGACATCCAAGAGACAGCACCTCCAACATAGGTGAATACATAGCTAGAAGTGAACTTCCTATTGTTTGCATGTCCTGCATAATCGGAGTCTGTGTACCCCACAACTCCTGTATCTTGGCTGCCATAGCAAATACACATATGTTTTGTGCCCTTCAGGTATCTCTTGATATCCTTCAAGACATCCCAATGCTTCTTGCCAGGTGTAGCCATATAGCGTGCCACAACACCAACTACAAAGGCAATATCTGGACAAGTATCTATCATGGTATACATCAAACTGCCCACCACAGTTGATGCATAAGGGATCTTGGCCATCTCGGCCTTCTACTCATCTCTTTGCGGACAATCGGCCTGTGAAACCTTCACATAAGAAGGTAATGGATAGCCACTAGGCTTCATGACTTGCATGTGGAAATGCTCAAGGTCTTTATGAATGTGCTTCCTTTGTGAGAGGTACAATAGTTCCTGATGCTTGTCACACTTAATGCGCATACCAAGAATATGAGAGGCCTATCCCAAATCCTTCCTCTCAAAGCTCTTCTTCAGCTAAGATTTAAGAGCATTCAGCTCATCATGAGCTTTTCTTGCTATCAACATATCATCCACATAAAGTACCAAAATAAGCAATGAGCCATCACGGGCTGTCTTCATGTAAAGACAAGGATCCATAGCACTCTTGCTGTAGCTCTGTGACTACATAAAGGCATCAAACTTATGATACCACTCCCTAGATGCCTACTTCAAGCCATAAAGAATTTTCTTCAACTTGTACACTAGGTGCTCCCTGTCAGGTTCTGCAAAGGCCTTAGGCTACTCCATGCAAATCTCATAATGTGAATCCCCATGCAAGAATGCTGTCTTGACATCCATTTGATACATGTCCAAGTCAAGCTGTGTAACTACGGCCAAAACTAAGCATAGGGTGGCCATCTTGACCACAGGAGAAAAGACTTCATCAAAGTCAACTCCATGCTCTTGTTTAAAACCCTTACCAACAAATCTTGCCTTATAAGCCAGCTTGGGGTATCTAGGGGTATATTTTAGCTTGTACACCCATTTGCACGGCAGAGCGTTCTTGCCCTTAGGAAATGCAGCCAAATCCCAAGTCATATTCTTATGTAGGGAGTCCATCTCAGACTGCATAGCCCTCTCCCAGGAGTGATTGTCACCATGCACATAGCCTCATCATAGGTGAGATGCTCTCCTGCATCTATAAACAAGACATCATGCATCGAGGGCTCAATTTGATCAGGTGGATGTCTAGCTCTAGTAGAGCATCTCATTGTAGGCTTTGTTGCATGTCTAGCATCCTGTCCAACACCCTGGCCATGTGTACCAACTGTTGTTGTAGGCTGTCCAACTAGTTGTGCAAAAGCATGCGGCTCCTCCTAGAATATAACCCTACGTATCTCTACGACCTTCTTAGGCTGGCTATGCATCTTGTCTTCATGAAAGGCTACATCATGGTTGCAGATGACTTTTCGCACCTGCAGATCCCAGAGGTGGTAATCCATCTCGCATGCATCTCCATAGCCAAGGAAAATGCATTTGACACTCTTAGGATCCAACTTAGTCTGCTTGTCCTTAGGAACATGGTAGAATGCCTCACATCCAAAGACATGTAGATGTGCATAAGACAGAGGTTTCCCAGTCCATACCTCCTCTACAACCTAGAAATCCAAACCACTGGAAGGTGATCTATTGATGACATGAACAACTATACTGACTGCCTCAGCCCAAAAACTATGTGGTAGGCCTACATGGCTAAGCATATTGCATGCACGCTCCTAGATGGTTCTATTCATCCGCTCAGCCAAACCATTCTAGGGTGGGGTATAAGGGGCGATAAACTGACGCTTAATCCCCTCTCATCACATAGCTGCTCACAGGCACGTGACACATATTCTCCCCCATTGTCAATCCTAAGATATTTCAGCCAATGCCCAGTCTGGTTCTCAATCAATGCAAGCCATCTCTGAAACATAGCCAAGACATCGGATTTGATCTTAATGGGATAAGCCCAGAATTTATAGGAAAAATCATCAATAAATATCACAAAATACTTTGCACCACCTATAGGCTGACATGGCATGGCCCCACAGACATTTGAATGTACCAATGCCAAGGGCTCACTCATGCATGTCCTACTAGACTTCTTATGCATATTCCTAGTTTGTCTGCTATAAAGACAATGCTCACATGAATCAAAACATGAATAGTCAAGGGGCAGTAAGTACTGTAAAACAGAAAGCATTTTCATTCCCTTCAAATACATATGGCCCAAATGGGCATGCCAAAGAGATACATGTGGGATGAAACCCACTAACAAAACATGGTCAACAGAGGATCTAAAAACTACAAGAGGATAGAGGTTGCCAGTTTTGGCACTTCTAGCAAGCACAAGTCTACCATACGGGTGATCTTCCACGTAGAATCCCCTAAAGAGACATGAAATCCACCATCATTAAGCTGCCTTGCAAACATAAGACTATGTGTAAGCGCATGCACATGATGTACATCCTGTAACAAAAAAGTACTACCAGTAGAGAATTGCAATCATACATCTCCAATGCCAACAATAGCAAGTGACCTATTATCACCCAGGAAAACTGAACCAAAGACAGTGCAGTAGGAATGGAACCACTCACGGTGTCAGAGGGATTTTTATTGAAAGGTCGTATCCACCGGGGATTAGAGATGGAAGGAAGTAGAGATAGGAGATGGAAGAGAATCAAAAGAATAGACAAAAGATAAACACGACAAAGACAAAGCACAATGAATCAAATCAATATGTATTGACAGAACCTGAAATCCTTTGTCTAGCACTACTCAAAAGAAATCTCAAGGCATTAGTTCTCTTGGAGCTCCTTTGTAGACCAAAAACGTGCATAAAAAATAACAGCTCTTTCTCTATTGCTCGAAACCCAAACCTGATGGCTCTGCTAGCTTCGAAAGGGGGGTAAAACTGTAGGACACATGTTCAGGGATCTCCCAGTTCACTCCTTCTACTTCAAAGTGTAGTTTTTAGCTTGTCAACAGCGATCGCGATGCGTGTGATTTCACCCATCTTTCTTTTTTATGAAAAATCCAATAATTGGCTGAAAAAGCAACTTGCTTTTTGCATGCCATCCTAATCTAGAAGCTTTTCTAACTTTTTTAAATTTTTACAATAAATAATATTAAAAATAGGGTAAAATTGTCCAAAAATCTAGTATTTTTGGACCATTCATGCCACTCACACACTAGTACTAATGTCTCAGATCACATTGACTCTCTTGATTAATAAGAAAGTCAAATGATGATGCACTCCAAAGTTTTTCACACCGTTCCCACGTAGTGGCACGACGTCCACCCCCTTTGAATCTACACATCCTTTGGTATGTGCCAAAATCCTAGTTGTCATCAGATTTTGAGTCCTCCTCATCCTCTGTAATCATATCCTTTGCTTTATCTTCCATATCTTCCCAGCTTTTACCCCTGTATCTTAGCCACTATTTTCTTCCAATTCTGGCAACTCATAGGCATTATATTCCCGTCTCTTGAATAATTTGATTCTTTTCCCTACTACCAAAAGTTTTATGACTATCCCATCCAGCTCATTTAATGCATAAGCAGCATTATCAAACACCTGTCTTACCACATAGGGTCCAAACCATCTTTTGGAAACTTTACGCATAGCACTATGCTGGTTTTCTAAACTGCTATCATAAACCAATACCCAATCCCCATCTTATATGATTCTTGGTCTCATTCTATGTCTTTTGTCAAACCATTTCTTGTTCTATATCCTTGTTGCCCTTAATTTTGCAATTGCTACCTCTATGTCTTCGAAATTTCTTTCCAATTGTCTAATACACAAGGCCAACAACTCCTCTCGATTCAACTCCTTTTCCCAAGGTAGCACACTCCATGTGACTATCATCTCTTCTATCGGCATGATAGGTTTTTGACCATACATCAATTCAACAGGCATATATCCTATAATAGCACTATGAGTTGTTTTGTCAGCCCTTATGTCACGAATGTCTTGCCTTGCATGAGACATTTCACTGTCAGTAACCTTTCTTTTTTTAGCTGCATGTAAATCATGTGTCCATATTTCAGCCTTTGGACTTGGACATGCAATTATCCAACTGTAGAAGCATGTATCACCGCATAAGCATTTCGAACAGCCAAGTCTTCCAACAACTTCTACATACCTCCCTTTCCAAAATTCAAAGAAAGAGGAAATCGCGTTTCTTGTGCATGGATTTGCCATCCTTCCAAAAGGTGAGCTGTCGTGTTGTGCAAAGGCCTCCTAATAGGGAGTGCAATCCTTTCTCTCATGCTGCAAACTATCACACCACATACATCTTTTTCCTGGCTTAGGGGATGTTGCTCGTCCCCTTTCCTCTTGTCCTTTTTCATCCAATTTTGCAACCTTCAATTGAAGATCCCACATCCCTTTGACCAATTCATGCAAGATATCTTCCCTAACAAAGGGAACAATAGCAAGGATAGCCATAGGGTTAGCCATAGAAGTGGGTGGCTTACTGGATACTTCGACTATTTTGGCCGTAACAGTGGGCAAGCTAAAGACATGCAATCTTTCTCATCTTCTATGATTTTTCACAAGTGCAGTAACAACTTTCTTGACATGTCTCCACTTTGTTTTCAGAGTTGTCTCTGTAGTTTGATCCTCTAGCAAATCATCAAGCTTCACCTGAAGCTCAGGATCTACTGCTTGTAGAAACAATTCAATTTTATGAATTGCAAGAGCTTGTTGTTTTGCAAGATCCAACTGTTTAAATTAACTTTCAAATTCTCTTAACAATTCTATAGCCACAAGACCCTTATTGGGTTGTAAAACCCACTCCTCAAAAGTCTTGCGCATAATCAAACTGGTATCCTCAATGTAAAATTCTTCCCTGAGTGTCTTATTGAAAGCTATCCAGTCAGCATCCTGCATGCATAATTCAGTAATCTGCGCTTTCGGTTCACATACAGTGATCCGAACAAAAAACCGGCTCCATGCAAGTTGAGCCACCCCAAAGAATTCCATCTTTTGAGCATAGGTATGTATATATGCAGATACATTCCTACCATTGAATAACTTTATCTCAGTCTCAACTACTTGCAAAGCATTCATCACAACACTTTTTGTTTGAGCAGAAGCCTGCATCACTTGTTGTTGTTGTTGTACCTGCATAAGCATATTCATATTTTGCAACAACTATTGCAAAACATCACTAGATATTGTGTTCAAAGGTTCACCCATCTTGTCTTTCCTTCGTTTGACGACCTTTCTTGTTGAAACGTCGTATCCACCGGGGATCAGAGGTGAAAGGAAGTAGCGACAAGAGATGGAAGAGAAGAAAAAGAATAGACAAGAGGTAAACATGACAAAGACAAAGCACAATGAATCAAATCAATATGTATAGCCAGAATCTAAAATCCTTTGTCTAGCACTAATTAGAAGCAATCTCCATGCATTAGTTCTCCTAGAGCTCATTCGTAGACAAAAAACGTGCATAAAAAATAACATTTCCTTCTCTGCTACTCGGAACCCAAATCGGATGGCTCCATTGGCTCCGAAAGGGAGGTAAAACTACAGGACACCTATTCTTCTTCTTCTAGTTCAAGTGCAGTTTTCAGCCTGTCAACAAACGATCGTGATGCGCGCGATTTTTTCCATCTTTCTTTTTTATGGAAAAACCAATAACTGGCTGAAAAAGTAAATTGCTTTTGCATGCCATCCTAATCTAGAAGCTTTTCTAACTTTTTCAAAATTTTACAATAAATAATATAAAAAATAAGAAAAAATTATCCAAAAATCTAGTATTTTTGGACCATTCATACCACTCACGCTAGTACTAATGACTTAGATCACATTGAATCTCTTGATCAATACAAAAGTCGGATGATGGTGCACTCTAGAGTTTTTCACACCGTGCCCACGTAGTGGCATGACAACGGAATGGTGTAACATGAAATGAAGCACCAAAATCCAAAAGCCAGCATTGCATATACATAGAGTGAACCTCCATCAACATCGTAGTATCATAAGAACTAGCTACCAGTATGTACTTCCCATCAGAGTCATTAGTCTGCATGACATTTATCTCATCAATTTTCACAATGGATTTCACAGGCATAATGCTACGATTAGAGGACTTTTCCTATACTTTTCTTTCCCCTTCTCTTTGTGCTTCTCATTGTGCAAGTCATGACACAGTGGGCGTATATGACCCTTCTTGCCACAATGATAACATGTCACATTAGCATTTCTCGCACAAGACTTGCTGCATGACTTACCACGCGACTTAGACATAGACTTTTGTGAGTCTATGCCATGTCCATACCCACGGTCATTCTTTCTATTACCATCTCTGCCTCTAATAGTCAAAGCATGCAACACACGAGAGGCATCCAAGTTCTTAGGTTGATCTCTTTCTACAAAAGAGCACTCTCTACATTAGGCAAGTTCAAAGTTGTAGCAGGAGCGCATAAGGCAGTGCGGAATACATCCCATGACTCACTCAGAGTCCCACGCAAAAACAATGAAGTAGCCTTATCATTAAAGGTAATGCCTTGCAAAGTCAAGTTCTTGAGAATAGCATGGAACTAGCTCAAATGAGCAGACATTGTTATATTCTCCTTCATGCGCAGGTTCATAAGCTGCTTCAACCAATACATCTGACTTGCTGGACTTTTCTTGTCATAGAGGTTCTTAATCTTATCCCAAAGCTACCAAACACTCTGTGCGTCCTCAACCACATTGTAATGCACTTGTTCAATGAGACAGGATGAGGGTGAACTTGCGTAACTCATCAAGATCATCCCATTCATCATCAGACATAGTTTCATGCTACTCGCCATGTATCCTTAGTGGCTTGATATGAGATTTATGCACCAATACCTACAAAACTTGGATCTTCCAATAGGCATAATTTGTACCATCAAGCTTATTGATGTTGAAGATATCACTATTAGTGGAAAAAGATGCCATACTGTAGTCCAAAATGGTGTAGAAAGTTCAAAACTACTTGCTGTTTTCTATTGTAAATAGCCAAAATACCACCAAAACCAAGGCAAAATGACCATGAACTAATAGTAGCTAATGATGCTGCCCACCAAGTACTATCAAAAGTACATAAAATCAGGATGATTTAGCATGAAAATTCCATGCATAACTGTGATGGGACCTAAAATGATCCGGCATTGGTGGCTAAGGCACTAGCCGCGGACCTCATGCACTCAACAGACAACCCCACCTCACGGCCTCGCGGGCCAAGAGCGTCTATCGAGGGATACACTATTCTAAACACTAATAATTGCATGTTTATAGTTTGTAATCCAATGAATGTTCCGTTTCCTGTCTCCTTAGAGGGAGATTATACATATATCAGCAATAAATGCCACATATCATAGACACAAGGGCATCCCATCGGCTAATTGCCGTGGCCCTACTGTAGCTCTCCTACATCTTGGGGATTGGCCCTCGATGCGTTGCTTCCACATATAGACACATTTGAAACAAACTCCCCTCTTAGTGCCAATATATTTATCATTCCAGGAATGCACTGATCCTCACCTATCCATCCGCTTGGACCCACCGTCTAGACCTATAGCAGCTGGGTTGCTCACTCTCTCTATGTGGGTCAAGTCCTAAAGAAACCAAGTGCTATGTATCCAAGAGCTTGTAATTGATACTATTTAACGATGCTTGATGCAAATGTGTATATGATTAAGTGCTCAAACAATTGAAAAACAGCCTCGTGCATTGTGCAAATCCATTCTTTTCATGCTCCATACACTAATGTATAATTGCTGCGATGAGGGAAGACATCGAGCCTTACACTCGTGTTGTACTTCCCTTTATTTAACTTAACATCATCCTATATGAATAATGCAACAAATACATCAGATTTTGTATTATATTTTAGCACTCAAATTTCCCCCCCCCCCCAGGGAGAGAAAGACTGAAATCTGATCTCCACAACCGGGCAGCCATTTGACACACGGTCTGGAGCGATGGGAAGCGAAGATCAAGTGTAGATCATGTATTCCATCGGTCTGGGTGGTTGTTTACAGGCCTCATAGCCCCTCCTCAATGATTGGAATGATGGCGCCTTCCTTGCACGTCCGTGTGAAAATCGGCGCCCCTCCCCCCCACAAAATCGTTTTTTTTTTTTTGTTGGGGCTCGCAAAGGGAGGCCCCAAAGGTCATAACTTTTGGACTTATTAAGTCCCATTCCCACTTGCCTTTGGTTCTTGGCCTCGCGGACATCCTATCTCCTGCGTCCGATACCCAATTCACAGTCCGAAAAATCCTGGGCATCCGTCTTGAAGTCCTCCACTGCCAGGCATCTCCCAAGGTCCCATTTGACATGCCAAAAAATTATGAAAATTTATCAACTGTCGTCAAGTGGATCTTTTAAACCTTTTCCGGGCATTGCGCTTAAAATCGTACTGATTGCCACCGCCGCCTTCGACGAAGTCTATTTTTTCCCTGAAATTTGGAAATTTTGGCTATTTTTAAGCACTTCTCGACATCAAAAATCATCTGTCATTGGCGACCACAGGATAGGGTGACTCAGCCCGTCGAATTCCACGAACAAATCTGCACATAAACACAATCACAAAGAGCATCACGTTGATACAAAATAGATACACAACAAAACACATCACAGCTCTCACCCTACCCCCTTGTCAAAACCAAGGCAAGAAATCCACGAGGAGTAGGGCTAGCATAATCTGACAGAAAAGCTAAAGCTAGTCACTAACCAACTACTCCAACACAAGCTAAAAAGATCTATCAAAGAGGTCATCCTCAGTGGTGGTCTGAACTACCTACCTAACTAAGGACAATGCAACTAAGAGCTCCTACTAGGTGAGGACTCCTATAGTCTGATCAACAAATATTATCTTTTAGCACATTGGGTCTTTAGCCTCTTATTTTCCATACTCAGGCATGTAAAAAGGAGGGAGCTGAGCGTAGTGACCCAAGGAGAACAAGGCATCGGCCTTAGGTCCTGTCTTGGTACCCAAGAATCTACCAAGCCCTTGCAAGGTGACACTTAATCCTTTTCTAATGTTCACTTTTATTTTCGCTCCAACCTTCTTGTATTCTTTGTTTTTCAGCTAGATACCATCCCTCGGAAGACAAGGCATTGGCCTTGGGTCTTGTCTCATCCCCCCCAGGAACCTACTAGGCCTTCGCAAGGCAATAAATAATAGCTCAAGGTTTTTTCTTTTCTTTTCTTTTCTATTTTTATAGGGGTTAGAACCCCTTTTTACACACCTCCGTACATACATATATTGTTTTTCAGATATTTAGGGTTTTGTCTATTTCCATCATTATTTTAGTAGGCTTCTCTAACTGCCTCACAACTAACAGGAACTCCTAGAATGGCCGCATAGCAGGTCAGCAGAGTAGGGTCACTAGAACTCCCATCTAAAATAGGTCTTACAATGCCTGACAATGCCTTGCAGGAGGCCATGACTACTCAGACCTCCCCCAGACATACAGAGCCTAATCCTGGGACTTCATGGCTTGAGTGCTGGTCCCCACCAAACAAAAGAAAGGAACCCTTACACACACATATATCGTTAATTGCTTAAGGAAAAATACTCGAAAAGGGAATGAAACCACTTGGAATGGCTACAAGAAGCTCCTTCGCAGGAAAGGCTCCCTCCAGCGACTTCGTTAACCTGTATGATGCAATCACTACAACAAAAAACCATTAACTGTACCTGCACCAAACAGACGAATGGACCTCTTGGCCTAAAGAAATAACACAGTGCACTGTAAACTAGCTGGCTCTCTTGGCCTAAAGAAAGCAGACATTACCAACTTTAAAGTAGCTGGCCCTCTTGGCCTAAGGAAATAGATCATTAAAACCTGAAAACAACTGGTCTTCTTGGCCTAAAGAAATCAAGCAAATCTGCTCATATAGATTCTTCCTTGGAAGAAGGCAAATATACAAACACATGCTCCACTCCAAGGGGAAAGACATGGCGCTCAGCCCTAAACTAAAAGCATCAAGTTATGACCTATACCTTCTGCATATACAGCAAGAGGCGTATGCATAACATGTCATCGAATTAACGTATGGATCCAAGATAATAGTGGTAGATGGGTCTCGGCTACTCTTCTTATTACCCATATCAACCATCGCCTGCCATATAATGCGTGGCCTGATAACATTCCCCACAAACCAAGTCCCGTCTCATTATCAACAACAACATCCGGACTAGGACCACAGTTGAAAAAGAGGTCCTCCTCATAAGCAAAATTGGCTAATGAATCCGCAAATCGATTCCAATAATGTGGAATGAGCCGAAAGGATATGCTCTCAAATTCATCAAGTAGGGTTATAGCAATTCGATGATACATACGAAGGATAGGATTCCGGACTGTATATGTCCCATTAAGTTGATTTAAGATCAACTGGGAATCCCCTTTTACTAACAACCTCCTAATGCCACCTTTCTTGGCAATATTCAATACCATAATCAGGGCTTTATACTCCGCCATGTTGTTAGTGAATCCCACCCCAAGATAAGTAGCTAATTTCATTATAACTCTATGTCGGGGATCTCGGATAACTACTCCAACACTCCCTTTTCTATTAGGCCCCCTCAATGCTCCATCAAAGTATAATGTGTACGTCCACAATGGGTTTACACAGCCAGCCATCAGGAACTCCTCTATTCATAAGTATGATAATCAAAATTCAACATATTTAGAGGATGAATTGACGGCTCCATCCCACCTTCTTCATTAAACTCAACAGGGATGCTTGTCAATATTTGTAAATAGTGATGGCAGAAAACTTTAATCTCCCACACAAAGGTACCGTTGTCTTGCTCAACCACTTTGTATCCCTTGCTCCACCAGATAAGCCTCCCCTGATGATATCTTTGCTCTAGATATGGGTGCTCCAAATAAGGGATCAACCGCCCCATCGACCAGTTTAAGCTCTCCTGCAGGTCTCAAATCAGCCCCAGCAGGACCTGCAATGCATTTAGCATGTTAGCATATTTAGAAATAATAAGGTCTAATCTTATTAAGATTAACCTTATTCTTAAATTCCACTCCTTGTAGATCAGCTAATAAAATCGTGGACTTATTTTTACCTATCCAAACTATCTTGTAAGGGCCATCCCATCTAGGTTCCAGCTTTCCTGGAAATAGCTCCTTACGCGCATAATAATACAGAACTAATTGCCCTTTTTTAAAGGTATACTTCTTCACCTTTAGATCATGCAACCGCTTCATCCGAAATTTAGCTATCTCCTGGTGCAACAAACTGATTAGTAGCATCCCACATAGATAATCCCATACTTACTTCATGCTCATATTCAGCCCGAATACCCAACAAACTAGTTTCCTCTTCAAATTGCAGCAATGCACTAGTGGCATCACCAAGAAATTGACGCTTCCTCTTAATTATGTCAATGTTTTTATCATGAAATTATCGCTTGGCAATGCCAAGCACCTCTCCCAAGGTGAATTCCACCCGACTATTTAAGATCCGTTCTTCAAGAACCTTCTTTAGATCTGTGGCTACCTCAATGTCAGACTCCAACTTATATCCTGGCTACTTGCCCTTCTTTTTGCCCTCTTGTTTGCTATCCTATTTTTGCTCCTGATTGACCTCTTCCATAACATGCTTGGGAGGTGGCTGATTTGTAGAGCTTTAGGCTGATCCACACTTCTTCTTGTCACTCTTTTATATGTTCTTGCATTATCTTCATCTCTCTTTCGTTTCTCTTCCACAAGTACATTCGTGTTTTGTATCTTTGCTAAATATGCAGACACTGAATATGCATCTATAGGTGATTCCCAACTAGTTATGTCACGAATGTCTTACCCTGCATGAGACATTTCACTGTTAGTAACCTTTCTTTTTTTAGTTGCATGTAAATCATGTGTCAATATTTCAGTCTTTGGACCAACCATCACTTGGCCATGCATTCTATCTTGTGTATGGATCTTGCCATCTTTCCAAAAGGTGAGCTGTCGTGTTGTGCAAAGGCCTCCTAATAGGCAACACAATCCTTTCTCTCATGGTGCAAACTATCACACCATATACATCTTTTTCCTGGCTTAGGGGATGTTGCTCGTCCCCTTTCCTCTTGTCCTTTTTCATCCAATTTCGCAACCTTCAATTGAAGATCCTGCATCCCTTTGACCAATTCATGCAAGATATCTTTCCTAACAGAGGAAACAATAGCAGGGACAGCCATAGGATTAACCATAGAAGCGGGTGGCTTACTGGATACTTCAATTGTTTTTCCCGTAACAGTGGGCAAGCTAGAGACATGCAATCTTTCTGTTCTTCTATGCTTTTTCACAAGTGCAGTAACAACTTTCTTGACATGTCTCCACTTTGTTTTCAAACCTGTCTCTGTAGTTTGATACTCTAGAAAATCATCAAGCTTCTCTTGAAGCTCAGGATCTGTTGCTTGTAGAAACAATTCAATTTTTTGACTTGCAAGAGCTTGTTGTTTTGCAAGATCCAACTGCTAAATTGACTTTCAAATTCTCTTAACAATTCTGTAGCCACAAGACCCTTATTGGGTTGTAAAACCTACTCCTGAAAAGGCTTGCGCATAATCAAACTAGTTTCCTCAATGTAAAATTCTTCCCTGAGTGTCTTATTGAAAGCTACCCAGTCAGCATCCTGCATGTATAATTCAGTAATCTGTGCTTTCGGTTCACATACAGTGATCCGAACAAAAAACCGGCTCCATGCATGTTGAGCTACCCTAAAGAATTCCATCTTTTGAGCATAGGTATGCACATATGTAGATACATTCCTGCCGTTGAATAACTTCATCTCAGTTTCAACTGCTTGCAAAGCATTCATCACAACACTTTTTGTTTGAGCAGAAGCGTGCATCACTTGTTGTTGTTGTTCTTCTACCTGCATAAGCATATTCATATTTTGCACAAACTATTACAAGACATCACTGGAGATTGTGTTCAAAGGTTCTCCCATCTTATCTTTTCTTCTTCTGATGACCTTTCACATCGGGTTCACCAATGTCGGAGGGGTTTTTGTCAAAATGTCATATCCACCGGGGATCATAGATGAAAGGAAGTAGCGATAGGAGATGGAAGAGAAGAAAAAGAATAGACTAGAGGTAAACATGACAAAGACAAAGCACAATGAATCGAATCAATATGTATAGACAGAACCTAAAATCCTTTGTCTAGCACTACTCAAAAGCAATCTCCATGCATTAGTTCTCCTAGAGCTCCTTCGCTGTCAACAAACGATCATGATGTACGTGATTTTGTCCATCTTTCTTTTTTATGAAAAATCAATAACTGGCTGAAAAAGCAACTTGCTTTTTGCATGCCAACCTAATCTAGAAGCTTTTCTAACTTTTGCAAAATTTTACAATAAATAATATATAAAAAATAGGAAAAAATTATCCAAAAATCTAGTATTTTTGGACCATTCATACCACTCACACTAGTACTAATGACTTAGATCACATTGACTCTCTTGATCAATATGAAAGTCAGATGATGATGCACTCTAGAGTTTTTCACACTGTGCCCACGTAGTGGCACGACAACGGAATGGTGTAACATGAAATGAAGCACCAAAATTCAAAAGCTAGCATTGCACATACATAGAGTGAACCTCTGTCAACGTCGTAGCATCACAAGAACTAGCTGCAAGTATGTACTCCCCATCAAAGTCATTAGTTTGCATGACATTTATCTCCTCAATTTTCACAATGGATTTCACAGGCATAATGCTAGGATTAGAGGACTTTTCCTATACTTTTCTTTCCCCATCTCTTTGCACTTCTCATTGCGCAAGTCATGATACTGTGGGCGTATATGACCCTTCTTGCCGCAATGATGACATGTCACATTAGCATTTCTCGCATAAGACTTGTGGCTTGACTTATCATGTGACTTAGACATAGACTTTTGTGAGTCTCTACCATGTCCATACCCACGTTCATTCTTTCTATTACCATCTCTGCCTCTAACAGCCAAAGCATGCAACACACGAGAGGCATCCAAGTTCTTATAGTTGATCTCTTCCTACAGAAGAGCACTCTCTACATTAGGCAAGTTCAAAGTTGTAGCAGGAGCGCATAAGGCAGTGCGGAATACATCCCATGACTCACTCAGAGTCCCAAGCAAAAACAATGGAGTAACGTCATCATTAAAGGTAATGCCTTGCAAAGTCAAGCTCTTGAGAATAGCATGGAACTAGCTCAAATGAGCAGACATTGTTATATTCTCCTTCATGTGCACGTCCAAAAGCTACTTCAACCAATACATCTGACTTGCTCGAACTTTCTTGTCATAGAGGTTCTTAATCTTATCCCAAGCTACCAAGCACTTTGTGCATCCTCAACCACATTGTAATGCACTTGTTTAGTGAGACAAGATGAGGGTGAACTTGCGTAACTCATCAAGCTCATCCCATTCATCATCAATCATAGTTTCATGTTGCTCGCCATGCATCCTTAGTGGCTTGATATGAGATTTCTGCACCAATACCTGCAAAACTTGGATCTTCCAATAGGCATAATTTGTACCATCAAGCTTAGTGATGTTGAAGATAGCACTATCAGTGGAAGAAGTTGCCATACTGTAGTCCAAAATGGTGCAGAAAGCTCAAAACTACTTGCTGTTTTCTATTGTAAATAGCCAAAATACCACCAAAATCAAGGCAAAATGACCATGACTGATAGTAGCTAATGATGCTGCCCACCAAGTACTATCAAAAGTACATAAATTCATGATGATTTAGCGTGAAATTTCCATGTCAATCCATGCATAATTTCTTATTGTAATAAATTACAGCCATGTACAATGAGAGAAAATTGTAGGCAAAATGAATGCACCAAGTCAACCACTAGCTGTCAAAGCATAACCAACATCAAGTGGGCATAAATCAGCATGTGACAATCATAGAGACATCAAGCAAACACCCAAGCATATCAAATGAATCTGTTAGTAAGCTGACACACCCCCTGTGTAATAGGGTAAAGAGTACACAACACTGGCAAGACCTGACACAAAGAGGTGTATGCTCAGGGAGTGCAAAGCCCAAATTAGTCCAACTACATTTATGAGGACCATGGCATATCAATCATGCAACATCCAAGTGAAAATCCCAATCTCAAGTATCTGAATGCTCAAATAGCATAAACCACCTGCTCAATGTCTATCAAGCGTATCGAGAAACTCCCACTGGCACAAAAGCCATAAATATCAAGCAAAGAAGCTCAACAAGGGCATGTGATAGCACCAGTGCTAGAAGATCCAAGATCAAGCATCAATAAGACCTCATGAGCATATAGACCATGTAACATCCGTACATAGCATATCATAGACATCAAGAACAACCAAACTGTAACTTTGGCAAGCCAATAAATTGCCAAAGTAATCTCCAAGCAATCAAATGTCAAGCCAAAGCAAGGCTCAGTAGCATCCAACTCCAAACAATGTAACGTGCATGTAGTCGTGGCATAGGCCAAGCATGTCAAGACCGATCAAACATAAGCAAAGTATGTGCTATAAGTACATCAGAGATGAAGATCCAATTGTTATGTGGAGCGAGCTCAAGCTCCAACTAATGATTCGAGAGAAAATCCAAGCTCTATGTTGATCCTCAAGAGTCACTACATCAATGTATACATCCAAGACATAGCCCAAATGCAATAGGCATATCAAAACATAAGAAAAAGAGCTTCATCCTTGAATGTTCTAGAAGCAAATAAATGTCCAAAACTAAGCAAACAATGGCTCAATCCAAGCTCAAAACCATAAACAAACCATAGGCATACTTTTCCATATGTATAGACACCAACCGGGCATAATCGCGCATCAAATGACTATGTAGCATGAGCGTAAAGTGTAATGATAGAGGGTTTCCCTATTTTAGGAAACTCCTGATGGATTGTGTGAAATAGTCAATGACTAAGAAAATTTAGCCCCAAAAGCATCTCACATCATAGGCATACATTTTCCTAGCATTTAGGCCGCATTTGGGACAATGTCAATGCCAATGTGGTCCAGACATAAAATGCTAATGTAACACTATTGTGGGATGCTTGTAAACTGTGTATACCAGTCCCAAACATGAAGTAAACCACATCAATGCTCAATGCCAAGGCTCGTGATCAAATGCCAAGCATAAACCAAGTGTATAGTGCCCACTTGAGTGAGCTGGAGGAGATTGAATAATTGATCACGTGCTATAAATGCACTTGGAAAATTTGTGCAAATCTTCCTAGGGTTGTTGCTCACATTCTTGAGCTGGTCAGAGTGGTAGGAAGCTCAAGTGGATGCCAAAGAAGGCATATAACAAGCCTGAGGTGCCCGAGTAAAGCCTATGTCAAGATATGGAGCACGGGAGCTTCAATGGTGCTGCCCCCTTTCTCTTCTTAGACCTGTAGACCTATAACCAGCATGAAACCCTGAAGAAAATGAATGAATATCTTTGTTGGAATGCCCTAAGGGGGCCCAAAGGGGCCAAGTAGGTACTCGGGCGGCCAAGGAGTGACAGGGGAGCTCGGGAGAGTCGGCTATTGCTTCCAGGAAGGAGACCCATGAGTGTAGGTAATCAATAGGAAGCTGAAGGAGTCATAAACCAAGTCTGAATGCTTGAGCAACCATGCTCTAATACCAGTTGAAGATCGAATCTTGCTTGGAAGAGCTATGGCGGGAGAGTAAGAGCAAGAAAGAGAGAGAAACCAAATGGGAACTCCAACAGTCACAATGTGTGATCAAGCCTTCCTTTATTCAAATTGTCACTAAAATAATAAAGAATAAAGTGATGATGATGGGCGCCCGCCACATGTAGTGTGTAGTGGTGGGTACTATCAATGTAGTAATACACAGACAACTAGGCAGAGGTGCCTTTACCCCCAACACCTATGGCATTATAAGTGTACATGATGGTACTGCAAAATCTTCGTTTGAGGCTATTATTAATGAGTTAAAGAAATGTAAGCTAAACTTGTCTAGATTTGTTGCTTTGGCTCTGATGGATGTTCCACAATGGTAGGAAAGGATAATGATGTTCAGGCCTTATTGGAAAAACATGTGTGGGAGCTCACGCTCAACCGCCAAGACCCACGGATGGATTATTGTTTCAAGTGTTCCAAGCCGAGCACTAATGGCTACCTCTCACATAGCCGACGCGCCATCCATATCTACGGGTGTAGTGAGCTTACCTCCATGCCGATCGAGTTACCTCCTCTCCCGTGCACTCCAGTAGCTCCACGATCCAAGTGCAAGCTTCAAGCAAGCTCCATCCTCAAGCTCCATGCTCCAAGATCCATCACCGTGAGCAAGAGAAGAGAAGAGAAGAGAAGAAGAGAGGAGAAGATGGAGAGCTTCTCCTCCCGGGTCCCTCACCCTCACACACTCTCACACTCCCTCTGTCAAGCACAAGCTCAAGCAAGCAAGCAAGCAAGAAGAAGAAGAAGAAGAAGAAGAAGAAGAAGAAGAAGAAGAAGAAGAAGGGACCCACTTTTGGCCACACATAAGAATGAGCTTCTCATTGACTTTTGAGCTTTATATACATGCCCTACTTTTTGGGCGGTTATCCTCACTTTTTACATGGCCGGCCATTAGCCTAGGCCCTCTTTTCCTATTTCCCACCATTCTAACTTATCCCATTCCCAACTAATGCATACAATTTTCACAGGAGTGAGCACAACACTCTTTTTACAAGGATTCGGGAGCACCTTCACATTTAATGGCGCGCTTTTACTCTTTTCTTTCCTCGAGGCGATACTGAGGCCTTCTGGAGAGGTCGTCATTCAAATTTTCAGGGTGGTCTGACCTCCATCTAGGGCACCTTTTCCTTCCTTTGTCCTGTTTCCTTTCGGTTATCTCCTTCTTCCATTTTTTCGCACCTCTGCTCCATTTTTCGATCCTCTATGCTACAGTAAACATTACCCCCCTCCTAGCTGAGTGCCAGTCCCATGGCACTGGGGTGGGGAGTAGTAGGATAGTTGGGGTTGCTGCTAAGTGGAATTGGTGGATAGAAGACCACCATCAAAAGTTGTTGTTGTGAATGAGAGATGATGAAGTGTTGATTCCTGATGATTGGGAGATATTCCGGCATGCTTTGGTCTTCATGAAGATGCTTGGCATTTGTCACACAGTTGTAGCTTCCCTTCTGCGACGGCTGTCAAAACCGGGGCTTTGTAATCATTTAGAGAATATGTGGTTCCAAGATCTATGCCAATGGTGGGTCCATCACTGAGTTTTCCGTCTGCTTGATTTGGTCGAGTCATGGTAGCCATCAGCAGGCAGATGGTCGGCCACATCAAGCATGTTGGCCCATTTAACCATCGGAGTATGCAAAAGCTCCTGAAGCTGCTGTAGTGGTGTTTGTCCGACTTATGAAAAAATTCCTGGTCATTAGCGGATGTTGTGGATGGTCCTCCTTAGCTGGGTCGTCAGTCACTGAGTTATGATCACGGCCTGTAAGAGAAAGTCGTGCCCTCCCTAAGGGGTGTGTCTGTCTCACGGTGTGGTGTAAGTGCATGTGCAGTGGAACTAGGAGATGGGTCTAACCTTGGGTAGGCCCTTGGTAATGTCCCACACTTAAGGACCCAGTTCGTGTGTTGTTGGAGATGCAGTGCAGAACTTAGGGTGATAGGTTTGGAAGTCCTGCCCTTGATGTGCCCTAAGTGTGAAGTGGGGAGAGGGGCTAGGGGTGAACCCTAGGTGTAGTGAGCAAAGTGAGCCCTCGTGTTGTTTTTTTTTATAAATTAGCATTGCATACAAAGAAGGCATTCTGGCTAATGCCTATCACCTTCAGCCCCGAAGCCCGGGGTGGTCGCAAGCATTGGGATAGAAATGCACGACTTTGTAGATATTCTTTAATAGTGGCCCAGGCCTTCAGAGGTGTGGATGACAAGAAGGGATGATTACACCTCGTAAAGCGTGTATCATTCATATTCTCTAAGATTTCTAGGCAAAAGGAGGGAAGTAGGGTTGCCCTCATCATTAATCTAGTCATAGCCCTACTATCTATCCCTAGGTTGATGTCAAAAAAGAGGAGAGGGAGGTGGGCTTCTTCAGCTATAGGTCTCTGCATTAATAGGAATTTGATAAGCCTAAGATAATTACAAGTGGTTAGGAAGGCTGGATTCGGGCAAGAAGAAAAATCTGTGAGGAAGCAGTTGATGGATGGGAGGAGATCCTCTACTCTAAAAACCAGGCATTCCTCGAGACTCCGGGCATTTACGTTATATATTCTAGGAAAGTCAAAATCCCCATGAATGGTGCGATCATAATCAACTCCATGCCTACGGGGTTAGGGCATGTAGGTCGGGTCATTGCGTTCTTCAGGAAGTGAGCTGTAGAAGGGGGTCCAAGAGTCAAAATTGGCATCCCAAATCCTCCTCCGCCACTTGGTTTGTGCCTCGTAGCCTTGGATGGTTTTGGGAATCCTATTTACCTTGTCATGCCAATAATCTGCAGGCTCTTGCCTCCACCTGGTTATTATAAGGCTCCTCTCTTCTATCCATCTGTTCGCCAGATCATTAGCCAGGTCCTTGATCTTGGCTAGAATGCCTAGAGGCAATGCATGGTCCAGCGAGCATGGATAAGAAAATGAAAGCTCAAATGGTCTCGTCTGGAACTCTTGGTCACGCCATATGATCAATTCTTGAGGCCAATCGATAGGGTTGGGATCCCCTTGTAGTGGCATTGACTCTTCAGGGAATTGTCTGGGCAATGACCGTGCTCTGCGTTGTGCTTCCTCTGCCAGTTCCTACCTTCTTCTGGCTGCCACAATGCGCTCAGGCATGTGGGCATCTTCGGGCTCTTTAGGCGGGAGGTCCGGTAGAGGCGGACTAGGCGTTCTTCATTGTTCTTCTTCAGCATCTTACTCCAAGTTCGGACCCTCTTCGGCATTCTTCTCGGCCATTGCTAGGGCCACTTGTGGTGGTGGTGTTGGCTGCTCCTGTTCTTCGAACCTTAGTTCCTTAAGCTCAATAGTGGAGAGGCCGGCACGGCGTATGTAGTGAAATTGCTGCTCTTTCATGATTCCTGTGCCTGTGGGAAGCTCCCGTTCTTGAAGGCCATATCTTAGCGCTCGAATAATCAGTTCTAGCTTCCTTCTTACCTTCTCCACTAAATCATTGCCCTCTTCTTGGGTGACATGTAGTACTGTGCTGAGAAAGGCTTGCCTTTGTGCATTGGTGCATACATCGGCTACTTCTGCCCTGGATTCCGCAAGCACTCTCTTGCATTCAGCCATCGCCAAGTGTTCCGCTAATTGCCTAACCCTTTCAAAGTTGTTCTTTTCCCACTTGTTGGCTCTCTCATCCATCTTCCTTCTTCCCTCTTCCAGCTCACTTGCCAAGGTGGTTACCACCTGCTGGAAATCCAAGGAGTGGCACCAACTCTGGGTCTTAACAAATGAACATCAATTTCTTCCGCTTGATTTGCAATGCTAAATCTCTGTTCGGCCTCAACAATTAGTTTTGACTTTTCTTGTGCTAGTTCCTCGTGGCTCTGGATCTTCGCAAGGTGCAATCTTCGTTGTGTGAAGGCCATGGCCACGAGGGCCTCTGTGTCTTCCTTGGCAATCTCCAATGCACCTTGCAGTTGTTGTGCCTCCTGTTGCCGCCCTTGTGCTTTTGCTGCGAGGATTTCCAGCCTTTCCTGTGCTAGGAACTCTATCTCTCTCTAGTATGTCTTGTTCCTCGAGTTCATACCATAGTTTTGCTATGGTATCCTCCTGCCACTCGCTTGGCTCACCTTCTTGAGCTGCTAACTGTCCATACCCTTCTAGTCTAGCAGTTCTCTGTTCCAGGTCAGCATATTGCTGTACTAGCAACTTTAAGCTCCGCTGCTCTGCCACACCACCAGGTTTTGCTTTTCGTCCTCCAGCCTTTATCTCAAGTGGCTCTCATTGTCCTGGGCTTCTTTCGTTTTTGCTTCCAGTTGATCTTGCAATACTTTCACCTCCCTTTTTCGGTTGGCTCCTTGCCTTGAAACTTCGAGCCTCAAGGCTGTCGAAGTTTCCCTTTCCTTCTCCAGCTCCACCACGGCCACCTTATTTTCTTCCTTTTCTTTGTCCAACTCTGCTAGGAGCTCAGCCACGTAAGCATCGTAATCCACATCAGGTGGCATGGGAGTAGGGGCTGTGGTGGTTGACGCCTCTAGCTTTTTCCGTTTCGGATCTTTCCTGGACTTAGCATCTACATCGGAAAGTCTTTTTGCTCTAGTTTCCGGTGCAATCTCAGCCACTTTACTGAGAAGCATCTACATCATGCTCATCAGCTGGGCCACGTCTAGAGAGGGCGTGGGTTGCGGGGCGGTTGTGGTGTCGGTTGGCACCGGCACGAAGGAAGAAGGTAGAGGGTGCAACTGTGACTTGCCCTTGCCTACAATCACTGGGGCTACTTCCACGCTGCCACTTGCTTCGGCCTCATGGTGGGGACTCAAAGGGTTGATCTCTCCTCTTCCATGGGTTTCTTCAATAGATCTTCAAGTGGCCTTTGCCAACTCAGCCAGTTCTTTCATCCTTAGCTTGTTGGCTTCCTCCTCCGCCCTTCTTTGCCTCTCTTCTTCTGCCCTTTTTGACTCCTCTCTAACTCTGTCGAGTTCTTCCTTTTCCTTTTTCCTTCGTTGCTCCTCCACCCTCCTTGACTCTCTTTGAGCCCTCTTCACCTCGGCCCACTCCTCTTTGCCCAGTCTTTCCTCCTTCTTTTTCTGGCTCTTGTCAGTCTTCATTTGCTTCTGTGGTTTGGCCGTTTGAGTGGGTGGTATTTTTGACTCTCCCTCGTCGATTGCCGTCTTTTCACTCAAGCCTTCTTGCTCGCGGTGAGGTGAGCTTTGGTGCATATCTTGCTCTTCCTCTATGCCGGCATCCTTGATAGTCTCGTCGATGATTGCCATGAGGACACCTCCATATCTGATTGTAGAGGCTTTTGTGGCAGGTTTTTTTTTTGTGGATTGTGCGGTAGAGGACGAAGATTCCCCACTAGCTAGTGCTGGGCTAGAGCCAGGAGGGCAGCTGAACTCCTGATAGTTTTCTAGACAAAGCTATTCCAATCCACCTCCTCTGGAGCTCCTTCCACGATGCTTTCCAGCAATGGCACCCCGATTCTATTCATTAGTGCATTGTATCTGTGGCTCGAGAAAAGGGCGTGGATCATGTTAGCTTGCATCCTCATCGCAAGGCCTGGAATGTCAGACAAACTGATTCCATCGACCGTGTGCACATCCTCTTTTCTAACTCCCATCATGGCATACACATCTCTTTTTGGGTGCCTCTCTTTCTTGGGCACAAGCCCCAGGGCTTTCTTGACAATGTCTGCGTTAAGGGGCACTTGCACCCTTCTTTCCTAGTCACCCGCCCTTACTGTGACCGTGCCATAGCTCCTTCCTTCATTGAAGCTCCTTAAGAAGTCCGTGCACATGCTATAGTCTACAGCCTGTCCGACATTCCACATAATTTTGGAGGTTACATTTGTCCACCAGCGCCCTCATGACCGGCTCTTCCAGGATGGCTTCATCTAGATTCATGGTATGCTTGAATGTGAATCGGCTAAATCCATGTGTCTCGACGCTAATTCCATACTTGGTCAGCTCTGCCTCAGTGAATGGGAGTTTACTCTGTCTTGCCATGGTAGGTGCTTGTCATCACACCAAGTCAACATTAGTGTTATAACTTGACTCATCACTAACAAAAACCCAAGAAAGAATGTGTGTGACAATTTTTCATGCTGATTCAGAGAAATGAAACTTGGAAACAATTCACAACCAACATCTATTTCCTCCTTGCATTCTTTTCTATTTGAATTCATTGATCCTTTTCATCCATTATACATCTTGCTACATCACTTGGATCATCCCTTGGCTCTCATCACTTGGCTCTCGTTTGCTCCCCCCCCTTTTCTCAAGTGTTAAGGGAATCCTTCCTAGGATTAGCAAGGGGAGGAGGAAGGCTCGCATGGGCTGTGTGGGGTGAGTTACCTGGCCAATAGCCAAGTATAAAGGTTAGGGTTATATTCAAGCTGGGCATGATGATCAAGTTTACATGGTCGTATGGAAGCTTGAGTGATGTAGGTCAAGACATCATGAAAGATTTCCATGGAGTTGAGATGACTAGCAACGTGCAACTCCTCTTCCGTGAGGAAGTGGTTAATGTAAGGGTGGGCCATCACCTGGTCATCTAAGTGTATGTTGCATGTAATGGCCAAAACCCTAAATGAAAGAGGTGCCACATAAGTAGGGTCGTGTTCAATTGTTTTGATTGCCCTCCTTTGCTTAGTATTGGTCATGATACGACAACATTTTTTCTCCCATTGGAGTCGTAAGACATACCACAATTGTAAGAACGAAGAAGCAGAGCTGGCAAGCTGCGTGAGCTCCTCTAGTTCTTGTTCAGGTGTAGAGTGAGCAGGCTTGCGGTAAGAGGTGATTAGTCTTTTTAGAACAGCTTGCTTCTTTGAGATTTCTCCATTAGCAATTAACTCGGCGGCAATTTTGGGAAATTTGATGGTCATAAACTCGTAGTGTTCCCAAGTGCATGGCAACACATGAACATCAGAAGCAAGGGGTTTGTCGAGAAGTCCTAGGTCAAGCCTCTAATAGCTCCTAGCAAATGTGGTGAAGGTGTCATCCAACTCCTTGATGCATGTCTAGCCTGTCTAGCTGGAGTGTGGTTGCTCAGAGATGAGCCTCTTGAATGTCCACACTTAGGCACTCATATCCAGGGGTTGCCCTCATAGTATCCTTGTGCTCGTAAGAGATCTTTGGGGGTCCATCGTGGCGTTGTAGTGTGCCTATGTCGATATCATCTGAGTTGCCTCTTAGGCTGCGACGACTGATAGTTTTTGCGTTTAGAAGCACGTTTTTGCAGTTTACAAGGAGGCAGCCCTCGTCGTTTTGGCACCCACATGAGCGTGGACTCTTTGGCCTTGTGAATGGCCTGGGTGGGCTTGATTCTAGTAGTTTGAGCGTGGGGTGAGATATCCCTGCCCTTCTCCTTAGGCTTGGTCGTGGGCCTGGCCGTGGGAGTCTCTATCGGTGGCGTTGCAGTTGTAGGAGGCGTAAGATAACCCTTGTTGAAAGTAGTCACTATGCGCACATTGCCTATAGCAAGATGGATGCGATCTAGGTTGTAGTCCACATTGCACTTTGTCTGCTTTTTGAAAGTGCGGCCTAGTAGTGATTTATCACCGGCCCCTTTAGTGTTTGGTAACACATAAAAGAAGACTGGGATACTTTCAGACTCGATGGAGACAGCCACTTTGCATTTTCCTAAGAGTGAGTAAGTGTTGCCCCCAAATGGGTTGAGTTTAGCGTTTGTGGGCTGTAATTTAGGCTGACCGATGCATGTCCAATGGTCATGCGTCAAGATATTATAGTCGGCACCTTCGTCGATCAAGGCATCAAAAGAATACGTCTGTTTTGCAGTGACTGTGATTCGTAGGTAGACAGGTGCTACTGCTTCTTCATCTTGATCTATTAGCTCGGTAATTGTGGCCATGCATACATTGACAGGGGATTCAAGCATAGGTGGATCGTGCAACGGATGGGAAGGAGGATAGTACTTTTTCATGCGACTACCATTGAAGAAGCCTATTCCTTCCCCTTCGAGCGTCTCTAACTCAACATTGCCCGTTCTACTAATTGCACGTACCCGGAAAGGTCCCAGTCCTCGAAATTTCATTTTCTGTTTGTGACCTTTCACAGAGTATAGTAGAACGAGGTCCCCCAAATCAAAGTTGTGCTGGTTGACATGCTTGTCAAAAAACATCTTTCGTTGTGCCTTCTCACAAATCAAAGCGTGGGTGGCTAAGAGTCGAGTCTCTGTGAGATGCTCTAACTCCACTAAGCGGTCATTCCAAGCTTCTCTTCCCTCCCAATGCTCCTGAGCTGCTATCCTTAAGCTAGGGACAAAGACTTCTAAGGATAGAATGGCCTCCGTTCCATACGTTAGCCTAAAGGGTGTTTGTCCTACAACCATCTTATAAGCTATACAATAGGCCCACAAGGCAGCCATCAATTTATTATCCTAGTCTCTTCATGATGTGGATACTATTTTAGTAAGCACATTGACTAGGATTTTATTCATGGACACTGCTTGGCCATTTTCTTGAGGGTAGTAGGGCGAGGACCTTCTATGAATGATTAGGAAGGTTGAGAGTAGGTGGGATATCACTTCATTAATGAAGTGCATGCCCTGATCACTCACTAGTTCGATTGGACGACCCAATCGTGAAAAGACTTGCTCCCATAGGAACTTCACAGTGGTTCTAGCATCGTTCTTTCTAGTGGCTCTTGCCTTCGCCCACTTCATTAGGTAATCAGTTGCCACAATGATGTGGCATGCATGGGAGTACTGTGCCGCAGGACTGATAGGTCCAATGAAGTCAATGCCCCATTTTTCGAAGGGCTATCGAGCTATTACGTGAGTCAACTCCATCTTATCCTTGCGCATGGGCACCTTAGTCTTATGGCACTCATTGCAACATTTGACAAACTTAACAGCATCACAGAATAGAGTGGGCCACCATAGTTGGGATTGTAACACCTTACGGGCGGTTGTATCCCCACTAAAGTGTCCTCTAGCTATCCCACCATGCGCTTTTTTCAATACATCATGCATCTTGTGCTCGCACACACATCTGCGCAACAAACTATCTTGTCCTGACCTATAGAGTTGGCCGGCGATCAGTTGGTATGTCTGGATTTTAAAGATAATTCTCCTTAGCCTGGCTTTCTCAATAGGTCTCTCAGGCAAACCGTTCTCTAGTACTTGAACTACATCATCGGCCCAATATGGCGTCAAATCAGCCCTAAACAAGTCTCCTTCGCTAGATAGGTCAAAGAGATGAGCATCCGATAAGTCATCAGGCATGCCTTGTCTAGCAGCTTCTCTTATGGGTATGCGGGACATGTGATCAACCATGTAGTGCTACTTTCCCTTACGTACAACCACATAAAAATCAAACTCCAACAAGAGAAGTAACCATCTCGCTATGTGACTTGTAGCGCATGGCTTGTTCACAAGATAAAGCAAGGCTTGATTGGTCAACGAAAAAGACGAAGGTGTGGCCAACAGATAATGCCTAAATTTCTTTACAGCAAACACTATGGCTAACCCTTCCCTTTCTATAGTGGAATAGTTCATCTACGTTTCGGTGAGCTGCCTGCTGGCACTGCCTCTGCTTGGCAAAGCTCACGAGGTAATCAAGGTTATGTTCACCAAGATGGCATAGAACAGCTCTAATAGCAAACTTAGAGGCATCTATGTATACATGGAATGTTATACTCCAATCTGGGGCTCGTAAGATTGGTGCAGTGGTGAGAGCCTTCTTCAACTGTTCATATGCATGCTGGCATTCCTCAGTCCACTGGAATACGATTAGCAGCTTGTACAATGGTCTAGCAATCAGCGCGTAATTTAGTACAAAGCGTCGGTAGTATCCCGTATGGCCTAAGAAACACTGAACACCCTTGTAGTTAATGGGTGGTGGTAGGTCGACAATGACTGTGACTTTTGAGAACTCGGTGGCAATGCCATTCCTTGACACTACGTGCCCTAGGATACATCCGTGCTTCACCCAGAATTGGTACTTTAAGGGGTTCAACGAGAGGTTATATAACCGACAACGTTCAAAGACAACTCTCAACTTTTCTAAGTGTTCGGTCCAACTAGAGTGTATGCATAAGTCGTCTACGAATACCTCTAACTCGCGTCTAAGCATATCCTTGAAGATGGTGCACATTAATCGTTGGAAGGTTGCAGGCGCATTCATTAGCCCAAAGGGCATAACGATGTAGGTGAATACGCCCCACTCCGTGGTGAAGGTAGTCTTGTGCCTGTCGTCAGGGTGCACTTGCACTTGATTATAGCCAGAGAAGCCATCCAGGAAACTGTAGGCTTCTTTGCCTGCCACCCTCTCCAACATGTGCTCGGTATACGGTAAGGGGCAGTTGTCCCTCTTCGTAGCGGTATTAACTTTCTTGTAATTCATGCACACTCAAATTTTACCATTCTTTTTCATAACGATCACTATGGGCGATACCCAATCCGTATGCTCAATCTTATATATAAATCCCGCCTTCATGAGCTTATCGATTTCTTCCTCACAGCATGTGCATGTTTGGGATTCATAGGGTAAGGTCACTGCTTTGTTGGTACCACATCTCGGACCATTAGGATATTATGGGTCGCAACCCTAGGATCGACTCCTTTTAGTTCCTCCAAGGACCAGGAAAACACATCGACATACTCTCGTAGGAGAGAAACAAGTCTAGCCTCCTCATCCTTGGTCAGGTCGTCGGCGATGAACGCAAGTCGAGGCTTGTCGCCTTCCCTTGCCAGGTTGACTTCCTTGACCTTGACGGGTCCCTCAATTGGCTCATTGGCTTGCCCTTGTCTCTTTGCTCCTAGTAGAATCACCACTCTATCACCCTTCTTAAACTTCGTGAAGCATTTGGGGAGATCTTGCGGCTTTTTTTGCCTCTCTGCTTCTGAGTCTTTAGTTTGCTTCCTAGCCTCCTTCCTTAACTGTCTGCGCCTTAGGTGGACGGACAAGTCCCCTTTGGTGCATTTGACCTTAGAGGATTGGGGTATTTTGGGATCACTCTCTGTACTGACTTCAGACTCCGAGTTAAACTCACATCCCTCGCTTCAGGAAGGAGTTTCACCAGGGGGTCATAATTCAGTAGGTGAATTCGTCCTTAGTACTGGAACTACCAGTGGTTGCGCCACCCCTGCCTGCTCGTAATCCATGGCTCCCATGTGCTCCAACCAGGACCTATCACACTCCATCCGCATGACTCCTTTTTCATTCCAGCCTGTCCTTTCCCTTCTAGGCCTAGAGTCTGCCTTGATCTGTTCGATTGCTCTCCCTTTAGTGTCATATTCTATCATGCCTAACTCTTTTTCACTCTCGTCCCCAACAGAGCGACAGTCCTCGTATCCCTCATCATCAGAATCTTGCCCCTTTGACTGCTCGTCATCCCCCAGGTTTTTCTCTCCAATCTCCTCTTCGTTAGTGACTAAAGCCCAATTGTATAACAGGTTAAGATCGTGAATTTTGGTCCATTTCCACTCTGGCCTAGCCAAGAGATCACTAAGGGGTTTTAGATTAGCAGCCAGTTGCCCTTCAGTTTATCGGTCAGGTACTCTATGATTTCTTGAAGCTCGAGCTTGGTGGTGGGGATATGGAACGAGACTGGTTTCCCTGGATCACGTGAGCTTCCTATGATCGTGCAGAGTGGCACGATGGCCTCCTTTGCTAGCATGCTTGGTGATTTAGCAGCTTGCCTATACACCTCTTCTTCATTTGAGAACGGTAGGTAAACGGTTGCCAAGACATGCATCCAATCCCGCTCGTCCTCAAGGCAAGGGATGCACTTGGTCAATGACCCATAGGGTTTACTTGCCTATGCATCACCTTTTAGCATGGTTGAGATAGCATCGAGGTCGGCTAGGGTAGTCTTCTAGGTGTCCATCTCAACCCTCACCGCTTCTGTTCTATTCCCCAAGAAGATGAGATTGTTCCCCCAATCTTCAATGACTTCTCATCCAGGGTCGGCCTAGCAGTATGTCATAGTCCACTCCCTTCATGACAATGAAGTTCATGGAAAACTGCACTCCTGCAACCTTCAGTGGTGGCCAGTTCTTTAGGACCCCGAATGGTCTAACCTTCATTCCATTGGCCAATGTAACGTTGAACCTAGCCGCTTCCACAGGTGGGTTTTCCTAGGCCTGTAGAACTACGTGGCTCAAGACATTGACCCTAGCGCCTGTGTCTACAATTCCCTTTCGTGTTGTGTCCCCCAAGGCTAAGATAGGTAAGACTGCATGCATCTCCATGCCTTCCCAGAAAGCATTGATGTGTAGTGACCTTGGAGCCGAGTGTAGCGTTAGGCTTGGAATCTACGTGATTGTGTCCTTCTCTTGCAAGTTAGCGGCAGTATGCTCCCCTTTTCCCTCCACACAGTGTGTGCCTTAATTCTTGCCATAAGGGAGGGTGCTGACGAAGCAAATCTCCTAGGCTCACGGTTACTGGGGTGGTTACTAAAGTGGTGAGGAGGTTGCTGGGTGGTTGGCTTCCTCCTTGGTTGGCATTCTTTGGCCATATGTCTTGGTTAGCTTGCTAACAAGCTTCTTCTTGGTCTTGCCTCTGTGGAATCTCACATGGTGTGGGTGCGTTCCCCGATTGAGGTTGCGATGGTGAAATGGGTGTACTCACACTAGAGAGGTCTTCCATTCGGTCTTCCAGTATGGGTTCTGCATCTTTAAGGTGTTCTTGGGCGCCCTTGACCCACTCCTTAACTTTGGCTATAGCCTTGAGTTGCCGTCTAGGGTGGGGGTATTCCCCTACCCTGACACTCCCTAGTTCTGCTATCTTAGGAGCTAAGGTCTCTGCCTCTGCATTAGTGACCCCCTTTCCTACCACTAGAGTTGTAGCTTCCTCAGTCTTAAGGGTAATCTTTGCATCTGTTCTCTTTCTCCTTCTCCTCTAGCTTTTCTTTCCCAACGAGGCTGCATCCAGGTTACTTGGCCCAGGCAACGAGATGCCTGTTCGTTTTGTCTGTGCTCGCGTCATGACATGCAATGGGATGGTCTTATCCTCACTACCAAAGGTCTCCACACCAAATAGCCCCAAGGGTACGGAGGGCACATTGGCAGAACTAGCTGATGGCTTCCGTTTAGGATAGTCAGGAAATAGGTGTGTGATTCCACACTCGATGCATCGAAGGTCAACTTTGTCCTTGTTTGCATGTTCCCTTTCTGGGCAACGTGATGAAATATGGCCTGGATGACCGCAAGTCCAGCATGAGATTGGATCTTGGCTTGGTCCTCCAAACCCTTTGCCCCTACCTCTACCTAGCGCCATTACCGGTACTAGTTGATAGTCCATCAGACTGGATTGCCTTCCTCATCATAGGAGATGTATGGGTTCACATAGGTTTCCTCTTCACTAGGTTTTTCCACATAGTGAATAGGAGCGTCACTCGATGGTTGGGTTACATAGGGACCTGGTGGTCTGGGTATGCCTGTTGGGTTCATCTCTAGCCTAGGAATGGCTGGTCTTGTATCATTGACTAACTCCTGCACTATGACTGGGAATTCTCCCAAGTCCAGTCAGCCCTCTCCTTGTTTGCCTCGTGATCCTGACATTGCTCCCACTTCCAGCTCCACAAGGTCGTCGATCAATTTAAGTAGCTCCGGCAGCGTCCGGTCCTTTATGTTGTCGCCTTCTGGACCTTCGTGTCCTCTTTAAGGTCCTACTGTGATGGGGCTCTCAGGCACCTAATTATGATTTGGGATCTTCTCCTAATAGTGGGTTCCTTAATGTTGTTATATCTCCTAATGAGTTCCTTGTTATTGAAAGCAGTTATCAATCTTATTCACGAATTGTGCTTCGTGCTTTCTAGTGTTCAATGCGAAAACAGGCTTCTCCTTTTCTTGTAGTGCACCTTTGGTGATGAAATCAAAAAGTGAGGTGAGGATGCACGAAATGCTTAATGCAGACTCCACTCTTCCCCTCATGTTTGCAGCCTGATGTGGCTCTAAGCATAGGTTTTGGCTGATCTAAGGTTTTACTAAAAGTCCTTGCTGCATTCTCTATTCTGCTTGAGGGTTGATTGGTTGGTTGGTCGCCGAACGTCAAGTCAAATTCTAAATTTGGTCTGCTCAGCATCTAGCTATTCGGGGTGAATCTTTGGTTATCCTGTCTGGCCTCTGGCTTCTAAGGGCCAAACTGGGTTCCCTGGGGGATCAAAGATGTGACCAAGGTGGCCAGGAATTTGGGGCAGGTTTAGTAACCTTCTATTTAAAGTTCTGGTGAATTGGTCTGATTTTGGGAATCGGACAGGTTGGTTCGATTCTGGGAATCGGAGAGGCTGGTCCGAGTTTCACACTAGGAACAGTGGTCAAATTCTACTTTGGTCTGATTTCCCTAGTCGGACAGGGGAGGTCTGACTACTGCAATGGGTCGAGTGGTCCAAATCCGGGACTAGGACACATGGTCCGATTTTGACACCAGATTCGATTATAACAGTCGGCGGACGGAGTGGTCTGATTTTTAGGCTGGTTTGATTCTGGGACTCGGATCAAAAAAGTGGTCTGATTTTCGGACTGGTCCGATTCTGGGACTCGGATCGGAAAAGTGGTCCGATTTTCGGAGTCGAACGGTCTAACTCCAGAAATTGAGTAGTCCTATTCTGGGACTCGAATGGCCTGGTTCGACGGCGCAGACAACGGCCCGAGGGTTGCACGTGATGCCTCAAGGTCAACTCCTACTCCACGGAATCGTGTCGTGCCTTCCAAATAGGTGCAAAGCAATAGAGGGGACTGCCAGGCATACCTTGAAGCAATGCAGCGCTTGAATCGATCGACATTTCAATGATCTTCCCGTAGCTCTCTCTTTCTCTCGCTCTCTCCCTGGCTCTCAAGCTCACTCTTTTCTCAGAAGGCAGGATGTCAAATGTGGTCCTTCCTGGTTCCTCGGCCTCTTATTTCCCCATCCCAGCCTACTGTAACCTCAAAAATTAATCCATCATACTCTTCCAGCCAGAAATCTGACTATGTGCCCCTATTTCCCTGTTTCCAGCAGCAGCAGCAGAGCAGAACCCTTCTTTCCCTTCTTTTTTCTATCCTAATCTTAACCTAATGCAACCAAAATCAAAACCAGAGATGGAGATGGATGGTCCTACTCTAATATTCAACAACAAATCAAAATACTTACTTGCTCCAAGGATCAAAACCTCTTAAATATCCTAACTATCTCAAGCACCGGTTCGGGCTGCAAACCCTACTTCTATGCTCGATTCGATGCGTCGGCGCTCAAGGCTTGATTCCGTCGGTCCCAGCAACGGAACCAAAATGTGGGAGCTCACGCTCAACCGCCAAGACCCACGGACCGCTTATTGTTTCAAGCGTTCCAAGTCGAGCACTAATGTCTACCTCTCACATAGCCGACGCGCCATCCATTGCTCCATCGCCGGGAGCAAGAGAAGAGAAGTGAAGAGAAGAGAAGAAGAGAGAAGAAGATGGAGAGCATCTCCTCCCCAGTCCCTCACCCTCACACTCTCACACTCTCTCTCTCAAGCACAAGCTCAAGCAAGCAAGCAAGAAGAAGAAGAAGAAGAAGAAGAAGAAGAGACCCACTTTTGGCCACACACGAGAATGATCTTCTCATTCACTTTTGAACTTTATATACATGCCCTACTTTTTGGGCGGTCATCCCCACTTTTTACATGGTCGGCCATTAGCCTAGGCCCTCTTTTCCTATTTCCCACCGTTCTAACTTATCCCATTCCCAACTAATGCATACAATTTGCACAGGAGTGAGCCCAGCACTCTTTTTACAAGGATTCGGGAGTGCCTTCACGTTTAATGGCACACTTTTACTCTTTTCTTTCCTTGAGGCAATACTGAGGCCTTCTAGAGAGGTCGTCATTCAAATTTTCAGGGTCTGACCTCCATCCTGTGCGCCTTTTCCTTCCTTTGTCATGTGCCCTTTTGGTTATCTCCTTCTTCCATTTTTTCGCACCTCTACTCCATTTTCTGATCCTTTGTGCTGCGGTAAACAACATGTTAATCCATTTCTAACTTCAATTCATTGTGTTGCACATCATAGTGCCCTTGCAATATCAAGTGTAGCAAAAGAGATGCCTTATTGTAAAAAGCTAGAAAATCTTATTAATGCCACAGCTTCTTATTTTAATGTTAGCACGAAGAGATTAGAAGGGTTGCAAGCTATGCAACAAGATTTGGCATGTCCCATTCTTCGATTTGAGCATACTTTTGATGTGAGATGGTTAAGTAGATATAGAGCTATTAGTAGAGTATGCAAGTATTTAGATGCCATACTTGAGATCACAAAAAAAGAGGCATTGCATATTTATGAAGAATTGGCTAAATTTGAGTGCATTCATTGCTTACATTTCTTAACTTGCATTTTAAGAGGCTTAACAACATTAAGCCAAATGTTTCAAAAAGACTTTGTAGATGTCACAACTATAGATAGTCTTGTGAAGAATGAAATTATATCCACAACTCAATATTACATTGATTGCCCTCCTCCTAATGTGAATGTATTAATTGTCAGTGTATATGGATATGATATCCTTCCAAACTATGGGCCTGAAAAAGGATATTTATTTACATTAAGAGGTACTTTGCATGGGAATAAGTTTTATAAGCATGATTTGAAACATAAAATTAATGGAGAAGACTTTAATAGGGCCTTAGAATTTTCAAGTTACTTTTGCCAAGTCAGTGGCAAGTAACTTGAATTCTCCATTTGAAGATAATTCCGTGCTTAACTGTTTAAAAATACTTGTGCCTACACAACATCCAATACATGAGAAGGCCTTAAAAAACTATGGAACCCAAGAAATAGATAAAGTAAATTCATTTTATGGTTTTCTCAAAAAGTTGAATATACAGGAATGCCCTACAAATTTGATAGAAGTTGATGAGTTTAAGAAAGAATTTAGAAATTTTAAGCATCAAGCTTCTAGAGATGGGGTAAGATTCACATTACCAAAGGTATCTTTAGCACTTGCTTGCAACAATATGTGGAGGGATGCTTATCATAATGTTCTTACTCTTTGTCAAGTAGCTCTTGTCCAATGTTTGAGCATTGCTATTTGTGAGAGAGGTTTTAGTGCTCGAACTGTGATAAAGAGTAAGCTACGTAATCGTTTGGAGATTAAGAGTTTAGATGCATTAATGAAAATATTTATTGAAGGGCCTTCTAAATTCACTAATATGGAGTTTATTTAGAGTATGAACTTATGGGCTAAGAAAACACATCAGCATTTATACACAACACAATGAATTTGCTCATTGATTTTGCAATAACTGTGCATATTCAAAGGGAAATCATTGTGCATTATTTGTGCTTTTGTTATCTTAATTTTTTGACCTTTTTTCCTTGGCATAATTTTTTTTCTCCTATGTGTTTATTGTATTTTTAAAATGTAAAATTTGTATTTTTTTCTCTATGTTTAGTCCTTTTTCTATGTTAAACTTATTTTTTCCTTGGTTGTTTTTATCTTTTGAGTAGAAAGCATTCATTTTTTTAAAAGATCATGTTTGCTCAATTATAGTTGTACTTCATTATGTTCTCTTTCATGTTAGTTTTTTTTTCTCTGTTTGGTATCATGGTTGCTTTCAATAAAATATGCTATTTTTTAAATCTTGTTTGTTTTTAATTTTGCTTGTATTTCATGATGTTCTCTTTCATGCTTTTTTTTCTTCTAAGATTTAACTTCTTTTCTTTTGGTTTTTTGTTTTATACTTTCTTTTATCTTTGCACTTATGATGTATATGCTTCTTTGAAGCCATAGACCCATTAAGAGACATAGAAACCACATGTATACATTTGTTTTTGAATATAGAAATTTTATATAAGTAATGTAGATTAAGTTTCTTAATGATAATAAGGGTTTTCATTTCTAAGGTATAAGAGATAAGTAATTTAAAAAAGTTCAAGGAAAAATTTGAAATAAAGATCCTTTCAAATAATTAAAAAAGCTTATTATCCTTTCATTAAATATTTAAAAGGGAATTAGACTGGTTCAATTTGTAGGATAAAGGGAATTGGAACAGTTCAAGTTAGAACGTAAAGGTTGTGGATGGTTCAAATTTTATGAAACCCCTTTAGGCTAAGGCAAGAAGGATCTATTTCAGGTTCATTAAAAAAAAATTCCCGAACATTGAATTCACCTCTAACTTGAGCATTGAATGATTTTGGCGATAAAACTTGAGAGTGTGAATTGCTTTGAACAACTTGACCAAATCGACTTCAGCTCAGCACCATGTCTCACTTCCAATTGTGGCCAACTCACAATCCCTCTCAAGTTTTCTTGCTCTCTTGAGCAAGCATCTAGCCCCATAACCATAATGTGCATCTTGAGAATTCCAAGATCCTACAAGGCACTGTGAAAATCTCCAGCCATTGTGTCTTCCTTCCTGAATGACTTTCACCTTTGTTTACTCCTGTTCTATCTCTTGCCTTTAGAGGATTCCAGCCATATTCCACCTTAGCATCTAGACAATTCCATGTCCAATCCCATTGCCTTTCTTCTTTGTTCATGGCTCTTCTGCCCATAGCACTCAAAGGACTCCATCCACTTACATATGGGCATCTCCAAGTGTTTAATGCAAGATCATGACCTTCTTCCATTCCTCGATTTCCTTTCTTCTTTGTTCATGGCTCTTCTTCAAAGGACTCCATCCACTTACATATGGGAATCTCCAAGTGCTTAATGCAAGATCAGGACCTTCTTTCGTTCCTCGACTTGTCCAATAAACTGACCTCATTTGTGCTTTATAACTTTCCCAATCTTCTATATTCATTAAAGGTTTATGAATTTTCCTCTTTTGTGGTGCTATCTTCCTTAAGAAACTAGTTGATTTTCCAATCAAACACATTCTTTTGGTTTTGCATCTGATATGCTAGTCTTTGATTGAACCCTTCAATAATAATTGATTTCCTATCTTTGAACTTTGGAAGGTGACTCTCTAATGTGCTTAGATCCTGTATGGTCTTAGAATTGTCTGCCTACTAGTTGACTCCACACATTTCCTGCTTTGATACCAAGCAATGTGTCCTAGCTAAATACATGCTTTGAAAATAAACTCCATGCTTAATTACACATTATTTCAAAGAAAGTGTAAAGTCAGAATCCATGCCATGCAATATTACAATTGATGCAAGATGTGACAAGATAAATCCACTGAAGGAATAGTGCCTTGCCTAGCTACAAGTGCCCATGAGTCATGCAAAATGATAACACAATTCCTTGGTTGAATTACAATCCTTAACCTCACCTCTCAACACTTAGTGAAAAGAATAATTGTTGCATTGTGCCCCACCCACCCAGATCTTACAATTACTTAGGAAAATTAGTGGTCTTCATGATGATGATCAGGTAATCGACCCATCTCATAATTGAAGGAGTCCTTCACAACTCTCAAACTCACCCAACCACTTTTCCTCCTCTCTAGTACATGTGCATTTCAGATTTACTACATATAGTTATAGCAAGCATGCTAGTGCTTAACAATGGTGCAAAGAGTGCATCAACACAACCCATGGTATGGAAGTAATTGAAGAAATTAGGAGACGACCCCCAAATGCAATGCATCCAACAAGTGCAATGTGAAGTGCTCATAAATCCATAAGCCATGTGATGTGTAAAGATATCGACAAGAAAGTATACCTGATTCAGGATGTCCAATAGCCATGATCAAAATCCAGCTCCAATTTGTCCAAAAGATCACTAAACTTGACCAAGGCTATCAAGTTTTCAAGCACAACAAATCTTTAAAAATGATAAAAATAATTCCTAGTCTAATCAAACACAAAAAATATAACTTAAAAACAAAAAAACAAATAGTCATGCAAATGATTATACACAAAAAATCCTACCCACTTGATGTTTTACTATGGGTTTATAGATTACGCAAAAACATGTGACATATTGAGCCCTCCCCTAGTCTACAAACATTGATGTGCAATAGTAGCATTCACAAAGTGATGATATATCTATCATCCATTCAGTTTCCTCATTCTTTTGCATTTCTTGTTTATGTCCATTCTACTCTTTTAATTTAATTGTTGTCAATTTTTATACATACTTCTTTAATTATATCCATTGATTCTTTATTTATGTACTTTTTCATCTAAATTTTCTAATGCATAAGTTTCATTTTTGTATGTTTTAGTTGCTCTGAATGGTCCCTCTCATTTACTCTAGAATTTCCTTTGAAACATGTGATCCAACTTACTATTATATCTTAAAACCAAATCTCCCTTTTTAAGTTTTTATTTTTTATTTTTTATTTTTTATTAAAAATATGAAGGTTTTTTTATCGACTTCTTTCATAAAAAACACATGCCTCTTGCATGTTTAATTTTGCTTCTTGTAATTGCAATTACAATCTCTCTTTCAAATAATCTTTATCCTCATCCTCACTCAATTTTTCAAGTATCCTCAAGGTTGGTATTTCTACTTCTATAGATAGTAAAGCTTCTCTTCCATAAACCATCTTATATGGAGAAAACCTACTACTTTCTTTCCTAGATAAACGGTAAGCTGATAATGCACTCAAAAGCTCAATATCCCATGTTTGAGGATGATCTTTAGTCATCTTTTACAACATCCTAATTAGCTCACCATTAAATTGTTCATTCAAACCATTGCATTGAGGATAATATGGTGAAGAAAATCGCTTCATTATCTTGATTTTCTCACAAACATAAGCTATCAGCTCTCCTTTGAAACCAAGTCCCCTATCAGACAAAATTTCTAAAGGTGTCCCAAACTTGCAACATATGTCCTAATATATAAATTTTCCCACATCAATGGCTCTAATGTTTCTAACTACTTCAATAGGAAAGATAATCAACTATAGTCAAAATATATATCTTTCCTCTTAATGTATGAGGTAAATGATCAATTGCATCAATTTTTCATTTTTCAAAATGTCATAAGTAAGAATTGTCTTTCTTGTTTCTAGTTTTAGGATTTTCTTGCTTATTGTTTGACATTCATGACATGATCCACACCAATGATTTACATCTTTATGTAGTGTTGGCCACATATATCCCTCAGTCAAAAAATTTTGAGATGTAATTTTGTAGGCATACTGTCCTCCACAAGCTCCCTATGATTACTTTCAAGAATATAATATATTTTCATTTTCTAGGGTACTCTTTTTAGAATCAAATCCACTCCTTTTGCAAAAAGAATGTCATTCACTAATTTATACCTTCCATCCCTTCTCAAAAACCCATACTTTTTTTAAAATAGAAATGCTAGATGTGGTACCTACTTTTTCAAAAGAAATTCTTCTTCCAACTCATATGCTTCTCTTCCTCTATACAAAGGAAAATCTTCTCTAATAGCAAACACTTGACAGATTGCAACTTGGGTAGTATTATGAGCTTCCTAATTTTCTTCTTTGGCTATGTGTTTCAAACTCCAAGCTTCAAAATGACTTAAATCTCTCTTGATTTTATTATACATTCTCTTGAGTTTGGGATTCTTGATTTGCTAGGAATTGGAGAATTTTCTTTACTAAAAGTAGAGCATCACCTCTGATACTCAATCTTCGAGTTCTCATTTTTTGACAAAGTGTGATAGCTGCATATTCAACTTCATTGTTACTAGTTGCTTCAAATTTAAATGTTTCTTTTCTTATTAGATTTCCTTGTGGATCATAAACCACAATCCCACCTGGTGATGCTTGATGTACTTTTCGATATGATCCATTGAAATATGTCTAAAATGAATTTTCAATTTTTGGTCTAGCTTCTTCTTTGTCCCCAATTTTTCCTTTTAATAAGAATGAACTTCCCCCTATAAGTCAAAATGTTTGCTATTGTTGCTTGAGTTGAATCCTCAACTTAGAATTTATATTGAAATTTCTCAAGCTCAATAATCTATTTTATAACTCTTGAGAGCGGAATTTTGTGCCGAAAATTGCTTAAAAATAGTTAAAAATTATGAACATCAAGGGGAAAATATCCAATGTCAAAGGCGGCGGCTCGACCTAGGACGATTTTAAGCGTCAAAGTGCTCTAAGGACGCCCGGGCAACACTTGCGGATTTTTAGTAATTTTTCCATGCGCCTGTGCCGGTCAATGGAGTTGTCAGTCAGTGCGGGATGCCAAGACGAGCTCACAAAAATTTTCAGAACTGGATTCGGACGCCGTATGCGTGAGAGGCCGGGAAAAGGGCCAAAAGGCCGGTCAAAATTGGGGAGGTGCCCAAAAGGAGAAGTGAAGGGGTGCCTTTAGGGAGGGGCACCCCCTCCCTTAAAAAAAAAATGACGATTAGGGGGGGCGGCGTGCTGAAGAGCCGTCGCGAAAAAAACGCCCCCCCCTCCCCTCAATGCAGATTTTTGTTGAAGAAGAAGCCACGGAACAGATTACACGAGGCAACTACATTGCTTTCACGCTTCGTTCCGCGCGAGAAATGGCAGCCTGTAGAGGGAGAGAGAAAATCAGTCTTTCTCTCTCCTCCCTCTCTCTCCTCTAAGGGGGGATTCATGTGGGAAGAGAAAGGAAGAAGAAAGTATGGTGGAGGCTTCTCCGGCATCGATCGGATTGCTCCACGAGCTGGAAATGGTGACGTGTGATCGTCATGAGCATGAAGTGCTACTGATTTTCAGATTTGCAGCCATGGACATGAAACCCGAGACACGCAAATAAGCGGTAATTCAATTTTTTCAAAGGAAATTTGAGATTTCATGCCTTTTGATTGATAAAATGTTGTTCATGTGGGCTAAAAATTGTTTATGTTTCTGTTTTCTATGAGTATTTGTTGATCATAACCAGAAAATCAGAAAAAACATGGATCTTGTGGCCCAAAATAATACACTAAAACACGTAAAATATAAAAAATCAAGGGAAAATGATGTTTTTGAGCATAAAAATGGAAGAATAAATAGGAAAACCAACTAAATTTTCATTTTTGTTGCAAGAAGGAACTAAGGGCCATAGCCCATAACCTATTTTGAATTTTTAGTAATTAAAATAATATAGAAAATAAGGAAAAATACAAGAAAAATAGAGAAAAACCACTAAAAATAGGGAAAAAATGCATTGTGGGTGCGGAAAATTAATGAAAAATAAGAACAATATTCATGAATGTTTGTGGGGACTGAAGTATGAGGATTTGCCTCAGTTCAGCCCCACCTTCTTGTTCTAGTGTGTTTTTTCCACTTTTTACACATAAAATGATGGCAAAATGTCTTATAAATCTATACAACAATGCAACATTTGATCGATGGGAGGGTAGAGTGGTTAAAATGTGTCTAAATGTGGAGTAAAATGATGAAAAGATTGCTGGTTTTTGTTTTCATGCCATATAGGTCGGTGCATAATTATAGAATGAGAGCCTAATAGCACGAGGGTTTCCTCGGTGCTAGGTTCGTGCAACGCCGCATAAGAACGGTAGCTGAAAACCATTAAAAGGATGTTTTCCACATGTGCACAATATTGATTTTATAATTGTTTGAGCACTTAGCATCCACAATATGCATAAACCATGGAAATATTTAAAGGTATCAGAAATCCTAGATGCACAGCAATTGCTTTCATTAGGACCTTGACCCACGTTGAGTGAGAGACAGGACATCCTAAGCCATAGGCTAGGCATGGGATCTACGGGAAAGAGAAGTAAGGACAATGGTACATTCCTGTATATGATTAAATGGTACCTTGATTGGATTTTGTGCGAAATGTATTTATATGTTGAGGGACGCACCGAGGGGCCAATCCCCAAGGTGTAGGAGAGTCGCAGAGGGGTGGCGGCATTCAGCCGTTGGAGGACCCCCTATGTCTGTGCTTCGTGCCATTAGGCAATATGTAAGGGACTCCCTCTGAGGAGTAGTGGGTGAGAGAAGAGTGGATTACAAACGACGTAATACAAATGCAAGATATTTAGGAAGGCAATGTGTGTGTCATCAACGCTCCTGGCCGCGAGGCCGTGGGGTTGTTGAGCGTGTGAGATAGAGGTCCAGCTAGTGCACGAGCCAGTGCACTAGCCGGACCCAGCCCGTTCTAGGTTCCATAAACTCTCCTTGAAAGATTTGAGCTATTTACTAGCTATGGCAATAGTGTATAGCTTGTCAAAATCATAAAGAGTTTAGGCCATTCTCGATATATGAGAACTCTTTCAAACACTTTATCTACAACTATCCATTCTTTCAAACACTTTATCCAGCTTTTCACAATGATCAAGTCTTGAAATATGCACATAGACATCATCAATGAAATATCTCATAAATTTTCATTGGAAGGGAGCTAGCACTTTTTTATTACCCTGCCTTGATACCATGTTGGTCCATTACTAAGTCCAAAAGGTAAAAATCTATAACAAAAACATCCCCAAGGTGTTATAAGTGTTATTTTCCTTTATTTTCAGCTCATTTTCAGGAGCAAGGGTGATTGAAAATAGCCCGAATAGCCATCACAAACACTATAGCTTTCATATCTTGCATCTGAATCCAAGATCTTATCAATGAAAGAAAATGGATAATGATCTATCTTTGAACTTCTGGGTCTGAATCACTTTTTGAAATCTCATCCTCACTTTCATCTTTCTCTATACTATCACTATCTTCCTCCTCCTCTTCTTCACTATCATCTTCATTCACCATTTTCTGCCTTGATGTCATGTCAAACTTTCTCGCTATTCCTCTTCTCTCATAAATGGTTATGGTTCATCTACCCTAATCTTATATAGCTCCAGCCTTCCTAAGCCAAGGTCTACTAAGATTAAGAGGAAAATCTTCCAACCCTACTAACATGGCATGGCAAGTTATTTTCATTGCTACACCATAGACTTTAACCTCCGAATCTTGAATTATTCATATTCATTTCACTTTAGCATGATTTGCAAGCCTTATCCAAAATCCAGATCTTGCAATTATTCAATGACCAAATTTTTTTACATAGGCTTGAGTAATCATAGTAACTTGTGCTCCTCCATCTATATATACATCTCTTATATTTTGGTTCTTATCCCATGCATTAACTACATGACACATAACTAGTAGTCCTTCTACACTCAAACCTCTTACTGTTCCTTTCCTTCTTTCCTTCTCTTTCAAATTTACTAATTTTTTTACAATCCTCTCATCTTAGGGAACAGATCCGTTAATTGTGAAAAAGTTATATATGCTTTTCTATCCATCATATCCTTTCTCAGGTTATAATCACTTTCCCCTTTCCCTAAAGGAATATGAGAAGCATGATAATGTTTCCCAGGTTTTCTCTTTTTTTTCTCTCTCCTTCTTCTCTCCTTTTTTTATCTTTGTACCTCTTTCCTCACCAGCCTTACTAGTTTTGGGTTCCTCTCTCTCCACATCTCTCTCCTTTTGGTTGTAGGCATCACATCAACTATTTTATTTTCTCTTCTCTTCTTTATGTCAATGTTCCCCTTCTCTTCTTTAGTTGGCCTTGGTGCTTGAGATGAATTATGGCCTTTAATTTCTATACCATAATCATTCTATCCGTTTGGAAGATTTTGGGGTAAACAATACATATCTCCTCCTGCTCTAGGTGCATAAGAATAATATGTGCTTATATATCCTATCTCTCTACAAGAATAACAAACCAATGGTCTTCTCAAATATCCTCTTCTATTTTCTCCTCTTTCTTCTCTTATATTTTCTTAATTGGTCTATCCTATCAATCCCCCATTACCTCTTCCTAAAGTCCTTCCTCTCAATGCTCCCAACCTCATATTTTACATTTTCCTAAATAGTTGATCTACCTCCTCAGGAGCTAGTTGTGTTCTTGCTAACAACTCATAATTTTTTTCACTTCCTTGCAATGTTTGGTCTCTATTTTCAATATCTAGTGTTTTAAAATTTTCTCTCTTTTTTAGTTTCACAAATTTTCTTTCTTTTTCAATCGCAATCATTGTTGCTTTCTCAAAAGCACTCAGTTCCTTTATTTCTAATTTAGTTCTAATCTCTCCCTACAAATTTCCACAAAATATTTTACTTTTAACATTTCGGATGCTCTCTCTTATGTACCTAATGATGTGTTCCAACGATCCCAAAGCTGAGTGAATTTTAGGGCAAAATTTTCTATAGTATGGTCGTTTTTTTTTTTGGAAAAGTTCTATCTTTTGCCAAAGGCCTTGTGAAATCTCGGTCTCTTTAAATCTATCAGAAAATGCCTATTTGATAGCTTCATATTATACAAGAACCGAAGAATTTATCGTTCTCAAACTTTTTTCATAATCCTCCAACCAATTTCTACCTTCACTCAATAAAATCCATGCTCAATTACATATGATTTGGAAAAAAAAGTCCAAAGTGAGAACCCATGCCATGCAATCATACAATCGATGTAAGATGTGACAAGATGAATCCTCTAAAGGAATAGTGCCTAGCCTAGCTACAAGTGCCTATGTGTCATGCAAAATGATAACATAGTTCCTTCATTAAATTACAATCCTTAGCCTCACCTCTCAACACTCAATAAAAAGAATAATTATTGCACTCTGCCCCACCCACCCAATTCTTATAATCACTCAGAAAAATAGTGGTTTTCATGATGTTAACCAAGTAAATGACCCATCTCACAATTGAAGGAGTCCTTCACAACTCTAAAACTTACCCAACCACCTTTCCTAAGCATGCTAGTGCCTAATGATGGTGCAAATAGTGCATCAACGCAACCCATGGCATGGAAGTAATTGAATATATTAGGAGATTATCCTTGAGTGTAGTGCATCCAACAAGTGCAATGGAAGTGCTTGTGAATCCATGATCCCAATGTGCAAGGATATCGATAAGAAAGTATACCTAATTTAGGATGTCCAGCAACTACAATCAAAATCCAACTCCAATCTATCCAAAAAAACACAAATCTTGACCAAGGCTATCAAGTTTTCAAGCATAACAAATCCAAAAAAATGACAAAAAATAATTTCTAGTCATCTAATCAAACACAAAAAATATGATTTAAAAATAACAAGGAAAATAGTCACACAAATTATTAAACACAAAAAATGCTACATACTTGATGTTTTAGTAGGGGTTTATAGATTGCACGAAAATGCATAACATCGTCACCACCAATCTTGCCCAGAAAGATACACTAGAGAATGCAAACGGATGTCAAATTGCTACCACCTAGGCCAAAGATGTTGTTACCTTGTCATGAATGTTGCCACTACTACACAATGCAACTGCTACCCCCCAGAGATAATTACACTCGACCACATGGGCAATATGCACCATCCCAGAGATGTTGGTCACTCTGCTTCAAAGATGGTTCCATGACCCAAGAGACACGATCCAATGCCATCGCTACTTTGCATCCACACCAAGCATACCAATAAGTTGAGAAGCTAGTAGAGAAGAAGAGAAAAGCAAGACAACACTTCACCTTTCCTTAGTTCCTCACTCCATATACCTCTCACTCACTCTCAATAATGGAGGAAGCATGATCAAATAGAAGAAGAGAATAGAGAGCTTCGCTAGTTGTACTAACAGAGCTTCTGCAACATAAATGCATCAAAAGGGTAAGTACAACTAAGACCTCCCACCCTTATATAGACCAAGATTAGGGTTAGGGTTACGTCACTTCTCTAAGGTGGCACACCATTCACATTTTAGGGTTTGCATCCTACTTTACATTTTAGGATTTGAGCCCCTATGAATTAGGGTTTGCACTGCTCTTTTGGGTGTCATATCCCCTTTATGGGATCTAGGCCGATCAATCCTTGAAGTATGCTTTTTTCTTAATTGAAATAGACCTAGCCTACACTATTCTAATCACAAACCCATGTGTATAATCCACACAATAGTTGTAGGTGTGACAAATACAATAAGGGTGATAAATACAATGTGTGTGTGTATATGAGCTCAACTCTCATAAAATAATGCATCCATAAATATAATATGTCCACAAAGTACATATATACTACAAGTACCCAAAAATTATCACTCTAGTGCTCCAAAAATAATAATCCATCATAAAATAAATCTACCACTTGTATTTCAACTTTCTTTGACTTTAGTCTTCACAAAATAATGTTAACATTGCATGTGTATGTATATGTGTGAGAGTGCACATGTGTATATGTGTACCACACATATGGATTTTGAAAAACTATAAAATAATAAAGCATTGAAATGGGTTAAAATTGAGTGAGTGAGTGAGTGTGTGTGTGTGTGTCTACCATACTCATGGATTTCAGACAAATCTAAAATAATAAAGCATTAAAAATGGGTTATACTAGATCCTAAATTTTAACATTTTTGAGAAATTATTTGATAACATGAACCCTAAACTCCACACCATAGACCTTGCTAAATCCCAGAACCTTGATGCTTACACCTAAGCCCTAGTTTTTAGGCCATCTATCTTATGCCCTAGACTATAACCCTAGTTGTTATGCATTGTACATTGAACTCTAAACCCTAGATTGTAGAGCCCATGTTAAATCCTAGAATCTAAACCCTAATTAGTAATGATAAATTGTCAACCCTAGCAGTTAGATCCTTGACACTAAGCCCTAAACCTTAGAGTCTCGCTTTTACAATCTAGAATCCAAATTCTAAACTCTAAATCCTATATTTTAACATTCCAACTTTAGACCCTATACTTGAGTGGTAGAAACTAAATCACGAAGCCTACTTATAGTCCCTTAATCATGAACCCTAAATATAAAACTTAAATCATAGATTATAAACTCTAAATCCCAAACTCTTAAGGTGTAAGAAGAAACCATAAACTCATGTAGGCGTAAGCTTTTTTGTATCTCCTTCATACAAATGTGTATTGACTTGAGATTAGCACTAAACATGAACAAAACTTAAAGCTTGTATAAATACATCTCAAAATTGAATGTGCAAATTGAGCATAATCTCATAGTTTAATATCCAAAAGTAGCAATTGTGTGAAGCTAAGCCAAGAGGTGGCGTGACCTTTAGAAAATACATCTAAAGAGCGAGTTGAGATATTAATCAAATTCACATGAGTACATTGTATAGTATGGTTTTTGACTAAGTAAATGAGTATTAAAAATTAAGAGTGAGAAATATAAGAAGTTATAATCAAGGATAGTGCCACCTGCATATCGCACACAGAAAATGAATGAGTTCTACGAGCTAAAACAACTGGGGCTCACTCTTGACGCATACTACCCTAAATTTGTCTCACTTTTAAAGTATGCGCCGCAGATGGACATGGTGCGCAGATCAGATGCTGTATGCTCGCATAGTGAATGCCGAAAGGTCCCCAAGAACAATGAGCTCTACTTTTTGCACAAGTTACAAGGTAAAAAGCATGAACGACAAGAGCAAGAGACCAATTGGGTGCAATCTCCCCCCATGCCTTTGTGTGAGCGCTTCACAAAGCATGTATTTTATGTATATTTCATCTTCATGCTCAATAATAGCCCAATTTACAAAAATATATCAAGCTTTTAGCTTTTGAGTTTGCTTTTACACAAAAATAGGAATAAAGCTAATGGACGGTGCCCAAAGAGTCTGGCACGCCCAATACAATGTCCAAATAGAAATAACATAACCGTGCACCCATGCGCATACAAAATAATAATAAATAATCGATGCCTCAATAAATAGGCATGACAAAATATAGGCGTGGCACCTATCAAAATATAATCCATAGATCGAATACTCGCTATCCTCCAATGCTTTCCTCCGCCACTGCTGCTATCTCTACACATCAACTGAAGCATTCACAATCGTTAGTAAAATAATACAATTAAACTGACAAAAGTGAATACCTAGCAGTCTTCAGCTACATAAATAAATCAACTGGTCACCAGCTATGGAATCACCCATGTACACACTAAATTAATGAAACGCCTGAAAAGGACAGGCGTCCCCATCAACTTCTCGCACAAAGAATCCACTTTGTGTATGAGCCCCGATCATTAAAGTTTACGGAATCCACCGTAAAACCTCACGGAATCCACCGTGGCACGGAATCCACCGAGGAATATGCCTCCTGGCATCATACCCCCGGGGTGGAATAGCAATTGACCTCAATTGCTATTAGCTCAAATCTATCTTATGGTCTTCTGGACGTGAAGGAGGTAAACCAGGTGGTAGGTCTTCTGCAAAACAGTCCTTAAAATATGCAAGAAATTCTTTATGCCTAGGGTGCATATGATTTTCTTTTACTTGAATTCATTCACCCAAATGAGATAAGATTTACTACTCTTGCGTAATGCACGTTTAGCTTGAGTATGCGAAAGTAGTGGAAAAACATTAGATGCATGCATACCATATAATGTAATAGATTTTCCTTGAAAATTAATATTCATTGAGTGTGTGGAATAATCTATATCTGGGTTATACTGGTGACGCCAAGGCATACCTAAAATAATGTCACTCGACTGTAATGGAACAACTAGAAAATTTCTTCTTTCTGTGTATTGACCAATTTGAATCTCTAAGTCTTGCACTTCCTGTGTACCATTATACCTAGTGCCTAAAAATGCAACTTTGATACAATAATGCGTAGGTATAGTCTGTAAATTCAATTCTTTTACCAATTTTGATGAAATAAAATCATGAGTACTATCGTCATCATGCAAAATAGTCTTTTCCTTTCCATGCACCAAACATTTCATAGTCAATAATGAATGAGGAGTAGGCATACCTGGTAAAGTATCCGAAGTAGTAGTAGTGTCGTCCTCATCTTCAGTGAAATCAGGCATATCTTCATGTTCGTCTTCGTCCATTGCTCCAAGGTAGTTGATATGGGCAGATGGCTTCTTTGAATGACAATTTGCTGCTAGATGTCCAGGCTGGTGGCATTTATAGCATACTATTGGCTTGGCTTTGGTTACATTGTTTGCAATGGCAGGAAGTCTAGGTACATTAGGATTTGGCTGTGGAATAGGCTTAGGGTTTTGATTGAGATTGGATGGTAATGCAGGTGGTTTTGCCCAATTTTTATGAAAAGATGATGAAGAGAAACGACTTGGATTAAATCTTCTAAAATTGAAATTGAATTGTTTAGATCCATAATTACCATTGGCTTGGAATTGCTGTGGTCGCCTGTCTCTACCTCGTAGCTTATCTTCAGTATCGTGAGCTAGTGAAATGGCGTCTTCAAGGGTAGCAGGCTTGAACATGTTAACTTCAGCGTAGTAATGCCCAAGGAGTCCAGACATATACTTGCGCTTATGTGTCGCTTCTGGTACGTCTTCAAGCATGTGTAGCTGGAGTAGTGCATTCCAAAAACGCTCTGCATACTGAGGAATAGGCTCACGATCCCATTGCTGGAGAAGATCCCATTGCTTAATAGCTTTCTCATGAAATTGTGGTGGAAGAAAATTCTGCATGAACTTCTTCTTGAAATCTTCCCAAGTAGCAGGACAATCTATGCTCTTGCGTACTACAGTCCACCAAAGAGACGCTCTGTCTACTAAATGATTAGTAACACACTTGATTTTATCTTTTTCTGCATAGGTTTCTTCATGGAAATAGTCATCAAACTGACTAATGAATGCTAGAACAGTTTTTCCTTCTCGTATGCCATTGAAAGTACGGAATTTGAAACTTCTTTTACTTATCTTTGATTCCTTGCGGATGGTTTGAGCTTCAAGAGTTGCATCGATGGTACGTCGAATAAGTGTCGAATTTTCTGCGCAGGAACAGTCCTTCTAGGAGTTTTGAGCACAAGTCAGTTCTGACTCCAATTGACTTGTCTGACTTGCAGAGTTGCAGACTTATGTGACTGGCAGAGTTGTAGACTTGCAGAACTTAGTCAATTTATGGAACTTGCAGAACTTGATCAGAAAATACTTGTTGAACTTGATTTTGTCGGGTGTGACCAGAAGTCTATAAGATGTGTTGCAGGAGATGAGATTGGGATTGTTCTGAAGGCTTGCCATGACGAGCCATGTGGAGGCCACTTTGCAGGAGAAGCCACAGCCAGGAAGGCTCTGCTCGCAGGATACTGGTGGCCTACCATTCACAAGGATTCCTATGATTAATGTAAAAGATGTGATGCTTGTCAGAGAATGGGGAAACCCACCAAGACAAGTGCCATGCCACTGCAACATATCCTTCCCTTGAAGCCTTTCGAGAAGTGGGGCATCGACTTCGTAGGTCCGATCGATCCTCCCACCAGAAGGAAACAGAACCGATACATCCTCGTATGTACAGATTATGTTACAAAGTGGTGTGAAGCTAAAGCCCTAAAGCGGGACGATGGTAACAGCGTGGCCCTGTTCATGTACGAGAACATCATCACCCATTTTGGCAGTCCCTTAGAGCTGGTAAGTGACAGAGGCACTCATTTCATTAATAAAGTCATGGAAGAGTTGACAGAGTTGTATAAGATCCGCCATCGCAAGTCCACTCCTTATTACCCAGAGCCAACGGCCAAGTCGAAGTCACCAATCGCATCCTCTGCTCGATTCTGACAAGAACGATTGCCGCACATCGTCGTGATTGGGATGATCGACTTACAGAGGCCCTCTGGGCGTACAGAACCTCCCATAAAGCAGCAACGGGACAGACACCCTTTCGACTGGTGTATGGTACAGAAGCTGTTTTCCCTGTTGAACTGGAACTACCCTCTTTGAGAGTGGCTATCAAAGAGCATTTGGGGGATGATGATTCACTGCAACGTCGTCTCCTGCACTTGGAATGTTTGGACGAAACTCGCAGGATGGCTCTACAATGCATGGAAGCCACGCAAGCTCGACGCAAGGCTTACCATGACAGCTTCATCAAGCACAAGGAGTTCAAAGAAGGTGATTTGGTCCTCGCCTATGATTCACGATTTAGCAAGTTTCCTGGCAAGCTCCAACAACGGTGGATGGGCCCATATAAGGTACTTGCCGTCAACCCTAATGGCTCTGTTCAAGTGCAGACCGTTGATGCCTCTGATGATCCCTTTCTGATCAATGGATATCGCTTGAAAAAGTACTTTCCTCCTTGAGGATCTTGACAATCACGGTCACCTGATCCTTTACCTCGTTGGCGTGGCACTGTACTTCTTATGATGCTAATTCTGATAGCCGTTCTTCCGCCACTCCTGATGAGGTGGACACAACCCTCTGTCCCCTCAACCCCACCTTCCAGCCTTGATCTCTTATCCTCTATTTTCCACCAGCAACAGTGGCGAGGCTGGTTCTGATACATGGTATTTCCACTGTTCCCTTGCTTAATTCGAAGAGAAAGAAAAGAAAAGAAAAAAAAAGGAAAAAATACATATCAGTCATGGGAGAAAAGGACTTAGGTCCCTGTCATGCCGACCTATTCTTCGAGAAAAGGTGGAAACACCCTCGGGAATAGGAAAAAAAAGAAGAAAAAAGAAGAAGAAAAAAAAACAAGATAAGAAAAACAAATCTGTTATGGGAGAAAAGGAAGCAATTCCCTGTCATAGTAGGCCTCGTTCCAAGAAAAGGTGGCAAACACCCTTGGGTGAGAAGCTGGCTGTGGAAAAGGTGGCAACACCTAGCAGTCCAGAAAATGGAATCATCAATTGATATTTCCAGGATCCAATTCCGAAGTTGCCTCCCTTGGTACGCTATGTCCTGGGTCTCTCTACAGAGCGTCTAACTGTCCTCTCGCAGACGACATGTTCCTATCCAACACAATGTTCGATTTGATGGCTACCTCCCTGGGTATGCCTCTTCAACACCCGACGACGCGATCTTCATCGACAAACAATCGAGTGACATGAGCTTTCATCCTAACCGGATGGGGAAGTGAGTATGATTGCCCTCTGTATCTATCAACAGAGAGTGAGACAGAGGGTGGGCCGAGAGACCAGTCTTTTCCTTTCAAATCAAGTGAGAGGCGAGTAGTGTGAATGAAGTGTTGCACACACGGGATGGGCCTCTCAATGCACGAAGCACAATTTGTTTCTGTGCACTGCACCATAAGGCTCCCTGGCCTTCCTTCTCGCACCGTATGCCAGCATAGGGCGAGATGCACAGTTGCACCATCAAATGCGCACAAGGCATACAACCTTTGCACAAGTGACCGTGAGGATTACATCAATGGGTTTCAGGACATGGTTGCCCTCCTGTATCTATCAACAGAGTGTGAGACAGAGGGTGGGCTGAGTGTGACTGGAGTTTCTTCAATCAATTACCGAGAGGTGAGATTGAGGGACGTTACGACACTTGGAGTCAGGTATGTTCCCGTTTCCCTATACACCCACGGGATGGGTCTCTACCATCATCACAGGACACGTCACCCTATTCTGAACACTGCACTGTCAGGCTCCCTTGCCTTCCTCCTTGCACTTATGCCAGACGGGTTCGACGCACTAATGCACCATCAACTGTGCACCCTAGCATACTCTTTCTGCACCATTCCCCTGTTGATTCCTAAACCGGGTACAAGATATGGGTTTCAATCATTCTTCCTCGAGTGATATTAGTCATGGGGCAAGTGACAGTTCTTTCATTCCATTTGAGTGCTTGTGAGTGGAGTGTAGTATCCCTCATCATCGACGAATTTCCTGCGATTCCTTCAATTAGCTACCTCCCTGGGTGCTGCTGCGTGGTCCCTGCCATGAAGGACATGTGCCGAGAAGATGCCTTGGTACCTTCTGCAGCCGACAACGACACCGGACGTGCCATCGACAATCAACCTTGATTCCCGACAACATGGGCCAAGTTTTTCTAACCCTACACCTTCTGTTTCTCAATGACGTTCATGTTTTAAGTGTGGGGACGTTAGTGGATGGTCTGTGGCGTGGTCCTAGGTCCTTGTTGCTCGGTTAACCCTATCCGTTAAGGTCTTAAGTGTAGGGACGCGTCCCTGCGCGTCTACATTGCATATCCTTCTGTATATGCCTGAACATGCTCATGTATGTATGCCATGACTTGTTGTTACCTTAATGGGGTTCCTTCCCACCTGCTTGTTCATTTTCCAGCCACCCGTGGGACTATTCCCTTGTAGTTTTCCTTCATTCCCTGCTTTTGTGGTCTTGCCGTGTGAAAGCACCTTACGTTCACCGCAGTCCACATCCAACCTTATAGCCCTGTTCCTCCCTCTGAACTGACAATTTTTCCTTTTTACCTACCCCTGTTCTGGTGCATGATTTTTGAGTTATTAATTTTTGCAGCATTTTGTGCAAATTAGCCGGTTTTCCATATGAACGCGCTTTGCTTGCTTCGGAACCATGATCTGACATCATAGCCTTGACAATCACTTTCTCCCTGAAATTTTTCATTTTTACTCCGAGTCATTCCGATGCACGGTTTGTCCAATATTAATTTTCCGGTTTTTTAAGACTTTGTCGTGCGTCTTTTTGACATTTTTCCATGTGAACCTGCCCTGTTTGCATCGGAATTCCAATTTGCTTTGATAGCCATGTCTCTTGTGCCTTCCCCCACCTTTCTCCTTTTTCCTCCATCCTCTTTCGACTTCTGGATTTTTAATTATTAATTTTTCAATGAGTTTTCGGGTGTATTTTTAGAGTTTTTCGCATGTGAACCCCTCCTACTTCCACCGAAACTGCGTTTTAATATGACAACCCTGTGCCACCCCTTCCTGCGGACATTTTTTCTTCTTACTGCATGTCATTCCGATGAACGGTTCGTCCAATATTAATTTTTGATCCCATTTTCGGATTTGTTTTTTGGGGTTTTCCCATGTGAACGCGTCTTATCTTAGTCAGAACTATGTTTTGACATGATAGCATTGTCGGGCACCTCTTTCTGTACATTTTTCCTTTTTCCTGCACCTCGTTCCGATGCACGGATCTTTCGATATTAATTTTTAATTGTGTTTTTTGGTTCATTTTTTGTGTTTTTTGCACGTGACAGCCCTTTACTCCCCCGGAACTGTTGTTGTACATTTTCCCTGTCTTCCCCCTGTCATCCTACCCACTTTTTATTTTTATGCCATTTCGTTTTGACGTCTGGATTGGGAGTTATTGATTTTTCTTTATTTTTATGTGTTTTTACGCGCCCGTCCCACGCGTGAACGCGCCCGTTTTTGATTTTATGCGTCTTAACGCTCCCCGGTCGCATCCGCGTGCCTCGTCCTTGCATCCGGGCGCCCTTTCAATCCCGTCACGGCAAATTTTTTTACCCTCGCGCCGCGCACTGCGCGGGACGAGGGGGTACGCCTTCTTTTTGGGCCCTCCCCCTACCCCACCCCTTGGGCACCCCCCCTATGACCTAACCACTAACCCTAACCCTACCCCTGACCACTAATCCTACCCCTGCCCATCCCCTCCTACCCTTTTCCACCCTCCCCCATGGGCCCCTGCCCATCTTCCCACCCTTCCCTATCCCCCCCTACCCCTACCCCTACCCCGACCCCTCCCACCCTAACCACCTTCTCCCTCCCTGTCCTGCGTCCTCCCTTCCCTCCCCTCCTCCTCCCTCTCCACCCTCTTCTCCATCCCCTCCTCCTCTGCTCCTCTCTCCTTCCCTTCCTCCCCTCCTCCTCTTCTCCTCCTTCTCTCCTCCTTGCTGGCCGCTGGTCGCCTGGACGCTGCCGCTGCTACGTGGCCTCTCTGGGCCTCTCCGCCTGCCTCCCACCTTGGCTCCCTGCCCGCCCTGTCCACCTCTGATGGCCCGCCGTGACTCGCTGCCCCGTTCCTCTAGGTGCCAGCGCCTCTGCCACGCTGTTGAGTCACCCGTGCCCACTTGCTGCCCCGTCCCTTCCTGTGCCAGGCCGCCTTTCTCGTCCTCGACGCCCTCGCCCTGAACGCCGTCAGCGCTGTCCTCCAGACCACCGCCGCTCTCCAGCCATCGCCCTGGACGCCCGACGCCGCCGTCCTCCAGGTCGTGCCACGTCGTCCGCGCCCCCTTCGCCCCTGCCGCTCGTTGACCTCCCGCCTTCCCGCTTCCCACAAACCCCTCCACCCCCAACCTAGCCCCCATTCCCCCCCCCCCCCCCCCCCCCCCCCAACAAACCTACAAACCCCCCCACCCCCAACCTAGCCCCCATTCCCCCCCAGCACACACACACACTTACCCTCCACTAACCCCCATTCCCCCCATTACCACGTGTCCCCCACTAACACGCACACCCTGTAAGCCCCCTGTCCCACGCTGCAGCCCTGCTGCACGGCTGAACCACAACAATCCCCTCCATCCACCCTCGTTCCACCCGTCGACACCCTCGTGGCATCGACACACGCGTCGGTGTGTACGCGCGCGTGGGAGCTTGCGGTTGATCGTGCGCGGGTGCGGGACTTTGTTCGTCCGTTGCTGCCATGCAGTTGCCACGCATCCTCTTTCTGGGTATTTTCCCAGATTTTTCATTCATCAACCCGCAAACCCTTTTAAAAACACAAAAACAAAATAAAAAAAACTAAAAACAAAACAAAAAAAAAAACATTGAAAAATTAACCAAAATCATTTAAAAATTCTGAAAAAAATTCCAGAAAAATCTAGAAAAATTCATATTATTTTTGCAACCCATGGCCATATTTTTCTCAACCTGTAAATTTCAGAAAAAAAATTTCCGACCATTTTAAAATTCCCCAATCTTTTAAAAATACCTGTAAAAATGAAAAAATTCATTAAAAATGCTAAAAAATTCCGAATTAATTTCCGAAAAATTCCTAACACTTCCATTAACATTTTTACTTATTTTTGGCATATTTTTCTAAGCTGTCACAATATTTCATTTCACACCTCAATTCCTTAAAAATAAACAAAAATTACAAAAAACCTTTTTCATCCAAACACGAACTAAACATCTAGAAAAAAAAATCCAGACATTTTTGGATTGAGGAGAGCGCATTCTTTGCATTTACATACGCCCACTACCAGGTATTTTCCCTTTTATTTGTTATTTTTTTCAGCTACCCCAAAACCCATAGTTAATAAAAAAAAAAAAAACCAAAACCAACAAACAAACAAACAACTAATAAAAAATGAACCCTCAACACCACCATGGCACGCGCATTCGCGCTAAACACACCATATTTTTTAATTAAAATAAACCCCACCGTTCACTTCGCAGGCGCTAAGTGCGCTAAAGAGACACTTTAATATTTTTAATTAAAATGAACCAGCCGTCACAAAAGCACGCGTTGGCAAAAAAGCGCTCCACATCACCCTAATTTTTAAAAAAATGAACTTGCATTTAGAGACCCAGTCTAGGTATCGAAGTCCGGGATTCGAATTAAAGCACCGCTTTCACCTAATAATTGGTAATTAAATTTTAAAAAAAAAGAACCGCCATTTTCTTGCTATGGTTTATCACTTAATAAAAATTCACCCATTCTTAATAATTTATTAAAATGAACATTTCATTAAATTAATTCTCCCTCACCGCACTTAATTCCTCTTTTTAATGAATCGGTTTCGTGGGATGGGTATGCACAGTTTTTGGAGTTATTTCCATGGTCAAACACCTGTTTATCAAAGTTGTGGTCTTGACGTGTGTGGGTTGTTGTGATGTTTTGGTTCAGTGTCTTTGTTACGGTTAAGGGTACGGTGTGTAGTTTTTTTTTCTTTATTGCCTGATACGGGGATTTGGGTGTTTGTATGGTGCATAGCATGAAGCTTTCAGTCACATATGTCTCGAGGTCATGTTGAAATTTTTCTAGGCTGTAGTTTGCTTGGGGATAGTTGGTCGAGTCACGTTTTATTGTTTTGGTTGTTCTCTTATCCTTGGTTTTTTGTCTGATGCTTTGCAGGCATTCTCCCTGCTTGTCTGTGTTTGTGGTGTGTGTGTAACCATCTGAATGGCACCTTCTCACGCTCCTCCCCCTATCCAGTATGTCCCACTAGTCAGTAGGGATTACTCTTCCCAACTCACTTTTGAGTCTCTCACGAAGGCGGGACTTGCTGCTTTTGTGGCTACCTCCTTTCCATTGCTTCCAGAGGATCCGTCGATGTGTGATGAGTTTTTGGCCTCCTACAGCAAGAAGTCGGGACTGGTCCAGGGTATTTCTATGACTTTGACACCTCGAGGTCTAGGGAAGGCTCTGTCTCTTCCCTCCAAAGGTGAACCTTTTGTTACCACTCGTCAGCTTTTCTCTAATGAAGAGATTTTGAAGCTGTTACAAAAACAGACAAGGCAAATGCTGGATGTTAAGAAGGTGATCAACTCTTCAGGAGTTTCCTTTTCCATGATCACTGATCCTGTGTGGAAGATGGTATGTCAGTTTCTCCGGGACGGGTTTATGCCTGCCAAAGTGCCATCCCAGTACTTGTCCAAAGAGCTTTTCACAGCTTTCAGGATGGTGTTGAAAGGAGTAGCTATTGATTGGAGCACTTATCTCCTCACTAAAATGGATCAACATTTCGTCAAAGTAACCAGGGGTAATGTTACTAATGTCACCTATGGATCGTATTTGTCTTCCTTCTTGACCTACTCAGGTTTTAAGAAGAGTGTGCCTCCACCTCCTCCATCAGATCCAGTACCTCCTTCTCCACCTTCAGATGAGTCAGAACCCATTGATATAGAGGATGATGATTCTCCACCTCCCCTGGTCATATAGCGCAAACGCTTGAAGCGGGTAGCGGATAAAGCTCCTTCAGTTCTTCCTTCAGTGCCCATTCCTGCTACCTCTGGCAGTGATCTCCCTGGGTATCTCACTTGTAATAACCTGTTCAGAGCACATAGAGAAGGTTCGTTGGATATATTAGTTCCCTCACTGAACAGTCTAGTCTCAGGAGATGCAATTCCTTTCCTCTGTAAAGATATTCAGAGTTCCATTGAGTTGTCATTGACAGCTTGTGTTCAACAGCTGTACGCTTCCTTTTATGAAGAGCTGATGCAGTCAAAGGACCAGTTGCATAAGGCAACATCCGATTTAGTCTCTGCTAAGGATACCCTAGCAGATTTGTTTAAGCAGATGGAACAACAAACCCAACTGGTTGCAACCCAAAGAGATGAGATCTCTTCTTTGAAGATCCAGTTACTAGAGGCTCAATCAGAGGTTACTAGCCTTTCAGAGGAGAAGGAGAAGATGTCCAAAGAAGTGCAGGAGTTCCAAACTCTTTTAGATGCCAAACTTTCAGCCTTACAGACTGCTAATGACACAGTGGAATCCCAAGCTTCCCAAGTCAAGCAGTTGCAAGATCAACTGGCAAAGTCATGATCTGTTCCTCCAAGCCCTAATGTTCCCTTGATCCCTTCTCTCTCACAGCAGGACTTGGCTGCTCTTCAGAGACAGGCTACCTTGTGTCCTCTATTCCAAGATAAAGTGGAAAGATTGCAATCCAGGATGGATTTGTTATGGTCTACATTTGAGCAGTTTCAGGAATATGTTCCACCAGACCATTCTTTCTTTGTCCACTACCACTTACAGAAGTTGGCCTTTTACATGAAGCTTTTCATGATGTATTTACCTCTTCCAGAGGATGGATGGAGTGGGGCTTGGTCTGCTGAGTTACTGACAGAGGTGGTAAGGATGGTGTTTGAAGTTCTGTCATGACAGATACCATGTTAATGTCATATATGTATTTACGAGGAGACTTGTTAATTCCAGATGAGGTGGATATGGCATGGTATGTGGGGGATGTGGTTCTACAAGCTGTTTTATATGTCAACCATTTGGAGTTGCACATAGCTGACATGTTCCAGAGTTACTCCTCCAAAGTGGTTAATTGTCCTGATAATTCTTGGCATACCATGATTGATTCTGTGGTCCTGAATCAAAGACAAAACACAGCCCCTACCTATACCCAGAGTACTAATCAACTGAGGGTGGATCTCTTAGCTTATCTTTCAAAACATAATCCGTTTGATTCTACCTTCTTTGATGCCTATCATAGAAGATCTCTCTTAGGACCTTCTGTTCCTACCCTCCTGTATTACCAACAAATGGCTCACCGATATCATATATATCTTTCCCTTTGTCAATCTAATTCCACAACCATTTTACCCCTTCTTTTCCAACCTTCCTCTTTCCCTCAAATTTCCATTTTTACATACTGCTCCTTTATTGAGGATCGAGTATTTTCCCCTTCTCCACCATGTCCTTCTCCATCCATTCATGTACCTTCCACCTTTCCTATTTATCAGTTAACACCCTTCTTAAGTGATTCCATACAAATTTTTGCCACTCCTTCTTTAAACTCTTCTTCCTTTTATGATTTTGCCTATCCCTCTCTTCATCCACTTTTCCTTATTCCACTTCCCTCTCTTAACACTTCTATATCTCACCCACCTCAGTTGGTTAGTGACTATGACGGGTTTGATCATCAAATTTCCAGAAGAAGGGGATGGAGCTCAAATGATTCCCTTACAGGACCTCAGATAAACTGGCCAGTAATTCCAGGAGAATGGACAGCTTCCAATCAAGCATATCAGAACTATATTCATTTTGCTCAGCAGTATTCACAGTTTGCAGATCCTTCAGTGAGATTAACTGCTCACTTTGCTTGGTACTTGGCGTATATGCATAGGCACTCTGATAATGATTCCAAGCCTATTCCAAAGTTGTGCATGAATGTCAATGTGAGCATTGATTCCCAGCAGTTGGATATATTGTATTTTCATGCCCTTTGTTTGCCTAGCAGATACCTCGTCCTGTTGAAAGGATGTGCTGTCTTCAGTTTTTTCAGAATCCTCCCAAAACATTTGTAGATGAATCCTTGTCTATGGATCGTTTCCGAAATCACCAATCTTTCAAGAGGGATCATCTTCATTGATACCTTTTCCAATGTATGGTGGATGCTTTTTAATGAAAATCTCTTTTTGGAGGAGTCATTCAGATGGTTGTGTTGTGTGTAGTGTTTGTGTTGTGGGTTAATTTATGTAACAAGAACGTGGTGATTTCCTATTGGATTGGATTTTGTGCGAGCTACATTTTTGGAGAATTGTGGTGATAGGGTCATGGTTGGAGAGTTGACGATGCTGATGCAGAAGAAGAAGAAGAAGAAAACTCTTATATCCTTTATAAGTTTGTTGTGATTTCTAGTTTGATAAGAAGTGTTAATGAATAAAGGGTTTTTCTTTCGTTGTATTTTTATATTAGATACAGGTGATAAGTTGGGGTCGTGGTTGGATGGACTATTTTTGAAGAGATATTGAAGATCACAGTTGAGCTTTTGAATGAACTTGTATTCCCTTTTTCCTGGGTCGCGAGAACGCTTCCTTATTAAGTGTGGGGATATGTTGAGTGTTGAAATGACTTGTTTTTTGGCTGATTTTTGTTGTTTTTGAGAGCTGAATTGTTGTTTTTGAGAGCTGAATGGTTGATTTTATGAGATGATTGATTGGTTTGGAAGTGGTTTGAGAGTGTTTTGGATGATATTGATTGTGTTTTGGAAGTTCATGATGTTTATCAGTGGTTCTGTAATGTTCTGATAGGTTCTGATTGGTTCTGTATACCTTCTGTATAGCTTCTGTTTTGTTTTATTCTGTTCTAATTGTCTTCTGTAAAGGAGGGATGAATTGATGATTGATGAAGATTGAGATCTTGTGAAAGCTTATTGAATAGTTTTTGAGAGTTTGGAATGGTTTGAGTATGAGTTATGAGGTTTTGATGACCTTCTATAACCTTCTGTAGGTCTTCTGTAGAGCTTCTGTCTCTGTTCTGTTCTGTACTGTAGCTGTTCTGGTACTGTTCTGTGACTGTTCTATATGCTTCTGTATGTGTTCTGATGGATGAGAGTGTAGCTTGGGAAAGTTTTCTAGCCTTGGAAAGAGGTGAATACAAGTGCAAAAGAGCTGAAAGAAGTGAAAGAAGTAGCTGCTGAAGACTCAAGTGAAGACTGAAGTGAAATGATAGTAGTGAGCTATGAAAAGACACTGTAGTGGCTCTGGTGACTCTTCATATCAGACATACCTCTTGGGAGGGGTATCCACGACCTAAGAAGGATTATTGAGAGTGATTATGAGAGATTGTAGTGAGGAGATGATGTATTATTGATGGAGAGAGAGAGAGAGAGTCAGAGATAGCCAATTCTACTAAAACAGAGTGATTGTATATGAGAGATTGAGAGAGAAGACTATGAAGATATTGAAGATGAATACTATGTGATATATTTCCATTCAAAGATGGTGTATTTCTTTGCTTTCTTTGTTATATTGATGGATTTTGTGAAGATATTGAAGAATATGGTTGATTCTATCAAATCCGTGGGAGATTTACATGATGCTGCATGAAGATTTGTTGTGCCTGGTGTTCTTTTCTTCATTGTGATCATATAAAAAAATAATAAAAAAGCTTGTTGATGTTACAAGATAGATTTTCTTGCAAGAGAATTCCCTTTTCCTTGGTGTTCCTCTTGGGGCTCCAGACTTTACCCTATGGTTAGAGAGGTCGAGCGATGCATCCCTCGTGTTTCCCATTCTCTTTGAACCAAGTGCGATATGAGTCCACTTCGGTTCAGATGCTCTGTACAAAGTAGATCGATGCTGGAAGGTGGTAGAATGACTTGACCATTAGAAACCTAGAAAGATTTAGGTTGATCATAACAAGGTCGGGCGATATGTTTCGTTGCGGAGTAGACTCGGGAGTTGCTAACCAACAAACCCTGTGACATTCCATGGGAGTGCCATGCCGCATCTTTTAGATCAGATTCCAAATGGACTACTAAAATGTGCCGTGACCCAGGCACGTTACAAATTGGAAGGCATCAACTATTACATAACATTGTATGCGTGCTAGAAGGTGATGTGATGTGGTCATTTAATAGTTATCTTGCACTAGGTATATGTTGCAACGTATTCTTTAATTCATCCATCTCTTGTTCATAAAATTATGTTGAGCCTCATTTGAACTCGACAAAGACATCAATATATCTAACATAAGAGGAAATATGAGGTCAAAACATGGCATGTAATGGAGTTTGACCAAAATATTCTCTCAAAAACTAGATGTATTGTAAAAATTTTACAAATGAACTCCAAAATTTTTAGAGATTGTACTTTTAGAACCTAATCTTCAAGATCTTTCCATTGACATATAGGTTGTTAGGGTTTGAAAGTGGGATAACAAAGTTATACCACAAGATTCCTTGGTGTCTTTCTTTTTAGCACCAAGAAGCAAGGAATGTGTGCATTTATATTTGCATTTTCATGTGCATCTAAAGATTAGTAAAATCACATGTAAAAATGCATTTATATTTGTGCTTGGTACCTATAATATATAGATGACTATAGGCACATGGATTTTGATGCATACATAAGCAAGTGTATAGATCTCTCCATAAGTTTCTTTTGTAGTTCATAAATTATGTTTTTTGGGCTATCTAGAGTACTAATCCCATGTAATGGAATGATGATGTTCCTTTAGGTATGGAAAAAATTCACCAAGGGAAAGTATAAACTTAGAGTACAAGAATTTATGATATTCAATATTGTTGTTTGAACAAGATAATAGAATTAACATGTAGATTATGTTTTGGAAAAATCTCCCTTAATTCACCTTGTCAATCACCAATATCATAATGAGAAGTCCTAATGGTAGCATCTATAACACATGCATTTGTTGGTTCACCTACTTCAAAAGAGTTCTGTAATAGCCATTAGTTTGCAACTTACTCTTGAACTTATAAAGGATAACATATACAATTTGTAAAGAAGCTAATTCCCATAGCATGTCATTGACTGAAAAATACAAGAAATATACATAAAATGCCAAGAAACCATAGCCAAGATGTCTAGGCATGAAATGATATTACCAATATTGGCTGAGAATCAAATGATGAGTAGCTGCAGCAAGGTATGCACCCCAAGCTATGGTGGTCAAGAGTATTCACCCTCTTAGATGGTGGGAGGTTGGGACCTCAAACATATAATCTTTGTAAAATGGCAAAAAGTTACTTCACACGTTACATCTCCACCTTTTATACTTAACCCTAGCCTACCCTAGACTAAGGTATTTATGCTTTATTACAAGCCATCTCGACCTAAAAAAGATTTGTCCTCAAAGCTGGAATTGGGACAATTTACAAGGAAAGATTACAAGGATAGCTTTGTAAGTGATGAATCCATGTTATAATGAAATGCCAAACTGAAGAAGATCTCATATGTCAATGAAGTACAAGTATGAAATTTGAATTGACTGCTGAAAACTGTCCAAAACATGCTGCTGCACAAGAATGGCCATAACTTGAAAAAGAAATGTCCAATCACCATGTATGAGCTATAGAAATGTAGAGGACAATCCCTTTGCAACCAGTCCATGCATCATGTGAGATGGTACACAAGGAAGCATGAGAATCATGAGTACCACCTAGATCAAATGGAAATCCATTCATGGGATCATAAAATTCTTCATTGGTGGCATGCTCTTCTTCATGAATCTCTTCAACCATTGGGTATGCATCAACATACAGTAAATTTTCCTATTGATCTTCTTCTTCTTCCACTTCCACATCTTGAGTGATCACCATGTTGATTTTTGAGTTCTTAGCTTTACACTTCAACTTATGATCTTGTGACCACTTCTCCCCACATTTGAAGCATAATCCTTTTGCATGCATTTCTCTAAGCTTGTCATGAGGAAGGAAGTTGCTATTAGAACTGTTTTGGGGAAATTTAGGAGCATTTTTAGCTCTTGAAATAGTACCTCTTGGCTCAGCTACATTTCTTAAAGTTTGCCCCTGTTTATGCACAAAATTTCCACCCTGTTTAGAGACATAAATAGCAAGAAATGTTGGCACTTTGCTGTTATAACTGTTTTGATGGTTATAACCTTTGTTTTCTTGCCTAAAAGAGTCTCTTGATTGGCTAAAAACTTGCCCATACTTTGTAGGTTGATTGGAAATATTATTGCCCATACTTCTTTGCTGAAAATTTATTGCATCTCTCTTGTACTTCAAGGAATATATTTGAGCAAATTGTATGGTCTCATATAATGTTTTTGGTTGTTGAGCTCCTACCTCCAATGATAGGGCAGGGTCGAGACCAAAAATGTATTTATTCAGCTTAGAAAAATCTGAAATGCCTTCATCATACATGGAGAGATTCAAGTAGGTGTTGGAATAGTCTCTAACAGAAATTCCTCTTTGAGCGCGTGCATACAATATTCTTTGAAGCCTTTATTTTTGCAAAGGAGACACAAAGACATCAATCATTGCTTACTTGAACTTCTCCCAAGAGTCAACCAATCTTGTGCATGTATGGGCGTAACCTTCAAGATGGAGAGCCACGAAACAAATCTTGGCTTCTTCACTTCTAGGATAAAGGGTGAAGTATAACTCAAGCTTATTGATCCACTCCTCCCATTCCGAAGGTGAAGCATTATCTCCTTTGAAATTAGTGATATTGATCTTTTCCTTGTATTCTTTTTCATTGTAAGATGGCTGCCCATAAGAATGTTGTCTCCATGAATCTTTGTTCCATGAGTTTTGCCTAAAAGTAGGTGGCCTAAAATTATGAGATGAAGGTTTTCCATTTGAAACATGCTCTTGGTTTGGGATGTCATGAGCTGTTCTTCTCTCATCATGCCTTCCACCTTCATGACCTTGATTGTCGATTGCATTTCCTTTTTGTGCATTTGAGGGCCGATGATAAAAATTCTTGTAGAAGGGGTCACATCCATGATAATCATTATTCCATCGAGTGTTTCCTTGTTCCCCTTCATGTCTATGATTATCTTTTGGGCTGCTAAACCGAGGCATTGGGGTATGAATGCCATGAATTTGTGAAGGATGATGGTTTCCCCTCACTCTAGGTGGTTCTCCCCTTTCAAAAGTGTGCATAACTGACTAAGACTTCTCTTTTCTTGGATGTGAAGGATTATCAACAAAGGGAATTGCATGGAAGTCTTCAATAGTATTTTCTTGTTCCCCTTCATGTCTATGATTATCTTTTAGGGTGCTAAATTGAGGCATTGGGGTATGAATGCCATGAATTTGTGAAGGATGATGGTTGCCCCTCACTCTAGATGGTTCTCCCCTTTCAAAAGTGTGCATAATTGACTGTGACTTCTCTTTGCTTGGATGGGAAGAATTATCAACAAAGGGAATTGCATGGGAGTCTTCAATAGTTTGAGGTTCTCTTTGTGGCTTGCTTCCAATTTCCTTTATGACTGAGATGAGCTCTTGGAATAAAGATTTATTGCTTTGCTGCAAATCAAAGATTCCTTGGTTTACTTGTGCCATCCCTTGTAACAAACCTTGATTCATATGTGTTAAGTCTTCATTCAAAGCCTTCAAATCCTTAGAAAGGCCTTCATTGACATGTCCCAACTCTTTTAACAGTAAGAGATAATCATTCCCTGCATGCTCTTCATATATGTCATGTTGTCCTTGATGTGTGCTATAAGAAATCCCAATGCTTAATTCTTCATCTATTTGATCAATATTATGGGATTTAGTTGTGTAATTTTGATCCTCTTGAAAGTCTTTGACACCATTATTCAATGCCTCAATAATGGAATCTTTCTTCTTATTCTTGGCCATTAGGAGACAGTGATGTAATAGTAGACAGTTTGTCACTTAATCCCTTGTTTCTCTCTGAATATGGAACCAATACTGATGCTTAATATCTCTATGGAAAGCTTATTATATGGGGATATACAAAAGATATGGACTTGGGTTGGATACTTTGAGTGGAACAATGTCAAACAGTGTCCCCCTGTATGTTGTCTGGGTGTTGTCTCAACATACCTAGTGTCAGAAAATCAGCAACAACTTGAGCTCCCGATGTCAAATCACAAATTTTTTTGATTCAAATCAGAGCTTAGGATCCCCTCTTTTAATGGAGCTATCAAGTTTCTAATTTGGATTAGGACAGAATTCGCTATGATTGAATCTTCGGGTCTGAATAGGAAATTCCTACACCTTGTCCACCGCCTATAAGTACCCTGTTTGACCCTGTAGGAATAGCTTGGGTAGAAGAAACCCTTGTAAACCACTGTAGCAACCAAGAGAGGGTTATGAGGCACCTGTAGGGCTTGAGAATAACCTGTAGATTGGTCTATACCTACTGTTTTATCTATAAAAATTTTGTCCAACACCTGTAGGTAACCTAAAAATAGGAGATGCCCTGCACCTCTTCCAATGGTCCTTCAACCACTTATGGAATCCTGAATATGGCTGATCAATGCTGTACTAGTGCCAAAATCTGATAATGCGGAATGGACATGCACCTAAATTTAAGAATTGCATGGGCTCTGAGACAAGAGGGGTGTGCAAAGTTCCACCTCAAGCCGGGTTGTGCACCCCTTCAGGGTCTTAATCGGGAAGGGAGGGTCACCTCTCTTTTGTCTTCCCAACTTGCCTGGCATCCACTTTTCCTCGCGGGAACCAACATGGCAAGTACATTCTAATGGCTAATCAAACAAGGATGCTATGCATTGACTAAAAAAGCCTTTAAATTCTTTAATGAAATGCAAGTGGATATCGGGAAATGACTGAATTGAAAGGGCTATGGATAGGGCATTACCCTTTTGCAGTGACTCACTACTTTTACAATATTTCCACTTATCATTTTCATCATTATTTCAGTCCTATAGTATCAATGTTTAATCATTCAACAAAAATCCAAGTCAAGTAGGCAACAAGTAGCATTTACGCAATCAATTGAGCTTCAACATTTGAATGGGCAGGAAAGAAACTCATCAAGCAATCATAATCAATCCTGGGTTGAATTCTACATGCTCTTCAATGGGAATTAAGAGGTTCTATTACACTCAATCTCTCTTATGAACAATGGGATTGGTTCAAAAATTGGATGAAAAGAGAGATTAAGCTAAAAGAAATAGAATTACCTCTTTAATGTTGATCGAAAGTAGTAGATGAATCCAACCAATCAACATTCAACATAAACCACCATCAATAGACCAAGATTTCAAGTCATAAGACCAACTTCAAGAAAGCTTTGTCCAATATGATTGCTCCCATGTAATCTTCAACTCCCGATCAATAAGATTGCTCCAATGTAATCAAAAGAAGTCAATGATTTGATAGAAGTCTACAATAGCTTGTTGGAGAAGATCCTTTGAGCTTTTATGAGTGTAAATTCTAATTAGAATCATGGATTCCATGAATTTTTAGACATTGCCATGTTCAAGAGGATGAAAATGCTTTCAAACTTGAAGAAATTCTTCAATGTAAGCCCAATCTTTGAGGAATACCTTCAATTGAACCTTCTTGGGGTTGTAGACAACAAAAGCCCCATGAATTGAAGCCTCAATGAAGCAAGATTTGATGAAGATTGATGGCTGCCATGTTTTTCCCAATCTGAGATGAAGAAAATGCTTCAATCTTGCTTGGTAGCTCCAATATTCGCTCAATGTAGGTCCAATGCTTGATGTAGATGCTTGCTCTTGCTATTAGGAAGCTAGTGGAAGCCAAGAAGAGGAAAATCTTCAAGAAATTGGAGGATTCTTCATGCTGTACATTTTCAGCCATGGCTAGGGTTTTAAGAGAGCTTCAATCTTGAAGGGAAGAGGAGGAAGAATGCCATTGATGCCTTGTACATCACCTTTGTGCTCCAAATAACCTTGTGGAAGAGTTTTAGCCTCCAATCAATCAAAAATTTGATGAAATGGCAGATTTAGGTCTAGGAAAATTGACACAAAATACTGTCAGCATGCTCCTTCAACCACGTGATGAATACCTCATTAAATCTCAGCAAATAGGTGCTTAATCTCAAGCTAAGGATGCCTACTTTGATGCCATATAGATTGCATAGATGATAGAAACAATGGGAGAGAGAGATGAGTAATTTTCTCCATGGCAGCTTGAAAAGAAAGCTCGAGAAAGAGGAAATAAGCTTGTTCCAAAAAGTAACCATGGTTTAACCTCTCCAAACCCTATTTAGGCTTTAGTTAAATCCATGATCCTTCAAAATGGCCCAAAATTGACCACACACCACCAAAATGACCATGTATCCACCATTTTTTCTTCAAACATTCTTCAAGACCATCAAATTTAGTCATGGTTCATTGCAGAGACCTTAACTAGTTACGATTTTAATTGAATCAAATCTTGTGACTAATTCTTGCCCTCCAGTTACTCTCTGCCTAAACTGTAACCAGATTCACCATGAAAATGACTCTTCCCATGGATCAAAGTCCATGCTCTAATACCAATGTAAAGAAGCTAATTCCCACAGCATGTCATTAACTGAAAAATACAAGAAATATACATAAAATTCCAAGAAACCATAGAAAAAAAGTGTCTAGGCATGAAATGATATTACCAATATTGTCTAAGAATCAAATGATGAGTGGCTGCAGCAAGGTATGCACCCCAAGCTATGGTGGCCAAGAGTATTCACCCTCTTAGATGGTGGGAGGTTGGGACCTCAAACATATAATGTTTGTAAAATGGAAAAAAGATACTTCACATGTTACATCTCCACCTTTTATACTTAACCCTGGCCTACCCTAGCCTACCCTAGACTAAGGCATTTATACTTTATTACACAATTTTGAAATTCAATATGCACTTTTCATGTACATTTGTCATTTCTTATCTTGTACACTTATGAAGTTTGACTTTTGAATTTTTTATTTTTGAAAATTTACTTAATCTTTGTTGGTTGCACAGTGGAAACAACAGAGGTTTCGGCCATTACTTTGAGTAGGAACAAAGTTGTTGACATTATTAGTCCTTGCTTTCTTCCTTTGTTCCTGATTATGCCCTTGAACTCTCTTCATTTGAGGTTTGAATGCTTCTCTGTTCAGGTCATTGTAAGACCAAGTTTTGTTACCCCTTGGTCTAGCCTGCACCTCCTGAATTATAGGCGCAACTCGAATGAGTGCGTCCTGAAGATCTAATGGACGCATAGATTCGAGACGGGTATTTGCTGGTGGATTTAAACCCGCACAAAATTTGGACACCTGCTGCTGTGTCATGTCCTGATGCCAGGAGGTATATTCCACGGTGGATTCCGTGAGGTTTTACGGTGGATTCGGTAAACTTTAATGACCGGGGCTCATACACAAAGTGGATTCTTTGTGCGAGAAGTTGATGGGGACGCCTGTCCTTTTCGGGCGTTTCATTAATTTAATGTGTACATGGGTGATTCCATAGCGGGTGATTCCGCAAAATGCATATTAAATTAATAAACGTTTATGAGTTTAGAGTGCGCACTCGTAATAAATTAAGGTTAGGATTATTTCTAACCAGTTGATTCATTTACGTAGCTGAAGACTGCTAGGTATTCACTTTTGTCGGTTTAATTGTATTATTTTACTAACGATTGTGAATGCTTCAGTTGATGTGTAGAGATAGCAGCAGTGGCGGAGGAAAGCATTGGAGGATATCGAGTATTCGATCTATGGATTATATTTTGTCATGCCTATTTATTGAGGCATCGATTATTTATTATTATTTTGTATGCGCATGGGCACACGGTTATGTTATTTCTATTTGGACATTGTATTGGGCATGCTAGACTCTTTGGGCACCATCCATTAGCTTTATTTCTATTTTTGTGTAAAAGCAAACTCAAAAGCTAAAAGCTTGATATATTTTTGTAAATTGGGCTATTATTGAGCATGAAGATGAAATATACATAAAATACATGCTTTGTGAAGCGCTCACACAAAGGCATGGGGGGAGATTGCACCCAATTGGTCTCTTGCTCTTGTCGTTCATGCTTTTTACCTTGTAACTTGTGCAAAAAGTAGAGTTCATTGTTCTTGGGGACCTTCCGGCATTTGCTACGCGAGCATACAACGTCCGATCTGCGCACCAGTGGTATCAGAGCGGAGCTGAGATCAAGAGCTTCCAATCGCTACCCATCTCGTGCGAAGACGGAGCTCCTGGAACGATTGGGCTCTACGGTCAATCTCGTCGCGAACCATTGATACAAGTAGACTTCTGGCGATCGAGAACCCCTATTTCTGTCATTAGATCGCGAAGGACTGGGCTACAGAGGCGGAGGACCACTTCCAAATCTCCTTCATCAAGTCGTGGACAACCAGAGAAAAGCTTCATAATTTCCATATCTAATTCTTTTCAAAAGCTTAGTAGTGAAGCTTAAAAGCTTTAAGAAGCTTTAAAAGCTTCAAAATTGGTCTGCGAGGTCTCTGAGGACCTCCAAAAATCTCGTGACGACACAAAAACGGCCCCTCCCCCCCCACGATCTGCGCCGATTATGCTTCATTAAGCTCTAAGCTTAATCAATCAAGCTTAGTCTACTAAAGCAAGTCAATCCTGCAAGTCACAAACTCTAGGTCACACCAAAACAATCAAGTTCTGCAAGTATTTTTTGATCAAGTTCTGCAAGTTTCATAAATCGACTAAGTTCTGCAAGTTTGCAACTCTGCAAGTCACATAAGTCTGCAACTCTGCAAGTCAGACTAGTCAACTGGAGTCAGAACTGACTTGTGCTCAAAACTCCTAGAAGGGCTGTTCCTGCGCAGAAACTCCGAACTGCAAAGTTGTTCCTTGGAAGGTACTCTACCCATACGCAGGTTTGCTGAAGCATTTTCAACATAAGAAGAAGGATAAATCGCAGATTTTTTGAAGATTCAGAAAGCTATACCCAAAAACACATAAGCCTTGTATTCCCAAACTTGAGCTACGCTCATCCCGCTAACTAGATTTTGAGTGAAAAATGTCTTTTGAGTTTTGCAGGATGACGTAACCACATATGGATGATCTTATGGCTGAAGGCGACTTACCTGAGCCTACGATGGAGCAAAAGCTGGACTTAATCATGATGCAATTGGAAGAAGAACGAAGGGCTAGGCAAGCATTGCAAGCTCAACTGGCAAATTTACAAAGAGCGTCTACTGACAAAGAAGAACCTCAAGCTGAAGATCTGATTCGACGTACCATTGACGCAACTCTTGAAGCTCAAACCATTCGCAAGGAATCAAAGATAAGTAAAAGAAGTTTCAAATTCCGTACTTTCAATGGCATACGAGAAGGAAAAACTGTTCTAGCATTCATTAGTCAGTTTGACGACTATTTCCATGAGGAAACCTATGCAGAAAAAGATAAAATCAAGTGTATTACTAATCATTTAGTAGACAGAGCATCTCTTTGGTGGACTGTAGTACGCAAGAGCATAGATTGTCCTGCTACTTGGGAAGATTTCAAGAAGAAGTTCATGCAGAATTTCCTTCCACCACAATTTCATGAGAAAGCTATTAAGCAATGGGATCTTCTCTAGCAATGGGATCGTGAGCTTATTCCTCAATATACAGAGCGTTTTTGGAATGCACTACTCCAGTTACGCATGCTTGAAGACGTACCAAAAGCGACACACAAGCGCAAGTATATGTCTAGACTCCTTGGGCATTACTACGCTGAAGTTAACATGTTCAAGCCTGCTACCCTTGAAGACGCCATTTCACTAGCTCACGACACTGAAGATAAGCTACAAGGTAGAGACATACATCCACAACAATTCCAAGCCAATGGTAATTATGGATCTAAACAAGTCAATTCCAATTTTAGAAGATTTAATCCAGGTCGTTTCTCTTCATTATCTTTCCACAAAAATTGGGTAAAACCACCTGCATTACCATCCAATCTCAATCAAAACCCTAAGCCTATTCCACAGCCAAATCCAAATGTACCTAGACTTCCTGCCATTGCAAACAATGTAACCAAAGCCAAGCCAATAGTATGCTATAAATGCCACGAGCTTGGACATCTAGCAGCAAATTGTCATTTAAAGAAGCCACCAGCTCATATCAACTACCTTGGAGCAATGGACGAAGACGAACATGAAGATATGCCTGATTTCACTGAAGATGAGGACGACACTACTACTACTTCGGATACTTTACCAGGTATGCCTACTCCACATTCATTATTGACTATGAAATGTTTGGTGCATGGAAAGGAAAAGACTATTTTGCATGATGACGATAGTACTCATGATTTTATTTCAGCAAAATTGGTAAAAGAATTGAAATTACAGATTGTACCTACGCATTATCGCATAAAAGCTGCATTCTTAGGCACTAGGTATAATGGTACACAGGAAGTGCAAGACTTAGAGATTCAAATTGGTCAATACACTGAAAGAAGAAATTTCCTAGTTGTTCCATTACAGTCGAGTGACATTATTTTAGGTATGCCTTGGCGTCACCAGCATAACCCAGATATAGATTATTCCACACACTCAATGAATATTAATTTTCAAGGAAAATCTATTACATTATATGGTATGCATGCATCTAATGTTTTTCCATTGCTTTCGCATACTCAAGCTAAACGTGCAATACGCAAGAGTAGTAAATCTTATCTCATTTGGGTGAATGAATTGCAAGTAAAAGAAAATCATATGCACCCTAGGCATAAAGAATTTCTTGCATATTTTAAGGACTGTTTTGCAGAAGACCTACCACCTGGTTTACCTCCTTAACGTCCAGAAGACCATAAGATAGATTTGATCCCTGGCACACAACCACCTTGCAAAGCACCATATAGGCATAACCAGATAGAGCAAAAAGAAATCCAGAGTCAAGTTGAGGAATTACTAAATAGAGGATTGATTAGACCTAGCAGTTCTCCATTCGGTGCACCTGTTCTGTTAGTCAAGAAAAAGAATAATACTTATCGTATGTGCATTGACTATCGCGCTTTAAATAAGATCACTGTAAAGAATAGGTATCCTATTCCTAGAGTTGATGACCTTATGGACAAACTGCAAGGATCTGCTATATTTAGTAAAATAGACCTTAAGTCTGGTTATCATCAGGTGAGACTAGATAAGTCTGACATATTCAAGACTGCATTTAGAACACAGTTTGGTCATTACGAATTTTTAGTGATGCCATTTGGATTGATTAATGCACCTGCTACGTTTAGTAGAATGATGAACCGTATATTTTTGAAATATCAGTATTGTGTAATTGTCTTCTTTGATGATATTTTGGTGTTTAGTCAAAATGAGAAAGAACATTATGAGCATTTGTCATTGGTTTTTCAGTTATTGAAAGAAAATCAACTGTATGCAAATCCTGAAAAGAGTGAATTCTTTAAAACAAAAATTGAGTATTTAGGTCATATTGTATCATCTGATAGAATTAAAGTTGACCCTAAGAAAATTGATGCAATATTGAATTGGTCTGTACCTAAAAACGTGCATGAGTTATGCTCATTCCTTGGTCTTGCTAGTTTTTATAGGAAGTTTGTACGTAATTTTTCATTACTTGCTTTACCATTAACCAAACTTTTGAAGAAAGGAATTGTTTATCATTGGACCAAAAATCAACAGAAATCCTTTGACTTACTGAAACATGCATTAACCCAAGCCCCTGTTCTACAGTTGCCTGATTTTAATAGACCATTCTTTCTAGTAGTGACCGATGCTAGTGGATCAGGAATAGGAGCTGTACTTATGTAAGGCAATCATCCTATAGCCTATTCTAGTTGTAAGCTGAAACCCTCTGAGCTGAAATATTCCACATATGACAAAGAACTATTAGCAGTTGTAAAAGCATTAAGACAGTGGAAACACTACTTAATGGGTTCAAAATTTATGATTAAGACCGATCAGCAAAGTATTAGACATTTACTTAGCCAACCTCAAATCTCTGACTGTCATATCAAATGGGCCTCCTTTATTCAAAGTTTACATCCTATCATTCAATACCAACCTGGAAAAGAAAATGTAGTGGCTGATGCATTGAGTAGAAGACCTGCCATTCATAATATTTTTGTCATATTTTTTGATTCTTTGATTGCTATGAAAGATATATATCATCAGGATATTACTTTTCATGCTGATTGGAATAAATTAGTTCAAAATAATTTCATTCCTATTGATTCATTGTCATATAATGATGGATTTATGTTTTATGAAAAGAGATTGTGTGTTACAATTCCATTCCGATCTTTTGTTTTGAATGAAATTCATTATCCCCCATATCAAGGTCATAGGGGTATCATATCTACCTTACGTACGTTAACTGAAGATTTTTATTGGCCGCATATAGATGCTGATGTATCTAACTTTGTTTCTGAATGTTTGATTTGTCAAAGAGTTAAGAGACATCATGGTAAACAGTATGGATTACTTATGCCTTTGTCTATTCCATCTAAACCTTGGGAACAAATTTCTATGAATTTCATTACTGGTTTACCTAATACTAAATCTAACCATGATATGATTTGGACAGTTGTAGATAGATTTAGTAAACAAGCATAATAATAGTAAAGCTTATAAGCTTTAAAGAAGCTTAATAGCTTCAAAATTGGTCTGCGAGGTCTCTGAGGACCTCCGAATTTTTCGCGACGGTTCAAAAAACGGCCCCCCCCACGTTTTGCGCCGTTTTTCATTGATTAAGCTCTAAGCTTAATCAATTAAGCTTAATTACCTAAGTTATCAATCCTGCAAGTCCATGCTTCCTTCCCTTCCCATCGTTCTTGGAGTGCTATTCTTAGGCTAGGGACGAAGAATTCTAATGGTAGAATTGCTTCAGTCCCATAGGTTAGCCTAAAGGGGGTTTGGCCCCGACGGCCGTTTTATAAGCTGTGTGGTAGGCCCACAAGGCTGCCATCAACTTGTTGTCCTAGTCGCTTCGTGAGGCTGAGACTACTTTAGTCAGGATGTTGATGAGAATTTTGTTAGTTGATTCCGCTTGGCCATTAGCCTGAGGGTAGTATGGTGAGGATTTGTGATGGATGATAAGAAAGGCGGATAGGAGATGTGCTTTCACTTCATTGATGAAGTGTGTGCCTTGGTCGCTAACCAGTTTGATGGGGCAACCGAAGCGCGAGATCACTTGCTCCCATAAGAACTTGGCAGTCGTCCTAGCGTCGTTTTTTCATGTGGCTCTCGTCTCTGCCCATTTCGTGAGGTAATCCGTGGCCACCACAATGTACTTGGCTTGTGAGTACTACGCCGCAGGGCTGATGGGTCCTATGAAGTCAATTTTCCATTTTTCGAAGGGTTGGCGAGTAATAACTGGGGTTAACTCCACTTGATCCTTACGAATCGGGACTTTCGTCTGTTGGCACTCGTCACAATGCTTGAAAATTGCTTAGCATCGCGGAAAAGTGTGGGCCACCATAGTTGGGACTGTAGCACCTTCCGTGCTGTCGTGTCTCCGCTAAAGTGTTCTCCTGCAATGACGTTGTGCGCCTCTAAGAGCATGATGGGACCTGAAATGGGCCGGCACTGGCTATAGCACTAGCCGGACCTCATACTCATGACACACAAACACCCTCACGGCCTCGCGGACCAGGAGCGTCTATCAAATGCTAAAGGACAAACTGCCCTAAAGCTTAATTCATGCTTTTTTAGTTTATAGTCCAACATTTCCCTAAAACTCCTCAAAGGGAGATCCCAAAGTACTTAGGCATAAAGCCTCGTCACACACATATAGGAGGCACTCCACTGACTAATAGTCGGAGCCCCACTGTAGCTCTCCTACATCTTAGGGATTGGCCCTTTGATGCGCTACTAAACATATAATACAAACGAACACAAACTCCTCTCTTTTATATTTCTCGTATTTCCAGGAGATATACCATGCTTCCTCACTTCACAGTCCCTTAGGAAACCGACCCTCTACCCTACGGCAAGGGATAACCTCACACTCTCAATCGTGGGTCAAAGTCCTAAGAAAACAATTGCTATGCAGTCCAGGAGATTTTTTCTTCGATACCATGAACCATGCATAGTGTATAGTGTGAATGGTTTAGTGCACAAACAAAAAGAAAATCAGCATTGTGTATCGTGTGCAACCAATCTTTCCATGATTTCCATGCTAACGTTTATGTAATGAGACAAGGCACCGAGCCTTACGCTCATGCTGCCTTTTCCTTTATTTTAAAATAACGTCCTATAGCCATGATGCAACACATAAATCAGATTTAAGATTGTACTTTGACGCTCAAACTCTCCTCTCACCCTACCGTTTAATGTTTTGCAATCGTTGATAGGTGTAAGAGTCGTTTTATGTGTATTTCTTTGTAGAAAAAGAAATAAATACGGATAAAAACATAGAAATGAGGGTAAACCAAGGCTAACCTTGTGCTCTACCTTCATTATACATTGCACAAACACTTATGTAACTTTCTAGAATTTTCTTTTTATCGTTTCCTAATTTTCTCCCATTTAAAACCCTTTTTCCACCCGTTTTTGGTATTTTTCCCTATTATTTTCTATAAATAAATGACCAAAAATTGAGATTGATAATGGGATGTGGCCCTTAGGTTCTTTGACAGCAAAATTTCAGGTTTTATTGATGTTATATCTCATATTTTCCCTTTATTTTGCAAAAAACTCCCATTTTGCCTCTTAAACGTGTGTTTTATGGGTTTTATGACATTAGTTTCAGTCATAACACTTATAATTTTCTGATTTTCTGAGCATAAACTGATCAAACTCATAACAAACAACAACATAATGCATAATCATCCCATGGGAACAAATATTCATGAAGCAAATTGCATAAAACATCAATTCCCTTTGTAAAAATAAAATTACCGTTCTTTGCGGGTTGTGGGTTTTTATTAGCCATGTTTCGGGACCGATTTCCAGTAGCATTAATGTCCATGATAGTCCGGAATCAGCAATCTACCCTCCTCTTGCATCACGGAGCAATCCCATCTCGGTTGGACAAGCATCCGTCGATCCTTCTTCTTCCCACATGAATCTGCCTCTAGAGGAGAGAGAGGGAGGAGAGAGAAAGACTGAAATCAGAGATTTCTATTGAGGCCACCATTGCGCGAGCGAAGGGCAACGAAATGATCAGCAGGTAGAGGGGATTCACTGCCCAATGTCCATTGGGTAGGTTGCATTGAGGCTGGAGATTCATGATCAAGCCATGGAGCGCATTTTTCGAGCGCATACAGGCGCCATCTTCCCACGTTTTTTTTCCCTCCATCTTGCCCACGATTTTTGCTACATCAAATGCTACATGTCCCCCCCCAAAGGTCATGACCACTTGACCAAAGTTTGGTCCACCTTTTCAAATCTTGCCCAGTTTCTTGGCCATTTCCCCGTCCGGACTCCGAATTGAGCTCTGAAAAATCCTGGGCGTCTGGCTGGACATTCCGCATTGGCCGGCAACTCTTGACAACCCGCATGGCAGTCTAAAAAATTATCAAAAATCAACACGTGTCACTCGAGTGCCTTTAAAGCACTTTTACACTTAAAATCGAGCCGCCGCCTTCGACGTTGAATATTTTTCCCTTGATATTCGTATTTTTTAGCTATTTTAAGCACTTCTTGGCATCAAAACTTCACACTCATTGGCAACCACGGGATAGGGCGACTCAGCCTATCGAATCCCACAGTAGATCTGCACAAAACAACCAAAGGAAGCATCAATCTGATACAAAATAGATACACTAAACACAGCACAATGCTCACCCTACCCCCTGACAGAACCAAGGCATGACATCCACAAGGAGTAGGCCTAGCATACTCTGATAGAAGATCCGAAGCTAGCCACTAACCGACTGCTCCAACATGGCCAAACTAAAAAGAACTGTCAAAGAGGTTATATGTGTTTGTGTACTTGTTAAGGGGGTTTTTTGTTTCTTGTTGGGGACCGGTGTCCAAGGCATGAAGTCCCAGGTTTAGGTTAAGTATGTTTGAGGGAGGTCTGAGTAGTCGTTGCCTCCTGTAAAGAAAATTGTCAGGCATTGAAAGACCTGTTTTAGAAGGGAGTCCTAGTGACCCTGTTTTGCTAGCCTACTAGGCGGCCGTTCTAGGAGTTCTTGTTAGTTGTGAGGCAGTTAGAGAAGCCCACAGAAGAAAAATGATGATGATAAAGAGGAAAAAAACCTTGAATATCTTAAAGACAATAATTCAATACAAAGGTGTGTAAAAAGGGGTTCTAACCCCTATCAAAGAAAAGAGAAAAAAGGAAAATCTATAAGCAGTTGATCATCGCCTAGTGAAGGCCTGGTAGGTTCCTGGGGACGAGTCAGACGCCTTGTCTTCCTAGGGGTGGCATCTTGCTAGAAAAGAAGAAATTAAGGAAGGTTGGAGCGAAAATAAAAGTGAGCGTCAAAAAAGGATTAAGTGTTGCCTTGCGAGGGCTTGGTAGGTTCTTGGGTACCGAGACAGGTCCTGAGGCCGATGCCCTGTTCTCCTTGGGTCACTATGCTCAGCTTCCTCCTTTTTACATGCCCGAGTATGTCAATAAAATAAAACCCTAAAAGAAGAAGAAAATACTTCTTGATCAGGCTATAGGAGTCCTCGTCTAGTAGGAGCTCCTAGTTGTGTTGTCCTTAGTTAGGCTCCTTCCAAGCTCTTCTTCCGAACCTGTCTAGCACCGAACTAAAAAAATAAACCATTAACTGCACCTGCACTAAACAGAAAACTGGCCCTCTTGGCCTAGTAAAATAAAGCACTTCACTACCAAACTTAATCGGCCCTCTTGGCCTAACAAAATAAAACATTCAAAACCTCGCAAAACGAGCCCTCTTGGCCTAATGAAATAAAACAGAATAGTACCTACACATCCCTCCCGGAAAGAATCCAGATATACAATAATAGGCTCCTTCCCAAGGAGGAAAACACAGGGCTCGTAGCCCTAAACTAAATGCATATGGTTATGACCCATCCCTCCTGCATATATAGGAAGAGGCCTGCGCATAACATGTTGTCTAATCAACCTATGGGTCCAGGATAACAACGGTAGATTGGTCTCGGCTACCCTTTGCATCACCCATATCAACCATCGTCTACCATATATTGCATGCTCTGATAACATTCCCCACAAGCGATCGGGTCCTGTTTCATCATTAATAACAATATCCAAACTAGGACCACAATTGAAGAAAAGGTCTTCTTCATAAGCAAGATTTATCAATGAATCCGCAAACTGATTCCAATAATGTGGAATCAGCTGAAAAGACACTCTCTCAAACTCCTCAACTAGGGTCATAGCAATTCGATGATACATACAAAGAATGGGATTCCACAATGTGTATGTCCCATATAGCTGATTCAGGATCAATTGGGAATCCCCTTTTACTAACAACCGACGAATACCACCTTGTTTGGCAATATGTAGTCCCATAATCAAGGCTTTATACTCTGCCATATTGTTAGTGAATCCTACCCCGAGATAAGCATCTAACTTCATCGTAACCCTACGTCAGGGATCTCGGATTACTACTCCAACACTCCCTTTTTTATTAGGGCCCCTGGACGCTTCGTCAAAATATAATGTATACGTCCACAATGGGTTTACACAGCCTGCCATCACAAACTCCTCTATTCGTAATTATGGTAATCAAAGTTTAGCATATTGAGAGGATGAACTGACGGCTCCATCCCACCTTCTTCATTGAACTCAACAGGGATACTTGCCAACAGTCGTAAGCAGTGATGGCAGAAGACTTTGATCTCCCACACAAAGGTTCCGTCTTCTTGCTCAATCACTTTGTATCCTTTGCTCCACCAGATGAGTTTCCCCTGATGGTATCTCTGCTCCAGATATGGGTGCTCCAAATAAGGGATTAACCGACCCATCAACCAGCTTTTAAGCTCTTTTGCAGGTCTCAAATCATCCCTAGCATGGACCTGCAATGCATTTCTCTATATTAGCATACTTAGAAATAATAAGGTTTAATCTTATTAAGATTAACCTTATTTTTAAACTCTACTCCCTGTAGATCAGCTAATAGGGCCATAGACCTATTTTTCCCTAACCTAACAATCTTGTAGGGCCATTCCATTTAGGTTCCAGCTTCCCTGGAAACAACTCCCTACGCGCATCATAATACCGAACTAATTGCCCTTTTTTGAAGGTATATTTCTTGGCTTTAAGGTCATGCAACTGCTTCATCTGACGTTTAGCTACCTCCTCGTGTAATAAGCTCTGCAACTTTAGCTCATCCAGGTGGGCTATAGTCGTGAAATGTTCAAAAAGGGAATCCTTATCTCCCAAAGAATGGTTAATTGCAAACCTTATGGTTGGCAATTCGATTTCGAGGGGTAACACACACTCTTCCCCATAAACCAATTTAAATGGAGTATGGCCGGTAGCTCGCTTGAACGTGGTATTATACGCCCATACTGCCACATACAACTTCCTGCCCCAGTCTCGTTTCTTCTCAGAGACTATCTTAGACAAGATCCCCACAAGCTGTTTATTAGTACTTTCAACCTGTCCATTCGCTTGCAGATTATAAGGAGTCGTTTTATTGTACTTGATTTGCCAAGCTTCTGTCAAGCTTTTGATCACTTTATTCAAAAAATGGGTTCCACGGTCCGACACTAATTCCCTCGGTGGACCAAAGCCGTAGATAATCTGCTCTAAAAGGAAACTTGCAGTCTCTTTTGCATTGTCCTGCCTCATGGCCCGCGCTTCTGACCATTTTGTAAAATAATCAGTTGCTACTATAATATACCTCTTCTGGGTAGTAGACGACGGAGTGATAGGACCCACAAAGTCAATGCCCCACTTCTCAAATGGAAGGATAGCCATGATAGGCGTAAGTGGGCGTTTCCTATTCTCTATACTGTCATGCCTTTGACAGGTATCACATTTCTTTACATACTCAAAAGAATCTTGGAAGATGGACAGCCACCAATATCCAGCTCTTAACGCTTTTTGCGCCGTCAACCGTCCCGCGAAGTGCCCTCCACATGCAGAGTCATGGCACTCTTCTAAGATAAAAGGAACCTCGTCAGGCATCACACATCGGCGATAGATATCATCAACCCCTTGCCGATATAGCATCCCTGCGATCAAGGAAAACTTCAAAGCCTGTTGTTTGATTTTTCTCTTTTCAGACTTTGATAAACCAGCTCCAGTCTCTCTTGTTGATAGATAATGCGTAATAGTAGCATACCAAGATGGGATAGAAGCTATATCAATTTTAAACATTTCTTGAATATCACTTCCTTCAGCCAAAGTATCTTTCGGCTCCCCGAAATCCACAAGGCATTCCACAATACCCTGCAACCTCGGTGGCTTACTCTTAATCTCATAATCAAACTCCTGCAAAGTGATTAACCACTTTGCTAAACGATCAGGTAGCTGCAGCTTATTCATAAGCAATCTCAGCCCTTCCGCCTTCGTATAGAACACTACCTTTTCATAGAGGATGTAGTGTCTGAATTTCTTAGTCCCAAAGACCATCGCAAGACACAACTTCTCCATGTAGGTGTAGTTGATCTCTGAAATGCCCAATTTCCGACTCGCAAAAGCTATTGGATGATACCACTTTTCCTCCCAGATTTGGGCGCCTCTTTTAGGTGCTTTTAAAATGGGTGCTTTTACTAGCTCCTGCTTCACATCCTCAAAAGCTACCTTACAAGGGTCGCTCCACTCAAATGAACAGTTAAAGGATATTAAATTCGTTAATGGCAACGTTCTTTCTGCCAAGGCATTTATAAACCTCCGATAGTACCCTATCGATGATAGAAAGCTATGAACCTCTTTCGGAGTGCGTGGTGGACTCATGGCGACTATAACCTTGATCTTTTCAGGATCAGTTGCTATTCCCACTGAATTGACCACATGACCTAGCAATAATCCATAAGGCACTCCAAAGACACACTTCTGTGGGTTAAGAGCGATACAAAATTGTCTGCAGCGCTCAAAGCACTTTCTCAAAATAATCAACGTCCTTTCCCTTACAGTGGCTGCCCCCAGGTCATCAATAAATACTTTCAACTCATTTGGGGAGATGTCACCAAAGGTCTTGTCTGCTGTTCATTGCCACGATCCAGGTGTCTCTTCTGCAATTGCCATCTGGTTATATCCTGCAAAGCAATCCATAAACGAATATATCCCCCTACCCGCTAATTGATCCAAAATCTGGTCAATAAATGGCAACGGGTAGTAATCCTTAACTGTCTGCTTGTTCAGCTCTCTAAAATCCACATATAATCGGATCTGGTTGTTTTTCTTCTTCCTGATAACAACTGGTGAATAGCATTCTGTGTGTTATACAAGGAAGATTAAACTAGCTTTCCTTAGCTTCTGTAACTCCTCAAACAGGCCGTCCCTCAATTCAAAAGGCATATGCCTTACCTTCTGACGCACAGGATGACTATCATCTTTTACAGGAATAGTATGAACAGGCAGGCTGGGAGGAATGCCTCTCATCTCATCATAACTCCAAGCAAAGATATCATGGAATTCTTGAATCAAGGATACATAGTTATCCCTTTCTGTTGAACTGAGCATGGAACCTAATTTAATTGGCCGGGATCATTCGGCGTGCCAAGGTCTAACTCAGTCACATCCGCATCTCTTATCCTATCTTGAGGCTCTATCGGCTCATTTAAAGTTATCTGATAGATATCCTCTGTAGTGGACCCTTCCTTAGATTCGTCACTGGATGATGTCTCACTACCAGATGGATCATCTGCTATCTCTAATTCAGTAGAAGACAAAGGAGCTCTCTCACTTTGAGGAGACTCAGGATAAGCATCAAACTATTACATGATTGGCACCTCTACCTAGAACCACTCGACCGGCGGGTATATCGATTTGACAGTCTGTTCGTAAGATCTAAGGCCTACCTAGCAAAACCCGATAGCTAGGACGTCCTGCAAATCTTATCACCCTAAAGTCCAAGAAACATTCTACACTCGCAACTGTAACATGGACCTTAGTAACGCAACCTTCTGGTTATCTTAGACTATCATCAGCCATTCTCAGAAGAGTGGAGCTGTCTTTCTGGATGCCTAGACCCAGCCTCTCCATCAACTCTGAACTCATGATATTGATGGAGGATCCAGTGTCTACAATGGCATGTTCCACTAATATTCCATCTACATAAGCTCAAACCCTAGGACAGTTCTTTTCAGCATGGTCAAACCAATCTTCCCCTACTCGTGCTATGCCTAGAGGTTCCACAATATACCCGATACGCAAGATCTTCTTAAATTCCTTGCGTAATCTTGGAGATAATTTGATCAATTGCAAGAGGTTCACATCTGGTTTAACTTCACAAAGAGAACTCGCTAAATCAAAGTCGTGATAAGTAGCTAAAGCTCTCTTTTCCTGCCTAACCATCCTCTCTTTTGGTCTTGGGGCTGGTTTTGGTGCTTCTTTCTTAGCCCTTGCCTTCTTTCTTAGCACTTCTTCATCCTTCTTAGGGTCAACTTTCTTGTCAACCGGCCTTAGTGGTCCCCCTTCTATGCTAGAATTCTGGACTTGCATCCCCTTATCCCCTTGTTTAGGCTTTGCTTCAACCAGTTGTGTATTATCTTTGTCAACCTCTTTAGCCTTTTGGCCTCTTGTCACGGCTCTTAAGTTAGAGGTTTTAGCATCATGGACTCGTACAGCCTCAATAAGGCTGACTCCGTTGCCTTGTGGCAACTCTTCTATATTTGGTTTTTCCCTTTGCAATATTTGCCTAGGTGCATCATTCTGCTGCCTGCAAGTTATTTCTTGCGCTCTATGATTCACTGGGCCCGGTTGTTTACTCCCTTGTTGGAGAGAACTAATCTTACTCCAAGAGGTAGTAGCTAGATGGCCCGACTTCCCACAAATGTCACATTTCACATTTGGACAGTTTCTAGGGAAGTTCTATCCACCACACCATTTACAACTGAATCTAGAGGGTCCACCCTCTTCAGGGTGTCGACTCCCTATCAAATTTTGTTGCTTCTTCAAGAAATTAACGTCGACGGCTATTTGTCGATATTGTTCGAAAATCATATCGGTATAATGCTTCATCATGTCCTTAACTTCGCCAAGGACATTAGATGCACTCGACTCATAGCCTCGATCATCGACCCGTTGGCCTAACAATCTGATTTGGCATTGGCTGTTGACCCACAGGAATAACATTAGAATTTGAAACTTGGCCTCCAACATTTGATGGAGCCAACTGACTTGCCATAGGCATAGTCACACTGGGAGGAGCCGGTAGTAAAGGTATATTTGAAACCATACTCCCTCTCCCAATAGGGTTAGTCATAGGCATCCCTTGACTTCCATTCATCAATGATGGATTGCCGCTAGGTACTAAACCCCCATTAACATTCATTCGAGAGGAGTAGGCCGTTTGTAATCATGCTTCCACTCCCTCTGCCTGCGTAATAGCGGTGCCTATATCTGCCAAGGCCACACTGCTCAATTGTACTTGGATATTAAAATCCAACCCATGCAAAAAGTATTGCAATTGGGTAGCTGGTGGAATGGGAATGTAAGTTTGCAACTTACGGAATACTTCCTTCAACTTCTTGGCATATGCTTTTACATTCTCATGAGGATCTTGACGTGTTACATTCAAGACCCGCAACCAATATTGGCATCCTCTTTCAGGGGCATATTCCGCTCAGAAAGTTGCATAGAATTGATCAATTGTGGTTATGGTTCCAGACTCTATGCTGTGATACCATACCGCAGCCCTTCCTTTTAACGTCATATTGAAGAACATCATGAGATGTCCCTCATCCTGGATGCGATAATTGAACATCAATCTCTGAAATTCACAAATGTGAAATTTTGCATTCTCTTCCGCTAACCCATTAAAAATGGGCAAGGGAACTCCTAAGGCTGGTAAATCCGGCGTCCCTGTAGGAATCGCAATAGGTTGTGCCATGGTGACAATCAGATTAGCAGTAGAAGCTTGAAGTGATGGATTCACACCTCCACTTGAAGTGGGTAGACTTGGGGGAGGAGAGGAAGATCTTACACTTCCTCCTGCACCTAATGGAATAGGTGGAGTAGTTAAATGACTAAGACCACTGGTTCGTATACGTACTGGGCTACTCCTTTGAGGAGAATAACGTCTTACAATCTCTAACTGCCGTCTAGCCCTCTCAGCACGTTCGACTTTCTGGATTTCGGCTTGACGGTCCTTGTCAGAGGACATAAACAACTTCCTTTTGGTCCCTAGAAACCCTAGATCCGAAAACCACCACTTATAAGTGGCTCCGGGCAGATGCACCACTGATGGGACCTGAAATGGGCCGGCACTGGCTATAGCACTAGCCGGACCTCATGCTCATGACACACAAACACCCTCACAGCCTCGCGGACCAGGAGCATCTATCAAATGCTAAAGGACAAACTGCCCTAAAGCTTAATTCATGCGTTTTTAGTTTATAGTCCAACATTTCCCTAAAACTCCTCAAAGGGAGATCCCAAAGTACTTAGGCATAAAGCCTCGTTACACACATATAGGAGGCACTCCACCGACTAATAGTCGGAGCCCCACTGTAGCTCTCCTACATCTCAGGGATTGGCCCTTTGATGTGCTGCTAAACATATAACACAAACGAACACAAACTCCTCTCTTTTATATTTCTCGTATTTCCAGGAGATATACCATGCTTCCTCACTTCACAGTCCCTTAGGAAACTGACCCTCTACCCTACGGCAAGGGATAACCTCACACTCTCAATCGTGGGTCAAAGTCCTAAGAAAACAATTTCTATGCAGTCCAGGAGATTTTTCCTTCGATACCATGAACCATGCATAGTGCATAATGTGAGTGGTTTAGTGCACAAACAAAAAGAAAATTAGCATTGTGTATCGTGTGCAACCAATCTTTCCATGATTTCCATGCTAACGTTTATGTAATGAGACAAGGCACCGAGCCTTACGCTCATGCTGCCTTTTCCTTTATTTTAAAATAACGTCCTATAGCCATGATGCAACACATAAATCAGATTTAAGATTGTACTTTGACGCTCAAACTCTCCTCTCACCCTACCGTTTAATGTTTTGCAATCGTTGATAGGTGTAAGAGTCGTTTTATGTGTATTTCTTTGTAGAAAAAGCAATAAATACGGACAAAAACATAGAAATGAGGGTAAACCAAGGCTAACCTCGTGCTCTACCTTCATTATACATTGCACAAACACTTATGTAATTTTTTGGAATTTTCTTTTTATCGTTTCCTAATTTTCTCCCATTTAAAACCCATTTTCCACCATTTTTTGATTATTTTTCCTCTATTATTTTCAATAAAAAATGACTAGAAATTGAGATTGATAATGGGATGTGGCCCTTAGGTTCTTTGATAGCAAAATTTCAGGTTCTATTGATGTTATATCTCATATTTCCCCTTTATTTTGCAAAAAACCCCCATTTTGCCTCTTAAACGCGTGTTTTACGGGTTTTATGACATTAATTTCAGTCATAACACTTATAATTTTCTGATTTTCTGAGCATAAACTGATCAAACTCATAACAAACAACAACATAATGCATAATCATCCCATGGGAACAAATATTCATGAAGCAAATTGCATAAAACATCAATTCCCTTTGTAAAAATAAAATTACCGTTCTTTGCGGGTTGCGGGTTTTTATTTGCCATGTTTCGGGACCGATTTCTAGTAGCATTAATGTCTATGATAGTCCGGAATCAGCAATCTACCCTCCTCTTGCATCACGGAGCAATCCCATCTCGGTTGGACAAGCATCCGTCGATCCTTCTTCTTCCCACATGAATCTGCCTCTAGAGGAGAGAGAAAGACTGAAATCAGAGATTTTCATTGAGGCCACCATTGCGCGAGCGAAGGGCAGTGAAATGATCAGTAGGCAGAGGGGATTCACTGCCCAATGTCCATTGGGTAGGTTACATTGAGGCTGGAGATTCATGATCAAGCCATGAAGCGCATTTTTCGGGCGCATACAGGTGCCATCTTCCCACGTTTTTTTTTCCTCCATCTTGCCCATGATTTTTGCTACATCAAATGCTACATGTCCCCTCCCAAAGGTCATGACCACTTGACCAAAGTTTGGTCCACCTTTTCAAATCTTGCCCGGTTTCTTGGCCATTTCCCCGTCCGGACTCCGAATTGAGCTTTGAAAAATCCTGGGCATCCGGCTTGACATCCCGCATTGGTTGGCGACTCTTGACAACCCGCACGGCAGTCTGAAAAATTATCAAAAATCAACAAGTGTCGCTCGGGTGCCTTTAAAGCACTTTTATGCTTAAAATCGTCCTAAGTCGAGCCGCCGCCTTCGACGTTGAATATTTTTCCCTTGATATTCGTAATTTTTAGCTATTTTTAAGCACTTCTCGGTATCAAAACTCCGCACTTAGGGCACATCGTGCATCTCATGCTCACATACACACCTACGCAGCAATCCGTCTTGCACCAGCCTATAGAGTTGGCCTGCAATTAGCTGGTAGGGTTGGATCTTTAGGATCAAGTGCCTAAGTCGTGCCTTTTCTATTGGTCACTCGGGTAGTCCGTGCTCGAGCACTTGGACTATGTCATCTGCCCAGTATGGTGTCAGATCAGCCTTAAATAGGTCTCTCTTGCTGGACAAGTGGAATAAGTGGGCGTCAGGTAACTCGTCAATGATGCCCTGTCCAGCAGCTTCTCTTGTGGATATACGGGACATGATCAGCCATGTAATGCTGTTTTCCCTTTCGTACCACTACGGAGAAATCGAACTCTAGGAGCAGGAGGAGCCATCGAGCTATACGTCCTGTAGCACAAGGTTTGTTCACTAAATAGAGTAGGGCTTGATGGTCCACGAAGAAGATGAAAGGGGTGGCCAACAGGTAATGCCGGAACTTCTTCGCGGCGAGCACCATGACTAATCCCTCTCTTTCCGTTGTCGAATAATTCATCTCCGTCTTAGTGAGTTGCCTGCTAGCAAAACTCACTAGGTAATCTAGGTTATGCTCACCAGGTTGGCACAACACTGCCCCCATGGCAAACTTAGAAGCATCGATGTGTACGTGGAAGGTAATGGTTGAGTCTGGGGCTTGTAGAATCGATGCTGTTGTCAGAGCCTTTTTCAATTCCTCATATGCCCGTTGGCATGCGTCGGTCCATCGAAGACAATCAGCAGCTTGTACAATGGCCTGGCGATCAGTGCGTAGTTCAGCACAAACCGTCGATAGTATCTTGTGTGACCCAAGAAGCATTGAACTCCCTTGTAATTAATTGGGGATGGAAGGTCAACGATAACCCTGACCTTCGAGAAGTCAGTGGCAATGCCGTTCTTCGACACCACTATCCTAAGATGTATCCGTGCTTCACCCAAAACTGACATTTCAAGGGGTTCAGGGAGAGACGATATAAGCGGCACCGTTCAAAGACTGCGCGGAGTTTGTTTAGGTGTTCAATCCAGGTCGAATGGACACATAGATCGTCGACAAAGACCTCTAACTCCTTGCAAAGCATGTCTTTGAAGATGGTGCACATGAGGCGTTGGAAGGTGGCAGGGGCATTGGTCAACCCGAAGGGCATGACTATGTATGCAAAGACGCCCCACTCAGTGGCAAAGGCAGTCTTGTGCCTATCTGCAGGATGCACTTGCACCTGGTTGTACCGTGAGAAGCCATCCAGAGAATCATAGGCTTCCTTGCCTGCCACCCTCTCAAGCATGTGCTCGGTGTATGGCAAGGGATAGTTGTCTCTTTTTGTAGCGGCATTCACCTTCTTGTAATTGACGCACACTCGAATTTTGCCGTTCTTCTTCATCATAATGACTATGGGTGATACCCAGTCTATGTGCTCAATTTCCTAGATGAATCCAGCTCTCATTCGCTTGTCAATTTCCTCTTTGACAGCATGAGCATGTTTTGGATTCATCGGGTACGGCCATTGCTTTGACCGGCATTGCGTCCGACATCATGGGTATGTTGTGAGTCACAATACTCGGATCTACCCCTTGTAGCTCTTCTAAGGACTGTCAAGATTGTGGGAGAGAAGGAAGGAGTCTCACTTGTAGCTTTCTTGCTTGCACAATGGGGGAATACACACAAGGGTGGAGGCTGAAAATAGTTTTCCTCTTCTTAGTTGTGTAAGCCAAAAGAACTCTCATACAAAGAAATAGAAGAACCCTATATATGGGTCTCAAACCAAACTCAACTAACTAAGGTGGCATACTAACCAAGCCACGAACTAGAGTAGATAAGGATAGCTGTCATCTAGCTATTATTCATGGGCAGTGTACCAACCGCATCTACAACTGACAAGTCGGTGACATAAATGCACAATGGTCACCCTGGCATATCACGAGTGGAGCTCGATATCTCAACACTCCCCCTCGAGCTCAATCCCAATTCCTGCACACCAAGCAGGTCTTTGAACTTGCGCAGCTTCTCTGCGCCCAATGCCTTCGTGAATATGTCAGCTATCTGATCCTCTGTGCTGACATAAACTAGATCAATAAGACCTAGTAAAACCCTCTCTCGCACATAGTGATAATGCACCTTAATGTGCTTTGTTCTAGCATGATAGACTGGGTTATTTGCCAAGTGTATACTACTCATGTTGTCACAATAAATGACAACTGGCCCATCTGTAGACTGATGCATATCATAAAGTAGCTTATGCAACCAAGCTACCTCATATGCAGCCATTGCTGCACCCCTGTACTCAGCCTCTATGCTCGACAAGGCAACTGTAGGCTGTTTCTTGCTGCTCTAAGTGACTGCAGCACTCCCAAAAGAGAACACATATCCACTGGTAGATCGTCTATCAGAAATACTACCAGCCCAATTAGCATCAGTGTATCCATGCAACTGTATTTGAACCCTAGTCTCATAAAATAGTCCATACTGCAATGTGGACTTCACATACCTGAGTATGCGTCTAGCCGCATCCAAATGCGGTTTCCTTGGAGCCTGCATAAACTGACTTACCAATCCAACAACATAGCTCAAATCTGGCCTGGTAATAGTCATATAAATCAAACTTCCTACTATGCGTTTGTACATAGTAGGGTCTTCTAGAAGCTCACCTACATCTGCGCTCAGCTCCACATTCTGCTCCAAAGGAACTGAAATAGGCTTATAGCCTGTCATCCCATATTTGGATAGCATGTCCAATCCATACTGCCTCTGCAAGAGCTGTATCCCACTTGGTGATCTAATCACCTCAATGCCCAAGAAATAACACAGCTCTCCCAAATCCTTCATCTCAAACTTTTGCTTCAATAGCATTTTCACATGAAGGATATCTTCATCACTATCACCTGTCATAATCAAATCATCAACATAAATGACAAGCAGCATAATACCTTTCTCTGTTTTTCTCACATAAAGTGAGAAATCTTCCTTGGAAATCTGAAAGCCAATAGTGACAAGATACTGTCCTATCTTGTCAGACCATGCTCTAGGTGCTTGCTTCAAGCCATACAAGGCTTTCTTCAACCTGCAAACAAACTCAGGATGAACAACATGCACATAACCTGGTGGCTGCTCCATATAGACCTCTTCTTGCAAATCACCATGCAAGAAGGCATTCTTTACATCCATCTGATGTAAAGACCATCCCTTTGATGCAGCCATAGCAATGACTGCTCTTACGGTTGCCATCCTTGCAACCGGACTGAATGTTTCTTGATAATCAATGCCATATGTTTGTGCATACCCCTTGACTACTAATCTTGTCTTGTATCTGTTCACAGAACCATCTGCATTGTGCTTCACCTTATAAACCCACTTACATCCAATTGCATTCTTACCTTTAGGCAAAGGTACCAACTCCCATGTAGCATTTGCTTCCAAGGCATCCATTTCTTCATCCATGGCTTTCTCCCATTTTTCTTTTTCCATGGCTTGCTCAAAAGAAGTGGGTTCTGGTTCCTGTATCACTTTGACCATATATGCATAGTGGATGGTTGTAAATCCATCATATTTCGGCCTATCCACAGGATACCTAGCTCTGGTAGACCTACGCAAAGTAGGCTCACTTCCAGGTGCTCTCAAAACATCCCTGGTCTTCCTTACTCCAGGTGTAACAATAGAGGGGATATCCAACTCATCATCAATGCTCTGTTTTGAGCCACTGGATTCACCATCCACATAAGAGTGACCTGCATTCATATCAAACATGGGCTGATCAACCTTCTCTTTTCCTTTTCGTGATACCTGCATACCACTATCTACATTGCTTTGAGAAGATTCTCCTGATCTCAATCTGCCTGTCCATGGCGAAGAATGTGAACCACTGCTAGAGGACACTCCAGGTCCACTAATATTTTGTGACTGCTGTGTCAAGATTATGGGAGAGAAGGAAGGAGTCTCGCTTGAAGCTTTCTTGCTTGCACAATGGGGGAAGACACACAAGGGTGGAGGCTGAAAACAGTTTTCCTCTTCTTACTTGTGTAAGCCAAAAGAACTCAAGTACAAAGAAAATAGAAGAACCCTCTATATGGGTCTCAAACCAAACTCAACTAACTAAGGTGGCATACTAACTGAGCCACGAACTAGAGTAGATAAGGATAGCTATCATGTAGCTATTATTCATGGCGGTGTACCAACCGCATCTACAACTGACAAGTCGGTGACATAAATGCACAACGGTCACCCTGGCATATCACGAGTGGAGCTCGATATCTCAACACTCCCCCTCGAGCTCAATCCCAATTCCTGCACACCAAGCAGGTCTCTGAACTTGCGCAGCTTCTCTGCGCCCAATGCCTTCGTGAATATGTCAGCTACCTGATCCTCTGTGCTGACATAAACTAGATCAATAAGACCTAGTAAAACCCTCTCCCGCACATAGTGATAATGCACCTCAATGTGCTTTATTCTAGCATGATAGACTGGGTTATTTGTCAAGTGTATACTACTCATGTTGTCACAATAAATGACAACTGGTCCATCTGTAGACTGATGCATATCATAAAGTAGCTTATGCAACCAAGCTACCTCACATGCAGCCATTGCTGCACCCCTGTACTCAGCCTCTGTGCTCGACAAGGCAACTGTAGGCTGTTTCTTGCTGCTCCAAGTGACTGCAGCACTCCCAAAAGAGAACACATATCCACTGGTAGATTGTCTATCAGAAATACTACCAGCCCAATCAGCATCAGTGTATCCATGCAACTGTATCTGAACCCCAGTCTCATAAAATAGTCCATACTGCAATGTGGACTTCACATACCTGAGTATGCGTCTAGCCGCATCCAAATGTGGTTTCCTTGGAGCCTGCATAAACTGACTTACCAATCCAACAACATAGCTCAAATCTGGCCTGGTAATAGTCATATAAATCAAACTTCCTACTATGCGTCTGTACATAGTAGGGTCTTCTAGAAGCTCACCTGCATCTGTGCTCAGCTTCACATTCTGCTCCAAAGGAACTGAAATAGGCTTACAGCCTGTCATCCCATATTTGGACAGCATGTCCAATCCATATTGCCTCTGCAAGAGCTGTATCCCACTTGGTGATCTAATCACCTCAATGCCCAAGAAATAACGCAGCTCTCCCAAATCCTTCATCTCAAACTTCTGCTTCAATAGCATTTTCACATGAAGGATATCTTCATCACTGTCACCTGTCATAATCAAATCATCAACATAAATGACAAGTAGCATAATACCTTTCTCTGTTTTTCTCACATAAAGTGAGAAATCTGCCTTGGAAATCTGAAAGCCAATAGTGACAAGATACTGTCCTATCTTGTCAGACCATGCTCTAGGTGCTTGCTTCAAGCCATACAAGGCTTTCTTCAATCTGCAAACAAACTCAGGATGAACAGCATGCACATAACCTGATGGCTGCTCCATATAGACCTCTTCTTGCAAATCACCATGCAAGAAGGCATTCTTTACATCCATCTGATGTAAAGACCATCCCTTTGATGCAGCCATAGCAATGACTGCTCTTACGGTTGCCATCCTTGCAACCGGACTAAATGTTTCTTCATAGTCAATGCCATATGTTTGTGCATACCCCTTGACTACTAATCTTGCCTTGTATCTGTTCACAGAACCATCAGCATTGTGCTTCACCTTATAAACCCACTTACATCCAATTGCATTCTTACCTTTAGGCAAAGGTACTAATTCCCATGTAGCATTTGCTTCCAAGGCATCCATTTCTTCATCCATGGCTTTCTTCCATTTTTCTTTTCCCATGGCTTGCTCAAAAGATGTGGGTTCTGGTTCCTGTATCACTTTGACCATATATGCATAGTGAATGGCTGTAAATCCATCATATTTCAGCCTATCCACAGGATACCTAGCTCTCGTAGACCTGCGCAAAGTAGGTTCACTCCCAGGTGCTCTCAAAACATCCCTGGTCTTCCTTACTCCAGGTGTAACAATAGAAGGAATACCCAACTCATCATCAATGCTCTGTTCTGAGCCACTGGATTCACCATCTACATAAGAGTGACCTGCATTCACATCAAACATGGGCTGATCTACCTTCTCTTTTCCTTTTCGTGACACTTGCATACCACTATTTGCATTACTTTGAGAAGATTCTCCTGATCTCAATCTGCCTGTCCATGGCGAAGAATGTGAACCACTGCTAGAGGACGCTCCAGGTCCACTAATATTTTGTGACTGCTGCTGTGAATTCTGTGCAGCATTACCATTTTGTGCATCTACATCATCAATCACATTTACTGGTTTATACCAGCTACTCATCTCATCAAAAACAACATCTCTGCTCACTGTAAACTTACGAGTAGAAGGGTTATAGCATCTATACCCTTTTTGCTGCAGAGAGTAACCAATAAAGATGCACTTCTCAGCTTTTGGATCCAACTTGGATCTCAACTCATCTGGCACATGTACATAGGCAATGCAACCAAAAATTTTCAAATGAGAAATATCTGGTTTCCTACCAGTATACCTCTCCTCTGGAGTCATTCCATGTATTGCTGCAGTGGGAGTCCTGTTCATTATGTAGACTGCTGTAGCAACTGCTTCAGCCCAATAAAAATCTGGCAAGTCTTTTTCATTGAGCATGGCACGAGATACCTCTCCAATATGCCTGTTTTTCCTTTCTGCAATTCCATTTTGTTGTGGGGTATAACTGCATGAATATTGCTGCTTTATGCCATGCTCCTGCAAGAACTTTGCAAACTCATTTGAGAGGTACTCTCCCCCTCCATCTGACCTTAGGCATTTTACTTGCAGACCTGTTTCTTTTTCAACCATAGCTTTAAGAGTTTTGAAATGCCCAAAAACTTCACTTTTCTTTTTCATAAAATACACCCAAACTTTTCTGCTATAGTCATCAATAAAACTGACAAAATAATGACAGCCTCCAAGAGATGCAGCTTTAGTAGTCCATACATCAGAGTGGATTAATTCCAATGGCTTCTCACTCTCTTGAACATGTCTAGGAAATGGTTTCCTTGCCTGTTTTCCAAACTGACAGGCTTCACATACCTTATGCATTTCTGCAACCTTGAATTTTGGCAATCCTGCAACAATATTTTGGGCCTGCATTGATTTAAGTCGCTGTACATTAACATGACCAATGCGTTTATGCCAGATATCAATATCTGCAACTACACCGGTCCCATGTGCAAACATTGCTGCACTCAATTCAGACATGTCTGCATCCAACGTAAACATTCTGCCATTCTTCTTTCCTTTTGCTATCAAGCGACCTTTATTTTTCATATCCTCAACAAAGCATCCATGAGGATTAAATCTGACCTGCAAGCCCTGTTCAACCATTTGACCAACAAAAACCAGATTCTTGGTGATATTCGGGACATGAAATACATCGGACAGGTATTTCTTTTTCCCATCCTGCATAGACAAGGGAATTTTTCCAATCTGCACAATCGGATGTGCAGTATCATCACCAGTCTCCACAAATCCTGGTTTTTCCATTTTCCTTGCATCCTCTATCCATTCTGCATGACCTGTCATGTGGTTTGATGCACCTGAGTCAACGTACCATACACCATTGCTTTCTTCTGCACTTGTCACAGAATTGTTCATGTGCTGCACCATGAACAAATGCTCATTTCTGTCATCACCCTGTCTGCTAGAAGATGCATAATTCCCTTGTTGCAGTTTTCCATTCATGATGTCATTCTGCTTTTTATAGCAGTCTTTAGCCATATGACCCATTTTACCACAATAGTAGCATTCAACATTACTGTTTGCATTTTGGCCTCTTTGCCATCCACCACGACCTCTTTGGCTCCCCCTGCCTCTAGAGTTACCACGTCCTCCCCCATAGGACTGGTTTTCTTGAGTTTGCTGCATATTCTGATTTCTACCACGGCCTCCAAATCGGCCTCCTCTACCTCTGCCTCTACCTCTTCCAGCATTTGAGTAGAAGACAGCTTCTTTTGAAGTTCCTCCTGAAGAAGATGCACCACCATTTCTCTGCTCCTCAGAAATTAGAAGAGCAATCAACTCCTCAAAATCAGGAAATCTTTCACGAACTGAAATGGATGTCCGAAACTGTGCATAATCCTTTCCTAGACCATTCAAGGTCACGGAAACTAAATCATCATCTTCCACTGGCGACCCAATGGAAGCAAGTGCATCTGCAATCTTCTTCACCTTCATGTGGTAGTCATTGATGCTCATATTTTCTCTTTGCACATTGTGCAACTCTTGCTTGAGCTGCATTTTCCTGGCTTGTGTATTTGTGCTATACATCTTTGACAGAGTATCCCATGCCTCCTTTGGCGTACTTGCATCTTGAATATGCACAATCATAGAGTCTGAAATGCTGATAGACAGCCAATACATAACTTTCCTGGCTCTCTCATGCCATGCTTTAAATGCCTGCATTTGCTGTTGATTGGGAACATCAGGAAGAACTGGTTCTTCTGCATTTCCTGCAACAAATTCCCAATATCCTTTTCCCATAAGGAAATTTGTCATTCTAAACTTCCATGCTTGGAAGTTGTTCTTGTCAAGCTTTTCAGTGACAATCTGTGAGAGAGAATCAGACGCCATTACAGAATACTGCAAAAAGTTATGTCACTGCAAAGAACACAGCTTCAGCCTCACAAGGGCAAATCTGCAAAACTGGCGAAGGTGGTATTTGACCACACAGTCACTTCCTAGTGACGATTTTGCATAAACAGGAACCAAGGATGATTCTGTAACTCCCAATGTCTCTGCACATAAGCATACGATGCAATTTCTACAGTAACTTTTCACCGACCTGTAGAACAATGGCTGCACAGCATAAAACTGAGCCTTTTCCTGAGTGCGTGCAGAAAACTTCCGTCTGCAAAACAGGCCCCGAAATGGCCTCAAATCAAAAAAACAAGGTCGCCAAGGGCTAAAGCCCTTTCCCGCAGCATATACTGCTTTCTTGCTTCACCGCGAAGGGCGTCTCAACCTGAGACAATGCACTCCTGCAATTTCCGGCTGTGCTACCTGCAGAGATCTGCTCCCAAAACAGAAAATGAAAGCAACACTGCTCCTCTTACCAGACCACCGCGAGCTTGGCTTGCTTTCTTGAGCTCCTTACCACGAACAAGGCTCTGATACCATGTCAAGATTATGGGAGAGAAGGAAGGAGTCTCGCTTGAAGCTTTCTTGCTTGCACAATGGGGGAAGACACACAAGGGTGGAGGCTGAAAACAGTTTTCCTCTTCTTACTTGTGTAAGCCAAAAGAACTCAAGTACAAAGAAAATAGAAGAACCCTCTATATGGGTCTCAAACCAAACTCAACTAACTAAGGTGGCATACTAACTGAGCCACGAACTAGAGTAGATAAGGATAGCTATCATGTAGCTATTATTCATGGCGGTGTACCAACCGCATCTACAACTGACAAGTCGGTGATATAAATGCACAACGGTCACCCTGGCATATCACGAGTGGAGCTCGATATCTCAACATGCTGCTGTGAATTCTGTGCAGCATTACCATTTTGTGCATCTACATCATCAATCACATTTACTGGTTTATACCAGCTACTCATCTCATAAAAAACAACATCTCTGCTCACTGTAAACTTACGAGTAGAAGGGTTATAGCATCTATACCCTTTCTGCTGCAAAGAGTAACCAATAAAGATGCACTTCTTAGCTTTTGGATCCAACTTGGATCTCAACTCATCTGGCACATGTACATAGGCAATGCAACAAAAAAATTTCAAATGAGAAATATCTGGTTTCCTACTAGTATACCTCTCCTCTGGAGTCATCCCAAGTATTGCTGCAGTGGGAGTCCTGTTCATTATATAGACTGCTGTAGCAACTGCTTCAGCCCAGTAAAAATCTGGCAAGTCTTTTTCGTTGAGCATGGCACGAGATGCCCCTCCAATATGCCTGTTTTTTCTTTCTGCAATTCCATTTTGTTGTGGGGTATGACTGCATGAATATTGCTCCTTTATGCCATGCTCCTGCAGGAACCTTGCAAACTCATTTGAGAGGTACTCTCCCCCTCCATCTGACCTTAGACATTTTATTTGCAGGCCTGTTTCTTTTTCAACCATAGCTTTAAGAGTTTTGAAATGCCCAAAAACTTCACTTTTCTTTTTCATAAAATACACCCAAACTTTTTTGCTATAGTCATCAATAAAACTGACAAAATAATGACAGCCTCCAAGAGATGCAGCTTTAGTAGTCCACACATCAGAGTGGATTAATTCCAATGGCTTCTTACTCTCTTGAACATGTCAAGGAAATGGTTTCCTTGCCTGTTTTCCAAACTGATAGGCTTCACATACCTTATGCATTTCTGTAACCTTGAATTTAGGCAATCCTACAACAATGTTTTGGGCTTGCATTGATTTAAGTCGTTGTACATTAACATGACCAATGCGTTTATGCCAGATATCAATATCTGCAACTACACCGGTCCCATGTGCAAACATTGCTGCACTCAATTCAGGCATGTCTGCATCCAATGTAAACATTCTTCCCTTCTTCTTTCCTTTTGCTATCAAGCGACCTTTATTTTTCATATCCTCAAGAAAGCATCCATGAGGATTAAATCTGACCTGCAAGCCCTGCTCAACCATTTGACCAACAGAAACCAGATTCTTGGTGATATTCGGGACATGAAATACATCAGACATGTATTTCTTTTTTCCATCCTGCATAGACAAGGGAATTTTTCCAATCTGCACAATAGGATGTGCAGTATCATCACCAATCTCCACAAATTCCGGTTTTTCCATTTTCCTTGCATCCTCCATCCATTCTGCATGACCTGTCATGTGGTTTGATGTACCTGAGTTAACATACCATACATCGTAGCTTTCTTCTGCACTTGTCACAGAATTGTTCATGTGCTGCACCATAAACAAATGCTCATTTCTGTCATCACCCTGTCTACTAGAAGTTGCATAATTTCCTTGTTGCAGTTTTCCATTCATGATGTCATTCTGCTTTTTATAGCAGTCTTTAGCCATATGACCCATTTTACCACAGTAGTAGCATTCAACATTGCTGTTTGTATTTTGGCCTCTTGGCCATCCACCCCGACCTCTTTGGCTCCCCCTGCCTCTAGAGTTACCACGTCCTCCTCCATAGGACTGGTTTTCTTGAGTTTGCTGCATATTCTGATTTCTACCACGGCCTCCAAATCGGCCTCCTCTACCTTTGCCTCTACCTCTTCCAGTATTTGAGTAGAAGATAGCTTCTTTTGAAGTTCCTCCTGAAGAAGATGCACCACCATTTCTCTGCTCCTCAGAAATTAGAAGAGCAATCAACTCCTCAAAATCAGGAAATCTTTCACGGACGGAAATGGATGTTCGAAACTGTGCATAATCCTTTCCTAGACCATTCAAGGTCACAGAAACTAAATCATCATCTTCCACTGGCGACCCAATGGAAGCAAGTGCATCTGCAATCTTCTTCACCTTCATGTGGTAGTCATTGATGCTCATATTTTCTCTTTGCACATTATGCAACTCTTGCTTGAGCTGCATTTTCCTGGCTTGTGTATTTGTGCTATACATCTTTGACAGAGTATCCCATGCCTCCTTTGGCGTACTTGCATCTTGAATATGCACAATCATAGAGTCTGAAATGCTGATAGACAGCCAATACATAACTTTCCTGGCTCTCTCATGCCATGCTTTAAATGCCTGCATTTGCTGTTGATTGGGAACATCAGGAAGAACTGGTTCTTCTTCATTTCCTGCAACAAATTCCCAATATCCTTTTCCCATAAGGAAATTCGTCATTCTAAACTTCCATGCTTGGAAGTTGTTCTTGTCAAGCTTTTTAGTGACAATCTGTGAGAGAGAATCAGACGCCATTACAGAACACTGCAAAAAGTTCTGTCACTGCAAAGAACACAGCTTCAGTCTCACAAGGGCTAATCTGCAAAACTGACGAAAGTGGTATTTGACCACACAGTCACTTCCTAGTGACGATTTTGCATCAACAGGCAACAAGGATGATTCTGTAACTCCCAATGTCTCTGCACACAAGCATATGATGCAATTGCTACAGTAACTTTTCACCGACCTGTAGAACAGTGGTCGCACAGCATAAAACTGGGCCTTTTCCTGAGTGCGTGCAGAAAACTTCCGCCTCCAAAACAGGCCCCGAAATGGCCTCAAATCAAAAAAATAGCGTCGCCAAGGGCTAAAGCCCTTACCCGCAGCATATACTGCCCTCTTGCTTCATCGCAAAGGGCATCTCAACCTAAGACAATGCACTCTTGCAATTTCCGGCTGTGCTACCTGCAGAGATCTGCTCCCAAAACAGAAAATGAAAGCAACACTACTCCTCTTGCCAGAACACCGCGAGCTTGGCTTGCTTTCTTGAGCTCCTTACCACGAACAAGGCTCTGATACCATGTCAAGATTGTGGGAGAGAAGGAAGGAGTCTCAGTTGTAGCTTTCTTGCTTGCACAATGGGGGAATACACACAAGGGTGGAGGCTGAAAATAGTTTTCCTCTTCTTAGTTGTGTAAGCCAAAAGAACTCTCATACAAAGAAATAGAAGAACCCTTTATATGGGTCTCAAACCAAACTCAACTAACTAATGTGGCATACTAACCAAGCCACGAACTAGAGTAGATAAGGATAGCTGTCATCTAGCTATTATTCATGGGCGGTGTACCAACCGCATCTACAACTGACAAGTCAGTGACATAAATGCACAACGGTCACCCTGGCATATCACAAGTGGAGCTCGATATCTCAACAAGGACCAGGCAAATACATCTATGTACTCCCGCAAGAGGGCGACAAGACTCAATTCTTCTTCACCAGCAGTCAAGTCATCAGCAATGAACACTGATCGGGGTATCTCCCCTTCCAGGGCTAGGTTCACCTCCTTGACCTTGGCTGGTCCTTCAATTGTTCACTTGTCTACCCTTGACGCTTGGCACCTAGCAGAACCACTACCCTATCCCCTTTTTTGAATTTAGTGAAGCGTTTAGGGAGATCCTGTGGCTTTCGCTGCTCTTCTGATCGTGCATCCCTGGGGTGCTTTTCCCTATCCTACTTTGACCGTCTGCATCTCAGGTGGACGGGTAAGTCCCCCTTGGTGCGTCTGGCCATGGGTGGCCTAGGGATCTCTGGGTCGCTATCCGAAGTAACTTCTGATTCAGAGTCAAACCCTCCATCTTTGCTAGAAGAGGTGGTCTCTCTTGGTGGCCGCAATTCGGATGGCAATTTGGTTCTAAGTATTGATGTCGTTCCTAATTGGGCTAGGCCTACTTGCTCAAGGCCTATGGCCCCTATACATTCCAACCACGCACGATCACATTTCATGCGCATGACTCCTTGCTCCAGTCTAAGGGCCTGCCTTTTCTACGGCTTGGTGTCTGCTCGTATATGCTCAATTTACCGTCCTTCAGTGTCGTACTCTATGGTATCCACTTCACCCTCGCTCTCATCACTGAAGGATTGACAGTCTTCGTATTCATTGCAGGAATCTTTGTCATTCGACTGCCCATCGTCTCCTAGGGCTTGGTATGCCCCATGCCGTTGGTCTGGAACCAGGGCCCAGTTATACATGAGGTTCAGCTCGTGCACCCTGGTCCATTGCCACTTAGGATCCTCTAAGAGATCCTGGAGCGATTTGAAGTTGCCAGCCGGGTTACCCGCTAGAGCTGGTCTGCTAGGTATTCTAGTACCCCCTGGAGTTCCCTTTTGTTGGATGACACTTGGAAGGTAACAGGCTTAGGCCTTCCATGGAGGCTTGCTGCCATCATGTAGACTGGTGTAGAGAGCGCTTTGTTTGTCTTACCAATCGTTTTGATGGCTTGCTCGTATGCCTCATGGTCTGAGAATGGCAGGTCAATTGTAGCGAGAACGTGCATCCAATCCCACTCATCCTCTGGGCATGGGATATACTTAGTCAAGGACCCATAGGGCTTCCTGACCTGAATGTTCCCTTTGAGCATAGCAAAGATGGCGTCTAGGTCGACTGGTGAGGTCTTCCAAGTGTCCATCTCTATTCTTACAGCGCCAATTCTATTGCCAAGGAAGATCAAGCCGTTACCCCAATCTTCGATGACTCTAGTGTTGCGCATCCAGAGTCGGCCTAATAGAACATCGTAGTCCACTCCCTTCATGACTATAAAGTTGACAAAGAACTAGACACATGCGATCTTCACTGGCCAATTCTTCAAGAACTCAAATGGCTTCACTCTCATACCGTTTGCTAGCATGACATTAAACCGAGCAGCTTTGACATGCGGGTTTCCCCAAGTTTGCAGCATTGCATGGCTAAGCACACTAACCCCGGCTCCCGTGTCTACAATTCCCTTCCTTGTTGTGTCACCCAGGGCTAGGACCGGCAGGACTGCATGCATCTTAGAGCCCTACCAAAAGGCGTTGACGTGCAAGGATTTAGGCACGGAGTGCAGCATCAGACTTGGCAATTGTGTTTCTGCATCCTGGTCTTAAGGGTCTGCCGTGGCCTGCTCGTGCGATCCCTCGACCCATTGCTTAAGGTCTTGCCATAGGGCAGGGTACTGCTTAAGCAGGTCCCCCAGGCTAAGTGTTACAGGCGTGGTCACTAGCGTGGTCAAGATGTCGTCAGACACTCGTCCTTCTCTTAGCCTAGACTGTCCGGGCCAATGGCTGCGGCTGATCTGCGGCTCTGTTGCGTCTAGACTTGGTCTCAGCGGCACTGCTTGTGGCGCAGTGGCTTCGGCCAACTTAGGTTGAGGTGGTGACATTGGCGTGCTCATGCTAGAGAGATCATCGATCTCGTCCTCTATGATGGGCTCAACATCTTTGAGATGCTGTTGAGCCTCCCTCACCCATTCCTTCACATTTTCTATGGCCTCTAATTGTCGCTTTGGATGCGGGTATTCCCCTATCTTAGCGCTTCCCTTTTCGGCTGTCTTAGGGGCTGAAGTCTCTGCCTCTGCGTCTGAGACTTTCTTCCCAGTAAGTAAGGTCGTAGCAATCTCGGTCTTTAATGCGACCTTAGCTTCCGATCTCTTCTTTTTCTGCCTACGGCTTTTCTTTCCTATTGAGGTTGTGTCAAGATTGCTAGGCCCTGGCAGAGAGATGCCGGACTGCTTCGTTTGGGCTCGGGTCATAACTCACAAGGGAATAGGTGTGGCCTCCCCATCGGGGTTTTTGACACCAAACAGCCCCAATGGGATGGATGGCAAATTAGCTGAGCTAGAGGACGACTTCCGCTTTGGGCACTCTGCGCACCTTTGGTAAGCCTTGTCCCTGTTTTGCTGCTCTCTTTCAGGGCAGCGTGATGAGACATGACCAGGGTGTCTGCAAGTCCAACAAGTGACTGGATCCTGTGGCTGACCTCCTAGGCCTCTACCCCGTCCTCGTCCTAACGCCATCACTGGCATGGGTCGATAATCCATGAGGACTGCGTTGCCCTCGTCGTCATGTGAGATGTAAGGGTTTATGTAGGTCTCTTCGTCATTCGGCTCCTCCACGTAGTGTATTGGAGCGTTGCTCGGTGGGTGGGTCACATAAGGACCAGGTGGTCTAGGAATGCCGGTAGGATTTACGTCCATTCTAGGGACAGCTGGTTTCATATTGTTAGGCGTGGGTAGAGCCAATGGGGCTCCCCTTCCGAAGAATGGCTGCGGCCTGTTAGCTAGATAAGGCTGGCCATAGGGTTGCGAGTATGGAAGTCTTTGTGGCAGTCTGCAATGTGCAACGTCGTGGCCAAACCGACCGCAGTTAGCACAAGGTCTTGACCTAGGGTCTTGACACTCGGCCGGCAAGTGGTTTCTACCATAGTACACGTACTTGACGTGCGGGCACGTTGGTCGTCTCAACATGTCTTGTATCTTGGCTAATTCCATCTTGACCGCAGCCAAGCCTTGGTCTGTCTGGTGGCCTTCCCCTTATCTTGGGATGATGGGTTTGACCGCTCACTAGAGGCTAACGTTCTTTCTAAGCTTCGCGGGTTAATCTCTTCTAGAGTTGAGCTCCTAGAGCTTCGCTCTTTCAGCTGGTCATCGACTCTGATGGCTTCCTCAAAAACTCTAGCCACCACGTCCCTCTGCAAGCTTGAATTGCCTGCCAATGCCTTATATAACTCCTCATCTCTAATTCCACTGATAAATACAGTTGAAACTGCTATGTCAGTCGGTCGCCTAGAGGGATTCTCTCAAAGAGACTTCTCACATGGGTCACGTAGTCGTGGATGTCCTCCTTCTCTTTCTGCTTGACATTCATCAAGGGTACTAGCAGGTTATCGGAGTATCCGGGCTCAGCGAACCTCTTGACGAAGAGATCCTTGAGATTATTGAAGTTGGCTCGTTCCACGACATCCATGCTTGTATACCACGTCCTACCCTTGTCGCCTAAGCAAAGCCCAAATGCTTGCGAATGTTGAGTATGGTCGTTGAGGCCGTTGGCTTCACAGACTTGCTCAAATTGCTCAACAAAGCTGTATGGATCGTCATGCGGTTGGTACTTGTTGAGTTTCTTGGCAACAATCAGTATTTTGGCCTGGCTCTTTGAGCCCTGGTTTGCCCCTAATCCTGCAAGCAGAGACGTCGCTAGTGCAGTATCATTCTGCTCTACTGCGGTGTTATCGAGCAGCCGTTTCATGAGGAGCTCACTCAGTGTCAGGTCTCCCTCTAGTGCTCTCTCATGGTCTGTTCGGTTCTGGCCAGCCAAGTTCAGCACTCGCTGCACCTCATGCAGCTCCATGCTTTGCCTTTGGCTCCTAGCCTGTTGATCCCTATTATAATCAGCTATGCCTTGCAATGCGTTGTGGGCTAGCCTTCTCTCCTCCTCTAGGTCTGCAATGATTGCATCTGCCATCCTGCCATGGTGCTCATACCGAGCGTGCGCATCGTAACTGCTCACCATCTGCTGTATAGCGTTTGGGAATACACTCAAATCGAGCTCCTCGATAAACCGATGGTCTGAGCTCTCTTTCGTCATGGTCGAATTCTTGCGCCTCGCTGCGCTGTCGATTAGGTTGACTAGTCGTGACAGATCCTTGTCGTTGGCGCTCCTTGCTTGGTTCTATCCTGCGCTTCGTGTGTTTGTCTATGTCTTGGGTCCTCTCCTATTAGTGGGTTCCTTGAGCGATTTATCTGAGTGAGTTCCTTTGATTATTGAATACGATTCTCAATTTATGGTCACTCGGTGAGTGTGTTGTTCCTCGTGCACTTGTGCCCAATCAGACTTTTAGCTTTCCTAAGTGTACTTCAAGTGTGGAAATTCAATGTGAGTGCTGCAAGCAAATTCCCGGCGTCTTACTCACTCTCGCTTGTTTCGGGCCTGATAGGCTTTGTTGCCCAAGTCCTGGCCGTTCTAGTGGGTTCTAGGGTCTGCGCTGCTTCTCACCGTGCACTAGGTGGTAGGTCGCTGGGGAGTGCTCCAGTACTGTCCCTTGGTCTTGACTCCTACGTCAGGAACTGCCTACAAGGCGTTCACCATGTCGTCCTGGAGCAGGTTGCGCTTCCAGTCGCTCGTGGGGGTCAAGTTTTGATGTTTCCCCTCTTTTTTTTGGGTGTGTCCGACTCTGGGAATCGGCCGTCCGATTTACCAGTGATCCGATTCTAAGAATCGGACCAGGTAGATCAGAGTTGAGTAGTCCGAATCTCAGAGTCCGAGTGTCCGATTTTCAAAATCGGATGGGCGAGTGTCCAATGAATCGGAGTCCGATTCTGGACTGGTCCGATTTTGGGTGGTCTGATTGGTCCGAGTGGTCCGATCGGACAGGATGGTCCGATTTCTAAAATCGGACGGGCTGGTCCGAGTGTTTGATTTTGGGTGGTCCGATTATGGGCTGGTCCGATTGTTGCTGATGTGTCCTAATTCGTCCGATCGGACAGGGTTGGTCTGAGTCCGAGCATCCGAGTCGGGGTGTCCGAGTGTCTGAGTCAGACAGGTTGGTCCGATCGGACGGTTGTCCGAGTCCGATTCTGGGAATCGAACACTGAGTCGGGTGTCCGATTCCGCCGACCCGACGAACTTTCGAGCACGGATTCGTCCAAAATATCCAGATATCTATTACTATAGACCACAAAATTCACCAGTAATGATGTTGGAGTGGTGAGGGAGAGATCTATGTACGTGGTGATCGCCGAATGCAATGTCACTCCGTGCCTTGATCGATCGAATGGTCGCCCAAGCTCTCTCTCTCTCTCTCTCTCTCTCTCTCTCTCTCTCTCTCTCTCTCTCTCTCTCTCTCTCTCTCTCTCTCTCTCACTCTCGGCTGGTTGCAAATGAGGATTCCCTTGCCCTTCCAGAACTTATACCCTGCTGGTCATTTCCTGGATGCTACAGATCACTCTCCTAGTGATTCCTACACATTCAAATGCGCATTTCCTCCATCTTTCCCCTGTTTTCCCCGATTTTCTCCCTGTTTTATAGCAACAAACCCTCTGCCTCTTGGGTGTGATTTCCTACGTTAACCTACTCTAAACACAACATAAATCGAAAGCAAAACACTGAACTAATTTCTCCATGTTTTCCAATCATCAAACAACCAGAATATCCCAAAATACTTACCTGTTTTGAAGATTGAAAACACCCAACTTCACGAGTGTAGTGAGCTTACCTTGATGCCCGATCGAGTACCCTTCTCTCTCTTGCACTTCGGTAGCTCCATGATTCTTGATGCTAGCTCAAGCATCCTCAAGCCTCCTCCATCTCCAAGCTCCATCCTCCATAGCCGCGCGCATAAGAGAAGATGAGAGAAGAGAAGAGAAGAAGAGAAGAAGAGAAGCATAGGGATGAACTAGAAACCAACAAGGCTAGAGAAGATGAAGAGGAAGGGGAAAGGATGACATTGAGACTCAAAAAGGGAAGACCAAAGAGGCTATAAAGTAGGGTGAGACTAGGACTAAAGCTTCTAGGAGACATTATCATGTAGTTGATATCCCTTTACGTCAAAGAGAGGAGGATAACAACATACGAAAGGATGTCTTTGAGAGCAAAGGTAGCATTTTTTTAATTGAGATCATGGAGCTATATCCTAAGATGAGGAGAAAATGGAAGAGATTGGTTAACCTTTAGGCCAAAGAGAAGAAGAAAGGAACAGTGAGCATCTTGAACTTAAGGAGTTGCATAATATTTATCCCAATTGTGAATACCCAATATAAGGATAAAGACTTAGGAAAGGCTTATATTCATGGAAGTGCACACATATTTGTCATCACACAAGCTTGTGTTGTGAAGTTTGAAATTATAATGATTAAAGGGTTGAGATTGTAGTTAAGGTTGGGAAATCATGTTTGAATCGAGTATATAAGAGTCATACATGACCTTAAGTTCAAGGTGTATGATGTACCCACGAAGATAGACTATCATGTGATGCCAAATTGAAATAGAGGCATTTCTTATAATTCTATGAAGACCATGGATAATGAAGGAAAGAGCTATTCAAGTCTAGGGCAAAGGCACAACCACTATTTATGATTAGTGAGATCTGCTAAGGAAGTTTGATATGACAATAATGAAGCCTATTGAAGAACATGATAATCAACTAGATGAGAGTAATCATGAGGATACTTCAAGTCCTGGAGGAGAGGATGAGGAAGATGAGGAATCTAAAATGATAGAGATAGATTCTATTCAATATGTTTCCTATCTTAGATTGGGAATAGGAGAAGAGAGAGAAGCCAAAGAAGTATCCAAAAACTTGCTTGATGAGGGAAGTTTTGAAGAGCCATCTTCTGAAAGCTCCTACAATACAAGGACTAGAGATAATATATTTCTTAAAGATCCTAATGGATTGATTGGTGAGGTAGACTCACATGTTATAGAAGAGAAATCATTTGAGGATGAGTATGCATTATCTATGGATAAAGATGGCAAAGCTAGAAAACTCTAATGGCTTGACTTAAAGATTTTGCTCATCTTCCAAGTCTTTGTTAAAAGGCCGTGCCTTTTCTTTATGATTTTGAATGATTGAATTATTGAGTTGTTATGATTAGTCAACATGTTTTAGTCCATGGAACATATCATGTGTAGATTGGGTGTCTCACTAATGCATAAGGAATTGATGGATTTGAAAAAGTGGGAGATCGTATAAAGATATTCCCTTGGCTTGTTTATTTCAATTGCATATCTAAAGTGGCTAGCATCATTTGATACTCTCAATATATATTTTAAAAAAAACTGAATTAGCTATGAAGGTTCAAATCTTGAAGTTTCAAATTTTGGATGAAGGTAGAAACTAGTTAGACACTTATGAGAGAAGATTGAGTCAAAGAAACTCACTAGTCCAATTCAAGTATGACTCAACAAAACAAGCCTTCCCAGATCATTTTTGAGAGACCAAACACCCACAACAGCTATGGAAAAGGATTGAACAATGGCATAGGAAACAAGAAAAAACCATTGAGTCATTTTCCCCCATTCTTTGAGGGATTGTGGGACCATTGGAATAGTGCCTTAGGGCATGGGAAGAGAGCATCGACCATTCTCAAATTTAAGCACTCTATGGACAAAATATAAGGGGCTGTGAGGAAAAAATTGGAAGTCAAGGAACTGGACACTTTTGAAGAGTAATAAGGATAGCGGTTGAGAAGGGAAGGAAAATTGAAAAGTTGAAGGGGAGAGATCAATTTAGAGAAGAAAGACCAAAAGTAAAACCTAGGGAACCAAGATATAAATGACCAAAATTATCAAGCAATGATCTAGACACGAAGCTCAACTAGCCCCCTTGAAGTTGAATATCAATTAGCCAACCAAATGCAGAATATGAGAGTAGCTACCTTGAGTGATAGACAATGGGAAAGAGGAGCTACAACACCTATCAATCAAGGTGCACAAGAACAGCTACCAAGAGGGAATCATAGAGGGTTTAGAAGAATTCCTACATGTTTCAACTATGGTGAGGTTGGTCACATAATCCTAAATTATCCACAACCTAGGAGATTAGGAGGTGAAATGTATCCACTTCCTAAGAACTTACCAAATTTAACAGAAAAAATGACTATAGGATTGATATACATGAACCTTCAACTTCTAGAGGTCCTACTTGTACAAAACCAAGGTGAGAGATGTGAACATAGGCAAGTCAAAAGGGTAGCAGACATGCTCCATGTTCATCCCATTATCTTCAACACATAGTAGTCAACTGTGTACAACACACTCATACACAAACAAGTAACCTAGTTCTAATGATGGTTAAGTAAGTATGACTTAACCTTATTCAACTAAGGTAGAACACTGAGCAAAGACTACGAGCTTGAATCTCAACACTCCCCCTCAAGCTCAAGTGGGGTACTTCACTCCAGGTATCTCTCTGAAATGCACAAACTTATCTTTACCCAATGACTTGGTAAAGATATTTGCAACTTGGTCTTTTGTCCTCACATGGACCAAATCGATGTATCCTACAATCAATTTTTCTCTGATAAAGTGATATTGTACCTCAATGTGCTTAGTCCTAGCATGATAGATAGGATTACTGGCTAGGAGCACACTACTAATGTTTTCACAATAGAGTGTGACAGGCTTGACTTCTTGCATGCCCAAATCATCAAGAAACTTCATGAGCCATGGTGCCTCACATGCAGCTAGTGCAACACCTCTATACTCTGCCTTAGTACTAGAGAGTGCAACTGTAGGTTGCTTCTTACTGACCATACTACTACCAAGGAAAAATGCATACCCACTAGTAGATATCCTATCATAGGCACTTCCTGCCCAGTCATCATCTGTATATCTTGAAAGCTCCAAAGGATTACCATGCTCATAGAATAGACCATAATTTGATGTAGCCCATCTTAGTAGTCTGTCGGGGAGAGAGTCTAGAAGGCTCAGCCTGGCACTTCCATGGAATGTTACAGGGTTTGCAATCTAGGACTTCCCGAGTCTACCACGTAGCGTTCCCACTTAGGACTGACCTGAATCAGGGTTTCCCCTAATGGTCACTTTCCTAAACCACAGCTAGCGTCGAACCCCAAGCGAACTACTTTACGTAGAAACACTAGGAACGAAGCGGATTCGTGTTGCACTTGGTTCAAGGAGAATGGGAAACGAGAGGGATACAAGGCTCGACCTCCCAGCCCATAAGGCATAGTCCCATTTCGTTCCCCCCTAAAATAGCATAAATTGGAATTCTAGTAACCTAAACTCTAGGTCAGCGCCTTTGCTGTTCATGTCCTTTGAGAAGATCTCCTTGCTGTCCATTTTGATTGAGAAAAGTTCCCGGCCAGCTGGGACCACCCATCCGTAGGATGGACCCATGGCCACATCCACCGCACTTTCCTCAAGGTTGCTTTAGTTGTCTAATTACCTACCACAATTAGTTGGACATGCCTCAAGCAGCTTCATTAATTAGCCAGTTAGACACTGGTTCCTTCATGTAATCTTAGCACTTGACATAGAAAAACAATGTCAAACAAGTTCCTTTACAATATATTATCTTATTTATCTTTGGAATACATCCATGAAGTCCAGCCCATAGGCTATTCCATAATTTGCCCGAAGGCTATCCATAATCCGTCCGAAGGCTAGCTCAAAGGCTATCTAGCAATCCATAGGGATTACTAATCCAAGATTTTGCCCATAGACTAGTATGCGGGCCTCAAGATCCAATCCCAAGTCATGTTGGCCTCTTGTGCAGGGCCCGAAAGGCGAGGGATTTACAGCCAGAGCCCCCCTAGCACCCAAGTGTCCTCCTGCTCCAAGTAGTGCCCAACGGAGAAACCTCACGTGGGGGTTCGATCCACGTTCCCGGTGCGGCTAACAACCCCCTTGGTTAGGGTCAGGCAAATAGTCGGGGTTAACTGAAGTTGCCTCTCCCTTCAGGCCCTCAACCTGAAGCATTAAATATCTTTCCGTCCTTTAGTTCCTTGAGCAAACAATGTAAACAGTGCTCCTAAAGTGTTACATGCACAATCATTTCCAGTGTGGTTGTTTATTTGGAAAACTGCTAAGGAGTGAATCCTTCTCTCCGAATGCATCCAGCATTCGATCCAGGCTCAATTGTGACTTGGCAAGATCCCCAAGGGTTTTTTTGTTCACCCTTTTGTCTTGGGTTAGGGTTGTACCCTATTAACCCAACTTAAGTAATACCTTAGGTTTTATTAACAGTAAATCCTGGCGACCATGTCACTCCAAAATATTGATTGATCCTTTGCTTCCAAGCAAATACCTAACTTCCCTTAACTTGGGAAATTTTCCCAAGAAGGTGATATAACAGGATGACTACTCATCCTCTTGCAAGTTAAACTTGCGCAACAACCTACCAACCTCATTCCAAGGAATGGTAACTCTTTTGTGATCAAACCACAAGACCATGCGATGTTGCAGCCTGTTGCACAAGTGTCGCATCTATTCCATGGGATCATTTCACCCATTGAATGGCATTTTCTGGTCAAGGAATTATGATTAGACAAGAAGCAGGGTTTAGGGTGTCTTATTACCCAACCCATTCCTAATTGCACTAGGCCGACAACGTTCGGTCCTAGGGATTCCAACTCGTTAGAAAAATTCAAAGTCGTAAATTCGATATCTTTCTTGGATTGACAAGGACCATAGCCACCCTTCACGAAAGTTACAACGTGAACGAGATTTATGAGCTATATTAATCACTAGTATTAATGTGTATAGTTTGGATTGTCCAAAAATATTAGATTTTAGGCAAAACTAGTATATTTTAGATATTATCCTAAAAAGATATGGATATTTCTAGAACAGGATGTCATCTAAAAGAAAAGACAAGTGATGTTTTAGTTAGTTTTTGAGATTTTATCAAAATAAAAAAATAAAGAGAGGGATTTGGAAAATCGTGCGCACCGTGATTGCAGTCTACAGACAGAAAACAACACTTCGAATAGAGAAAAGAAGGAGTAAACTGAGAGTTTTCTAACCAAGTGTCTTGTGTCTTGGGATTTACCCCCCTTTCAGAGCCAATGGAACCATCAGATCACTAAACTTTCCAAGATCCCCCTCCATAAAGAGCTCCACTTCTCAGCCACAAGCCTTCTTCTTTAATTCACTATAAATATGAGGCATGGGGAGGCACAATAGCAGAAGGAGACCTCGAGAGGCTGCAAGAGAGAGGCAAAGAGAAGGATATCCCTCCAAGAGATTGTGAGAGAGAGCTTGAGAGAGAGAGAGAGAGAGAGAGAGAGAGAGAGAAATCACCCCGAGGGGCTGTATGGAAGAGAGTTAGCTAAATTCCCTCTATTTCAATCCTCAACTTACCCATCTTCTCTTATGCTCTCCCATCTCGAATATATTCCATCTTCTTAATCTCTTGAGTCTACTTGTGGACGATGGCCCCTAAGGGAAGAATGTCACATGCGGATGGCAATCCCACAACCATCAACGAAGCTTCGGGCAAAGGCATCACTGTCAATCTAACTGCGGTTCTGGTCGTAAGTAATGTATTTCCAAATTGATAGATGCTTGTTTTGATTCTTGTATGAGATATGTTAGGCCCCATACTATGATGCACGAGATAGGTTATCAGAAGGGATAAATTTTATCTCACGTATTCAAAAAAAAAAATGCATGTATTGAGGAAAGTTAATTGTACCTAGTTGCATATGGCTTATTTGTTGATAGAGCAATTACAAGGAAGGGTTGGTTAGGGGTTATGAATGGCATAATCATGACATTAAAAATTGTGCATACAAGAGTTAAGTAAAATTTACATAGAATTGCTCTTTGATCCCAAGGGAAGAGCAGATATGCAATGTAAATATTATCGCGACTGTTATTGCATTGTTTGGGAAGAATACAATTGGTTTTTTTTGTTGGTTGATCGAACAACATCCTAAATGCTTTTACATTCAATTGGTTGTTAGTTTGTTGTTTGGATGATTGTTCCAAGTGCTTGTGATTTATGCTAAATGCATGGAAAGGGTCTGGGTGATGATAAGTTGCCATGGGGATAAAGGAATGTTTTCCTAGAAATTGATATTAGGGATGAATGCCTTGTTGTGCTGGATTCTTAAAGGACTTAATTAAGGAAGGATATATTGCACAGGTGGATCGCCTCCATGATCGCACCGTGGATTAACCCGAGAGGGCACTACGCTCGATTCATGGGCCGAAGGTCGAGTGGTGAAAAGGCCAACCATGGGAATGATGTTTCACTCCTAGACAGCTTGCAGGTCGGGTGGAGCTTTGGACACCCCTTGCTAGGTCGAGAATAGAGTTGAAGACCTTTGTGGCCCCCAACATCTGGGCATGTTGGGAGATTCTATTCTAGATAAAGGATTGAATTTGTGGTGCCATGTGATTTGGGTCAGTTCCTTCTGCAAGGCAAAAGGGATACTTTTGTTGGACAAAAGGGATTCATAATTTCTACTGTATGAGCAAGAGACAAAGATTAACTTGAAGATAAGTTAAGGAACTTGTTTGAACTTGTTTGTCAATAGATTGCTTGCTCTGTTTTCGTGTTTGTGCTGTAAGTTATGCGAATGAACCTTGTTTCCTAAAAGGCTTAATTAATGAAGTTGACTTTAAGTGCCACACATAAATGTGGTAGGACCTAATTAGAAAACTAAAGCTATTGAGGGAAGTAGGTGGGCGGAATCCCCGATGGGTCCATCCTATGGTAGGGTGGTCCCAAAGAATTGGGAGGCTTCTCACAATATTTTATTGTCGTTCGACCTTTAGGTATTGTTAGGTTAGAACCTGATTCATGCCGTTTTAGGAGACCGGAATGGGACTATGCCCTACGAGCAAAGAGGTTGAGCGGCATATCCCTCTCATTTCCCATTCTCTTTGAACCAAGTGTGGCATGGGTCTACTTCGGCTTGGCTATCTCTACGTAAAGTAGAATGTCCAGGATCCGACGCTAGAATGTTGTTAGGAGACGTTGGCCTCTAGGAGCCCAAATTTCAGGTCGGTCCTAGTGGGTTCCGGCCATGAACGTTCCATTGCGAGGCAGATTCGGGAAACCCTAGGGTCCACCAAAGTGATGCTCGGTCTACCAAATGATTAGTAACACACTTGATTTTATCTTTTTCTGGATACCTAGATCGTTTCATGCATGAGCATCCAATCGTCCCTACATTCCGTGAATGTGGGTAGGACCTTTGGGTATGAGGGTTTCAACTTGGCAACAATTGCGAAACTAGGCCGAGTCCTTAACGTGCTAAACCCTAGTTAGCACTTGGGGTATTTGTCGTATTGATTGAACCATCCTATGCGAATCCATTGCGGGCTAGGTGATTTAGATAATTCGATCTACTTGTCTTGCGACAAGGACGAACCATTCCTAGAGATGTTAACTTGATCTAAAGGAGAAAACTAGTTGTAACAGGTCACAATTCACGTGAACAGGTGATTCATTGCTTCTATGTACCACTAGATTCGCAATAACCCTAACTTTTCTTGTTAAGATCAAAATGCATGATAAGTTTCAGAATAACTTCCATTGAACCTACTAGGGCTCACATTGAAGAATCATACCCACGATTCCTTTTCTAAGCTTTCAAGATTTCATGCTTTGATAAACCATGCAGCCTTTCCCTAAATACAACTCTTGATGAATGAATTTTTTCGTACGATGAATGTGCAACATGCAATCCTTTCCTAACTACAACGTAGTGAAAATCATGCCAAATAAAACTAGAGTTAACCTATTCCATGCAAGCTCATAGAGTCATTTCCCATGCTTTGCTATTTCCTACGCGTGATAACGACTTTCCTTAATGAATCATTACAATGAAGACATTGCCTAAAAATGCGACATGCGCTTAATCTTTCCATGCCTAGTCAAAGGTGCACTTAACAATTCAGCCTTATAATGATAGGCAACAGTTGTTCTAGGCTCGTCACTTTGAAATGCACGAAAAGGCAACTTACTAATAAGGTCGTAAGATGCATAGACAACTTACATTTTTTTTTGTTCATCATATTGAAAATACCAATGACCAATTTCATGTGATGAACTAATTGTTCAAATAGTCAATTTATTTCCAGTTGCATTTAACTAGGCTAGGTGAATTTGACATGCGTAGGTGCTTCCTAGTCCATGAATTTATCGTGCATAATGCGTTACTTTTGTGTGGAATCAAAAATAGTAAAAACCTGGACTTATGGACTCAAGGAAATATCCAGGTGAATATTAGGAGAAAAACCTCCCACCGGCGCGACTTGCGACTTCTTGGGGGCCATCGTAAGTGTGATTATGGACTTTCGGTTTGCCTTTACCCTTAAGCGATCGGTGAGTTTGCTCGCTTTGGTAAGTAGCTTCAAGATCTTGCCCTTCTCCTTCGTACGCAGGAGATCCCTTCCGAAGTACGGATCCTTGGGAACACCGACTTGCGGGATTTGGGCTTATTGAAGGCCTTGTGGTGGGGTTGGAGCTTGGATTGTGGAGATGGGCCTTTTACGAGAGATCTGCGGGAATGGAACTTTATGAGGGCTTGCGGGAATTGGGGTTTTCACAAGCAGGCTTGTGGGATTTGAAGCTTGTTCACGGAAAGGGCTCTTACGAATGGGGCTTGCGGAAATGGAGGCTTTATGAGCTTCTTTTTCTTCTTTTAAAATCTCGGGATGGCTAGGAATGGGCTTATGGGGCCTTGTGGGAATGGGATTTAAGGAAGCCCCCTTAGAAGCTTCTTAAAAGAAGCTTCTGGCTATGGTGAGACCCCATGTGGAAGAGGGAGGGGGTAATAATGGGGTAGAAGATGATGCTGATTTGGGGGGGATTGCCTTAATCAAGGAAATGGCGGCGGCCTGCCGGCTTATGGCGGTCCAAGGCAGCGGTGCTGGCGGACTGGACTGGGCGGCGACCTCTCCTTGTGCAGCACGGCATCAACAGTAGCTTCCCTCTCTCTCTCCACGACCTCAGTATGACGTCCTCTACTTCCTCCTTCTTACCCCCCCCCACAAGGCTAAGAGGGAGTTTATATAGCCTAGGGGGGAGAGGGGAGCTCCACCATGTGGACTATGCATGCAGCCCACAACTCCCTCCTAGTCCCATCCCTCCTCTCACTCCCTCTCCTCCAGCCATGCATCGGCTGGGGGAGAGGGATAAACATAAAAAAATTTGCTTTAATATTATTCATTTTTCCCCTCCCAAGAGGGTGTTTACCTGAGGTTTGCAGATTTGAACCCCCAGGCTCGCTTTGCCAATGCAGAGGTCTCGATTTCACGCGTGCGGGTTACGGGTTAAATTGTCAGCAATTTCCATATGGAAGATAACCTTGCACAGGGTTTATGCGGTGTGTGGGAAGTCAATATTTACGAGCAGGAATATTATAAGACACATCTTAGCAATCCGTCGCGGAGAGAGTCTAGAAGGCTCCGCCCAACACTCCCAGGGAATGTTACAGGGTTTGCACTCTAGGACTTTCCAAGTCTGCCACGTAGTGGAAGTATTCCGGCCATTCCCACTTGGGATCGACTTGAATTAGGGTTTCCCCTAATGGTCGCTTTCCTAAACAGCAACTAGCGTCGAACCCCAAGCGAGCTACTTTACACAGAAATGCTAGGGACGAAGTGGATTCATGCTGCACTTGGTTCAAGGAGAATGGGAAACGAGAAGGATACAAGGCTTGACCTCCTTGCCCATAAGGCATAGTCCCATTTCGTTCCCCCTAAAATAGCATAAATCGGGATTCTAGTAACCTAAACTCTAGGTCAGCGCCTTTGCTGTTCATGTCCTTTGAGAAGATCTCCTTGCTGTCCATTTTGATTGAGAAAAGTTCCCGGCTAACGGGGACCACCCATCCATAGGATGGACCCATGGCCACATCCACCGCACTTTCCTCAAGGTTGCTTTAGTTGTTTAATTACCTACCACAATTAGTTGGACATGCATCAAGCAACTTCATTAATTAGCAAGTTAGACACTAGTTCCTTCACATAATCTTAGCACTTGACATAGAAAAATAGTGTCAAACAAGTTCCTTTACAATAGATTATCTTATTTATCTTTGGAATACATCCATAAAGTCCAGCCCGCAGGCTATTCCATAATCTGCCCGAAGGCTATCCATAATTTGCCCGAAGGCTATCTAGCAACATGGATTACTAATCCAAGATTCTGCCCGTAGACTAGTATGTGGGCCTTGAGATCCAATCCCGAGTCACAGTGGCCTCTTGTGCAAGGCCCGGAAGGCGAGGGATTTATGGCCAGAGGCCCCCCTGGCACCCAAGCGTCCTCCTGCTCCAAGTAGTGCCCAACGGAGAGACCTCACTTTGCGGGTTCGGTTCATGTTCCCGGTGCGGCTAACAACACCCTTGGTTAGGGTTAGGCAGACAGTCAGGGGTAACTGAAGCTGCCTCTCCCTTCAGGCCTTCAACCTGAAGCATTAAAGATCTTTCCATCCTTTAGTTCCTTGAGCAAACAATGCAAACAGTGCTCCTAAACTATTACATGCACAATCATTTCCAGTGGTCGTTTATTTGGCCAACTGCTAAGGAGTGAATCCTTCTCTCCGAATGCATCTAGCATTTGATCCGGGCTCAATTGTGACTTGGCAAGATCCCCAAGGGTTTGCTTGTTCACCCTTTTGTCCTGGGTTAGGGCCGTACCCTATTAACCCAACTTAACTAATACCTTAGATTTTATTAACAGTAAATCGTGGTGACCATGTCACTCCAAAATATTGATTGATCCTTTGCTTCCAAGCAAATACCTAACTTCCCTTAACTTGGCAAATTTTCCCAAGAAGGTGATATAACAGGATGACTACTCATCCTCTTGCAAGTTAAACTTGCGCAAGAACCTACAAACCTCATTCCAAGGAATGGTAACTCTCTTGTGATCAAACCACAAGACCATGCGATGTTGCAACTTGTTGCACAAGTGTCGCATCTATTCCATGGGATCATTTCACCCATTGAATGGCATTTTCTGGTCAAGGAATTATGATTAGACAAGAAGCAAGGTTTAGGGTGTCTTCTTACCCAACCCATTCCTAATTGCACTAGGCCGACAACAGTCCTAAGGATTCCAACTCAATCCAAGTTTTAGCATTTGAACGAGTGATCCTTAGGGTAGAAACCCTAGATTGTTTCATGCATGAACGTCCAATGGTCCCTACATTCTGTGAATGTGGGTAGGACCTTTGGGTATGAGGGTTTCAACTTGGCAACAAGTGAGAAACTAGGCCGAGTCCTTAGTGTGCTAAACCCTAGTTAGCACTTGGGGTATTTGTCGTATTGATTGAACCATCCTATGCGAATCCATTGCGGGCTAGGTGATTTAGATAATTCGATCTACTTGTCTTGCGACAAGGACGAACCATTCCTAGAGATGTTAACTTGATCTAAAGGAGAAAACTAGTTGTAACAGGTCACAATTCACGTGAACAGGTGATTCATTGCTTCTATGTACCACTAGATTCGCAATAACCCTAACTTTTCTTGTTAAGATCAAAATGCATGATAAGTTTCAGAATAACTTCCATTGAACCTACTAGGGCTCACATTGAAGAATCATACCCACGATTCCTTTTCTAAGCTTTCAAGATTTCATGCTTTGATAAACCATGCAGCCTTTCCCTAAATACAACTCTTGATGAATGAATTTTTTCGTACGATGAATGTGCAACATGCAATCCTTTCCTAACTACAACGTAGTGAAAATCATGCCAAATAAAACTAGAGTTAACCTATTCCATGCAAGCTCATAGAGTCATTTCCCATGCTTTGCTATTTCCTACGAGTGATAACGACTTTCCTTAATGAATCATTACAATGAAGATATTGCCTAAAAATGCGACATGCGCTTAATCTTTCCATGCCTAGTCAAAGGTGCACTTAACAATTCAGCCTTATAATGATAGGCAACAGTTGTTCTAGGCTCGTCACTTTGAAATGCACGAAAAGGCAACTTGCTAATAAGGTCGTAAGATGCATAGACAACTTACGTTTTTTTCCGTTCATCATATTGAAAATACCAATGACCAATTTCATGTGATGAACTAATTGTTCAAATAGTTAATTTATTTCCAATTGCATTTAACTAGGCTAGGTGAATTTGACATGCGTAGGTGCTTCCTAGCCCATGAATTTATCGTGCATAATGAATTACTTTTGCGTGGAATCAAAAATAGTAAAAACCTGGACTTGTGGGCCTGGGGAAATATCCACGTGAATGTTAGGAGAAGAACCTCCCGCCAGCGCGACTTGCGACTTCTTGGGGGCCATCGTAAGTGTGATTATGGACTTTCGGTTTGCCTTTACCCTTACGCGATCGGTGAGTTTGCTCGCCTTGGTAAGCAGCTTCAAGATCTTGCCTTTACCCTTACGAGAGAGCTGCGGGAATTGGGGTTTTCACGAGCAGGCTTGCGGGAATTGGGGTTTCCACGAGCAGGCTTGTGGGATTTGAAGCTTGTTCGCGAAAAGGGCTCTCGCGAATGGAGCTTGTGGGAATGGAGGCTTTATGAGCTTCTTCTTCTTCTTTTAAAATCTTGGGATGGCTAGGAATGGGCTTATGGGGGCCTTGTGGGAATGGGGTTTAAGGAAGCCCCCTTAGAAGCTTCTTAAAAGAAGCTTCTAAGAAGCTTCTGGCTATGGTGAGACCCCATGTGGAAGAGGGAGGGGGTAATAATGGGGTAGAAGATGACGTCGATTTGGAGGGGATTGCCTTCGTCAAGGAAATGGCGGCGGCTTGCCGACTTATGGCGGTCCAAGGCGGTAGTGCTACGGACTGGACTGGGCGGCGACCTCTCCTTGTGCAGCACGGCGTCAACAGTAGCTTCCCTCTCTCTCTCCACCACCTCAGCAGGGCGTCCTCTGCTTTCTCCTTAACCCCCCACAAGGCTAAGGGGGGGCTTATATAGCTTGGGGGGGAGAGGGGAGCTCCACCACGTGGGCTGTGCATGCAGCCCACAACTCCCTCCTAGCCCCATCCCTCCCCTCACTCCCTCTCCTCCAGCCATGCATCGACTGGGGGAGAGGGATAAAAATAAAAAAATTTGCTTTAATATTATTCATTTTTCCCATCCCAAGAGGGTGTTTACCCGCAGTTTGCATATTTGAAACCTCGGGCTCACTTTGCTAATGCGGAGGTCTCGATTTCACGTGTGCGGGTTACGGGTTAAACTGTCGACAATTTCCATACGGAAGATAACCTTGCATAGGGTTTATGCAGTGTGCGGGAAGTCAATATTTACGAGCAGGAATATTAGGGTCCTTTGCCTTTATCCACATTTCTCCTCCTCACTGACATACGGTGTCAGTGGACAAAGATGCTGAAGTCCTCAATCTACCTGTCCAAGGACTAAATGATGTAGTAGTATCTTTAAAAGGCCAAAAATTTTTGTACTCTCATTTGTACCTGCATGTACATAAGTCTCCTGACAAACATAATCATCATTGATCAAGGTGATCTTCTTTTCATGCCATGATTTCAGCTCATCAAATACTACATCTCTTGAGACTAGTGTCTCATGAGTAGAAGGATTGTAGCATTTGTACACTTTCCTATCTTGTACATACCCAATAAAGATGGCCTTTTTTGCCTTTGGATCAAGCTTCTTCCTCTTTTCATATGGAACATGTACATATGCCAAGCATCCAAAAAACTTAAGATGGCTAATGTCCAACTTTATCCCATAAAGCATCTCATGAGGAGTCACCTCATGTATCCCTTTTGTTGGTGTACGATTCATGACATACACAACATTCATTACAGCCTCTGCCCAATATGCATTTGATAGGCTCTTCTCATTCAACATGGCTCTAGCCGATTCCATGATCACCCTGTTTTTCCTTTTTGCCACACCATTTTGTTGTGGTGTGTACCTACATGTCAATTGCCTTTTTATCCCATGGGCTACCAAGAAGTGATCAAAGTCTTTAAAGACATATTCTCCACCACTATTAGATCTCAAGCATGAGATGTAGCAAGCCAATTATTTCTCCACATGTCTCTTGAAGTCCTGAAAAGCATCCATGACATCACTCTTGTTCTTTAGCACATACAACCATGTGTACCTACTATAGTCATCTATGAATGACACATAATAATGTGATCCCCCAAGAGATGCACTTTGTGAGGGTTCGCATACATTAGAATGTACAAGCTGTAATGGTCTAGTAGTAGTGCTTACATGCCTCATAAATGGAAGCCTTGATTGCTTTCCAAATTGACACGACTGACATACATGTCCCAATTTCGCATGCTTGAACTTAGGGAGCCCAATTACAACTTTTTTATGCTGCATATTCTTCAGCTTTTGAACATTTACATGACCAATCCTTTTATGCCATATCTCAATGTCCCTTATTGTAGCATTGCCATGTGAGTACATTGCAGCATTCAATGCTGGAATTTTTGTGTTCAATGTAAACATCCTGCCATTTCTTTTGTATCCAATGTAAACATCCTGCCATTTCTTTTGCCTTTAGCAATGAGTTTGCTTCCTTGACCATACTCTTCAATGTAGCATCCATCTCTATTGAATCTAACTTGTAGATTTTGTTCAGCCATTTGTCCCACAGAAAGAAAATTTTTAACTATGGAGGGTACATGTAACACATCATAAAGACTCTTTTTCCTATCACCACGCATCATCAAGTTAACAATACATGTATGCATAATATCATGATGTGTATCATTCCCTATGCAAACATATCCATGAGCACCTTGTACCAATGTGTCAAACCACCCATGAGGAGTCATGTGGTTAGATGCCCTTGAGTCTATATACCATACATCATCTACTTTTCCTTGTGTAGGCAACCCTTTCTTCATATGTTGCATAGCAAACAACTTGTTATTCTCCTGCATACCACTAGAAGAAGCATAATTACCATGTTGCCTCCCTCTTGCTCTCTAATCATTCTGATTCTTGTAGCAATCCTTAGCTACATGCTCGTATTTGCCACAATAATGACAATCCTTATTTGCATATTTGATTGATGTCCATGACTCATTTGAGACTGCTGCCAAGTGCCACTTCCTCTATCTGAATAACCCTCTCTTCCACGAGCATTTGAGGCACCTCTATTTGCTTGAGGCTGCCTATTTTTCCATCTAGTAGCTTGCTGTCCACAGGCTGCATATGCATTTCTAGCATCTCTTTCTCTAAAATTTGACCTTCCTCTTCCACCTCTACCCCTTTGATTTGAGTAGAAGACACTGTCCCTGCTATTTTTAGACCCACTGGAACTTGTATTGAGTCCAAGTTTCACTTCTTCATGCAATAGAAATGCCAAAGTTCATCAAAGTTAGGTTGCTCTTGATGTACTCATATGGAAGTGTCAAATTGCTTATACTCCTCTCCAAGACCATGGACGGTAGTGGCCACCAAATCATCATCCTCAACTTCAACTCTAATTGAGCATAGTTGTTCTACAATGGTTCTTATCTTACTGACATAGTCTTCAATAGACCTTCCATTCCTAGATATATGGTTGAATTTTTGCTTCAGTTGTATCTTTCTTGCATGAGTGACATGCCCATAATTGTTCATCAATAAGTCCCAAGCAGCTTTTGGGGAAGTACATTTTGCAATTTGCATAGCCTTTGTGTCTGACACACATAACGGCAGCCAATGTAAGACCTTGCTAGCCTTTTCCAACCATGTCCTATGTGCCTTTAATTGATCATGTGTTGGAGGTCTATCCTTTGGTAGCTTGGTCTCGTCTTCAAGACCTATGAGAGTAGGTCCTAATAGCCTCTTCCAATTAAGAAATTAGACATCCTGAATTTCCATAGAACAAAATTGTTGTAGTCTAGCTTCTCACCAACTATCTAAGTGGTAGTGTCCTTCTCTCCTATGTTTGCTATTTCAAAGTCTTCAATTTGTAATCAGCAGTTTGTAAGTAAAAAATTGTATATTCTCTATCGAAATGAGGTTATTCTCAGCTCAAATAGGCCATAAACCAGAACAGCCAAGTGTCACAACCTCTGGAAGTCAATACATAACTCAATAGACACCAATGCTTGTCTAGCTCTTTAGGCAACAATGCCACATATGCTTTCAGCCCCACTGCAAAAACTATATTAAATTAGTTCAAAAATGAGCATTTAATGCTCACAACATTCCACAAGTCATTCAATACCCATGTGACCTCATCTAGGCATGGTTAGACAACAATGCATACCCTATGAGCTTCGAAACTCTAAGACTCAGATTATTCCAAGACTATGAAAATGGTATGTCTATTGTGAACTACTTGTACATGAAGCTCAATAGCTTCCACGAGTGTTTAACCAACCAAAGATATTGACATGATCACTTATCAGTCATTGCATCTTCTACCGGTATGACATTCACTAACAATGGGCTGCCATTAAACATTGCCAGTGCATAAGAGAGCACAAGTACATATCTTCAAGCCTACTTGATACATTCACTACTGCTGCAAATATGAGACAAATACAAGCTTCAAATAATGTTCATTGATACCAATTGTACCCTTGAATTTAATTCCCAGGGTCTAATGTACAAGGCAAATATGACATGCTAAAATTGTCTCCACAATCCAGAAGAACATGCACATTTTTTCCTTGCTGTCCACATTGATTACTGCTAAAGTTCTGCGCTGGGAGTTTAGTTGATCAGCAAGCGTTCAACTCTTGTTTAAGAGCTCTACCATGCCAAGCAATTGCATGCCTTCAATCGGCAGCAGCAAATAGAAACCTTCAAATTCTTTAGCAACTATCTCATCTCCCTTCTTGTCAACTACATCAGTTTTGGTCCGATGCCCAGCACATAAAGCCCTGCAGCTCCATCACTTTATTTAGTACCAACTTGTGCATCGATTAGATCTACAATACAATTGGACGACTGCCTCTCCATCACAACAGGCTTCTTCTTCATCGACTGGTAGTAGGAAACATAGCTATGGTTGCCAACCCGGCCTCCTTTGTGGCCTTGCCACGACCTCTTCCCTACATTGCTCATTGTCATCATCATCGTCGTCTTGTAGCTTCGCAAGGCTCCATTTCCTGAGCATAGTCAATCCAAGAGCACTGCAGTCCTACATAGTCAGTCCTCTCTGCGTGTTAGGGGTGGACCAGATGGTTAATCCCCTCCGACAACCCACAAATAGTCTGTAGTCTAAAGGCCTATGCTCAAATTCTTCATGTGCAATGGGTAGTTGATGGTGTCCTCTGGAGTTGTTAGAGTCGGCAAACACATATGAATAGCAGTTTTATAGATATTTAAAAACCTCAATCAGAATTGTATGGAAAGCCTTGTGCAACAGTTGGACATAGTGGACTTATGGCTCTGATACCATGTACAAAACCAAGGTGAGAGATGTGAACAAAGGCACGTCAAAAGGGTAGCATACATGCTCCCTATTCATCCCATTATTTTCAACAGTCAATTTTGTACAACACACTCATACACAAACAAGTAACCTAGTTCTAATCATGGTTAAGTCAGTATGACTTAACCTTATTCAACTAAGGTAGAACACTGACCAAAGACTATGAGCTTGAATCTCAACACTACTATGGAGAAGAAAGAAAAGAGCCTATTGAACTACATTCTACCTACCAATAAAAAGGTTGATGTAGCACCTACTACTAAGAGAAGAAGAGAAGCATAAAGGGATGAGCTAGAAGCTAGCAAGGCTAGAGAGAGATGGATAGCAAGGGGAAGGGATGACGATGACATTGAGGCTCAAAAAGGGAAGACCATAAAAGTAGGGTGAGACTAGGACTAGAGCTCCTAGGAGACAAAATCATGTAGTTAATATCTCTTTAGGCCAAAGAGAGGAGCTCTACCATTGAGACATGCATTAGAGACAAAAAGAAGTGGCTCCATTATTGTGATTTGATAAGAAGATTGTTATCTTCATAAGTCTTTAGTCCTTGGTGCTAGTATTAATTAAGATCAAGGTTCAGTCAAACAAACCTTGCACTATATCAATAGACCCTACCAACACTCCTTAGTTTCTTGACTATGCATGCTTGTGTGGGTTTTTCGCTAGTAGTCGAGCACATGTCAATGTGCAGAGATCAAGGAGAACATGTAGAACTATATGATGCTCTCTGATGATGAACTAGAGGCTAGCATTGAGAGGTTATCTGCCTTGATGCTACCACACCATTTAGGAGAGGGCTGCTCAAGAGAAACGTTCCCCTCCCAATAATTATGAGGTAAGATTTTTTTTAAAAAGCAACACTGGAAATGGGATTTAGAATACGTTGTATTCACTTTTCTTAAATCTTATCTATGGTACGAAGTATGAATACACTAGCCCATATCAAACATTGTTCGCAAATTAAAATATGTGCTAATATAAAGGCACTCTTTACATTAACCATTTCTCTTATCTGTTTGTATTCCTACTTTAATTCAATTTCTTCTTAATTAACCAATTTAATAAAAAAATTTAGAAAATTTTCATATCAAAAATCTCATTCGATCATGTCAAATTTAAAATTTATTTTTAGTTAATTTTAAACATTTTTCTAGAATACTTGTAATTTGAATTATTTTTACTTTTAAAAAAGGATTTGATATATGTAATAGAAAAAATATTTCAAAATGTGAAAATAAAATAGAAAGCCTTTATTAGGGCTTATGGTGGAAGCTCCCCTCCTTTTTTTCTAAAATAATTTAAGAATATAAAGGGAAAATTTTCATTCTCTTAAAAGAAAAGTTAAAAAAAAGAAAGGCATTTCTCTTCTTCCTTTACACATTCCTTTCTTTCAATAAACCAAACCCTCCCCCTTAGAAAAAATATTTAAAGGACACTCCCCTTCACAAATTCATCTCATTTTTTAGAAGGGAATACTCTTAAGAGTGAGAGTATCAAATTGAGACGATACAATTTACAATCTTAACAATCTTAATGCTGAAAATTTAAATTTAGTTTATATAATTAGCATTAGTTTATAATTAAAAAATTATAAATAAATAAATAAATAAATAAGACAAGTTATAAGAAATTAAATTCATAAATAGAACTAAATTATTTTTAAGAAATTATTTAAACTGCTTTAAAAGCTCTTTAAAAACTTAAAATAGATTTTAATTTTATAAGCTTATTTGGAAAACTTTTAAAAATTATTTTTGAAATTATTAGACTCTTCAGTGGAACTTTTGTTTGAAATGCCATTAAATAGTTAAGAAAAATTAGCATTTTGTAGCACTAGCCTAAATATTATGTTAATGTTGGGGGTAATGGCACTTGTGTTTACACCATCGATGTATTCACTGCTGAGATATCGAGCTCCACTTGTGATACGCCAGGGTGACCGTTGTGTATTTATGTCACCGACTTGTCAGTTTGCAGATGCGGTTGGTACACCGCCCCTGAATAATAGCTACATGATAGCTATCCTTATCTACTCTAGTTCGTGGCTCAGTTAGTATGCCACCTTAGTTAGTTGAGTTTGATTTGAGACCCATATCTAGGGTTCTTCTATTTCTTTGTACTTGAGTTCTTTTGGCTTACACAACTAAAAAGAGGAAAATTGTTTTCAGCCTCCACCCTTGTGTGTATTCCCCCATTGTGCAAGCAAGAAAGCTACAAGTGAGACTCCTTCCTTCTCTCCCACAATCTTGACATGGTATCAGAGCCTTGTTCGTGGTAAGGAGCTCAAGAAAGCAAGCCAAGCTCACGGTGTTTTGGTAAGAGGAGCAGTGTTGCTTTCATTTTCTGTTTTGGGAGCAGATCTCTGCAGGTAGCATAGCCGGAAAGTGCAGGAGTGCATTGTCTCAGGTTGAGACGCCCTTCGCGGTGAAGCAAGTGTTGAGATATCGAGCTCCACTCGTGATACGCCAGGGTGACCGTTGTATATTTATGTCACCGACTTGTCAGTTGCAGACGCGGTTGGTACACCGCCCATGAATAATAGCTACATGATAGCTATCCTTATCTACTCTAGTTCGTGGCTCAGTTAGTATGCCACCTTAGTTAGTTGAGTTTGGTTTGAGACCCATATATAGGGTTCTTCTATTTCCTTGTACTCTAGTTCTTTTTGGCTTACACAACTAAGAAGAGGAAAACTGTTTTCAGCCTCCACCCTTGTGTGTCTTCCCCCATTGTGCAAGCAAGAAAGCTTCAAGCGAGACTCCTTCCTTCTCTCCCACAATCTTGACATGGTATCAGAGCCTTGTTCGTGGTAAGGAGCTCAAGAAAGCAAGCCAAGCTCGCGGTGGTCTGGTAAGAGGAGCAGTGTTGCTTTCATTTCCTGTTTTGGGAGCAGATCTCTGCAGGTAGCACAGCCGGAAATTGCAGGAGTGCATTGTCTCAGGTTGAGACGCCCTTCGCGGTGAAGCAAGAGGGCAGTATATGCTGCGGGAAAGGGCTTTAGCCCTTGGTGACCTTGTTTTTTTGATTTGAGGCCATTTCGGGGCCTGTTTTGCAGACGGAAGTTTTCTGCACGCACTCAAGAAAAGGCTCAGTTTTATGCTGTGCGACCACTGTTCTACAGGTCGGTGAAAAGTTACTGTAGAAATTGCATCGTGTGCTTGTGCGCAGAGACATTGGGAGTTTCAGAATCATCCTTGGTTCCTGTTTATGCAAAATCGTCACTAGGAAGTGACTGTGTGGTCAAATACCACTTTCGCCAGTTTTGCAGATTTGCCCTTGTGAGGGTGAAGCTGTGTTTTTTGCAGTGACAGAATTTCTTGCAGTATTCTGTAATGGCGTCTGATTCTCTTTCACAGATTGTCACTGAAAAGCTTGACAAGAACAACTTCCAGGCATGGAAGTTTAGAATGACGAATTTCCTTATGGGAAAAGGATATTGGGAATTTGTTGCAGGAAATGAAGAAGAACTAGTTCTTCCTGATGTTCCCAATCAACAACAAATGCAGGCATTTAAAACATGGCATGAGAGAGCCAGGAAAGTTATGTATTGGCTGTCTATCAGTATTTCAGACTCTATGATTGTGCATATTCAGGATGCAAGTACGCCAAAGGAGGCATGGGATACTTTGTCAAAAATGTATAGCACAAATACGCAAGCCAGGAAAATGCAGCTCAAGCAAGAGTTGCATAATGTGCAAAGAGAAAGTATGAGCATCAACGACTACCACATGAAGGTGAAGAAGATTGCAGATGCACTTGCTTCCATTGGGTCGCCAGTGGAAGATGATGATTTAGTTTCCGTGACCTTGAATGGTCTAGGAAAGGATTATGCACAGTTTCGGACATCCATTTCAGTTCGTGAAAGATTTCCTGATTTTGAGGAGTTGATTGCTCTTCTAATTTCTGAGGAACAGAGAAATGGTGGTGCATCTTCTTCAGGAGGAACTTCAAAAGAAGCTGTCTTCTACTCAAATGCTGGAAGAGGTAGAGGCAGAGGTAGAGGAGGCCGATTTGGAGGCCGTGGCAGAAATCAGAATATGCAGCAAACTCAAGAAAACCAGTCCTATGGAGGAGGACGTGGTAACTCTAGAGGCAGGGGGAGCCAAAGAGGTCGTGGTGGATGGCAAAGAGGCCAAAATGCAAACAGTAATGTTGAATGCTACTACTGTGGTAAAATGGGTCATATGGCTAAAGACTGCTATAAAAAGCAGAATGACATCATGAATGGAAAACTGCAACAAGGGAATTATGCATCTTCTAGTAGACAGGGTGATGACAGAAATGAGCATTTGTTCATGGTGCAGCACATGAACAATTCTATGACAAGTGCAGAAGAAAGCAATGATGTATGGTATGTTGACTCAGGTGCATCAAACCACATGACAGGTCATGCAGAATGGATGGAGGATGCAAGGAAAATGGAAAAACTAGGATTTGTGGAGACTGGTGATGATACTGCACATCCTATTGTGCAGATTGGAAAAATTCCCTTGTCTATGCAGGGTGGGAAAAAGAAATACCTGTCCGATGTATTTCATGTCCCGAATATCACCAAGAATCTGGTTTCAGTTGGTCAAATGGTTGAACAGGGCTTGCAGGTCAGATTTAATCCTCATGGATGCTTTGTTGAGGATATGAAAAATAAAGGTCGCTTGATAGCAAAAGGAAAGAAGAAGGGCAGAATGTTTACATTGGATGCAGACATGTCTGAATTGAGTGCAGCAATGTTTGCACATGGGACTGGTGTAGTTGCAGATATTGATATCTGGCATAAACGCATTGGTCATGTTAATGTACAGCGACTTAAATCAATGCAGGCCCAAAATATTGTTGCAGGATTGCCAAAATTCAAGGTTGCAGAAATGCATAAGGTATGTGAAGCCTGTCAGTTTGGAAAACAGGCAAGGAAACCATTTCCTAGACATGTTCAAGAGAGTGAGAAGCCATTGGAATTAATCCACTCTGATGTGTGGACTACTAAAGCTGCATCTCTTGGAGGCTGTCATTATTTTGTCACTTTTATTGATGACTATAGCAGAAAAGTTTGGGTGTATTTTATGAAAAAGAAAAGTGAAGTTTTTGGGCATTTCAAAACCCTTAAAGCTATGGCTGAAAAAGAAACAGGTCTGCAAATAAAATGCCTGAGGTCAGATGGAGGGGGAGAGTACCTCTCAAATGAGTTTGCAAAGTTCTTGCAGGAGCATGGCATAAAGCAGCAATATTCATGCAGTTATACCCCACAACAAAATGGAATTGCAGAAAGGAAAAACAGGCATATTGGAGAGGTATCTCGTGCCATGCTCAATGAAAAAGACTTGCCAAATTTTTATTGGGCTGAAGCAGTTGCTACAGCAGTCTACATAATGAACAGGACTCCCACTGCAGCAATACATGGAATGACTCCAGAGGAGAGGTATACTGGTAGGAAACCAGATATTTCTCATTTGAAAATTTTTGGTTGCATTGCCTATGTACATGTGCCAGATGAGCTGAGATCCAAGTTGGATCCAAAAGCTGAGAAGTGCATCTTTATTGGTTACTCTCTGCAGCAAAAAGGGTATAGATGCTATAACCCTTCTACTCGTAAGTTTACAGTGAGCAGAGATGTTGTTTTTGATGAGATGAGTAGCTGGTATAAACCAGTAAATGTGATTGATGATGTAGATGCACAAAATGGTAATGATGCACAGAATTCACAGCAGCAGTCACAAAATATTAGTGGACCTGGAGCGTCCTCTAGCAGTGGTTCACATTCTTCGCCATGGACAGGCAGATTGAGATCAGGAGAATCTTCTCAAAGTAATGCAGATAGTGGTATGCAGGTATCACAAAAAGGAAAAGAGAAGGTTGATCAGCCCATGTTTGATGTGAATGCAGGTCACTCTTATGTGGATGGTGAATCCAGTGGCTCAGAACAGAGCATTGATGATGAGTTGGGTATTCCTTCTATTGTTACACCTGGAGTAAGGAAGACCAGGGATGTTTTGAGAGCACCTGGGAGTGAACCCACTTTGCGCAGGTCTACCAGAGTTAGGTATCCTGTGGATAGGCTGAAATATGATGGATTTACAGCCATTCACTATGCATATATGGTCAAAGTGATACAGGAACCAGAACCCACATCTTTTGAGCAAGCCATGGGAAAAGAAAAATGGGAGAAAGCCATGGATGAAGAAATGGATGCCTTGGAAGCAAATGCTACATGGGAGTTAGTACCTTTGCCTAAAGGTAAGAATGCAATTGGCTGTAAGTGGGTTTATAAGGTGAAGCACAATGCAGATGGTTCTGTGAACAGATACAAGGCAAGATTAGTAGTCAAGGGGTATGCACAAACATATGGCATTGACTATGAAGAAACATTCAGTCCAGTTGCAAGGATGGCAACTGTAAGAGCAGTCATTGCTATGGCTGCATCAAAGGGATGGTCTTTACATCAGATGGATGTAAAGAATGCCTTCTTGCATGGTGATTTGCAAGAAGAGGTCTATATGGAGCAGCCACCAGGTTATGTGCATGCTGTTCATCCTGAGTTTGTTTGCAGGTTGAAGAAAGCCTTGTATGGCTTGAAGCAAGCACCTAGAGCATGGTCTGACAAGATAGGACAATATCTTGTCACTATTGGCTTTCAGATTTCCAAGGCAGATTTCTCACTTTATGTGAGAAAAACAGAGAAAGGTATTATGCTACTTGTCATTTATGTTGATGATTTGATTATGACAGGTGACAGTGATGAAGATATCCTTCATGTGAAAATGCTATTGAAGCAGAAGTTTGAGATGAAGGATTTGGGAGAGCTGCGTTATTTCTTGGGCATTGAGGTGATTAGATCACCAAGTGGGATACAGCTCTTGCAGAGGCAGTATGGATTGGACATGCTGTCCAAATATGGGATGACAGGCTGTAAGCCTATTTCAGTTCCTTTGGAGCAAAATGTGAAGCTGAGCACAGATGCAGGTGAGCTTCTAGAAGACCCTACTATGTACAGACGCATAGTAGGAAGTTTGATTTATATGACTATTACCAGGCCAGATTTGAGCTATGCTGTTGGATTGGTAAGTCAGTTTATGCAGGCTCCAAGGAAACCACATTTGGATGCGGCTAGACGCATACTTAGGTATGTGAAGTCCACATTGCAGTATGGACTATTTTATGAGACTGGGGTTCAGATACAGTTGCATGGATACACTGATGCTGATTGGGCTGGTAGCATTTCTGATAGACGATCTACCAGTGGATATGTGTTCTCTTTTGGGAGTGCTGCAGTCACTTGGAGCAGCAAGAAACAGCCTACAGTTGCCTTGTCGAGCACAGAGGCGGAGTACAGGGGTGCAGCAATGGCTGCATGTGAGGTAGCTTGGTTGCATAAGCTACTTTATGATATGCATCAGTCTACAGATGGGCCAGTTGTCATTTATTGTGACAACATGAGTAGTATACACTTGGCAAATAACCCAGTCTATCATGCTAGAACAAAGCACATTGAGGTGCATTATCACTATGTGCGAGAGAGGGTTTTACTAGGTCTTATTGATCTAGTTTATGTCAGCACAGAGGATCAGGTAGCTGACATATTCACGAAGGCATTGGGCGCAGAGAAGCTGCGCAAGTTCAGAGACCTGCTTGGTGTGCAGGAATTGGGATTGAGCTCGAGGGGGAGTGTTGAGATATCGAGCTCCACTCGTGATACGCCAGGGTGACCGTTGTATATTTATGTCACCGACTTGTCAGTTGCAGACGCGGTTGGTACACCGCCCATGAATAATAGCTACATGATAGCTATCCTTATCTACTCTAGTTCGTGGCTCAGTTAGTATGCCACCTTAGTTAGTTGAGTTTGGTTTGAGACCCATATATAGGGTTCTTCTATTTCCTTGTACTCTAGTTCTTTTTGGCTTACACAACTAAGAAGAGGAAAACTGTTTTCAGCCTCCACCCTTGTGTGTCTTCCCCCATTGTGCAAGCAAGAAAGCTTCAAGCGAGACTCCTTCCTTCTCTCCCACAATCTTGACAGCAAGAGGGTAGTATATGCTGCGGGTCAGGGCTTTAGCCCTTGGCGACCTTGTTTTTTTGATTTGAGGCCATTTCGGAGCCTGTTTTGGAGACGGAAGTTTTCTGCACACACTCAGGAAAAGGCCCAGTTTTATGCTGTGCAGCCACTGTTCTACAGGTCGGTGAATAGTTAATGTAAAAATTGCATTGTATGCTTGTGCGCAGAGACATTGGGAGTTACAGAATCATCCCTGTTGCCTGTTGATGCAAAATCGTCACTAGGAAGTGACTGTGTGGTCAAATACCACTTTCGCCAGTTTTGCAGATTTTCCCTTGTGAGGGTGAAGCTGTGGTTTTTGCAGTGACAGAATTTTTTGCAGTCTTCTGTAATGGCAACTGATTCTCTTTCACAGATTGTCACTGAAAAGCTTGACAAGAACAACTTCCAAGCATGGAAGTTTAGAATGACGAATTTCCTTATGGGAAAAGGATATTGGGAATTTGTTGCAGGAAATGAAGAAGAACCAGTTCTTCCCGATGTTCCCAATCAACAGCAAATGCAGGCATTTAAAGCATGGCATGAGAGGGCCAGGAAAGTTATGTATTGGCTGTCTATCAGCATTTCAGACTCTATGATTGTGCATATTCAGGATGCAAGTACGCCAAAGGAGGCATGGGATACTTTGTCAAAAATGTATAGCACAAATACGCAAGCCAGGAAAATGCAGCTCAAGCAAGAGTTGCACAATGTGCAAAGAGAAAATATGAGCATCAACGACTACCGCATGAAGGTGAAGAAGATTGCAGATGCACTTGCTTCCATTGGGTCACCAGTGGAAGATGATGATTTAGTTTCTGTGACCTTGAATGGTCTAGGAAAGGATTATGCACAGTTTCGGACATCCATTTCAGTTCGTGAAAGATTTCTTGATTTTGAGGAGTTGATTGCTCTTCTAATTTCTGAGGAACAGAGAAATGGTGGTGCATCTTCTTCAGGAGGAACTTCAAAAGAAGCTGTCTTCTACTCAAATGCTGGAAGAGGTAGAGGCAGAGGTAGAGGAGGCCGATTTGGAGGCCGTGGTAGAAATCAGAATATGCAGCAAACTCAAGAAAACCAGTCCTATGGAGGAGGACGTGGTAACTCTAGAGGCAGGGGGAGCCAAAGAGGTCGTGGTGGATGGCAAAGAGGTCAAAATGCAAACAATAATGTTGAATGCTACTACTGTGGTAAAATGGGTCATATGGCTAAAGACTGCTATAAAAAGCAGAATGACATCATGAATGGAAAACTGCAACAAGGGAATTATGCATCTTCTAGCAGACATGGTGATGACAGAAATGAGCATTTGTTCATGGTGCATCACATGAACAATTCTGTGACAAGTGCAGAAGAAAGCAATGATGTATGGTATATTGACTCAGGTGCATCAAACCACATGACAGGTCATGCAGAATGAATGGAGGATGCAAGGAAAATGGAAAAACCAGGATTTGTGGAGACTGGTGATGATACTGCACATCCTATTGTGCAGATTGGAAAAATTCCCTTGTCTATGCAGGATGGGAAAAAGAAATATCTGTCCGATGTATTTCATGTCCCGAATATCACCAAGAATCTGGTTTCTGTCGGTCAAATGGTTGAGCAGGGCTTGCAGGTCAGATTTAATCCTCATGGATGCTTTGTTGAGGATATTAAAAATAAAGGTCGCTTGATAGCAAAAGGAAAGAAGAAGGGCAGAATGTTTACGTTGGATGCAGACATGTCTGAATTGAGTGCAGCAATGTTTGCACATGGGACCTGTGTAGTTGCAGATATTGATATCTGGCATAAACGCATTGGTCATGTTAATGTACAGCGACTTAAATCAATGCAGGCCCAAAATGTTGTTGCAGGATTGCCAAAATTCAAGGTTGCAGAAATGCATAAGGTATGTGAAGCCTGTCAGTTTGGAAAACAGGCAAGGAAACCTTTTCCTAGACATGTTCAAGAGAGTGAGAAGCCATTGGAATTAATCCACTCTGATGTGTGGACTACTAAAGCTGCATCTCTTGGAGGCTGTCATTATTTTGTCAGTTTTATTGATGACTATAGCAGAAAAGTTTGGGTGTATTTTATGAAAAAGAAAAGTGAAGTTTTTGGGCATTTCAAAACCCTTAAAGCTATGGCTGAAAAAGAAACAGGTCTGCAAATAAAATGCCTAAGGTCAGATGGAGGGGGAGAGTACCTCTTAAATGAGTTTGCAAAGTTCTTGCAGGAGCATGGCATAAAGCAGCAATATTCATGCAGTTATACCCCACAACAAAATGGAATTGCAGAAAGGAAAAATAGGCATATTGGAGAGGTATCTCGTGCCATGCTCAATGAAAAAGACTTGCCAGATTTTTACTGGGCTGAAGCAGTTGCTACAGCAGTCTACATAATGAACAGGACTCCCACTGCAGCAATACATGGAATGACTCCAGAGGAGAGGTATACTGGTAGGAAACCAGATATTTCTCATTTGAAAATTTTTTGTTGCATTGCCTATGTACATGTGCCAGATGAGCTGAGATCCAAGTTGGATCCAAAAGCTGAGAAGTGCATCTTTATTGGTTACTCTCTGCAGCAAAAAGGATATAGATGCTATAACCCTTCTACTCGTAAGTTTACAGTGAGCAGAGATGTTGTTTTTGATGAGATGAGTAGCTGGTATAAACCAGTAAATGTGATTGATGATGTAGATGCACAAAATGGTAATGCTGCACAGAATTCATAGCAGCAGTCACAAAATATTAGTGGACCTGGAGCGTCCTCTAGCAGTGGTTCACATTCTTCGCCATGGACAGGCAGATTGAGATCAGGAGAATCTTCTCAAAGCAATGCAGATAGTGGTATGCAGGTATCACGAAAAGGAAAAGAGAAGGTTGATCAGCCCATGTTTGATGTGAATGCAGGTCACTCTTATGTGGATGGTGAATCCAGTGGCTCAGAACAGAGCATTGATGATGAGTTGGGTATTCCTTCTATTGTTACACCTAGAGTAAGGAAGACCAGGGATGTTTTGAGAGCATCTGGGAGTGAACCTACTTTGCGCAGGTCTACGAGAGCTAGGTATCCTGTGGATAGGATGAAATATGATGGATTTACAGCCATTCACTATGCATATATGGTCAAAGTGATACAGGAACCAGAACCCACATCTTTTCAGCAAGCCATGGGAAAATAAAAATGGGAGAAAGCCATGGATGAAGAAATGGATGCCTTGGAAGAAAATGCTACATGGGAGTTAGTACCTTTGCCTAAAGGTAAGAATGCAATTGACTGTAAGTGGGTTTATAAGGTGAAGCACAATGCAGATGGTTCTGTGAACAGATACAAGGCAAGATTAGTAGTCAAGGGGTATGCACAAACATATGGCATTGACTATGAAGAAACATTCAGTCCAGTTGCAAGGATGGCAACTGTAAGAGCAGTCATTGCTATGGCTGCATCAAAGGGATGGTCTTTACATCAGATGGATGTAAAGAATGCCTTCTTGCATGGTGATTTGCAAGAAGAGGTCTATATGGAGCAGCCACCAGGTTATGTGCATGCTGTTCATCCTGAGTTTGTTTGCAGGTTGAAGAAAGCCTTGTATGGCTTGAAGCAAGCACCTAGAGCATGGTCTGACAAGATAGGACAGTATCTTGTCACTATTGGCTTTCAGATTTCCAAGGCAGATTTCTCACTTTATGTGAGAAAAACAGAGAAAGGTATTATGCTACTTGTCATTTATGTTGATGATTTGATTATGACAGGTGACAGTGATGAAGATATCCTTCATGTGAAAATGCTATTGAAGCAGAAGTTTGAGATGAAGGATTTGGGAGAGCTGCGTTATTTCTTGGGCATTCAGGTGATTAGATCACCAACTGGGATACAGCTCTTGCAGAGGCAGTATGGATTGGACATGCTGTCCAAATATGGGATGACAGGCTGTAAGCCTATTTCAGTTCCTTTGGAGCAGAATGTGAAGCTGAGCACAGATGCAGGTGAGCTTCTAGAAGACCCTACTATGTACAGACGCATAGTAGGAAGTTTTATTTATATGACTATTACCAGGCCAGATTTGAGCTATGTTGTTGGATTGGTAAGTCAGTTTATGCAGGCTCCAAGGAAACCACATTTGGATGCGGCTAGACGCATACTCAGGTATGTGAAGTCCACATTGCAGTATGGACTATTTTATGAGACTGGGGTTCAGATACAGTTGCATGGATACACTGATGCTGATTGGGCTGGTAGTATTTCTGATAGAAGATCTACCAGTGGATATGTGTTCTCTTTTGGGAGTGCTGCAGTCACTTGGAGCAGCAAGAAACAGCCTACAGTTGCCTTGTCGAGCACAGAGGCTGAGTACAGGGGTGCAGCAATGGCTGCATGTGAGGTAGCTTGGTTGCATAAGCTACTTTATGATATGCATCAGTCTACAGATGGGCCAGTTGTCATTTATTGTGACAACATGAGTAGTATACACTTGGCAAATAACCCAGTCTATCATGCTAGAACAAAGCACATTGAGGTGCATTATCACTATGTGCGAGAGAGGGTTTTACTAGGTCTTATTGATCTAGTTTATGTCAGCACAGAGGATCAGGTAGCTGACATATTCACGAAGGCATTGGGCGCAGAGAAGCTGCGCAAGTTCAGAGACCTGCTTGGTGTGCAGGAATTGGGATTGAGCTCGAGGGGGAGTGTTGAGATATCGAGCTCCACTCGTGATACGCCAGGGTGACCGTTGTGTATTTATGTCACCGACTTGTCAGTTGCAGATGCGGTTGGTACACCGCCCCTGAATAATAGCTACATGATAGCTATCCTTATCTACTCTAGTTCGTGGCTTAGTTAGTATGCCACCTTAGTTAGTTGAGTTTGGTTTGAGACCCATATCTAGGGTTCTTCTATTTCTTTGTACTTGAGTTCTTTTGGCTTACACAACTAAAAAGAGGAAAACTGTTTTCAGCCTCCACCCTTGTGTGTATTCCCCCATTGTGCAAGCAAGAAAGCTACAAGTGAGACTCCGTCCTTCTCTCCCACAATCTTGACATTCACTACACTTACAGTACTTGCACACTTGTACACTATACGTGGTGGGACATGTGCACCTTTATACTACAGTTGGTTGACTGCCCATCATTATTACTTCATTCTTTATTCTTTCAGTGACTAATGAATAAAGAAAAACTAGTCACACATTGTGAGTGTTGGAGTTTCCACATCTTGAGTCTCTTCCTTGCTCTCTTGCTTCATCCACCATAGCTTGTACCTCCCTTACTTCCACTTGCTTGTGCTCCCACTCAGGCTTCTCCCTTTAACTAGTATTAGAGCATTGATTCAAGGAGTTTCATAGTGATTGACTTCATCCCATATTTGTAAGCTTTAGCACCACTCATGGCAACCATGGCTCCGGTTTGTAAGGTATCTATTTAATTCTCCCCTTCTTCCTAGTTTGATCGTGGCTTCTTCAGGGCCTCTATTGAGCTTTATTGAGCTCCCCTTGAGTTTCAAGTGTGCCACATTCATCACATTTACAATTGCACCATCTCTAGCAGTAGCAATGTGAATTACACTTGCTACTATTGGCCCCATTCCTAGTCATCTTGACCTCTTCCAAAGCTCTTATTGTCTCTTGGCAACCTTGGCAAGGTTTGACATCACTCCTAGGATTGGTCTTGTGGCTTTGGGCATTGATTTGAGCATCTACACCTCTATCATTTGTTGTAATGTACAATACACTTTTTGTTATAGACCCGAAACAGTATGCTCTGGGAGATTGTGTCTCTTGTATTACTCATATTGATACTTGAATCTTTGGTACGTGCTTGGATAATGTCTTGAAAAACTCTTAGCTTGATTCAAGCTTCCATTGCTTAGTTTATGTGTGGTATCTCAACGTTGTACTACATTGGGCATCAAGCTATTTGATTGTGAAGATGATGTCTATTGTTCAGATCTACTTTACTGGGGGACTACTTTTAGCTACTTTGATATTTAGCATTCGAGCAAAGCTTTAGATTCATTCCGTAGTTGAGCTTGAGCTTCTTTCAGTGAGATAATGGGACTCAATGAGTTGTGTACATGCTCTTTTGATAAGTTAGTAAGGTTAGTAACTAAAGAAAAAGAAAATTAACTAATGTTAATAACTAACTAACATTAAAAAGAAATAAATAAATAAAACCAAGAGTCATAATCTGACATTTTCTCGGATTGACAAGGACCGTAGCCACCCTTCACGGAAGTTGCAATGTGAATGAGAGTTATGAGCTATATTAATCACTAGTGTTAATGTGTATAGTATGGATGGTCCAAAAATATTAGAGTTTTGGCAAAACTAGCATTTTAGATATTATCCTAAAAAGATATGTAGATTTCAAGAACTGGATGTCATTTTAAAAAAAAGGAAAGTGATGTTTTGATTAGTTTTGGAGATTTTATAAAAAGAAAGGAAAAAGGCGCGCCATGGTCACAGTCTATAGATAGAAAACAACACTTCAAACAGGTAGCAGAAGAAGGAGTGAATTGAAAGATTTCTAAACAAGTATCTTGGGGTTTTACCCCCCTTTCGGAGCCAACGAAACCATCAGATTTATGATTTGAGCATCAGATCACTGATTTTTCCAAGATCCCCTCCACAAAGAGGTCCACTTCTTAGCCACAATCCTTATTCTCTAATTCACGATAAATAAGAGGCATGGGAAGTAGTTAGAGAGACACAAGGAGACCCCGAGAGGCTACGAGAGAGAGGTAGAGAGAGAGAGGTAGAAGGATACCCCTCCAAGAGGCTGCAAGAAGGAGCTAGAGAGAGAGAGAGAGAGAGAGAGAGAGAGAGAGAGAGAGAGAGAGAGAGATTACCCCGAGAGGCTACGAGGGAGGAAGTTAACTCAATTCCCCTGTCTCCGTTTTAGACTAAGCCATCTTCAGTAATGAAGATCCTTCCAGTTTTGACAGAATAAAATTCATAGGTTGCTCTAGCCGCCACAACTACAAGAAGGACGGATTTCTTGAAGTCCCTCAAAAATATAGATTCCTAGATATCTACTCTTCGAATCCAAGTTACTTTATAAAGAATGTATCAGAGTGTCATGCTTAGATTGTAGTAGGGAATCCTTTTTTGGAAGAAAATAAGGCGAGCTAGTGCACTATTTGAATAATGTATTTCTTTCCATCTAATTACCTTGTACGTCTATTGTAATAAAGATTGATTGATACTTTATCAATCAGAGAAATAATGCAACCTTATTTTTCCTTGAAACCTCTAAAATTGCAGTTTAACTTTAGCAATGGGAAGAGAGTTTTATTTGAAAATTGTTTCAATAAACTAAGCGAGAAATAATTTGAGTATTGAACTCTAATATTGACACTATATAAATTTCATAAAATTTAAATCGTGAATGGTTGAAAATTTCCCAGAATCTCGCACCCACAATAATTCCCAACGAAGCTCAAGAGAAAATGAATCTTTTGAAGCAAGTCAAACCCTCGAAAATTGACAGGAAAGGTGAGAATGTGGAAGCTGATGCAGAAATTTGAATCGAATCCATGGAAGATTATTTTATAGGTGCAGGAACTATCCCAGCCAACCAAGCCATGATAGCTAAGTTAAAGTTAATTGGTGAAGCTTGACTTCGGTGGAAGCAGTGGTGCCGAGATCAAGGTGTCCCTGAAAATACCATTACTTGGGATTTGCTAAAAGAAGCTGTAATAGGAAGATATTTACCTCCAGTTTATCGCACCCAGAAGATGAATGAATTCTTTAATTTGAAGCAAATGGGACTAACCTTGGAAGCATATTACTCCAAGTTTGTTTCTCTTCTTAAATATGCATCCCCCATGGATACTGTTCAATAAGTGTCCAAGTTCTACAATGGGCTAAATTATCCTCTGAACACTCATTTGGAATTAATGTGCCCAATAGTGGTATCAGCCAGGAGGCATATTCCACGATGGATTTCGTGAGACCATGGTGGATTCCGTGAGGTTTTGCAGTGGATTCTATAAAACTATATTTATGTTGGGGCCTCGTACACAAGGTGAATTCCTTGTGTGAAAAGTTGATGGGGACGCCTGTCCTATTCAGGCATCACATTAATTTAATGTGCAAGTGGGTGATTGCATAGTGGGTGATTCCGCAAAATACATATTTAAATTAATGGATGTTTATGAGTTTAGAGTGCGCACTCGTATTAAATTAAGGTTAGGACAGAGTCCCAACCTATTTATTTATTTTGTAGCTGAAGATGGTTAGGTATTCACTTTTGTCGGTTTAATTTTATTATTTTCTAACAATTTGAATGCTTCAGTTGATGTATAGAATGTGTAGAGTAGGCGGGCGATGGGAAGCACTAGGAGATAGCCTGTATTCAAGTTATTTAGAAGAAATTATCATTTTTGATAGGTGTGCATCTTAGGCATGGCACTAATATTTATTTAGGCGCGCTTATTTATTGAAGCGCTTGATATATATCCATTATTTTGTATACGCATGGGCGAAGGTTTGAATATTCATTATTGGACATTGTATTTGGGCATTGCTCGACTTTTAGGCCGCCCAACCGCTTTATTCTTTATTTGGACAAAAGCAAACACAAAAGCTAAAGCATGCTAATTGTAAAATTGGGCTATTTTTGAGCTTGGAGATGAATAAATTATTAAATACATACTTTGTGGAGCGCTAACATAAGGCATGGGGGGAGATTGTACCCAATTGGTCTTTTTGCCTCATGTCGTGCAAATCTATTCTCTTGAATTTTGAGTTAAAGTAGAGTTCTTTATTCTTAGGGACCTTTTGGTGCTTGCTACATATGCATACATCATCTGATTTGCGCATCAATGGTATCAGAGCAAAGCTAAGATCAAGGGCTTTCAATCACTTACCATCTCGTGCGAAGGAAAAGCTCCTGGAAAGAATGGGCTCTACAATCAGTCTCGTGACAATCCGTCAATACTAGCGTGTTCCTAGCGGTGAAGAACCCCCTGCTGTACTATTGGATGGCGAAGGACTAGTCTCTGACGGGGCAAAGGACCACTTCCCAAGCTCCTTCATCAAGAAGTTTTTCTCAGAGAAGAGAGATAAGTGAATTTGAGATTAAAAGATTAATAAGATTTATTGAAAAGCTTAATCCCATCAGTTCAAGTAATCGTGGCAGCAACACGTCTTGCACGACGTTAAATTCAACGACCACATCCTCTTGACCTGCGCGCTGGCAAATGATCAGTTAAAGCTTTTAATTAAAAAGCTTAAGCTTAAGGCTAAGCTTTATTAAAGCTTAAAGACCTTACCTTTCTAAATTTCTTCCTCAGCGAGCTGTTCTTATTGTCATACTCCCGAATCGATTTTACACTTCCCTACAAGCCTACCCGTACTGTGACAAAGATAATTTCCAGCAAATAGATTGCTATACGTAGTCTTCACACGCAAAGAATTCGTTGAAGAAGGATTTCAACAACTTTTGTATCTACAAAGAAGAAAGATTGCTAAAATCCATTTTAAAAAAAAGAGCAAGCCTTGTAAAGCCAACTTTGAGCTACGCTCATCCCGCTAACAAAATTTCTAGTGTGTGAGGTTGTTTGAAATTTTTCAGGATGACCGATCAAAATATGGAAGATTTTATGGCCGAAGGTGATTTACCAAAACCAATGATGGAGCAAAAATTGGACCTAATTATGATGTAGCTTTAAGAGGAACAAAGAGCACATCAAACTTTGCAAGCTCAATTGGCCACTCTTCAATGGTCTACTGCCTATCAAGATGGATTGCAACTCGAAGATGTTTTATACGACGCATGGTCGATGCGACACTTGATGCACAATCTATCCAGAAAGAAGCCAAGATAAATAAAATAAATTTCGAATTCCGTACTTTTAATGGGTTACACGATGGAAAGATTGTTCTCGCTTTTATCAGTTAGTTTGATGATTATTTCCATGAAGACCAGTATGCCGAAAAAGACAAACTCAAGTGTGTCACTAATCATTTAGTGGACAGAGCATTGCTATGGTGGATTGTTGTCCACAAAAGCATTGATTGTCTTACTACTTGGGAGACTTTTCAAAAGAATTTTTTGCAGAATTTTCTTCCACCTCAATTCCACAAAAAAGGGATCAAATAGTGGGATCTTTTGCAACAAAGAGATCGCAAACCTATTTCACAATATACCGAGCGTTTTTGGAATGTCTTATTGCAACTTTGAATGCTCGAAGATGTACCTGAGATGACCCATAAGCGCAAGTTTATGTCTGGTTTGCTTGGTCACTTCTATGCGGAAGTGAACATGTTCAAGCCAACACCTCTCGAGGATGTGATTTCCTTGGCCCATGATGCTGAAGACAAAATTCGAGGACGAGAGAAGCGATCACAACAATTCCCACATAACGGTAACTTCGGTACAAAGCAATTCAATTCTAACTTTCGAAGATTCAATCAAAACCACTTTGTTCCATCTTTATTCCATAAATCTTTGACACGACCCCCTACTTTACCAACAAACAAAAATCCAAATCCTAAGCCATCTTTCTAGTCAAATCCCAACATTCCTAAACTCCCCACTATTACCAATAATGTTTCCAAAGCCAAATCCATAATCTGCTATAAGTGCTATCAACCTGGACATCTAGTGGTGAATTGTCAATCCAAAAAGCCAACTATTCACATCAACTACTTGGGAGTGACTGAAGATGAAGACCATGAAGAAATGCTAGATTTCATAGAAGATGATGATGATATCGGTACTACTTCACATACTTTACCAAGTATGCCAAATCCTCATTCTTTATTGACGATGAAATATCTTGTGCATGGCAGAGAAAATATTGTTTTACATAATGACGGGAGCACACATGATTTTATTTTTGCAAAATTGGTCAAAGAATTGAATTTACATACTGTTTCAACTCATTATTACATCAAGACTGCATTCTTAGGCACTAGATACAATGGAACACAAGAACTGCATGACTTAGAAATTAAAATTGGTGATTATGTCGAGCGCAGAAATTTTTTAGTTGTGCCTTTGCAATCTAGTGAGATTATCTTAGGAATGCCTTGGTGTCATCAATATAATCCTGAAATAGATTATTCCATGCATTCAATGAAGATTCATTCTAATGGAAAAAAAATCATATTACATGGTATACATACCCTTGGATAATTTTCCATTGCTTAGTCATACACAGACTAAACTTTCATTAAGAAAAGGTAGAAAATCCTACTTAATATGGGTGAATGAAATTGAAGTTAAGGAAAATCAGATGCATCCTAGGCATGCACAATTTCTTTCACAATTTAAACATTGTTTTGCTACTGCTGACTTACCACTTGGTTTACCACCTACATGTCCTAAAGATCATAAAATAGACTTAATTCTAGGTTCTCAACCACCATGTAAAGCACCTTATCGATATAATCAAATTGAACAGAAAGAAATTCAAAACCAAGTTGAAGAATTGTCAACCCGAGGACTCATTAGGCCCAATAGTTCTCCTTTTGGTGCACCTATCTTGTTAGTCAAGAAGAAAAATAATACCTATAGGATGTGCATTGATTATCATGCCCTAAATAAGATCATTGTCAAGAATAGATATCCAATCCCTAGGGTAGACGACCTCATGGATAAACTACAAGGGGTTGCAATATTTAGCAAAATAGATCTTAAATCTGGATACCATCAAGTACGACTAGACACATCTCATATTTTCAAAATTGCATTTAGGACTCAATTTGGATATTATATGTTTCTTATTATGCCTTTTGGTTTAACCAATGCCCCAACCACGTTCAGTCGTATGATGAATTACATATTTTTGAAGCATCAGCATTGTGTCATTGTTTTCTTTGATGACATATTGGTTTTCAATAAAAGTGAGAACGATCATTATGAACATTTATCCTTGGTTTTCAAATTATTGAAAGAGAATCAATTATATGCTAATCTTGAAAAGAGTGAATTTTTTCAAACCCACATTGAATACTTAGGACATATTGTTTCATCTGAAGGTATTAAAGTTGATCCTAAAAAGACAGAAGCAAATTTGAATTGGCCGATACCTGAAAATGTGCATGAATTACGTTCTTTCTTAGGTCTTGGTAGCTTTTACAGAAAATTTGTGAGAAATTTTTTATTGCTTGCATTACCTTTGACAAAATTATTAAAGAAAGATATTGTGTATCATTGGTCTGAAAATCAGCAAAAGTCTTTTGACTTACTGAAACATGCCTTAACACATGCTCCTGTATTGCAACTACCTGACTTTGATAGACCATTCTTCCTAGTAGTCATTGACGCTAGTGGATCTGGAATAGGAGTTGCCCTTATGCAAGATTCACATCCCATAGCCTATTCTAGCTACAAACTTAAACCCTCTGAACTCAAGTATTCTACCTATGATAAGGAATTGCTAGCTGTAGTACAAGCTTTACGAAAATGGAAACACTATTTAAGGGGATTTGAATTCATGATCAAAACTGACCAACAAAGTGTCAAACATCTCCTTAGTGAGCCACAAATCTTTGACTATCATATTAAATGGACTGCTTTTATTCAAAGTTTTCATCCACTTATCCAATATAAACCCGGAAAAGAAAATGTTGTTGCCGATGCCTTGAGTAGAAGATCGACTATCCATAATATCTCTGTGATATCTTTTGATTCCCTTATCCCTATGAAAGATACTTATGATCAAGACCCCGGTTTTCAAGCTGATTGGAATAAAATAGTTGTAAATAACTGGATTCCAATAGATTCATTGTCTTATTATGATGGATTTATGTTTTATGAGAAAATGTTATGTGTAACTGTTCCATTTAGATAATTTGTATTGCACGAAATTCATTGTCCCCCATATCAAGGCCATAGAGGTATCATTTCCACTTTACGTACATTGGTTGAAGATTTTTACTGGCCACAGATGGAATTTGATATTTCTAACTTTGTATCTGAATGTTTATTTCTTCAAAGAGTAAAGTGACACCATGGTAAGCAATATGGTTTGTTAATGCCTTTACCAATTCCAAAACGACCATGGGAACATATTTCAATGGATTTTATTACTGGTTTGCCTAGCACTCAAGCTAATCATGATATGATTTGGACTATTGTAGATCAGTTTAGCAAACAAGCATATTTCATTCTATGCAAGAAAACGCTAACTGCATCTCAAGCTGCTCAATTATTTTTGAAAACTGTTTTCACTAACCATGGTTTGCCATAAGTTATTATTTCTAATCGTGATTCTAGATTTTGCAGTAATTATTGGACTACTTTGTTTGCAATTTAGGTACAAAGATTGATTTTTCATCTGCCTTTCATCCTGAAACAAATGGGCAAATAGAAGCTACAAACAATACAATTTTGGATCTTTTACGTGCATACATAATTTCAAAACCACAAGCATGGGATATGCACTTGCATTTACTTCAGTTTGCATACAATAATATCCCACATACAGCTACATGGAAAGCACATTTTGAAATCATTTATGGATATAGATTGCATACACCTGTTACCTCATTGTCAAACAAAGTTAAAGCTGCTGATGATATTGCTAATATGCATGCTACTATTTTTGCTAAAGTCAAAGACATGATTGCAAAAGCCCAGTTGATGATTATGTTTGGCTACACATTGAAAAGAGAAGATTACAAAGTATTGAGAAACACCGTGTAGTAAAGTTAGCTTCTAGATTTTATGGACCTTTCAAAATCATTCACAAAATCAATGACAATGCATTTAAATTAGAATTACTACAACACTGGAAAATCCACAATACTTTTCATATCAGTTTGTTACGACATTTTAAAGGCCAATTACCTGTCCACCCTGTCTATGAAAACCCTCCTTTGTTAGAAGAAAAAACTGAAATCCTTGAACTCGAAACTATTTTAGACACTGATTATATGACCACTAGAACTGGCCGTAGATATTCTAGATATTTGGTAAAGTTTAAAAATCATCCTATTGAAGAGGCCCAATGGATGCATGCTTGTGACCTAAGTGTTTACCCCTCACTGCTTGCTCCACATTGAGCTAATAGCAATTGAGGACAATTGCTATCCCACCCCAAGGGTACGATGCCAGGAAGCATATTCCACGGTGGATTCCATGAGACCACGGTGGATTTCGTGAGGTTTTGCCATGGATTCTGTAAAACTATATTTATTTGCCAGGGCTCATACACAAGGTGGATTCCTTGTGTGAAAAGTTGATGGGGACACCTGTCCTTTTTGGGCATCACGTTAATTTAATGTGTAAGTGGATGATTCCATAAAATACATATTTAAATTAATGGATATTTATGAGTTTAGAGTGCGCACTCGTATTAAATTAAGGTTAGGACAGAGTTTCAACCTATTTATTTATTTTTGTAGCTGAAGATTGCTAGATATTTACTTTTGTCAATTTAATTTTATTATTTTCTAGCAATTGTGAATTCTTTAGTTGATGTGTAGAGCAAGCGGCAGTGGCGATAGAAAGCACTGGGCAATAACATGTATTCAAGTTATTTAGAAAAAATTATCATTTTTTATGGACGCCCGTCTTAGGCGTGGCACTAATGTTTATTTAGGCACGCTTATTTATTGAAGCACTTGATATATACCTATTATTTTGCATATACATGGGCGCATGGTTTAAATATTCATTATTTGACATTGCATTTGGGCACTGCTCGACTTTTGGGCTGCCCAACCGATTTATTCTTTATTTGGACAAAAGCAAACACAAAAGCTAAAGCATGCTAATTGTAAAATTGGGCTATTTTTGAGCTTGGAGATTAATAAATTATTAAATACATACTTTGTGGAGCTCTCACATAAGGCATGGGGGGAGATTGTATCCAATTGGTATTTTGCCTCATGTTGTGTAACTCTATTCTCTTGAATTTTGAGTTTTAAAGTAGAGTTCTTTGTTCTTGGGGACATTCCGGGGCTCGCTACGTACACATACATTATCCGATTTGTGCATCAAATAGACCTCTAGGATGCTTTGATTCCAGCTACTCCTATTGTGCGAGAAGTACAATCAAAGGCTAACAGTAATAAGTTCTAGAGCTACAATAACCAGAACAAAGGAGGATTCAAAGGTCAAGCAAAAAGAGCCCAAAGCCAATTTTACCAAGGTCAAAAGAAAAAGGAAAAATCCAACACAGTTGGAAATTTTGTTCCTACCCAAGGAAACAGGGATGGTCTTAGTGCTTTGACAGATGATTTTTGATGCTGAAAAGTGCTTAAAAATAGTCAAAAAAGCTGAATCTCAAGGGAATAATAGACTTTATCGAAAGCGATAGTTGCAATCAGTACGATTTTAAGCGGCAAGCTCCAAAAGTACTCTAAAGACCCATCGAGCGGTGGTTGGGAAATTTTCATAATTTCTCGGCACGTCAGATGAGGCTCCAAGAGATGCCCAGTAGTGCGGACCTCAAGATGGCTACCAAGAATTTTTCAAAAGCCGAATTGGAGATCGAACGCGGGAGATAGCATGACTAGAGAGCCATGACCAAAAGGGCAAGTCTAAAGAGACTTGATGGCAAAGGGTGTGACCCTTGGGGGCTCCCCTTGGGGCTCCCAACCAAAAATTTCACAAAATTGCAGGGGGGGGAGGGGGGGGGGGGGGGGGGGGTTTCGGGCGAAAAATGGAGGAGATGGCGACGTTGAATAGAGCGACCGATTTTTTAGGGAGGGGAGATATGGAGGCTGCAAGAAACCCCCCCAACCGATTACATGCTTGGCCAACAAATTGGTAGTCCATATCAATTATTAAAAAACCCGCAATATGCAAATAAGCGGTATGCCTCATTTTTACAAAGGAAATTTACTTGTTGATGTTTAATGGTTGAAATGGAATTCATATGGAACAAAAATTTGTTTGGATATTTTTTTCATTATGATTGAGGACTATGCATTAAAAAAAATGCAAATCCATAATAATAAATAGTCGTAATAATTAAATTATGACACGAAAAGCGCATTTTTAGTGTAAAAATGAAGGGTTTATTGGTTTTGGGTGGGGAAAAGAGATGCGCATGGGATAAAATTCTGAGACAAAACATCTTTCAACTGTCATAATTAGTCACTAATCATAAATTAGAAAATAATCTATTTATATGCATAAATAAATAGAGAAAAATAGTTATAAATGGGAAAAAAAAGGATTTTCGTGTTATAAAAATCTAGAAAGTTATGATTCGTGGTTGTGGTTGTATAAAAAAGCTGAGGCATAAATTTTGGCTTTAGTTTAGCTTTGTTTATGTATCATAGTTTATGTTTTTTCTGATTTAAATATTTGATTGTGCATTCCATTTAGAATTGCGATAATTCAGTTTAAGGTGCTAGTAGCACGAGAAATCGGTGCTAGTCTCCATACATCGAAGCATATGTTTAGTGAAAATCATGAAAGGCCTATTTTTTCCACATCACAAAATGCTAATTGGATAAATATTATTTGTGCACTAGGATCATATGCACTATGCATGACGCATGACATGGTATTAGTCCTGGATTGCATAGCAATTGTCTTCCTAGGACATGACTTACACGCTGAGTGAAAAGGAGCCTTTGCTATTGGTAAGTTGTACGATTTCTTGGGAACTGTTTGGTAAGGGTTTATATATTCCTAGATTGTGTAAAATAAGAAAAGAGTGGAGTTTGTGTGTAATGTCTTATATGTTGGAGTGACGCATCTTGGGGCCAATCCGTGAGGTGTAGAAGAGTCATAATGGAGCCGCGGCAATCAACTAAGGGGAGTTTCTTGATGTTTGTGTGATGAGGCACTATGCCTACATGTTATGGGGTCTCCCTTTGAGGAGAAGGGAAGGTAAATCTTGGACTACATATCAGCTACAAAAGCATAATTAAGTCTATCTAGTGCACATCGGTGTATTATAGACGCTCCTGACCTACGGGGCCTTATGGTGGGGTAGTTTGTTTTGTGCAGTGCCAAAGCTAGTCCTGGCCCATTTTAGGTCCCATCAGTGGTGCGTTTGTTGTTGAGAGTCGCCAAAAAGTGGTGGTTCCAAATCTAGGGTTTCTAGGGACCAAATAGTTGGTTTATGTCCTTTGACAAGAACTGTCAAGCCGAAATACAAAAAACAGAATGTGCTGAGAGGGATAGACGACGCTGGGAGATTGTAAGGTGTTATTCCCATCAAAGAAGTAGCCCACTACACATAAGCGTTAGTGGTTCTAATAACCTAAGTGTCATAAGTAGCCCTTTGAGTGCAAGTGGAAGTCTTAGCACTTCCCCTCTTCCAGTCAATCAATCCACTTCAAGTGGAGGTGTAGTTTTACCTACACAAACTTCCGTTTGTCAATCCGATTGTAGCCATGGCACAACCCATCGAAATTCCATTAGGGACACCAAATTTACTGGCATTAGGAGCATCTTTGCCCATATTCCATGGGCTAGAAAAAAAATATGGAGAACTCCATATTAAGGAGTTTCAAACGCTCATGTTCAACGATCGAATCCAAGACGAAGGACACCTAATGATGTTCTTCAATATGACGTTAAAAGGAAGGGCAGCAGTATGGTATCACGGTCTAGAGGTTGGAACCATAACTAGCACTGACCAATTCTTCACGGCTTTCCATAGAGAGTTTGCTCTTGAGAGAGGGGTGGACAGTATCGGTTGCGTATCTTGAATGTAACACACCAAAAATAGGGCTGTAGACCTATTCTTCCCTAACCTAACAATCTTGTAGGGGCCATCCCATTTAGGTTCCAACTTCCCTGGAAACAACTCCCTACGCCCATCATAATATAAAACCAGTTGTCCTTTCTTAAAGATATACTTCTTCGCTTTCAGGTCATGCAACTGTTTCATGCGACATTTAGCCACCTCTTGGTGTAATAGACTTTGCAACTTAATTTCATCTAGGTGTGCTAAGGTCGTAAATCTCTCTAATAGGGCATCCTCATTACCCAAAGAATGGTTTATTGCGAACCTTAACACAACTTCTCCATGTAGGTATAATTGATCTCTGAAATGTCCAATTTTCGACTAGCAAAGGCTATCGGATGATACCACTTTTCCTCCCAAATTTGGGCCAAACAGCAGCAGCTGATACTATGCATGGTGGCTGCTGAAAATATATAGAACACCTCACCTCTTTTAGGTGCTTTTAAAACGGGAGCTTTGACTAGCTCCTGCTTCACATCCTCGAATGCTACCTTATAAGGGTCACTCCATACAAACAAACAGCTAAAGGATAATAGATTTGTAAGCGGCAACGTTCTTTCTGCCAAGGCGTTTATGAATCTACGGTAATAACCAACCGAAGATAGAAAGCTATGAACTTCTTTTGGAGTGCGTGGTGGACCCATGGGATCTATGACTTTGACCTTCTCGGGATCTGTCGCAATACCTACCGAACTGACCACATGGCCCAGCAATAGCCCATAAGGTACACCAAAAACACACTTCCGTGCCTTTAGAGCGATGCAAAATTGCCTACACCGCTCAAAACATTTTCGCAAAATAATCAACTACCTTTCTCTCACGGTGGCGGCCCCTAAGTCATCAATAAACACCTTCAACTCTTCAGGGGATATGTCACCGAATGTCTTATCTGCTGTTCGTTGCCATGAACCAGGCGCATTGCATAAACCAAAGGCCATCACATGGTATGCAAAAGTACCAAAGACAGTAATAAAAGTTGTTTTCAACTTGTCCTCTTCTGCAATTGCCATCTGGTTATATCTTGCAAAGCAATCCATAAACGAATATATCTCCCTACCCGCTAATTGATCCAAAATCTGGTCGATAAATGGCAACGGGTAGTAATCCTTAACTCTCTGCTTATTCAACTCTCTAAAATCTACACATAATCGGATTTGATTATTTTTCTTCTTTCTGATCACAACTGGCGAACACCATTCTGTGTGTTGAATAGGAAAGATCAAACTAGCTTTCCTTAGCTTTTGTAACTCTTCCAACAGCCCGTCCCTCAGTTCGAAAGGCATACGCCTTACTTTCTGTCGTACAGGACGACTGCCCTCTTTTACAGGAATAGTATGAACAACCAGGTTGGGAGGAATGCCTCTCAGCTCATCATAACTCCAAGCAAAGATGTCACGAAATTCCTGAATCAAGGACACATAGTCCTCCCTTTCTGCTGAGCAGAGCATAGAACCTAATTTAATTGGCCGCGAATCATTTGGCGTGCCAAGGTCTAACTCAATTACATCCGCGTCTCTTATACGATCTTGAGCCTCTATCGGCTTGTTCAAAGTGATCTGATAGATGTCTTCCGTGGTGGATCCCTCTTTGGACTCATCACTCCATGATGTCTCACTGGTGGATAAATCCTCTAATGTCTCCAATTCTGTAGAAGATAAAGGAGCTCTCTCACTCTGCGGGGACTCAGGATAGGCAACAATCACCACGCGCTGAGCACCTCTGCCAAATATTAGCCGACCGGCAGGTATATCCACTTGGAAGTCCACTTGCAAGATCCAAGGTCGTCCAAGTAATACTTGGTAACTTGGACGCCCTGCAAAACGAATCACCCTAAAATCCAACATGCATTCTACATTTGCAACAGTGACATGGACCTTCGTAATGTAGCCTTCCGGCTGTCTCAAACTATCATCCGCCATTCTGAGAATTGTGGAGGTATCTTTCTGGATCGCAAGACCTAACCTTTCCATCATTTCAGAACTCATAATGTTAACAGATGATCCCGTGTTGACAATGGCATAATCTACTAATATCCCATCGACATAGGCTGCAACCCTTGGGCAATGCTTCTCAGCATGCTCAAACTAGTCATCACTAACTCGCGTTGTCGTATTGCTGCGCATTCGAGGTGTGAAAACCATCCAAAAGTTGTGTGTGTGATTTGATACTTTGTACATACTTAGTTGTTATGTTTGCTCTTTTATTTTATGTGGGTAATATAGTGAAGAGGGGTTTGAAGCAAGAGGAAGAAATAATTCGTGATGAGTTGACATACATGACTGCCCTTCAAGCCTGTGGTGCACTTATAGATGTAGAAGCTATTGTTTGGAAGGAACAATTGCCTCTACTTGGGTTTCTGGAAATTGGTCAGACATTGCATCATGATGCTTGTATGAAGGGTTATACTTCAGATGTCTTTGTTGGTAATGGCCTTGTGAGTATGTATGGAGCACATGGGACCATACAAGAAGCAGAGAGTATGTTTATTGGCTTACCGTTTCGAAATGTCGTATCATGGAGTGCAATGAGACTTTTGGACTTGACCTAGGAGAAGAATTGATTAACGATGCAAATGCTCAGATGGATCACATGCAAATTTTCCTTCAAAAGGACAAGCCACATACCAATTATTAGATGGAGCTGGGAGCAACAACCTTGACTGAGTATCAAAAGTACTTAGAAAAGGATGCTGCTCTGGAAAGAAATATCCAACAAGTTTATGTGGGCAACCATCTACGGAGGATACTATCTCGATTCTCAGGGGATTAAGGGAGAGATACGAACTACATCATGGTGTGAGGATCGCAGATGGTGCCATAGTGGAGGCCACCGTGCTTGCTAACAGATATATTAGTGGGCGCTTTTCGTTTCTAAGGATGAAGATACCATCAGGAAAGTAGGAGATCCCAGCTATCAAAGGAGAGGGATTGGTCTAAAAATAGGAAAAGATCATAAGGTTTTTTGGACATGCTTTGTATCCACTGGGGGGAAAGCAGAAAAACTCCACTTGGGGCAAAAAAGAAAAAGAACACTGGAGCCCAAATTCAGACCATTTGAGTAAGAGAAGAGAGATTTCGGAGAATCAGGTGAAGACAAATCCACTGATTTTGTTTGTGTATCGGCCATGTCGTCATACGTCTGAAGCATAAAAAACAAATAGATGCTCAAGGTCTCGGAAGAAGACTGGGCTTCAAATAGAGAGAGCGAGATTTCTTCTAGTTATTGGCCATTCAATCAGAAGAAGAAACATATCACCTACCTTTGCATTAAAGCTATCGAGAGGGGCTACTGCTAACTGCGTATCTCGTCGTCACACACAGAGCAGCACTTACAGAGAGAGAGAGAGAGAATTGGCATCTTCTTCACTGCGTAGGAAGCCTCTCCTGGGATTTTAACACAGTTTTGCTGTGACACTCCATTTACTCGCCTCTCTGAAGCATAATCGAATGCGTGAGAGACTTTTGTTCTCAAGCTAGAAGGATTTTCTCTGTTTGATCAAAGACACGGTCGCATCTCCGGGCTCCTTCGTCTTGACCGTCTTCCTCAAGAGGATCCTTGTTTCCAGTGACCCCGCGACGAAGCCTCCACTGGTTGTTTTCGTGGGGTTTAGTGAGCCTTTCTCGCACTATAGCAGAATTGCCAGGAAACAGGGAATCGATCTGTTGGCTTATCAAAATAATGGAGTTTTGGTATTTATTGATATGCTCTCCATGCCAAATTCACTTGAGCAAGAAACATCTGCCGGCAACTGCCATGTGACTCAAAATGCTCAAGTTTCAGCTGCTGAAAACAAACTTTTCAAGCTATTCAACTTTATCGTACAGCTCCTAAAAAACGAGCCTAGTCGAGCAGCTTGGATTTTGGTCGATGATGTAGCACTATTGGAAGTGGTGGCAGAAGGGAATAGAAGTCACTTGCTAGACTTTTTACACGACTGTTCTATCACTCTCCACCAGCAAACAGAAATGTCCTATCACTCTTCACCAGCAAACAGAAATGTTCTATCGTACTGCTTGCTCATCAAAATGTTTACCAAATCTCTGAAGAATGTGCTGTAGCTAATCAGGTAGAGTATTGATCAGATATTGTTATTCTGCTGCAACCTCTTGCCACAGGCTACTCCCACAATGTGCATGGGCAGATGATCATACATCACAGAAAACCATTGAGCAGTCAATTTGGTGAAACTTTGAATGAGTCATCTGGCTTTGAAGGTCCAAATGTATGTCAACTTCACTACAAGCTAATGGAAAACACCATTTATTTTTTTTCTTCCATGGAAGCAGACTTTGTTCTAGTTAAAAATTGAAAAAATTTCTACCAAAGGAGACTGTAGAAAAAGTTGAGGGCATATCAAAGGGACGTGAAGGACTTCAGTTTTTGAGCAGCCAATTTATAAATCAAATTTGTTTCCTTTATGAAGCTGAAGCTATTGATGTTGAATAAGGTTGTAAATGTCACGCTTGATTGATCTTCTATCCTGAAATTTATCAAGGACTTCTGAAGTTGCGACATTGCTTTCGAAACCCTTCGACATCTTTGGTGAACCCGACGTGAAAGCGTCGCAGAAATTTCAGGATGGGAGATACTTCAGCCTCTCTTTCAGCCTCTTCTACAATTCCAGCTGCGTCTTCTACTTCAGCTCCATCAATGACTGCTGTGTCAAGTACTTCAACAGAGGATCTAAAGCAGATTTTGCAGAATATGTCCATGTATATGCAGCTCCAAAATCAGCAGACACAATTGTATATGCAGCAGCAGCAACAATTGCATCAACAGCAGTTGTCTCAGCATAGGCAACTCTATTTGGAGCAGGAGAATGCAAACAGCGTGACTAAAGCAATTGAAGCAGTTGAGAATGAGAAGAAGCTATTTGATGGTCATAATGTTTCAGCATATTTGAAGACATATGAGATCAAGATGGGGTTTTTTGGTGTTCCAGCTGGACTTATGAGTAAGTACTTCCTTCGTCTTGTCACACCCGCTTTGAGGGAAAAAGTGACTGATCTTTTTATTCAAAATACACATTGGCAAGATTTTAAGAAGGCCTTGAAAGAAGAATATTTCCTTGAGGACTTTGGTATGGCTACTCGGCGGTCATTCCGAGAGTGGGTCTACATGCCAAACAAAGGTCTAGCTGCTTCAGAGTTGATTCGAGAATTTGAAGAGAGGTATAGTCAGCTTGATGCCATTGAACAAAGAGCATTGGATGTTGAAAAAGTTGAGCTTTTCTTGCAAGTTGCAGATCCTGCTCTTCAAGAAGAATTGGGTAGTCCAACTCTAACGAGGATTTACACTCCTCAAAGGGAGTCCCTAGCACATTGCCAAATAGCATGAAGTACAAACATAGGAGGTCCTCCCACGGCTGACTGCCGCTACCTCACTGCGACTCTCCTACACCTTGGGGATTGGCCCCTCGATGCATTGCTAAATATATATAACACAACATCGCATATATTTCCACTCAAGGTACCAATTATTCGTATCCAGGAATGTACCATACCTCACTTTTTTTCCCCTAGATCCAACGCCTAGCCTACAGTTTGGACAACTTTACTCACTCAATGTTGGTCACGGTCTTCTAGAAAGCAATTGCCATGCATCCAGGAGGTATTGTCTGATACCTTTTCTCATTTTATGCTTCATGCAAATTGTGAATGCCCACGTGCTCAAACAAAGAAAAATCAGCATTTTTATTTAGTGCAAAAGCATTCTTTCAATGAATTTGACTATTGCTCGTATGCGGCGTTGCATGAACCTAGCACCGAGAAACCCTCATGCTACTAGGTCCTTAATTTTTAATTATAGACCAACCTAAATGGTGTGCATAAAAACCAGCAAGCTTTTCATCATTTCATTCAGCATTTAAACACATTTTATACACTCTACCCCCTCACCCGTTTAGGTTGTTCATTATTGATCGGTTTAGGGTTCATTTCCATGTTTTTTGTTGTATGAAAAGCAATAAAAACTCACTAAAACATAAAGGTAAGGCTCAACTAAGGCCAAACCTCATACTTCAGACCCCCCATATATCCACAAACATGGTTCTTATTTTTCCTTAATTTTCGGCACTCAAAATCTATTTTTCCCTTATTTTTCCATATTTTTCCTATTTTTCTTGTATTTTTCCGCAATATTAAATAACTAAAAATACAAAGTGAGTTGTGGGCTGTGGCCCTTAGGTTCATTTGCAGCAAAAGCACAAATTTAGTTGGTGTGTCTTATTATATTTTCCATTTATATCTCAAAAACACCCAATTTTCCCATATTTCGCGTGTCTTACAGGTTTTACACTATTAATTTCATTCATAACACTTATGATTTTTTGATTTTCTGATTTCAAACAATTGGAAGACATTGAAAACAACATTATAATGCATAATCATCCCATGGAAACAAATATTCATAAAGCAATTTGCATAAAACATCAATTTCCTTTGTAAAAATGAGATTACCGTTCTTTGCGGGTTGCAAGTTTTTATTTGTCATATCTCGAGACTGATTTCCAGCCACTATTAATGCTCACGATAGTCCACAATCAGCAATCTTCCTTCCTCTTGCACCACGGAGCAATCCGGTCTTCATTGGACAAGCATTCGTCATCCATTCTTCTTCTTCTTCCTCACCACATGAATCTGCCTTTAGGGGAGAGAGAGGGAGGAGAGAGAAAGAATGAAATCAGGGATCTTCATAGAGACCACCATCGGAGGAGCGAAGCACGGCGATATGACTGGCATCCAGGGGGAAATGAAGGGCAATGATCAATTGCCATGGTTGTTTGCAGCAGGCATGATGCATCTCCATCCACATAGCGCAAAAATCGGCGCCTTCCTGCTCACGCCGCCCACCTTCTTGATCACGTTTTTTTTTTCATGCCTTTCTTGCTAAGTGGCATAAAATATTGGGCTCCCAAAAGGCATCACCCATTTGACCACTCTAATGTCCACCTCTTCGCATCTTGATCGGTTTCTTGGCCATTTTACCGTCCGGACTCCGAATTGAGCTCTGAAAAATCCTGGGCATCTGGCTCGACATCGCGCATTGGCCAGTAACTCTTGTCCACCTGCACGATAGTCTAAAAATTTATGAAAAATCAATAAGTGTCGCTCGGGCGCCTTTAAAGCACTTTGGCGCTTAAAATCGTCCTAGATCGAACCACCACCTTCGATGTTGAATATTTTTCCCTTGATATTCATAATTTTTAGCTATTTTAAAGCACTTCTCAGCACCAAAATTCCGCTCTTAGTTCTTGATGGCTAGCTGTGTAAACCCATTGTGGACGTACATGTTATACTTTGATGGAGCGTCCAGGGGCCCTAATAAAAAAGGGAGTGTTGGAGTAGTTATCTGAGATTCCCGACGTAGAGTTACAATGAAATTAACTGCTTATCTTGGGGTAGGATTCACTAACAACATGGCAGAGTATAAGGCTTTGATTATGGGACTAAATATTGCCAAGAAAGGTGGTATTCGACAGTTGTTAGTAAAAGGGGATTTCCAGTTGATCTTAAATCAACTAAATGAGACATATATAGTCTGGAATCCCATCCTTCGTATGTATCATCGAACTGCTATAACCCTACTTGTTGAATTTGAGAGCGTCTCTCTTCAGTTGATTCCACATTATTGGAATCAGTTTGAGTATTCATTAGCCAATTTTTCTTATGAGGAGGACCTCTTCTTCAAATGTGGTCATAGTCTGGATGTTGTCATTGATAATGAGACAGGACCTGGTTGCTTGTGGGGAGTTTTATCAGACCACCCGTTATATGGCAGGTGATGGTCGATATGGGTAATGTGAAGAGTAGCTAAGACCCATCTACCACTACTGTCTTGGACCCATAGGTTGGTTAGACGACACATTATGCATACGCCTCTTGCTATATATGCAGGAGGGATGGGTCACAACTTGATGCATTTAGTCTAGGACTGAAAGCCCTATTTTTCCCCTTGGAGTAGAGTGTATTTTCATATGTCTGCCTTCTTCCAAGGAGGGATCTATATGAGCTAGTTTGCTTGATTTCTTTAGGCCAAGAGGGCCAGTTGCTTTCCGGTTTTAATGTTTGATTTCATTAGGCCAAGAGGGCTAGTTAGTTTGTAGTGAAATGTGCTATTTCTTTAGGCCAAGATGGCTCTATGTCTGTTTGGTGCAGGTACATTTAATGGTTTACTATTTTAGTGATTGCACCATATAGGTTGACGAAGTCACTGGAGGGAGGCTTTGCTGCGAAGAAGCTTCTTGTGGTCATTCCAGGTGGTTTCGTCCCCTTTCCGAGTCTTTTTCCCTTAAGTAAATAATGATACATGTGTTTGTAAGGGTGCTTTCTTCCTGTTTGTTGGGAACTGTCAATCAAGGCATGAAGTCCAAGGTTTAGGTTCTGTATGTCTGGGGGAGGTCTGACTAGCCATTGCCTCATGTACCAACATTGTCAGGAACTGAAAAACCTATTTTAGACGAGAGTTCTAGCGACCCTGCTCTACTAACCTGCTAGGCGGCTGTTCTAGGAGGTCCTGTTAGTGTGAGGCAATTCAAGAAGCCTACTAAAAACAACCAAAAGGAAAAACCCTAAATATTCGAAAGAAAATCTATGAAATACAGAGGTGTGTAAAAAAAGGTTCTAACCCCTATAAAAATAGAGAAGCAAGAAAAATCTTTGAGCAGTTGTTCATTGCCTTGCGAAGGCCTGGTAGGTTCCTAGGGATGAGACAAGACCCGTGCGATGCCTTCTCTTCCTAGGGTGGCAACTAGCTGAAAAGAAAAGCAAATAAAAGAAGATTGGAGAGAAAATAAAAGTGAGCGTTAAAAAATGATTGTCACCTTGCGAGGGCTTGGTAGGTTCTTGGGTACCAAGACAGGACCTAAGACCGATGCCTTGTTCTCCTTGGGTCACTACACTCAACTCCCTCCTTTTTACATGCTCGCGTATGAACAATCAGAAGTTAAAACGAAAATGTGCTACAAGACACCATTTATTGATCAAGCTATAGGAGTCCTCGCCTAGTCGGAGCTCCTCGTTGAGTTGATCTTAGTTAGGTAGGTAGTTCAGACCACCACATCGGATTACCTCTCTGATAGTTCTTTTTAGCTTGGCCGTGTTGGAGTAGTTAGTTAGTGACTCGCTTTGGGCTTTCTGTCAAATTATGCTAGGCCTACTTCTCATGGATTTCATGCCTTGGTTTTGTTAGGGGGTAGGGTGAGAGCTGTGACATATTTTGTTGTGTATCTATTTTGTATTAGCTTGATGCTCTTTGTGGTTGTGTGTATGTACAGATTTGTTGATGGGATTTGACGAGTTGTCATCCTATCCCGTGGTTGCCAATGATAGATAATTTTTGATGCCGAGAAGTGCTTAAAAATAGCCAAAAAATCCAAAATTCAGGGGAAAAATAGACTTCATCGAAGGTGGCAGCTACAATCAGTACGATTTTAAGCGGCAAGCCCCAAAACTGCTTTAAAAGACCCACCGAGTGGCGGTTGGGAAATTTTCATAATTTCTCAACATGTTAAATGAGACCCCAGGAGATGCCCAGCAGTGCGCGACCTTGAGATGGCTACCCAAAATTTTTCAGAAGCCGAATTGGAGGTCGGACGTGGGAGATAGATCGGCTAGAGGGCCAGGACCAAAAGGGCAAGTTTAAAGAGACTTAATGGCAAAGGGTGTGACCCTTGTGGGCTGCCCTTGGGGCCCCCAACCAAAAATTTCACGAAATGGGAGGGGGGGCATTTTTTTCGGGTGAAAAATGGAGGAGATGGCGACGTTGAATAGGGCAGCCGATTTTTTAGGGAGGGGAGATATGGAGGCTGCAAGCAACCCCCCCACCGATTACATGCCTAGCCTTGTGTGTTTCTTTGCTCCCTATCACCAGTCTTCGTGGGTCAAATGGCTTCCCAGATAGCTTGATCAAAAACTAGTCCTTCTCTCTCCTCCCTCTCTCTCTTCCAAGCGGTGGTTCATGTGGGAAGAATTAAGAAGAAGAGGGGCTGAAGGATGCTTGTCCAACATGGATCGGATTGCTCCAAGATCAAGAGGAAGCTAAGGGAAGGTGTTCAGCACTGAATATTGATCCGCGGATGGTCCATTGGTAGTCCTATCAATTATTAAAAAACCCGCAACACGCAAATAAGCGGTATGCCTCATTTTTACAAAGGAAATTTGCTTCTTGTTGATGTTTGATGGTTGAAATGGAATTCATATGGAAAAAAAAATTGTTTGGATATTGTTTTCATTATGATTGAGGGCTATGCATTAAAAAAATACAGATCCATAATAATAAGTAGTCGTAATAATTAAATTATGACGTGAAAAGTGCATTTTTAGTGTAAAAATGAAGGTTTTATTGGTTTCGGGTGGAGAAAATAGATACGCATGGGATAAAATTATGAGACAAAACATCTTTCAACCGTCATAATCAGTCACTAATCATAAGTCAGAAAATAATCTATTTTTATGTATAAATAAATAGAGAAAATAGCTAAAATGAGAAAAAAAAGATTTTTGCGTTATAAAAATCTAGAAAATTACGATTCGTGGTTGTGGCTATATAAAAAAGTTGAGGCATGAAGTTTGGCTTTAGTTTCGCTTTGTTTATGTATCATAGTTTATGTTTTTTTCGGTTTATGTAAAAAAATACATATAAAAATAATACCCCACACCTATGCAACATAGCATAACCTAAACGCTAGAGGGAAAGGGTGAGGCTAAGAGATTAAGAGGGCTGAGAGTGTTTGAATTTTTTAAACATTTGATTGTGCATTCAATTTAGAATTGCGATATTTCAATTTAAGGGGCTAGTAGTACAAGAAATCAGTGCTAGTCTCCATACGTCAAAGCATACGTTTAGTGAAAATCAAGAAAGGGCTGTTTTTCCCACATCACAAAATGCTGATTGGATAAATATTGTTTGTGCACTAGGATCATATGCACTATGCATAATGCATGACATGGTATCAGTCATGGATTGCATAGCAATTGTCTTCCTAGGACATGACTTACACGCTGAGTGGAAAGGAGCCTTTGCTGTAGGTCAGTTGTACGCTTTCCTTGGGACTGTTTGGTAAGGGTCTATATATTCTTAGATCATGCAAAATAAGAAAAGAGTGGAGTTTGTGTGGTAAGTCTTATATGTTGAAGCGATGCATCTTGGGGCCAATCCGCGAGGTGTAGGAGAGTTGCAATGGAGCTGCGGCAATCAGCTGAGGGGAGCTTCCTTGATGTTTGTGGGACGAGGCACTATGCCTACATGTTATGGGATCTCCCTCTAAGGAGAAGGGAAGGTAAACAATGGACTACATATAAGCTACAAACGCATAATTAGGTCTATCTAGAGTACATTAGTGTATTACAGATGCTCTTGGCCCACGAGGCCATGCAGTGGGGTTGTCTGTTTTGTGCATGAGGTCTGGCTAGTGCCATAGCTAGTGAGAGACCATTTTAGGTCCCATCATGCTTCCACTGTAATGAGACAGGACATTTCAGGAGAGATTGTCCAAAGCTTAGTGGAAACCATCTCCAAGGCCAATTTCGAGGTCAAGGCAGAACTGCCCAAGGCCGTGGTCAAGTAGCTATGGCAAGAGGAAGAATGTCAAATATTACTCTAAAAGAGACTAATAGGGAGGAAGAACCTATTATGGAAGAAGATATTGAAAGAGCAACTGTTCATGCTGCATTCCACAAGGAAAGGTCCAAATCATCAATATTCGGTAATATAGACACTAACTAGTCACCAAGGTAAATCATTTAAAGTTTTGATTGACTGTGGAAGTATACACTCATTTATTTCACCCGAGTGTGCTAAGAAGTTAGGAATAGATACAATAAATGCATCAAAACTGCTTGTGGAATTAGCAAATGGAAAAGAAGTACTTTCTACACAACAAAGTGGCAAGGTAGAGTTTAACCTAGAAGACAACCTTTAAAGTATGATGTTCAGAGTAATAAACTTACGAGCCTATGAATGTTTACTGGGAATGGATTGGCTGATTCCCAATGATGCTCATATCCATTGTGGAAAAGGTCACATCACCTTTCAGGATTTGAACAGTGAAATAACAACTACATAAGATGAAACAGGGAAACATAAAGTTCAATTAGCAAAAGCTTCTCGAATTGTGAAAGGCTTGAAGAAGGGATTACCTGTTTACTTGATCAAGTTGAATAAGATAAATCAAGATGGTTAGATATAGAAGAAGAATCAACTTGGTTAAAAGAGTACACCGACATATTTTCTGAAGAGCTAACTGAGTTACCTCCGGAAAGAGAAGTTGATCGTGAGATCAAACTTGTTCCAAAGAGAATGAAGATATTCCAAAGATCGCCTTCAACACAAGATATGGTCGTTTCGAATTCATCCTGATGTCATTTGGTTGACAAATGCTCCACCTACCTTCAATAGGTTAATGCAGGATATTTTCAGACCTCATCTTGATGATTTTGTTCTTGTATTCTTTGATGACATCCTAACTTAATCTAAGGAGGAAGAAGATCATGAACCACATCTTTGCATTTTCATGGAGACAATGAGAGCACACAAGTTGTATGCCAAGAAGAAGAAGTGTGTCTTCTTCAAAAGGAATATTGAGTACTTGGGATTCATAGTGTCTGCTGAAGGTATATTAGTAGACCTTGCCAAGGTCAAAGATGTTCAAGATTGGCCATCCCCAACCACTATCAAGGAAGTGAGAAGTTTTCTAGGTCTAACATGATGGTATAGGGTATTCATTAGAAACTATGCTCAAATTGTAGCATCTCTTATAGACCTACTCAAGAAGCAAGTTACCATTAACTGGAAGTCAATTGAACAGTCTAGCTTTGAGCAAATAAAGCATAGTTTGGTAACTGCTCCTATTTTAAGGCTACCAGACTTAAGCAAGGAATTTGTGTCAGGGAGAGAACCAAGGAGAGAGAAAGAGGAGAGAGAGAGACTGCAGAGGAGAGAGAAAGAATGCAGGAAGAGAGAGAATAAGAGTGACGAGGAGAGAGAAAGACTAGATTTAGAGAGAGAAAGATAAGAAAGAAGGGGAAGCCATAGAAGTTGTGAGCAAGAAGGGAGAGAAAGTCTGTAATTGTATTAATGTGTCAAAAAGATATGTAAAATTACATGTCCTCTCCTTTTATACCAATGTCAGTGTGACATGGCATAATATCAATGTTATTTACACTAATTCCTTATTCTCATCTTCTTACAATCCATTCCCACTCAAAATGAAGGTTTTTGTCCTCAAAAACAAATATCGGACTTATTGGTATAGCCAAGGGGGAGGGGGGGGCTACAGAGTACTACTTTGTATAGCATTACAAGTGGTAAAGGAAAAGATTACCTAATACTCAATAGTAGTACTAATCTATACAGAAGGTCAAAATCAGCCTATAGCCACCCAGATCAAAAGGAAAAGTTGTATCGTTGCCATGCATTGGATCAACTTTCATAAGATCGAAATCAAATACTGCTGGAAGCATGATCATCATGATGGTACTCACTAACGAAGTCATCATTGCATGATGATCATCCAAATCCACATGATGTCCATGATCTGCGTTCTTGAAGTGAACTTCTTATTGTGGACTCATACCAAAATGATCTTCAACAAGATGTTCTCCATCATTTGCATCATAATATTCAAATACTAAGAATATTTTGGCAGACTTTGCCCTGCATGTGGCTTGGTGATTACAAGATAGTGGCTTAGCACATCGATAGCATAAGCCCGCAGCATGCAGTTCCCGTATCGTATCACTAGTAAGGTGTCTAACGCGTTTAGCCTTAGATAGAAATTTACACACCTGCTCATCACCATTGGTCAGCTCTATAATAGTTTTGACATGCTGCTCATAGTCATCTTGCTGCTCATGTATAACAGATGGTTGTCCATGCTCATCATGTACAATAGATGGTTGTCCATGCTCATCATGTACAACAAATGGCTGTCCATACTCATGACCATATTGCTCATGCTGTCCATACTGCATATGGTGATAATATCCCTGTTGCACATCAGATGGATAGTTTGGCTGAGCATATGCATTTGCTTCTACTGATGTTTGCTACTCACATACATAAGCATGCTGCCTTTGATCATTAATCCCACAGCATTGGTCATAATCACTTGCTTGCTGTTGATCAAAGCTAGAAGTGCACTGATAAGCATAACCATTTCTGTCACATCCATAAGAAATGGGTTGGTCAACCAAGAGAGCTTCACAAGTATAATCATAACTATTTTGCTGAAGAGATGGATGCTCATAAGCATAAGCATGTTGACCATAATAGCCATTTTGCTACCAAGGTTCAATGGAATGATACTCTGCATTATGATATGGAACATCATATTTATAAGCATTAACATGCTGTCCAAATGTACTTGCATACTACTCATATTCATTTGCATGTTGTTGCTGTTCATATTCATAAGATGCATGTAGTTCATAGTGTGTACCATCAGCATATACATGTTGTCCATAAGCATAAGCATTTGATTCAAGTGTACCATCAGCATATAGATGCTGGCCATAAGCATAAGCATTTGATTCAGGTCTTGCTATTTTTTCCATAACCGCCTTTATAAGAGCAATACACTGATCAGTCAAAACTCCAAGTTTGTCAATTCTAGACTGTGTTTGAAGCCAACCTTGTTCACTAGAACTGGAGCTATTGATCTCAGCTGCCATTGTAGTCAAGTTGAAGAGATATGTTGTTCCTTGAAAAATATAAGTCCAAATAAGTTGTATGATAGCTTGACTCGAAGGTTAGGATGTCTAGTATCAAGTAGAAATCCTGGTTTGAATTTAGGAGTAGCAATACCCCTCTCTGTTTAAGAATTTCCACCCACAGTGAACTGTTAGTGAACTGCCGGTACCAAATAGGCTCTAGCTCGAGAAATATGTGTCCAAAAGAGACGTTTGATGGCTCCACTCGAAGCTTATGATGTCTAGTATCACTTCCAGTTGTTCCTTTGTCGTTAGAATGATGCTACTAATTTCTGTAGCAACTTTTCCAAATCTGTCCCTGTTTGGACTGCACCCTGTTTAGCACTGTAATGACCCTATTTTGCCTCGTAATCATTACCTTTCATCTAGGGAAAGTTGTAAGGCACTTAAGATCAGTAAGAACACTGATTAGACATGCACAAATCCTGCAAATACATCCTTGATACATCCAAGAAGTGCTCTACAAATAGCCCAACTGATCCTTACTACATACTCTCAACCACTTGATCAAGCAAAACCCATAAGCATTGAGAACTCCAATAGTTGTTTCAAAATGGAGCTAACCAAGAAAAAAACTCCAATATAGCTTGAGTTGGTTTCAAGCTTTAAAGTACCCAATGAATTGAATCATACCAAGTAGATTCAAAGGTGAGAAGATACCCAATTACTTGAGCTTGCTTGATGAACTCCTCAAAGCCAATCTTGTAGTAAACAAGAATCTATGAAATTTTATAACTATAGTAATAAAACTTATTTCAATCAATTCTACTCACAGTCATAAGACCTGAGAAAAATTATCCTATACTCAATTTAAGGGTTTCTTCTTCTATAACAATACTTTTGGGTTCATTTTGATGAAGTACGTGGCCCATGGCAAAGCACATTGCATACCATTATCAATAAGTCTATTATCTTAAATTTCCTTCCCCTCCCTCTCCCTCTCTTTCTCTCCCTCTCTCTCCCTCTCCCTCTCTTTCTCTCTTTCTCTCACCCTCTTCCTCTCCCTCTCCCTCTCGTTCTCTTTCTCTCCCTCTCTCATTTCCTTCCCCTCCCTCTCCCTCTCCCTCTCTTTCTCTTTTTCTCCCTCTCCCTCTCTATCTCTCTTTCTCTCTCATTTCCTAAACAAGCAAAAAATAAAGTGATTTAAACATCCTCCAAGCAAAAGGGAGAGGGAGAGATACAATGCACTCTCCCTCTCTTTCTCTTTCTATCCCTCTCTCATTTCCTTCCCCTCCCTCTCCCTCTCGCTCTCTTTCTCTCTCATTTCCTCTCCTAAACAAGCAAAAAATAAAGTGATTTAAACATTAAACAAGCAAAAGGGAGAGGGAGAGAGAGAATGCACTCTCCCTCCTTCTCCCTCTCTTTCTCTTTCTCTCCCTCTCTCATTTCCTCCCCCTCCCTCTCCCTCTCCCTCTCTTTCTCTCTTACTCTCTCGTTTCCTCTCCTAAACAAGCAAAAAAAAAAGTAATTTAAACATTAAACAAGCAAAAGGGAGAGAGAGAGAGAGAATGCACTCTCCCTCTCTTTCTCTCCCTCTCCCTCTCTTTCTCTCCCTCTCCCTCTCCTTCTCTTTCATTTCCTCTCCTAAACAAGCAAAAGAGAACGATTTAAACCTTCAACAAGCAAAAGAAAGAGAGAGGGAGACTCACCAATGAGATATGGCGAGCGTGGGCGGCTTCTCTTTGCAACGAGGGCTCCTCCTCTCCTTCACGAACAATGGCGGTGGCGGCGGCGGCGGCAGCAGCAAGTCTCTTCCTCTTCTTCTCTCACAAAGCCTTCTCTCTCTCTCTCGCTCTCGCTCTCAAAAGGCGAAACAAAAGAAACAAAAACGGCACTCGGGTTTCGGCCGTGTTTTTTTCCTACGGCGTCGCTATTTGCATCGCAAATGCGACGCAAATAGCGATGCAAATAGTGACGCCAATAGCGACGCCGATATCCGCCGTCTCTAATCAGCGTCGCTAATTGCTCGATTCCTTGTAGTGTTTGGGCAGTAGGAAATGTAGGTGCCATAGGGGGCTGTGATTGTAAATCTTGCATTGTTCCTGGAATCTGACAAGCCCCTTCGTGACCTGGGATGGGATCCTGGAATCCTAAATACTAGTTACAAGGGTGGAACTTGGTGGGTAGAGTACCCTCATGGGATTCTATGTATCTTGCGTAGGGTCAAAAAGATGGAAATTGTAAGAAGCTTCCAATATAATAAAGAAGTTTGCTTTATTCAAGGACTATTTGAATTGTATGCATGTCTATGAGATAAATTACATGAAGGAACATGTGATTTAACGGACTAATTAATATGGTTGTATATGTTCCAATAAATGTGATATAGGTAATTAAAAAAATAAAGATGATCGGGACATCAAAGGAAAGAGGGTGGACGTAACCCCCGAAGGGTCTGTCCAATGGTAGGGTGGTCCTAGTTAGCTGGAAGCTTTTCTAAATTGGAAATAGAAATAGGAAGATGATAAATTAACCAACTAATCATTAGGTAGAACCTACTTGCATTGTTTTAGGGGATCGGAATGGGATTTTGCCTTATGGGTAGGAGGGTTGACATACCGTACTCCACTCTGTCTCCCATTCTCTTTGAACCAAGTGCAATGGAAATTCCGCTTCAAATCGAGTCATCCTATAAAAGCGGAAACTCGAAATTACTGATGCTAGCTGGCTGCTAAGAGACCCATCTAATTTTAGGAACCCTGAAATTCATGTTGATCCTAGTGGGTTTGGCTGAAACTTTCTCGTTGCGAAGTAGACTCAGTAGGGCCTAAGTGACAAACCTCGTGATGTTCCAAGGGAGCAACGAGTGGCATCATTTTTGGAAAACCTATTGATGGAGTACTAAAAGGTGTGCCGTGGATTGAGACTGGTGGACACCTCACATATTAGATGTATGGTTTACTGACACTTTGAGGTTGTGATAGATCTTGGTATTGGTTGCATGCCCAATCATTTGCTAGTTGCTCTTACACATCCCAATTGTTGCATGATATACCTGGTAGTGTGAGCTTGGACTTTCCTAATCGATTACCCATAGCTTATCTTTGATTCATTGCTGCATTTATCATAGTAGTGATGCAATTGCATGTTTATGCATTCTTTATGAGAGTAGATACTTTAGCTTGACAATTCATTGCTGGTAGTTAGTGGATAACACTACATTTTGGTGTTTTTTTCCATTTAGGCCTTGTCTTGGTGGTTGTGATTTGGGACTCGTTTGAAGTCATTTATAGTAACATATCTTCTTATATTATTCTTTCATTTGTAAGCATGATGATTGATGGATCAAATGACAACACTATCTTTAAAATTGACAAATTGGATGGCACTAGTTACAACTACTAGAAGGTACAAATATGGCAAGATTTGGTGTAGAAATTATAGATTAAGCTATTGAGACACAAGGGTGTAAAGCCTAAACACTTTAATGTGGAGGATTGGGCTGAATTGGAGGAGTTATATAAATCTACAATCATTTTGTCACTCTCTAAGTAGATATTCTACAATGTCATCTCTAAAGCATAGACTACATGGCAGTTATGGAAGAAGATCCATGATATCTATGATAAGAAAAGCTCTACTTCTCATATGTATTGACTAAAGCAACTCATGGACCTTCGTATGAAGGAGGGGACTTTTATGTTAGCCCACTTAAATGAGTTTCATTATATTTTCAGCCACTTATCTTTGCTAGGGATTGAATTTAAGGAGGATCTTCCACCATTGTTCTTGTTGGTTACATTTGCTTGAATCATGGGACACATTTTGCACTGCTGTGTGTGCAAATATGCCTAATGATGGACTAGAATTGTAGGAATGTAGAGGGTGCATTATTGAATGAAGAAGTTAATAGAAATAATGTTGATGTTTCCTATAGCTCTCATGCTTTGACAATCAGAGGCAATAATACTAAGAGAAGTAATGAATGCTATAGGGGAGACTCTCAAAAGTCTTGTTCTCACCTAGGTGGATAATGCTATAGTAAGTCTCATGGTCGTAAGTCTACATTGACTTGTCATTATTGTGGGAAGCTAGATCATATGTAGCCACAGTGCCATAAAATGTGTGATAACAAGTGCAAGGAAAAGGAAAATAGTAAAGTACAAGAAAAGAATGATTATTTGTCCCCAATAAATCCAACATCAAGATTCAAGAGATTAATGTAGTGCAGACTGATTTGAATGATAACTATATACTTTAAATGCTGGGATAGTAAGTAATTTAGCAAGTACAATAGGTACACTATCTTAGAATGCTGCTATTGTAGGGAATTCAGTAGTAGTAATAAAGGAGTATTATCAATAAGAAAATGTCATAAATGCTATGTTTAAGCTATGAAGGTGTTTCTAGAAGATGAATATGCAAGTGAATGGCTAAGAATAGAACAATATCTCAACACCCTATACGAGAGGAAAAACTGGACAAAAGAGAAATTCAAAAAGATAAAGAGAAAGGCCTATGGATTCTTCCTAAAAGATGGCTTTATATGGCAGCATGCTAATAAAAAATGGGAAGCTACACTGTGAGTCCTTGGAGATAGAGCCATACAATGCTTGGTCGAGCTGGAATGCCTATCAGAAACTCGTCTTCTAGCCACCCACGCACTTATGTGCGAGAAAGCCTAACGCAAGAGCTGGTTTGACAAACATGTCAAGCAGCGCAAGTTTGAGCAGGGTGACTTAGTGCTCCTCTACTCAGTTAAAGGACATAAGCAAAAGATGAAATTCAGAGGTCTCAGACCCTTCAAGGTTCGGGCAATCAACCGAACTAGTAATGTCGAGCTTGAGACCCTGGACAGTGAAGGAATAGGCTTCTTCAATGGCAGCCGTGTCAAGAAGTACTACCCTCCCACTCATCCTTTGCATGAGCCACCAATGATAGAACCGCCGGTCAAAATACGAGTAGCCACAATCACTGAAATCTACAAGAATGAGGAGGAAGCTGTAGAATGCACCTACCTCCATGTCACGGTCACTGCCAAGCAAACATGCTCCTTCAATGCCTTGAGGGAGCAGATTTCAATGTCTTAATGCACAAGCATTGGATCCAACTTGGCAAACCACTGCTTCAACCCACAACTGCCAAATTAAGCCCATATGGGGCTCAATCTTATGCACTTCTCGGCAAGTGCAGAGTCATCGTTTCTATCGAGTCTGAAACTGTTCCAATGTTGTTTTACGTGTTGCCGAATGCTACGGACGCAGGCATGGAGTCACTGCTCGGGCGAACCTTCAAAAAGAAGACTCACGGCAATGTTGATTATGAGTTGTAGCGCATCCACCTAGCAATTGGCAACGTGTGCATTGTCACAGCCTTCAGCAAGGGCCGCATAAGAGTTGTTTTTTTTTTTTGTATGTGGTTGGTTGTTTCTTTTGTTTTTTCAAAAGGAAGAATAATCAAATATGGATATGGGATGAAGGAAAAAGAAAATTTCAGCCAGTTAGAAAATATCCACAATTTATGGTATGAAAAGAAAATTTGGAGTTTTATGTTTAATTTGTTATGTTTGTTTGTTTTTGCTTGTTTTGTTTTTTCAAAAATTAAAAATTGGTGCCTTGTATGAAAATAATTTAAAGTGAAAAATGAATGAAAAAAGATCAAGGGGTGGGCAGCACCGCCTAACAGGGTGTAGGGGGCTGATTCTAACATAAGCTTCTTCCTCTCTCGACTAGAAATGCTAGGAGGATACTGCTGGGTTGCCAGCAGATTGGCAATGTCTGCATACCAGGGGGTTACGGTTTCTACCAAGAATAGGGAAGCATCAGGGAGGTCTGGATCATCCTGCTCTGCGTCTGCAGTCTGTGGGATACGCGACAGATGATCAGCCAGAACATGGGAATGACCCGGCTTAGTAATTACCTCAAAGTCAAACTCCTGGAATAGAAGGAGCCATCTCATCATTCGTCCTTTCACATCTACTTTGTTCATTAGGAAGGATAGGGCCTCATGATCCACATAAAATTTAAAATGGGTAGATAGCAGGTAGTGGCGGAACTTCTCTAAGGCAAACACCATTGCCAAGCACTCCAGCTCTATCACTGTATAGTTCCGTTCCCTATCAGTGACTTTTCGGCTTGCATAATAGATCGGTTGATCCAGCTTCAAGGAGCCCTTTTGGCAGAGAACTGCGCCTAAGCCTTCAATAGATGCATCAGTATGTACATGGAACTCCTTCGTCCAATCAGGAGGTTGCAGAATGGGTGCCTCAATTAGACACTGCTTTAGAGTGGTGAAGGCTTTGCAAAATTCTTCTGTCCAAGTAAACTCTGCATCTTTCCTCAGAAGCTTGTGCAAGGAGGTTGCCTTTGTTGCAAAATGGGCTATGAACCTTCTGTAGTAACCCACATGGCCTAGGAATCCCCTCAACTGTTTGAGGTTGGTGGGTGCTGTCAGAGCTGCAATCTTTTCGATCTTTGCAGGGTCTGTTGATATCCCTTGTGCAGAGACAATGTGGCCCAACAGAACTCCAGAAGAGACCCCAAAAATGCATTTGTCGGGGTTAAGGGAAATCCCATACTCCCGACATCGGTCAAAGCATTGTTCCAGATGTCCCCAGTGTTCACGGATCAAACTATAGACACAGAAGTCATCCAAATATACCTCAATAAAATCGTGCAGATGATTTTGGAATGCGGCCATCATGACTCGCTGGAAAGTAGCAGGGGCATTGCAGAGTCCAAATGGCATCACTCGGTAAGCGTAGGTCCCCCATTCTGTGGTGAAGGTTGTTTTGGATTGGTCCTCTTCTGCGATTTGGACTTGGTTATATCCGCTGAATCCATCCTGAAGGGAATAAAGCTCATGTCCTGCCACTGTGTCCAACAGTTGGTCTATAAAAGGGATCGGGAAGTGATCCTTCTTCGTCTTGGAATTGAGCTTTCGGAAGTCAACACATATTCGTAATTTGCCATTCTTCTTGGGTACAACCACGATGGGTGAAACCCATTCACTATTTACCACTGGATAGATGAACTCGGCTTCCAGAAGCTTCAGTAGCTCTACTTTTACCAATGTGGAATAATTCGGGTTCATTCACCTCTGTCGTTGCCGTACTGGCTTGGCATCAGGCTCCAAGTCAATATGATGCTGACATATTGTGGGATCAATCCCCTTTAGGTCTTTGTAGAACCACGCAAACACGTCCAAATTTTCTTTCAACAAGTTATACAAGGTTGACAACTCCTCTTCTGGTAGGCTGCTACCCACCTTCAAGTGGCGTTCAATGCCTTCTGCATCCACAAAGGTTAACTGCCTTTCACCTTCTACTTCACGGATGAAGGTCCCGCGGACTGCTTCTGGGTACAGATCCGACTCCTTCAAGGGAGTGATGTCCTCTTCTGATGTCCCACTAGAACCAACTTCTTCTTTTGGTGGAGACTTAGGTTGCTCCTGGAGATGTTGAAATGGGATTAGGATCGTTTCGGGCTTGGTTTCAAGATTAGTTACCTCTTGGCTTGAAGACTCCTCTTCTGATGACACATCCAGGAACGTCACATAACAGGGATCCTCTGATTTCTGTTGGGTTTGTGGGACTAGTGCTTGTTGGCACAGTGCATCATCATCATCTTTGCTTGGCAAAGGTGGTTGATGATGGCAAGAGCCACTACTGAAAGATGGCTTGGTCTTCTTAATCCATTTCTTGTAAAGATTTTGCATATGAGAAGATCCATTTACCAGACCAAATGGTACCATCGCCATTCTGTCCCATAGCATGAGCTCGTCTACTTCTGATGCTTCTGGAACTTCTTCTTCAAATGTATCCTCTACAGGTGGGATAGATTCTTCCATCTCGCTTTCATAACCTTCTTCTTCCATATCATCTCCTTCCTCTTCTGTCTCTGTCTCTATCTCTGGCTCTGTCTCTGTCTCTGTAGGAGCTCTGTAAGAGAAGAACAGGTTCTCTGTTTCATCTTCTGCCTCTGTCTCTGGCTCTGCTATGGCCATGTAACAGGGAGAGCAGTACATCCATGCTTCTATCTCACTGTCAGAAGTAATTTCGGAAATCGTTCCTGGTTCAAGCAGGAAATATTCACCCATTGATAATGGCTTTGCAACTTTTGGGAGTCGGCTTACAGTATCCATTGTTAAGGAACGTGCCACTGTTTTCTTGGGAATGATCTGTTTGACAGCATCTTCGTCTGCTGATGTTCCATCTGTAGCCTCATTAGGGGAGTCAGAAGATAATTCCAAGGAGGTGGATCCATGTCCTTTTTGAGCACCATATAGCTTCAGCACCACTTTATTGGGTCCTCTACCCAAGGTCAAGGTCCCTTTGAACCAATCCGTCCTTGCTCTGTGGCTTCAAAAAGCCATGGTCTGCCCAGTAACAGAAGATAGGATGTTCCATAAGAGTTTGGCTTCACCACCAGATAGGTTAGCCTATAATCTTTTCCAGCCACTGTAGTCTTCACATATGGGAGAATGCCCAAAGGCTTGATTCTGCTCTAATCCGCCAGTCTAATGAGCCATTGGGTGGTTTGCACACCTTGTAGGCCTAGATCCTTCATTTTCACATCCATCATAATGTTCACTGATGAACCACCATCAATTAGTGCATTTGCAATGAAGCAGCCTTCTATCCACACGCCAGTCTCTGGGGTACCCGGATCTAGGAAGGCGTTAGCCACATCCACTTCTTTTACAGGCTCTGGAGCTTTGTTGGACTTTGCTGCTGTTGAGGGAGCAATCCTTAATCCACATCTTCTTGTCAATATACTTTTGAACATTTTTCGGCAACTGGGAGACAACACCAACAATTGTCAGAATGTGAGGTTTGGTTTAAAGGTATCTAGATCTCTGATCAGATCGTATTCCTTAATAGGATCCACTGGCTTCTCTAACCGGTTAGGGAATGGGGCAACACCCATTTTCATTTTCCTTATTTCTTCCAAGAGAGGAATCATGGGAACTTCTTCTGCCACTTGCGGCACTTCCTCCTCTTCTATCTCCTGGACCTCTGCTCCTGTCTCTGGAACTGTCTCTGTAACTCTCTGTGGCACTGTAGTGCTCTGTACGGCACTGTCAGGCTCTGTTCTGTTCTGTTCTTCTGGTGGAAGATTGAACTTCACTGTTCTGGTAGGAGGATTATTTTCTTTCTGGATAGGTGGTTCCTTCTTCTTTGCACGTGTGATGGCAGCAACTTCCAATTCCACTAAATTGGAGGTCAGCTCTTGGGCCTTGGCCGAATTATCAGTAGCACTGTTTTTCACTGGGGCTGGGCTTGGACAGTCTTTTACAGTGTGGCCTTCTCCTTTGCATCGATTGCATAAGGGCTTGTAATCCACTAACCTTCTGGGATTTGGACAATTTGGTGAAATGTGTCCCTTTTCTATGCATCTGTAACACTCCACTTCTGATCTCTGACCACCACCAGACTGTCTTCCTCTGTAACTTTGGGATGGAAATCTTCTAGGACCAAAATTAGGACCAAACTCTCTAGGCTTGGGTCCAATATCCTGTGTTGTCATTTTGGATTCCAGCAAGTTGAATCTTGCGTCCTCTTCCTTCCTTCTCCTATCATGCATCTCCTTCAGAGAGCAAATGTCCTCTGTATGGTTCTTCCGTAAACAGTAGGAACAGAAAGCTCCAGGGATGGTTGGCTTTCGTGTACATTCAGTGGCTAAATGACCTGCTTGATGACACTTACCACACCAAGTATTTGACCGCATCACATCTCTTCCTGCTCTTGCCACGTTGGATATGCTAGCGGTTGGTAGGGTTCCATTGTTGCTGCTGATTTGGCATTGAGGAAATTGGTTGGGACCATTGTTGTTGTGATTGAACCAACATTTGAGGCATTGATTGTGGCCACTGTGGATTTGGTGCACTATACTGTGATACTGGGGGCATCTGTTGGTAGGGGTAGGGGACAGTCCCTGGGACTACATTTGGTGGGTACATCATTCCTGGCATCAGAGGAGGTAGGACTCCTCTTCCGGGATTCATCGCCAATCTAGCTTCCACTTCATCGTACAGTCTTGCACCTTCTGTTGCAGCTTGCAGTGTAACTGGTCTTTGCAGCTCCACAAACTTACGGACTTCTGGTTGTAATCCTTTGAGAAACACCCCCTTCTAAATGCCATCATCTAGATTATGGTTAGTCCATCTCTTCAGGATGGATTCCATTCATGAGACATAAGCTTCTACTCTTTCTCCAGAGGACTGACTTAAATTCATAAATTCCTCTCGCATCCGCTCTTCAAAACCTTCACGCCTGAATTTAGTGAGGAAGGCCAACTTTAGGTCGTCCCATGTGCCAAAAATTCCTTATGCTTGTCTCTCATACCATTGAAACGCCGCGCCTTTGAAAGTGGTGGGGAATATTACTAACCAATGCTCAGGGGTTCTGGCATTGTTAGCCACACATGCTACCATAAACTCTGCTACATGAAGATCGGGGTCTTCATTGTACTCTCCCTTAAAAACTGGCAATGGAACTACATTCGCTGGTCTATCATCAATATTTCCAGGACGGATCTGGCTTGGAAGTGGACCTCCAGCAGGAGGAGGAAGGGCTTGATGTGCCATTGGGACTTCTGTAAAGAGTTTTGCAAGGGCGTCAAAGGTGACTTCTGCTGCGAGCTCATTCTCGGCTTTGATTTTTGCTTTCTCTCTTTTCACGTACCTCTGGACTCGTTCTAACGCTTGCCTCTTTATTGCGTCATTCATCAGGGGGTTGGCTCCACTATGTCGTTAGTGCTCCACAGAGAGTTAACAGAAGGCTTCATTCTCTGGAGGACTCTCTTGCCAACATTTCTTCTACTTCTTCCTTTTCAATGTCCCTGAATTCTACTTTCATGCCACTGCACAGAGGAAGATATTCGGTTCTGAAGGTGTCAAAATGCATCCGTCTAAGCATTGTGGTGGTTCCATCATCATAGTAATGCCAGCTTCTGATGGTTTCAATAGTGTATATTAGTACACCAAGCATCCCATGTATCTTGCTATTGAGCATCCACGAACAAATTCCAACTCTTTTCCTTCTTGTCCTTGTGAACCTCTACAGACCAAGACTCCTGAAGCTTCTTCACAATCTCCCACTTGATGATGTCTGGAAACTTCTCAATGAATGCCAAATCTTCCATGGATGGTCATTCTCTCTGTTTCTGCTCTTCAGTTTATTCCCAAACAGTTTGCCACCAAGATGCAAGTTTCTGCTGCTTCAACAGGAAGAGGAAACTGTCCACCACCTAGAGCATGCATCATGATGGTGATGTGTTTCCGCCATTGTGGGATGAAATTCTTGTGGAAAGTGGATTTAATTATGAGAAATTCCAACTCTTCAGTGGAAGAAGGAACTTTACAAACATCCATTGAATTCTTCTCTTCTTGGCAATGCCATTTCCTTCATTTTCAGCCTCTTCTGGTGCTTGTTGATGGCAAGTTTCCCCGGCTGCGCACCAAAAACATGGAGCCCCAAGAGGAACACCAAGGAAAAGGGAATTCTCTTGCAAGAAAATCTATCTTGTAACATCAACAAGCTTTTTTATTATTTTTTTATATGATCACAATGAAGAAAAGAACACCAGGCACAACAAATCTTCATGCAGCATCATGTAAATCTCCCACATATTTGATAGAATCAACCATATTCTTCAATAACTTCACAAAATCCATCAATATAACAAAGAAAGTAAAGAAATACACCATCTTTGAATGGAAATACATCACATAGTATTCATCTTCAATATCTTCATGGTCTTCTCTCTCAATCTCTCATATACAATCACTCTGTTTTAGTAGAATTGGCTATCTCTGACTCTCTCTCTCTCTCTCCATCAATAATACATCATCTCCTCACTACAATCTCTCATAATCACTCTCAATAATCCTTCTTAGGTCGTGGATACCCCTCCCAAGAGGTATGTCTTATATGAAGAGTCACCAAAGCCACTACAGTGTCTTTTCATAGCTCACTACTGTCACTTCACTTCAGTCTTCACTTGAGTCTTCAGCAGCTACTTCTTTCAGCTCTTTTGCACTTATATTCACCTCTTTCCAAGGCTAGAAAACTTTCCCAAGATACACTCTCATCCATCAGAACACATACAGAAGCATACAGAACAGTCACAGAACAGTACCAGAACAACTACAGTACAGAACAAAACAGAGACAGAAGCTCTACAGAAGACCTACAGAAGGTTACAAAAGGTCATCAAAACCTCATAACTCATACTCAAACCATTCCAAACTCTCAAAAACTATTCAATAAGCTTTCACAAGATCTCAATCTTCATCAATCATCAATTCATCCCTCCTTACAGAAGACAATCAGAACAAAACAGAACAAAACAGAAGCTATACAGAAGGTATACAGAACCAATAAGCCTCTAAATGCAATTGCAAAGAGAGACCATTATCCACTTCCTTTCATAGATGATATTTTGGATTCAATTGTAGGATATGAAAGGTATAGTTTCTATGATGGCTATTTAGGTTATTTTCAATTACCCATTGCTTCAGATCACAGAAAAACAACTTTTATAACACCATGGGGATATTTTTGTTATAGAGTTCTACCTTTTGGACTCAGTAATGGACCAGTTTGGTATCAAGCGAGGGTAAACAAAGTGGTAGCTCCTTTCTTCGGGAAGTTTATGAGAGATTTTATGGATGATGTTTGTGTACAAAGTACAAGACTTGAACATTGTGAAAAGCTAGATAAAGTTTTTGACAAAATAGGCAATTATGATTGTCAATTGAATCCAAAAAATGCAAGATAGCTCAACCAAAAGTGAAGCTTCTTGGACATGTGGTTTTGAAAAATGAAAATTGACTCTAATCTTGAAAAGGTTATAGCTTACTTTAATATCACCTGAAAATACAAAAGAGCTTATGACTTTCATTTATAAGGTAAGATATCTGTTAAGATTCATAGCTTTGGTGTCTTAGTTGCCCTATCCATTGCAGATGGTAGCTAAGAAGGATCCTTTAGGGTCGACAATAGAAGTTAAGGAAGTATTTCAACAAGTTAAGAAATTGTAGGCCATGGATCATTGGTCTAGGCACCTGATTGGGAACGGGATTTTCTTCTAAATCCATTAGTAGCCAAAAAACAAGTCATTTCAACACTCAACAAAGTCCCATTTCAAAACCCTAAAGCGATATGAGCTAGGATTCTACCCTATATTATCTAAGGTGAATACATCATCATGATTTGAATGTTAAGACACCTCCTAGTCCCTTGGGACCACCCTGTCGTAGGATGGACCCGTGTCAAGGATTCCACCCACCTACTTTCCTTGATAGCTTTAGTTTTTTGCTTACCTAAGGGCACATTAGTAGCAACACATACAAGCAGTTTCCTTAATTAACCTATTAGTCACATGTTCTTTTATGTAATTTTATGCACCGATACAAAAACAATTCAGAAAAAATCCTTTAAAATAAACTTTATATTAAAAATTAAATTGAGAAACAAATCTCGTCCATAGGACGATTCCTACAATCCGTAAGGATGAGTCTTATTTTCCTCCAAGTTTCTACACTTGCATTAGTAACAGGGCCTCAATATTTCTTCCTGAGTCATGTAAACCATCTAAGTAGGATTTGCAGGCAAGGGATTTACAGCCATAGCCCCCTTGGCACATGAGCATCCTCCTACAAATATACGTTTCTATAGAGAGACCTCTCACAATGGGTTCAATCCACATTCTTTATGTGGCTATCAAAAACCCCCTTGGATAAGGTTGGCGGCTAGCTCAGGGTACTGAACACACCTTCCCACGTGTTTCAACCTAAATCCAATTTGAAATATTTTTTCTTATCAATTCCTTTATTAGATGACTCATTTTCCAAACAAGTGTTCCTAAGTACAATTACAAGCAAAAGTGCACAATATGTACTAGAAAATTGTTTGTTCTCTCTGCCAAAGGAAATTCCAATTTGATGCGATAGCATCTAGTCTCGATTTTATCCCCGTTATCATCCGAGATTTCCAGAGATAACCTAATTTAATTTCCTCATTCTTTTAGAGTATCCTTGCAATGTTGATTGCAATTCGGGACATTGGCTTCCCTACAACGAAGCCCTACGTATTCATTTGAACTAGGGTTTATCGCGTAATTCATAAAGTTTCTTAAGGACTTTGAATTCCTTTCATCTTTAAGTAACATATGCCTTGAGAAGAATCCTTTCAACTTCTAACACTTTAGGATTTGAAATCCTTTCAATTTCCTAGGAACCCTACATTAGGGTTTTTCCATACCAAATACCCTTTCTGATTTCATAGCAATCCTAAGGCAATCCTAAGTATTAGTAAGAACAATTTAATACAATCCGTGCGCCTTTATCAGAAGTAACAAGGGCCACGAGATATTGTCCAACACAAATGATACTAGCAATTTCGCTCATGATGAAAAGAATTCGATGATTCTCAATCATTGATTAATAGCTAATTGTATGGTGTGGAACTCTAGGTTTAAATCTAACGTCATAACCCTTATTCTAGTTACTCAATTGACTAATCAGGTTACTTTACCATAACTTTAAGGCTAAGATATTCTAAGTTTTGATCCGTTCACTTACTTGCAGGGTATGCATTCATCTTCTTTTCTTCTTCATGAATGCAACTTCACAAGTGCACTCTATCTAATGCATAATATAAGTGCAATTTAAAGGAACTATCAAAATCCTTCAAAACTATTGTATACTTCCTGATGCAAAAATCTATTTTTCCTCAAATACTAATTTTTCTTAATGTAAATTCTTCAATCGTAACTTCATGCAATCAATGAATTTGTTTGATGCAAGTGCACAATCCCTATATGTATTCTAACACAAGCTCAATCTATGTTTTGTGAGATGCAATAGGATTCCCTATTATTTCAACCAAGCAAAAACAAATGCAGATGCATAAATTATATCTAACTTAATTGCATATTAATGCCTATTCTTGAAACTTTTCATATATATATTAGCATGAAATTTCCATGTAATTTATGTGCAATTTAATGGTTTTTAAGTGCAATTTTAATCGATCACCTAAGATGAATGCGATGAACAAAATTTTCCTAGTATGCTCACTATCTTGAAACATGCTCAATTAAGTTGCAATAATTATTGTAAACATTCTTTTCTCCCAATTTCTTTTTCCTAATACAACGGGATGCACCTGATTCATAAGAGATACATTTTCCGTAGTTGCGGTCCCTTGGTCCATGGTCCTATTGGTTGTGGTGGGAGTTATAGCATTTGGAGAGATCTTCCGCTTGGGGGCCATGGATGCATGTAGAGTTGCAAAATAACTTGATTGCAGTCTTAAGTCGGAATTCATCTTAAAACATGGGTCTTATTTCTTGGGATGGTGGCTACTTGAAATTTTGCAAGAAATTCTCTATTTGCTGGATCAAGGTACTCTGCTCTCACATGGACTTGAATTGACTGCAGGAGGGGAAAAAAGAAGAGCATGTGAGAAGTCTTCAATATATAGTGTGTGAAAGCCTCATTAAGAGATTGTTTTAGAAGATTCTAGAACCTCCTCTCCTCCCTATGGAGATGTTGGCAAAGTGAAGAAGGGGAAGATGGCTCCTTCACAGATCGACTCCACCCCTTGAGAGTAGAGGGGAGGGGTTTTTATAAGTGGGGAAGGAGAGGGGAGGTGATCTATGATCTCCCTCTCCCTTGCAGCTACAGTAATATGGACCATCCCCCTTTTGTATAGAGATTATAGAGATGGAGTGATGTCCACTTGGTAGGGAAGGTGGAGTGAGTGGATGGCAAGGGGAGGAGGTGGTGGTGTCAAGGCTCTCCCCCCTGTCAACACCAGACGATGGCGGCAACCCCCCCCTCCCTCTCTCTCTCTCTCTCTCTCTCTCTCTCTCTCTCTCTCTCTCTCTCTCTCTCTCTCAGTTCACGATAATGAGGAGAGAGAGGTTTAAAAATTAAATTAAATTAAATTTTTATTCACATTAACTTTTGTTGTTAAGTGCTGGGGGGGGGGGGGGGGGGGGTTCATGTGTGAATGGGGATATTACACAATTACATCAATTCATAGGAATAATTCATTCATCTTCAGTGTGACCCATGACACCACCTATTATAACAAAAATATTTAACCAATCTAGCTTTGTACTTTGGTGAGGAACCAAAAGTGACCTTCATCTTGTAAACCCACTTGCATGGAAGATTTTTCTGTCGTTTAGGCATCTACACCAAGTCCCAAGTACCATTCTTATCAAGTGATTCCATTTCCGATAGCATGGCCTTGAACCACTTCTTGTTGTCTGGTCTAGTCATTGCTTCCTTGAAGCATGACAATTCATCACAATCCGTCAAGATGACATTATCTGCAGCATACTACACACCAGGAATAAACCTATTTGGTATCTGCAGCATACTACACACCAGGAATAAACCTATTTGGCTACCTTGAAGGTCGAGTTTGACCTACGCAGTGAAGAATCTACATTCACTGGCTGCTGGGGTTGCAAATCTATATTTACATGTTGCTATCTTGAAATACGGGCCTGTAATTTTGCATGTATAGGTTGTTGTCCTAAAATTCTAGCATGTTGTCCTAATAGTTCAGGCTATCCTAACTTCATGTTTTGAGGCTAAAACTATGGTGTATCACGGCCAAAACCTTGCCAGTCATTTGCAACTCCATTTCTTGCATTTTCAAGAGTATTTACAACAAGTATACATTGTTTTCCATTGGGCACAAAAATGACTATCTAAAAGGTACATCCTCCCTGAAAACAACCCTCCTGAACTTCCTCATTCTTCTTGGCTTGCTTATGCATGAGATCTTCATGGAAGATGACATCATTTGCTACATACTATCTTTCATTTCTCTGGATCCCAAAGTCTATACCCCATCTCATCCTCATCACCATATCCTAGGAATATGCATTTACAGGACTTTGGTTCCAATTTGCTGCGTTCTTCTTTCTGTATACTATGTGCTAAAAAGCCTTGCAGCCAAACACCAAATGAGCATAAGAAGGTGGCTTGCCCAACCACTCTCGTTGAGGGACTCTCCCCCCAAATACCTATTTGATGACATGTTAATCAGATGAACAACTATCATAATAGCATTGCCCAAAAGCCATGGGGTAATGCAACATGAGACATCATCATACGAACCTTATCCTATATGGTCTGATTCATGTGCTCTGTAGCTCCATTTTGGGGTGGATTATGAGGGGCAGTGGGCTCCCTCTTTATCCCTTTGCTATCACAAAATGCCTAAAAGTCTTTGGACACATACTCCCCATCATTGTCAGAGCAAAGGCACTTAAGTATCTTATCAATCTGGTTCTCAACCAATGCCAGGAATTTTTGAAACTTATCAAGCACTTCATCCTTGCTACAAATAGGGTAAACCCATACCTTCCAAGTAGTATCATCGACAAATGTGACAAAGTATTTCTTTCCTCCTAGAGATAACCCTAGCATCTGGCATACATTGAAATATACTAACTCTAGAGGCAAGATTTCAGTGAAAGAGACTTTTTATGATAAACACAATGATCACAGTGTTCAAAATTAGCATAACGAGGACAAGGCAAGTAACCCAAAGGAGAAAGTACTTTCATTCCTATTTGACTCATATGTCCCAATTGGCCATGCCACAAGGAAACACTTGTTTGCTTGGTCACAGCAACAACATGGTCATGCATGCTAGATACATGGAGAGGATACAAAGTATCACTCTTTGAGCCTCTTGTAATAACCCTAGGTCCTTTAGTACTAATCAAGATCTTCTTGAGCTACGATACATACCCTACATTTTGAAGAGTGAAGATACTGTAGTTCCACACTGCCAATGCCTGCAATGTCACGTGCATAATTGTCCCCAAGATGGACAACACCTTGTCGACCTCCTATATAGTCTATAAACCACTCACGATGAGGGGTGATATGAAAAGAGGCACGTGAATTCAAAATCCAAGCGTGCATGTCATCATCCATATCAGCTATCAAAGCATGTGCACTAAAACATGAAGAGACAAAGAATGCATCATTCCCATTGTCGCTATCAAAATCCAAGTGTGCATGTCATCATTCAAAATCCAAGCGTGCATGTCATCATCCATATCAGCTATCAAAGCATGTGCACTAAAACATGAAGAGACATCATTCAAAATCCAAGCGTGCATGTCATCATCCATATCAGCTATCAAAGCATGTGTACTAAAACATGAAGAGACAAAGAATACATCATTCCCATTGTCGCTATCATGGCTAACTACATTCACCTCTTTACACTGCTCTTCTTAGTAGGTTGACTCTCTTTCTTCTCTTCCTTGTTGTCATCCATCTTCTTGCCCTTCCCTTTCTCTTTATTCCATTTATAGCAATCACATTTGAAGTGACCCTTTTTGCCACAGTGATGGCATTCAATATCCTTATTACGTGATTTACTACATCCCTTGCTATTAGATTTGCTTTTCTGTTGTGATCTGCCTCTAGTATGCAAAGCATGGAAGACTTATTGGATGCATTGTTCTGTCAATTCATTCCTTCCATGAGTAGAGTACTCTCTACAATAGCATACAAAATCATAGCATTAGAATTTCTCATAGCAGTCCTAAAGGTATCCTAGCTCTCTAGCAAAGTGCAAAGCAAGAATGTAGCTTTGAACTCATCATCAATATTGAACTTCAAAGCGGCAAGCTAGCTGAAAATGAAGCTCAACTCACTAAGATGAGTAGACATTGCAATACCCTCTTTCATATGCAAATCCATGAGTTTCTTCAACCAGTAGACTTTACTTGTAGCACTCTTCTAGGCATACAATTCTTCCAGTCGCTTCCAAATGTCATAAGCAGAATCCAACCCTTCAATCTTAAATAACAAGGTATCAAAAATCGATAGCTCAAGCATGCAAGCTCATTCAGCTCATCCCAGTTGTCTTGCTCTACATCAATTGGTTTTGTTCCCTTTACTTTAATCGGCCTTGTTTGCTTCTTATGCAACAAGATATTATAGCATAGCTTTTGCCAAACTGCAAAGTTGTGTGCTTTGTCAAGCTTTTGATATGCATAAGATGATTTCATTGTTGTTAGCCATGATTCATAGCCAAATAACTATATGACAGTAAATGACAACTAATGCCAAGCAATGGAAGCTCCAAAATCCACTCAATAGTATGCTAGTAATATCCCCAAGTATGTAGCAGCAAGAACATACATTAGTTCATTGCCCAAAATGCCTCAAAAGAATTCAATGACAATAAACATACCAATTTTCTGACAAAAATAGAGTGCGGTCCTGAAATTCCTGACAATACATGTGGCTGTCTTGCAATTCAGGAGTGCAGTCTTGACATTTAGAAAAAATGTGTCCTGAAAATTCAAAATTGAAATAACCTCTCACATTGACTGAGATTGAGCTCTAAAGATCATGCAAAGTTGCTCAAAATATCACCATAATGTTCTTGCATAGAAACATATCAAATTTTGTGACAGTGAGGTATGATGTCTTGAATGTACATCAATAGACTTGTAGGTAAAGTTGATCCAAAAAAGAGCTTTAATCACTGCTCAAATGCATTCCAGAATCAAATCCAATCATGTAACATCAACCATAAGCGTGAATTCATGGTATAGAATGCCCAAGACCAAGTCTAGAAGCAAGACATAATGCATACACAGTCAAAATGTCATTCGACCCTATTATTCCAATAGCCAAATCTCTATCAAAACCAAGCAAAATGATGACTCTAATCACCCCAAAATGATCTCTAATCATGGACATAACATCTCGAAGTCATGCAGCACCAAATTGGCATAAGATAGTCACCACATAAGTGAATCATAAGCATTATTCACTCAAGAAATAGTTGCTGCCTTGTTTCCAGCCACCAATATGTATGTGAAATGAGCCAAATCCTTGCCAAGTTTAGCTCAAAATGGACTTAAGTCAATGCCACATGGTTCCCAAAGTATCTAGCATCAAGACACATCCAAATAGCTATCATATGAGTATCGATCTCAAGAGAGCAGGTGCTGCCCTATTTATTACATATCTAAATACTATGTATTTTAAACCTGAAGCTGAATGCATATCAGCCCAAAGTGTAATACTACACTTCAATGCTCAATGCTAAGCATTAGATGCAAAGTTTGGAGCACAACCATGATGCCAAATGAAGAGGAGTTGTTGTTGTAGGTCTTGAGCATGCTGAAAACCAGATCTGCATACCCATGCTAATGACTCCTTCAACCCTGAAGAGATTGGAATGCTCATCCAAGTGTTGGAGATGATGGGGAGAGTCCCCACACAAGTGGCCCAATGATGGCTGCCAACAAGCTCAAATGAAGAGGGAATCTTCAAGAAGAAGCTTCAAACCTTGTTGCCCTGCCTACAGACTCTTCACAATTAACTCTTCTTCAACTTCAAGCTCCTACACATGAAGAAATGCCAAGCTCTTGATTGCCTGAACCAAGCTCTGATACCACTTTTTTGAGTTAGTTGCAATGGAGCTTCTGTGTAAAGATGCAGGTTGAGAGAGAGAAGAGACAGAGACACACAATTTGTGGTACTGAAGAGTGTACCTCAATAATGATTTTAGATAGGTTTATGCACTATATACAACCTGGCCCTTACAAGCGGACATGGGCACTGCCCTTTATCCCAAAAAATTTCTAGGCTACTGGACTTCCAACATCAAAACCATGAAGGTGATGTTTAGACAACACTTTACTCTACTGTTTCCCTCACTTTCTCTGTTGCTTGCCCCACCTCCTTAGCTCTTGACACCTATGATAAATGTCGCCTTGTCTCAACCTGAGACTAGAACCTTGCACAAGCCCAACCCCAACCCTCATTAGGACTCAAAAATGGAGCAGCACCTTGAAGACCAAGTCATCAAAAAGGAGGACCAAATAGATAAAGACACTAACAAGCAAGCCCTCAAGCAATACCAGCCACCCTAGGAACGCCAACCCCCTAAATCACCCAAAAGGTCCACAGGATTCCTCCCTTTGCAAACACCAACAAAGGTGAGAGGCATACTAGCAAGTGCATCTAGCCTTTATGAATGATGTTGAAAGGTAAAATTAAGTAGTTGGAGATGGTGAATGTCTTTCTCCAAGTGTGTGCAACTAGAGTAGAGCACCCAGATGGTATGACCCCACTCTACTTGGAGATAATTGATGATTCATGTTTTTCTTCGGGCTTTGTTGCCAAGTTCAATCTTGCCACCCAAACTTCTTACACTCTAGATCCTCATAGATTAGCCACCCAAGGAGCAAGAAACAATAGCAAAGCCCCCTGTGCTTATGGGAAAAGGGAAGCAAATTACCATGGAGGACCCTACCAGCACCATGAGCGAGGACGATGCTTCACCAAAACCATTAGCTCTGGACTTCTTTGACTTCTCTGTTGGCACTAGCTCTGCAAATCCAAAGTGGCAGATGATGGTCAAGCACTGCCAAGTATTAGAATAGCCAAAAAATGAGGCTAAGGAGCGGATTCAAGAACTGTAGCAAACTGTGCAAGATTTGAACTAGGATTGGAAGGTGGAACAACCTTCTTTTGCAACACATCCAAGAGAAACTCCATGCTAGAGTAGCCCAAGACATGAAGAAGGCAGGTATTTCCTATCCCAATGATTAGGACCCCCTCCCTCCACCAAAACACCACCAAAGTGCTCATACCTAGCCCAGAGCTAGAGGCAAGAAGGAACCATGCTTAGATCAAGGAGAAGGATCCCCAAATCTTGATAATCCAAGCAAATATTAGGGAGGCAAGGATCCGAATCCCAATGATTCACTATTTGAAGACTGGCCAATATTAACTAGCTCCGATCCCACCTAACCAAATCTAAAGCCCTCTCCCTCAAGTGGTGGCAGTGGATCCATGCCCTCCTAAGCACAAAATCTATGCATAAATGTAAACATAAATGAAAACTTGAAGGATTACATTTGAGCATGACTATCTCCAATAGCAAATTTGGCTTGGTGCCATCAACTTGGAAAAGCTCATGGCTGAGCTCATCTCCACAATGTCTTATAGCCTCCTTTGGACCCGAATGGATCTTTTGGCTATAGTAGCACCACCTCCAATACCCACTTTCCCCCTTGTGTCCCCACCTCCTAGCCCGCATTGTCTTTGGCCTCCACCAAACCCCAACCCACCCCACCCCTTACTATCTCTATCCCTTCTTCAACCCTCATCGCTCAACCTCCATGCCTAGACTTGGATAATCAATTTAGTCACTACTAAAACCTTTCTCTACATAATACTCCAAAAAAAAAAATAGTCACTCCCATACTTCTACATTGTACTAATAGAATCTTGCTCATGGTTTTAGAAGTAGGTTGTTTGAACTTTTCAAGCTCTTCCATTTTCTATTCTCTAGATTTTTAAGTGGAAAAATAAACGAGAAAGCTTGTCAATATGCATATGTCATCATACAAAGTACTCAAGGTGATTGATTAAATGTACAAAAGTGTTAGCTCCCTCGAGGAGTCCTAAAAATGTGCACTTTAGCTTCAATCATTGGGTTTACTTTTGTGGCTGGAATCTACCTTAAGTTCCATTATCACAGTGTTTTATTAGTTGCTACTTATAAACTTTTTGGAATAATTTTAGGTCCCTGGTATTGCTTCAACTTGTGATATGTAAACTGTGATGGATGGATACTATAAAGTACTTTTCCATTTAAACCTAGGGGCTATTACTCCCATCATCTATGGTGGGTTGGAGCTTGCATCCTTAATGCTACGTCATAATAGGGACTCTTTGTCTTCTTCAATCAAGTTACAATAGTCTTGTAGTTATTAGTAGCTAGAGAGTTGTCTATCCATTTTTTTCATAATTGGAAGCTTGCATATATTTGTATTGTTTGGTACATATTTTTGGTCTACCAAGGGGCTCTAGGAGATCCAATGCTTGGAGATTGCTTCCAAGTAGTCCTAGACAAGGATTTTGTTTATCTTCTCAGGTTCTATCAATACGTAGTGCTTTGATTCATTAAACTTTGTCTTTATCTTGTATACCTCTTGTCTATTCTTTTTCTTCTCTTCTATCTCCTAGTCTCTACTTCCTTCTCCCTTTGATTTTGAGTGGATACAACTTTTCGACTAAAACCCCTCCGACAATGGTCCCATTGTTATTGGGCTACCCTGGCTAGAATTACATAGCCCCAACATCAAGTGAGGTCTAGAAAGGTTTAACCAAGACCTATGCAAAATAATAAAAGGAATAATCCTTGACCAATATACATTGGGGAAAAGGTGTTCATGCATCAAGCAAAGAAAAAACCATCCTTTTTTATTTATGCAATTCTAATGGAGAATCCAATGAGGACAAAAGCCTAGATTCACTCCCAGCTCAATTTGCAAAGTTCAAGGGTATGTTTGAAAAAAAGTATGCAAATATGCTATCAAAACACTGGCCTTATGATTGTGTAATAGATTTATTGAAAAGAGCTCAACCTTCTTTTAGCCCCATCTATAAGCTATCCCAAGATGAATTAGCAAAGCTCAAGAAATATATTGATAAGAACCTTTTCAAGGATTCATATGTCATTCAAAATCCCAAGCGGGTGCTCCAATTCTATTCATCAAGAAAAAATATGGATCCCTCCTTATGTGTGTGGATTATAAAGGGCTAAATAAGATTATTATTAAGAATTTCTAACCTCTTGCCTTGATTCCAAAACTCCTTGAATGACTTGGAAAAGCCAAAGTCTTCACCAAGATAGATCTTTGTGGTGCTTACAATCTTTTTAGGATAAAGAATGGTGATGAATGGAAGACCACTTTTCACACAAGTTATGGGCATTTCAAATATGTTATCATGCCATTTGGCCTCACAAATGCTCCAACAGTTTTTCAACATATGATGAATGATATCTTTTGAGAATACTCTGACAAATTTATTGTGATCTAATTGGATGACATTTTGATCTTTTCCAAGAACTAAGAGGAGCATGAGTATCACATCAAAATAGTCTTAAATAAATGAAGGAAGTACACTTGTATGCAAAACTGCTAGAAAAGTGTTATTTCCATCAAACTGAAGTTGAGTTTTTGGGGTATGTCATTTCTAAAAAGGGAATTTCTATGGAACCTAAGAAGGGACAAACTATTCTAGAATGGGAAACACGTTCATTTATGCAAGATGTTCAATGCTTTTTGGGATTTGCAAATTTTATCATATCTTTATCAAGGATTACTCTAAGCCTTCACCTCAACACCCATTCTCATCCATTGCAAATCCATTGAAGCTCTTTCTCATGGAGACATATACCTCACATTTTTCCCTTGGAGCTATTCTATCCTAGGATCAGTGATGACAATCGAGTTCATCTAGTAGCTTTCCACTTGAGAAAATTCTCTACTGAAGAAATCAACTATGAAATTCATGATAAAGAAATTCTAGCTATTTGTGGACTCCTTGGAGACCTAGTGACACCTACTTGAAGGCACCCCTCATAAGATCACTATCTATATGGATCACAAGAATCTAGAATATTTTATGATTTTTTGTGACTTAAATCATCGCCAAGCAAGATGAATTGATTTCCTATCTAGATTTGACTTTGCTAGTTGCAAGCACAGATCAAACAAGCTCAAGAGAAATATAAGAGAAATGTAGATAAGCTTCACACACAACATCCATAATACAAAATTGGAGATCAATTTTTTAGTTTGTTCAAAGATTGAGTATTAGCAAGGGGCTACTCTGTTGTTGTGGGTCCCATTTTTTTAATGCATGCTAGCTTGTGTAGGACAAGGAAACAACTCTTGGAGTCACAATTACAAGGACTTGGATTGCTTAGGGAGCCAAAGATATCGACAACTTGATAATACCCTTGTGTATGTAGTAGGGCCTTGGGTGCCTATCAAGGCATCATATGCAGCCTCCATTCAAGTGTGTCTATGCCTATGGGCTCTCCATAAAAAAGATGTAGTGGTTGGAGTAGACCTTGGACCCCATTGGGGTTGGATCTTCTATCTCCACTACAATTGAAGCAGTGGGTTATTTGTGCTCACCCCGAGTAGAACTTGGGCCCCATTGCGGTTGGGTCTTCTACCTCCACTGCAATTGAAGTGGTGGGCTATTTGTGCTCAAAAGCTAATGATTTTGAGCCTATGGAGTTAGAATTGTTCAAGGAGAGCAATTTTAGATATTTTTAATATTTGTCAAGGTTGTAGGGTGGGGGGAAGTAATCTACATGGGCCTATAGTAAGATCCTTGGATTTGTAGGCTAAGATGGCCATGCACTAGTGAACTTTAGGTGGATGCACTTGTCAATGTGATTGACATTGCAATCCATGAGATATTTGAATGGGTGTCCTAGTATTTAGTTCCAAACCCTTCTCTATTCAATAAAATATAGAAGAAGATTAGAATGTAGAAGAAGATTAGAATGCTTTCACAGTCTCTCCACCTTCAACATTAGTCTACACTTTGCCAGCAATAATGAATATGGTTTATCTCCATAGGGATTCAACTTAGTATTAGTTGGTTGTAGTCATGGGTTTACCCAATTTCTCCAATAATAATGAGAAAGAGTATTAAAATCGACTCCCTCTCAAATGAGTGCATTAGTAATGTTCACAACTTAGGCCATTGAAATCGGATGTGAGGTAGCTGGGTGGAATTATGAGATTTTTCTTCAATCTTAATCTACTAGTAGTCATTGCTCTACATTAAAGCTTATGGGTGTGCACGAAAGTTTATTGAAGCTTGGGTGTATCATTATGTTTGTTGCTCCATTTGCTAATACCAAATTTTTGAACCTCTACCATGATACATTTGGCGAGAATGTCGAGTTCCTTCATGGGTATCTCATGTAAGTATTGCCTTAGAGAATAGTGTTGTTTAATGTGACTATCATTAAGATATCAAATACTTTGTCCTTCGATCTAAGGTTTTTAACTCTACATTACATATTCTACTAATGATGGGGACTTGGTAGGATCTGAAGCCTTGGCGTTTAAAGCTTTTTTTTATGGCCTTTGATCGAGTATAAAAGCATGTCACCTTTCGCAAAGGATCATTGCTTGATGTACTTATCAAACTAGGCCTTTTGTCAATCCTTTTTAGCAATAATAAGCAAGACTTGAAATATAGGTTTTCATGAGACATTTAAGCTTATTAAGGTGTTTGGCCCAAGCCTTAATGCCTTTCTGGCATTGTTGCATTGCAATACAAAGATTAGGGATGAGGAACTTGATTGGCCTAATAGTGTTAGCTTAATAAGTCAAGGTGAAGGGGGTTTGACCCATGGCTATGTTACACATTGTTCCATAAATCCACAATGTTGCCTCATGAGCTTGTAATACAAGTCTAATCTTGAGAGTGATATATTCTTGGCTAGGACACTAACAAATATCTTATTGGTTGACTTTTATTAGGGCCATTTGCTTATATAAGGGCTAAACCTTTGGTGTAGGACCAAAAACATAGATAAGATATTTTTCATAACCTCATTTAAAAAATTGGTTATTTGGTCATTGACTATCCCAATGGGATGGCTGAATCATGAGATGACTTGCTCTCATAAGAATTATTGGTAAGGTTAATGGTGGCACAAACTATGGTTCTCTTAAATAGTTGAGGCCACCGTTGAATTATGAAAAGCCAAAATTTAAACTAGGCCTAGGAGTCTCCAAGGAGCTCTATAGTATTAAACTTCATGCCTAAAGCATCCACAATTAGTGCAAGTGTGTGATGGCCTTGAGCACTTTCAAACACAGGTAGTCTGATGGATGCACTACATGTTCTAGCAATAAGGTTGAGAACCACATATTCAAGAATTTGGAAATTTTCATAAAGTTTGGGGATTCCCAATGTGATTAATATTTGGACACATGGTCAAATATTATACCCTTACTTGAAGGTGAAATTTTCCCTAGATACTATATAAGAAATCCCCCCAAGTCCCACTCTCAAGTATGGGGTTAAGATTTAGCCACTTGGTCAAATCTTTACTCCTTATTTGAAAGTGGAACTTGGGAGATTCCCAAATTTCCTAATGTGGTATTCGAGGCAGCTTTAAGATTTCAACTATCTTTAAGAGCTTTTGATTTTTCTTCTTAACATCATCCCCATAAGGTTTTACATGTCATTCACCTCGGCCTTGCCTTAGGTTAGCTTTAAGGACCTTGTCAGCTACCCACAGCTCTCTTGTCCTCCCTACTTATTTCCTTATGTAGTTCATCAATGCGGATAGTCTCATCTAATACATCCTTGGTGCTAGAGTAATTAAAACCCAAGTTTCCTACCATGATCTCATAAAACTTTTCATCATGGATGCCCTTGATGAAAGATTTAATCACAACCTTGGCAATGGGTCTTTCCGCACTTGGAATTCTCTTTAAAATCCTCCTTATTTGTGAGACATCATCTTGCATGTTCTCCTTCTTGTAGCTCATTATTCATTAGGAGGATGATGAGGTTATTACCATAACCACTTTTATGAAGCATTTGATAAAGAGATCCTTGAGCAATGTGAATGAGGCTTTTTCAATTGCATCAAGGCCAATGAGCCAAGTTCACCCCCTTTTCTCTAAGGTGCATGGTCCAAGTACATGTACCTACTTACCATTACCCATAAGATTACTCACTTTATACATTTTCTCAAACTATTCCACAAAGATTTGCCCCAATTTTTGTCCAATTGTCTGGCCATAAGTAGGATCTTTTCTTGATTCGTAATTCTAGGTGTATGTCACATCCTGGTCAAGAGAGTTTGAGTGGTGTGAGTTTCTACTTGCAACACGTCCTTGTAGTGAAACAATATCATTTGCACAAGATCTAATAATGAATCTTGCAAGAATCTTATAGCCTTAGCATCATTCAACACACCATCCTTTAGATGCTATCCATTTCAAATTACATGGTTGAAAACTACTATCTTTTATCATTATTGAAGTCCAATAATTGGTTAAGAGTCTTTGTCTCTTGGCCCTACAGCTTGAGCTTCCATTCCATGGCCTCATGGGTCATACTCAAGACATTGAAGTTAGTCTCATGCTTGAAGGTGTCAACAGTAGCCTAAAAGTCATCCAAGATGTTGAAATTAGCAACATGCTAGAAGGTGTCAATAGTAGCTTGGAATTCATCTAAGGATCCTCTAGAGTTTTTTATTCTTCACATCATGCTAGGTATAATACTTTTGGTCTCAAGGTTGACAAGTTCAATGACCTAGTTAATGAGATTGTGGATAAGGGTGTTCTCAATATTGATGCATAACTCTAGTTATTGTGGGGTTCGAGATCTCACCTCCATTTTCTCAAGTGCATGAACCTACACTAAGATTTCTAGTCCTAGATCTTTTCCCTAACTAGTCTAGGTGTCTGGTTTTCTTAGTCTATTATTTTTGTTTTGCAAGATTTTGTCGTTTAGCACCCTATCTAGTTTCTAAGGTTTTGGGCAATGGTTTTCCATTATCTTTCTTACAAAAATTTCTCACATTTTGAATTTCAATTTATGTTCAAGTGCTTTAAAAATTTAGAGAAATAAATCCAAAAAATAAGAAAATAAAAATCCTTATAAAAATAAATAACTAACGCCACAAAAATATACATGTTTTGTTTTTGTTTTTCCCCCTCATGCTACAAAGACTTGTTGGATTGGTTTTTGGTTTCTTTCTATAGATGTGGTTGCCTATTAGCCACTTTTCGATGTAACCATTCACATTAGGATGTACCCATACACCCTCCAAATTCTTATATATACCTTTTTCCATGCACATTTTAACCACACGTAATTAATAAAAATGAAGCTAGTTGATCACTTTTTCAAACACTTTGTGCACTTCAAAGTCAACTCTTAATTAATAATAAAATGAACCCATCGTTCACTTTAGCACGCACTTCGAGTTCCAAATACACAATCTAATTTTTAATCAAATCAACTAGCCATTACTCCTTCACTTATTGGCAAAAAAACACTCCACATACATTAAATTTTAACCAATGAACTTGCATTTAGAGACCATTAGAGTTGGATTCGAAGTCTAGGATACGATTAATGCACCATTCAAATTTAATAAAGGATTGAATGGGTAATCAAAGAAACCATCATTTTATTGATAAGGTTTAGTTTCTAATAAAAATTTCATCCATTAATAATAATTTCTAAAATTTATCGAATATTAAATCTAAACCCAACCACTTGTATATTGAACACAATTCGATGAATGCCTTATGCAGGATGATGGGTTACATAATCTTGTCATATCTGTTGAAGTACTATTCAATTCAGTTTGTGGTTTAATGATATGGATGTGATATGATTTGTTGGTCTATCATTTTTTGTCACTCACAATTCTATGGTCCTAGTATGATATGCAATTTTTTATCTTTCTTTTGTTGCCTAATTGCAAGGTTCAAGGTGCTTGTTTCTTCGCATAGCATGAAGCTATTAGTCACATTTGTATAGAGGTCATGTCAAATTTTTAGTAAGATGTGATTTGCATGGGGTGGTTAGTAGTTTGTACTATCATATACACGTTGTACATTGTCAAAATCTTAGTTACTTTCATATTTTGCATGCATCCTCTTTGTTTGTTTGTTTGTATGCACATGCATGCGTGTGTGCGTGCGTGCGTGGGTGCATGCGTGTGTGCGTGCATGTGCGTGGGTGCATGCGTGTGCGTGTGCGTGTGCGTGTGCGTGTGTGTGTGTGTGTGTGCGTGTGTGTGTGTGTGTGTGTGTGTGTTATCTGAATGGCACCTCGGCTTGTCCAATATGGCCCCTTGGCTTCTAGGGACTACTCATGATTAGTGGAGTCAAACCCTATATGTAAGGTTGACTTATCCGATTTTGTGGGTAGATCATTGCCACCAAATCCTACCATATGTGATGTCTTCTTATCCTCCCACAACAAATGTGTAGTCCCTATTGGGGATTCCCTTGTTACCCTCCTCAAAGTGTATGGGGAAGGCTTTGCCTCTTCCTTATTGTGGTGATGCCTTTCCAACTAACTACCAATTGTTGCATAAACAAACCAAGGTTCTCCTACTTGTTAATAGAGTCATTACTACTTTCGAGATCTCTATGGTGATGATCTCATACTCTTTCTAGAAGCTACTATGTCAATTCCTGCAAGATCTCTTCATGCAACTGAAGACTCTTACCTATTGCCTTTCCAAGGAGATATTTGTTACTTCTAGGTTGGTCCTTGAGGGCATCACTATTGATTAGAGTATGTACTTATGTGCCGAAATGGATAGGCATTTCCTTAAGGTCACTAGGGGTCATGTGATCAATGTGACATATGGGTCCTACCTATCTATCTTTCTTACATACTCTCCCCCTTCCAAAGAACTGCCACCGTGTGCTACTCTGTTTCCTTCTGCCCATCAAGGATCTACTTGCCATTAAATAAAAATATGATTTTGCTCTCCCTTTAGTGCTTCAACAAAAGTGTCTCAAGAATATTGCTAGTGATCTACCAACTCCTATCCCTACAGTATTAGTCCTTGCTACATTAGGAAGCTCTCTTCCTACATGCCTCACCTACCCCAACTTGTTATCAAGGGTGGCCACAAAAGTACAAGGATCTAAATGGGAGGGCTAAGAACTTGCAAGGAATATAGGGGTTAGATGGGACTGAGTCAATGTCTCGACCATTGTGTGTTGGCCAAAAATGGGTGGGGTTACAAAAGGGGCTAATTGCTTCATAGAAGCATGATTGTGAGAGTTTTTACTAATAGGAAGGTCTATGCCACCAGGCATATCTTCAAACTACCTTAAATGAAGTTGTAGGGAGAGGGACAAACTATAGCTTAAGTCGTCTAGGAATCTAAATGTAGTGATTGTCTTGATAGTAAAATTGTGCCTCTACACCCACCAAAAATATAATTTGGGCTTGGGTTGCTTAATCCAAATTTGGTGCAATGGTTTGGGAGCCTTAGGAGTCTCGATGTGTTTCAAGGTGGGAATCTAGGTCACCATTGAAGCTAAGCAGATTTCTAAATAAAAGTAGACATTCAACTGACCGACTGACTGGAAGTGTTTGGAACAATTGGTGGAGTAAAGTTCTAGCTTGTTAGAGGGTAGAAATTTTGGAAGGGGTGGAGGGTAGGTTGAATGTGTCCTACAAAGAGATCCCCTTTACTAAAAGCAAAAACAACCTTGGCACCTAGAAATTGTAAATGGACATATTGACAATAGAATTGATATTGCATGAAACCTGATACTTGAAAGGGAACCTAAAAGGAGTTCCTTTCCTACATCATCTCTATTTGAAAGAATGTAAAAAGAGGAGTGGAATACTCTCAATTCAATGGTAAGAAAGATGTTACACACCATATGGATTCAGCTTTCCATGAGAGGGAGCTAAGGAGGACTATTGCAATTGCATTTAGATTGTATATGGAGTTTGTTAAAATCCAAAAAAAATTCATTCAAGGCATCAATACTAACTAGCCAAGAGCAAGTTAGTGTGGCTTAAAGGTAAGCAAGAGGGATAACAAGATCATCCCCAAAGTCCAAAAGAGTGAGTGAAACATCCCACACATTGAAAGAAGAGGAGTTCTAAGAAGGGCTAGGATCTGTCTCAACTGATTAGGTTTAATGTGCTATTTCAATTGCTCATACCATACCTATTCAGCCACCATGACCATACTAACAAGAATAAAAGGTTGGTCATAAGGAGAAATATGGACTCTCTTTTTTTCCCCTTAAGGAGTGAATAAACAAATGTAGGCCTAACCAATGAGAGAGTTGGGATTCCAAATTCATGTAACATGAATCTTCTAGCCATATTGTGGCCCAAATCTTCCCTCAACAATAAAATAAGGGGAAATGTGGGGAATACAATGCTATCACTTCTTGGAAATTTGTGACTCAAATTTTCATTTTATTATTTTTTTATGTTTTACTTTTCATTTCTTCCCTTTTTAATTTCCCCCTTTTTCTTAGGCGAAACTCAAATTTATCATATCTATTTTCCCGCTTCTTCTTTGCTCACGAAATTTTACAACCTCATTGTTGCTTGCCCTATCTGTAACCCTGTGAAATTTCACTTCCTCTGCACAAACATAGAGTGAGTTTCACATGTTTTATGAGAGCACAGCTTGTCTTACCAAAGCCCTAAGATTTTCTTCACAAAACTTTACAGGTATATTGTTCTCTTCCATGGATTGGTAAACTTTTATCTCGTTTGGACAAAACCTGCGCAAGTTATGTGCATTCTCCGACATGTAATTTATTTTGTTTTGGTACTCTAGGAGTCTCTTATAGTCAAGAACAATGATCTTTTAAACACTCAACTTCTTCTTCAACATCTTATGGTTTCTTTGTAAACAAAGTTACAAGTATGTTGTCTTGTTTTTTTGCTGCTCCATAGTTAAATTTTATCTCGTTTGGACAAAATGTATACAAGATATATGCATACTTAGCTTTCCTTTGTTTTTGTTTTTATAACAAGTATTTCATCTCTAGACAAACTCTGTGCATTCGCTTTCAATATAGAAGATGGCAACTTTTGTGAGGGAGTGAATCAAGATACCCAAGATGAGACACATATAGTCTCATAGATGTGGTTATCTTATGGAATGGTCATAATCCTTTTGTGGTCAGCACAAAGAGCCATTGGTCCATTTCTTTTCTGAGTCAATAAATCCAATTAATGTCCAATGAGCCCCTTTGCAACTTCTATTTCAAGTTAGATAATAGAAAAGTCAGGATTCATAGTGAGCAATCCATGACATATAAACAATGTGCTTCTCCACATAATCCTTGAGATAGCGAAATCCTTGTAAAAAATATATATAAATAATGAATATACACTGAAAGGGAGAGACGGATCGAAGCTTGGACTCGAGAGCTATGGGGGAGAGCAAGAGCAAGAAAGAGAGAGACAAGAAATGGGAACTCCAACAGTCACAATGTGTGACCGGGCCTTCCTTTATTCAAACTGTCACTAAAAGAATAAAGAATAAAGTGACGGTGATGGGCACCCGCCACCTGCAGTGTGCAGTGGCGGTGACTGTCAGTGTAGTAATACACGGGCAACTAGGCGGAGGCGCCTTTACCCCCAACAACCTCCCACTTAAAGGTGAATCTGCCCTAGTGAGGAGTGAAAAGAAAAAGAAAAAAAATACAGTACAACATATACACATGTACAACAGGATGAGGAAAGACGTCATCTCATGCCATGCCCATCAACCTCCTGAGGAAGGAAAAGCGCTCTGTAGAGAGGCTTTTCGTGAGCAGATCTACAGGATTCTAGTCAGTCGAGATCTTGACAAGATCAACAAACTTGTCCTCAATGACCCCACATATGAAGTGATACCTCATCTCAATGTGTTTCATCTTCGCATGGAAGACTGTATTCTTGGCTAACTGAATAGCACTCATAGAATCTGAATGCAGTGTAGGGATAGATAGCATCAATACCAAGGTCAGCAACCAAACGACCCAACCAAATGGCCTCCTTGCAAGCCTCGGTGGCTGCAACATACTCAACCTCTGTAGTAGAAAGGGATGTGCATTTCTGCACCCTAGACATCCAAGAAATAGCACCTCTAGCATAGGTGAATACATAGCTGGAAGTGGACTTCCTACTATCTGCATGTCCTGCATAATCAGAGTCAGTGTACCCCACGACTCCTATATCCTGGCTTCCATAGCATATGCACATATCTGCAGTGCCCTTCAGGTACCTCATGATACCCTTCACAGCATCCCAATGCTTCTTGCTAGGTGTAGCCATATAGCGTGCCACAACACCAACTGCAAAGGCAATATCTAGACGAGCGGCTATCCTGGCATACATAAGAATGCCCACTACGGATGCGGAATCTTGGCCATCTCGGCCCTCTTCTCATCTGTCTGCGAACAATCAACCTATGATACCTTCACATAAGAAGGCAATGGACAGCCAATAGGCTTTATGTCATGCATGCGGAAGCGCTCAAGGACTTTATGAATGTACTCCCTCTATGACAAGTAGAGGAGTCCCTAATGCATGTCGCGTCTAATGTGCATACCAAGTATGTGAGCGGCCTGTCCCAAATCTTTCATCTCAAAGCTCTTCTTGAGATGAGCCTTAAGAGCATCTGGCTCATCATGAGCTTTCCCTGCTATCAGCATATCATCCACATAGAGGACCAAAATCAACAAAGAACCATCACGGGCTTTCTTCGTGTAAAGACGCGGATCCATAGCACTCCTGCTGTAGCCCTGTGACTGCATAAAGGCATCAAACTTATGATACTACTCCCTAAGTGCATGTTTCAAGCCATAAAGACTTTTCTTCAATTTGCACACTAGGTGCTCCTTGCCAGGTTCTGCAAAGCCCTTAGGCTGCTCCATATAAATCTCATCGTGTAAGTCCCCATGTAAGAAAGCCGTCTTGACATCCATCTGGTATAAATCCAAGCCAAGCAGAGCAACCAAAGCCAAGACTAAGTGCAGGGTGGTCATCTTAACCACAGGAGAAAAGACCTCATCAAAGTCCACACCATGCTCCTACTTAAAACCCTTTGCTACCAATCTAGCATTGTATGCCAGCTTGGGGTGTCCGGGGGTACTTTTCAACTTGTCCACCCACTTGCATGGCAAAGCCTTCTTGCCCGTAGGCAAGGAAACCAAATTCCAAGTCTCATTCTGATGCAAGGAGTCTACCTCAGACTGCATAGCCCTCTCCCAGGAGTGATTGTCACCCCTGCATATAGCCTCATCATAAGTGAAAGGCTCGTCTGCATCTGTAACCAAGACATAATGCATCGAGGGTTGAAATCTATCAGGTGGATGTCTATCTCTAGTAGACCATCTCAAGGCAGGCTCTGTTGCCTGCCCAACTACCTGTCCAACACCCCGACCATGAGCATCTGTTGCAGTTGTAGGCTGTCCAATTGGCTGTGCGGGAGCTCTCGACTCCTCCTGAAATATGACATGGCGGATCTCAACAACTCTCTCACGCTGCCGATGCATCTTGTCTTCATGGAGGACTACATCATGACTGCAGATGACTTTTCGCGCCTACGGATCCCAAAGACGGTAATCCATCTCACCTGCATCCACATAACCAAGGAAAATGCATTTGACACTCTTAGGATCTAGCTTACTTCTCTTGTCCCTGGGCACATGGCAAAATGCCTCACATCCAAAGACACGGAGATGCACATAAGAGGGAGGTTTTCCAGTCCATACCTCCTATGCAACTTGGAAATCCAAACCACTAGAGGGTGATCTATTTATGGCATGCATAGCTGTACTCACTGCCTCAACCCAAAAGCTCTGTGGTAGGCCTGCGTAGCTAAGCATACTACGGATGCTCCTGGATGGTTCTATTCATCTGCTCAGCCAAACCATTCTGGGGGGGTGTAGGGGGCGGTCAACTGACACTTAATACCCCTCTCATCACATAACTGCTCAAAAGCACATGAGACATACTTCTTATGCATAGACCTAGTCTGCCTACCATAAAGACAATGCCCACATGAATCAAAACATGCATAATCAAGGGACGGTAAGTATTGTAAACCGGAAAGCATTTTCATTCCCTTCAAAGACATATGGCCCAAACGGGCATGCCAAAGAGATACATGTGGGATAGAACCCACAAACAAAACATGATCAAGGGAAGAAGCTAATACAATCAAGGGATAGAGGCTGCCAGCCTTGGCACCTCTCGCAACGACAAGTCTACCACGAGTGATCTTCCATGCAGAGTCTCAAAAACATACATGATATCCTGCGTCGTCAAGCTGTCCAGTTGACATGAGACTACGTGTCAAAGCAGGTACGTGATGTACATCCTGCATAACAAAACTACTGCCAAAAGAAAACTACAGCCTAACATCACCAATGCCCACAATATCAAGAGAGCTGTCATCACCCAAGCGCACAGAACCTGAAACGGTACGGTATGAATGAAACCACTCTCGGCAAGGTGTCACATAAAAGGACGCACCTGAGTCCAAGATCCAACACTGTGCATACATAGAGTGTATCTCTGTCATCTGCGAAGCACTAGAAGAAGCTGTTAGGATATAATCATCATCATCAATATCCTCAGGCTGCATAACATTGATCTCTTCAATTTTAACACTGGACTTTACAGGCACTATACTGCGATCAGAAGACTTATCCTACACTTTGTCTTTTCCCTTATCTTTGTGCCTTTCATTGCGCAGTTCATGGCATTGTGGCCTCATATGGCCCTTTTTCCCACAATGGTGACAAGTAACATTTGCATTCCTGCCACGGGATTTGCTACATGACTTCCCACGAGACTTGGACCGAGATTTTTGAGAATCCCGTCCGTGACCACTACCACTGCCATGCTTTCCATATCCATCATTCCTGCCTCTAACTATCATAGCATGCAACACATGAGAGGCATCCAAATTCTTACAGTTAACCTCTTCCTGCAGAAGAGCACTCTCAACATCAGATAATTTCAAGGTAGCAGTAGAGGCACATAATGCAGTGCGGAATACATCCCATGACTCATTAAGAGTACCAAGCAAGAAAAGAGGAGTGACATCCTCTACAAAAGTGATGTCCTGCGAAGTCAAGTTCTTGAGTATAGCATGGAACTGGCTCAAGTGAGCAGACATAGTCACATTCTCCTTCATGCGCAGATCCATAAGCTGATTCAGCCAATACATCTGACTTGCTGGACTTTTCTTGTCATAGAGATTCTTGATCTTATCCCACAACTTCCATGCACTCTATTCTTCCTCAAAGACATTGTAATGAACCTGTTCTGTGAGAGACAATACAATAGTGGACTTGCATAACTCATCAAGCTCAAGCCATTCCTCATCTCGCATAGTTGCAGGCAGATGCCCGCTCAACCTCAAAGGTTTGATCTACAATTTCTGCACCAACACCTACCAAATCTAGCTCTTCCAATAAGAGTAATTCGTACCATTAAGCTTAGTGATGTTGAAAATAGCATGATTAGTGGACGAACTCGCCATAATGCAGGCTGGAAGACTGTAGACAGTTCAAAACTGCTTGCTATTTACTGCAGAAAATGACCAAAAATTTACCAAAATCGAGAAAAAATGGCGAGAAAAGTGGAACCAAAGCTGCTGCCCACTAAGTACTAATGAAAGTACATCATTTCAGAATGTTTCAGCATGAAAAATCCATGTCAGTCCATACATATATGCTTGCTGTAATAAATTTCAAATTTCAATAAAAGAGAGCTAACAGTGCCAAAATCGGATCCCAAGGCAATCAAATACTGCCAAGACCAAAGCGGCATCATGCAGGCATAGCATAATCATATGATGGTCGATAAGCATGAATCCAACACCCAAGTATGTCATACAAACATCTGCCAGCGAGTAGGCACACCCCAGTCAACGGGGCAAAGTGTTCCTGCCACTACCAAAACTTGACACAAGTAGGTGTCAGTCACAAAGATATGGATCCAAAACTAAGACTTAGATCATAAGCATACAGTGAACCAAGACATATAATGTATCATCCCAAAGGGTAAGAAATCCCAAAGTCTCAAGTGTCTGTAACTGCTCAATAGCATGTAACTGCTCAATGCATAAAAGTACCGCATGCTCAATGTCTGATAAGCATTCAAGAATGCTCCCACTGGCACAAAAGCCGTATGTACGAGCTCAAGAGCTCAAGCCAAGGCAAGACATAGTGCCAATGATATAAGTCCAAGACAATACATCAATAGTACATCCCGAACATGTAGGCGGTAGAGCATCCATATGTAGCATCCATAAGCATGTAAGACATCAAATACATCCCAATCCAAACTCTGACAAGCCAAGTAACATCCAATACTACTCCAGATAATCCAAAATGCATCCAAGGTAGAGCTTCAATGAGCACTCAAGCTTAATGTATGCATAGGGTAATCAACTGTGACATGAGCATCAAGTCATAGGCAATGGGTATGCATAAACCCAAGGAGCATCACTGTCAAAGCATATAGCACTGTCAAGCACGAACCATGTCAATGAGTGCATAATGTCAAAGCTCTTCCAAAATCAGGCGGAATGAAATCCAAGCTCAAAGTCGTACCCCAAAGATCAATACTTCATGGCATATATCCAAGACATAGGCCGGAACCAATAGGCATAACCCAAAGCATGTAGAATAGCTTCAGCCCGCTTTTATTACAGCATGAAATGACTGTCAAAAACTGAGAAATTTCAGTCCCAAATCAGTGCCAAATGGTTGCCAAACAATAGGCATACATTCCCTTAACATGTAGGCATCATACGGAACCAATCAGGCATCAAATGACAACATCGGGCAAGCATAAGCATCAAATGTTACTGTAGCACTGTTATAAACTACCTATAGACTGTTATGATAGTCCCAAAATGGTGCTAAATCATCCTAGAAGCAATGTCAATGCTCAGCCTTCAATACCAAGCATCAAAGCATGTGCAAATGCCTCAAATGAAGCCTATGGAAGTGCCCAATGGCCTGGAGCTTGAGGAGGACCGGTGTGAAGCATATGGGGATCAGCCTAGAAACAGGCACAAATAGCATGTTGCCATCTTGGGGGTCCTGTAGCCCACGTGGCACAATCGGGGTGGAGTAGGGACTCAAGTAGGTGCCCAAGGGGGCACACACCAAGCCTCAAGGGTTCTTGAGGAGGGGCAATGAAGATATGAAGCAATGGAGCTTCAATGGTGGCTGCCCCAAAATGTTCACAGCCTGTGTGACCTGAGAACTGGAGTAAACCCTGAAGAAAATAATCAAATATCTCTGATGTAATGCCTTGAAGGTGCCCAACAATGCCAAGAAGGTGCTCGGGAAGCCGGGGAGTGACTCGAGCTCGAAGGAGTTGGATATGGCTGCTGGGAATGTTCTATGTCAAATAAAAATTGATCATGGTGAAGGGATGAATGGTAGCAATCCAATGATCCAATTACTATCTTGATGGTACAGAATTACAGTGGTAGGTAAAGCTCAAGTCTCATAAGGAAAGCAAATGAGAGTGTTGATAAATTAGCTATAGGCATAGTCAAATCATGTTGTATTACTAAAGGAGCACATGATGTATTGTACTAAAGAGAATCATGCTAAAACTTATTAGAAACAAGGCTTTGAGAAGGTCGCAAATGGTTTCAAATGAGCTAAGATAGTAAAATAAATATGTGTTCAGCACAGACACAATGTATTGAGAGAGAGAGAGAGAGAGAGAGAGAGAGAGAGAGAGAGAGAGAGAGAGAGAGAGAGAGAGAGTGTGTGTGTGTGTGTGTGTGTGTGTGTGTGTGTGTGTGTGAAAGCATAAGCACTATTATTAGGGTTACACTCTCTATCTTATTCATTGAGTTGTCAAATCTCTTGTTGTGTAAGTAAGATGGCTAGACCTATGGAAGCAACAAAGGTTCTACTCCAAGCTCCATATCAATGTTCATCTCCATGAAGTATCTATTGGCTCGATTATAGTTTTGACAATGGTACTTCTCACTTTGCCATCGTACCACCCCCTTCTCAACTTGGCCTAACTTCCCCAAGCCGCCCTTAGAGGGATTCTCTTCATCATCCTCATAAGAAACACATTTGGGCATAAGGTGCAATGGCTCTTAGAGAAATCAGGAAGTATCAAAGCTCTTTCGATCTCATCATTCCAAAGGCTAGATTCTCAAGACTTGCTTGTGAGATTATAGAAGACATCTGTCAAACAAAATGCAATGGTGATTTCTACTACACAAGATCAAGATAGACCCAATCCCTTTACAAAAGGATCTCTTCATGCTCTGTATGGGGCTTCAAAAGATTTTTTAGACATAGTGAATAATGCTCAGCATTGTGCAATACATATAAATCATGTAGTGATCCCCAACGACTTTCAATTTGTAAGAAATCTTCAAGCAGTTAAGATTGCATTTGTTTCAATGGAATAAATACTAATGTTTTTTTATTTTTGACAAGTATTATCCACGTGCATAGGATAAGTGACTTTCTTTGACTACAAAATCGATATACCATCTTAAAAGTATGAATGAATACTTTTATCTCAAACTTCACTCTTATCTTTTGTGTGCATCTTTTTTTGTATCTTTGCGACTTACTTATAGTATTTGTTACGGTTGTCAATTTCATTAGAAAAACTTGCAAAAATTTGCCACTTCTTATTGCATACTTTACTCAAGATACCTTTATGGAGTGTATATGGGATGAAGTCTCTAAGGATTAGTATCTACAACTTGAATATCCCAATTACCAATCCATCTATTATTTTGAGGAGGATAATTTTATAACTATATAACTTTACCTCACAATGCAACAAAACTTCACATCCGTACATGTTAAGTCGCCAAGAGCACACCCATTTTTTCTTGGTCTAAAAACATGCTTAAAGAGCCCCAGTCTAAAGTCCAATATCTTAAGCCATTTTCCTACCACCTAGAGTACAAGGTGGGGCCTACTTTGGGATTAAAAATGTTCCCCCTAACTAAGGCACAAAGCAAATTCGGTTAATACTCAAATCTTCATGATTATTTTCTCACATCTCTTGGTGAGCACTTCTACCACATCGATAACAAGGGTGCAGATGTACTCCTTTAGAGCTAAATCCTCTACTGGTTTGCATGCCTAGATCCTCCTTGCCTTGATACAAACTCATCTATATATAGTATAACTTGAAGCACATAGTAGAAACAATATCATGAGTATTAACTGACTTAGAGCTACTACAATGCAACAAACTTAACTTGGGGCACATCAGGTCCAAATGGGGTTAGCGATGGGTCCAAAGTCTAACACTTATGGCCATAGATGCCAGACTTCACACCAAGTCCTTACAAGCCTCATTTTGATTACCGATGGCCTTATCAAGACTCGATGCATCCCAAGTCAATTCTTGCCACATGAAATTATATGGAAGTTAGAGAACGTACTTTTCCCAACTCATACTATAGCTTTGTCTCCTTATTTTTCAATGAGATATCCTTATCATTTATGGATAGCGTAGTCCACAAATCCCCTATGGATAGTAACCTTCGGCCTTGGTCCAAAAAGACCATGATATATTGAGTTAAATTTGGTCTCAAGTATGTTGTAATCCACCTTGCAACAATGTCCCCTTAGGCTACTATGATGGCATTTGTTGTATCCAAGCTTGTGTCATCATACCTTTTGGCTTCTACCATTGTTGAATGTACATCCATGCAATTGTTATCGATAAGGTCATCCATTAAATCCCCAATGAGAACTAAGAATAACTCTTCTTCCTTTATTTTCAATTCGTAACACATCAAGTAGAAGTAGGTGTTATTCACCATCTATTTCAATTGGCATTAAGGAAGCAATGTTGGGTTTGTCAAACTATTGCTCTTCTAAAGAGGATGGTGCCATGACAACCAACCATTGCTTTGTCCTCATTTGATGTTCCTCTTCAACGTTGATTGGCTCTTTAATTGGTTGTTCTTCCTTGTAAAGGTGATAGCAATAGCCATTGAACTTGTACCTTCATTGCTCTTCTCCTCTATAGGTATACCCAACACAAGGAGACAGATGGTTAGTACATAATCATGCTCTACAAGCTCCAAAGGTGATGTACTTGGTGCACTCCGTATATGGGAACAATGCATGCTCTATACCAAAGAGCCACGTGGACCTCCCTTAATGGAGTATGTGCGAGGGGCAAAGGCGTTCAGAAACTCCTTGAAGACCTGGAGATAAGGATCTACTGGTGAGAGTACTTGTTCTAGGTTGACGACCTTTGAGAATACCTCAAACATCTCATCACCCTAGCTGATAAAGCACAAAGAGAGGACTGAAATGAAGTGACAATAGTGAGCTATGAAGAGACACTGTAGTCGCTCTAGTCCCCTTTCATATCAAGCATACCTCTTGGGAGGTGCATCTACGACCTAATAAGGATTATGGAGAGTGATTATTGATTATTGTAGTGAGAAGATGATGTACTATTGAGAAAGAGAGAGTCAGAGATAGCCAATTCTATCAAAATAATGTATTCATCTATGAGAGATTGAGAGAGAGAACTATGGAGACAATCAAGATGAATACTATGTTATTATTTTCCATTCAAAAGTGGTGTCTTTCTTTTGTGTTTCTTGTTCTATTGATGGATTCTGTGAAGATATTGAAGATTATGATTGATTCTATCAAATCCGTGGGAGATATCTACTATGATGCTGCGTGAAGATTTGTTCTTTTCCTTTTTGTGGTTCTCAAAAGAATGAAAAACTTTTAAACCATTAAAGGAGTGTTCATACACATTACTTATGTTTTTAACTAACATCTTTATAAATTTGACATGCATGTATAAATGTACAATGTGATACTTGTCCACTATCTTGGCTAATATCTAGAGGGAGCCCTTTCTCTCTCTCCTTTTCTCTTCCCTCGATACATGGGTACATGCATGTATAAGTCATATCTTTTTAAAAAAACATATACACATGTTTTAAAAATTCACTGTAAAGTACAAAAATACACACATAGTCTATCAACTAATTTTATAGGGGAGGTGTCTAAAACCCATTCCCCTCCCTGACTTGATGGATGTTTGGGTATATGCATCTTATCTTGATTTAAAAATATGTATGTACATGCTTTAAAATTTTAAAAGTATCAAAGGCACCTCCTCTCCTTGATGGGTATTTTGGTGCATGTGTTTTCTCAAAAATTAAAATGTGCATATACAAGTTCAAAAATGGTTAAGATATTTAAGAAGACCTCACAATTTCTCAAATGTATGAAGCCACACTCTTTCCATTGGTAATTATACTCTCAACTTAACTTTGAATCTTTCTACCATCTAATTTGAAATAGGAGTTAGCATATGGATTCTCCATTAACATTGTGATTTTCTAATGTATTATACTTAAGGGATAATCATCCTCCATCTACAACACTTCGAAATCATGACCTTCATAAATGACAGTAACATCCATAGTTATGCTAGCACGTGTGTCTTGGTCAAGGCACAACCATCTACCCTTAAGCATCCTCCATCTACAATACTTGAATATGAGGCATAAAGTTTGTCACATGACAAAGTACCTATATTCGTCAAGGAAAGTTAGCTAGGTAACCAACAAATGAGAATGTGTTCAATTCAAATGGTAGAATTTTACCTGAAAGCTATATCCCTTATGACTTGACATTGTATTGTGTTAGGACTGTGAGTGATTTTTTACATCCAAGTTTTACCCTAATTTCTTGTTAAACGATCCTTGGATGTACCTTTTACTACACATGTGCTCTTGGTAAGTCTCAAATTCTCACATTCCTTGAATATGTGCATAAAAATTACAATTGGTTCAAACCAACTTGGCGCACATTCATTGAACAAGTGCTTGGCTTCATAAAGTCCAATATATTTGCGAAGATTTTTATGTTGCACGTGCGAAATCTCACTACTGCACAACAACCATTCCACACTATTGAGATCCCAAGCATGCAAGAGCTCAAGGTTTCCATGTTGTTGACCACCCTTGGGTAGTGTGTACTTAGAATCATAGAAAAAACCAAGGTCTTTTGTAAGTTTCTTATGTGTATACCCCTCAAAAACCATTCCACCAATTTTAATGTGATAACACTTGAAAGCACCTACAAAGCTCTCGATGATTTGCTACTTATAGCAATCTGAAGGATATACTCCTATAAACACAAGAAAATTCATCTTGTAGATATCATCAATTTTCTCGTCCTCAATATAGTGTAAAGACATTGTTTACAATGATTTGTTGAATACTTACTATGGATGCAACATATATTTGTTTCTATATGAATACATATTGCAACAATGCCTCTAATCAATCTTTCTATGTCTAAGAGCTAAAATTCTACCCTTCTAGTGCTTTGATACATCTCAAATTGTAAATGCTTTCACCTTGAAATCTCCCTTTATACTTACATGCATGGATACCCAAGATGAATAATGATATGCATAAGCCATCCCGTTTCTTTTCTCATCTTTCATACTATGCACTTCTATTAAGAGAATGTTTGGTCTTCTCTCTAGCATTATGACCTAAGTAATGCATGTAAAGAATTACATGTTAAGCTCGAAACAATGTGTTTCAATACCAACCATCAATATGTCATACAAATTAACTATAGCATTAAGAGGCATTAGCCCTGTCTTAATCAAATCCAAATATCAAAGCCAAAGCACGTATACCTACATACACCATCAACAAATGCAAATCATTTTAAAACCATCACATTGATTATCATGTTTACACAAAATGTCATGAAATGAATAGAACATAAATACTCAAAAAGATAATTTTGTAAAAAGAAAAGTCATTACATTAAACAATGTCTATTTTTACTCAACACATTGCTTAAATACATGGGTAATACATTGTATTTACAAGGACATGGCCAAATGGCATGCAAATCGAAATGGGCACTTTTGATCAACACTCTAGATGTTCTTTGACTATGATTCCATACATTATGTGCTATATAGATAATATGACACAAGTTACATGGATGGCAACCAAATCTAAATAGATACAAGGAATCAACACTTCAAAGGATTAATGAACCTCAATTCCAATATACCCAATCTTTCCTACATAACAAAAAACTCACCACAACAAAGTTGGTTGAGAGTTATGTAATTCACCTAAATCTTGTATTACACTTAGACAACACATAGCACTCCAATAGAAACTTTGTTAGTAGGATACATTTGTTAATGAACTTTATGCCATCCCCTTTTAGGTGTCCAAGTAAGCTTCCATCCCTATGTTTAAGGGACTTTTTCATGGCCATGAGAACTAATTCTCTATAATGAGTGAAAACCAAAGAGGCTTTAATGAATTCATGTATGTCATTTATTTATTTGAAAAAAAGAATCATGGATTCCCACAAAGACTTCATCCACATTATGGATAATAAAACATAATGCATGGTCAAATGACAATATAGAGTTGTTCTTGCATTCTACTCTATGTCTAGTGGCATCACATGCACATTTTATAATTTGTATAAAATAACTCTACACTACCGCATATTGATTATTACAAGAGCACTAGATTGTAAACTTGTGATTATCAAAACCTATTGAAAATGATAGATATAAGAAAACATCAATCCCTCTTAACCAAAAAGAACTAATTAGTCACATGAATTTTGATGACACAAAATATAACAAATTTACTCGTAAGCTAATATTACAAACTAAAAGATAGAATGTCTAAGTTCACCCATGTAGAGGCAATAACAATCGATTCTGAAGTTAGAACCAACATCATAACCTATTGTAGAAATAGCAAAAAAGAGGAAAGAAATGCACACACACATACACATACACACAATCTTCTCCCAGTAGATCTTTGCAAGAAGACAGTACCAAGAGTTGAAACTATTATGAAGCTCTATTGAAGAGCAATGGATTGATAGAGCACATGCACGCGCGTGTGCGTGCGCACGCGTGCACCAGCACCTATGTAATCTTGCCCAAAATGATTTTTATGTAAAGACAAGAGTTAGGACTAAGAGGAATCATAGAGAGAGAGAGAGAGAGAGAGAGAGAGAGAGAGAGAGAGAGAGAGAGAGAGAGAGAGAGAGAGAGAGAGAGAGAGAGAGAGAGAGAGAGTGTGTGTGTGTGTGTGTGTGTGTGTGTGTGACATGAGCACCTATGCCTCTTGCCAAAATTCTCTATAAGAAAACATCAGCAAGAGTTAGAACCAACATCAAAGGAGAAAGCGGAGAGAAAAATGGATATCTATATTTTACAAAAAAATCTATACTTGCATGGAGAAGAAATTTCGAATATAAGAGTGATCAAAACCCTAAGAACTCTCATCCAAAACTTCAATTACGATGAAGACTCACCAAAATGAAGCAAGGAGGGAAAGGAATTAGCTACCCAATTTTTTTGTCAATTTGACTATGAAAAAAATAAGGGAAAACACAAAATTGAAATGCGCTTTAAAAAATATGAGGGAGTGGGAAGGAGGGAATACAAGGATAAAGATACTCAAATATTAGACGCTATAATCCAAGCTGTTAAGGATGGCTAATCCATGTACACCTCCCAAGGCTAGGAGGCAATCACCATAATCTATGCAATTAACTATGGCATGTAATGTCCCAATGAGCCCCACATCTCCTTTGGTGCTCTCTCTCTCTATAAATGTAGTCCTCCCTCTTCAAGGGAACCTATCTTTATGTTGTGCAAGCATTGAGGCTTCCAATCAACAAGACCTCTCTAATAATGAAATGAAGCATAGTAGCCTCATATAGTGGTAAATATAGTAACTCCTCCCTCTATGGTACATACAAGAAATTCGTTGAGACAAAATAGCACACTACAATGTATATATCACAAGGGCAATTTGTATGTATCCAAATCCATATGAAGCAGGTTGCCTCATCTTTTCACATTACCTACAACCCCATATGTTGTAACTCCTTCCTATACATTGTGAAAAGGGTTTTAACGATTAATTTTTAACCCTAGAGAAGAATATTAGAGTAGAAGAAAAAAAAAAGTCAAGTAATAGCCATCATCATTTAGGGATGGCATCAAATCTAACATGCTTCTTACACGACATTAACTTCCCAATTCTAAGCAACACATTCTCTTGCAACAAATCGTTGCTATGGAGCTCCAAGGCTTCAATAAACTCTCTCTCTCTCTCTCTCTCTCTCTCTCTCTCTCTCTCTCTCTCTCCAAAGCAAACGCCCTGCTCCCTAAACAACCAACCAACCAACCCACCCTTGTACTTCTAATTAAAGCAGAACCTAAGCTTGAGTCAAGCTACCCCCCCTTAAGCTAGGTGCTTTGGCACAAACCTTAAGTAGGCTCTTTACTTAGCAATGACAATTAATTGACACCAACAATTTGATCTTCGACATGCTTGTTATGTTGTAATCTTCAATGGAAGTCACTGAAAAAAGTATGTAATGATGTCTTTATAGATGCCTAAAAGTCATATTCAACAAAGAGACCATTACTTCAAACAAGCCTTACAATCAATGTCAATAGATCATGATTGACGAAGACAATCAATATTTTTTTCACGTTTGATTTTTGGTAAAGCAAGGACTTTGATCATGTTTACATGGGTAATTAGGTTTTATATATCTTCCAATGCCAAATAATAATTTCTATATCCCATGTTCACATACATAATAAAAACTACAATGAACCTACTCATAGAAAGCAACAATACATTAGCCATTTATCTACCACACATTCAAGGAACATGCCCATACAAAGCAATGTATTGATTGCTTAGCTAACACAAGCATATCATTTCAAGAATAGTGCACTCTTACCCTTAATGCTAATAATAATTGGGACTAGTAAAGCACTACCATGTATTGACCATTATTGGCTTCCAAGGCCAATCATCAAATAGATTTCTCAACCAAAGTATAATTAGTTAATAAATACAAACAAAGAATAATCTATTGGTACAAAGCAATAATACAATGAGTAACAAAAGCCCAATCCTAAAATAATGGTCTCTTTATGACACCAACAATTCTCAGGTTTAGTAAAATATTACCATACTTAATTCACTACTACACTAGAATGCCAATCATCCTAGAGCTTTATTTACTATACAATAAGTTTTACACATCTTACTACATCTATTGTACTTCACAACATTTAACTTAGAACAACTTTTTCGAGACTAGATATTGCTTTTCGAGAAAATGGCATCCCATACGGAGATGCGTTAAATCCAAGCCTTTTCACTTTTGCTTATATGAGAAGACAAATAATACATTCATATCACACTTTTATTCACCACCTATATTTTAAAATGAAAAACCCACAATCTTCCTTACAATTCTCACTTGCATGATAAATTTAAATAAAAACAATTCATTGCACACATGTTTTGTAAATTGGTAAAGTCCACATGCAATGCTTCCACTAAAATTTCATATTTGATATAGGTGGAAATGAAAATACTTGCTTTCATTGATAGCAATGCTCACAAAAGAAAACTATTTGAAGACTAAATGAGAATCAAACATGTTTTACATTGCTTTTATGTATGAGCAATCTACACTAAGATTTCATTGTTTCTTTAATCCTTCTCACAAACATGCATTATTTGTATTATTATACTATCATGAAAAAATAACAAGGATGAGATGTTGATTTTCCTCTTGCGCAAGCCATAGTGTACAAATAGTACACGAAGTTTAGGGTCACAAGTGCAGCTAATGGGAATGGTGTGTGTGTGTGTGTGTGTGTGAGAGAGAGAGAGAGAGAGAGGACCTGTGCGCCGGTTGGGAGTGTACATCGCTTTAGAGGTGCCCTACTAAGCCACACTTGCACCGATTCTAGCAATACATAAACGTCACACTTTTCTTCAAAACCACCTAAATTTTAAAAACAAAAGCCAAGAGGTCCATAGACAAGGATTCCTTGCAATTTTCTCGCTTGAAATTTGAATTTAAATAAAAGTGAGTCACCACACCCTTTTCATGAATGGCTCAATACCACCAAGGCCATTGTCCTGGCCCTTGACTGTCAAACCATCAACAATGGCTTTTGTTGCATTTCATGCTCATAACTGTTCAATGTGAGCATGACAGTTAAGATATACTTTCAGATATGGTAAAGAATCGACTCAAATCAAAACAGTACAAACAGCTCTCAGGACACCAAAAAGCAATAGAAGTTGTCTCAGGCAAAGTCTTTTAATTACTAATTCAACCATGGCAGTATTTGACTTGATTGTGTATATAAATAGATTAGATACTTTCGTACCAGGTAGTCCTTGCAGTAAGACGACTGACAAATTTAAAACTTGGAGCCTTCAAGTAGTAGTTTTTTGAAAAGCCATGCGTAGAAGCCCATTTCCCTTAAAGACTTCCCAACTATCTACACGTCTTTAAGTAAAATGCGTGCACAAAATTAATAACCAGGAAGGAACCAATTCCAAAGAGCAAACATGCCTAGAGCCAGTACAACTCGTGAGAAGGAACCAATGCCAAAGGACAAACATGTGTATAGCCAGTACAGTTTGTCCTCAAACGTCAGAAATCCATATCAACCAACCATCCTGATCCAATCAAGCTGCAACTGTAGAGCACATAAAAGCATCATTATTTTATATTGGATGAAACCAAACTACAAATTATCACATCTAAAAGGCGTGAGACATGAGGTGCAACCTCTCAAACAAAGTAGAGCCCAGACAGTTCTAGAAATAATCAACCTCTTTCCTTCCTTTCTGTACCTGAAGAGACTTGTAATAAAAGGTCACTTTCTCATCAATATACTCACTCGTATGAAGCCACTTTCATGGATTTCATGTCCATCTACATACCATTTTTTACTCATAAGGTCATGTGCTCTGAGGATTCTCTTTGTAAGATGAGACGAGAGTTGGTAATGGCAGCACTTTAAAAGCTTCTTCAATATCTTGGCATGTCTTCGGGACTGTCCTTATCCTTTTGGAAAACCTCAAAAGTAACACTCCCAATTAAATGGACATATTTGTCTACAGCCAGCAGCACTATAAAATGCATTTGAGCTGACTCTTTACTGACCAAATCAAGTGAGAAATACTGTGACCTCATAAATCAAGTGAAAATAGTTGACCAACTTTCAGCGGACACTCACCCTCAGGTGAAAGGAATGGATCTATAAGAGAAATCATTTATGCAAAGTGTTGTCTGTGCATTTATGTACCCAAATTAAAAAGAAAGATGCTGAGGACTGGAAAATGATCTGGTACATGCAGTACGCCACAGGTATTACAGCAGTACACGAAATTCTGGTCAGAGTTCACGTCCCTTAGTGTGCCAAGTAGGTGATCATCAAAACAGCAGAGGCTGCAGGGTTCTCACATACAAAGGAAGAGAGCTTTGATCAGCACCTGAAATTGGAGGCCAATCCACAACAATTCAGATAGCAGATCTGAATATCCAGTATAAACATGATACAGCCATGATAATTTGCTAATAATTAACACGAAATGCTGGAATACACATGCCTTGCAATCTACACATGTAAAACATGGTCGATGTTTACGCTTTTATATCGAGGAGGTGCATTAAGCTTCTGCAATAAACAAAAGCCATTGTGAACACGGCTGAGTTAAATGACTGGAACTTCAGATATAGTCAGTCCCATACAGCTTTGCTACTAATTTCCAGTCTTTGCTTTCTCTACAAGAACTATCCGTCCATTCCACTCAGTTTGATCAAGTGCCTTGATTGCAGCATCAGCATCTTCGTCTTTTTCAAGGGACAGAAAACCAAAGCCACGAGAATCCCCTGACCTGGATGGAGCATGAAAATTTAACGTATAGGCAAGAGTTGTAAGTTAGGTAAAAGAGATTAAATAAATACTTCACTTTTAGATAAGAGTCAGATGAAGAAATACAAAACAGATAGATAGACACTCCTCATTATGTGCATGACGAGTTTTACCTCTTGCAACGGACGATTCGGACATCAGTAACACGACCAAATCTTGAAAATTTTTTTTCTAGGTCCCGTTCAGTCGTCATTGAGCTAAAACCTGCGATAAAAAGGTTGTTTCCAGGCTTCCCAATACCTGTAGTTCTGTTTGGGGGAGGCGACCAGGGGCGTCTAGGCGGGCGATCTCGCCTTGGTCGGTAACTGTATGGAGGTGACCGACGACGAGGTGAATACCTTGACCTGATAAAAGGAACATGTTAGAAATCTCCTTTCCAACTTCCCTCCATCCATATAACATTTCTTATGCAAAGCTCAGGCTTATTATGCTTCACTAGGGAGATAAGAGTATGTTCGTTACTTGTCACCTGGTATGTTAGACTGCAACAGTGTGGGAACACAACCAAGTGTGTAAGTTGTGTGGGAACACAATCAAGTGCGTAAGTTCTCATAATCAAAGGATCAATCGTGCCTCTTTGAAGTCCATCATGCACATGTTGAGAAACTCCCTTCCACTCACCCTTTTTCTCCTATTGGGTTAAGAATATGTGGTTGTTGAAAACCTCTAGTGTGTCAAGTTCCCAAAGGTGTCTTCAACTCTTCCCCACATGCGCACAATGTGAAGAAATGGTAAGAGATTGCAATGGAGACAACAGAGTGTTTACAACAAACACTAGCAGCAAAAGAACTCAAAAATCAGAGAGCATGTCTGAATGACGATGAATGAAATAAAGATACAATGACTTCATGCCTCCATGTCTTTTGGACCAGGGCTAAGGAGAGCGAAGGAGTCAATGATGCCAGAGTGGCTCAAGATGACTGTGCTGTCCCAAAGCTCCTTTTAGAGATGGGCACCAGCACTTGTGGAAGGAGGAGAGGAGAAGATACTTACAGTATCCCAACTAATGAAGGGCAGCAGCACCTCCACAGGATACCTTCAAAGGAAGGTTAGCAAACCATAATTTCTAAGGGTTTCTGAAACATGAGGAATGAGACAGGTTTCAAAGGTTTCATACAAGTTTCATACAACATCAGAAACTGGTTTCATTCAAGATGAAAAAAGACCATGAAAGTTTACACACATAAAATATGATTCATGTAACATTGCAAACAGAGATAGATCACGATTCATGATTCTATACAATCCAAATGAACATTCAATGTAACATCAATATTGACATGCATCATGGTCCATTTTCATCACCAACATAAACTTTAACTACAGAAGAAGCCATCAATGTATGCACACATCATGGATAAGAACTCAAAACACATTTTTTAGGTAGGGCTTTTTTTGAAAGTTCAAAGTAGTTATTTCATCCACTTATGAAATGCTCAAATATGAAATGAATTCCCTACCATTATGAAATAGGTTTCTTGGCAACTATTGTTGTAGCAACCTATGGGCAGCTGTGGAGGGAGTGAAACGTACTTGTCCGAGCAGCAGGATGTGTCAAATGTGGGTGCAGGGATGGAAGCATAGAAGACTCTGCTGTAATAGACTGCACAATACAAGAGGGAAGAAAAAACAAAAGAAAACAAAAGAACATTGCAAAGGGAAACTCAGATATGTGCTCAGGAAATGGAATCCATATAGCGAACACACAGACAATCGCATACAATAGTGAATCACTAGCTGCGTGGGCATTGGCACCAGCTCCCTCAGCTCCCTCTCTCCAACAAGACCTACACTAGAATCTGCAAGTGATCAATGAATGACTATGGAGAAGGGAGCCTAAATATATGGCACAACAATATGCCAAAATTATGATCACATCAGACAGCAGTAAATGCCAAAACCATCATAATAATGACACATTAAAAATGCCTGAAATCCCTACAATGCCTGGCCCACTAAATCGCATGCCCAAACTCATTCATGAGCTAACAAAACTCCTAACACCCTCTCTTAGATCATGGGTGATCTGATACAATACAATAATACAATGACAATGATTTATCATAGTCCATACAACAAAGACCACTAGAACAAAACCCCGAATACCCAAGCAGTGGGTGATCAAGCCAACACCAAGGTGCCTTAGACAAAATATGATGTCGATGTCAATCGTACCAAAACCTAAAAATAGAGAAGAACCATAACAGCTCTTTGTGCCTGTTAACAATGCCTCACAATAGCATAAATGACCATCCTATCAAGAATGCCTCGAAGCATACATGACCAGGGATTCCCCAAACTCCCAAAGTGTCCCCTCATGTGAGCTCAAATTACAACCCGATCTTGCTCTCTCTCAAGAAATAACTCATTATGAACCTAGGAGTCAATATCAAATACAAGAGCATGAAAAACTGAAAACCCAAATGCTGAGTACAAAAATGTAAGTAGCAAGAGCATTAAATGCAGTCGTGTTGCATTAAAATATTGCCGAAAATAAAAAACACGGACCCCAGCATTAAGAATGTAGAAGAGTGAAGGCGGAAAGCAAGCTCAAAACACCCACAAACTAGTCACACACACTACAACAAACAAATAAAGGCAGATCAGCACCAAAAAACTAAGGACAGAGTGTCCACAGCATAAACCGCACCCAAAGCCCAAACACGGATGTTTCATACCATGTCAAACATGGTGCAGTGATGGAAGCGTAGAAGATTGCTGGAATAGACTACACAGCACAAGAGAAAAGAGAAAACAAAAAAATAAACAACACTACAAAGATACCCAAGAAGGATTGGGTTGGGGTTTTTTTTTTTTAAAGGGGGGAGTCCAACTCCGCCCTCTTTTACCCAAACAGTCCCACCCCCAAAAAGTCAAACATCAAAGCAAGGGTGTGATGATAAACTCCTCAAGGACCTACCATTATTGCAAAGGCAACAAATAGCTTCTTTTGAATAGCCCCAGTGAGTGGATCTTATATTGCTTTTAAAGGAAAGGAATAAACGACGATTCCCATGAAGAACAATCATATGGCAAGTGTGTTAGTGAGGTGACGAAAATCATAGATAGCGAAGATGGGAGCAAAACACAATTCTCCATAGCAATCCAAGATAGGAAGAAGAAATAGTAGGTAGAGACTTGAATCAGCTTGAGGTGCAGAGAACCCAACGAAAAGTAAAAAGCACTCATACCATAGTTGGAACTTGGAAACCTAAGAGGATAACAATTGCCAAGGTGATCACCAAAGATGCCTAAAACTCAACATCAAGCAAGACCGTCTTTGACCATCAAATTGGCATTAGATATCATCAAACGCCACTTCTCTAGTGTCCCCAACTTATCGCCAAATGAATAACCTAGACTAACAATTGGCACTAGATACCACCAAGTACTTATGTGACGTAGCTTATAGCAACTTTTGCCTTTGATATCCCATGATTTCCTCGGGTCCCAAGCTCATAAATTTACTCTAACCCCAGTTACACCTCACATGTGCAACATTTACTTAACCATATGATTAAAAATCATTCCACATGTTAAGAGAGGTTTCAAAAATACATGTCCTCATGACATTAGACCTCTTTAAAAATCCATGGCTCTACTCAAGACAAAACCTAACGAATCCTAGGTGTCCATGCCAAAAAATGAGAGCAAAGGCCACCACTCTCTGATGGAGTATAAATGTGTCGCAATGACTTGAATTTTTAACTTGGTGCTCTTTAGACACTTAGATCATACACATGTGAGATTAAGTTGAAAACTTGAATGTGTATCACGGTGATAAATAATCCTAGCTTGGGCACTAGGGGATATTGGTAGAATTTATCATCATGTGCTCATGGGGTACCTAGGACAAATCTTAGTTAGGGACACTGAATTTCCCCTAAAAATGACCCTTGCTGCTATGGGGGTTAGAGATTTAAAAGACTTAATGTCCTAAATTGAGATTTGCAACATTGACACTTTCAAGTTCAAAGACTAAAGAATTTAAAATTGAGATTGGACACCATTGAATGTTATTTTAATGAGAATATGGTCAAAGCGCTATATGGCTCAAATTCGCACATGGATCGATTGCATGTAAGTATACCTTCCATGTTGGGCTCTTTTTCTCCCATTCTAGGCTATTTGGGACAGATCTAAGAGCGTTGAGAATCAAACAATGTACTAAAAGAGCAGTCACGCCATCAAAACAGCAAAGAGACCTAATCTACAACACTTGCTAGGGATGGAACCACAAGGCAACTGTTATCCAAACATTTCTCTCGCATGAAAGTCGAAGAATTTTCTCTAATTTGCTGGTCATAACTTCTTCCCCAAGATATCTGCAATTTCTTAGCACTGATTTGCTAGTACAGCTCTGAATTTCTACAAAAATCAAAGTTCTCATCTATCTTGAGAAGTGTGCCATCAAATTCCAGCCATGCAACAAAAGGATTTGCTGGAATTCTAAGAAATTAGAACAAACCTAACAAGGATTGCTCATTCACGACCAAGATGACTCACATGCAAGTGTAGAAGATCCAATTCGTGCATGCCTTGCTTCTCTCCCATCTCGACTTGATGCATGTGTTGTCTAGTAAAGGAAATTGGAGATTTGAGCCTTAGATTTAAATGCCATTGTGTTGTGGTTGCTAATTTACTAAGCTCAATGGGTAATCAACAAGAATTACAGATTGCATGGTAGCAATGGAATGTGTGCATCCATGCCTCCATTGATTCAAGAAGGTTGTTGATGTTAACTCAGCCCGCAAAAAGTAAAATAGATGAGATTCTGGATCTATAGGTGGGTTAATTTGCATTCCGTGAAACAACAAAGGGGTAATTTAAGGCTTGATGCTGCTAGTCATTTAGACCATGGATGCAAATGTTCAAGACTCAATTTGCTGCCCACATGTGCTTGTAATCAAGAAGCAACTTGGGATTTGATGCAACTAGTTATTAGAGACCTGCATGCAAGTGCTCAAGTCCCAATTTGTGCTCAAATGCACATCAAATCAAAGAGCAAATTGAACTTGGTGGTTGTTACACTTATCATACTCATGTAACAACTCTTCAGCTCTAGTGTGAACACTCTCTTATCCGTCAAATAAATTTGGGGCTTTTGTAAAATTTGTCCAAATCCATCAACATCGAGGCCAATTTCATTATCTATACTAGCATTTTGGGACATTAAAGCCTTCTCAACCACAAATTTTTCTTCAACATTGTCAATTGTGCACAAAATTTTAAGTTTGTTTAGCGTTTTCATACTACTACACGTTCAAGTATACAATTGGCAGCTATTGTTGTGAAAATTCAACTATGCATAGCAAGCAATGGCAAGCCAAAATGACTTGCCAAATATATTTGGGGACTCCAACCAATTGGATGGCACAAATTATCTAATAAGGGTATACATGACAAAGCATATTTTCGTTGCCAAAACTTTGGGGCTATTTATCTAGCTCTAAGGTTAGACAAGTATGTCCTATTGCATAGAATGTTGCTGGTTCATCCAGTCATTCACTATCACAAGTGGATCTCCCACTCCAACTACTGCTTCACTTCCCACCATTGATTAGTTGAGATGGAATAGAAGAGATGTGCAAGCATATGCTTTGATTGCACTGTCGATGAAGAGATAGGTTATTCCCCACGTTCGGTCATGCACAATGACCAAGGATGCTTGGGATAAACTTACTTCTTCCTATTAAATGCACAATGAGGCTCATGCACCCTACTTGCGTAAACAACTTTAGATGGAGAACATGACTAAGGTTGATTCACTGGATGCCTACATTACACATGTAAAGGATGTAACATCGCAGCTTGTAAATATTGATGATATTATTATTAATGCTTCTCTTGTTCTCTAGTCTTGGTTGGCCCACTTGAGTACCAAAGTTTCACCACTACACTTTACTTGCTTGCAAAAGGAGATGATAATGTATACACATTTGATGCATTGATGTCATTGTTGCAAGAAGAGCAATCACCGATGAATCACTCTAACATAAACATGGAAAATCAAACATTTGTAACCAGTCATAGGAACAAAGGAAGGTCATGGTGGCAGCCATCCAACCCAAAGGGCAAAGGGCAAAGGCAAACCAACCTCTTCTATGAACTCTTTAAGCACCAAGGATAAGGGTGTCAATTTAAAATAATGTACTTGTTGTAAGAAAAGGGGGCATATCATTGTTGTTGAAAATTCAACAACCACAAAGGATGCAAGTTCCAACAACACATTTAGCAAGTTTGGACATTGATCAATCTTATATGCTTTTGTTATGCATTGCTCATATGATCCTACTTCTCAAGCACATGGCTTATTAGTGATTGAAAATGGTAACACATTGTATTTTGATAATTGTGCGCCCAATCACATAACTTTCTTTCTTGACTTGTTTGCATCATACACAAACAAATGTACAAAAGGGGAGATCAGGTGTATGTGCAAATAATGTTTTGTATGCAATCCAAAGCATTGGACAGATTTCCATTGTTGCAATAGATAGAAAAAATATCGTGCATTCAAAGGTTTTGTATGTGTTAGGCATAAACATAGTACGGGGGAGTTTCGAAAACGAGGGAAACGGAAACGGGAAAAAGTGGAGTTTCGAAGTTTCGGCCAAATATTGGAAATGGGGAAACGACGTTTCGGATTGTACACTAAAATAAATACAGTATTATGTGGGTATGTAAATATATCAATGCATACAACAACATGTATCCAAATTTCATATAAAACTTTTCAATCCATGTCATATGATTGAAATCATAATTCATTACACATGTCACGACTCACGAGTGAAGATTGAAGAGTCAAGACTCAATGGTTGAAACTTAAGACAACTTAACACAATTAAGACTCAATTTTCAAAACTTAAGACAACAAATGAATTATAATATATGACTCATGAATCATCTATGATCTAAAGAGCAATGAAGACTGACATCAAGAACAGTGGAGATTGACATTAAGAACAATGGAACAAGAATCAAGACACATAATAAGTGAAATCAAGATACAATGATACATGTAACTACGTCATGTGAATAATCAGTTAAAACTCCAAAGTCCAATGAGCATTGAGCATTGTGTACTAGTCTCTAGACTCTATTAACTACTGAGTAATAAGTATCAATAACAATGAACAACTGGCAACTATAGTCTGGACAACAATGCCCGATGTCTTTATTGGGAACGCATGCCAACTTCCAGGTGGTTTTCATGCGTGTTACACTCCCCGATTTCTGCAATCCAGAATAGTTGCACCACCACTTCTTTGATCCACCAGAGCCCTCATATCCCTTGATTGGAGTGACGTGTCTTCAATATGGATCCAGTGCCATGATTAGCCTTTAAGTAATGGGGAGAAGAAGAAGAAGAAGAAGAAGAAGAAGAGGAAGAGGAGGAGGAGGAGGCCGCAGCGGCGGGAGTTGGAGTGTCCGAAAGGGACCGCAGGATGCCAAAACGTCGGTCTGCCGTTTCCATTTCGGTCCGAAATGGCCCGTCCGTTTCAGCAGCCCTGAAACGCCGTTTCGGGATACTATGGGCATAAAGAAGACTTGCTTTCAGTTTCAGGCATTGCATGTGCTAGTTTTGTGGTTAAGTTCCACTTTGATCAATGTAATGCATTCTCGATTACAAGTTGATGCCACCATCATGGATAACACAGTTGTGGCATGCTCCATTCAGCTATCTCAATTACAACAGTTTGCTTCGCTTGAGAAGCAAAAATATGATGCTTGATCTCCTTCCGTTGAAAGCGCCTACTCATTATGTATGTGAGAGTTGTATAATTGGCAAAATGTATTATGTTTCATTCATACTTACAAGGAAACGCATTTTCCGAGTAGAAAAACTAAAAAACATGTAAGAAACGTTTCTTAACTTTTTGAGGTATTTCTTATACATCAAAAAAGGGTTAAGTGGTCAGAAAGTGGCGTTTTGGCCCAAAAAAGTGTGCCCTATCATGAAAGCACATTTTTTCCTTGCGAAAGACAAAGAAGCATGAAATGGGAAATGGGAATGGAAATGGTCACACGGATGCCAAACCTAGGGAATTAAAACGTGGAAACATGAATGGCATTAAAAAAGTTAAAATTCATTTAAAAATTTTAATATTTCACTCATAATTCATGTGGAGTGTTAAAGCCAAGGTATATAATCCACAAGGACAAATCATTTTAACTTCAAAGATATCACACATCATTCTAAAACTAGTCACTATAAATTGAATTACAACTTTTAAGGCTCAAGAGTCAAGCTAGTCAATTATAAAACAATGAACAATGAACTAAGGTAAAAGAATATCCCAAAAAATGCTACAAATATGAAGTCTGATCCCTGGTTGCATTCTGTCCATGAAAGGATCCATATAGTACAATCCATCCAATCCGATCGGACGTGAATAATCCATCCAGTTTTTGTCCCTTTTTTTTTACTTGGTGTTCAAAGAAAAGTTGTTTTCTATTGTACCCTTTTGCTCTTTATCCACATTGACCTCTACCTATACTTTACTTACCACCTCTTCTTCTACCTCTCTCTTGCAAGCTCCTCTATTTTTCTGTCTTCTCCATCCACTTCTCTCTAGACTCTACCTTTACGTCCTCCTCTTCCTCTTGTATCTCATCCCCTATAGCGCTATTTCTATTTCCTCTTCCTTTGCATCCTCTTCTTTCCCTTACCTTGTCTCTACCTATATCTCTATATTCTATCCGATCGGACGTGAATAATCCATCCAATCCGATCGGATGTGAATAATCCATCCAGTTTTTGTCCCTTTTTTTTTACTTGGTGTTCAAAGAAAAGTTGTTTTCTATTGTACCCTTTTGCTCTTTATCCACATTGACCTCTACCTATACTTTACTTACCACCTCTTCTTCTACCTCTCTCTTACAAGCTTCTCTATTTTTCTGTCTTCTCCATCCACTTCTCTCTAGACTCTACCTTTACGTCCTCCTCTTCCTCTTGTATCTCATCCCCTATAGCGCTATTTCTATTTCCTCTTCCTTTGCATCCTCTTCTTTCCGTTACCTTGTCTCTACCTATATCTCTATATTCTTTTACTCCTCTTACAATGCCTAAGCCTCTTTATGAAGCCTTCTCATTATACATAGCTCCCTTAAGTCTCAGCCTTAAGTTTCTTTTTGTATCTACTATCTACTACTTTTTGTACTTGCCACTTGGCACTTGTGACTTGCTATACCATGATCCATCATTGCAACTAGCTTTTTTTCTCAATCCATTGTACATGTCTCCAATCTTATAAATAAATTTGGATCTTGAAAATTACTTGTGACTAGAGTTTTGGATTTACATTTTGTCTCAACCTCTCGCTATGGTCATGACTCATCGTTGAAAATTAAAGCAAAGGTATTTGTGGTTTGTAAACTGTATTAGTATTGGATGGATAATACCTTGTGATACTATATCTCACAGGTAGCGACTCTCATATTAATAATTTTCTATGTATTTTCTAATAATCGTATGAAACATTAGATTTTATCGGAGATTTTTTTGTGTACATTCGGTATCATACTAAGTCCACGGACTAGATGGATTGGACAAATTGTACTTGACTACCCTAGTCTAATCTATAGACCGAAGCAAAATGCGACATGCCAAACTAGCCCAAATGGACAACCGCAAGACTGCAAATACAAAAATAATTTGACATGGCACAACGGCCCGAGTGTTATCAAGATCATATACATGTGTCATGATAAGCAAACTAAATCAAAGATCATTATGATTTGAGGCTTCTCTAGTTGCTCTTGAAGTGCCACCCTCATGATCATGTGTACCATGAACTAAAACACCTTCCTCAACATCAACATGTGTCTCCTCTTTTTATTGCATCTCCCACTCTATGAATGGATCGGGCTTTGCTATCATACTATTACATAACATCCTTAAATTAACATGACAAATACTAGATTGTTTGCTCTCTCCACACCGATACCATTCTTCTTCTTTGAAGCAATGTGACTGTATATGCTTCACAATTGCCCCAAACAAGAGAAACTAACTCACTAACTCAAAATACAAATGGCTAGCCACTGCAACTCAAGACCATCCAAACCGTCCTTCCACCACAAAGCTGCCCCAATCTTGCAACAATCCTTCTGTGCATCCCCACAACCAAAAAACCCTTGAAAGTTCCTATAACAAGAAAGTTGGTCTTTGATCTTTCGTCTAGTACCGTGAGCATGCACTAGACGAGACAATATAAGTCTCCATACATCCATAACTACGGTTTATCATCTGATCCCAACTCCTACAATTTTTCATTTAACCTATCCATAGCCTCATATACCTTGCCAATGCAAGGCTACATAGCATCCAAATTCTCAATAAATGCACAATAGATGATACCATAGCATCTATCCACTTTACATCATCCCAAAAAGTTGAGTTATTTGCTTTTTCCAAGCATAAGATACCTATAGGAGTATCTGCCACTGTTGATGAAATAAACTCATTAGTAAGAAATAACTGCCTCAAGGCACCACTGTATTCTCTCAATCTACCTAGCATCAAGAAGTTAAAGGCAACCCTAGTGAGTATTTTAAAAGCATCTTCTTGAACCTTAGAGAGAACTTATGGCGGAGAAACTCGTGATTCAAAACAAAGCTAACCATTTGAGCTCCTTGCTCTATGATAGGTACAAACCATGACAAGTTACCAATATCCTTCAATAGGTTATTCAAGCAATGAGTCATACAATATGAAACTATAATATGCAAATGATATCCCTAGATGATAGCACTTACTAACCTATTTGCAAGCTCTCCATCTGCAACAAATCACACCACATACTCTGGGCCAATAAGCTCAATATTTGTAACCCACTCTATTGCAAGTACATCTGCCAACTTTCTTGTCCCTGATGCATCATGAGAAAATACGAAATATATCTCCCCATGGAAATAAGCAACCATGCCATGAATGGATCACCTCCATGCAATCAATAAAACTCCCTATTTAGCCCATAGGCTCTTTCTAGTCATTGCTAATTACTCAATAAGCCGCTTCTCCTTGTCCAGCAAAGTGGTGCATAAGGTCTCTAATGATAGAAGCACATATGATTAAAAATACTCTCTAATCTTCTTACACATCAATTTAAAATACTCTAATCCAGATACACAAAATTGAATGTAGTCATGATTATAAAAGCAAGCCATGGATGTATCCACCTTTTCCTTCTTCTTTGGATCCCAACTAACATTAGGTGTACTCTCTCTACATGCAACATGTGGCACTATTGATGCCATGGCCAATGCAAATCTTGCAATACATGTGAAGGTAGCACTTTCTGATACTAATCCTACTCTAGACACATCTGATGGGGATAGTGTCACAAGAGTTACACGATAAACTACAACACGTCGTGGCCTAGACGCAAGATAAGCTTCTTGACCTATTGCACAGCCACGAAGCTTCCTTTATTTCTCTAAGGTCACATTAGGACAAAACTACACCTCTGAATTTGGCTCAATAGAGATGAGCTCGGGCCTAATTACGCATAAGAGAAAACAAGTGGCAATTGATATTCCAAATTGACATTTTTAAATATTTAAGAAACTTTGCAAAATTAAAATCAATGAAAATTCAAAACTGGTTTACCTTGTTGCTCCACTAGTTCACTTGTATGGGCAAAGCTTGCATGTCCATGATCAAGATCCTCCATCACTCAATGGGCAATCCGCATTTTCCCCTTCCCACCATGAACAATCATCGAACGTTCCTCCACCACTAACACGATGAGCCGCACGAGATGAAGCCATTTCAAGGCTAAACACTGAAATAAAAATGGCTAGTTACTATAGGTGAGAAGAGAAGGGAGAACTTAGAAAAAAGAAAAGAGAAGGATGGCGAAGAGAAGTGGGAGAAGAAAGAAGAAGGAAGAAGGAAGAGAGAAGATTCAAGAGGAGAGGACTGAAGCGACTAGCCAAAAAGAGAAGGATGGAGAAGAGAAGAGTGAGAAGAGGGAAGTGTGAGAAGAAGAAGAAGAATAAGAAAGATAGAAGAGGAGAAGAAGGAAGAGAGAAGATTCAAGAGGAGAAGGCTGAAGCAACTGGCCGTTGCCTATGCAATAAAAGCGTGTAACGTGGAGCATGGAGTCTAGCCACTAGCGGGCAACATGGACGGCAAAGGCATGGCATACCATAGGAGCAAGAGCAAGAGCGCAACATGTAGCATTCGAGGAGAGAGAATACAAGTGGGAGCGAGCGCAAATCGAGCAAGCAGTCAACCTAGATAAGTTGGTGTCACGTACCATTTCCTATCCATGTTACTAACAAGGAATACACACATTCCCTATCAAAAATAAGGCACGAAATGTCCCACCCAACAAGGGCATTCCCTACTACGTTCCCTATCAAAAAAGGGACATGGAACATCCCGCCCAACAAGGCACGATTCCAGGCACAATTCAAGTAGAAGCGGTACTTCGGTATCCTGGGGGTTGTTTTGGCTATTTCCTGTCACTATGCTGAAAGCACTTGAAAGTGATGTTTTTCCCCTTACAATCATGCCTTGTACTTGAAACCTTGGGATTCATGAATCATGATAGGCTACAGCCCTTCCAATCAGTCTGTGATAGTTTACACTATGAATTTTGAAATAAAGAGCTTATGATAGCCTCTTCGAGCTACAAGATACATCAGCTCGTACTCGTAATGCAACAAGCACAAGCATTGCTATAGCTACTAATGAGGATCTACTTGAGAGCTCCAGCTCTAGCAAGAGAGATGAGGAAAGGAGGAGGAGATTGAGAACAATGAGCAAGACATTCAGCATGAGTCATGACTCAATACATTCTCTAGGACTTAAGATTGACTTTTGGTAATTTTCATAATCCATTTACGTATTGAATATGTGACAAGGTTTATGAGACTTGGACTTGTTTGACACTTTGTTACTTCTATGATTCTATTCTTGTTTGCTACTTTATATTTGCTCTAAAGTGGTATTTAATGTTTCCTTTTAAATGTTATGCTAACAACCGTTGATAATTACGTTAATAGTTATAAACCGAAATGTGATGTAAATGAGGCAACAGACAAGATAATCCACAAACTAATCCCAAAGCCACCACTCAACAAAGGTACTATATACCAAAGGTCAAGAGAGCACTACATATGTTTTTCCATTGATGTAGCAAAAAAACCATCTTCTTTAGACTTTTCATACTCTAATCTTGCAACTTCTTATGCATCAAAAGAGCTAAAAGCATCATGAATTGTTGTTAATCTTCATATTGTATCAAGGGCAACATCCTTCAAAAATAATCCTTAAACCACCATTTTGAAAACAACCAAACCATCTTGCATAAACATCTCCAAATCCATCAAGTATCAAGAGGAAACGTGATCTCATGGCCAAGATCATGTGACACAAATGTAATAACACCAAAGGCATTTATCATCATAAGCAAGTCCAACATAGCCTTGCATAGAAGAGAAAAAAAATAGAGTACCAAGAAAGTTGTCCTTTTCATAAGACATAGGAGGAGACAAACTCATGGGCATCAACAACAAGATTCAATACCCACTTACACACCAAAGGGAATCGAAAAACACATCTTATATAATCGCACTAAAAATATACATAGAAGAAAAAGATCCAAAGATTCCTTGGTATGACAATCACATTGAAAAGATGCATATGGAAACAAGATCTCAAAGATTCCTTGGCATGACTCTTCAAGAAACACACCTTACGATTGTCTTGAAGACAGGACTCTATGTACTAAGACAAAACAACATATAAGATAGTCTCAATTTCCTCCCAAACTTTAATTTTGGTAGAGTGAGAACGCCCAACCATTATATCTAAACTTCAATGGCACATAGGGATATGCCAAAGGGTAACATATGCAAACAAAAGGGGAGATAAGGTAACCTCTTTGGATAGCCAACAACACATTAATATGGACTCTGGAGCCTATTTTTTCTAGACAGCATGACTTCAAGATATAAAGGGTGATATTGTTAGCAATCTAGTCTGCTCGTGTGAGTTGGGATGTGCCACGCATTCTAGACATCTTATGTATTTTTTAGTGTTCATTATGGCATTCTTTAGGCCTATTTATTCAGGCTCCTCCTCCACATTGTCATTCATCCCTTGCAAATCCAATGCATGCCCTATGGAGAGAGGGAGCCAGTGCCAATGTCCATGCAGCCAGTGACTCACTCTTATACACGATTGTCTCGTGTTCGGTATATAAAATTCCATTTCCTGAGCACATCTCTGTGTTCTCCTTTGTCTTCTTTTTGTCTTGTGTTTAGCAATTTATTTCCGCGTTCTTTCATGCTTCCATTGCTACATCCACTTCTTGTATCAAATTTCAAGATCTATGATCCTGCTATTGTTTTCTGCTCATTATAGATCTTCTATTGCTAATCACTCATTTGCCCTGCCTGCTGCCGCCTCCTTCCACACTGGTGACACCTATTTGCTGCAAATCGCACTGTTTCCAACTTCTAAGTTTGCATTTACTATATTAATTGCTCCTATCACCTACGTTTTGATTCCAGCAATCTATGTTTTCAATTTCTGCATTATTTTTTTGTGTTGTTGCTGCATGTAATGCCTGCTTTGTCTGTGTTTCGACTCCTACAGGCTGGCTGATTGTCTTTTCATGTTCTGTTGGCTGTAATTTTCACCTTCTAGGTGTGTTTGATTAGACTTTGTCCCTTTGCAGTAGTTCTTTTGTGATCAACTTGTCTTACGCAGCGTGTAAACTTCCATTAATGCAATGTGTTATGCTTTGGCTGTACTCTCTCTCTCTCTCTCTCCGCTTCTTTTATTTTCTCTTCTTATCCTCTTCAAATGGCTCCCCCTTGCTATTCTACTGATGACAAACTACATGGCCCTGATTACCTAACATGGAGTGCTAATATGAAAGTATAGTTTGTGGAGAGCAGTTATGGTACATTGTTTTTGGAGCTTTTGAGTGTCCCGAGGGCCCCACTCCTCTTCCAACTGATTTTGAGGAGGACAATTATGAAGAAGTTGTGCTCACGTGGGATACCAATGATGCTTGTGCATATTCTGCTTTTCTTTGTTATATATCTAAAGAAGTTCTTCTAGTGGTCACCTCCTGCAACATAGCTTCAAGACATGGGTGAAGCTTCAAATGTTGTACGAGGCTCTCTCGACCATGCATGCAATCACCCTTTATGGACAGCTCCAACAGATGAAGCTTGAGCCAAAGGATACTATTCAATCATTCTTGCTTCATATTACACAAGTACAAGATCAAATTAGTCTCGTGCAATCCGCCCTTCTACAGGCTCACCTTGTGGAGACTGTACTCTACAAGCTCCCTCTGAAGTTTGATTGAGTGGCCAATGCTTTGCATGCCTAGATGTCACCAGTGAGCTTTACCCATATGTCCTCAATGCTACATAAGCATGAGGCATCTTCATGGTTACAAGGGTGGCTTCCATCCCAGTATGGTGGCTAGAGAGGGGTGACAAGAAGAAGTCGAAGGCCCAATGCTATCATAATGGTAAGAAGAAAAATTTATGCAAGGATTGCAAACAATTAGTGGCTTCGATGAAGAAGGAGGAGAAGCAACAGTACGATACCAACTCCTATGCCCAATCATCCACCTCCAACTCCGACTCCAATCCTCCAACCAAGGTGCAAAAGGGATCACCTTCTTCACACCAAGTGAAACCAACTCACCTCTTCAAACCAACTGAAACCAAACTCACCCTAGACAATTCAATGACTCATGTGCCTTTAAACAGGGCATGAATATTTGTCCATCTATACACCTAACACTCACATTCATTCTTCATCATTCTCCCATTCCTTCACTCCATCACACTCCAGACTCGACTCTCTATCACTGGCATCTACACACCTAGCAACGGATATCTTGGTTCATAGTGATATTTAGCATTGTGACACCATACCGATAGGTGACTTCATTTTGGAAGTCTTCTTTACATTTCCATCAACTACAAACACTCCTAATTGTTGTGTTTTGAGTCTACGCAGCTTGGCAACCTACTCTTCATCATCTCCATTGCTGCATTTGATGGTTTCACACATCCCTAGAGTAATACAACAAATCATCAAGCGTTTCCAGCCCTTACTACCATCCCATCACTAGGCAAAGTTCCCAACCATCAGCCACCTTCTACAGGCTGCATTTGCAGCAATTTCAGGCCATCCACAGCATATCTAGACTCTCTTTATCAGCCCTACATGTAATACTTGCGTTTTTGCAATTTCTCATCCCCAAGGGCTGCCCAGCAATTGTCTTGATGAAAGGCATCGCTTTAAAGAGATTTCAGTATGTTCTTCATCTCCAATGGCCTCCAAGAACTACATTCGCTGCATGTGTCTAGACCAGTAGCAAAAAAGTTCCATTAATTATGAATGCATTCCCCATTCATATCATTTCAAAACAGTGTTTCCTCCATGCCTAGCTATCCTTCCCCCAATTGCATGTCATTATTTGTTTTAACTTTTGCATAATTAGTGATCAAATCTTGGTAGCCTGATCTTGTTTGGACTAGGAACCACAAGTGTGTGAAATTTTGATTGGTGTGCTCAAACATCCCATCACCTTCAATAATGCCATTTCACAACCCGATGGTATGCTAGATGAAACTAACTATCCTTGTTGGAAATTAAAGATAAAAGCCTCGCTTGTGCATGAGACCTTGCTTCAAGCATTAATAAGTGCCAAAGATATTCAATTAGACTGCAAACTAAGAATATCAGTTTTTTGAAGTTCCTTGGGAAGTAATGCTTATTCCATTCTAGTATCATATCTTGTATCAAAGGTGGCAGCTCGTACAATCTTCTAAGACATCTAATGAAATATGATAAATTTTAGAAGAGCATTATGATACTCTTTGTCTTTGATTAATGCTCTTCAATATGCATCATGAAATTAACTACGCTTGTTGGAAGTTAAATACAAAGCCATGTTTGTGCATGAACAAGGCTGATTACACACCAAGTGGCATATGCCCACTTCACAACATTGTTAACCACTCAAAAGTATCTATTTAGGAATTGGCCATCTGACATGACATACTGTATACTTGCTAAGCTAGTAAACTCCTTGGCCACTTTTGGATACGGAGTTTTTCCCCCACCCACTTTACAAAGTGATGGACGATGGTGCACTTGTCAAAAGTGGACGCAATGATGGAAGCGTGTGGAAAACTGTTGTAATAGATTGTTGTACACAAGAGAAAAAGAAAAGAGAGAGAAACACCACAAAAGAAAAAAACACTACACAAGGAACTCAGAAGCAAAGAGATGCTCGGAAAACGGAATCCATATATCAAGATATGAGACACTACAGAACTAATGTGAGTCACTGGTTGTGAAGCATTGGTGCCTACTCCTCTTACTCCACCAAAACCAATCATGTGATGAATGATCATAATGACGAATGTGGAGGAGAAGCCCAAATAAATAGGCCAAAATAATGCCATAAATCATGTCAAGTCGGCTAGCAATAAATGCTAAAATGCCATCTTAAAATGCCAAGAAAAAAGCCTAAATTAATCAGAATGATATCTTAGTGCCCTAGCCCACTAAATCACATACTCAGCCATGAACTAACATATCTACTAACACTCTCTCTCACATCATGGGTGATCTGATACAATACAATATACAATGATAATGTTTCATCATAGTACATACAATAAGGACCACCAAAGTAGAACCATGGATACCTACGTAGTGGGTGCACAAGCTACCACCAAGGTCCCTCGAAGGCTCATGCCGATGTTGATCGTATCAACTCTTGAAAATAGAGAAGAATCATAGCAGCTCTCAATATCTATCAACAATGTCTCGCAGTAGCATATAAGACCATCCTATCAAAAATGCCTTTGAACATATGTAACCATGGATTCCCCACCTTTGGCTAGACCGCCAAAGTGTCCCCTCGTGCGCTTCGACTAGGAGACAATCCCACTCTCTGTCAAATAAACTATTCATCATGAACCTAGGGATCAATCCCAACTCCAAGATTTGAATTTGCCAAACTTCGATCGGTGCATCAAGGAAACCCCTCTCTGGAACCTATACACCTCTATATCTATATAGATAAGTTCATCTACCCCATCTTATCACCCTCTCACACTCCCTCCCTAGCACTAGAGAGTTGTGAGGGATGACCCCATCACCTATACTAGCAACGTGGAAGGGAGGCCCCTACAACCATCGCTAGGGCCACATAGATAGAGCCTAAACTTGAATCTAAAGAAGAGGAAGACGCCCCGCGAGAGGCATCACCCATCGTCACTGTTTACACTTGCTCCTATTGTAAAGTTGCTAATGTCTTGTGGTCCTTTCGGAGGTGTCCCTTCTTGCCACAGTAATAGCACTGAGACTTCTTCTTTGGCCGTATAACACCCCTCTTTGAAACTGGAACATCTGAAATACCAAGAGAGAGCATCCTCACAGAAACCTAAAGCTAAACACAACAAGTCTCCAACATAACACTTGTAGATGAGAAAATAATGTTTGTATATTGACCATCAAGAGGAGATGCCGGAGAAGCCATGATGAGGGAGATACAAAGAAGATGAAGAAAGACAAGGGATCTTTAGGGAGAAATACATACCAAAAATATAGGCTCACAAGGATTGATGAGTTCCAAGCAATAAAAAAAGCACATTGAGAAAAAATCAATAGTAACCAGAGTGTAGCGATAAGAACATGACAACTGGATACACATGAACCCTCTCTAAAGCTGAGTAGTGTACCACAAAGTGAGAACACAAACCAAAAATAACCGGAACTAGCCTAAAACTACTCTCACCAGCCCTACACAAGAGCAAACAGCCAAATGGCAAGTGCTGATGAGTAAAATGCAAGCACCAAATACCAAAACGCAGATTTGGAAGGGTCAATAGCAAGTCCCTAGAACCTAAATAGACCCAAACAGCTGAAAACGAAAATGGCAAGCTGCAAAACATTGAGGAAACAAGCCGAAAATGACCAGAACATGGTTGCTCAAGCTCATAATCAATCACACCAGTCACAAACAAGTCCAATCAACAGCAGAAAAGCCAAAACTCTGACATAAAACAGTGTAAAACAGCAACAGGAACAACAATCCTACAATCTGATAACAAATCAGAAGTGGATGCAATGATGGAAGCGTGTGGAAAATTGTTGTAATAGATTGATGTACACAAGAGAAAGAGAGAGAGAGAGAGAGAGAGAGAGAGAGAGAAACACTGCAAAAGAAAATAACACTGCACAAGGAACTTAGAAGCAAAGAGATACTCGGGAAATGGAATCCATACACCAAGATATGAGACAGTACAGAACCAATGTGAGTCATTGGCTGTGAAGGCATTGGTGCCTGCTCCTCTCACTCCACCAAAACAAATCATGTGATGAATGATCATAATGATGAATGTGGAGGAGAATCCCGAATAAATAGGCCAAAATAATGCCATAAATCATGTCAGGTCAGCCAGCAATAAATGCTAAAATGACCGTCATAAAATGCCAAGAAAAAAGCCTAAATAATCAGAATAACATCACTTTTTGCATGTGTAGCCAAACCAAAAAAAAAAAAATATGTATAATATTATTCCCTTTTTTGCAAACTGTATCCTTTTGGTGTGTAACAATGTTGCACCCATGTTTATGTCCACTTTAAAAAAGTGCATGCTCACCCACTTGTTGGATAATAGCATGTTATCCAATGTGTAACCATCCTAACCGCTCTCTAAAATCATATGCAATATTCTATCGAGCACATATACACAAAAATATATACATACATACATACACACACACACATACAAACATACATATGGTATGTGCATCTGTAAATGGGTAATTTTCTTTTTCACTAATATAAGGAAATCTTCTAGAAAAACATCAACAATTTAATCATCCATAAAATTTGATTTATTCTTGCTAGGGTAACAGGCAATTCAACAAATAATGCACGAACATTGAATGCCAGCCCCATAGACAACAAACAAATTTACTAGCTCAATTGTTGAAACTTAATTTGAGTTCTCCTTCAACATTCAAACGAGTAAAATTCACTCAACCTCATTTTCAAATCAATGAGCCATCACAACTTTGTGCTGGCTACAAATAGCAAAGCTGGAAAGCCTTCCAAAAAACTTGCACAACAAACGCAAAACATACGTGTATCTTTGCATGCACCTCTTATCACCGATTGCATGACCTTTTCATTCATTGGAAGAGTATCTTTTAAGAAACACAAATTTAACAATTTTGGTTCTGCAGCTTATCACATCACTAAAGCCTTGGAAGACAAGCCACATGTGCAACTTACAGCAGATTGCAATTCTTGGAAGCGTACTGTAGAGAGTCACTTACTGATGATAATAGCTCCTTCCTGCAGGGCTCCTGGATCGAGACCGTCCATACCATCCCCGGCTATGTGGAGAACGACCTTGTCCAGGTCTTCTTGCAGGTGATCGTGACCTTGAGCGGCCATACCGCCGGTGCCTTCTGTCTATGTCTGCTGCCCGACTATATCTTGCATCTGGCGAGCAAGAAATGTCATGAAGCTTCTTTCCTTCCTCTGTAGCGCTGGTTCCTCGGACAGTTGACCTTCCATCAGGTGACCTGGAATGATCGCGTCTTTTCCTTCCTCTATCAGTGGCATCTGTTCCATGGATAGGCCTGTTTTCAGGGAGAACGAATGATATATGCTCCTTTTCTCCATCATCTGCAACTTTACTACTGCTATGCAGTCCAACAGGCGACCTGGACATTGACTTGCTTCTTATAGGAGATGGTGTCTTCCTTCTGGGAGATTCTTTTCTGTTGTAGAACGAAAGATCCTGTTTTGGTGAAAAAGGCATTCTGAGAAAATCCCCTTCATCACGGGAGGCTGGCATTCTGCTGGTGCTCGGAGAGTGTAGATCGCCCTGCTTGTCGACGGGGTGTTGCAAAAACCTGACATCATCAGGATGATGCAGCTCCGAATCCCTAGGCCTAATGCCATCTAAGTCCTGCTCTGTGGCTCCCACGGGCTCTGAAAACTGCTGAGCGACCCTCCCCGGATCAAACAGTTGTTGAGGAACAACCCTAACGCAAAGTGGAGAAGCAGGGTTGGAATCTAAGTGAGCTCCGGAAACTTGTAGATACTGCTCTGAAGCTCTGCTGGCAATGAAGAGCTTCTCCGAGGAGCCGATGTCGGTGAACCGCAGTTCAGAGAGGCCAGTGGCACGATTACTAACTTCCTGGGAAACCCTAGCGGAGGCGCTGTGGAGGGAGGAAGAGAGCCATGGCTGGTTTTCCTCCTCCTCTTCGTCGTCGTCGGTGGCTTTGGAGGCGGCCTGGTTCAAGTCGAGTTGCGGGAATCTCCTGCTGGCGTCAAACCTGCCAGAGGAGGCTCGCGGAGAATGCAGTTCCATGTCTGGCAAACGCGAGGAGAGACCGAGGGAGAGAGAGCGAGCGATTGTCCAACAGAAACAGGGGACAAGCTCTGTAACCTAACTAGTAATAGGCCTTAGGCTGGCTGAGAAGCATTGCGTTACTGAGACTTTTGCTTCCGCATTTGTCACGTACTTTCCATGGTAAACGCGTCTTCCTAACTTCCTAGGTCTGATAGTCTTAGTGCCACTCTGTCTACTATTTCATGTATGTACTTGCCGTTTCCATTAAACTAGCAGTTCTTTGCTCGCTCTTGCGAAGTATCATTGTGATTGAAGTTTCTCTCGTTTCTTCTTCCCCTAAGTCTTACGATTGGAGTTGGGGAATGCACACACACTCTCTCTCTCTTGTCGTGACTAGTTGCTTGCAAGTATGACTTGCAACTCCATACATGCCATGTTCATTCCTTATATACCTCACCCCTTCTGTCTGTGTCCTACCTCTACCCTCCCCACCTATCCCATTCCAGATGTTTTCCTCCTTCATTTTTCCTCCATTGCCATTGAGAGAGAGAAAGAGAGAGAGAGCCAGTATCCACGACTACATGGTCCTCGTTCATCATGCTCATGTTGTCCTCCTCACCTATGAGCAAGAGAGAAGCCATATCTGTGAGTGACTATGTCCAGCCCATCACACCTCTTTTGAATCAATGATCATCATATGAGAGAGAGAGAGAGGCATGATGCCAATGGTACTCCTACCACTACATTTTTAACAAACACAGACACAAAGATAAAGAGAGATATAGAGGATCTTAGTGGACCCCATCACTACTACCCTCCACATGTCTACAACCAGAATCTTAAAGCCAATACAACTAGAAGCTCCTATAAGCCCCCTAGAACATGTCCACACCCATGCCTCTTTTTTGCCCACTCATTACACGGAGAGAGAGAGAGACTAAGGCTGAGCTCAAAAGCTCTCGCAAGTTGTGTTGACGTATGGGCCCACCCATGCAGTACGAGAGAGAGAGTGTGTGTGTGTGTGTGTGTGTGTGTGTGCATGCATATCCTCCTCCACCCTCCCACAACCAGAAGATGGACAACGTGCACACACACACACACATAGAGCATTGGCAATGGATCGAACAATGACAAAGAGAGAGAAAGAGAGAAAGGATTTGAATTTCCCTCCCTTTTTTGAGTTCAGGTTTTGGGAGCTTTTTGGCACAGGTTTGTGTAGTGGTATAGGTCCTCCCTTGCCTTCGTCTTATCTTTGCCCTCCCTACTTGTCTTGTTCCACATGTCCTCCTCCTTCACCGCCTCTCAATGTGAGAGAGAACCAATATTTGTGGCCACACTATCCTCCATCATGCTCATGTTGTCCTCCTCACCTATGACAAGGAGAGAAGCCATATCCACAATTTCATGCCTAGTGATTCCACCTCCTCTGGGTCAATGCTCATTGTCTAACTCAAACAAAGAGAGAGGTGCTACTAGTGTTATTGCAACCAGTAGATCCCAACATGTTGAGACAAATAAAGAGAGAGGAACTCTACATACCCCATTATGCCACCCCCCCATTTCTCCCCATCAAGATTAGTACTACATAAACCCCTTATAGAAGAGCCAAGCTACCTATTTAAAACCACAATCAAGTAGCCCACACTTCAAAGGTCTTTAAAGATGTTGATTAAGAATACCAACAGGACTTTGGACATTTGCATTAATATTGTACAACAAGGGTTGATGGACAAGATTGCTAAACTAGGAAGCGAGGTCAAGGATTGGAAGAAAGAGAAATTGGCCATGCAACTCCAAATCCAATAAATAAAAGAGGAAATAACTGCCTTGAAAAGCAACAATTGAAAGGAAGGAGAAATACAAGAAGACACAATCTCCACCATCAAAGAGGGGATGTCCAAGGTGGTCATAAAATACATTGATATTAACCTTGAAACCACGCAATAAGTTTCATGACTTTTTGAAGCTTCATGTCAAACTTAATAAAATGCTTATTGATTCAATTACTTCAAATGACACAGCTATGGCTACCTCTCATGTAACATTACATGCTCTCATGAATAACGTAGTGAACACCAATTTATCTCTTCATTGTAGGCTATCTGCAAAGGCTTGTATCTTCATTCATCACCATGTTGCAAATCTACAATCAAAAGTTATGCACTCCCTAGGGAGTGTGGCTACCTTATTATGCTTGTGAAGGTGCAATTAGAAGATGGGTCGACTCCAAGTAAGCTTGGAGTGTTGTCTCGTACTTGAGAACCAAGCTTGTGAAAAGGTGAGATGAGGTGTATTGCTTGGGGTGATAAGTCTGATGGATGACCTTGGGGTGTCTTGCCCTTGATGGGCCCTAAGTATATGTGGTTGGGGAAAGGGCTAGGGGGTTAAGAGTGGAGCCTATTGATCAAGGCCATAGGATGTGCCCAACTTAAGGGCCCCTAAGTGATGTGACAGTGGGTGAACTCTTACTACATCTCCCTTTTTTTTTCCCCCCCCTCTCTTTTACATCATTGGTGGGAGTGGCTTCAAATATATTTCAAAGGAAGTCCGATAGATCTTGTAATTATTGAGAGCTAGTCTTCTGCACCAAGTGGTGTAGTTGGAAGGAAGGGGTGGCTACAATTAGTAAACTTGCTCACATTCACATCCTCCAATAGCTCAAGATAGTGGTGTTGTTGGAAGGAAGGGGTGGCTACAATTAGTGAACTTGATTACATTCACGTCCTCCAATAGCTCAAGGCAATAAGCAAACATCATTATCACTTGAATAAGTGATCTAGCCATGGCATGTCTATCTATCCCTATGTTTATATCAAAGAAAAGGGCGTACGTGTGCCTTCTTCTTATGCTACTCTTCTTTGGTTCAACAATGCAAGGAGCAATTTTAAGTGGTTAAGTTGTAACAAAAGCTAGACTTGGGCATTTGAAAAGTTTGTCACAAATCATTGAAAAGAGTTACCAAGTCTCTTTCTCTAAGTATGAGGCTATCTTCTTCCCATTAGGTGTTAACATTCAAGATAAGAGGAAAGTTGTATCCCCCATGCTTTTTAGAGTCAAAATCAACTCCATGCATTCATGGGTAGGGCATGTAGGTGGGATCTCCTCTCTCAAGGGGCAATGCACTACAAAAGGTGACCCAAGTCTCCATGCTTTTATCCACCACATTTCTTCTCCACTTTAGTTGGGATTCATAGCCTCGCATTGTTTTGGACACATCAAACACTTTGTCATGCTAGTAATCTAATGCTTCATGTTGTCATAATCAAGAATCATATGCTTTATGCTCTAACCATCTCTTCCCTAAATGTGCTCCTACGATGGTGATGATTTGCTACGCTATCCAAACTACACATGCAACTCCTAGGACTTCCACTGTTTTGTCAAAAAAGGTGGTGCTAGAGGCATATGTACTAGCAAAGGTGGTGCTAAAGCCATGTACTTGAATCACAAGCTAAAGGAAAAGGTTTTCTATCCCACAAGCAAAGACAGGGTTGAGGGAACTACCAAAAGGCCATAAAATTATGTATTTAGCTCATGGATAGAACAAGCAATATAATAAGATCTCTTGGAGCATTGTACTTTATGTCCTTATCTCATTAGTTTGTTCTATTCATTTTCCTTCTTTTTTAGTTGAGATGTTTCCATTTGATTTCTTTCAACCCTAGATAGCAATCTAGCTCTAGTACCACTATGAATTTTATCATGATATCAAAGCTAGTTGAGCTAGTTAGCTAGTAAAAGAAGAAGAAGAAGAAGAAGAAGAAGAAGAAGAAGAAGAAGAAGAAGAAGAAGAAGAAGAAGAAGAAGAAGAAGAAGAAGAAGAAGAAGAAGAAGAAGAAGAAGAAGAAGAAGAAGAAGAAAAAAAAAAAAAAAAAAAAAAAAAAGAAGATTTTTTTTTTTTTTTTTTTTTTTTTTTTTTTTTTTTTTTTTTTTTTTTTTTTTTTTTTTTTTTTTTTTTTTTTTTTTTTTTTTTTTTTTTTTTTTTTTTTTTTTTTTTTTTTTTTTTTTTTTTTTTTTTTTTTTTTTTTTTTTTTTTTTTTTTTTTTTTTTTTTTTTTTTTTTTTTTTTTTTTTTTTTTTTTTTTTTTTTTTTTTTTTTTTTTTTTTTTTTTTGAGTTCTCTTCCTAGTGGAGAAGGTAGTCACATAAACAAAAAAGGTTGCAATAGCCAAGATGAAGGTGTAGAAGATACTGAAATCTGCAAAAAGGGAGGGGCAAAGAAAGAAGGTAGCATCATCATAGTGACAAAATGCTATAAAGCCAAAGTCAAAGGATAGAAGGTCACACATGAGGTCTTCTATTTCAAAGAGACAACAAGAAGAAGATTACCCCTTTCTCACTACTCGGCCCCAAGAGAAGAAGCTACTTGTAATCCACAATCAAAACAACCAACATCAAACTGTTGTACACCTCCTTCACCACATTGAGACAAGGACTAGAAGAAGAAGAAGAAGACAAAAACAAAGATATTTGGTTTGATCACACTGCAATCAAGTTAGCAACTAGATCTATAATGCCTCCTCGCACAGCATTTAATGCTACTATCTTAAATTGTGCTTGTTGAAGAAGTAGAACCGTGAGAAGCAAATAAAGAAGGAAGAATACATAAATGATAATAGCAGTTGATGCCATAGTAAACATGTTTCAAGCCTTTGTAATTTGTTGTATGGAATTGCATTTAGAGACATGGCTGGTTGGATAAACCTTAAAAGGCTTCCTAGGGTTAATAACCTTAGTTGCATCTAATTACTATCACACTACCAAAGTAAATGGGTGAATTATGAGCTATTCATTATATTCACATTGCAACTAAAGAGAATTGGTTCAAGGAAGTCCTAGTTCACAGTACAATTTCCTAACCAAGGCTTTGAGGATTGAAGCCAATCACCTCCATGTGGGTGCCTCTATGTGTTCAAGCTCTTGCGGTGTTGAACCCCTGACCTTTCCCATTCTTTTGCCTCTGACATTGGAGGGGAAAATAGCTATTCTTTTGTGTGGTCGGGGATGGTTCATCGACTTTTGGGATGCCAATTACCATTAGTTCCTTTGTGGAGAGTCTCGCTTTCCTTAGCTAGAACATGTAATCCTCCTTTGTCATCTTTTACTTGTGTCGGGCCAAGGTTGTTGCCATACTCTACTTGAGTGCTCTCTTAGCAAGTTGCAACTTCCTTTCCAAGTTCTCATTTGTCTTTCCTTCACCCTTTTCATCAATTTCAACAAGATATTAGAAAAGCTTTGCTATTGTGCATGCATCATTTCTTCCATCACCCTTGTTCTTTCTTTTGTCTAACTCTTATCATACTCTAATTGTGCAAGCTTGATGGTTACGTCCAGTATGGGGGTTGCATTTTCTCCTCCCACTAGTCCATTTTCTCCTTAGCCTACTCTAGGCCTTTGCACTACCAAGTTGTTAGGATTTCCAGTGTAGTGTTTTTCTCCTTCCAATCCTGACAAAACATTGTTCTAGTTCATAAATAGACTCGACTTGGAGCTACTTGTAATTGTGTGATACGCTTGGTACTTCATTGCATAACCCCACCACCTTTTTATTTCCTTTTTATGTCTCTTCCTTTGCTTTATTTTCTTCCTCTAATTCCCTTTTTAACTACTTTTGTAGTTGTGGCATGGCATAAAGTTCTACTTCTAGCAAAACCTTCTCTTTGTGGGCAATTGCAAATTTATTATCTAACTGCATCCATTCTCTCTCTCTTTACTTCACATTGTTTCTAAAGTTATTCATATGTTTTCATGTCCCTTGCTTGGCTTTAAGTGCTGCTAATTCTTTTCTTAGGGAAAGACTCCCTAGTTGTCCTCTTTTGATATGTTGCATAAGCTTGTTTTTCTTTTTCCAATGCAACTAAGGTGGCCTCTCTCTCCTCATCTAGTTGATCTCTTTGGTCCTTTAGTTTTTCTAGTAGGTCTTCAAGCTTTGATGCATAGCTTTACAAGAGCAACGGCACATATGTTAAAGATCCTTCCACACTTGGTACTTTTGGTACCCTTTGTTTGGACTCTATGTTTGTGATTAGTGACCTCTTAGTATTTGTAGTAGTGACTTCTTCTAGAGTTCCTTCTAGCTCATACAACTTGTCTTCTAGTTTGCCCTTAAAGCTAACTTTGGATGTGGTTACTAGGATGAATGGTGGGATGGTTATAATTGGAAGTGATGGGGCTTCCAAATGAGCCTTGCTCTTGCCTACTACCTACTAATGGAAACTATGGAATTCTTATTGCACTTGGATCTACACTCTAGCTAGTGTTGACTTCTACAAATATTCCTAGACTATGGCCCATGAGTGCTACTTCTTTGGCCCTTATTGGTTGCTCAATTGATCTCATGATAGCTAGGGCTAGATCCTTTGCCTCTTTCCTTCTTAGCTCCTCCTCTTCCTCTTGTTTTCTTTGGCTTAGGTCCTCCCCTTCCCTTGGTGATTCCTCTTTAGCTTTTTCAATAGCCTTCTCCTCTTTATTTAAAATTGGCTCATCATGGGTCCTAAGATCTTTTGCTTCTCATCTCCACTTGTCATTATAATGCTTTAGGTTGAGAGATTTCTTTTGCTAAGTATTCTAGCTAATTCACCTCATCTTCTCTAGTTTGAGTTCTTCTCGAAACCTAGCTTGATATTCTATCGCTAGCTTCTTGGTATGCTTTCTTTTGTTGCATTTTTGCAAGTTTCCTTACAACTTTCTCTACTTCTTGCTATACCCCTTAATCCTCCGTGGGCTCTTGCTCTAATATCCTTTAGGTGTTAATGACACCTCCTACATTGATACACTAGAAGGATTTGGGATTACTAAAAGGTAGAGCCCAAGTGGAAGCACATAAGCACAAGTAAGAGCAAAGCAAGAGCTATGGTGGATGGAGCAAGAGAGCAAGAGAGAGAAAGAGAGACACACACACCATATGTGGGAACTCCAGCAGTCAAAGTGTGTGACTAGCCTCCCCTTATTCAATAGTCAATGAAATAATAAAAAATAAAGTGTCAGTGATGGGTGCCCACCACTTACTATGTGTGTGTGTGTGGTTATGGTGTGTGAAATAAATGTAGAGCAACATAGGCACATGCACCTTTACCCCTAATAACTTCCCGCTCAAAGGCAAACGTGCCTCTAGTGAGGAGAGAACAAGAAAGAGGGACAAAGTACAAATGTACATAAACTACAATCACATGAGGAATAGACATCGATGTGATTTACTTCAGGTTTGGGACTATTAAACACAATTTGCATGCAGCCACAATAGTGCTACATTAGCATTTTATGTCTAGACCACTTTGGCATTGACATTGGTTTTCCGTTTGGTCTCCAATGCTCCCCAAATGCTAGGGGAATGTATGCCTATGATGTGAGATGCTTTTGGGATTGAATTTGCTCAGTCATTGACTATTTTATACAATCCATAGGCAGCCCAAAATAGGGCAACCCCCTGTCATTACATTTTATGCTTATGCTACATGGTCATTTGATGCCCAAGTATGCCTGATTGGTGCCTATACATATGGGAAAGTATGCCTATGGTTTTAAGCTTGGATTGAGCCACTGTTTGCTCAATTTTGGACATTTATTTGCTGCTGGAATATTTAGGGCTGAAGCTCATTTGCTTATGTTTGGATATGCCTATTGGATTCGGGCTATGTCTTGGATATATACATTGATGTAGTGGCTCTCGAGGATCGACATAGAGCTTGGATTTGCTCTCAGATCATTGATTGAGCTTGAGCTTGCTTCACATAGCATTTGGATCTCCATCTTTAATGTACTTATGGCATGTACTTTGCTTATGTCCGACCGGTCTTGACTTGCTTGGCCTATGCCACTACTACATGCCAATTACATTGCCTTGGAGTGGATTGCTACTGTGACCTACTTGGTGATTTCCCGGAGCTTGCTTTGGCTATTTATTGGTCTACTAGAGTTACATTTTAGACATACTTGATGTTTATGGATGCTATGTATGGATACTATATGCTCGGGATGTCTCATTGATGCTTGATCTTGGACACTTATCTCACTGGTGCACTCTTACATGCTTTGTTTGAGCTTTCTTGCTTGACATTTATGGCTTTTGTGCCAGTGGGAGTGTCTTAATATGCTTGACATACATAGAATAGGTGGGTTTATGCTACTTGAGCATTTGGATACTTGAGACTGGGATCTTCACTTAGATGTTGCATGGTTGATATGCCATGGTCCTCATAGATGTACTTGGGCTAATTTGGGCTTTGCACTCCCTGAGCATATACCTATTCCTTCGTGCCTCGCTTACCACTATTGGTTGCAATGGTACTACTGAGATAGAGTGCGAAAAAGAATTGTGCAAATAGTTTAGGGTGATAGGTCTAACCATAGGTGAGACAAGCTCCCTAGGTATGTCCTGCCCTTGATGTGCCCTGAACAGTTGTGGGGGATGTGTAAGGGGCTAGGAGACTAGAGATAGAGCCAACCGACCAAGGTCAGTAGATGTACCTAATTTGAGGACCCCTAGGTGTTGTGTTGTGATCATGGGTGCCTTTCTTCTTTGATTTGATTTGAATTGATTTTTGTTTTTTCTCTCTTTTTCTTTCTTCTTTTGCCTTCTTTTTTTCTTTTTCTTTTTTTTTTTTTTGTTTTGGATAACATGAATACAACCATTGCAATACATTGAGGCTTCAGCCTTTCCTTTGGATTGGGAAATGTCGAGATCCAAAGGCTGTGAAAATGTATATTACAATGATGATTGTGTTACTAGCCTCGATGCTAGAGGAACATTTGTTGAGATGGAGAGATACACTTGAGATTTCGCAAACCTCTTTGTAACATGTGAGATATCGATACAATTGAGGTAGCAACTGCAATGAGCCAAATCTAGAGTTTGGCCAAGAAAGAGAGAGTAGCCAATGACTATGCTTTGGGCCATGCTCAAATGCAATGTGGGCGTTCTACAAGGGTGATTTTCTCTTCCAGTAGTGAGGCTTTTGTCATGGCTCTTTGTTCTTGGTATTTTGTTGCTTTTTCTGTAATGGCTCTTTGTGGGGTTGGTGGTCTTGTGGTAACTTTGACATTTGCATGATTTTGTATTGAGACATGTATCATCCTGTATCCACTTGACAACTTGTGAGAGTACATGCAAGCCACATGCTTTAACTATAATGAACAAGTGCAATGCAAAAAGAATCACTTATCTAAATCCTATGGTATTGACTTTGATGCATATCGCCTACGCTTGATTATTCTTTTTTTTGTTAAAGACGTGAAATGTATTAGAAGTAGATATGGAAAGTTTGTACAATTGGGGAACCTACCCCTTTTAACCACCTAAAGACTAAAAGTCATGGCAAGATAGCACTTGGTAAGCATCTTATACAAAATAGGGGATATTCTATTTGTATGAGGTAGGGTGAGTCCGGGTGACTAGATAACTGAGGTACTGCATGCAAACCCTCATCCTAATCCATCATGTGAGGGGCCAGAGTCTCACTAGTTGGGGAGAGTTGCACATCTTGATTCAGGCTAAGGGTAGTGGAGGCATCGGCTCTGGGATCCAAATGGTGTAGTCACTGCTGCTGCCATATTAAGAATGCTCTAGAACAGTTCAACAATTTCATTCTTGATTTTTGCTTCTTTTTCCTCTTTCGAGCATTTGGTTCCCGAGCGTCACTGGAAGATCAGCACGTCATGGGTCGCTACCCTTCGAGCATTCCTTTGAACCTTCCTCTTTTTGGTTTGGGGAGGAGTTCTTGCATTCGACCTGCATCCTGGGTGTTTCTGCTTTGGGCCTCGTCTCAACAAATACCTCTTCAGGGTGGGCACGTAGCGTTCTAGTGGTGGAGCTTGCATCGTGTGCTCCCTTCTACAGAGGAGAGCTTCCTTGCAAGCCAGCGGCATGGGATGCTCCATGACTGGTGACTATTGAGAAACTTGCAAAATGTGAAGCAAGGGTTAGAGCCTGAGACAAGACAGAGCTACTTGCATGAGAGGGATTAAATAACGGGTTAACATGTGCATATGACGAGGAGGGGTGAGGCGAGGCATGATGTATTTGCTGTAGGGGGGGCGGCCCCTGCGATGATACCCATCTTGCCTCAAGTGTGGAATGGATTCTAGCTGGTAGTAGATATTCACTCATGCCAAGTTGTGTGGACTGGCTGTGATTGATTGGAGCAGGGCTCGTCCCCAAAATGATAGATCGAAAAGGGAAAAGCTTGTAGGAGGGGACAACGCCCCATCCACACCCTCAAAGGTGTTGGCAAGGGCATCTAATGGCGGCAATGAGGGCTGCATGCCCTCCACCTGGAGGTGGGAATGGTCACATGACTTCTCGACGCATGATGAGAGGAGGACTTGAGGAGCTCAACCTATCAAGCTCAAAATTTTCTTCTTGTGCTTGATTATCATTGCTTGTGCGTGTTGGCATTATCTATACACAATCACAAAACTCATTGTTTATTTATGTACACATTTATGAATCTGTGTCACTTCGTGAGGATAAAAACCAATCGTAGAACTCAGGATTGTACTAAAGTGTGGCACAAGCATCCAGTACTTGTGGCAGCCTACTCAATAACAGCAAATATTTTGCAACATCAAGTAGCATGGTACCTTGTCCGAGTCTACTCGCAACATGTAGCTCCTCCTCATTAAGAATCTTATCAAGTAGTGAGTTCTCTTGGCTAGTCATGGCTAAGTCCGTACCCCGAATGGCAATCAGTACAACTCGAAAGGAAGTTGCTACCACATAGGTTGGGTCTCTTTGAGGTCGCCATTTGGCAAATTGCTCCTCTGAGACTGCCATAATCTGGGCTCCAAGTTTGGCCATTGTTGCACGGTTTTCAAACCAACCTTTTTCAAATTGACTTGACCCTCTGATTGTCACTTTAGTGTCAAGAATCACATGGTGGGGGGATTTGCTTGAGCTGCTGCACCAAACACACACTATATACACAAGAGGAAGCTCACTCAAGAATGCAAGAAGAGAGATGGAGACCAAAACATTTTCTTGCTGATTTCTTCTTCTTCTTCCACCCACTATATAATGTACACAAAGTATAGATAAGATACAACATAAAGGAAAGTGGCCTACTAAGTCAAACAGTGCATAACAGACTACACTAATTGACTGGCATTATGTCTTTGCTAGCTGTAGGTAGGTGTAACAAACTAAATATAATAAGTGATAAGTCAGTGGCCATGTGAATATCATAATGAACACCAACGTGCTAAGTATAGACGTGTGGATCCATCTAGTTAGGCGGTCCATCATCAATGTCTGCACATATTGAGCTTACCATCTCAACATTTAGGTGCTCTATCTCTAAGAGATTTGGTTGGCAAAGCACATCATTGAATGTCATAGTTAAGTATAATTCGTCGGCTTCCTCGTCAGAGATGAGTTGCATGCATTCATGTAGGAGCTTGTCATAGTGCTCATTAAGATATTCTTGCTCTTCCCTAGGGAATGTGCCCATGTCTGCAAGGACGTATACACGTGCAAATATTTTGAGTTTAGCATCCAGCTCAACCAAGCACTCTATGACACTTCTATGTTCTATAACGGCTTGCTCGGTTGCTATCTCATGAAAGGTTCTAGGGGTTTCCCTAGGCTTTAGCATAGCTAAGGGCTCAAGCCTAGATGAGTAAGATTGGTCAATGCTAGGATCGCTTATGTCCTCGGGGTTTTTGTGTTTCTCCTAAGGCTTTGTTGCTATTACATCATGGTTCTCCTCAAATGTGACTGGTATAATTTTGTCACTTTGTTGTGACAGTGTTGTATCCACTCTTGATTGGTCAATGCAAGTTTTGTTGTTGGTGGATTGAGTGTTGCAAGCAACCATTGATGGTAATGGTTGCTTGGACTTATTAGAATGCATGGATGTGTTTGAGGTTTTACTACTGTTAGGAGAGATGGCAATGGATTCATTGGTGGATGGACTCAATGTTATATTCCTCAGCTCTTCAGTGCTCTTGGTCTCGATCCTCTTGGCATCTACCACTACTTGCAACTGTCGTTGTTTTCTCCTTTTTTTCTTGGGAAATTGAGGTGTATCCTTTAAGGAATTAGGACCTTGAACTAGGTCAGCCCGCCGTTGATGTGCTTGGTTGGGCCTCAACATTCTCTTTTTCTGGTGTGTCCTCATGGGACATAGCCATGGCCTGCTGAATAATCTCACTAGGTTGTGAGGGTACAATCGCCTCTCTTTATGGAGAGTCTAGTTATTTGGTCAATTCTCTTTTGTTTAGCCCCTCATCCGATTGCATTGGCAGTTTCTCTTGGTCGGGGGGCATTTGCTCTAGGCTCTTGCCCTTACCCATTGGAATATGCCTCCATTACTTCTTATTAGAGCGGGTGTTGTGTTTAGAGCTGTTTTTCTCTTGCTCTGGGGGTTTGGGTGACTCTAGTGTAGAGCCAAGAGACGTTTTAGGGTTCCTACCATATAGGCTTGGACAAAAGCTACTGAAGAAGTCAAGGTTATGTTGATGGAAAGTATAGAGATCTAGGATTGCAGGGTCTTGAGTGAGGCAAAAGACATATGCACTAACATCAAGAATCATGCTCCCTACTCCTAGCCTGCTAGCCATGTGTAGATCTTCTTCTAGAAGCAGTTTATCATACAAGGGATGTTTTTGGATAGTGGTAGAAAGCTGGACCTCGTGGACCACTGCCAACACTTGTAACGAGGTTGGGGCAACGTACGTGGGATCATGTATTGATGTCCAAAGGGCTTTCCTTTGCTCAGCAAGTGTCATTAGTTGGTGGCCAATTTTGGCTGCCAAACTTTGGTTGGAGTACTATTTCTACACAAAGTTACCTTGTCCTTTCCCTTTTCGTTTGATTGCTTTAAGCCTTTCCTTGTTTGTCTCACATTGGGCAGTATAGAGTGAGGGTATCAAGCACAATGCTCTAGCTATGGCCTTTGGGATGTCGTTCATGACTTCTTCGGCGATAGCTACATAGTGGGAGCAAACATGTTGTTGCTCGTTCCACGTCAGGGGTTCGACTATGAGCTTTGTGTGCTTTGGTGTTTGCCTTCTGATCTCCACATGCATGTACGCATATGTGATGTGGTTGTGAGCTTGGGATCCAGCTTCATCAGGCACTTTATCTCTGGCCCATTGGTCAGATGCGCCATCTCCTTGGCCAAATCTTTGTGATATTTCTCCTCAAGCCTAAGATTTAGGTGCTTCGGAAGTACTGGAGGTGTCAAGGATGTTTGTTGCGATATCTCTTCTATAGGTGAATTGCTAAGGACGTGTTCCGCAAGGGGCATCATCACGGCCAAAGGATGTCACTGTTGTGATTCCGGACTGGAAGTAGCAGCAGCTAGTTCAGTGGATTGGCCACTATTGGTAGACTGGGGAGTCAAGTTCTTAAGTAGATCGAAAGTGGCTGTGTCTTTTGTTGCTCTTTGCACATTCACTTGTGCAAATCGACTGTTGAGCTAGTCACAATGGATTGCACATGCATATCCTTAGGCTGAGAGCTAAGGGTGGTATCATGTCCCACCTCTTGGACATTTGAAGCTTTTATGGAGATAGAGATTGGGATTGAGCAGCTGCACTTGATGATTCCTATTGTGCTTCCTGTGTCCGTTTAGGGAAAGAGGGTGTAGGAGATTTGGGACTCCTAGATAGACTTGGCACTGGCTAGCAGATTTGCTGATGCCTGTTAGATGATTCTGCCATTTGCTTTATTGAGCAATCAACCTTACCATGAGCAATGTTGCGTTCGCTATCCCCTTGGGAAATCGAAGGCTCCTTCGGCACTAGTGGCTTTTGTGCACACTCAATGGGTACATATGATATTCATGTTAAGCATGCTAGGCTAAAGATCTACCCTTAGAATAGTCCTGTTTGGGTTCTTAATTTCAATCGTGAGGGGCTCAGTCACTCCAATGTTTTTGACTCGAGACTTGGATGCCAGGAGGCATATTTCACGGTGGATTCCGTGCCATGGTGGATTCCGTGAAGTTTTACGGTGGATTCCGTAAACTTTGATGACCGGGGCTCATACACAAAGTGGATTCTTTGCGCGAGAAGTTGATGGGGACGCCTGTCCTTTTCGGGCATTTCATTAGTTTAGTGTGTACATGGGTGATTCCATAGCGGGTGATTCCACAAAATGCATATTAAATTAATAAACGTTTATGAGTTTAGAGTGCACACTCGTAATAAATTAAGGTTAGGATTGATTTCTAACCAGTTGATTTATTGAGCACTAATGGCTACCTCTCACATAGCTGATGCGCTGTCCATCTCTACAAGTGTAGTGAGCTTACCTCCGTGCCCGCTCGAGTCGCCTCCTCTCTTGAGCACTCCAGTAGCTCCACAATCCAAGTGCAAGCTTCAAGCAAGCTCCATCCTTAAGCTCTAAGCTCCATTTCCGCAAGCAAGACAAGAGAAGAGAAAAGAAGAGAAGAAGAGAGGAGAAGATGGAGAGCTTCTTCGCCACGGTTCCTCACCCTCACACTCTCACACTCCCCTCTCTCAAGCACAAGCTCAAGAAAGAAAGAAGAAGAAGAAGAAGAAGAAGAAGGAGAGAGCTACTTTTGGCCACACATAAGAACGAGCTTCTCATTCACTTTTCAACTTTCTATACAAAACCCTAAATCCCTTTTGAGCAGTCATCCCCTTATCCCCTTTTTTACATGGCCAGTTGTGGCCTAGGCTATTTTTCCCAATGTCCTTCTATCTTCCTAGCTTTCTTTCCACCGCCCATCTACCTTTACAATTTTCAAGGGTGAGAGCCCGACGCTCTTAAAATAAATCATGGTGCGCCTTGTGCTCGTTTACAAAAGTATTGACTTGTGCTTTTTCTTGTGTGTTTTTCTTCTTGATTTCGGACTATTTTGCACTTCTTGTGTTTTTTAGATTCTTCTTTGGCGCGCCTTCATCTTCCGTTTCACTTTTGCCTTAGGCTTGTCTTTTGCTTTAGATTTTTCAAAATTTTCACCTTGTTCATTTGAGGGTGAACATTACCCCCCTTCTAGATGAGTTTTAGACCTATGGCACTTACCATTGTAGGTAGGAGGCTTTGGCATGCATTGAAGACATGGGTGGAAGGGATACTATAGTTTGCCTTGGAGAAGTTTTGCTGGTGGTGCGCATTGGGGACACGTTGTTGGCCTGGGTGGCTGGTGGTAGGGTTGTTGGAGTTAGTGATAGGACTGTTCTTTGTTGGGAATTGCATTGATGGCTAGCACATGTGTTGTTTTTTGGGAATTTTCTACATGACAATTCTTTGGTGTGCTTGCATGATGAGAAAGGACAAGAGTTCAGAGTTGAGTGTTAATGAAGAGCAGATGGTACTTTCTTTGAAGTCTGCAATACCTGCAATTGAAAACCTTTATATGTGGTCTCTCCGTGGGGGTAGTGCTAGTGTTTTTATTATGCACAAGACGTAGTTTGATTAGTTTGGGAGACCACTCGAATTCTGAGCAAGCTGAGAGTAATGTCATGCACTTGAGGACCCAAACTATGCATAGGTTGTGGTTCAGATATTATGTGAGTGCCCTTACAGACTTAGATATTACATAGTTAGAAGATTGTTGGTTTGGTTCCTTGTAGCAATGCGTAGATGAAGCGAGGGTTTTAATATGGTGAAAAAGATTGTTGATGTTAAGGATAAGTACACATGAAGGTTTGTTGAGACATCATTTTGTGATTTTGACAACACGATTAGCATAACTGAGCTCATTGACACCTTAACTTTAGGTAGCTAGTGGTGACTTGTATTGTTCAAAGAGTAGGGTGTACTTTCCATGGTCCTTCGTGCCTTGCTTACCACTATTGATTGCAATGGTACTGATCTAAGAAAATCACAAAAAAATATTTGTTTAACACTTTGTTGATTTTTTGTACATTTGGAGCTTTGAAATAAAGAAGAGGGTGGGAACAACCTCTTGGGAAATCCAAGAAATCACTGGATAGGAATATTTCATGAATCGGTTTACCAAGGGGAGGTGAAGAGTAAAGATCAATGGAGGAAGGTGAAGGAAAAATGTATAATGTGAAAAGAAAAGATATGAAATGGATTTGGAGCCATCCAAAGGGCATGTGAGGCTCATAATACCATGACTTTGGAGCCTTATGATAATTCAACCAAATGGGACCCTTCTTGGAAGCATTAGTGGAAGAAAAATCAGGCACATGATTTTGCAAGATTTTTAAAAAATACTTTCACTCTGATCCAAAAAAACTTTTCAACATAAAAGTTGTAGCCGTGAGCTGAAGTTTTGGTTGGTATTTTTTTATAATTTTTTGGAGCTACGAGTCAGGAGATATGGCCAAAATGGTGGATGCCAACTTTTTCCAACTCCGGTAGAGACCACCTCCCAATTTTATACACACCCATACTTTCTTCCCCACACAACACTTCCATAAAACATCATTCATTAGACTCCCAACCCTTTCCCCTCTCTTCTCCTCTCTCTCAAGCTAATAAAACATTAGAATTCCCCTCCTAAATCACCCTCAACCATCCTTAATTGTAGTAGTGATGTATGAATTCTCACTACTCTCTCTCTATTATTGCTAGATATGATCTTATTTTTTTATTATAGAAGAGCTCTTGGACTCAAGATATGGGGGAAAGAATGGAGATAACTCACCTATGGTGGAGCTTGATTAAGTATAAATTGGTCAACAAAACATCTAGATTGAGCTTTCACATTGGTTGAACTGCCTTAATGTAGCTTTGGTGGTGTTAATTCCTATTATATCTTAACCTCCTCCCTAAACACCCTCAAGGCCTATATAAAGAGGCATTCTCCTTTGTAATTTGCAAGAAGAGAGAGAGCCAAGAGGCCTTCTTCAGCCCTATTGAGCCTTTTCCATTCTCTCTCATGAGCTTATGCAATTTATTCCCCTACTATAGCTTATACATGCTCTACAATGTAATAAGCCCATGGTATTAGTGTCTATATTGTGTATATTGATTATGTCCTGAGGGTTCTCCATCTCTTAAGTTTATTGATTCATCTATTTTCTTGTAACTCACACACACACACACACACACACTCTCTCTCTCTCTCTCTCTCTCTCTCTCTCTCTCTCTCTCTCTCTCTCTCTCTTAGTTTTCCTCTCTTCTCCCTCACAATCTCCTCTCCCTCTTGCATAGCGTCCTAGTCCGCTCTTCCATGACTAGATGGTGCCCTTACCTCATTCACTTTGTGGCAGAAGGGAGTTTGGCATAGTATAGAGGCTACCATACCGAATTTCCTTCGTTATAAATTGGTGTCCCTGCTGAGGACATTCTCATCCATGCAGGATGATACAACACATGGTGGTGCATCCTCTACAACAAGTGCTCCAAGTGGCTCTTCTCCAACGCCTTCACCAACTCTTTTTGAAGTTGGTCGAAGTCCACGACTCCCACAATGGTCTCCCAAGGAATCCCAAGAAAGGAAGTATGTCTATCGGATGACGGCACGTATGCGGGTAAAAGGTGTTCACCTTAGAAATTCCATTCTCTCACAACGGAAAAAATCATGTTGCCATCAATTGCTAGGTTCTCATAATTGTGGTGAGTGTTTTGCAAACAAAGTGAAGGCCTTTCTGGGAGGTCCTCGTCTCCAAATCATCAAATCCCTCTCTCTCTCTGGCCTAATCCACATCAAAGGAGGACAACTATGCATGAACGGTGTGGAGTTTTGTAGAGGTGCAAAGTATGGAGACTACCTTCAACCGTTGTTAGCTCGAAGGTTGGGTGTGGTTGAAAAGGTAGCCATCACACCTTATGAAATATATGCCACCGAGGATGGACATACTAAGGCAAGAACAATCACTGGTGAGCAAATTCTATGTATAGCAAAGTTGGTGGGTTCCAGAAAGAAACACTCTGGGAAAAATCCTTCATAAATCAAGAAAGTGCATTCCCTCTACTCCCTTAAGTAGTCTCCACTCATGAATAATAATAATGGCCTGAATTTCTACACCTTCCACTCTATACAAAACATCCAAGTTAATGTTTGTATCAGTAGGAAGATTTTCTTCCAGCAGCGTCTTGTCATGTACTTTGGGGCTGAAAGATTAAGGGAGATTCTTGTATCACCAGAACCTATAATCTTCCCAATGCTAGACTACAATGCATCCTTCAATGTACATGTCTTTATCTTATTGTAATAGTTTCTCATGAATCACCATGAGTTGTATGGACCTATCCATCCACTTGCTATGCAAAGTGTGCATATTGTAGCTAGCACAAAACTTAGACTCCAAGGCATTATTAGAAGCATACTGGGGCCTAGAAGTCTTGCTGAAATCAATGCATCTGTGAACCCATTCATCCTTCCCCTCATAAAATACAACTTAAGTCTAGACGTGTTCATCTTTGTACTCTACTAAGGCAACATGGCATTTCCAAGCTTCTTTGGGCGCAATGGGAAAAATGTAGTGGATTTTTTGGACAACCTTGAGATGGCCTTCCTTGTCTCTGGGAGGGATGATGAAGCATTAAAGTTGAGGGATTTTCCTTTGGTGCTCAAGGAAGAAGCTAGAATGTGGTTCTTCTCTTTTCTTGCTTGGGACTCTGAATGAGTCATGGGATGTATTCCGCACTACCCTATGTGCCTCTAGTGCTACTTTGAAACTGAATGATGTTGAGAGTGCTCTTCTGTAGGAAGAGGTTAATCGCAAAAACTTGGATGCCTCTCATGTTTCACATGCTTTGACAGTTAGAGGCAGGAATGATAGGAATGATCGTGGTAATAACCGTGGCCGTGACTCACAGAAGGGTCGGTCTAAATCTCGTGGAAAGTCATGAGTTACGCAATGAGAAGCGCAAGGATAAGGGGAAAGAGAAAGCGCAGGAGAAGTCCTCTGATCGCAGCATAGTACCTGTGAAGTCCAGCGTCAAGATTGAAGAAATTAATGTCATGCAGACCGAGGATTCCGATGGTAGTGATGAGTTCATACTTGCAGCTAGTTCTTCTGATGCCTCACACTTGACTGAGACACCTAGTATGTATGCACATTGCTAGTTATTGGATTCAGGTGCGTCCTTCCATGTGACGCCTTACCGTGAGTGGTTTCACTCTTACCGTGCTGTATCTGGATCAATCAGACTTGGAGATGACATGTCTCTTGATATTGTGGACTGTGGAGATATTTAGTTGCAGTTTTCCATTGGCAGTTCCTTTTTGCTCAGGGATATACGTCATGTACCTGCGCTTACGTGCAGTCTTATGTCTGCAGGACAGTTGGATGATGCAGGGTTTCATGTTTGTTTTGGGGATTCTGCCTGGAAGATTACCAAAGGCAGACTTGTGCTTGCTAGAGGCGCCAAGGCTGGTAGCCTCTATCCTCTTGTTGTATCTGGGTCTTCTGTAGACCATGTTTTGGCAGTGGGTTCTATCCCACATGTATCACTTTGGCATGCCCGTTTGGGGCATATGTCTTTGAAGGGAATGAAAATGTTATTTGGTTTGCAGTATCTTCTGCCTTTAGACTATGCACGTTTTGACTCGTGTGATCATTGTCTTTATGGTAAGCAGAATAGGTCTACGCATAAGAAATCGGGTAGGCCATGCATGAGTGAGCCCTTGGCTTTGGTGCATTCAGATGTTTGTGGGCCCATGCCGTGTATGTCTATGGGTAGCACGAAGTACTTTGTTACCTTCATTGATGATTTTTCTAGGAAAGTGTGGGATTATCCCATAAAGCAAAAGTCCAATGTCTTGGCAGTCTTTCAGCGTTGGCTTGCTCTTGTTGAGAACCAGACTGAGTATAGGCTGAAATGCCTTAGGACTAACAATGGGGGAGAATATGTCTCACGTGCTTTTGAGCAGTTTTGTGATGATAGGGGTATTAAGCGTCGGTTGATCGCCCCTTACACCCCCACCCAGAATGGTTTGGCTGAGCGCACGAACAAGACTATTCAGGAGCGTGTCCGCTCTATGCTTAGCCATGTAGGCCTACCACAGAGCTTTTGGGCTGAGGCAGTTAGTACGGCAGTGCATGTCATAAACCGATCGCCTTCTAGTGGATTGGATTTCCAGGTTGCAGAGGAAGCTTGGGCTGGTAAGCCACCCTCTTATGCACATCTCCGTGTCTTTGGATGTGAGACATTCTGCCATGTGCCCAAGGACAAGAGGAGTAAGTTGGATCCAAAGAGCATTAAATGCATCTTTCTTGGTTATGGTGATTTAGGAGAGATGGGCTATCGCCTATGGAATCCACAGGCGCGAAAAATAGTACACAGCCATGATGTAGTCTTCCATGAAGACAAGATGCACAGGCAGCCTGAGAAAGTGGTTGAGATCCACAGAGTGATCTTTCAGGAGGAGCCTAGAGCTCCTGCACAGTCAGTTGGACAGCCTACAGCTGCAGCAAATGCTCATGGTCAGGGTGTTGGATAGGTAGCTGGGCAGGTAGCAGAGCCTGCAGTGAGACGGTCTGCTAGAGATAGACGTTCACCTGATAGATTTCAGCCCTCTATGCATTATATTTTGGTTACAGATATAGGAGAGCCTTTCACTTATGATGAGGCTATGCGTAGGGGTGACAGTCACTCCTGGGAGAGGGCTATGCAGTCTGAGATCGACTCCTTGCATAAGAATGAGACTTGGGATTTGGTTGCCTTGCCTAAGGACAAGAAGGCTTTGCCATGCAAGTGGGTGTACAAGCTGAAAAGTACCCCTGGACACCCCAAGCCAGCATACAAGGCTAGATTGGTAGCAAAGGGTTTTAAGTAGGAGCATGGTGTAGACTTTGATGAGGTCTTTTCTCCTGTGGTTAAGATGACCACCCTGCGCTTGGTCTTGGCTTTGGTTGCTCAGCTTGACTTAGATCTATATCAGATGGATGTCAAGATGGCTTTCTTACATGGAGACTTGCATGATGAGATCTATATGGAGCAGCCTAAGGGCTTTGCAGAACCTGGCAGGGAGCACCTAGTGTGCAAGTTGAAGAAAAGTCTTTATGGCTTGAAGCAGGCACCTAGAGAATGGTATCATAAGTTTGATGCCTTTATGCAGTCACAGGGCTACAGCAGGAGTGCTATGGATCCGTGTCTTTATACGAAGAAAGCCCGTGATGGTTCATTGCTTATTTTGGTACTCTATGTAGATGATATGCTGATAGCAGGGAAAGCTCATGATGAGCTAGATGCTCTTAAATCTCAACTGAAGAAGAGCTTTGAGATGAAGGATTTGGGACAGGCCTCTCACATACTTGGTATGCGCATTAGACGCGACAGGCATCAGGGACTCCTCTACTTGTCACAGAGGGAGTATATTCATAAAGTCCTTGAGCGCTTCCGCATGCAGGACATAAAGCCTATTGGCTGTCCATTGCCTTCTTATGTGAAGGTATCACAGGCAAATTGTCCGTAGACAGATGAGCAGAGGGTCGAGATGGCCCAGATCCCTTATGCTTCAGCCGTAGGTAGTTTGATGTATGCCATGATAGCCACTCGTCCAGATATTGCCTTTGCAGTTGGTGTTGTGGCACGCTATATGGCTACACCTAGTAGGAAACATTGGGATGCCGTGAAGGGTATCATGAGGTATCTGAAGGGCACAACAGATATATGTATTTGCTATGGCAGCCAGGATATAGGGGTCGTGGGGTACACTGACTCCGATTATGCAGGACATGCAGATAGTAGGAAGTCCACTTCTGGCTATGTATTCACCTATGCTGGAGGTGCTGTCTCTTGGATGTCTAGGGTTCAGAAGTGTACGGCTTTGTCTACCACTGAGGCCGAGTATGTTGCAGCCCCACTGAGGCTTGCAAGGAGGCCATATGGCTAGGCCGTCTAGTTGCTGACCTTGGAATTGATGCTATACCTACACTGCATTTGGATTCTATGAGTGCCATTCAGTTGGCTAAGAATCCGGTCTTCCATGCGAAGACAAAACACATTGAGGTGAGGTATCACTTCATACATGGTGTCGTGGAGGACAAGTCTGTTGACCTTGTCAAGATCTCCACTGACGAGAATCCTGCAGATCTGCTCACGAAAAGCCTCACTACTGAGCACTTTGCCTTCCTTAGGAGATTGATGGGCGTTGGATGAGATGTTGCCTTTCCTCATCCCTTGTACCTATGTATAGTTGTACTGTCTTTTTCTTTTCTTTCTCTCTCACTGGGGCAGATTTGCCTTTAAGTGGGAGGTTGTTGGGGTAAAGACGCCTCCGCCATGCCGCCCCGTGTATTACTACACTGACAGTACCCGTCACTGCACACTACAGGTGGCGGGCGCCCGTCATGTCACTTTATTCTTTACATTCATTTTTTAGTGACTAGTAAATAAAGGAAGGCCCGGTCACACATTGTGACTATTGGAGTTCCCATTTCTTGTCTCTCTCTTTCTTGCTCTTGCTCTCTCGCCATAGCTCGCGTGCAAGCTTCGATCCTTCTCACCTTTCAAAGGCCTATATAAAGAGGTATTCTCCTTTGTAATTTGCAAGAAGAGAGAGAGCCAAGAGGCCTTCTTCAGCCTTATTGAGCCTTTCCCATTCTCTCTCATGAGCTTATGCAATTCATTCCCCTACTATAGCTTATGCATGCTCTACAATGTAATAAGCCCATGCTATTAGTGTCCATATCGTGTATATTGGTTATGTCCTGAGGGTTCTCCATCTCTTAAGTTTATTGATTCATCTATTTTCTTGTAATTCTCTCTCTCTCTCTCTCTCTCTCTCTCTCTCTCTCTCTCTCTCTCTCTTAGTTTTCCTCTCTTCTCCCTCACAATCTCCTCTCCCTCTTGCATAGCATCCTAGTCCACTCTTCCATGACTAGGTGGTGCCCTTACCTCATTCACTTTGTGGTAGAAGGGAGTTTGGCATAGTATAGAGGCTACCATACCGAATTTCCTTCGTCAGTACTACTGAGATGGAGTGCAAAAAAGAATTGTGTAAATAGTTCAGGGTGAAAGGTCTAACCATAGGCGAGACAAGCTCCCTAGGTATGTCCTACCCTTGAGGTGCCCTGAACATTTGTGGGGGATGTGGAAGGGGCTAGGGGACTATGGACAGAGCCAGCTAACCAAGGTCATTGGATGTACCTAATTTGAGGACCCCTAGGTGTTGTGTTGTGATAGTGGGTGCCTTTCTTCTTTTATTTGATTTGATTTGATTTTCTTTTCTTTTGACTTCTCTCTCTTTTTTTTTTAAATAACATGAATACAACTATTGCAATACCTTGAGGCTATCAACCTTTCCTTTGGATTGGGAAACGTCGAGATCCAAAGGCTATGAAAATGGATATTACAATGACGATTGTGTTACTCGCCTCGATGCTAGAGGAACAATTGTTGAGATGGAGAGATGCACTTGGGATTTGGCAAACCTCTTTGTAACATGTGAGATATCAGTACACTTGAGGTAGCAATTGCAGTGAGCCAAATGTAGAGTTTGGCCAAGAAAGAGAGAGTAGCCAATGTCTATGCTTTGGGCCATGCTCAAATGCAATGTGGGCATTCTGCAAGGGTGATTTTCTCTTCCAGTAGTGAGGCTTTTGTCATGGCTCTTTGTTCTTGGTATTTTTGTTGCTTTTTCTGTAATCGCTCTTTGTGGGGTTGGTGGTCTTGTGGAAACTTTGACATTTGAACGATTTTGTATTGAGACATGTGTTGTCCTGTATCCACTTGACAACTTGTGAGAGTACATGCAAGCCACATGCTTCAACTATAATGAACAAGTGCAATGCAAAAAGACATCATTTACCTAAATCCTATGGTATTGACTTTGATGCATATCGCCTATGCTTGATTATTCTTTTTTTTGTTAAAGATGTGAAATGTATTAGAAGTAGATATGGAAAGTTTGTATAGTTGGGGAACCTGCCCCTTTTAACCACCTAAAGACTAAAAGTCATGGCAAGATAGCACTTGGTAAGTATCTTATACAAAATAGGGGATATTCTATTTGTATGAGGTAGGGTGAGTCTGGGTGACTAGACAACTGAGGTACTGCATGCAAACCTTCGTCCTAATCCATCATGTGAGGGGCCAGAGTCTAAGCAGTCCGGGAAAGTTGCACATCTTGATTCGGGCTAAGGGAAATGGAGGCATCGGCCAAGATCCAAATGGTGTAGTCCCTGGTTACTGCCATATTAAGAATGCTCTGGAATAGCTCAACAATTTCATTCTTGATTTTTGCTTATTTTTCCTCTTTTGAGCATTTGGTGCCCGAGCGTCTAGGGAAGGTCGGCACGTTAGGGGTTGCTACCCTCTAGGCATTCCTTTGAACCGTCCTCTTCTTAGTTTGGGGAGCATTCGGCCTACATCCTAGGTGGTATCGCTTTGGGCCATGTCTCAAAAACTACCTCTTCAAGGTAGGCACATAGCGTTCCAGCGGGCGGATCCTGCACCATGTGCTCCCTTTTACAGAGGAGAGCTTCGTTGCAGGCTAGTGGCATGAGATGCTTCATGACTGCTGATTGTTGAGGAACCTGCAAAATGTGAACCAAGGGTTAGACCCTGAGGCAGGACAGAGCTATTTGCATGAGAGAGATCACACAACAGGTTAACATGTGCCTATGATGAGGAGGGGTGAGGCAAGGCATGCAATATTTTTTGTAGAGGGACATCCCTAGTGATGATACTCGTTCTACCTTAAGTGTGGGACGGATTCGAGAGAGTAGCAGATCTTTGCTCATGCCAAGTTGTGTGGATTGGCTGTGATGGGATGGAGTAGGGCTCGTCCCAGGAAGAATCGATTGAAAAGGGAGGAAGCCTATAGGAGGGGACATCACCTTATCCACACCCTTAGAGGTGTTGGCTAGGGCTTCCAATGGCGGCAATGAGGGCTGCATGCCCTCCACCTAGAGGAGGGAATGGTCACACAACTTCTAGACATGTGGTGAGAGGAGGACCTGAGGAGCTCAGCCTCTCAAACCCAAAATTTTCTTCCTGTGCCTGACCATCATTGCTTGTGTGTGTTGGTATTATCTATACATAGTCACAAAACTCATTGTTTATTTATGTACACATTTATGAATCCATGTCACTTCATGAAGATAAAAACTAGTTGTAGAACTCAGGATTGTACTGGAGAGTGGCATACACATCTAGTACTCGTGGCAATCTACTCAATATTAACAGATATTTTACAACATCGAGTAGCATGGTACCTTGTCCGAGTCTACTCGCAACATGTAGCTCCTCCTTAGTGAGAATCTTATCAACCGGATAGTTCTCTTGGCTAGTACCATCTAAGTCTACCTCGAATGGCAATCAGTACTCAAAAGGAAGTTGGCGCCACATAGGTTGGGTCTCTTTGAGACCGCCATTTGGCCAATCGCTCCTCTGAGATTGTCATAATCTAGGCTCCAAGTTCAACCATTGTAGTGTGGTTTTCAAACCAACATTTTTCAAATTGACTGGGACCTTTTGATTGTCACTTTAATTACTCTATCTCTAGGAGATTTGGTTGGCAAAGCGCTTCGTTGAATGTCACAATTAGGTGTAATTTATTGGCCTTCTCGTCAGAGATGAGTTGCATGCATTCATGTATGAGGGGTGTAGGAGCTTGTCACAGTGGTCGTTAAGATATTCCTACTCTTCCCAGGATAGAGGATATGGCAAGTATTCCTCAAGTTGCTCCCTAAGGAATGTGCCCATGTCTGCAAGGATGTAGATAATTTAAGTTTAGTATCCAATTCAATTAAGTATTCTGTGACACTTCTATGTTCAATGAGGGCTTGCTCGGTTGCTATTTCATGCAAGGTTCTGGGAGCTTCCCTAGGCTTCAGCATGGCTAGGGGCTCAGGCCTAAATGAGCAAGATTGGTCAACGCTAGGATTGCTTGTCCTCAAGGTTTTCATGTTCCTCCTGAGGTTTTGCTGCTATTGTGTCATGGTTCTTCTCAGATGTGACTGGCATACTTTTGTCAACTTGTTGTGACAGTGTTGTATCCACTCTTGATTGGTCAATGCAAATTTTGGATTGAGTGTTGTAAGCAACTGTTGATGGTAATGGTTGCTTTAACTTATCAGAACACACAGATGTGTTTGAGGTTTCACCGCTGTTAGGAGAGATGGAAATGAGTTCATTCGTGGTTGGACTCGATGCTTTAGTCCTCAACTCTTCAGCACTCTTGGTCTCAATCTTCTTGGCATCTACAATCACTTGTAACTGTTGTTGTTTTCATTGGTTTCTCCTCTTTTTCTTGGGAAATTGAGGTGTATCCTTTAAAGATTTTGGATCCTGAACTAAGTCAGCCATTGATGTGCTTGGTTGGGCCTTAGCCCTCTCTTCCTCTAATGTGTCCTCATGGGACGTAGCTGCAGCCTGCTGAACAACCTCGCTAGGTTGCGAGGGTACAACTACCTCTCTCCTCGGAGAGTCTAGCTTTTCAGCTAATTCCCCTGCATTTAGCTCCTTATCCAATTGCATGGCCAGTTGCTCTGGATCAGGGGGCGTTTGCTCTAGGCTCTTGTCCTTTCTGATTGGAACATGCCTCCAGTTCTTCTTATCAGCGTGGGTGTTGTATTTAGAATTGTTTTTCTCTTTCTCATGAGGGTTGGGTGACTCTAGTGTAGAACCAAGAGGTAGTTTAGGATTTCTGTCCTGTAGGCTTGGATGGAACCAATTGAAGAAGTCAGGGTTGTATTGATGGGAAGCATAGAGATCTAGGATTGCACGGTCTTGAGTGAGGCAAAAGGCATATGTGCTAATATCAAGTACCATGTTCCCTACTCCTAGCTTGCTAGCCATGTGTAGATCTTCTTCTAGGAGCAGCTTATCGTACAAGGGATGTTTTTGGATAGTGATAGAAAGCTAGACCTCATGGGCCATTGCCAACACTCGTAATGAGGTTGGGGAAACATACGTGCAATCATATATTGATGTCCAAAGGGCTTTCCTTTGCTCAACGAGTGTCATTAGTTTGTGGCCAATTTTGGCTGCCAAACTTTGATTGAAGTACCATTTCTACACAAAGTTGCCTTGTCCTTTCCCTTTTTGCTTGATTGCTTCAAGCTTTTCCTTGTCTCACATTGGGCAGTATAGAGTGAGGATATCAAGCGCAATTCTCTAGCTGTGGCCTTTGGGATGTCCTTTATGACTTCCTAAGTAATAGCTTCATAGTGAGAGCAAACATGTTGTTGCTCACCCCAAGTCAAGGGTTTGGCTATGAGCTTCGTGTGCTCTAGTGTTGGCCTTCCCATGTCCACATGGACATACGCACATGTGATGGCTGTCAGCTTGTGATCAAGCTTCATCAGGCACTTCATCTTTGGTTCATTGGTCAGATCTGCCATTTCCTTGGCCAAATCTTCGAGAGATTTCTCCTTAAGCCTAGGATTTAGGTGCTTTGGTAGTGCTGGAGATGTCAAGGGTGTTGGTTGCGACACCTCTTTCACATGTGAATTGTAAGGACACGTTCTGCAAGGGGCATCGTCATGGCCAAAGGTTGTGACTACTGTGATTCCTAATTGGAAGTAGTAACGGCTAGTTCAGTGGATTGGATACTATTAGTAGATTGTGATGTCAAGTCCTTAAGCAAATTAGAAGTGGTTGTGTCTTTTGTTGCCCTTTGAGCATTCACTTGTGCAGGTCGAGCCTCAGTTGATCTAGTCACAATAGATTGCACATGCATATCCTTGGGCTAAGAGCTACGAGTGGTATCATGTCCCACCTCTTGGACATTTGGAAGCTTAGATGGAGATAGAGATCTGCACTTGATGAATGGTGTTGTGCTTCTTGCGTCCGTTTAGGGAAAGAGTGTGTAGGAGATTTGGGACTTCTAGGTGGACTTGGCACTAGCGGAAAGATTTGCTCATGGCTATTAGACGATCCTACCATTTGCTTTGTTGAGCAATCAATCTTACCATGAGTAATGTTGTGCCTATGATACTTGTTATCCTCTTGGGAAATCCAAGGCTCCTTGGGCACTAGTGGCATTCGTATACCCTCAACGATTACATCTGATATTTGCTTGTGAAGCACGCTAGGTTGAGGATCTATCCTTCGAATAGTCCCATTTGGTTTCTTGATTTCAATCGTGAGGGGCTTGGTCACTCCAATGTTTTTGACTTGAGACTTGCTCTTTCATTTAGATTTCCTCATGCGCTTCTTTGCTCTTAATATGTCCTGGCCTTCAACTGATAGAGGTGGTTTAGCAGGGGGCTTTGGTACTCAAATCCATTTGTTGCCTGCGTAATACCCTTGAGCACATAACAATGCTTTGGATATCCATCACGGCATTGTGATAGCTCTTCATCAGTACCTTTGTTTGTAAGGCTTGGGCTTCTCTTCTGTTATTCTACGATATTTGTAAGTCCAAAGCCTATCCTTGGCATTGTCTCCTGACCTTCTTGTTTCAAGCATGGCCTCACTCACTGGTTCTCTTTGTTCAACATGCGCCTGTATCAACTCTTCCAACAAGTCCTTGCTCTCGTTACTAGGCTTGTTTGGTATGTCAGAGCATTCCTTGTCTTTCCCTCGAGGTTTAATGAGGTCACCCTTGTTAAAGGTTGTGATTATCCTCACACTCGATAATGTCAAGTGTATCCTCTGTGTTACATAGTCGGCCTCACACTTCGTCGCCCTTTTGAAGTGACTCCCTAAGAGGGTTTTCTTTCTACATCCTTGGTCACCATTCTTTGGCCATATGTCCTGGTTAGCTTCTTGACAAGCTTCTCCCTGGTCTTGCCCCTTGGCCCGAAGGGCAGTTATGCTAAATACCATACCCGATTTGAAGGACCATGTCTATAGCCAAGTTTTGAACTACTCGCTCTAGATTTTAGCCCGATAATAGATCTATGATGTGGTTTCGGCTCTATACGGTCTCTCGGTTAGTTTTAGGGTCTATAGGTTAAAAATGTAAAAAAATAAAAATTCAACCCAGCAAGTCCGAATTGCAGGGGCCGAATGTCCAATTCGGTCTGTCCGAATGGCCAAGGGCTGAATGCAATTGGTCCGATTGTCAAATTCAGACAGTCCGAATGCGGTTTTCTGAGGGCCAAATGGCCGAATGGCCAAGGGCCGAGTGCAAAGTTGGTCCGAGTGGTGATTTCGATCTAGTCGAATCTCAGCTTGTTCGAGTGGGATTGGGCGGAGTCGTCAGGGCCGAGGGCTGAATATCAAGTTGGTCCGAATGGTCAATTTGGATGGGGCCAAACATTGAGCCGAAGGCTGGATGGTTTGTTCGAATGGGTTTGGTTGAGTGGTCGAATACAAGGTGGGCCAAGGGCCCGGGTCGAGGGCCGATTTTGAGACTCGCCCACAATTGCCGTCACTCGAATGGGCCGAAGGCGATGCGTTTTTTGCCTAACTTGCATAGAATTTGTCGCGTCAAACGATCAAGGCCTTTCCACTGGTCTAGCACCTCTAGATCTTAGCTACGCATGTAGGGGAAGGTGATGAGATTGGAGTAGGTCCACACAATGAAGCTCTCTCTCTCTCTCTCTCTCTCTCTCCCTAATCCCTAAAATACAAAATGAAGTCTCCCTTGCCACTCCTGGCCTCTTATTACCATGCCCAGGTCTGCATTCATGTTAGCCTTGCTCCCCTTACCAGCATTTAACCCAAAATTTTATTTTTTGCCCTTCTTTTTTCTTTTTCAGCATGTTATACAACAGCAGAAACCCTACTATGTGCTCACATTGTTTGCTCCTATCCTACCTAAATATAAACAAAAATCATAAAGAAAACACCTATACTACTCCAACCTATCTTTCCAAATCCAAAAAACCAAAAACTTACTTGCTAAGGAGATCGAATACCTCTTCGAACTCCCTCGCTTCCTACCTATCTACCTCAAGCACCAGTTCGGGGAAAACCCTACTTCAATGCTCGATTTGAAGTGTGCAAGCACTCAAGGCTTGAATCTGTTGGTCCCGGCAACGGAACCAAAATATAGAGGCGATCAACCGCCAAGACCCACGGACCGCTTATTGTTCATGTGTTCCAAGCCAAGCACTAATGGCTACCTCTCACATAGCTAATGTGCTATCCATCTCTACTAGTGTAGTGAGCTTACCTCCATGCCTGCTTGAGTTGCCTCCTCTCTTGAGCACTCCGGTAGCTCCATGATCCAAGTGCAAGCTTCAAGCAAGCTCCATTGCTGCGAGCAAGAGAAGAGAAGAGAAGAGAAGAGAAGAGAAGAGAAGAGAAGAGGATAAGATGCAGAGCTTCTCCACCACGGTCCCTCACCCTCACACACTCACTCCCTCACACTCTCACACTCCCTCTCTCAAGTACAAGCTCAAGCAAGCAAGAAGAAGAAGAAGAAGAAGAAGAGAGCTACTTTTGGCCAACATACAAGAATGAGCTTCTCATTCACTTTTCAACTTTATATACAAAACCCTAAATCCCTTTTGGAAGGTCATCCCCTTATCCCATTTTTTACATGGCTGGTCGTGGCCTAGGCCCTTTTTCCCAATGTCCTTCTATCTTCCTAGCTTCCTTTCCACTGCCCATCTACCTTTACAATTTGCATGGGTGAGAGCCTGGTGCTCTTCAAATAAATCATGGTGCGCCTTGCGCTCTTTTACAAAAGTATTGACTTGTGCTTTTTCTTATGCACCTTTCTCCTTGATTTGGAATTGTTTTGCACTTCTTGTGTTTTTGGATTCTTCTTTGGTGCGCCTTCGTCTTCCATTTCACTTTTGCCTTAGCCTTGTCTTCTGCTTTAGATTTTTTGGATTTTTCACCTTGTTCGTTTGAGGGTTAACAAGAATCTATGCTTGTGTAGAGCCACTACTACACTAGGATCTAATTTGGAGGACCTATCATGGCATGTGTTTTCTCTCCAGCCTACTTGGGGGAGGTGTGAAGGGGACAGAGCCCCCTCTGCGGGGGTTTGAGGGGGGTATAGTCCCCCTCGGCCCTGTAAGGTCGGTACGCTAAATACCATGTGCGATTGGAAGGACCATTCGTAGCCAAGTTTTGAACTAGTTACTCTAGATTTCATGCCAGTGATAAGTCTAAGATGTGCTTTCGGGTCCACATGGTCTTTGGATCAGTTTCAGGGGTTAGATGTGCCAAATTTGTATTCTGTTCACCCGTTCGATTTTGATAGTTTTTTATCCGATTCTTAGTAGTCTGATTCTCAGGAGTTCGATTACCAAAATCAGACGTCTGATTTTGGGTTGGTTCGATCGGCCGATTGGACGGGTTGAGTCTGAGTGGTCCGATTTTTATGCGTCTGATTATGGGAGTCCGATTTGACAAGTATCCAATTCTGGGATGTCTCATTTTCAAAATAGGATAGGGCATGTCCGATCGGAGAGGACTGATCGGGGTATGCTTGATCAGACAAGGATATTGGTCCAATTCAATGGTCTAAGTGTCGCGATCGGATGGGTCGACAAGAGTCTAATCGGATGAGTTGTGTGTTCCATTATGGGCTGTCTGATTTTCAAAATCGGATAGGGTGTCCGATTGGACCATGTAGGTTTGTCCGAGTGGTCCGAATCTGGGAGTCGGATAGGTCACTCAGTCCAACTCTAGGAATCGGACAGGTCGCTCGGTGTTTGACTCTAGGAATCAGATACTGTGGTGGGCGTCCGATTTTGCCAGTTGGAACGCATGTTGATCACTTATTTGCCAAAAATCTAAATCTAGATGTTGCTAGTGGCTGCCAGAACTTCCAAAAATCAAGGAGGAGTGTGGGCCAAGGACATTCCGTACTTGAATCTCACTACAAGTCCTAATAAGCTCCGATTGATCCAATGTAGGCATGCAAGCTCTCTCTCTCTCTCTCTCTAGCTTTCTCTAATCATTGAAATGCCAAATGAGGTCTCCCTTGACCCTCTTGGCCTCTTGTTGCCCTGCCCAGGTCTGCATTCACCTTAGTCCTGCTCCTCTTACCAGCATTTACCCCTGAATTTCATTTTTTTCTCTTCTTTTCCCTATTTTAGCCTATTATACAGTAGAGCAGAAACCCTGTTGTGTGCTCACACTGTTTTGCTCTTATCCTACCTAAATGTAAATAAAAATCATAATGAAAACATTTACATTACTTCAACCTACTTTTCCAAATTTGAAAAACCAAAAACCTAATTGCTAAGAAGATCGAATACCTCTTTAAACTCCCTCGCTTCCTACCTATCTACCTCAAGCATTGGTTTAGGGAAAACCCTACTTCAATGCTTGATTCGAAGCGTGCAAACGCTCAAGGCTTGAATCCGTTGGTCTCGGCAATGGAACAAAATATGGAGGCAATCAACCACCAAGACCCACGGATCGCTTATTGTTCAAGCATTCCAAGCCGAGCACTAATGGCTACCTCTCATATAGCCAACGTGCTATCCATCTCTATGAGTGTAGTGAGCTTACCTCCATGCCCGATTGAGTTGCCTCCTCTCTTGAGTACTCTAGTAGCTCCGCAATCCAAGTGCAAGCTTCAAGCAAGCTCCATCCTCAAGGTCTACACTCCAAGCTCCATTGCTACGAGCAAGAGAAGAGAAGAGAAGAGAAGAGAAGAAATGTCCTTGAAGGGGATGAAAATGCTTTTTGGTTTGCAGTACTTACCACCCCTTAACTATGCATGTTTTGATTCATGTGAGTATTGTCTTTATGGCAGACAGATTAGGAATATACATAAAAAGTTTGGTAGGACACGCATGAGTGAGTCCTTGGAATTGGTACATTCAGAAGGATGGTGCAATGTATTTTGTGACATTTATTGATAATTTTTTGCGTAAAGTCTGGGCTTATCCCATTAAGCTTAAGTCAGATGTCTTGGCTTGTTTCAGAGATGGCTTGCATTGGTTGAGAACTAGATTGGGCATAGACTGAAATGCCTTAGGACTAACAATGGGGGAGAATATGTGTCACGTGCCTTTGAGCAGCTATGTGACGAGAGGGGCATTAAGAGTCAGTTGACCCCCCCTATACCCCACCCTAGAAAGGTTTGGCTGAGCGAATGAATAGAACCATCCAGGAGCATGTACATAGTATGCTTAGCCATGCAGGCCTACCATAGAGCTTTTCGGTTGAGGCAGTTAGTATAGCTGTGCATATAATAAATAGATCACCTTCCAGTGGTTTCGATTTCTAGGTTACAGTGGAGGTATGGATTGAGAAACCTCCGTCGTCTTATGCACATCTACGTGTCTTTGGATGTGAGGCATACTGCCGTGTGCCCAAGGACAAGCATAGTAAGTTGGATCCTAAGAGTGACAAATGCATTTTCCTTGGCTATGGAGATGCAGGCGAGATGGGTTACTGCCTTTGGGATCCATAGGTGCAGAAAGTCATCCACAACCATGATGTACTATTCCATGAAGACAAGATGCATTGACAGCTTGAGAAGGTGGTAGAGATACACATGGTTATATTCTAGGAGGAGCCACATGCTCTAGAACAGCCTGCACAACCAGGTGGTCATGGCATGCAGCAGTTGGTACACATGGCCAGGGTGTTGGATAGGCAGCAGAGCTTGTCGTGAGACAGTCTACTAGAGATAGACGACTACTTGATAGATTTGAACCCTCGATGAATTATGTCTTAGTTACATATGTAGGAGAGCCTCTCACCTATGATGAGGCTATGCACAGGGGTGATAATCACTCCTAGGAGAGGGCTATGTAGTTTGAGATAGACTCCCTGCTAAGAATATGACTTGGGATTTGGTTGCATTGCCAAAGGGCAAGAAGGTTTTGCCATGCAAATGGGTGTATAAGCATAAAAGTACCCCTGGAAATCCCAAGCTGGCTTATAAGTCAAGAATTATTGCTAAGGGTTTTAAACAAAAGCATGGAGTTGACTTTGATGAAGTCTCTTCTCCTATGGTCAAAATGACCACCCTATGGTTGGTTTTGGCCTTAATCGCGTAGCTTGATGTGGACATGTATCAAATGGATGTTAAGACTGCATTCTTGCATGGGGATTTGCATGATGAGATTTACATGGAGCAGCCTTAAGGCTTTGCAGAACCTGGCACGGAGCACCTAGTGTGTAAGTTGAAGAAAAGTCTTTATGGCTTGAAGCAAGCACCTAGGGAGAGTGGTATCATAAGTTTGATGCCTTTATGCAGTCACAGGTCTACACAAGAGTGATATGGATCCGTGTCTTTACATGAAGAAAGCCCATGATGGCTCCTTGCTTATTTTTGTACTTTATGTGGATGATATGCTGATAGCAGGGAAAGCTCATGATGAGCTGGATGTTCTCAAATCTCAGCTGAAGAAGAGCTTTGATATGAAGGATTTGGAACAAGCCTCTCACATTCTTGGTATGTGCATTAAGCATGACAAGCATCAAGGACTACTCTACCTCTCACAGAGGGAGTACATTCATAAAGTCCTTCAGTGTTTCCGCATGCAGGACATGAAGCCTATTGGCTATCCATTACCTTCTTATGCGAAGGTCTCATAGGTCGATTGTCCACAGACAGATGAGTAGAGGACCGAGGTGGCCAAGATCCCTTATGCATCAGCCGTGGGCAGTTTGATGTATGCCACGATAGCCAGTCATCCAGATATTGCATTTGCAGTTGGTATCAGGGCACGCTATATGGCTACACCTAGCAAGAAACATTGGGATGCCGTGAAGGGTATCATGAGATACCTAAAGGGCACAATAGATATGTGTATTTAGTATGGTAGCCAGGATATAGGAGTTGTGGGATACACAGACTCTGATTATGCAAGACATGCAGATAGTAGGAAGTCCACTTCTGGCTATGTATTCACCTATCCTGGAGGTGTTGTCTCTTGGATGTCCAAGGTTCAGAAGTGTACGACTCTCTCTACCACTGAGGCCGAGTATGTTGCAGCCACATTGAGGCTTGCAATGACCTTGGAATTGATGCTATATCTATGCTGCATTTGGATTCTATGAGTGCTATTCAGCTAGTCAAGAAACCGATCTTCCATGCAAAGACAAAACACCTCGAGGTGAGGTATCACTTCATGTGTGGAGTCGTGGAGGACAAGTCTGTTGACCTTGTCAGGATCTCCACTGACAAAAATCCTATAGATTTTCTCATGAAAAGCCTCACTACTGAGCGCTTTGCCTTCCTCAAGAGATTGATGGGTATTGGGTGAGATGACATTTTTCCTCATCCTGTTGTACATGTGTACATTCTACTGTCTTTTCTTTTTCTTTTTCACTCCTCACTGGGGCAGATTCGCCTTTAAGTGGCACGTTGTTGGGGGTAAGATTCTTAGGTCTATTTTATCTTGGCCCAACTGTAAAACCACTTGCCTGTAGATCTGTGGTGTTTCACAACATAGAGGCAATGACATTGGGCACCAAGAGTACACGTTAGCATGAGGAAATGGCTTCTCATGGCATAGTTTATGATATGGACATTAATCCATACAAGATGCTAGCAGTGTGTTGGATAGGTTGGAAGCTATTTTCATGGAAGGTTACCATGTCTTATATTAAAACATGATTGGCTAGTATGTTAAGTTATTTGTCTTATATGGTTTCAGGATAAGAAGTTGAACATGCTCAATCTTGCTAATGGGAAGTCTGTAAGATGCTTCAAACCAGAAGGAGAAGCTAGTGAGCCCATTAAAGTATGAACAATGAAGTCCTTGTTGTAACCTATTCAATTTACTGAACATTTTGAAATTTGGATGGTGTAAAGAATAGGACAAAAAAGGTGTGTGTGTTTTGGTGTTTTACAAATGGTGAATAAGATCAAATTGTTGCTATTTTTACAAGGATTTCTACTCTATTCAAATAAGAAAGCTCAATATAATAAGGATTGAACCTTGTTCTTCTTAAGGTTGACCACTTGAAGATAATTCAAAAAGCCACATCTCTTTATATCTCACTTTTTTTGTTTGCAGATTTGCCACTTTTGATCTTTAAGACATTGGGTTTGTGTACAATATTTGTCATCATAGTTTCTGATGTCTTTTGCTCCTTTATGTGGTAGGTTCACATTGATCCTAGTGGGTCATATGTAGTCTACTCACATTCTGATAAGAACATGCATATGCATGACATATCAAATGGAAGCCTTTTATCCTTGGCACAAGGTCACACTGAAGCAATAACATGGATAGCTTTCATGCCTGATTGCAAGTAGCTAATATATCAATAAGTTTAAGGTGGCCTTTAGAGTTGTATATATGCTAACTTGGCTTCTTTACTACAGCCTTTTCACTTGGTGCTACTAATTTATTGTTTTCAAGCAAGTCAATGGAGACAATTGCGTATTTGTTTGGAGGCTTCCTAATCTTCTGACCAAGATGATGCAGAAATGTTGCAGTTTATAATCCGAATTGCAAACATCCAATCCATCCATACTACTTTTATTGACTCAAAAGGGAAACTAAACAATACTTCTTTAACCCTCGTGAGATATGACAAGTTTCAGGCACAAGAATTGGATGCTTCTAGTACTGTTGTTACTATGGACCTTAGCTTGTAAGCAGTACAACTCCTGCATTCAAGTTCAGTGTGTCTCGGTTGCCACATTGGGCATGGGCCAAGGTTGCAAAGACCATTTTGGAAAATGATGAGGGTGAATAAGAATATTTAAGTTTTCATTCTTTTGAATCAAGATGGGTTCAACCATTCATCCCAACAAGTTTGGAGCAAGCCGAAGATTCACAATTGAGCCTGGTGGGACATCAGGCAAGGATCATCATACACCACAGAGCTCTTTGGACTCCCAACCTAGTGGGACTTCTTGTTCAAGTCCAAAAGCTTCAAAGAGGTATGTTGTTTCATTTGGACTTTTTGTTTTCCTTTCCATTTAAGTTTAAATATTGTTTAAAAATAAGTTAAGATGTTTGGTTATTGTCACCCTATTCATTGCCATGAGAACTTGTTGATGTTTGAGCTGTTGCTAGTCATGACACTATTGTTGAAGGTTGTTGAGTACTGCTTCTTGCAGCCAATGACCTACTCCCATCATCAATTGATGTGCTGTTGATGCTACCCATGTGAAGACTTTCCATAGCTATAGTTTATGGCCAAATGAATCCAAGATTTATTGGTGTCAAAATTTGGAGATAAGAGATAGGGAACAATTGGCTGCACAAGCAGTAATTGAAAGGAAAATTGGTTTGCCCAAAATCAAGTTTCTCACAAGTTATAATGCTTGCATTTTTGTGTCAAGATAGTGGTTTAAATGCCATGGGGTGTTTGAGTTACATTGTGTGAAACCATTGTTTCTATGGAATAAGCAGGGTTATGGCTCCATAGTTGTGTGGGTCCTAACTATGGCATCTAAATTAATATGTATACAAACCACCTCACATGTGGCAAGTTAACAACTAGGGACTGGCTCCTACATGAAGGTGCAAATTGGAAAAACCACCCATGGGAGGGTTTTGGGCACCTTTACGTGGGAATTTAAAGAAATTGTCTACGATTGATAGATTGGCCACTCATTGGCAGAGAATATGTCTACCACACACATTGAAACTTTGGAAGGACTGGGTGAGATATTGATGTGAGAATGGAACATATGCTTGTTGAATGCTGAAATGACTAGAATTTTTGGTTAAATTTTGTTGTTTTTGAGGCATGAATGGTTGATTTTTGATGGATTTTGAGTGATGATTAGTTATTTTGGAAGTTTTTGAAAGTTTTTTCGATGATATTGATTTTTTTTTGGAAGCTCATGATGATTCTCAGTAGAAATATGAGGTTCTGTGATATTCTAATAGGTTCTGTTGAGGTTCTAATTGGTTCTGATACCTTCTATTTTGTTTTGATTTTCTTCTGTATGAAGCATGGATTGATGATTGATGAAGGTTGAGGTATTTTGAAAGCTTATTGAATGGTTTTTTGATATTTTTGAATGGTTTTAGTATGAGTTATGAGGTTTTGATGTTTTTTGTTGACCTTCTCTAACCCTCTGTTGAGCTTCTGTAGAGCCTCTGTTCCTGTTCCTATTCCTGTTTTGTTCTGTATACTTCTGTAAGTGTTCTGTGAAAAGTATGTGAGATTTTGGAAAAGTTTTCCAGCCCTTGGAAAGAGGTTAATGTAAGTTCAAAAGAGCTCAAGGAAGTGGAAGAAGTAACTGCTGAAAACTCAAAAGAAGACTGGAGTGAAGTGATAGTGATGAGTTATGAAGAGTCACTGTAGTGGCTTTGGTGACCTTTCATATCACACACACCTCTTGGAAGGGGAATCCATAACCAAAGAAGGATTACTATGAGTGATTATTGAGTATTTTATGAGGAGATGATGTATTATTGATTGAGAGAAAAAGAGAGAGTCAGAGATAGCCAATTTTATGCCAAACAATGTATCTATCTATTTATGAGAGACTGTGAGAGAAAACTATGAAGACAATACAGATGAATACTATGTGATATTTTTCCATTCAAAGTGGTGTTTATTTTGTGTTCTCCTTGTTGGTTGATGAATTCTATGAAGAATATGAAGAGAATGATAAATTTTGTTGAAGATAAATCCATTAGAGATATCTACTATGATGTTGTGTGAAGATTTGTTCTTTTCCTTGTTGTGGTTCTTTAAAGAATGAAACAAAAGCTTGTTGATGTTACAAGATAGATTTTCTTGCAGTAGAAAAACTTTTTCCTTGGTGTCTCTCTTGGGGCTCTATGTTTTCGGTGCGCAGCTAGGGAAACTTGCCATCAACAAGCATTAGAAGAGGCTGAAAATGAAGGAAATGGCATTGCCAAAGGAGAGAAGAATTCAATGGATGTTTGCAAAGTTCCTTCTTCCATTGAAGAATTGGAAATTCTTATTTGCCAAAGCCACTTTCCATAAGAAGTTCATCCCACAATGGCAGAAACATATTACCATCATGATGCAGGCTCTATGTGGTGGGCTATTTCCTCTTTCAATTGAAGCAACAGAGACATGCATCTTGGTGGCAAATTGTTTGGGAATAAAGTGAAGTGAAAAAACAGAGAGAATGACCATCCATGGAAGATTTAGCATTCATTGAGAAGTTTCCAAAAATCATCAAGTGCGAGATCATGAAGAAGCTTCAGGAGTCGTGGTCAGTGGAGGTTCACAAAAACAAGAAAGAAAAGAGTTGGAATTTATTTGTGGATGTTCAATAGCAAGACACGTGGGATGCCTGGTGCACTAACAATCTCCTATTTGTCCAATTAGCAACCCGTTGGAAGTTGATGGATAGAGTATTCTTCACAACATACACTATTGAAACCATCATAAGCTACCATTATTATGATGATGGCACAACAATGATCCTCAGAAGAATGAGTTTTGATACCTTTAGAATGGAATATCTCCCTCTCTGTACTAGTTTAAAAGTTGAATTTAGAGACAAGAGAAGAAGGAAGTAGAAGAGATGTTGGCTAGAGAGTCCTTTGGAGACAGAAGCCCCCTTTGATTCTGTTCTGTTGAGTACAGATCAACTGGTTGGAGCCAACCCCCTGATGAATGACGCAATCAAGAGGCAAGCACTAGAACAAGTCCAGAGGTACGTGAGAAGAGAGAAGGAAAAAATCAAGGCCAAGAACGAGCTTATAGCAGAAGCCTCCTTTGACGCCTTAAAATAAGTCTTTACAGAAGTCCATGGTGACTCAAGGTCCCCTTTCTAGTCAAATTCATCCTAGAAATATTGATGATAGGCCAGTAAATGTAGTCCCATTGCCAATTTTTAAGGGAGAGTACAATGAAGACCCTGATCGTCATGTAGTAGAGTTTATGGTAGCATGTGTATCTAACCATGCCAGAATCCCTGAGCATTGGTTAGCAATATTCCCCACCACTTTCAAGGGCATGATATTTCAGTGGTATGAGAGACAAGCAGTAGGAACTTTTGGCACATGGGACGACTTGAAGTTGGCCTTCCTCACTAAATTTAGGCGTAAAGGTTTTGAAGAGAGGATGCAAGAGGAGTTCATGAAACTAAGTTAGTCCTTTGGAGAAAGAGTAAAACCTTATGTCTCGCGAATGGAATCCATCCTGAAGAGATGGATCAATCATCATTTGGATGAAAACATCCAGAAAAGAGTGTTCCTCAAAGACCAATCATCATTTGGATAAAAATATGATATGGTCAATAGTCGATTTGAATTTTGATTGGATGCTTGTATATATGCATTGCATGAAGCTTTCGATTGCATAAGTGTAGAGGTCATGCCGAATTTTTTCTAGGATGTGGATTGCTTGGGGTGGTCAGGCACTTGGTCAAGTCCGTGTGAGTTTTTTTTTGTAGTCGCGATATATTATCTCCTGTTATTTTGGTTGTTTTGCAGGCATTCTTTGTGATTGTTTGTGTGAGTGTGGTGTGTGTAAACCATCTGAATGGCACCTTGTACTCCTCCCCCAAGTCTAGTACGTTCCTTTGGTGTCTCATGAGACTACTTATTATTACTAGATATGGATTTTTTTTTTCATATGAGAAAGTTAATATGAATTTTATTATTTAATTATTTGATTCTCACTTAATTTTGATGATTTTAGCATATGTGAATGATCGAAAAACATAAAAGAAAGTTAATATGATTTTTTGGAAATTTTCTTGATTTTAAAACAAAATTTCAAGCATTTTTTGGTTAATTTTCATAAAATTGAACGTTTTTAATTATTTTCTAAATTTTTGTTGGCATTTTCAATTGAGAAAAATTCTAAAATTTTTTAGAAAGTGTAAAATTGTATCAAATTTTTTCATATCTACTTGAAATCTTTATGAAATTTTAATGGTTTTTAATGGGTTTTTGTAATGTATAATGTGTTTTTTAGTGTTTTTTAATTTTTAAAGATTAAAAAAATAAAAAAAATGTAATCAAATCTAGTTTGCATGTCAGCTGCATGTGAACAACAGCAAGTTCACTAGCCCATGGAAAAAATCACATGTGCGTGCTCACGCGTGAATGACTGCAATCAAGAACACGCGTAAGAAGTCCAAAACTGCGCATGCGAATAGACTTTAAAGGGCCTTGAGGACACATGCACGAGACATGGGAATCATTGGTGGTTACACATGGGGAAAAAAAACGAAGGAAGAGAGGGACAACAATAATGGAAGGGGGAAGGTAAGTTAAAGTGTTTGCCATTTTTCTTTTGTGTTATTAAATGATTGGTTAAAAGATATGTAAATGCATGTATGTATTGGGGTGGGGTGGGGTTGTGCTTTTTTTTATAAAGGGTTTTTATGTATATAGTATTTATTTAGTGTTTTTTTCTGTTAAATATGAATTGAAAATGGAAAGTGTGTTTCTTTTTTATGGTGTAAAAAAAAGAGGGGGGGGGGGGGGGGGACAAACGTCCGAGAGCAGCGACCAAGTGCGGGCGGGGGGTGGCAATGCCAATGGCGGCCGAGGGAGCGAGGGCGAGTGAAGGGCAAGGGAGGAGGGAGGAGAGGCAAAAGAGAAGGAGATGGAGGGGAAGGGACAGTTGGAGGGAGGGTGGGAAGGATGGGTTGGGGGGGGGTTTTAACGGGAGGTGGGAAGGCCGGTGGTGGGAGGGGGGCCACAGGAGGGGTCATTAGGGGGGAGGGGATATTACGGGGGGGGGGGGGGGGGGGGGGGGGGGTTTGCTTTTTTATTTGTTGGTATTGCGCATGTTGTTTTTTTTGGTTGAAAAAGGGGTGGGGTGCTGTTTTGGTTTTTTTGTCATTAATAAAAAAAAGAAAAATCCCCCCATCTCGCGTACGAATGCGAGCGAGGGGTTTAAAAACTTTTTTGTGACCGCGGAGGGATCACGGCAACCGGAGTGTTTGTGCAGGAGAAGAACGTCAGCACGAATGCAGCCATGCTTGAAATATTGCGAAACGTGGGCATTCGTGCGAAAATACACCAAACGTGAAAACGTAAATTATGGAAAAATTAATAACAATTAAATCAAGCACCTAATGGATGAACGAAAAAACGGAAAAATAGGTCGAAGGATGAGAGAAAGAGGGTGGAAAAATGAAATGGGATTGTCAGTGACAATTAAGGGAGTTCACATGGAAAAAAATGTAAAAATCAGGCCAAAAAACACACACAGAAATTAATATCGAGAAATTTGTCAGCCAGAATGAAGGGCGCGCAAAAGAAAAAAGAGTTAGGATGATGTATGGACTGGCCTCTTGTCTTAGAATGCAGTTTCGATGGGGATAAGACTTGTTTGCATGGGAAAAACAGACAAAGCGCACTCAAAAATAGGAATACAAATTAATATCGAAAAATTTGACAGACGAAACAAGGAAGAATGAAAACAAAAGATGTCTGAAGAAAGAGATAGATAGGACTGGCAAGATACAGTGTGGTTCTGGGGGTGGTAGGGTGCATTCGCATGGGAAAAACAATAAGAACACAAATAAAACAAAGTTGAAAATTAATATGAGAACATCTATATATTGAAACGAAGTGCAACAAAAAGACAAAATGTGAGGGAAAACTTGTGGAATAGGGCTACTAGGCTAAAATGTAGTTATGGTGGTATTAAAGGGCATTCACATGAAAAAAATGGAAAAAACAAGCACAAGAACGCACAAAAAAAGAAAATCGGTGGGCCAAAACAAGATGGAAGAAAAAGAAAAATTATGTAGGAGAGTAATTAGATAGGGCTATCAACTCAGAATTTAATTCCAAGGTGGTTAAGGTAGGTTCACATGAAAAAAGACCAAAAATACATTAAAAAATACTTGAAAATACAAAAAAATTAATAATAGACAAAATGTACATCAGAATGATGGGTAGTAAAAATGAAAAATGTCAAGGGGAATGTATAGAAATCAAAGTCTTATGATCAACTTTCATTGATCAATTTGTTAAATCAGGGCTGTAGTATCAGATCACAGTCTAAAGTAAAAAAGGTGCATTCGCATGGAACACGAGAAAGGGACATAAATTTGTTCAAAAATGAATAACTCATGATTTGTGGCTCGGAATTGATAACTATAAAAAGAAAAACTGGCTAGTTCAAAGGGACAAACAGGGCTATAAGATCAGATTGCAATTTTGGTGAACGGAGGGTGCGGGCCCATGGAAACACAACAAAAAAAAAGATAACGCTACACAGACAATGAATAACCCCAAGATAGGGTGAAAATGGGATGGGTGGGTGGGGAAGGGACCCCATCATGGTAAGATCAAGACATGGTATGATCGAATCATTCGATAAGGATGTGGCCATGAGGATAGGCAAAGTGGACACATAGGGACACATCCCTACACTTAAGACCTTAATAAATTAGATCAATATTTTTTTCATTACACTTTGGAAAGTGGTCGGGGTATTGGTTAGCCTAAATGGCATCACCAATAAATGGTAGAGCCCACAATTAGTCCTAAAGGCTGTTTTAATCTCATCACCTCTCTTGGAGTGAGGCTCTAGGTCAATATAGGGTGACTAGCTACTCTCTTAGGAGGTAATGATGTAGGCATCTAAAACATGTCCCTATACTCATCAAGAAGAGTTTTCAATGCTAGATGTAAAAAATAAATGATTGAGTCAAAATTATCACTAAAAAGGCTTAAACTTATATTCACAAATAAACTAATAATAATAGCTTGTAAATACATATTATTATGCATTATGCTTACTATATAGGTTCACCTAAAGATAGTTTTAGAATATTAATTTGTCTAAATCTACCTAATAATCTACTCTTTGTAACACTAAATATACTAGCTCCCTACCATCTATTTACCAAGCATAATGCGACTAGTGTCACAAGCAACACTTACATGTAACAAGTCAAGATTATGTGGCAAATATACATTGAGAATTTAAAAATAATTTAATCTAAAATTATCTTATCATTATAGTACTTGCTATATCTATTGCAGGATCCCATGGTATAAGTTGATCCTTATCACATTCTTAGCCTTATAACCTGCAAAAAACTCACAAAATGACAAGTTAAGTCTATTTTCCATAACATTCTTAGCCAATTTGTCAATTCGTGCAACATCAAGATCATTAAGAAGCTTCAAGACACCTTGTGCATAACTACTAACATTAATAGTACATGTAATATTTTGCAACTCACTACAACATATGAGGGGTATACTATCAAGAATATTTTGTAATTTTCTATAACATATGCGGGGTATATTGACAAACTATAGGATGAAAATACATAAAAAAATGTTGTCAAATATTAGGCGCCACTATTAGAATGCTCATTAGAATTAGTATGTGGATATATCCATTAGAAATAGTGACAAAAAAGTTTTGAAATAATTGCTAATATATAGTTGCACATTTATCTATGCTTATTTTAATGTATATGAAACATAGTATTGAGGCATATATTAATGGATGCAAAGGGGAAAAAATAGCAAGGATTTGGCCCCTTGTAAGCCAAATCTTAATTGTCATCCACGTTCATTGTCTTGATAGACATGGTTTCCCTATATATATGTGTGTGTGTGTGTGTGTGTGTGTGTGTGTGTGAAAACATTTAATAGTACATTTTGAAAGTAATAATTCAATACAACTAAACTTAATTCAATATAGATTTGTTACTATTGTATTTGTACATATGATACAAATGAATGCTCAATATTACATGTGCTTAGGTGGCACACTCTAAGCTCACTTTCTAAGAATGGCCAACTATGTTATGGTGAGAGGAAACACCTCAAAGTTGGGACTTTGACTCTCAATAGCTCTTTGTATGAACCAACTTGCAACACATGTAAAACTTGCATAGACAAGGATTGTGCCAATCATAATGTATGCACTTATATGGGCCTCTATTTTATTGTGTCGACATTTATCTTTTCACACACACACACACACACACACACACACACACACACACACACACACACACACACACACACACACACACACACACACACACACACACACACACACACACACACACACACACACACACACACACACACACACACACACACACACACACACACACACACACACACACACACACACACACACACACACACACACACACACACACACACACACACACACACACACACACACACACACACACATGTATACACACACATGCACACATGATTTTACTCTCTCTTTCCCCCTCCCTCCCTCCCTCCCTCTCTCTCTCTCTCTCTCTCTCTCTCTCTCTCTCTCTCTCTCTCTCTCTCTCTCTCTCTCTCTCTCTCTCTCTCTCTCTCTCAAATTACTTAGAACTAGAAAGAAAAATAACCCCAACCAAAATCTACCTACAGTGCATAACCCTAAAACAACAAAGAAGTATACACATAAAGCAAGAAAGAAAAAAAAAGTAAGAAATGGAAGAAGAAGAGAACATGGAGGAGGGAAGCCTCTCAGCTACTTGTATTGCTTGTTGTTCCTAAACCAATATTGAAGTATACATAAAGCTATAAAAAATAGAAATTAAAAAAACAAAGAACAAGACATGAAAGTGTAACTTGTGGGATACACACCGACTAGGGTCTAGACACCCCGTCACACTGACCGAGGTATTTAAGGTGTAAGAGCCCCAGATTAGGGCAACCGGTTATTATCAAGATCATACTCTTCACCTTCATCTCTAGCTTCCATGGCTTCCTCCTTCCTTCTCTCCTCCTTTCTCTCTTTCTCTCTCTTCTTCTAATCTTCTTCCTTCTTCTTCTTGCTATCTTTCTCTCTCCTCAACTCTTCTTCTCTCTCCTCTCAGTTTCTTTCATTACAAGTGGTATCAGATCCAGGTTGTGCCCAGAATCTCACCTCTTTGCTTGGGGATGTGGCACATAAAAATGAGTAGAACATGGTAAGTTTCAATTTAGTATTTTTAATGTTAGAATAATCACCAATATTTTAAAAAAAGTTGTATCAACATGTGTGTTGAAATGAGCATTGGTAAATACATACGATATTATAGATGACTATTTTGATGGAAATAATAACAATTATAGCAATGTACATATCGATGTTCTAGGGTTTTTTAAAACTCACACGGAATATGGCATCAAAATACCCCTCATCCCTTGTAATGACCTTTTATGAATGTAGCACTCAAGTTGCTATAGGTAAGTATGCATGTTAAATTTTAAGACTTTGACTTTTGTTAAGTCATCTATCAAGGAAGCCCTTACTTCCATCACATGAAAAGGTGTAGATGGGATATAATTAAGCCCTTTGGCAAGCTACACTTTTTGGATAGAAATTAGTGGAAATATCTAAGTTTTGTTGTATCAACATGCTCAAAATTTTAAAATTAATATTTTAAGATAATTATGGAAAGTACATGTCAAATGAGAAATAATAAACGTATTTTGAGGTCTATAAATCTGGGTTGTAATAAGTAGTGTTAAGCACCTTTCAATAAGCTTCACATCACTGCCTTTTCCATCATCAAGGAGGCTTTTGCCACTTTTTGAAATCACTAACTTTTACAGAGAGATAGAGGGTTTCACCTTTACCCCCAACATATAGTAGGAAAGGGATCAAACCTAACATGATGGTCTCTTATATATTCTAAACCCTACATGAATGTAATAATAGATCATTAACATGGAAACTTTTTTAAAAAATTGATTATAAGAAATCTAGCCTTCCATATACCTCTATGTGTATAAAGCATAATGCAAAATTTGGATGTTTAT